>NC_051849.1:202431059-203924394 GCF_905115235.1 Hermetia illucens
AAAAACATTATTTAGCCCCGACGACGGCAGTGATGTAACAAAAAGACAAAGTTCTGTAGTTTCCAAACTAAAAACTTTCTAAATGGAAAATATGTATCTGCTCACGTTCTCAGCGGTAAAAACTGAGAAGAGGGAAAGCAATTATAAAGAGCTGCCACAGTCCTCACACATGCTCGTATATAGTAGGAAACCTCATACTTGGACTCAGTTGGGTTTGAGCATATTTTAGTAGGACCCAATGGGAGGGTGCTATTTTTCAAAAGGACTCCTAGCTGGGGGAGGGAGGAACACTACTGCAAACTAGAAAGCTGCAAAGTGTATCTAAAAAGGAGTAGACCTGAACTGTTGCAGATAATTTCAGAGTTAATTAACTATGTCGTTTTTAGTTAAACAGTCAAGATACTTTGAAAATTGATTACTCGACTAGTTCCTGTTATCTGGAAAGCCAAGTGAAAGTTTGAAACAACTATTGGGCGTCTATAAACTTTAGCCTTGTGGAAAATATCTTTTTTCCAACAAAAACTTGAAAATCCATTTATTTAAAAGTCCTGACTTCAGATGACAATTTCTGAGTAAATATTTCACTCCACCGGTCCCAAGCGTGGGTCACTTTGCCAATAGTCAATCGCGTCCCCAACCCCGCATTCCAGCGAGACCTATTCCGATACAGATTGTGAACTGAACTGGAACAAGGATCTCCCTATGAATACGAACAGAACGGAAACAGGTGGATTTAGCAAGAGACAAAAGTTTCACTTCCATTTTAGTCATTGTGTAAAATGAAATTCATCTTCGGGGGCTCATTACAAATTTAAAACGGATGATTATGAATTTTCCCGGGAATTAACTTTCTCCTGGTATCCAACGTAAGGTTATGTCGCATGTTCAACAAGGAAAATTGATAATGTAGTTGATGAACTTTCAGCATGAGATTTTCAGAAATTCTTTCAAATAATTAAGGAATAATGGAAATTAGGAAATTCTAGGAAGATCTGATGTGATTAATTTAATTAGGGAGACAAATCAATTCAAGTGATAATTATGTTTTAATGAAATTTGAGGAATTTGTAAGGAAGCTTCGGGGATCCTTAGGGGAAAGTTTTAAATACGAACTGGAGCTATCGTAGGCAGAAAGTAGGTATGTTTTCTTGTATCTGTGACTGTTGAAGAACTTTAAGATTTAGACGAAGTAGGAGTAATGTGTGGAATAATTGCTTATCATTGAAGAAAGATAATAATTCTTTTGCTTAAGGATTGACGAGTCCTAAATCCCTATCCACTTGATGTCAGACCGGCCCAAATGGGGAGCAACTTACTCCCTCTTTTTTTCTTCCACGGACCCCTCGTTTAGGGGTTAGCACCCAAATTTCTGCTAGCCTCTTCGGTCACACTGTTCCCAGGACAGAGGTGAGGCAGTGTCTGACGATTTGCTTCTGCCTTGGTAAGCATCCAGATTCTCAAGTTCAAACTCCCAACCTTGTAATCCTGCGTCAGAATGAACTCGTGCGATCCAGATACCAGCCATCGACATCGCTCTAATTACGTACGGACGTTACTGACTCTGCACTCAGTAGTGTTTGGGAATCTCACCCACTAAAACCAAACTTCCCGTTCTTCGTGCCCTCCTGGCGCGCTCCGCTTTTCCAAATTTCTCTTGTATACTTTTGGTTGTCGAGTTCATCGTACAAAAGTTTCCCTCCGAATTCAGCATTTCCCCGGCGATGTTCTACAGGATTATGCTGATTTTCAGCGAGTCTTCCAGACTCCTCCTCTCTGAGTAAAATCATGGACAGTGGAACATAACATACTCCGGGTCCTCAGATGTGCAACCACATTCAGGACAAAAGGGAGAATCATCCAACTTGAATTGGTGCAGATACTTCCTGTAACCACCAAGTCTTGACAGGAATTGCGTCAGATGGTAGTTAATCTCGCTGTGTGACCGCTGGATCCGCCCCTCAATAAGAGGAATCAAAATGTGAGTCCAGCCACTTTTTCAGCGACTCTCGCCTATCGGTATTCTGTATCTTTTTCAGGTGGATTCATACTTCTTCTCTCATAGAGACTGTGGCGCGGCAGGATTCGACCTCTGCGGCGATCGTGGAGACGAGTGCGGCGGCGAAAGTGGCTGCAGTAGCGATGGTTGTTGCGGCTGCGGAACTCTTACTTATCTCCAAGTTCTTTGAATTCCTCAGGCAATTTCGGAGAGAGACGAAGAGAAACCAGCGTCATCCACGGTGGCCTTACTAAATTTCCTATCGATACCAGTGATTGCTGCGAATTAGATGGGGGCTGTTGTTGCACCTGTGATCGTAAACTATGCTGTAGTGGTTGTTGCGGCTGCACCGCTACTGCTGTTCATTGCCCTTTTTGTTGAGTTTTTCTATTTTGCAGGTTCTGGGAATTCGGGACCTTAGTTGTTGATGCTGTTGGTGCGAGTTTCGGGGTCACCAATTTAGAAGTTAAGAACAACAATGTTCATATGCTTTGAAACAAAAGCCCGGCAAAGCATCCCCTCGTCAGCTTCGACACCTGAGCTTTATAAGCCAGTTTACGTCAGACATCCAGCACGCGTCCGGCAAGGACAACATAGTTGCTGACGCTTTGTCTCGTGTCTCCGAGGTTAACATCCCCGCCTCACTCGATTTCTCGGCTATTGCCAAGGCGCAGGAGGATGATGCAGTTGTTCAGAGCCTCAAATCAAACCCCAAATACAAATTTCGGGAGTTGCCCATTTTCAGCTCGAACCTCTCTCTCTGCTGCGAAGACTCGGAATAGGGACCTCGGCCATACATTCCAGCCACCTTTCGCAAGGAAGTGTTCCACGCGGTTCACGTCTTAGTGTATCCAGGCATTAGGTCAACAAATCGGTTAGTCACCGATAAATACTTCTGGCCCTCCATGAACAAGGATGTCAATTCCTGGGCCAGAGAGTGCATCGCATGCCAAAAGTGTAAAGTCACCAGGCATGTAAGGAAAGAAGTGGGCTCATTCCCCCGGACAACCAAGCGGTTCCACACAATACACCTCGACATAGTAGGGCCTTTGTGAGACTCGCACGGTTATAGGTATTGTCTCACAATCATCGACAGGTTTACGCGGTGGCCTGAGGCAATACCTCTGAAGGGCATTACAGCGCAATCCTGTGCCGAAGCCCTCTGTCGAGAGTGGATACCTCGCTTTGGCGTCCCTGCAGTGGTCATCACTGACCAGGGAATGCAATTTGAGTCCACCCTTTTCTCGGAGTTAAGCAAACTCCTAGGGTTTAAACGCCAACGGACTACTGCATACCACCTGCAATCCAATGGGATGCTGGAACGTTGGCACCGGACTCTGAAAGCCGCCATTATGGCACGCGACGATCCGTCCTGGACCCAAGTCTTGCCTCTCGTCCTACTCGGCCTACGTACTACACGCCGAGAGGAATTTGCTGCCAGCCCCGCGGAGCTGGTATACGGGGAGAATCCGAGACTCCCAAGTGATCCACCCAACACTCGTCCGCATCTGTCTGTGCGCCCAAGGAGCTGGACACGTGTATGCACGTCCTGGTTAGGACGGATGCCGTCCGAAAGCCGCTACAGCCTCCTTATGAAGGTCCGTACCGCGTTCTCGAGCGGGGAGAACATTTTTTCCAGCTCGAGATCGGCGGACACAAAAAGGCGGTCTCCCTGTCCAGGCTGAAGCCCGTGTGCACCCCTAAACAAATTTATTTATTTCGAATGTTGCCAATACCAGCGGAAAGATACAAGATGTCAGAAAAATAATAAAAATAGCTAGGACCAGTTGTGTTGTGAAAAGTTCCTATACAAAGTTTCTATGAAATTCATCCTTTGTTGAAGTTGTCAGTGCCATTGTTTTTATGAAATAAATGAAGTGTTATAACCAGTGAACATCGTTTTTCTTAACTTCTAAAAGACAACGTGTTTCACCTGCCAGAATGGCCATCGGGATGATTCCCGCTGTAACACACGCTCGCCTGATATTATTCTGAAGGCGCTGCCTTAGCGCCACTACACGGTCAGTCATGGTTTTCCTCCTTCTATTACTCCCACACGCTAGCGCTTCCTTTCTAACTAGTGCCGCATATAATAGTGTAAGCGAACCACTCTGGCCACAAGTAATCTGCGACTGTATCATGGACCTCTAATGTTAGGCATCATACGCGCTAATGATACGCTGGCATTTACCGCTTTGTCAGAGGTATAGTGCAGGTATCCCTTGAAATTGAATTTCGCGTCAATCATCACCCCTAGCTATTTGATAACCGGTTTCAAAGTGATGACGTGGCCACCAACATGAATATTAACCATATTCCTCTCCCTACGGTTGATAATCAAGACCGCCTCCGTCTTTTCTTTCACAAGATCAAGCCGCACTTTTATGGCGCTAATGGAATCGTTAGCGTACACTTCAACGCCTTCAGGTTGTTTCTCGACGACGACCACAGCTCATCTTTGAAACCGCTTATCGTAGCCCTTTTGGCACAGGAAGGGCAAAGACCCTATTATGCATCACGTTCCATAGGAGAGGACCGAACATTGAGCCCTGTGGGACTCCTGTAGTGACGGTGTACTACTTGGATCTCTCATCCGTATCATAGCGTCCTCTCTGAGAGGCAACTTTTGAGGAGCTTAGTCAAATAAATAGGGACACCCGTTTTAGCCAGTGAGCTTTTTATCTACTCCCAGCTGGCAGACTTGAGCGCGTTTTTGACGTGAAACGCCGTGGTGTCGTTTCAACATTTATTAGACGACATCGCATCTCCACCCAGCTTCAAAACAACGTCCACAGCGTCGATCGTTGTGTAGGCTTGTCGAAATCCAAATTGTCGCTCCGATAGTCCATCCTTATATTCAATGATAGGGAATAGTCTATTGTAAATGGCCCTTTCGAGCATATTTCCTAGCGTTTTGTTAAACAAATCGGATGGTATGATGATGGACGTCCTGGTAGCTTACTTGGCTTTGGGAGCAAAACTAGTTTTTACCTTTTCATCCGAGCCGAGAAAACTCTACTACTCGTGTTTCAAATTCGCTGATAAACCAGTCGGATCTGGTCTTGACAATCAGTTTAAGAGCTCTATTGGGAACAGCATCCAGACCGTGAGCTTTGTTATCACTATTCTCCGGCAAATCTGCGCAAGCACCTCCTCAGTTACCGCAGGTATGGTGCAGACGTACAATGCTTACTTGTGTTGTTTGCACTCCCCTTTATTCCGGGGGAAAGAGCGCCATCAAGATGTCGAGTAGAAGATACGGCCAGGTCATTTGTGGTGTTCGCCCTCTCATCTTCTTCATAACCACCCTGTGCGCTTTTCCGCTGTACCCTGGTCCGTATAGCCTGTTTGAGCCTACCTCGAAAGTTCTCATATATTTGCCGTTGCTTGTCGAAGCCTGGTCTTCCTCTATATTGTTGGCAAATCCTTCTTGTTCGAAAACGTGCAGTCCGCAACTCTGCGATCTATTCATTCCACTTGCAAGGAAAATAAATAAGAACGCCACCCCAGTAATCCTATCATTAAACCGACTCCTATTCCTGGGTTCGCGTGTCACATCCTGCACATAGACATCTTCCATATAGAAGGGCATTGCATATTAACAGCCATAGATAAGTTTTCAAAATTCGCCAAGCTCCAGACGGAAAGAGGCAAGGACGATCTTGAGGAGATACTATCACTGGAGATGATAAAGAAACTGCATGTCAATAAAACAAAACAGATTAAGTTGGTTGAAACAAAGAAAAAGAACAAGCAACGGATCAACTATGCAATGTTCGCAGTCCTAACAATGCCAAATTCGTTAGCATATTTACCAAAAACACTGGTGCCAAGTCAGGATAGGAACAACAGCACGAATACCAGATCCGACATCCACAAAATCAAACTCACTTGCAGTAAGGGTTCGTAATAAACTGCATTCGGAGGCATCAGAAGAAAGGTATCCCCAGGGAAGGATCTACAGCATCCCTTTCTTTCCACAATGTCTTTTAAGTACAGGAACTGGTGAACATTTTAGGAATGGAAAGCAGTTATTCTGGGTCATAGAGGAAGAGGAGATGAGCGTTCTTTTTTGTGATCCTACTTCACGATCCGCGTTCACGTTGCAGTTGCTTATTGATAACACTTTTTGAAAGCAAACATAAATCTGATTTTAGAGTCTAATGGGATTGAATTGGCTGTTGGGCAACTTGTAGTATGGTAGCAACCAGTTGTAGATTAGTTTCTGATGGTCCGCCCACAATGAATGACATTACAACCAGTGCTATAAGTTGATCAACACTAGTAGGCGCAAATAATTACTTTGATTCACGAGGACGATATGTTTTATATCCCGTAAGCCCTCAGATAGTGCCACCTTTGCAACCCTCAGAACAGAAAGGGCAAACAGAACGGCCATTAGAAGCGAGTGCCAATTTATTGTATTGGATATGCATATATGTGATTCCCTTCTGGGCATAAGGTATATCAAATCTGCCTTTATTTGGTTTCTATGGCATACGGTAAACATAAACCGCTTGGTGTAGCTGGTCGCCTTGATATTTAACTAGTTTGTCTGTAAATTCCTAGGTTCCTGGCACCTTACGACTCTAAAGCGGACAATATTTTTCTATGGTTGCTTATTTAACCATTTGTCGTCCATCGTCTTCAGTTGGCGGGACGTCCAATTCGTCGATATTCTGGTTGTTCATCAGTTCATCAAAGTACTCAACTCATTGCTCCAGCATATTCATACTGTCGGAAATTATATTTCCCTCTTTGTCTCGGCAGGATGAGCATCGAAGTGTATATGTGTATGCAGGTTTATCCAGCTGAATCGTTGGCAGAACTTGGCCGACTGATCCGCTTTATCCTTTTACTTCTCGAGTTTGGTTTTTCCACGTTTCTTTCTTCTGCCCGCGAGCTCGTTTCTTTTCTGGATGGAGTTCGTGATAAATATCTACGTCGCACGCTAAGATTGTCGGACTGGTCACAATACAACATTCTTCCGTTAAGTTTTTAGCTTACAATCATCATCGAACAAGTCATTCCAACTTTTCTTTTGCGACTGGGACCAAGTACATATGTTTATGGCCGTATCAATCCAATTAATGCACATTCAATTTTTTTTAATCTTAGTAACTTGCATTTAGATTTGACACCTCAGTTCTCAGCTGTTTTGCTGAGGTAACTTTGCTCAGCTACTGAGAATGAGAGCGAGCTTTCGGGTGGATTGCGCCTTTGATAACCGCTGTATTATTGATGCATGTCTTCGCTTAGGAAATTCGAAAGTAGCTGAATAATTATTGCAGACGATCAGTGCAATATACGGTATGAAACGGTTAATGAACGGGTTCACCGGAAAATTTTGAGAAGCGGATGCAAATTTACAAGATGGCTCGTCTTTTCTACTTCTAGAGTACTGAAGGATTGCGTTTTGAAAATATAGTGCTAGAAGTCAATTAAGTTAAAGTACTTCAAGTAGGAAGCAAAGCAGAAGGGAAAGTTTAATAAGGTCAAAAAAAGTGCATAATGATCTACAGAGGATAAATCCTGGACAGGAAGGATAGGTCTGCAACGTTCCTCCAGAAAAACGTCAGCAAAGGCATGAGAATACTCTAACGGCCGAACGGATTTTAGGTAGTCCATTGCAGAGCGAACTGAGGAAAAAGCGAAGAGAGGATGGGGCTTCTGAAGGAGACTTCACCCAAGTATTCTCCAGGGCTCAAAAGAAGAAGTATAAGAGGGACAATTGGCAACAACACGGCATGTCGTCAGTAAACCCTCCGCCCAAAATTAAGTCGGACATGAAGGATGGAAAACCAAAAGAAAAAAATAGGGAGGACTGGACCGGCAGCTTTCTAGGATCAAGTCCGAAGATAGTGAAGAAGCGAAGAGTTAGGCCCCGAGGACAACAGAGAAAGTTACGGTAGATGGTGTGAAGTCATGGGGCTATTGTGTTCTCTGCAATCCGAGATCTTGACTGCTTCATGGAAATGAACAAAGTGCAAGCACCAATGTACGGAGATAGCCACTGCCTGGTTTAGTATACCTCTGCAAACTCCTGGAAGTTGCTGAACAAATAGGGGGACGCTTCTCTATAACAGCATCATACTCGGTTGGACAATATGTGGGATACGAATTCGAACCGCCCCAACCGAATGTTATAGATATTTAAATTATGGGCACATGTCGGAAATATGCCGGGTACCAGACAGGAAGGCAACATGGCGTAAAAGCGACCAGGAAGGCTAGAAAACGACTACCTGCAACGAAAAAGATAGTTGCATTCAATACAGGGATCATCACATATTGCGGACTTGAGTTAATTTCCAGCCTTCAGAGCAGACCCGGAAAGAGCTAGGATGCGGTTAACATGACCCACATCCTACAGATCAATACGGACCCGATTGCAACCACTAATGAGTTGCAAGCACAGTTAGCTGGGGAGATCAAAACTTATCTAGTGCTCATTAGTGAACAGTACCAAAACAAAGACCCAACTTCATGGCACCCTGGCATAACTGGTCCCGCTGCCATGTGGGTTCAGAATGGCACCCACCTTAGGGTTCTTGCCCAAGGCCGAAAGTACAGTTTTGTCTGGATTCGATGTTCAGAGATAATATTCTTCAGTGCCTATCTAACGCCGAATGAGACGATACCAGACTTTCGATGCTTTGGAATAAGCTATCTTTAGCATGGAAGCGCGGATTCTAGTCGGAGGTGACTTCAATGCTAGAGTATCTGGATAAGGCATGCCTCAACAAGATTCCAGAGATAAACAAATTCTCGAAATCGCGGCGAGAACATAACTCGTTGTTTCAAACACCTTATCCGCCCAATGTTTTAGAGCCCTGGCTGCGAGGGAAGCTTTCTCGACCTAACTTTTGCGTCGGAATCACTGATGTCGTTGGAGGACGGGTGCCGGGTTCTGGAAGACTTCTTGGCAAGCGACATCAAACTTATCGCCTTCCAAGTGGTTAACTCAAATTTGAGGTGTGCGCGACTCCGGCGCTCTTTCTGTGCGTGGAACGTCGTTAGGAACCAGGAGATTTGTCGAAACCCTCTGAGCAGGTGGCGTGGCGCTAGGGAGCACTCGTGGGGTACTGGCGCTGCAGTTGACATTGTCATAAATTCAGTTAAGAACCTGATGGCAACAGTCTGTGCAGCTTCCATGCATAAGAGGACAGCGAGGCGAGGCAAGCCTTCCATGTTTTGGTGGGCGGCGGAATTTGCAGGACTCTGAAAGGACCGTCATAAACTCCGTGGCTGGACATAACGATTAAACGATCGGGAAGAGGAATCTAACACAACGGCAAAGTACACATTAGCAACAAGGAGAATCTTAAGCGTAATAAACGGGAGTAAAGCTGGCTATTGGTAGGCGCTGGTCGACGAGGTGAATGGGAACCCGTGAGGATTCGGTTACAAACTGCAAAAATGGGACTCTGAGAAAATCCTATTCATTTAAGGTCGAACAGAAGGTGCGTTATCCCTCGCGCATCCCGTACGGGATAATGATAGCAGCCAGTAGGGCCCCTGGACTACCCACTTTTCTCTATAACTGAGATGAAAAGACAGTCCTTTCTATAAAAAACAAGAAGCACCCAGGGCTTGATGGTAGAGATGTACAAACTAGTACTTCAGCATCGGCCAGAGCTACTGCTCATTCAACGCTTGCCTGAAAGAGGGCATTTTTCTTTCTCGATGTAAGGTGGGAAGGCTTACGCTGACTAGTAAAGGTAAAGGCGGCCCTTCCTGCCGTCTTCATACCAACCACTTTTTATGCTTCACATGGCCGGGAAGTGCTCGAAAAGTTCATCAGAAGTAAACTCGCTGAAGCGGTACGTACTGCCGATCCCCACGATAGTTCTGCTTTAAAGCAGAGAGATCTACAGTTGATGCTGTCATACAAGCGGATGGAGCGGAGGCATACAACCGCCGAGTTCGACGGGTGGTGTTCCTCATATGATATCAGAAATGCCTGTACTTCCGTAAGATGGAAGGACATTCTAAGCACACTAGACAATACTTTCCACGTTCCAAGCTATCTCTTACGGAATTTGAGGGGTTATCTGCTAGAGTATCAGAGAAGGATGCTAGAGTATCAGAGAAGGATGGGGATAGCGCAATGATCCATCTTTGAGCCGGACCTTAGAAACGCTTCTATTATAGTCTCGGCATGTCAGAAGAGTCGTGCCTGGTGACTTACGCTGATTCTGTTGCGGCGCCTTTTGCCGGACGCACTGTGGAGCAGGCGCAAAGAAGACTTGGCATATTGATGCGACTGGTAAGTGGATATATGACTGCTCATGGTTTCCTTCATGAAGTAGTCATCCTGCCTAAAAGGAAAATTCAAACCCCGCAGCCCATATCGGCGATTCAAAACGGACGGTTACCTATATTAGACTGACTCTCGACTCAAAGATGACTTTTTTGGTGCACATTAAAACAGCAGTGGACAAGGATGCAGCTGAAATTTGGGCCTTTTATATCGGCCACAATTTTGATGGCGGGAGTAATTTCCGTTGCCCTTCTTGGTTGCTCATGAAGTACGGCAAAGCACTCCAGATGAATGGCAATTTTCTTTCTCGAAAAAATTAGTCAAAAAGTAGATGGACTGCGCGGCTTATTGGTAACTTACCGAGGTGGCTAAATTGGAAGCATGGTGAGACTATTTCTAAATCGAGCTCGGTCTTAGAAATACAAGGGTGGGAAGGCACAATCTCTTAATTGTATGTTTTGCAATGGGGTTGTGGACAATACCGATCAGACCTTTATTCTTGTGGAATCTGAGATGGTATTCGTCAACAATTTTATTTAATCATAGGGGCTCTCTCCCCAGATATTGTGAGGGAAATGCTAAGGAGCGCAGTTAAGTGGAGACATCTGGGGCATTACATTAAGGGTTTTCTCGTTGCAAGGAAGGCAGAGCTCGACCGGTGGAGGGGTTGGATAGTAGGGGTTTAGGGTAGCTGCCTTCCTCCTTCCCAAGTTTGTGAAAGGAATTCCCTGATTTGGAGGCTGCCAAAGACGGAAGAGCTCACAGGCCAGTCCAAAGTAACGACAATCGGTTCTAGACTACGTCTCTGACGATAGAGAGATTTTTAGTTGGTAGTCTGCTGGTGTGCCGTTGCGGAGGCCCAATACTCTGTGGGTAAATGCATCACCTACTCCATCCCAGAAGAACAAATCTTTTTGAGAGCATTGAGTGATTTCGGGGTTTAAAAACTCTATAACAACGTCTAACGTCGAACAGCATAATTGATTTAAGTCTAAAATAAGTCGGGAAACCGGAAGCTGGACGCTTCAGGTACGAAAGGTTTTATGTATTTCTTAGTACGTAGCACGTAATATATCCATATATTATGTGAGAGTATCCACTTTCGGGTGATATTGACATTCATAGTCTTCAATTTTCAAAGAAGCAACAAATTTGAGGTATTATAACTTTGTTAGTAATAGTGCGATTTCCACCAAACTTGGTAAGATCATGCTCTATATTATAGCCTATATCACTGCAAAATTTCATGGTACTAGGATGAACTGTTGTAATATACTATTATTAACTTTATGTAAACAGATATCGGCATGGAAGTTATTTCGGAGCCCAGGCACCATATAGTGATTTTTTCAGATTTTTCGGTTTGGTAGTTTCTGAGAATGGCCCCCTTAAAGAAGTGATCACTTTCAACCCTCCGCGTTCCCCACCCTTCCAACGAATGTCAAAACTAAGATCGGCTTTGAAAAGTACTAATCGAGACCTTTAATTTGATGCCCCACATGACTATATTTGATGAAAAAAAATTTTACACCCCCTTTTGCATGTATGGGGACCCCCCCTTAAATTCGATGTAAAAGGATGTAATTCACAGTATGCGTGAGCGTCCACAGTTCCCACCTTTTTATCAAATTTGGTATCAATCGCTGTAACCGTCTCCGAGAAAAATGCGTGTGACGGACAGACAGCCAGACATACAGACGGACGGACAGACGGACAGACAAACGGTAAACTGATTTTAATAAACACAAAACCTTAAAAATGAGAGATCTAGTTTAATTGTCGATTAAACAAAGGAAGGGTGACCTAAACTTCGATATGACCATCCGCTTTATAACAAGCATAACCAATGATGTGAAGATTAAGGCACAACCAGCCAGCGGACTGAGTGTGGAACATCGGGCTGATCCTGCCTATGGTACTCCTGAGATACATGTCTAGTGACCAAGGGTAAACAGAGCAAAATATTCATGGTTAGCACGAAAAAAACGACGGAACAGATGCTGAGTGAATTCCTGAAGATCCAAAAACAACCGGGAAAAGAGTTTTGAACTTAAGTGGAGGTGGCCATTTCTAGCTGGTACATAATCACAACCAAAAAGGAATATATAACAGGACCTTATAGCAGTAGACAACAAAAAAGGTTCGATTGTCTCTGAATATGGATCATCATCATCATCAAAGGTGCAACACCCGGTACCCGGTCTAGGCCTGTCTTAATAAGCAACTCTAGACATCCCGGTTTGACGCTAAGGTCCACCAAATCAATATCGCTAAATGCTGTGTGGCATCCTGACCTACGCCATCGCTCCATCTCAGGCAGGTCTGCCTCGTCTTCCTTTTCTATCATAGATATTGCCCTTATAGACTTTCCGGACTGGATCATCCACATCCATGCGGATTAAGTGACCCGCAGCCTGTTGAGCTGGATTCAATCTACAACCTGACGGTCGAGGTATCGCTCATAGATTTTGTTATTATGTAGGCCACGGAATCGTCCATGCTCATGTAGGGGGCCAAAAATTCTTTGGAGGATTCTTCTCTAGAGTGCGGCCAAGAGTTCGCAGTTTTTGTTTTTTTGCTTAGAATCCAAGTCTCCGAGGAATACATAACGGCCGGCAAGATTATAGTCTTGCACAGTAAGATCTTTGACCCTATGGTGAGACGTTTCGAGCGGATCCTTTTTTGTAAGCTGAAATAGGCTCTGTTGGCTGACAATAACCGTGCGCGGATTTCATCATCGTAGCTGTTATCGGTTTAGATTTTCGACATTAGATAGGAGAAATTTTGAACGGTCTCAAAATTGTAGTCTCCTATCTTTCTGCGCAAACCAGGTACTTCCAACAACCATTGCGTGCTACACTGCTAACTGGATAATCCGCAGTCCGTTATCATTGATATCCCTATGCCAGCTATGGGAGCCAATGTATCGCCTGAATACTGGCTCCGTCTCTACTGGACTGTTCAAATCAAGTATGATTTTGCTATGATACGTGGGACAGGCTTCGAGGGTCCGCTCAACTGCCTCGTAGAAGATGTCCTTCTCTGACACTGCAGTCTCCTCTGTAGGGACGTGAACGTCTATGAGGCTTATATTTCTAAATTTGCCTCGCGCCCGTAGTGTGCATAGCCGTTCGCTTATATTTTGAAAGCCGATAACAGCAGGTATCATTTTTTGGTTGACTGAAAAAACCTACTCTGAGCACATGGTTTATTGGATGGCCTTCTTCTCCTGGAAACCGATCCCTGTCCAACGCATTTTCTGCCACGCTGTTACATCAACTCATTTTGGTACAGGATATCGGCTAGCTGCTTGGCAGCTACATCTCTGTACAGCGAGCGCATGTTCTATGGGAAAAAGCGTAAATCGGTATTCCGTCGGTTCGTCGTTCTAAAGTCCATCCTGTCCGAGGCTCCTTCTGCGGCTTGGTAACGTTGGTTTTCTGTGAAGGGTTTTCAGCCCTACAATTTGTCCCGTTTTTAGGCGCGGGAGACTCACCTTCATCTTTCTCCGTCTGCAACTTTTCGTTAAGAAAGACCTCCCAGCGGTCATCACGTGGAGGTGGAGATAGGGGTTGGTAGTAGAGCTATTGTTGTTGGTTTAGCATACGTTTCCCAGGTTATCGTATATCGTGGCTACCAATCCACGTTTTGCTCTGGGACCTATACTACACTTTGACCACCCTAGATATCGATAGTATGGAAGATTTTAGGTCTTTCATGCAATCCTGTTAAGGTTGGGATGAGTTCATCGGTGACGAGCTCATATTATTGAACTGGCTGCCTCTGTACGATGTCACTCAATTCCCCCTATAAAAGAAGTGGTTACCTAAGTTGAAGTGACGAGGAGCTGCTCCTTCAACATTTTCCACACTCCGAAAATAGTGCAGGTTCTGCAGGTCCTTGAACTAAATATTCAAATATAGTATCTTCAACTTTTCCAAAAATGAAACTTATTTAGTGCGCACAGCTTATCAGATATTTTTCTTCCTCTGGCAGCTATCCTCCCCAAATTGAAAGACTCCTACTTCACAAGCCTTATGATCCTGCTCCTGCCATATGTTGTAGATCTCGACGGAAATAGCGCCGAAACGATTTAAGTATCTTAAGTAGCAAAAATAAAATGCTTGACTGCACGCTATGAAATCATTGAAATTGTCAATGGCTACATCCACCGGTGAACGTATCTCCGAAAAAGATATACTTAAAGTTACACAAGTGAAGTGTTCTCCCATCAAAAATTACAAACGCAATCGTTAGAAGCGATATTTAAAGGCATGAAACGGAGATAAATTCCACATACTCCGAACACTGTGCACAAATCCCTAAAAGATCCACATGCATCATAAAAATCATGGACTGTAATCCAAGAGAAGTTCTATGGAAGAATAAAAACATTTATCGCAAGGACTCAATTTTCCATGCCTCAGATCAAATATATAAATCTCAAAAGCAATAAACCCTACCATCTTCAGTTAGCCGTATTGGGTAAGAAAGTGCTTCGAAGGAAGAGTTATAGATGGAATGAACACTTTGGGAATTATGCCGGCAGGACTTCAAACAGGATTGCAGATTTGCAAAAATTATGAAGGAAATTCATCAACGGATTCTATTTCTTGAAGATGTGGAGAAAATTGAGTCGAATAGAGTTGTGCAGACCGCTGGAATCGACTTGGGAAATAAATAATTCTAACGTTTTTTTGGAATTATGTTATTTATTGGTACTGCATGGAAAATAAATAGATGGAGTGGGTTTAAAATGGTAAATATCAAGATATATAGAGATCAAATGAAGATAGGAAAATGCTGAGAAGAACTTTTCTCTCTCAGGCGTCACTATGTTATCATAATGTAATAATACGCATACATGTCCTTGAAGTTGACTTCAAAAATATAGAAATGTAAACTGTTGGTATAAACAACGGTGATCTTTGTAAATTCTTAGTTCCTCTGTTCCCTTTCGTGCTTTAAAGGGAAATTCTCGAAAAGATTTTCATCCGGGTTACATTCATTTGTCCTCAAGGCCTCTTAGAAGTTATTTGGTTCCCTTCTCTATGCTCTTATGCTATTGCTGGTTCGATGGCAAACTGGTTGCGTACTTATTTCCAATGGCCGTTGTACACCATAGTAGATTTTTTGGAAATTATGAAAATTCGTTTGAAGCAAATGCAGGCATCTGAAATCAGAAGAAAATCCGGAAGGGTTGTAGAGACATGTTGGGGAGATCGAGACTTGCGTCCCTGAAGAAGACAATTTCCATAATAAACAAACAACCAGTAGCGACCACAACATCCTCTGTGAGGATTTTTTTTTTTTATGGGTGGAGGTGGAAATCTTAGAAAGACGCTGCTGCGCCAGGTTGCAGCAGTGTGTGGGATTCGCACCCACTAAAACCACCCCCCCCTCCCTCTTCCGCCTCTCCCCGCGGGACCACCGCTATACCAGCTCGTCCATGTCACGTCTCCGTCGCGCCGCCTTCCGAGCTCGATCCAACTCCAGGAGTTTTGTCTGCACCACGGCTTCTGCCTCATTTACCGCCATCCAGTTTTCCTCCGACTTCAGCATATCTTCCACCAGGTTGGAGGGCTGGATGTCCGCCCCCAAGATGCTGTTCACTCTCCTTTTCTGCTGCAGAAATCTGGGACAATGGAACATAACGTGCTCCGGGTCCTCGGGTGTAGCACCGCATTCAGGACAGTTGGGAGACTCGCCCAACTCGAAGCGATGCAAGTACTTCCTATAGCCACCGTGTCCTGTAAGGAACTGTGTCAGGTGGTAATTCAATTCTCCGTGCTTTCGGTTGACCCATTTCTCGATACATGGGATCAATGTATGGATCCACCGGCCCTTGTCGGAGTTATCCCATCGTTGTTGCCACTTGCCACACAACTCTCTCCTGATGGCTTTTCGGAAATCCGCATTCACCTCGGCTGGATTTGCGTTCCATTTTTCGTAGAGCCACTGTGCCTCGCCCGCTAGAAGATCTATAGGGATCATTCCTGCGATGACACACACTCCCTCCGTCGACGCCGTCCTAAATGCGCTGCACACCCTTAGCGCAACTGGCCGGTATGCCGAACTTATCTTCCTCCGGTTGGCAGCGTGGTTCTGAAAGACCACCTGCAAGCTCGATGAACGGGAGCAGCCTGTTGTATATCACCCTCTCCAACATCTTCTCCATGGTGTCTAAGAGACAAATAGGGCGATATGAAGAGGGCATGCCGGCTTCGGTAGCAACACCAGCTTCTGCCTCTTCCACTGGGCGGGAAACACTCCTTCCGCCATGCACGATTCGAATGTGCTTGCGAACTACCTTGGTTTGGCCTTGACCGTCACCTTCAGAGCCCTGTTGGGAATTTCGTCCAATCCCGGAGCCTTGCTGTCCCCAATACGTCTGCAGATTTCCCAAAGTTCCTCTTCGGTAATATCAGGGATCGAGAAGACGTCCTGCTGAGCTGCCAGTTGGGGTTCTCTTTCGTCCTGCTCCTGCTGCGGAAAAAGAGTTGTAATTATTTGCAACAAGAGCCGTGGGCATGTCACTTGAGGTGATTTTCGTCCGCGGATCTTCTTCATTACAACTTGGTAGGCTGTACCCCACGGATTCGTATTAGCCTCCGTGCAGAGCTTCTGGTAGCATTCCCGCTTGCTTCTTCGAATGGCTTTCTTAACGTTGCTTCGCAGATCCCTGTATTCCTCTTCACGCTCCTGGTGCTCCGGCCTTCCCCTTGTCCTGTGGGAAAGTCTCCTCGCTCGGAGACAAGAGGATCTCAAGGCAGCGATCTGCGTGTTCCGCCAGTAGTTTGGCCTCTTGCCGTGGTGGAAGCGTCTTCGTGGCATAGTAGCGTCGCATGCTTCGGTTACACGCTGAGACAGCTGTGTGACCCTTTCCACCGCTGTTCCATCCGGATCATGGGGTCCCTCCAATACGGCCAGGAATGTCTCCTTGTCGAAAGCTCCAATTGACCAGCCAACCGCCTTAGCCTTTCTACCTCCAGGGTGTCGTTGACTGGCTCCCCGGTTCCCAATGCGGAGGAAGATGGCCTGGTGGT
This sequence comes from Hermetia illucens, assembly GCF_905115235.1. NCBI lineage: Eukaryota > Metazoa > Arthropoda > Insecta > Diptera > Stratiomyidae > Hermetia > Hermetia illucens. The sequence goes on from NC_051849.1 coordinate 202,448,365, forward strand.
CACTGTGGGTGTAGTGCTCACTCACTTGCCAAGCCATCTCCCTCACCAGTGAAGTGCTAATAAATGTCAGGTCAACGATCGAACCCGATCCTCTTCCTCGAAAGGTGGACACGCATCCAACGTTGGCCAGCACGATGTCCAGCTCCACAAATGACTCCAACAGAATTTGACCTCTGGTGTTCGTCGTTCGGCTTTCCCACTCCAGGGCCCACGCGTTGAAATCGCCTGCAATGATTTTAGGGCTGCGGTCTCTAGCGTCCAACACCAGACTGTCTAACATCTCCTCATATTGTGCTAAGGTTGCACTAGGAGGAGCGTAGCAGCTGTAAATATAGTCACCGGGGAGTCCATGACTTCCTGAATGGCCTGTCTTCCGCACGCCCAGATTTCGGCGTTGCCAGACGCATCCACCGCCCAAGTCGTATCGCCGTGGTTTCTGTACGGCTCGCAAATAACCGCGACATTGACATTCGACTCTCGAATGGTTTGCGAGAGCAGGTCCTGAGCTGCCTCACAGTGATTGAGATTGATTTGTATCAATTTCATTTGCGTGTGCGGTTCAGCTCCCTCCTATATAAAAAAAGTGAAGTGACGGCGGCTTTACGGTTTCTTACCAGGACAGAGGCAAATCGTCAGACGCTGCCTCACCTCTGCCCTGGGAGCAGCGTGACCGTAGCGGCTCGCAGATGTTGAATGCTCATTTATATAATTCGTAAAACACGACATGCCTACGAATTATATTGAGCGCAAATCCGCCTTGCTGACCAAAGCTGGCCATGGCTGAAATATTCGTTTTGAGAATGAAGAGGGGTCCTAAGTCCGCATCAACTTAATGCAGGACCGGACCAATTGAGGAGCAACTTACTCCTTCTTTTCTGGTCCACGGACCCCTCGCTGGGCCTGCACCCAAACTTTTTTAAAAAAAGTGAAGTGACGGCGGCTTTACGGTTTCTTACCAGGACAGAGGCAAATCGTCAGACCAGGTGAGGCAGCGTCTCTTCACTTTTTTTAAAAAAGTTTGGGTGCAGGCCCAGCGAGGGGTCCGTGGACCAGAAAAGAAGGAGTAAGTTGCTCCTCAATTGGTCCGGTCCTGCATTAAGTTGATGCGGACTTAGGACCCCTCTTCATTCTCAAAACGAATCCCTCCTATATACCGGACATCTGCTACTTCCCGCAACATGTCGGTCGTCCACGCCCTCTTTCCCACTACATAGCATACACCGTGGATTTCCGGTGCAATCTTTGATGAGGTGGCCCTCTTCCCCACACTTCCTGCAACTCCTCGACCTATCATGCTGGCTAGTGTATGCCGCCGCAAAATGGCCGAAATCGAGGCATCTGAAACATCTCTTTAGAGATATTTGCTCCCTGAGCGACATATGCCTTCTTCATCCTTTTTATGGCACTCTGGTCTATATCGCTTAGGTTGAACTGCTTTAGCGCAGCACAGATGTCCTCCCGTGAGGTGACCTCATCTAGGTCCTTGCATTCAACCACTATCTCCTGTTTCCGAGCTCTTACCTCAGCTTCCTCTACTAGTACACTTTCCATCTTCCTGCGGAAGATATCGGCCGACTTGTCGGCGGATCTACTTAACTCCAGCATCAGATCCCCTCTCTGTGTTCGCCTGATACGGCTCACATTATCCCCCAAATCCTTCAATTCCCGGTCTGACTTCACCTTTCGGAGGATGTCGGCATAGGACATATTTCCCTTCTTGGAAATAATTATTATTTCCGGGCGGAGCTTCTTTTTGTCCTTTTTCATCTTGTTGCTTACCTTTGTTCGGGCCTCCGGGCGTTGGTTTCTTCCACTTTTGTAGGTGTTGTGGCTGCAATCGTGAGATTACCGACTTTCGCGGGTACTCTCGCCGGCTCCGCATTCTTAGGTGAAGAGGCTTTTTCGTCTTCGGGACTCGCTGTGGTCCAAGAGGCTTGCTGGTACCGTCTCTAGCCCGTTTTCCTGTCTTCCCGCCTGCCTTATCATGGGGAGGCGTCACCTGCGTTTCCCTTGTGACCTTGCCAACTGACGCCTGGGAATTCTTTTCTTCGAGTGCCTTGATATAAGACAATTTAATGCCTCTTATCAAGGCTCGAATATTTTGGTGGATATTCCGCCTCTCCTTGATGAACTCGCACAGTTCATTTATTCGTTCCCCGAATGTAACGAACGCCATTCCGGTATGTTCCCGTTTGCTTTCGCACCTTGTGCCACAAGGAATGATGTCGATTAAAGGACTATTCGTGTTTCTTTCAGAGTCCCGCGACGAATCTCGACTAACAAAAAGAACCATTGTTCTCGGTGGTGATCTCCCAAGCTTCGAACTCCTCCTAAAAGGACCCGGTGTGGAACTAATTTCCACTCCACCATTATCTCTTGTAGCATTAGATTCCACAGTAGCCAAGTCTCCCACTACTGAGGCACTGTGGTCGTTGGATATCGACGGCCGGGAGCCTGCTTGCTCACTCCCAAAAACAGCCGGCACTGGGTTTCCGAAGCCCTGCACTGTAAAAAAACTGCCTTCCTTCTCGCCTTATCCACCGTGGAGTGTTAGGGCTTCAATGAGTCTAGAACATCTTACAGATTTGAATGTACTCTTTACACCAAGCACTACAATTACTCGGAAAGAGGACGGCGTGTCTGAAGAAGACTTCATCAAAGTAGTTTCAAGGCACACAAAATAAGGCGAAGAAGGATAAAAGGCAACAACTGACTACGCCGCCAGAGACCCGTCTGTCCAAAGACAAGACGCTACAAACCAAAAGCCAATAACAGAAAAGGAGGACTAGACCGTCGGCTCTGCTCATTACATCGACGGTAAGCAAGACATTTGCGGAAGTCCTTAGTGAAATCTGCTACAGGATGAAACCCGGAGATAACAGAGCAGAAGTGTCTTCTATACGGAAAACAGAGTCCTCGACGAACGGGGCCCGAAGATGTAAGAGTACGTTCTGCGAAGCGGTCAACGGGTTATTGGAGGAGTAGTCTAGAGCCTATGTGCTCCCTGAAAATCCGGGATCTTGACTGCCTCACAGAAAAGGTTGAAGTGGAGGGGACAATAAAGCGTGAATGTCCAGAGGTAACCAATGCCCAGATAGGTATCACCTCTGTAAATGCTCGGGAGCAAAAACTCGCAGTGGTGGAAGTCCTCGAGAAATATGCGAAGAAACTCCTTAGCAGCGAGAAAATCAAAATTGGATGAGTAGTATGCAAGGTTGTCTGGACTAGGCACACACCTCAGCAAGGAAACGGACAGGTGGACAGTATGCCGGAGATGCGTCCAAGTAGGTCACCAAGTTGTATTGCGCGAATGGCATAATCCGCATTTAATTAAGATGCACCGGAGTGCAACCACTCGCCACTTGCTAGCGCAGTTAGCTGCGGAAGTAGATGCTGATCTAGTGCTAATCAGCGAGCAACACCGAAACAGGGACCCGGTTTCATGGCATCACGACTTATCGAGTACCGTTGCCATCTGGGTTCATGCCGACGTTCGATTTCGTGTTCTTGTCCAAGGCCTGCCTGACGTCGAATGAGACGATGTTGGACTTTCAGCGTCGGCTTGATGCTCTGGAAGACGTCGTTTCGAGCACAGAGGAGCAAATCCTGGTAGACGGTGATTTTAATGCTAGGCCTCTTAAATGGGGCATGCCTCAGCCAGACTCCAGAGAGAAACGGATTCTGGAAATGGCGGCGAGAACCGGGCTCGCAGTCTTAAACACCGTTTCGGCGGTCAGGATGTGAGGGAAGCATTGCTGACATTACTTTTGCGTCAGAATCTCTGGCACCATCGGTGAAGCGGCGACGAGCCCTACAAGATTTCTCGGCAAGTTATCACCAGTACATCGCGTTTGTAGCGGCTCACGCTACTTGCAGGCGAGTACCAACCCGACGTTCACCTTGCCTGTGGAATGTCGCGAGGGTGAACATCGGGAAGTTCGTCGAAGCTCTTGGAGCAGAGAGAGCCGTGTTTGAGGGCGCTCCGAGGGTTGGTAACATCGCAGCTGACACCGTCGTAAATTCAGTGATGAACCTGATAAAGACGGAGTTTGAGGCTTCCATGCTCCGGCGGAGCCGCGACAAGCCTTCTGTGTACTGGTGGAAGGCAAGAATTGCCGACCTACGGAAGGAGTGTCATAAGCTCCGCCGTTTGGTATAACGTTTACATGCTAACGAAGGGGATGCGTCATAAAGGCACAGTATAGATCAGCAAAAAAGAGACTCCGCAGCGCGATAAGTAAAAGCAAAGCTCATGGCTGGCAGAACTTGATCAACGGGGTGAATGAGGACCGGGGGGAACTTGGTTATAAGCTTTTCACCCGGAAAATCGGCGCTCTACGGAAGCCCTGCATATTGAAGACTGACCAGCTGGACCGCATTTCACAGGCATTAGTCCCCAGACATCCTGTACGGGTTGATGTCAAAAGTACGGAAAGCGTCGACGATTGCACCCTTTTCACAATGAGGCAGCTCGAAAAAGCGGTTCTCACTTTGAAAAACAAGAAGGCGCCAGATCCTGATGGTATCCCGGTGGAAGTTTACAAACTAGTGTTCCCCAAATGGTCTGACTTACGGCTTGGGACGCTCAACGTTTGTTTGAAAGGGATGTTTTTCCTTGTCGCTTGAAGTTGGTGCTCTGAGGTGGCGGTGTGGAAGTGGGGCGGCAATCCTGTCGGCCAAACCAAAACCAAGTGGCTGAGGAGAACCTCCATGGTGGTGGCACCGGGAGACGCTGTACCCACTTTGGCTTGTCGGCCGTGATGCAGTAAGCGAATGCTCTAAAGGCCTAATCAGGGCGATCAGACCCGAGTCTGCACGGGGACTCATCTGAAGTGGCAAATTAGTCACGAAACCAGGGGTATACTGGTACTATGGAACCGGGATAGCCCCTGGACTCTCATACTTCGGGTGAACTCCCGTTGCATGTGAGTACAGCTCGATTGTTTGCGGTTGGCCCCCTAGTGGGAGTTTCATGGGGGTTGTGGTTATGCTCAAGCGAGAAGAGACCTTCGGGCCTCGGCGTGGTGTTGCGTTTCAACACTGGTGCCGTACTCCTTAGTTCGGTAGAGATTTAGGTATGTCTTGCATCCACGATTTTGACAGTGGCGGACGACACATCTTTTTCTTTTGCGAAAGGTGGGACGGCTTTCGTCAACAGCTTCATGCAGACACAGGGTAGCTCTCCAGACATAGCATTGTTGACCACCACATCTGCTGTCCGAATTTCTGCGACGTGTAAAGCTGGTACTGAAATCGCTTCTCTCGGGGAAGAATAAAATAATGGCATTGAATGTATTCGCTTTCCCTTCACTGATACGGACAACTATGTCAAAATTCCGAATGCATTATCCAAAGTGTGCCGTGGAGCGGATGAACCTGCTCGTGACATCGGAGGTAGGGGCATGGTTGACGTGGCGGCACAACATCATCGCCCAGTCGACTGGCGAGTCCCTTGCGTGCGACTGTCTGTAAGGCAGACTGTGGACTGGGGGATCGATCTTTCAATCCTCTGAGTGGGATAAAGTCAGACCAAGAGCGGATCGATGAATAGAAGTCGAAGGTAATGCACGGTAAACACGTGAATTGTCTTTGGCAGCCATTTGTGGATTTGACTTTGTCGAACAGATGGCTGTGGGCTAGGGAGCTCTTTGCTGAGACGGAGGGGTTCATGTGTGCTACTCAGGATGACGTGGTCGCCACCCGCCCCTTATAAAAAGTTAATCATGAAAGAACGGGTGGAGAACGACCAGTGCAGAATGTGTGGTTCGGCGTTAGACACGGTGGGAGGGGGGGAGTTACCTAATTGATATCGACGAGAATGTGCCAGCCCAGAAAGCCTATAAGAGCAAAATCTATGGTAGAAAAGAAGAAGAAGCAGATCCTGCCTGAGGCGTAGGTCGTAGGCGTGGGTCACGACACCAGACAGCTTTTAGGGATATCGAATTGATGGACCTGGACGCAAAACCGGGATGTCGGGGGTTCTTTATTAAGGCAGGTCTTCTCCGGATACCTGGCAGAGTGGATTGGAAGTTCAACTAAGGGAAGCAGACTCAAAATAATCACATAATCTCCAGGGATAACGTAACAATGTTCAATTTTTTTCTTTAATTTATGATTTAAATCTTTTGTTTGTTTTTCCCAGCCTTTTGTGTTTTTCCCATATCTTTATGATAATGGTGGGTGTATATGAGATACCTTGAATATGTTATCAGTGACTATTTTGACACTATAATTTTGCTTAATTTGCGTTTTTTTTTAACAAGTAAACACTCGTAACACTCAGCAGCATTGAGATTCAGATAACAGGCATATAACATCGTTTATAAAGATAAGATAGCAAGACTGGCCCCGCCCTAATGTGGATTGACAGATCCGGGTAGCGAGAATTTGGTGTCCACGCAAGAGGTCAAGGTATTCATTTGTTTCTTTCTTTCTTAGGTTTTCAATCAGGAATTCTAGATTGTATATGGTCGTTCTGGTAGAACTCAGGTTTTCCGGATTTACGACATCAGATTTTTGGCAAACTCCAAGTGAGGAACGGAAATATCTGATTGAGCTTGCCGAAGTGAATACCCACATACCCCGGAGATTGATAATAGTCAACTGCGATGTTTCTGTGTGTGGTGAAATTCGAAATCGTTAAGATTATCTTAGATTATTTAGATATTTGATTTGGTTGAATAATCGTGCAAACGAAATTTCTACATTTGATATTGAATTTGTTCAGAATTCGAAATTTCTGATACTCACGTCATAGGTGAATGTAACATTTTTAGTTTCGTATGGCATTTGAACATCATTGGAAGTACCAACGTAAACATCATACCATCCCGAATACGATAAATCATTGATAAGATACTGCAGTTGCTGCCAATTAAAATCTAGAAGGTTGATCCACCACGGAATTGCGGCTGTATTCTGGAACTTAACTCAGACTTCACTTACGCCCTGATGGTCTTGTTACTTTGGCGGTTGTCAACAGCCACTTTGGAAGCTGTTTTCGAGTATCTCTACCTTAGGTAGGGTAGGTATCAGTAGCCATTCCGAGGAGCCCAATTAGCGATTAATGTCACAGACCTCTAAGATCGCGACTGCTGTTATGAGAGCACTGAGGCAGAGTCCAGCCGGCCCGGATCTTCAGAGCCAGCCCGTAGCATTCACGAAGAAAACAGCTCTCCCACCCTGCAGCTTGAAATCTTTCTGAGGTCCCTAAATAACGGTTTACTCAGTGCCTGAAGCCTGGCTCTAGCTAGAGATGGGCAATCGCAGAGGAAATGCTTGAGGGTTTTCTCCTTCTCCGCAGCCTCGTCAATGCGAATTGTAGGGTATGCCGAGCCTGACGGCATGGTCTTCTATGAGCCAATGCCCCGTGCAGACCATCTTAATATCGAATGCATTTGCACGCGTAAGGCACAGGAGCCCTCGTGATTGTCCCATCTTATAAGCGAACTAAATCCTCCTTTATTGACACAGCAGATAAACTTTCGCCATCTAAGGCCAGCAGCTGCTAAGTAGTGCGAGTAGACTCCGTCCTTGACAGCCATCTGCAAAACACCCGCTGCAGGACTGCAAAGAGCCCCAGTAGCACCTACACACGCGGTTCTTTGAATCCAATTAAGCTTTGTTCTATTGTATTTTTCCTCAAAACCTCCCACCATACAATAGAGCCGTACGTTAGGATTGGATGCACCATAGCGGTGTACATTCAGAGAACCATCCTCGGCCGGAGACCTCATTTCTTTGCAAAGGTTCTCCTGCAGGCATAGAAGGCTATACAGGCGTTTTTAACCCTTAGTTCTATGTCCAATCTCCAATTTAGCTTAGGATCCAGGATTACACCCAGATACTTTACATTAGAGGAAAGAACCAATCTTTGTTCATTCAACCGTGGTAGATGGAATTCAGGTATCCTTGCCTTGGTGGTGAATAGGATCAGTTTCATTTTGGTTGGGTTTATACCGACTTCGCATCTTGCAGCCTACAGACATACCTTCCGCAAAACTCCTTCCATGATGTCGCCCATAATGGACGGAAACATCCCTGACACTAATATCATCAAGTCGTCGGCATACGCCATCACCTTCACCCCGCTGTTGTCCAATATTTGCAAATTTCGTCCGTCACTATTAACCAGAGCACCGGTAAGATGGCGCCACCCTGGCCACCCAATACTGGTCAAGGTTTCCTTGATGGCGTTGGTATCAACGTTGTTGAAAGCTCTCTCTATATCCAAGAAGACAGCTAGGATATACTGCTTGTACTACAGTGACCGCTCAACCGTGCCAATTATCTCGGTTTTTGTGGATTGAGGTAGGCATGCTGGGATTTAGAGAAAGGCATTCTCTCCATAATCGTCCTTAAATGGATGTCCACGCTCTAGGGTCTTCAGCAGGAAAGAGGTGAGGCGGATTGGTCGAAAGTCCTTCGCAAACTCATGGAGGTGCCAGCCCACTTTTGGTATCTCTTTTGGCGTCTCCTGGACTGTGGTACGCATCCTAAAGAGATACAGCTCCCGTAAACCTCAGCAAGACACGGTACAATTCTTTCCTGTTGCTTCTGTAGCATGACTGGCATTATGCCATCTAGACTGGAGATTTATATGCGGTGAAGCTGTTTATAGTCCGGCCAATCTCACCCTCGGTAATTACCGATATGACAGTCTCGCACGGCTGGGGTGGCCGCAAACTCTCCAACCAAAGCTCTGATTCACAGTCCTCCTCGCTGGCGCGTCTGAATTTACAGCTCCAAGGTTTCACCACAAGATTCCATCCAGGAGCCCTCCGATCTTTTTAGGAAAAAATTGGCTCTTGGACAGAATCTTGCTGAGCCTCGCGGATTCGCTGGTGCTTTCGATGTTCTGGCAATAGTCCAACCAAGACCGCCTCTTGACGGTCTTGATGGCCGACTTGTACTTTTTCAGGCAGTTCTTGTATGGCGGCCAATATTTATGCCTGTAGCAGATGTTAAAGATTTTCCTGGTCAGTTTCCTGAAACTGGAGAGATCTTCATTCCATCATGGGGGCAGTGTCTTCTTGCTGTATTTAGCAGGGCACGACACTTTAAATCAAATCAAATGCCTTTTTCTGACCTTTGACTCCAGTTCTTCTGTCGTGCCAATCTTGCCAATTTGCGGACCGGAAAGTTTGTTCTTAATTACTTGATCAAATTTTCTCCAGTCGATCCTGCTGGTGTTTCTGCAGAGTTTGGAGACTTCGGTCGTGAGATCTAGACTGAAAAGTATGCAACTGTGATCTGAGAAGGTTCTCTGGTCAGACACTCGCCAGTTCTCCACCTTAAAAATACCACTGTCTGTTAGTAGGGTGATTTCAACGTCCTCCTCCGAACAGTCACAGTTCTCCGTGCTATGGAAATGGAAGGTTGCTGAACTGGCCCTGTTACACACTGATAGGTTTGAAGTTATAATAAAATCAAACAATGCCTCACCTTTCTCGTTGATTTGCCGAGCTGCTCCAAAGCCTGTGCCTTGCATTGGCGTCATAGCCCTTTAACAGGTTGGCCTTCTTTGTTATTGTGTTTGCCAAATGTGGCAGTTCTTCTGGCAGAGCTGATTGATCGTGAGCCATGTAAGCCGAGGAAATATACACGTTCTCTGCCCTGCCTGCTCCAATGGAAACTGTTCCTCGCGACGATACATGCTTTAGGTCTGTCCTGATTAGCGTCTCCTGTACGGTGGAATAAATTAAAACATTGCTTTGGAGCCGTTTGATGGTTCGGTCGCCTCCGAGCCAGGGTTCCTCTATCACTGTGATGTCGGTGTCTTCCTCTAGGAGTTAGGCAAGCAGATTAGCCAAGGCGCACTTCGAGTGCTGCAGATTTATCTGCATTACCCTCAGCATGATCTGCTTGCGTGGGGGGTTCGACAGTACCCGACGGACCGTCGATCCACATTTCCTCCAACAGCTCGTTGGCGGAGCCGATTGATCTAGGTCGTCGTCCGGTTTTGCAGAGCGCCCTGGCTCCGAACTGCACTTTATAGTCGACCTTTTCCAGTGCCTGCAGCCACTCTCCGTTTATACCGAGCAGAAAAGTTTGGGTGTTTATCTGGGGTTCCGTCTCCTTGATAACAACTAGGTCGTCCATGGGAAGACTGGAGTTTTGAAGGAGCAGGGATTGGACGTTATCCATGCGCATCTTCGGCGATCAAACGCAAGCAACCGATCTCCTAGGAATTTCGTCGTAAGGGATGACATTGAACTTTCTGGTACTGGATCTTGAGCAGGACACCTGTAGACCATCGCTTCTTAACCGGTTTCCGGTGATCGATGTTCTTGTTGGTCTTCACTTTTGAGGGATCCCTCGACATCGAGGGTTTCGAGTTAGGAGTACTATGTCTGGTAGTCGCTTCACCCAGATTGACGGCAATGGATTCCAGGCTGGAAACCACTAGTCCGTCTGTCGTTTCGCTCCGGGAGGTCCCTGCGATTAGTTTCAGAACAGCGGGGCTATGGCTGGCACCGAGTGTACTGCTTTAGGTCGATACTGTCTCCTGCCTTGATGCCTGCAACTTGCCCTCTGATGATGCGCCTGGCATCATTACCTCTTCTTCTATCGAATCCATGGTCCCACGAGTAGTCCGGGAAGAATGTTCACTCTAGTCAGTCCGGCCATCAGGTCTTATTTGAAACTGATGGTGCCGAAGTTATTTAGAGTTAAAGACCATATGCACATGTTGTTCCACCTTGGTTTGAGGTCCTATTAGCACCTTCTCCAGTGCAGGGAGGACGATCCCCGGGCCGTTACTTCGGCTCATCCCCCCGCCAGATTTACTTGCCCCTAACACATGACCAGCAGACAAGCAGATCCTCGCCACTTGGATGAGGCTACTTCCAGACCGGCCCTACATAATTTTGACCCGTCTGAAGACGGTTTCCAGCAACCACGGCGAGGAGGTCATGTGAGGACTTGCCGAATTATGTAACCTTAATCTGAAGCATAATCAGACCAGGCATACCTACCTATCCATCCTACCCATAACTCACCCCCTGTAAATAGATTTTATGGTAGAAGAACAACGACCTTTTTTTGAATATTTTTTTTATTTGACTTAAAAGAACTTAAGCTATATCCAGCATAAACGATGGTAAATTAATTTATCCTAATGAACCTAAACGTCATCAAAACTATCACATTTGCGGGAAGCCATTTAGTATCTTCTTAACATCCTTAGGATCGCAGCAGAAAATATATCCCATGCTTGCAATTTTCCTGGTATTTTTTAGGGGATTCAACCAAGTAACCTTATCGCAAGTGTCCTTGCAAAGAACAGTTTTGCTCTTATCTCCAGGGAAGAAGGGCGAGTTCACACCGATGACAACAACCCCAGTATCCTTTTTGTCATTTTTCTTTACCAAGTTCCAAACGTATAGAGGAATAGTCCTGTTGAGCTGATTGACCTGTGTGGTGAAATCCGAAATCGTTAAGATTATCTTAGATTTTAGATATTTGGTTGAATAATCGAGCAAACGGAATTTCTACGTTTGATATTGAATTCGAAATTTCTGATACTCACGTCATAGGTGAATGTAACATTTTTGGTTTCGTATGGCATTTGAACATCATCAGAAGTACCAGCGTAAACATCATACCATCCTGAATATGATAAATCATTGATAAGATACTGCAGTTGCTGCCAATTAAAATCTAGAAGGTTGCTCCACCACGGAATTGCGGCTGCATTCTGGAAGTTCCTAACGTATGAGTCCATGACCCCGGCTTGGTATTTAATTGGGATCAAATTATCCATTCGATACGTCATCAGTTGTGCATAGTTTCCTGACTTGCTACGGATTGCCGTCGGTAGAGTTTGATTTCTAATTGAATAAATTGGTTAACCGAAACTTTCACAACTCTGATGGCTTAATGGAGTCTGTACTCACTCTTTGATGAAGGTGGTATCGTTAACCGCGTAGACATTGTTTGCAGGAAGAGGTTTTGAAACGTTGCCTGGATTCAGGAGGTACTGAAATGAATAATCAAATAATGAAACTGGAAAATGGTTAAATTGAGGGGCGGATGGGGGGTGTTTACTTTTAGATTTTCAAAATTTATGGCTCTGTAATGGAGAACCAAACTGAAATCTTGTACATTGTAACTTACCTGTTCATTTACCAAATCGTTTCTCACTCCTGCGACATAGTGTACGAAATCGGTGCGGTACTTCTTAAAGTCAGTGCAAACCTCACCGAATATCACTGAGGTGGTATTCGCGATATTGAATCCATAAGCGAGCCCGGTATTCTTACAATACTGAACGGTTTGTGAGTAGTATTGGGCCGCATTGTCGCACAATAGGCTACCGTCATTCTTGGCTAAATATGTGAAGGAGCTCCCGGGAATTTGGTACCGCAGGGTACTACCAGTGCACGTAAACTTCAGTTGGCTTTCTGGCTTCGGAGTAGATGCTGACGCATAATTTCTGGAGGTGAAAACTTGAATAAAATCGAAATCTGGAATTATGAATATCTACAAACTTGAAACCACCACTGCAATAGGCATCTAATCCATAATTGCTATCGAATTGGACAGTACCATTTCCAGCACTCAGAATAACGTCATATCGTCCGTATGGGGATACAAATACGCCTGGGTAGGCTTTATTAAATTTGAGGGTACATGTTGCTGCCAAAGATAGAAAATAGAAAGCAGTTACAGACAGGTGACAAGGTTGAACATTGAAGGTTTATACTGCGAATAAGCCACACGATTTTGAAATTTGTCCTTCAAACAACTGATCAAAGCAATTACCTGCGAACACATCACTTGTTACAAAACTAACAAAAATCACAGCCAAAATCAAGGAAAGATTCATCTTGTTAATAACTTGACACCTTCACTACACTTCACACCTGACTGGCAATCAACTTCACTAGGCGTTCTTATATACATAAATCTGCAGATTATTATCTCTTCACCCTTTGATAACTCAGTATTTCGTTATCTAACTCTTGAAAGACCGATTAAAATGAAATTGCCTATCACGACGGAGTGGTCTCTTATCAGACTAATCTACAAATAAACCATGAAATTTTCACATAATCATTAAAGATTAATTTCATTGCTACTGATTGAAGCCAATACTTTTCCGTGATATCGCACTTATTTGTTGGTTTATTGGCATTAAAATGGGTAGTCCCCGGGGATGTGCGATCTGAGAGTTTGCACCTTAATTTTATAACTTTCTAATCAGCTAAACTGAGTCACCACAAATGACATGAGCGGATACAAAGTTAACTTTAGATCTGATCTTAGAGATGATTTTTCATTTTCTTTATCTTAGATTTTAAATTTTCCGCGGAACTACGAGATTAGCGAACAAAGATGCTATGGAAAATATTTACGATAACGTAAAAATGACACTGATTCACTTCCGAATGTGTAAAGTCAAGACGGGATCAACCAGGCCAGGTGGAAGCAGTGGGGATGGCAGCTTTTCGTATCTCAATGTGTAGTCATGTTCCTGTAGATTCCGATGAATAACCTTGCAAGTGCAACTATACATAGCAGCTTGAAACTCACGGTATTACTGGAAATCTCGCACATATACCCTAAACGCGACAAGCTCTCGCAACCACGTCAGCTTTAACTTGAATTTCGAACGTATCTTTCCAATAATTCCCAGTAATTAACAGGTGCTTGCCAAATTATTAGATAAATACAGGGGCTCGCGAGAAAGGTACCATTTTAAAATTACGCGTTCAGAAATAGGTCGCTATCGTTACAAACATGATCAAAAACACCGCAAAAGAAGCTAGACCCAAAGTGTTAATGGCACCCAAAAGGGTTAGATATTTCTGGATCTGCAACCTGAACAGACACCGAAACATCAAAATCTCCTCAGTTCATCCTTATCGCTTCAAACTTCCACTATTATAAACGGCTCACGATTTGTCTCTAGAATATGCGCAGCCTCCTCGGCAATTTTATGAAGGACCATCAAAATACCGCCAAGTTGACTGAGAATTCCACCGACAAGCTGGAGAGTCTAAGCAAAAAAGTGAGATAGTGCGACCCTGGAGAGTACTTTCCTCTCTCTTGTGGCACCCAGCTTTTGTACTCTGGAAAACTAAGGGGTCCTAGACGCGAATCTGGTGTCACACTACTTATCCACCATCATCATCATTAACGGCACAATAACCGGTATCCGGTCTAGGCCTGATTTAAAAAGGAACTCCAGATATCTCGGATTCGCGCCGAGGTCCCCCAATTCGATATCCCTAAAACTGTCTGGCGTCCTGACCTACGTCATTTTTTCATCTCAGGCAGGGTTTACCTCGTCTTCTCTGTCTACCATAGATATTGCCTTATAGACCTTTCGGGCTAGATCATCCTCATCAATACGTCAACATATGTAGGTCACGGAATCGTCCATCCTCATGTAGGGGCCCAAAAATTCTTCGGAGGATTCTTCTTTCGAAGGCGGCCAAGAGTTCGGAATTTTTTTTTTTTCGTAGGAACCCAGGTTTCCGAGGAATACTTAAGGATTGGTAAGATCATCGCCTTGTGCAGTAAGAGATTTGACCCTATGGTGAGACGTTTTGAGCGAAACAGTTTTTGTAAGTTGAAATAGGCTCTGTTGGCTGACAACAACCGTGCGCGAATTTCATCATCGTAGCTGTTATCGGTTATGATTTTCGACCTTAGATAGGAGAAATTATCAACGGTCTGAAAGTTGTAGTCTTTTATCTTCATTGCTTTCGTTTAACCAGTGCGGTTTGATGTTGTTGGTTGGTTGGATCTAAGTGCTGATGTTGCCACCATATATTTTATCTTGCCTTACTTGATGTGCAGCCCAAGGTCCCGCGCCGCCTGCTCGATTTGGATGAAGGCAGTTTGTACGTCTCGGTTGGTTCTCCCCGCGATGTCGATTCTATGGCATCCTGTAATACATTCGTCAGCTCATACAGAGCAGTTTCGATTGATTGTCCTACCTGGTAAGCGTATTATCACTAATGTCGGGGATGACGCTTTACAACATTAGTTCTCATATACTTCGTTGTGGCCTTCTCCACCATTTTAAGTACGAACGATGTTAGGTAAATTGATCAGAAAGATTTAGGGTGAAAAGGGTCCGTTTTACCTGCTTTCGGAATGAAGGCCACTTTTGACCACCTCCATGCCCTTGGTATATATCCCAGGGCTAGGCTGGTCCTTATAACCATCAGAGGAGACCCCAAGATGATTTCTAGGCCTCTCCGGATTGATGCTGGGAAGATGGCATGTACTCCGGGTGATTTCAGTGGTTTAAAGTTCCCACTGCCCACCTTACCCTAGCTTCTGAGCATACCTCTTTTGCTAGTTTCTATTTCACTTTTTTTTTCTTTTTTGTTCATTGTTGGAGTGTCAGGCAGAATGTTGTTGCCTGCTGCCTTGGGATAGGACCACTGGAAAGGAGTCCTGAGAAACAAAAGTACTCTGTCCTTCTCATTCTCGGTAAAGGTCCCATCTTCCTTCTTCAAATGGACAGAGGATATCGTCCTGTCTTTGGCTACAGCCGTGTAAAGCCTGGCTGCTTCTGTGATCTGTTCAATCCCTTCACAGAATTCTGCCAGTTCCCGGTTTGTTTTGCGCGGTTGAAGAGTTTTCGTATCTCTATTTTCACTCTGGCTAGGTTTATGTTCCACCATGGAACAACTGTTGATGACTTAACCGTCTTAGCCGGGCAACTGGCCTCATATACGTTAATGACGACTACGTTGAGGTTTTGTACCACTGTTTCTAATTCCAGTCCGCTCCTGATGTCATGACCCCTTGAAGGTGGGCCATGTTGTTGCTCACGTGCGTTG
Organism: Hermetia illucens; assembly: GCF_905115235.1. Classification (NCBI taxonomy): domain Eukaryota; kingdom Metazoa; phylum Arthropoda; class Insecta; order Diptera; family Stratiomyidae; genus Hermetia; species Hermetia illucens. The sequence goes on from NC_051849.1 coordinate 202,464,168, forward strand.
CATAGGAATCCCAATCCGTTCTCCTGGGATTCCGTATTACTCTTTTTAAGTCGGAGTTCACCCCAATGTTGAATTTGATTTTTTTTGCAATCAGACATAGAGGCTCCTCCGATATCCTCCAATTCCTTTCTGAATTATACAAGCTCTTGGTGTTTTACAAGAGGAGTCTTCAACTACCTGCATGCCTTCTCCTCGCAGACCGCGAATCTGCCCCTGGCACACAGACAGTTCTGAGCCAACAATATTCCAATGTTTGGAACGTGCCCTTGCAATTATTGCAGATGCAACTTTCGTATAGTAGAGATTTACCTGGGCTATTTTAATGTTGGGCATCGGCTCCGTTATTGTTTGGAGCTCTTATCTACTGTCGAACTATTACCTCCCTCCTCCGATATTACGCTTTCCTGCCAGCCGCTGTCCACCCTAAGCCCCAGAACATCTACGTCTAGGTCGTCCAACTTCTTCGCTGGGCTTTCGGCCTCTATGGCTTTCGAAAGTTATTCGGGGACCTCGGTATGCTTTTCCACAGGGTGTCCCCGAAAGTATCTTCCCTCGGCTTATCCCTGCGCACGTGCACATGTATGTTGCCAAATCGACAGTTGATGTGGCAACTCCGATGTTTGATTGCCTTCAGGCATCGGTCATCTGCCCGATATTGCCTTGCTTCTGAAGAGTCTCCAAAATCGGCGATCCTCATTTTGAGCCATTAGGAGGTCCATCAGATATTCCGTCTCTATTGTTGCGGCTTTCGGGAGAAACACTGTCACCATGTGCGCTCCTGGTACATCATTCCCAGCACATGTTGAGGGTTTCGCTCTTTCCTAGCCTGTAAATTTAGAAATTATGGTCCTAAGCAACTCTGCAGTGTCTTCCGTCGCGTAGTCCACCAGCATATGACCTGGTCAAAAGCTTATCCCGGTGAATACAAGTTTCGCAGTCCATGCCTCGCACATCTGCCTGACGATAAGGTTTTCGATGGCTTCCTGCTTCTTATCAGTGAATATTTATTCGGAAACATTTTTGACAGTATGGCCTGCCCCGGATTTCTCCCCTCTTGGATTCAGGTTTGGATCTTTAGGGAGCGTTCCCTTCATGCGGGCTAATCTCCGGTGCTCCCCGCTTTCTTGGATCCGATAAAGATGGCGTAGATCTCTCCTAAATATTCTTAAGGGCTTCTTCTGGTTTCAGCTCTGAAAGAATTCAGATAACGCAAGTACCATTTAGCACCTGCACCACTGAGACCAGTCTCTTTCTTGGCGTCTGATTTGTTGACCTCTGACGTGCCTTTTGTTGTTCCTGCTTTTTGAACAGTGGTGTTTGTTGGTTGTTGTTTTCGCAGTATACCAATGTTGACCTTGGATCTATTGCCTGATGTCCCAACTTCTCCCTTCTTGGGTAATCATTTGACTATTTTGGAGATGTACCTCCGCTTGGTAAACTAGTTTGTGTGCGGTACGGGGTCCCGCTTGTTTGGTTGTAGTTTTCTTCATTTTTGTAACATTTCTCATTCGATTCCCACGAGTATGGGGGTTAGGAGGTCCGCCGCGTCATAGCCCCCCGTAGCACGGTAAGGTCAAACTTACTCGCTGAGGCGACCAGATATCAGTGAGGCTCCGTTCGAATAAAGGATTAGATATTCGTTGATTACCAACCTGAAAATTTGGAAATCCTACTGGCACCGAAACATCAAAATCTCCTTCATCATAATGGTTTCGAACTTCCGCTATCATAAACGGCTAACAATTGGTTTCTAGAATGTGCGCATTCTTCTCGACAACTCTATGGAGGATCCTCAAAATCAAAGTCTAAGCAAGGCTTGCCCTCTTAACCTGGGAACTGATTTCTGATATGATCTTGACAGCAAGATTCCAGTTAATGTTCAGGAGGATCAAAATCGAGACATGAATGAATCTCGAAATGGCCCCTGATAACACATTGCACTGTGAAAATTTCGCTGTTTCATCATCGGCGGTAAACTTTTCGAGCGCAAGGCTACAAGGTCAAATCCCTTAGGAATCGTCTGTTCCTACACGACTGGCGTCCGTAAGGTATCCGAACAAATACTTCTAATCCTCGAATTACCATACCTGGGTCCTAGGTTATAATTGTCAATAAGTTTTCCACTGAAGAGCGAACTGGGAGTGACGGGTACACGGGATACATTTCCGAAGCCTGGGTGAGTAGTGTGCATGCAACCAAAATAAGTTGACCACGACACCCCAAACCAAGACTTCTCCATCCGTGAGTTTCGAGAACAGCTAAATGCAAGACGGGCCTCATGACCTGCGGTAGGTCCCAGAAGGTACACCAGTTCCTATTTATTAGCTCTCTTCCTTGCGCAAAATGCGTTGGCACAATTTACATCGGGGTTTCCTGATCACTCCTTGGTAGGGTATACGGCATCCCCGAAGTTAGATTGTGCTTCAGTTTCACTATCATCATACTTAGCGCTGTTTGAAGTGATAAACTCACAGCAGCGAGACAAATTCAAGATGAACGCAGACACCCAAGACGACTGAAATTTAAACCCAGAATAACGAAATTGGGAGGCTGACGTTCTACCCCCTCTACCATCACGCCATCATTTACATGGTCTATATAAATATAATGAAATTGAGCCGATCGTTGGGAAGGAGGAGATATTGACTGCATTTCTGTTCAGTATGATAATGTGGTGCAGACCGCAGCGTCCAGCGAAGCAGGTAGCAACCTCTGGTACACCCCAGGGGATACAGTGATGCAAACATCAAATAAAGAGAAAGTTTCCTAAAGTGAAATAGCTGAAGGTGCGGGAGAGACAACAACGTTACCCTGCAACGCTATTGTTCTGAAAAAAAAACCTAGAGAAATTCGCAGAAATTGAGCAGGTGGATTTGGACATAAGCCAAATGAGGGCGCAATCAACTGTCCTCGCTTAGGCCGAAGAGAAAAGGCTTATCAGTAAATGCTCAGCAGCTGCGAAGCGCATGTGGTCTGCAAATTTCTTTCAGAAAAACGTCAGAGAAGGTGTGAAAATGAACTAATGGCATTGAAGAACTCCTGGACATTTCCTTGTACAGGTGAATGTGGACAGTAATGGAAGAAAATTGAAAAGTAGAAAGAACCACACTTCCTATCGAGAACGCTGTCACTGTCAAACACACTGGAAGTAATCCGGAGCAACGAAGCGAAAAAGTGAAAAGTGGAAGAGGCATCTGAAAGAAATTTCAACCAGGTTGTCTCCAGAACTTAAAAGAAAAAAGGCAGGAGAAGGATGCGCCTTTTAAAAACCGTCCGCTTAACGTCAAGGTGGATTCTCAAGTGGAAAGGCGAGGAAACGAAGGAGGATTATGTGTACCGTTAGCTCTGCTCCTTACACCGATGGATGACTAGCCAGTTACGGAAGTAATCAGCGATATCCGCCATAAGATCAAGTCCGAAGACAGTGGAACAGAAGTGTCTAGCTTACAGAAAATAAATGCTGCCAAAGTCCTCTATGAGTTTGGTCTTAACACTACAAAGAAGAATAACTTCTGCGAGGCAAACAAGCCACTGGGAGAAAAACTTCTGGTTTCTAGTCTAAATCCTATATGCTCTCTAGAAATTTGAGATTTCGACTATCTTACAGAAAAGGTCCCTAAGCGTGAATGTCCAGAATTAACCAACGCCCGGATAGGTATCACCTCAGCGAATTCTTGGGATCAAAAACTCACTGTGGTGGAAGATTAGAATTTATGGCTAGTATGTAGGGTACAAACCACCGCAACGCAACCGTTCGCTGAGGAGATAAAACCTTACTTTGTGAAAACTAGCGAACAGTACCGGATCAAGAACCTAACGTCATGGTATCTAAACTTGCCGGATATCACTGTCCGCTTGAACGGAGCATACCACACGCAGTTCTAAACACCGGATCCACACTAAGGTTCGGGCGCCGAAACTGCGAAGGAAACATTACCAACGTACCCTTTGCTTCGGAATCGCTGTTGTCATTGGAGGACGGATAGCAAGTTTTGGCAGACTTCCCCAATACATCGCGTTCAAAGCAGTTGACGCCATTTCTCTCTACTTTTCGTGTGCGTAGAATGTTTCGAAGAGGAGCGTCGAAAGATTCGTTGAAGCTGTCGAAATAGGTGAAGTCACCGGAAGGCGTCTCAGGGGTTTTGACGTTGCAGCTGCCACTACCATAAGTTCAGTATTAAACCTAATAACGATAGCCGACAGCCGTTTCATGTCTCGGAGGGCAGCTGGCCGTCACTACGTATAGATTGGTGGGGAAATTGCTGACCTAAGGCGTATTACCATCTCCACCGTTTGGCATAACTGGAGGAGGCATGCACCATAATGGCAGAGTGCAGATCAGCTTAAAGGGGACTTCTCAGCATTATAAGCAAAAGCAAGCTTGTTGCTGGCGGGACCTAGCCGACGAGAGGAATGGAGATCCATGAGGACTCGGTTATAGACTTGTCAGCCTGGAAATTGGCGCTCTGTGGAAACCCTGTTAACTCAATGCAGAACAGATGAACCGAATTGTACCAGCTTTTCCCCTAAATATCTTGAACGGGTTTGATGACAACAGCGTGGAAGGAGCCGATAACCTCCCGGTTTTCACCATGAAAGAGATTTAAAAGGCACTTCTCTCTATTAGAAAAATAAAGGCATCCGGTCCTGATGGTATCTTGGGAGAGATATATAAATGCTCAAAGGCGTTCAACGCTTGCCTCAAGGAGAGTATTTTCCCAGGCCGTCGAAGAAAGGCGAAACCGCAAACCGACCATTGTGTTTGTTTGTGCTCGAAAACTCAGCGGAAATCGTGATACGTTTTGGAGGGGACTTACTATTATGGCGGTTCCATTTTAGCACAGAGAAGTAAAATATGGACGCTGTCATGGAGGTCGTGGATACGCTTCATCGAGCTGAGGCACATAACCGCTGAGCTTGATGAGTAGTATGCCTCAAGACACTTAACGACCGAAATACCTTCAATTGCGTACGGTGGACAGATACGCTCGGAACACTGAAAAATTCATTCCACATGCAGGGCTATCTCCTGGGGATGTTGACCTTTAAGCATAGTGGAGAAGACCCAAGGGAGAAAACAACCATTCTTCGCAAACTGAAACAAAAAGCAGATGGACGCAACTCATTGGCAACTTAGGTGCATGACTAAATCGGAGGTATGGTGAGTCTGACTATTTTCCCTACCCAGCTTCTAACTGGGTGCAGAGGTTTCCAATTTTACCTGCACAAGATTGGGAAGGCACGATTTTCTGATTGAGAGTTTTACAATGGAGAGAGGGAGAGTCCGGGGATAGCCCTAATTAATGTGTTACGGAAGCTCAACTCTCTGTGCGAAAACATATTCACCTACTCTACCTCAAAACAGGTCGGGAAACCGGAAGATAGACGCTTCAAGTACGAAAGGTTTTGTGTATTTCTTTTATAAACAGATTTGAGTCTGCATTTGTCCCATTAGTATGCAGCACGTAATATCTGCATATATTATGTGAAAGTATCCACTTTCAAGTGATATTGACATTTTATTGTCTTGAATTTGCACAGAATCCACAGCTTTGACCTATTATAACTTTCTTAACAATATTGCGATTTCCACCAAATTTGATACAATCATGCTCTACGCTGTAGCCTATATTTTTGCAAAATTTCGTGATTCTAGGATGAACTGAAGGGGGGTGTCGCAGCGAATTACTAGAAATTATAGTAAAGTACTACTATTAACTTTATTTTAACAGGTATCGGTATGGAGGGTATTTCGGAGCCTAGGCACCATACAGTGGCTGCCTCCTGGTTTTTTCACATTTTTCGGTTAAGTAGTTTCTGAGAATGCTCCCCTAAAGAAATTATCACTTTCAAGCTCCCGCACTCCCTACCTTTCCAACAAATGTCAAAACTACGACCGGTTTCGAAAGTACTAACCGATACCCCACATGACTATATTTTATGAAAAAAAAATAAACCCCCCCCTTTTGCATGTATGGGGACCCTTCCGTTAACTAGGACGTAAAAGGGTATAACTCACTGTATGCGTGAGCGCTCACAGTTCCCTCCTTTCTATCAAATTTGGTGTCAATCACTATAACCATCTCCGAAGAAATGTGCGTGTGACGGACAGACAGACAGACAGTAAACCGATTTTAATAAGGTTTTGTGTTTACACATAACATAAATCTACTGGGTCTAGAATGTCGCCGAAAAGTAGAGATTTCAGTTTGGGTTCATTGTTTTTTATACCTCAGTTATGGTAGTGTTTGCAAGAACTTCCAAGTAGTTTTCCATCATTTTGACGGCCTTGTCGGAGGAAAGCTCGGAGAAAAAACAAAAATTTGTGCCGCCCTCGAAGATCGGAACGTTATACATATGGTTGCCATTCATCCCGTTGTGGGGTATAGCGCATGAACTTACACCTACATGCCATCGCTCGCAGTTACTAGAAATGACCTTCAGCTTCCCCACGACTACCCGACATGCTCACGCTCCTCCTCTACTCTTCTGCGCTAAGTGCCCTTCGGGCGACCCACTCGTCAGCCTTTCGCAATTGTCGCCCCTCCTTAAAGTCCTACGGCCACAACAACATCCTAGATGAAATACCTCGGGAAATCTGGGCATCCCCCACGGACTATGTTACACGCAAGCTGAACTTCACGAGAAACTTTGCTGTGGACGGATCAAAGATGGCCTATGGAGTCGGCGCGGGGGTTTCTCGAATACACACGGTGTATCCAAGTCGTATGGTCTCCTAGGTTTCGCCAGTGTATTCCAGGCGGAAGTACTGGCGATATTGGAAGTCTGTTGATGGCTGGAGCGTCATTCGAGCCACAAGCGTAACATAGCCATTCTGACCGACAGCCAAGCGGCCATCAAGGCCTTGTACTCAACGACGACATCTTCCCGGCTGGTGGGGCAGTGCAGAGACGCGCTCAACCATCTGGGCGGCACACTCAAGGTCACTGTCCTCTGGGTTCCCGGGCATAGGAACAAAGAGGGGAATGAGCGGGCTGACGGATTGGCCAGGCAAGGCTCCGCTTTTGACAGTCCCTCGGCGAATATTGTTGGTGTTCCGCTGGCAGCTGTCGGGGGCGGAGTCTACTCGCACTACCTAGCAGCCCCGGGCCTGAGATGGCGAAGGCTTACAAGTTGTGCCAAGCCAAGGAGAATTTGGCCCGCTTATAACATAGCCCGATCACGAGAGCTCCTGTGCCAGACGCGTGCAAATGCATTCAAGATTACGGTGGTCTGCACGAGGCACTGGCCGCTAGGCTCGGCATACCCTACAAGTCGCATTGCCGAAGCAGCGGAGAAGGAAGGGAAACCCTCTTGCACTTTCTCTGCCACTGCCGAGCTTTGGCTAGAGTCAGGCTGCGGACTCTGGCTAAACCATTCTTTTGGGACCTCAGAGAGATTTCTAGCTGCAGGGTGAGAGAGCTGCTCTCCTTCGTGAATGGTACGAGCTGGCTCTGAATATCCGAGCCGGCTAGACTCGGCCTTCCTGAGGAGTTCGTGGCATCAAAACGACCCACCAAAGCGCTAATTAGGCTCCTCGGAGCGGCCACTGATACCTACCTACCTACCCATTGAATTCCTCCACGTCCGGACAAGGACAAGCATGAAGAACATCAGCGATAACAAGAAGAAATAATATCGGTGACAGGATACAACGCTGGCGGACTCCGCATTGGCCTTCAAAATCCTCCGAGATTTTTCCTCGGTGTAGCATGTGACATTTTACGCCATCATCTGTCGCTCTAATTGTAACTATTAGTTTCTCAGGAATGCCCCTTCTGCATGGAGTACTCCAGATGAATTCCCTGTTCACTCTTTTCAAAGCTTTCTCGAAATTGATGAAGAACAGGTGCAGCGAAGACCTAAATTTCGTGCACTTTTCCAGAATGATCCGTATGGTGTTGATGTCGTCAATGCAGGAGCATCCGGAGAGAAAACCAGTCTGATCTCTATCGATCAAACTTTCGAGACGATCGTTTGCGTTTGAGAATTATTTTATCTACTATCTTTGCAACGGCAGGGAGCCCGCAGATTCACCTCCAATTGAGGCACTCAAAACGAGTCTCTTTCTTTGGGACCTTGATGATCATTCCCTTCTTCTACTCTCTGGGGAAGGTTTCGGATTCAAGTGCGTGTCGACGGAGCTCTTTGATGGAGCTTGAGTATTTGCGGGTGAACCTTCACGGGTAATTTCGTTATCTTTTCTGGTTTTCAGAACTGCTTTCCCCTCTTGGTCGTCTCCGGCACTCACGATTGGCACTTAATCATCCATTATTATTACAAATTTTAAAAATACCCATTAAAAATCCCCAACTCCTTCACATTGTTTTCCGAGAGGAGGTGTTATGCAATTAACCCTGAACTATCTCAATCTTTCCTCCAAGAAATGGATTAAATCTCAAGTGATTTACTTGATTGATAACAAATCGGAAATGTTTGGTTTATGTTTCGAATCTTAAAAAGATAAAGTAAATTGAAGATTTTTATGGTAAAATCCAAATTTATTTTAATCTTATCTAAATTCTCCTTAAGACCTAGTTTCGGTATAAATACCCCAGAGTGGGTAACGTCGTTATTAGTTGTCTTTGAATACAGATCAGGGAAAACCACCAAAATGTGGCCCCAGATAGTTTTCGTTTGTTTAATTATCCAAGCTGCAGCTGGTAATGCTTAACTGATTCGATAAACTTTGAAAAGGATATCTATCTTTCGTGGTTTTTATTACAGGAACATGCAGATTGGACTTCAACTCAAAAGCTCCTGGAGTGTTCACCAGAAAATTCGGTTCTAACAATATCATCTTGAGTACCGCAGATGGTGAGATATCCTGGGATGACAACATGATAGTCAACGCCCATTGTAGAAATGGTTTCATGTAAGGATATTTTTTATTTATTGTCATTGGTGTTTAATTTTAGACTCATTTTCTGAAAGGGGACCATGATAACTTGGTATCTTCTTATCTCCTTTAGGGACTATTCGTATTACACATCAACACCAGAAAAGGATCTTATCCTTTCATGTTCTGGTTCGACTGTATTCTACAAGACGTCGGAGTACGATACAGCAAATCAAGTTCGCTCAGGATACATGTCTTGTCAGACTGAATCGACATATTATGAAGCCACCATCAGTGCATGTAAGCAATACGGACTTGCGTATGGATTGTTTGTTGGGAAACAACCCGTCATCCTTGCTGATGTTTGCTATAATTTGAACACAATGAGAACTCAATTTGTCCACTACGTAGCTGGCCCGCGTTCACCAGTCGTTGAAATCCAGAGCACATTCAATCCATCCAATGCAACAGTTGGATCCAATGTGTCAGTCAATGCACTTTTCGATCCTGAGGCTATCGAAAATGAGTAAGTAATCACGGAATCAATACCCAATTCGAACTAAATTAACAAATAATTTAATTACAGAAATAATTCATTGGTAAAAGCCGTCCAGGATAAAATGCCTTTCTACTCCGAAATTGTACAATACCAACTACAAGAACTAGTTCCTCTGGATAAGTCTGCTGGCATTCTCAGTCCCTACACAAAAGATTTTATTAACACCAACACAATTGCTTGGTGGAAACCTTTGAAATTTGGTAACTGGAAATCAGTGGAGGAAGCCATTGCCCAAGTTTCAGCTAGCTCATCATTCGACGTGTTTGCTGGAACATCAGGGGTTGTGATGTATCCTTTGGATAAGAGGTGTTCATTCACTGAAAAATTGACATATCGGGCGGACCAGTATCAGCGAAATGTACCTTTATACGTGTGGAATTACGTAAAATCAAGGGATGATAAAACTGACAAAGGAGTCATTATTATTGGCGTGAATTCCCCATTCTTTGAAAGTGGGAATAAACCCGATATTCCTTGTGAAGACATCTGCGACAGTATTTCGTGGCTCAGCAGCGTGAATAATGTACGAAAAATGTCATCCCTTGGATATGTATTCTGCTGCAAACCAGGAACTATAAAATTGGAAAACTTTCCAGATTTGTAAATCAACTTAGTATGCAGAACGATTTGTCAAGCAATTTCGACCTCAGAGAAACGGCTTGAAATAAATATATTCTATAATACTAATATCAATATAGGCTTTCAATTAGTATTTCTTTTTCTTTCATGTCTAGAACGTAAATCGGCAAAGCAGAATCAAGAAAGGATCCACTAATGCTGGTATTTCAAAACTTACATCCATCTAAATAGTGTTGTTACTTGTCAGGTGTTTGCAGGATAATTGATTATTTATGGCGGAAAAAGACTTGAAAGAGTGAAGTCTTGAGCTATTTCCTCTACTTAGAACAATAATCAAAGAAGCTGCACCAGTGTAAATTCCGCCATATCATTTACATAACATGCTTGTCCAAAATCCATGGTGAAATGCATTTACGCACGACTCTTGTCTTAGACAGGCTACCGGCTAAAACACCCTCTTGAAGTGTCTAGAATTCTGACCCAGAACCGTTTAACACATTACCGCAGGCCGGGCCTATTCAGCATAGGAACAAAACCTTGGGGATTCAGGGAGCTTCAGGTACCTTGGCCTTGGCTCTATCCATTTCCCTCTTTTTCGCCTTAAGAACACTTTGGGTATAATGGGCTACTCGACTCCACGTGTCCTCACTCTGCAGCCTACCATGTCCTGCAGACGAAAAGCGTGTGGCAGGCATAATCCATTACATCCTTGCAATAGCTCTTCTTTCTCTTCAGCCGTTGTCCCGTTCACAAAAGGGGTCGGCTCGTCGTAATCCGTTTCGCCATTTGGTTCTATCTAATGCCTGATTTTGATGCAATATCGAGGCTTTTAAATTCCCATCCAGCGTATCAAGCCACCCTTGTTTCGGTCATCCTTTTGGTCGCTTACCATCGGTTTCGATGTTTAGACCAATCTTAGCAAGTGAATTCTCGTTAGCGCCAATTACGTGACCATACCATCGAAGACGCGTGCCTGGTGCAAGCTCGTATCGATCGCGGATATCCTCATTTCGCATGTGATCACGCCACTAGTCCAATGCAATGTCTTCGTCTCCATTATTGCAAGATTCCGTTCATTGTATTTTATAGTCGGCCAACACTCAGAACCATAGAAAGCGACAGGAAGGACGACATTGCCGTAAATTTCATAGAGCAGTTCTCCATTGGCTGACAGCGTTGACCCGAAGTATTTAAATCGCTCAGTTCTGGGCAGATCACTGCCGCTGACAGTGATTATGCCTGTTTCATGGGGATCGGTCGTAAAAAACTCAGTTTTATTCATATTCAATGTGAGACGGGGAGGCATGAGGCAGTCATTCCATTTTTGGACAAGCTGCTCGAGATCATTTTTGTTATTAGATGCTAGAAAAACATCATCTGCATTAAGCAGTGTATAGGACGCTGGACGTTGGATATCCTGTGCGACAGTGTCCATAACAAAAACAAAGAGGAGTGGTGAGAGGTCGCTTCCTTGATGAACACCAACTGAGACACGAAACGGTTTTGATACACCCGCCAAACTTTGAGCTTTACTTTTCGGATCGTGATAGAGCAATTGAACCCAGCGCACGAGTTCTTTTGGTACTGTTGGTAGGTGTTCTTGTAAAGCATACCAAATGAGTTCGTGTGGCACACGGTCAACCACTTTTTCCAAATCCAGAAATTCAATGTAAAGAGGGCGATGCTTCTCACGGTGGTTCTCCCTGAGTAACTGCGCAGCGTGTATTGCGCCAGCAGTTCTTGATAAATCCGGCTGGATTCACGATTATTTCAACGATTTAGCTCATGCGTTCAAAAATCTTCATGGTATGGGAAAGTAACCGGGTGGGCCGCCGATTTGAACATTCTGTTGGAATACCTTTCTTTTTCCATATTGGAACAGTGATACTTTCTTCCCAGTCAGATGGTGTTCTACCTTCTAGAATAATCCGATTGAAGAATTCACTGAGCCACAGTGTTAGGTCCCAGCTATTCGCTTTCCAGAGCTCAGATGCGATGTCGTCAAGTCTTGTTACTTTCCCCAATTTCATTCGTTTTATTGTTTCTTTGACTTCAGTTACGCTGACAGTTACGTCTCTATGGTTTTACGTGGGTACCTGTCTCGGGGACTTAATCCCACGGTCTTCTTCAGGCACGGGTTGATTTTGTAACCACAATCAGAGCCTCGCTTTACCAAGCTGTAATGAACCTAAAGGAAATAGGAGGATCAGCCGATCATCTTAACTGCTCGAGAGCAACCTAGAGAGAAGAGCTATCTCAAAAACCTAAAAAGTTGGCGAAATTGACCGTGAAGGTCAAAAGATTGTAATTATCTGCTCGGGTGACAGGGACCGCTTTCTTTGCTTCCCGGTTGGCATTCTAATAAAGTTGCCAATTGACCAACGTTCTATCGTCGAAAAACTTGTAGTAGAGGCATCATGGATCTTTATTTCAACATCGCCATTCCAAAACCAAGTATCTCAGTTGATATACCGCTTACGTAGCTTGGTGACATCGACGGTTGCAGGGACCGCTTTGTGAATCGTGTCTTTCCTTTGGTTCCACGATCCTTCTACATTCGTAATGGTTGATAATCGGGTACGTGAGATCATTTCTTCTTACTTCTCACCACCATTTAATGCGCGGCGGGCCAGTGCGTTCTTCACGCTGTTTTATTGGTGGCTTAATTCCCAGAACGGCAATGAACGGCCGATGTTGAGGTGCGATTATCTCATAGGGAACGGTTTTGCAATCAGTCATCATCATCAACGGCGCAACAACCGGTATCCGGTCTAGGCCTGCCTTAATAAGGAATTCCAGACATCCCGGTTTTGCGCCGAGGTCCACCAATTCGATATCCCTAAAAGCTGTCTGGCGTCCTGGCCCACGCCATCGCTCCATCTTAGGCAGGGTTTGCCTCGTCTTCTTTTTCTACCATCAATGCAGTCAGTGACGGTGGTAAAATGTCGACCTTTTATGAAAGTATAGTCGATTTGCGTTTGAATGTTCCCAGTATAAAATGTAGGAAGATGAGACAATTGTTTGATGAACCATCGATTATACGCTCGCCACCCTCATTGCGCGCTCCAAACTCCTTTCCTCCATGGCACCTGTTACCGTCTGCCTTTTCACCTACATGACCATTTGGGTCGCCGGCAATGATGATATAGTGGTCAGCAGGCACGCGCCAGGTCACTTCATTGAGATGTTGCCAGAAGGCATCTTTGTTTGCATCAGGTCGACCTGTTTGTGGTGCGTCTGCGGTAAAGAAGTGAATAGTAAGATCAGTTGATATAATGGTGAGCTTCATCAGCCGATCGTCAAATCTTTCAATTTCTTTAATGGCATCACGGAAACCCTCTGAGAAGGCACTCCCAACACCGTATTGAGTGTGAGCAAAAAATAGAGAAGTTTATAGCCATTTTTACCGCTTTCGCGTTCAACATCACACCAGACCATCGGGTTTCTTGCAGAGCGCAGATATCAATGCGCCTTTTCCGAAAAGCTCGTGCGAGTTCCTCGTTCTTTCCAGTTAGGGTGCTAATATATCGCGTGCAGACACGTACTTATTTTGTTCGGACTAACTTACTTACGTCCATACGCTGTCAATGCGCCAAAAAGGATCGGAGCCTGTCCTACCACGTCAACTAGCCCTAGCATTTTCCCGAGGCTTGTTACGCGATCCGATCATCTTGTTTCTATCGACACTGGATGCATTTTCTTGGCGGGTCTGTCGCGGAATCTGTCACCAAGAGAGATTAATTAGCACAGTGGAATAACTACACTCCACAGCTATCTCATGGGTTAACTGCCTCACAGTAACTTCCTCACTTAAGAACCTACCAACCAAGTTCTGGTAGTTAAGCGTCCCTTCGTCCTGCGTCTTCTGAAGCTGCAGAAGTAGTTCTTCCTTCTGCATTCGTCTGATCTAGGTGACATTGTCTCCCAGTCCGCATAGGGAAGGATTTTCTTCGGTGTTAGGAGATTTACACAAGTATCCACTATTATTTCTCTGCTCCTCTTTACGCCCTCTACAACTTCCCACTTTGGACTTGTTTGAGTGGCTCATTCCATCCTTTTGGTAGCAACCTGTCGTAATGGGGTTTGTAACTGTCCTACATGCGCTGAGTATTGGCTCGTCGAACGTAACTCACTCATGACCTTTTTGCAGGCGTCTTTAAGGTTCGAACAACTACGTTAATATAGCGATGAACATTATGCTTCGGCCGGACGAATTCGTAAAATCTGTTATCCTTTCTCCTTTATGCAATTTTCCTCCCTGAATACTTTTGCTGGGGCTGCATCAATTCTCTCGTCGTTGACAACGTTTCTTGCTTGCTGTAGATTATTCTCTCCAACATTTTCCCCATAGTGTCCAGTAGACATATAGGCTCGTAGGAAGATGGTTCACCAGGAGGCTTACCACGTTTAGGCAACAACACCAACCTTTGCTTTTACCATGTCTCAGGAAGGACCCCATCCGGCCAGCATGCTTCAAGCAACTCTACGAATATGTCTGGCCTCACCTTAACGGCCAGCTTAGGGGTTTTGTTTGGTATGCCGTAAAGGCCGGAGGCTTTGTTGTCTCCCAGCCTACCGGAAATCTCCAGTGCTTCTTCCTTCGTTACTGGGGTTATTATAGCCACATCTAAAGATGTATGTAGACTGTACCCCCTTGTGTTCTCTTGAGGGAACAAACCCTGAACGATTTTCAGTAGGAGATCAGGGCATGTAATTTGTGGAGCTGTCTGACCTCTAAATCTCCTCATAGCAACCCAGTAGGCGCGTTTCCATGGGTCTATATCAGCCTCTGCGCAGAGTTGCTTGAAGCTGTCCTTCTTGCTTCGCTGTATAGCCAGCTTCAGGTTTCTTCGGGCTTCCTTGTAAACTCGCTGTTTCACCTCCTGGTCAATCCTACTCATTGCTCTCTGAGCCGCTCGTCTGGTCCGATGGCACACCGACCGAAGATTTTGACAATTCACTATCCCACCAGCAGTTGGCCCTTCTACTAGTGAAAGTATAACGTCTGGGTATCGATAAGTCGCATGCCTTCCCGATACATTTCGTGATATGGAGGGCTTTTTCCGATGGTGTACCTTGTATAGTATTCTGGTTCAACCACACATCTATGAAAGTTTGTTCGGCAATTGCTTTCGCATACCAACCTGACGTTCTTCACATTTTTGGACGAGCAGATTTCCAGCCGCTTGACTTGCTCTTCAGGCCAAAGACTATTGCCTGGTGGTCACTATGGGTGTACTGTTCACTGACGTTCCAGGACATATCGCGAGTAGTGAAGGAAAAAAGTCAGATCGAAAACCGAACCGAAACCCCCTTTCCAGTAAGTATTAACTGACCATCGTTAGTCAGTATGATATGTAACTGCGTGAAAGTCGCCAAGAGACAACGCCCTCTTGAATTCGTTAGTGAACTTTCCCACTCTGTGGCCCATGTATTGAAATCAAAGGCAATGACTTTTGGTTTCCGTTCTTTTGCTTCCAGAACCAATCTGTCCAGCATGTCCTCGAATTTGGCCAACGTCAGGCTTTGACAAGCATAGCAGCTGTTGACATATATGTCGTCTATTTTTGCCCATACGAACCCATTTGTAGATTGCCTCATACATTCCTGTATGGCTTGGTCCTCACGTGACGAAAAAGCCGCCCCATCGGCTACCCATATATTATTGTTAGGGTTTCTATATGCTTCGCCTATTATAACTACTAGCACCTCTGATTCATGGGTGATCTGCGAGAGCAAATCTTGCGCGACCTTACAGTGATTGAGGTTGATTTGGGCTAACCTCATTTTCTCGCTGCACTTAGCGCCTTTTTGAACTCGGATCACTTTCCGCTTCCGGCAATATGCTCGCTGTCGAAGCCCTCCTTTTCATCACATAACATGCATTTGCGATCCTTGCTACAATCTCGAGCAATGTGACCTGTTTCACTACAACGCCAGCATCGGCTAAATCGATCAACTTCAATTTTACACACTCTCGCTAGGTGTCCATACAAGAGGCACTTCAAGTATCTCTTCAATGAGATTTGCTCTCTAAGGCGATAAACTACCCGTCCAATACGGACCTTCCCGACATCCAGCAGTTTGCGCGCTGCTTCTGCTGGTAGCCGGATGGTCATCTGTGTACCTCCGAACGCCTTTCTAAGGCTTACAGTGGATGCCTCCTGCAAGTCGTGCAACGTGAGCTGCTTCGCTAAGGTAGTGCAGATTTCCGCCTTAGAAGTGACCTCATCTAGATCGTTACACTGTATAGCGATCTCATGCTTTTGAGCACGCATGGTAGCACTTTCTCTAAGTAAATTTTTGACTTGGCTGCGGAAGCCTTCGACTTTGCTCTCTTCGAACGTGTTCAGTTCCAGCATCAGATCTCCCTTTTGGTTCCTCCGGATCCTTGTTACATTCCTTCCTCCCCCCCCCCCCCCTTGCATTGGACATCCTACCCGTGCTTGAAATAATGAGTGCCTCGGAACGGATCCTCATTCTCTTTGGTCCAACCTGTCGTGTACCTTTTGAGACATAAGAAGAATAATTTTGAGGTTCGCCTTTAAATCTTTTTCATCTTTCCTCGATTTCCTGTATAGAACTCTAATGGTTCTCATGGTTTGACCGCTTTTTGGCCGTTGTGTTTACGTTTGATGAATTCTAACAACTCAACTATTTTCGCTCCAAGTAAAATGAAGGATGTCTCTTCCAGGTGGGACTTCTCTTCCAAAGCCTCTATTCTTCTTTCGGCACTTTTTCTGGCGTCAACGGGATTCCTGTGACCCAGGTTCTTTTCCGCCTTGGATATTGGGGGAGGTCCCGTAATCGTTGAGCTTCTCCTAAACGGATCCGGCTCTCGATACTGAGGAGCCTCCTTAACTCTTTACGCTCGTGTGCGGTTGGTGTCACTGCTGCTTTTAACGACCAACGTTGTCTCTTGGGCACATCCTTCTGCGTATTTGCTATTTGTGTTCTAGGGAGCGATGTGCTCGGTTTAAACACCTCCTTGTCTAAGCTGCTTGTAGCATTAGATGCCACGATAGCCAAGCTGCCCACCACCAAGGCATTGCAGTCGAGGGATATCAATGACCGGGAACCTGCTTGCTCACTCCCAAAAGCCGCCGATACTGGGGTTACGAGCAACTGTACCGTAAATTTATACTCCTTCTCTTCGTCCATGTTGGTGTATTATTCTGGGTATCCTTCCATAGCCATTTATACATGCGGGTGCATCAACATGCGCGCACACCTTCCAATACGTACAAGTACATATTCGTACGCATCCGCCGAGCATTCCCTTATCCGCACAATGGGACGCGCCTGATGGGAGATCTGGCAAATCCCCACAGTTCTGTCTACCTGTCTGTCGCACGCACTTTTCTTGGAAACGGTTACAGCGATTGACACCAAATTTGGTGGATAGGTGGGAACTGTGAACGATCACGCATACAGTGAATTACATCATTCTAGATCAAACTTAAGGGGGGCTCTCCATATATGCAAAAGTGAGGTGCACATTTTTTTTTCACCAAATATAGTCTGGTGGGGACGAAAGGTCTCGATTAGTATTTTTAGATGCCGGTCTTAGTTTTGACATTTGTTTGAACGATGGGGAGTGCGAGGAGGGAGTCGAAAGAGATCATTTCTTTAACCATTCTCAGAAACTACCCAACTGAAAAATCTGAAAAAAAAATCAGGAAGCTGCCACTATATGGTGCTTGGGCTCTGAACTACCCTTCATACCGATATATTTTCAAATAAAGTTAATAATAGCATATTATTATAATTTTCAGTAATTGGCTACAAAACCCCCTTTAAGTTCTTTCTAGCATCACGGCTATGACATATAGCTTGATCTTGCCAAGTTTGGTGGACATCGCACTGTAACTAATAAAAGTTATAATAGGACAAAGTTGTGGCCTCTGTGCAAATCTGAGGCTTTGAATATTAGTATCACGGGAAGGTCGGTATTCTCATATAATATATGCATATTTTACGTGCTAGGTTCTAATCGGACAAATATTTTTATATAAGAAATACGCAAAACCTTTCATACCTGAAGCGTCCAGCTTTCGATTTCCCGACTTGTTTTAGTTTTCAGTCAAATTTAGATCGCGTTAATTTGACATTTCAGGGTCTGATCTAGAGCCACGCATCGATTAAAGGACACGTGAAATTTTGTTAAATGTCACCCGAGGGACTAAAGTGCTTAAAGAACCTCTTCTTCTCACATCCCTGCGCTTGCCTAGCAACGAGGTAAGCATGCGCGTGTCGAAGGAGCAGTTTCGTCATCTTTACAGGTTTTCAGAATAGCTTTCCAATCTTGATCTTCTCCGGCCACGCAGCATTTTCGTTTTATCACCCATACCTTATAAGCCTTGGACTATCACAAAACTTCCCCCAAAAATTGGACTTCAGCATTAAATCTCCACTGATTTACCGGATTGAAAACACATCGGAAATGCTTGTCTTATTGAAGAAGATTTTTATAGTAAAATCCAAAATTGTTCTAATCTTATCTAAATTCCTCTTAAGACTTAGTTGAGGTATAAATATCTCAGAGTAGATCACGTCGCTATTAGTTGTCTTTGAATACAGATCTGGGAAAAACACCAAAATGTGGCGCCCGATTGCCTTCGTTTGTTTAATTATCCAAGCTGTAGCTGGTAATGCTTAACTGATTCGATAAGATTTGAAAAGGATATCTATTTTCCGTGCTTTTTATTACAGGAACATGCAGATTGGACTTCAACTCAAAAGCCCCTGGAGTGTTCACCGGAAAATTCGGTTCTAACATTATCATCTTGAGTGCCGCAGATGGTGAGATATCCTGGGATGACAACCTACTAATCAACGCATATTGCAGAAACGGTTTCAAGTAAGGACATTTTTCATTTTTTTGGAGTTTGATTTCACACTCACATCCTGAAACGAAACTATCATAACTTGATATCTTTTTATCATCTCTAGGGGCTATTCGTCTTACACATCAACACCAGAAAAAAATCTTATCCTCTCATGCTCTGGTTCGACCATCTACTACCAGACATCAGAGTCCGGTTCAAAGAATGAAATTCGCTCAGGATACATGTCTTGTCAAACAGAATCCACATATTATGAAGCCACCATCAGTGCTTGTAAGGAATACGGACTTGCGTATGGATTGTTTGTTGGGAAACAACCCATTATCCTTGCTGATGTTTGTTATAATTTGAACACAATGAGGACTCAATTTGTTCACTACGTAGCTGGTCCACGTTCATCAGTCCTTGAGGTTCAGAGCACATTCAATCCATCAAATACAACATTTGCATCCAATGCCTCAGTCAATGTAGTTTTTGATTCTGGGGCTATCAAAAAGGAGTAAGTAATCAGATTACCTTTCACATTGAAGGTGTTGCTACAAAAGGAACTGACTCACAATTTAGACTAAATTAATTAATAAACAATGTAATTACAGAAACAATTCACTGGTAAAAGCCGTCCACGATGAAATTCCCTTCTACGCTGAAATTGTACAATACCAACTGGAAGAACTAGTTCCTCTGGATAAGTCAGTCGGCATTCTAAGTCCCTACACAGATGATTTCATTAACACCAACACAATTGCCTGGTGGAAACCTTTGAAATTTGGTAACTGGGAATTAGTGCAGGAAGCCATTGACCAAGTTTCAATGAGTTCATCCTACGACATATTTGCTGGAACATCGGGGGCTGTGATGTATCCTTTGAACAACAGATGCTCATTGAGTGACAAACTGACATATCGAGTGGATCAGTACCTACGAGATGTACCCTTGTATGTTTGGAACTACGTAAAATCGAGGGATGATAAAACAGATAAAGGAGTCATTATCATCGGCGTGAACTCCCCGTTCTTTGAAGGCGGGAATAAAACTGATATTCCTTGTGCAGACATCTGCGACAACATTCCGTGGCTCAGCAGCTTGAAAAATGTCCGGAAAATGCCATCGCTTGGATATGTATTTTGCTGCAAACCAGGAACTATAAAATTGGAAAACTTTCCAGATTTGTAAATCAACTTAGTACGCAGAAGGATTTATCAAACAATTTCTATTAAAGGAAAATGTCTTAAAATAAATAAATTCTGCTAACAGCAAAAATGCATTTTTACCAAAAGTATTATTATCATTCTGTTAAGGGAAATTGCCAGGAAGCCTATAACCATCAGGAATTTGATATATTCCCTACTTATAGGTATTTCAACTTGGCATCTGGTACTAAGTATTCCGCCAAGTGCCTCGATCCACTTTGCACAAGTGCCGAACACTCATCCACAACGTGTAAAGAAGTTTCGACACACTCCGCGCAAAACCTGCAGACGATATCCGTAGATATCCTTAGCTTCCCCAGGTGATAGTTTAGTCGGCAGTGACGAGAGAGTATTCCCACTATAATTCGGTGGTTCTTCCTGTCGATGTTCAAACAGTCCTTTGTGCCCTTCGATTCTTGTCCCTCCATAAGCACCCTCGACGGCTCCAATCCTGGTAGGCTCGCCTAGTATAGTTCCAGGATAGTTCATCCGCTGCCTTATTGCCTTCCAGTCCAACATGGCATGGAACCCAGAGTATCCAGTCCTTATTGTGTGAGCCGAGCGTCTTCAGTCTTTCAAGGCATTCCCATATCAGTTTAGAGTTCACCTGATCAAAGTGTCCTGGTCGCCGCTTGCTGTTGACCAGACTAGCAATGTTCTGTCCCCTATAGTTCCTTTGGAGGTTAAAAGAGGCATGTTTGGCTTTGACGTGCATTTGCGCCTAGAATGTGCTAGTGTGCTTACCTACTGGATCATCAATCGCGTCGCTCATTCCCTCTGCTCAGAAGGATTACCAGTGTACCAAGTAATCAGTTGCTAGTTTAAGCTATTTTTATAACCACCCCCTCCCAGTTTGCCCTGTTACGCTAACGTGTTTCAAATTTCTTACCGAAGTGAAACCTCGTTGCCATGAAGAATATCAATTTTCTTTTGATTTATTCAGCTTCCCGATTCATTGGTACTCTCGGCCATTGTGAAAAGCCCTTTCCTTGGTTGCATCTGCCTGTCATATGGAGAGGGGTTAATCCAAGTTGGACCTTCAGAGATGCCGTTGAACATGTCGTCATTGCTCCACTGATACACATGTAAGCCAGTCAGTAGAGTTTGTATAACTCCCTGGCCTGTGTGCTGAGTTCAGTTCTCTCTGCATAGATAACCACCCCATAGGTAATCATAAGCCTTACTTTGTTTTTTCTTCAGCCTTTGTTCCGTTCACACGCGGGGTCGGCTCGTCGTGATCGGCTTTCCCATTTGGCTCTATCGAATGCCTGATCTGGGTGCAATCGCGACGCTTTCAACTCGCCATCTAGCGTATCAAGCCACCGTTGTTTAGGTCTACCTTTTGGTTGTTTACCATCGACTTCGATGTTCAGATCAATCTTGGCAAGTGAATTCTCGTTTGCACAAATTGCGTGACGATACCATCGAAGACGTCTCTCTCCCAACTTTTCCACGATCGGTGCAACCCCATAACGATCGCGGATATCCTCATTTCGGATGTGATCTAAACGTGTGACGCCACTAGTCCAACGTAGCATCTTTGTCTCCATTACCGCAAGACGCCGTTTATTGTCTTTTATGGTCGGCCAACACTCAGAACCATAGAGAGCGACTGGACGGACGACATTGCAGTAAATTCTAGATTTCAGACGTTCGTTGATACGTCGATCACAAAGAACACCAGTTGTGGAACGTCACTTCATCCAGGTTGCGTTAATGCGTGAAGCAATTTCATAACGCAGTTCTCCATTGGCTGATAGCGTTGACCCGAGGTATTTAAATCGCTCCGTTCTGGGCAGATCACTGCCGCTGACAGTAATTGTGCCTGTTTCATGGGGATCGTTCGTTAACACTTCAGTTTTGTTTAGATTCAATCTGAAACCGTGTTGCATGAGGCGATCATTCCATTTTTGGAGAAATTGCTCGAGATCGTTTTTGCTATCAAATGCTAGGAAAACATCATCTGCATAAAGCAGTGTGTAGGGCGCTGGACGTTGGATATCCCGTGTGACGGTGTCCATAACAAGGACAAAGAGAAGTGGTGAGAGGGCACTTCCTTGATGAACTCCAACAGAGACACGAAGCGGTTTTGATACACCCGCCATACTTCGAACTTTTCTTTTCGGATCGTGATCAAGCAATTGAACCCAGCGCACGGGTTCTTCTGGCACGAAGTGTTGTCGTAAAGCATACCAAATGAGTTCGTCTGGCACACGGTCAACCACTTTTTCCAAATCCAGAAATGCAATGTAGAGAGTGCGATGCTTCTCACGGTGGTTCTCCCTGAGTCACTGCGCAGCGTGTATTGCGTCAGCAGTTCCGCAGTTCTTGACAAATCCGGCTGGATTCACGATTACTTCAACGATTTCGCTGATACGGTTGTCAAGAGTGCGTTCAAAAATCTTCATGGTATGGGAAAGTAACCAGATCGGACGGTAATTTGAACATTCTGCTGGGCTACCTTTCTTTTTCCATATTGGTACAGTGATACTTTCTTCCCAGTCAGATGGTGTTCTTCCTTCCTGAATAACCCGGTTAAAGAATTCACTGAGCCCCAGTGTTAGGTCCCAGCTCTTCGCTTTCCAGAGCTCAGATGCGATGTCGTCAGGTCCTGTTGCTTTCCCCGATTTCATTTGTTTTATTGCCTCTTTGACTTCAGTTACGCTGACTGGTGGAACTGCTCCAAATGTCGGCAATGATTGTGGAAGCGGAGGGTGAGCAAATTCTTCAGTTGAAATCTGCTCGAAGTATTCTCGCCATCTATCTGTTGCGGCTCGACGGTTGGTAAGCAAAGTACTGTTCTTGTCATTAACACAACAGAAGTGTTCGATATCCTGTGTGCGTTCATTACGGCTTTTAGCAAGTCGATACAGATCTCTCTCGCCATCCCGAGTGTCGAGTTTATCGTAAAGGTTTTTCATAAGCTTTACTATTGCAATGTATATCCAAAGTAGTATCTTCGAGGTACCAACTGGTCTTCCAAGTTAAGGCTTGGATACGGTTGACAAAATTACATGAAAAACCAACGTTACGAAGATACGATACGAGCCTCTGGCAGGATGGATTTTACAACGATGAACCTGGCAAAGAAAGCGGAATAACGATTTGCGCATTTTTTTATGGAACGTGCGTTCCCTGTACAGACTGAATACTGCTCAGCTCAGCAGCTAGCCGACACCCTGCACCCATTTTAAGGCTGATGTAACGGCGCTACATGGATTGCATTGGACAGTGACTAGTTTCGTGGACAACAGCCACTATACTATATATTACACTGGCCATCCAGTAAACCATGCGTTCGGAAAAAGTTTCCTAGTCAGTCAAAAAATGAAACCGGCTTTGATAACATAAGCGAAAGGCTATGCGTTTGCGAGGCAAATCTAAAAATATAAACCTCATTAACGTTCACGCCCCTACAGAGGAGATTTCAAAGTCGGAGAAGAATACCTTCTGAGAGGCAGTTAAGCGGACCTTCGAAGCCTGTCCTACGTATGATATCAAAATCATACTTAGAGATTTTAACAGTCAAGTAGGAATAGAGGCCATATTCAGGCGATACGTAGGTTCCCATAACTTACATAGGGATACCAGTTTGCAGTATCGCACGATATGGTTGTTGGAAGTACCTGGTTTGCGCGGAAAGCGGTCCGCAAACATACATGGACTTTTCCAGACGGGACCACTTTCAACCAAATTGATCACGTGTTGATTGAACGCCGCCATCTCTCAGCTTTGATCAATGTCAGAACATGTAGTGGGTCAATATCGACTTGCATCACTATCTCGTTTGGCATGGTGTTCCGAGTTAGAATTAGAACACCACTTTCAATCCCCTCTGACAATCAGGTGAAAGTGAATACTGAAGCCATCCACAACAAAGCTTACCGTAACACTTATAAGGGAGAAATGGATTCCACAATAACCGCAGCGAACAGATGCCCTGGAAATTAAGCATCAACAAATTATATTCACCACTACTTGAAGGTACATACTTGGTAATGGTCACCGGGAACCGCTAAACTCACAAAGAAAGCGGGAACGCGCAGAGGCCTCTCACTAACTCCAACGGGTAAAGAAACGACTTCGCTGATGGAAAAAGCAAGCCTGGGAGAACCAACAAGTCAGGGAAATCGAGAACTACAGGCAACAGCCGCTCAGCGAGAAAATTTGATCAACAATCTGGGACGTACAGTCTACCTTCAACCAGATCGAGCAGGCGGCGCCAGATCTTGGGCTGCACATTATTGAAGGCAAGACGAAGTAAATGGTGGTAACGTCAGCGCCAAAGAACAACAAACGAATAACATCGAATCGCACTGGTCAAACGAAATCAATAAAGATAGGAGACTACAACTTTGAGACCGTTGAAAACTTCTCCTATCTAGGGTTGAAAATCACAAGCGATAACAGCTACGATGATGAAATCCGCGCAGGGTGCTGACAGCGAAGAGAGTCTATTACAAAACTGTTTCGTTCGAAACGTTTCACCAGAGCGTCAAAGCTCTCACCGTACAAGACAATGATCTTGCCAGTCCTCATGTATTCCTCGGAGATCTGGGTTCTTAGCAAAAGAACTACGAACTCTTAGCAGTGTTGGAGAGAGGAATCCTCCGTAGAATTTTGAACCCCTACATGAGGATAGACGATTCCGTAGCATACATAACGACGAAATCTATGAGCGATACCACGACCGTCCGGTTGTGGATAAAATCCGACTCAACATGTTGCGATGAAGGGGTTACTTAACCCATATGAATGAGGATGATCCAGCCTGGAAAGTCTATAAGAGCAATATGTATTTAAGAGAAAGAAGACGAGCGGAGATGGAGCGATGGCGTAGGTTCTTGGACGCCAGACAGCTTTTAGGGATATCGAATTGGTATACCTCGGCGCAAAACCGGGCTGTCTGGAGTTCCTTATTAGAGCAGACCTAGACCGGATACCGGTTGTTGCGCCACTGATGATGATGATGATGGGAGTAGATGGTATTAATTGCACTGCTTGCTTTGCCTCTAGTGAGTTCATGGATTAAATCTCAAGAATCCCTGAAATTTAATTCTTATGTACTTCATTGATCGTGACCCGCTTATTGTTGTGCTGCTGGTGTTAAATTTCAGACGTTTAGCTCCTCTGTGAATAGATCTCGATCGGCTAGGTCTAGAATGTTCCCGAAAAGTAGGGATTTGAGTTTGGGTTAAAAGACAATGAACCCCAGCTATGACAGTATTTGCAAGAACTACTGAGTAGCTTTCCATCGTTTGGACGATCTTGTCGGTGCTATGGTTCGTAGAAAAAGTAAGGGATCACATTTAGGATCAAGTTTGTGCCGCTCTCAAAGAACGGAACGTTAATCCCCCTTTGGTGGGGTATAGCGCGTCAACCATACCACCAGAAATGCCTTTAACTCTCCCACGACATCTGGAGTCCCTCGCACTCGTACCGTTCGAGCGGCCGCAATGCAATTGCGACGTATCCACTGCCACTTCTGCCTTCCAAACACCCTGGGAAGGAATGACAGGCCTGTGCGCCTACCGAATTCTTCGTTTGAGATAGTTTCAAGCTAGGTACTCCGATGATACGATGCAGACAGGTATCGATGGAAGTTTGGACCTTTTGAATAACAGTGGAGTACGATGTTTTACCCAGAGTGCGATGACCCATCAGACTGAGAACTTTGGATTTGTTGGTATTTATCTTCAATCCAGCTCGATTTGCCTCGTTTCAAATACAAAGCCATTTGGCAAGGTCCATAACCCGCTGAGAGAGGAAAGATGTCATTGCCTATTGAATTCCTCTAGGTCCTCCGGACAAGGTAGCATGAAGAACGTCACTGATAACAAGAAGAAATAAGATCGGCGACAGGATGCAACTCTGGCGGACTCCACTTTCGCCTTCAAAATCCTCCAAAATTTTGCCTCGGTGCAACATGTGACATTTTGCGCCATCTGTGTTGCTCTAATTTTAACTATTAGTTTCTCAGGAATACCCCTCCTGCATGGAGCACTCCAGATACATTCCCTGTTCACGCTTTCCAAAAATTTCTCGAAATCGATGAAGATCAGGTGCGGCGAAAATCTAAACTCCGCGCACTTTTCCAGAATGATCCGTAGGGTGTTGACGGTGTCAATGCAGGAGGATCCGGAGAGAAAACCAGTCTCTATCGATCAAGCTTTCGAGGTGATCGTTGATGCGCTCGAGAATTATTTTAACTACTACCTTTGCAACGGCGGGGAACCCGCAGATACACCTCCAGTTGACGCACTCAAAACAAGTCTTTTTCTTTGGGATCTTAACGATCATTCCCTTGTTCTACTCTTTGGGGAAGGCTTCGGATTCAAGCGCGTGTCGACGGAGCACTTCGATGGAGCTTGAGTATTTGCGGATGAACCTTTCCCCTCTTGGTAGTCTCCGGCACTCACGATTGGCACTTAATCATCCATTGTTATTACAAATTTTAAAAATACCCATTAAGAATCCCCAACTCCTTCACATTGTTTTTCCGAGAGGAGGTGTTATGCAATTAACCCTGAACTATCTCAATCTTTCCTCCAAGAAATGGATTAAATCTCCAGTGAATTACCTGATTGATAACAAATCGGAAATGTTTGGTTTATGAATCGAATCTTAAAAAGATAAAGTAAAGTAAAGATTTTTATGGTAAAATCCAAATTTATTTTAATCTTATCTAAATTCCCCTTAAGACTTAATTTCGGTATAAATACCACAGAGTGGGTAACGTTGTTATTAGTTCTCTTTGAATACAGTTCAAGGAAAACCACCAAAATGTGGCGCCAGATTGTTTTCGTTTGTTTAATTATCCAAGCTGTAGCTGGTAATGCTTAGCTGATTCGATAAGCTTTGAAAAGGATATCTATCTTTTTTGCTTTTTATTACAGGAACGTGCAGATTGGACTTCAAGTCAAAAGCCCCTGGAGTGTTCACCAGAAAATTCGGTTCTAACAATATCATCTTGAGTGCCGCAGATGGTGAGATATCCTGGGATGACAACATGATAGTCAACGCCCATTGCAGAAATGGTTTCACGTAAGGATATTTTTCATTTATTGTCATTGGGGTTTAACTTTAGACTCATTTTCTGAAAGGGGACCATGATCACTTGGTATCTTTTTATCTCCTCCAGGGACTATTCGTATTACACGTCAACACCGGAAAAGGATCTTATCCTTTCTTGTTCTGGTTCGACTGTATACTACAAGACATCGGAGTACGATGCAACAAATCAAGTTCGCTCAGGATACATGTCTTGCCAGACTGAATCCACATATTATGAAGCCACCATCAGTGCATGTAAGGAATACGGACTTGCGTATGGATTGTTTGTTGGGAAACAACCCGTCATCCTTGCTGATGTTTGCTATAATTTGAACACAATGAGAACTCAATTTGTTCACTACGTAGCTGGCCCGCGTTCACCAGTCGTTGAAATCCAGAGCACATTCAATCCATCCAATGCAACAGTTGGATCCAATGTGTCAGTCAATGCATTTTTCGATTCTGAGGCTATCGAAAATGAGTAAGTAATCACGGAATTAATACCCGATTTGAACTAAATTAACAAATAATTTAATTACAGAAATAATTCATTGGTAAAAGCCGTCCAGGATAAAATGCCTTTCTACTCCGAAATTGTACAATACCAACTACAAGAACTAGTTCCTCTGGATAAGTCTGCTGGCATTCTCAGTCCCTACACAAAAGACTTTATTAACACCAACACAATTGCTTGGTGGAAGCCTTTGAAATTTGGTAACTGGAAATCAGTGGAGGAAGCCATTGCCCAAGTTTCAGCTAGCTCATCATTCGACGTGTTTGCTGGAACATCAGGGGTTGTGATGTATCCTTTGGATAAGAGGTGCTCATTCACTGAAAAATTGACATATCGGGCGGACCAGTATCAGCGAAATGTACCTTTATACGTGTGGAATTACGTAAAATCGAGAGATGATAAAACTGACAAAGGAGTCGTTATTATTGGCGTGAATTCCCCATTCTTTGA
This sequence comes from Hermetia illucens, assembly GCF_905115235.1. NCBI lineage: Eukaryota > Metazoa > Arthropoda > Insecta > Diptera > Stratiomyidae > Hermetia > Hermetia illucens. Next base: position 202,492,198 of record NC_051849.1, read on the forward strand.
AAGTGGGAATAAACCTGATATTCCTTGTGAAGACATCTGCGATAGTATTTCGTGGCTCAGCAGCGTGAATAACGTACGAAAAATGTCATCCCTTGGATATGTATTCTGCTGCAAGCCAGGAACTATAAAATTGGAAAACTTTCCAGATTTGTAAATCAACTTAGTACGTAGAATGATTTGTGAAGCAATTTCTATCTCAGGAATATGGCTTGAAATAAATATATTCTGCAATGCTAACATGAGCATAGACTATTCTTTTGTATCTAGTACGTGAATCGGCAAAGCAGAATTAAGAAAGAATCCACTATGCTGTCCATGATGAATGTTGGTAGTTCAATTCATTTACATAACATAGGCAGGTAGGTCAGTGGTCGCTCTGAGGAGCCCCATTAGCGCTATGGTGCGCCGTTTTGATGCCACACATTCCTAAGACCGTGACTGCTATTATGAGAGCAGGGAGGCAGAGTCCAGCCGGCTCAGATCTTCAGAGTCAGCCCGTGGCATTCACGAGAGAGCAGCTCTCTCACCCTGCAGCTAGAAATCTCTCTGAGGTCCCCAACGAATGGTTTACCCAGTGTCCGTAGCCTGAATCTAGCTAGAGCTGGGAAGTGTCTGAGGGTTTCCTTCCCTTCTCCGCAGCTTCGGCAATGAGAATTGTAAGGTATGCCTAGCCTGGCGGCATGGTCCCTTATAGGCTAGTGCCCCGTGCAGATCGCCAAAATCTTGAATGCATTTGCACGCGTTTGGCACAGGAGCTCTCGTGATCGGGCTATGTTATAAATGGGCCAAATCATCCTTGACTTAGCACAGGTGATAAGCTTTCGCCATCTGAAGCCCGCAGGTGCTAAGAAGGGCGAGTAGATTCCGCCCTTGACAGTTGCCAGCGAAACGCCTGCTGCACCCGTCCAAGGGCTGCCAAGAGTGGAGCCTCGCTTGGCCAATCTGTCAGCCTATGTTCCTATGCCTGGAAACCCAGAGGAGGGTGAGCGTGCCGCCCAGACTACTCAGCGCGTTTCTGCACTGCCCTAACAGCCTGAAGGATATCATCAGTAAGTACAAAGCCTTAATGGCCGCTTGGCTGTCGGTCAGAATGGTTATGTTACGGTTGGGCCTCGGATCATATTCCAGCCATCGACAGATTTGCAGTATCGTCAGTACTTCAACTTGAAATATACTGGCGAAACCTGAGAGACTATCGGACCCGGATATACTGTGCGTACTCGAGATAGCCCCTGCACCGACTCCATAGACCATCCTTGATTCATCAGTGAAGAATACTGTGTCATAGCCTTGCAACACGCCGTCGGCCTTCCACTTTGCCCTGGCTGGAAAGGATACTGCAAAGTTTCTAGTGATGTTCAGCTTGCGTATGGCATAGTCTCTGGGAAATGCCTAGATTTCCCAGGTACTTCATCCAGGAATTTATTGTGGCCAAAGAGCTTTGCTGTTCAGCATCCGGACGTAGTTTGATGCCACTAAACGCTATAACGTATTTAATATGGAGGTCTAATGGGAGGAGATACAGGAGTATATTGAAAGCATCTGCGGAGCAGGACTCTAGAGCCCCAGTAGCACCCGAACACGCGATTCTTTGAGTCCTATACAAAAGAGTCGTACGTCAGGATTGGACGCACCACACGGTAAACCATCCTCGGCTCGATACCCCATTTCATTGCGAAAGTTCTCTTGCAGGCTTATAAGGCTATAAAGGCTTTTTAACACCCAGCTCGATGTTCAATCTCCGATTTAGTTTTGGATCCAGGACTACACCCAGATTCTTTACATTGGAGGAAACAACCAATCTTTGTTCATTCAGCCGTCGTAGGAGGAATTCAGGTTCTCTTGCCTTGGTGATGAATTGTATCAGTTCCATTTTGATTAGGTCCATCCCGATTCCGCAGCATGCGGCCCACACGCACACCATTCGCAACGCTCCTTCCGAGACGTCGCTCATAATGGAAGGATGCTGCTGTCCAATATTCGTCAATTTCGCCCATTACTAGTAACGAGAACACCGGAGAGATGACGCCATCCTGGGGCGTGACTCTGTTCACAGCTTTGGTCAGCTCTGGTTGCCTCCCAGATCCGACTGGATTATTCCGGTACTCAGCATGGATATAATCCAATGCGTAAAATATCCCCCCAATCCATTACTGGTCAAGGCTTGATCGTTATATCTAAGAAGGCAGCTAGGGTATACTGCTAGTAATGCAGTGACCGCTCAACCGTGCCAATTACGGTCCTGGGATTTAGAGAAAGACGTTCTCTCCATAATCGTCCCTAAGCGGATGTGCAAAATGCCCTCTAGGGTCTTCAACACGAAAGAGGTGAGGCAGATTGGTCGAAAGTCCTTCGCAAACTCATGGAGCCGCCAGCCCAGTTTCGGTATGAAAACGACTCGCGCGCGTTTCCAGGACTGTGGTACGCATCCTAAAGGGATACAACTCCCGTAAATCTCAACAAGCCACGGCACAACCCTTTCCTGTTGCTTTTGTAGCATGACTGGCATCATGCCATCTGGCCCCGGAGATTTATATGCCTAGAAACTGTTTATAGTTCAGCCGGTCTTATCCTCGGTAAATACCAATTTGATAGTCTCGCATGGCGGGCGTGGTCGCACACCCTGCAAGCAAGGCTCTAACTCACCGGCGGGAAGTGTTCCTGAACCACCGGCTACAAAGTTTCACCAAAAGATTCCGTTCAGGAGCCTTCCGACTTTTTGGGAAAGGATGGGCTCTTATGTTCCTTGGACAGAATCTTACTGAACCTCACGGTGCCTCTTGGTGGTCTTAATGGCCGACTTGTACTTCTTCAGGTATGACTGCCAATATATATACCTGTAGTAGATGTTGAAGATTTCCCTGGTCACCTTCGTAAGGGTGGAGAGCTTCATTCTACCATGGTGGCAGTGTCTTCTTGCTGTATCAGGTAGTAGGGTAAGGGATTTTAAAGGCGGTATCGATTGCCTTTCCAGAGCCCCGACCTTTGACTCCAGTTCGTTGTTCGTAATTACTTGACGAAACTTTCTCAAGTCGATCCTGCTGGGGTCTCTGAATAGTTTGGAGACCTCTGTGGCAGGATCTAGACTGAAAAGTATCCAACTGTGATCTGAGAAGGATCTCTGGTCAGACATTCTCCAGTTCTCCACGCAAAGAATCCCATTGTCGGTTAGTAGGGTGATATCAAGGTCTTTTTCCCAACCGTCGCAGTTAACCAAGCTGTAGTGTGCACACCCATAGGTTTGCACTAATCATAAAATCAAAGAATGACTCTTTCGTAGATTTCCGAGCTCCTCTAAAGCGTATGCCTTGCATTGACGTCGCAGCCTATCAACATGTTGGCCTTCTTTACTGCAATGGTGCTCGTCAAATGTATTGGTTCTTCTAGCGCAGCTAATCAGCAGTGAGCCAAGTAAGCCGATGAAAGATACACGTTCTCTGCACCAGCCTGCTCCAGTTTGACCATGACTAGGTCGCTGAAACTCAGATCCGTACACACAGAAAAGTTCAGACTCTTCCTCGCGAGATACATGCTCTACGTCTCTTTTGATCAGCGTCTCCTGTGCTGTCGAATAAACTGAAATATTTATTTTGGAGCCCTTTGACGGTTCGGTCGCCTCCGGTCCAGGGTTCCTGTTTAGGGCTATGTCGATATCTTCCTCCAGGAGAAAGAAAAGCAGTTTAGCTGAAGCGCATTTCGAGTGCTGCAGATTTATCTGCATTGCCCTCAGCATGATCTGCTTGCGATCATCGATCCTTGTCTCCTACAACAGCTCATTGTCGGCGTTGGGTTTTGAAACACGGAACACTTTCACTTTTCCTGACCCCGGACCGCACTTTATAGTGGACCTGTTCCAGTGCCCTCAGGCAATCACCGTTTATACGGAGCAGAAAAGTTTAACCGTGTGTCTGGGGTTTCTCCTCCTTGATAGTCGTCTATGAGAATCCCGGGGTTTTGAAGGATCTGGGATTGGACGAGCTTGTCCTTATCCATCCATGCGAATCTTCGGCAACCAGATGCGTGCGACCGGTTTCTTGGGAATTTCGTCGTAAGGGATGACGAGCTTCACACCCACTCAGGTGCTGCTGACCTTAGCGACGCACGAACGGAGAAATTCCCTACAAAATTGATCCTCGAAAGCTATAACGTTGTAACCACGAACCGCCTGAGAGAAATTAAAGCAGGAGATGGATCCCATGTGCTTGCCTTTGGCCTCTAGGAAATACTCAGTGACGACCTCCGACAGCCTGGCCTCGACACTGGTCACACGCTATGTGGTGGCACCAAATATACTGCTCTTGACGGTTACTGTCTCCTGGCTGGATGCGAGCAGCCTGTCCTCCGATGCTGCGCCTGGCACCATCACCTCTTCTTCTATCGTCGGTTTTTTGCTTTTTTTTTTTAAATTGGGTCCATGTCTTGGTCCTACGAGTAGTCCGTGAAGAATGTCCATCCTGGCTAGCCCGACCACTAGAATAAGGGTCTTATTTGAAGCTGAAGATGCGCAAAGTATTTAGAGTTCGCATACTAAATACCAAGCTCCCAATTGGCGACCAATATTGGCCATCATGCCAGTTAACACAGTTAACTTTCGTTGCTTTCTCGCCCGGGTGTCTCAAGTGTTCTTTCAAAATCAATCCATGATCCAGCATAACGCCAAGATTTTTGATGAAGGGATTGGACTCTATCAGCCTCAGTTTAGTGTTCCGCCAAATCTAACGCGACACATGCTTAGATAACATCCTTCAGGTGCTTGTCTACTACAACAATTTCGATTTCGTCTGCATAGCCGATAAGGGTAGCTTGCCACGGAAGTTTGATGTGCAGCACATGGTCTTACATCACGCTCCAAAGTAATGGGCCCAGTACTGAACCTTGCGGCACTCCGTTGATTATCAAATCTTCAACTGGGCATACCTCGGTGTCATAGATGAACTTTCTATCAACAAAATAATTCCTGATGATTAGTTGAATATATGCGGGAAGATTTAGCTGGTTTAAGGCTCCTATTCCATGCTGCCATTGCGCTGAGTTGAAAGCATTCCTCAGGTCGAGGGTGATGATGGCACAATATTTTTTGGTACCGCCTTGCCACCTTATACCTGCAATTACTTTCTCTACCAGATTGACTACCGTGTTGATAGCATCCACCGTTGATCGGCCGGCGCGAAAACCGCACGGTTGTGTGGACATGCCTCTCGCCTCCTCTACAATTGGAAGTAGCCTGTTGCATATAATATGCTCCAGCAACTTTGCTATACTGTTCAGCAAACAAATGGGACAATACGACGATGGCTCTCCAGGTGGTTTACCACTCTTTGGTAACACCACCAGGATTTGCCTTTTCCACTGAGTCGAGAAGGTGCTCTCTTCCAAGCAGGTCCTCCTTTTATCGCCGTCTTCAAAACTACTTTGTGTACTCCGCCCAGCCCAGGGGCTCTTTTTGCCATTACCTTTTAGCAGGCGATGGTTACCTCATCCTCTGTCATACTTGGGATATCCGTTGTGGAATGCTCTTTTTTGACTACAATAATGCAGGTATTTCCCAGCTTTTATGCTCCATCGTGGGTACCCATCCACATTTCGCTCTGGGACCTATACTACCCTTTGACCACCAAATAGATAGTACCACCGTATGCTTTCCGTAAATTCTTTATTACGTGGACATTGTTGTCTGGAATTTGAAATTGCCACACTAGTTCTTTCCATATGTCTTCCTTCGTCGTCATCTCGTCAAGGTCCCTACACTCCACAGTTATCTCATCGGTTAACTGCCTTACCATAGCTTCCTTACGTAAGGATCTACCAACCAAGTTCTGGTAGTTCAGCGTCCTTTCATCCTGCGTCTTCTGAAACTCCAGAAGTAATTCTCCTTTCTGCGTTCCTCTGATCCATGGATCAGGACATGTCATATTGTCTCCCACGCCGCTTAGCGTCGGATGTGGCTTGACCATCCGCAGAATCTCAGAATAAAAGAGATCACCTCTGCTTTCGATAACAATTACATCCGGACGGTACCTCCTTCTTTTTACCTGCTTCCTTGGCTTCACTGTTGTCCAAACATTTGCCCCCAATTCTTAGGATTTCATTTGTGGAACCGATTTCGTGTCCAAACGTTACACTTCCTCCGTTACTAGTTCTTTAAACCATCGGCTTTTCTTTGGTGTTGGGAGTTTTACACAAGTATTCTCCATTCTTTCGCCGTTGCTCTTTTCCCGCTATACAACTTTCCACTTTGGGTTTGTTTGAGTAACTCATTTCGTCTTTTTGGTAGCAATAGGTACCTGTAGCAATGGGGTCGTCGTAGAAGTTTGTAATTGTCCTGCATTCGCTCAGCATTGGTTTGTTGAATTTAATTCACCCATAGCCTTTTCGCAGGTGTCTATAAGGTTTCGAAGAACCACTTTAAAATAGCGATGAACATTATGCTTCGGCCCGACGGATTCGTAGAACATGTTCAGGGTATTACCCATCTCGTTCAGACAATTTTCCACCCTGAGTACTAGGAGTGCATCAATTCTTTCGTCGCTGGTAGTGCTTGTTCTTTGCTGGACCCGGTACCACTTTTGCCACGCGTTCACGGAGCAGTCGCCAGCTTTCGCCTCCCGCTACCTCTGTGGAGGTTCTATTCCTCCAGTCGTCCTTTCCCTTCTTGGAAATGCCCAGCTACAAAACAGTAGGCAGCCGCCGAAAGTTTCAGTATTCGTTTCCCCTGCACACCTCCTGAGTTAGCTGGACTAACTCAGGCATTTCCGTTAGTTTAGGGAGTCTACTAAACTTCCGTACACCTGTCTCGGGATTGCAACAAAGGGGCGTGTTGGGTTCCGAAACCCGCCGGAAATGTTCTCCTCAACCGACAAGACACAACTCTACCCAGGTCACGTATCGTCCGTGCGAGGAGAAACCTGGACGTTCCACTGACACGTGCAGGTGGGTACCAGCAGGTTTGTACGAGGGTGCATCAGCAATTGGTGCGTGGGTATGTGCCTGGGACACAGTTACTGTCAATCAGTCTTTATATACCAGCGACTTTTGGCTTTCTGTTATGGATTCTTCCCATGGCCATTTTTTATCCAGAGGTAGGCATTTTCCTACCTACCCAACTTCTGCATAAACATGCCAATGCACACACGCCCCCAAATGCGAACAACTGCATATTCGTACACCACCGGGCATTCCCTTATCCGCACGAAGCGACACGCCTGATGGGAGATGTAGCAACTCGTTACAGGTGCCTGTTTGTGTGTCTGTCAGTCTATTACACTCATTTTTATTAGAGACAGTTAAAGCGATTGACACCAAATTTGGAAGAAAGGTGGGAACTGTGAAAGCTCACGAATAGAGTGAGTTACACCATTTTTCGTCCAATTTAAGGGAGGTCCCCACAGCTTCCAGCTTCTCGTCTTGATACTTCTTCCCTAGTTTTATTTATTTTATTCGCCTATACCGTGCTACAGAGTGTATGGTGAGGATGACGACAAAGCGTACCTAATAATTACCTGTTGAAATGCCATTTTGAGGAAGTTAGTTAATAGTGCGAGCAAAAATCAGGGCCCATAATATCAAAGGAGTTCAAGCACGGCCATTGGAAATAACGGACAAAATTATGAATTTTTGCCCGTGTTCGAAAAAAAGATCTTCCGGAGAATTTTCGGCCCCTACATGAGTATTGGCAACTGCGACGCCTGTATAAAGACCAAAAGCCCATCTGAACCGGAAGAGGAATCGATTGAGGGTTTGACTCCACTGTCGATCGCGATATTCGGGTCCGGAATTTTACGACTCCGTGTTCGCGGTGGAGCCAATTTTTTTTTCTTTTTAATTCAAATTTAGATCGCGTGTTGATTATTCGTTAGGTGCACGTGAAGTCCTTAGTTGATTTGATACCTTAGGATCTGACCCAGATCAACGCATCGATTAAAGGACTTATGAAATTTTGGTAAATGACACGTGGAGGACCAAAGTGCTTGAAGTACTCACTTCCCCTCACTTTCCCGTGCCTGGCTAGAAACGAGTTTCAGTACTTGCGGGCGGGCCTTCACGGTCAATTTGGCCATCTTTTTAGGTTTTCAGAATAGCTTTCTCCTCTTGCTCGTCTCCTGCCAATCAGGATTGTCGTTTCACCATCTATACGTTATGCAATTAACCCTGAATTATCACAATATTTCCCCCAAAAAAATGGACTTCAGCCTTAAATTCCCAGTGGTTTACCTGATTGATAATACATCGGAAATGCTTGGCTTATGTTCCCAATCTTAAGAAGATAAAGAAAATTGAAGATTTTTATTGTAAAATCCAAATTTATTTTAATCTTATCTAAATTCCTCTTAAGACTTAGTTGAGGTATAAATATCCCAGAGTGGGTCAGGTCGTTATTAGTTGTCTTTGAATACAGATCAGGGAAAAACACCAAAATGTGGCGCTGGATAGTTTTTGCCTATTTCATTATCGAAGCTTCAGCGGGTATTCCCTATCTGATTAGATCAGATTTGAAGAAAAATCAACAATTTTTTATTCGTTATTACAGGAACATGCAAATTGGCCTTTATGTCAACTGCTCCTGGAGTTTTCACCAGAAAAGTCGGTTCTAACAATATCATCTTGAGTGCCGCAGATGGTAAGGTATCCTGGGATGACAACCTACTAATCAATGCATATTGCAGAAACGGCTTCACGTAAGGACATTTTTCATTTTTTTGGTGTTTGATTTCACACTCACTTACTGAAACGAAACTATCATAACTTGATATCTTTTTATCATCTCTAGGGGCTATTCGTATTACACATCAACACCGGAAAAAAATCTGATCCTGTCATGCTCTGGCTCGACCGTCTACTACCAGACATCAGAGTCCGATTCAAAGAATGAAGTTCGCTCAGGATACATGTCCTGTCAGACTGAATCCACATATTATGAAGCCACCATCAGTGCATGTAAGGAATACGGACTTGCGTATGGATTATTTGTTGGGAAACAACCCGTCATCCTTGCTGATGTTTGTTATAATTTGAACACAATGAGGACTCAGTTTGTTCACTACGTAGCTGGACCACGTTCATCAGTCCTTGAGGTTCAGAGCACATTCAATCCATCAAATACAACAATTGCATCCAATGCCTCAGTCAATGTACTTTTCGATTCTGGGGCTATCAAAAAGGAGTAAGTAATCAGATTACCTTTCACATTGAAGATGTTGCGACGAAAGGAAATGACTCACAATTTAGACTCAATTAATTAATAAACAATGTAATTACAGAAACAATTCACTGGTAAAAACCGTCCACGATGAAATTCCCTTCTACGCTGAAATTGTACAATACCAACTGGAAGAACTAATTCCTCTGGATAAGTCAGTCGGCATTCTAAGTCCCTACACAGATGATTTCATTAACACCAACACAATTGCCTGGTGGAAACCTTTGAAATTTGGTAACTGGGAATTAGTGCAGGAAGCCATTGCCCAAGTTTCAATGAGTTCATCCTACGACGTATTTGCTGGAACATCGGGAGCTGTGATGTATCCTTTGAACAACAGATGCTCATTGAGTGACAAACTGACATATCGAATGGATCAGTATCTTCGAAATGTACCCTTGTATGTTTGGAATTACGTAAAATCAAGGGATGATAAAACAGATAAAGGAATTATTATCATCGGCGTGAATTCTCCGTTCTTTGAAAGCGGGAATAAAAGTGATATTCCTTGTGGAGACATCTGCGACAACATTCCGTGGCTCAGCAGCTTGAAAAATGTCCGGAAAATGCCATCGCTTGGATATGTATTTTGCTGCAAACCAGGAACTATAAAATTGGAAAACTTTCCAGATTTGTAAATCAAGTTAGTATGTAGAATGATTTGTGAAGCAATTTCTATTAAAGGAAAATATCTTAAAATGACAGCAAAAAGGCATTTTTTACCCCAGCTATTATTATTATTCTATTAAGGGAAGTTGCACTGCGTCCTTGCTGTTACTTTTTACTGTTTTTGTTATGGGTGGAGGTGGAAATTTTATCCTCACGGGACCACCGTGAAGTATTACTTCGCGAAGAGGGTTCTGCTTCACACCAGTGCAACTAAGTCGCGCGTCCGTAGCACTTTTCGAGCTCGTTCCAGTTCCTTCAGCTTCTCCTGCGTTACAGTAACTGTTCCGCTTATCGTACTCCAGTTTGCCATGGACCTCAGCATCTCCTCGACGAAATTATGGGGTCTACTTCCTGTATCCACTGTGTCCCGTAAGGAACTTCATTAGGTGGTAATTTAATTCTCCATGCTTGCGCTCGACCCATCTCTCAATACACAAGATCAGGGTATGGGCGCAGCGGCGCTTTTCGGAATTATCCCACCGTTGCTGCCATCTCCTTCCTAGGGGCTTTTAGGAAGCCCGCAGTCATTTCGGCCGGATTCACCGTCCTTCTCCGGTAGAAACGGTGTGCCTCATTCGTCAAAAGATCCAAGGGAATCATTCCCGCGATGACACACGCTGCCTCACTTGATACCGTTCTATGTCCACTGCACACCCTCAGCGCGATTGGGCGATATGCCAAACTTATCCTTCGTTGGTTCGCTGTGTTATCCCGTGCGTATGCGTTTAGCAGGATGGATTTTACTACCACTGCGATAAGTAGCCGGCGACTAGATTTTGGCCCTCCAATATTTGACATCATCCTTGCTAGAGATGAACTAGCCTTTGCTACCTCTTCGCGAGCATAGTCCAGGTGCGGTATCTAACAGTCGATTTTGGAACAACCTCGTGATTACCAACGTGATTACCTGAGTCTAGACTCAGATTCTCCACTTATTCTGGTGGGAATCAATCCAATTGGGAGCCAGTCCTTAATGGACGAGCCAAAGCAGGCCCCTTTCTGTCAGCACTCCTAACCCCAGGCTCCATTCAACGCCACCTACTGGGGCGAAAGTCTTGCCCATGGGTAAGTACCTGTCCGCGGACAGCAAATGGCCTTTGGGCAAACCGCCTTCGGGCAAATCGCCTCCGGGCCAACCGCCTATGTTTAAACCGCCTCCAAGAGCTGTGCCAAGGTTGAGGGGAAAGGAGCGTTCGGGGCACCTGCGGCTAAGGGAAAACAGAAGCGGTAGCGGTCCTCGGACGATCCTAACTCTTTTACACAAAAGGCAACAAAGAGGGCTTGGCCGGCAACGGCTAGGCCTTCATTTGCAGCCAAGGCTATCGACGACTCTAATCCATCCGATTACGATGCCGAGCAGTGCGAAGAGCTTAAGAGGAAACTCCTCCTAGCTGTAAGGACTGCATCCTCGACAGGCATTAAGCTTTGCTTTGAGTTGGTAGGTGTGTACCGTAAAATGTTACGGCTAAACTTTCCCGAAGAAAACACGAACGAGTGGCTCAGGCAGTACTGCTCCTTCCTCAATAAAGTGTGGGAGGGTGCGCGACTAACCTTGTTGGTTGTTGGCGGGGTAGTCAGAGGCCTAAACTTCCAACATGCTGACCTGTTGTATACCATTGGAAGCGATCGACCCCGTTCTTGCATGATAATCTCAAAAGACTTTCAGGCTAATTTGGTTAACGTCCTATGTTATGACGACACCACATCGGCTAATCTAACCATAAAAAATCAACAGGGAAGTAAAGAGATACTATGGTGCTCTGCATATTTTCCCTATGACGCAGAAGACGTTCCCAGTGGAAAATTCTTCAGAACTATCCAATATGCCAAAATTGAAGGCATGGGGGTAATAGCAGGATGTGATGACAACGCTTACCACATATGCTGGAGAAGTTTGAACATCAATGCAAGAGGATCGACACTACTGGATATCTAGTAGGAACCGATTTGCATATCCTTAATTTGGGTAATGAACTCTCGAACTCTGGCATCTTCTGACATCGCGGCGAACATCAAACGATATCACACTCTCGGATCATTGACGTATTGATTTCGTAATGGGCATGGACCCACCTCCACCCACTCCATTTCGGAATCCCTGGAAGACAGATTGGGTGCCTGAGTCACGATCTCTTTGAAGCGAATCAAATCAATTGTTTGAATTGAGAAGACAACCCAGATAATCACAACTAGCATGAGAGAAGCTTCCGAAAAAAGCTGTCCGCTCCAGATGCCAAAGAAGGGTAAAACTCGGATTTGGCTAAACAGAGGAGAACGACAAGGATGTGTCTCAATCGTGCTCTGAAGTGTGATTCAGGTGCTAGCTAGAATCGCTTTAAAGAGGCACAGAAGGCCTTAAAGAAGAGCAGAAGATTGGCTAAACGATCAACATGGAGACGCTTTTGCGAAGAGACTAACTCTCCTGAGGTAACCTCAAAGCTGGAGCGGATTCTGGTTAAAGTACGTTCGGCTACGCTGGTTTAATTATGTTCACAAAACGGGAGGTACACAGAAAGGGATGAAGAAACGGCAAACCATTTGCTTGAAGTGCACTTCCCAGGCAGCATCCGAAGCTAATCGAAGGAATGGATGCCCTGCGTCTACATATTCGAAATATATATCATGTATGGCTAGCACACGCTTATATTCCAATTAACTGGCGTGATGTGAGGTTGATATTTTGAGTTTCCCTATCACCTACAAAAATATAAAAATCTTCCGACCGATCAGTCTAACGTCCTTTCTACTAAAAGGACTAGGAAGGCTTGTAGATTGGTTCAGTAGGGATACATACATTCCTAAGTGGCCACTTCACCATAGGCAACACGCATACCAGAGAGGCAAATCCACGGAGACAGCATCCCATGAACTCACCGCAAAAAAGGCAATGTCCGAAAAAAAATACGCCTTAGGCACATTCAAGGATGTCGAAGGTGCTTTCAATTATGCCCCATTCGCGGCAATTTGTGATGCGGGCAAGACAGCGTGAAATCGAACCGCTGCTAATCAGTTGGATCCTTAACATGCTGGAGTGGAGAAAAATTCACATATTGGTCGACCAGAAGTCTATTGAAGCAGGATGTCTTATAGGCTGCCCACAGCGAGGGGTTCTCTCCTTCCCCTTATGGGTCCTGGTAATGGATTCCTTGCTATGGCTCCTGGATAAGTAAATTAATAATTACCGGCAAGTTTGCGGACACATTATGTGACCGCTTGAATGCAACTCTGCATGAAATCCACAATTGGTGCCTCCGCAATGGACTCACGGCGAGCGCTAGAAAGACTGGAATAGTTATGCACACTAGGAACGTCAGCTGTAGCAGTTATACGCTACCCACCTTAGCAAGGGTGGAAATCCAGGTAGCACAAACAGTCAAGTATTTAGGAGTACATTTCGACTCCAAGTTAACGTGGAAGCACCATATCAAGGGACAATATCAGAAATCCCGCTGATTGCTCTGGTGCTGTAGGAATGCGATAGGTAAGACCTGAGGACTTTCACCAAAACGGATATGCTAGATGCATACGTCCATAATAAAACCCATTTTGATGTAAGCATGCATCGTCTGGTGGCCGAGACTGAACTTTGCAAATAGCAGGAAGCTGCTAATTCAGAGGCTTGGTTGCCTTACTACGCCGACTGCAGCACTTGAAGCTATCCTAAATCTACCCTCATTTACCTGGAGGTGAAACGGAAAACAGCCAATGACGTATAGAGACTCGATACCATTGAGGCGTGGAAAGGCGGCGAATCATACGGTCATGTGTCTGTCGGGAAATCCCTCGACAAACATCCAGTACATTTGATGGCGGCCGATCATATGGTTTCCAAATTTGTCTTTGAAAAGATATACACTGTCGTAATCACCAAAAGAGAAGAATGATCGATAAATGGTCATAAGTTTTTTCAGACTACAAACTTGATAATCTTCACCGACGAGTCAGTTATGGAGGGTGGATCGGACGCAAGGGTATTCTTGAGGAATCCGATTATGGAGCTGGCCAAACCCCTCAGAAAAATGTCGACCATATTTCACGAGGAGATATAGACCATTTCATGGGAAGCAGAAGAATGCCTGCGACAAAAATGGAGGGGTTGCACTATTTGAATCTGTTCCGACAGTCAGCCGACATTATCAGCACTAAACAGCAAGGACATGTCTAGCCAGTTGGTGTGGAGTTGTCATCAAGTGCTGCTGAAACTTGCCCGACTGAACGAAACATTCCTGATGTGGCTGCCGCGGCACTCAAACATCGCTGGTAATGAGTAGGCTGACAAACTGGCTCGTCGAGGGTCCTTATCCACAATGGTGGGACCAAAACCAGCTTTCCGAATCCTGCCACCCACTGTCAAGTCTGCTCTGAAGGGTAAAATTGCAAAGATTCACGCAGCCGATTGGAGAAATTTGAACACTTGCCCGCAGCTGGAAATCCTTGTGAAAGAAACTGGGGTCACCAGAGCGGCATTTTTGTTGTCCCTTAAGAAGTGCGACATGAAAACTATAGTAGGGCTTTTAACGGGACACTGCACCTTAAACTAATATATGGGAAAGATTCGGGTGGTGGTTTCGGCTATGTGCAGCCAATGTGAGTGGAAGGAGGAGACGGCCCTGCACCTTTTATGCAGTTGCCCGGCCTCCTCAGAGCTCAAACGAAGATACCTTGTTAAGGTTTTCTTTAATGACGAATCTGCACACCCTCTGCCTATGGAGAATGTTCTCAGATTCGCTAAAACCTGCGAATCCCGTAGTCGGGAAGCATTGAATAGGCGATTTACAGGGATAGTACAATGGGCCTAACAATGGCCTGAGTGTTCGGAGCTGCGACGCCCCCAAGTTAACTAAACTAAACTATAAGAGGGAAATCGATGCCGCAATAATCGCAGTCAACAGAGGTCCTGGAAATGAAGCATCAACAAGTGATCTTCACAATCACCTGAAGAACGTTATCATAAATACGGCCACAAACAAACTTGGCCCCAGCCGCAAAAAGAGTCGGAACGGCTACTTCCACGATGAATGTAAGCTAGCAACGGAACGGAAGAATGCTGCATACCGAGTATGTTGCATTCTCAAAGAACGCGGGCACGCGCAGAGACTTATCACGAACTCCGCCGAGCGGAGAAGCGACTTCACAGACGGAAAAAGGAAGCCTGGGAGAATCAACACATCTGTGAACTAGAAAAGTACAGGGAGCAATCGCACCAGACGCGAAAGTTTTACCAACAAGTCAGTAGGGTGAAGCCTTACACACCTCGATGTTCATCCTGCCGAGACAAAGAGAGAAATCTGATTTCTGACAGAATGGGCATATTGGAGCGATGGGTTAAGTACTTTGATGAGCCACTGAACAACCAGAACATCGGCGAGTTGGAGGTCCCGCCAACTGAAGACGATGGACGAATACTGCCACCATCAAGCTTAGGAGAAACAGTCCATGCAATTCATCGGCTAAAAAATCATAAGTCGCCAGGAGCCGATGGAATTACAGCCGAATTGGTTAAATATGGAGGCGACCAGTTATACCAAGTGGTTTATCAACTTGTGCTCAAAGTATGGGACAGCGATTCAATGCCTGACGATTAGCAACGAGGCATTATCTGTCTCAAGCATAAAAAGGGAGAGATCACACAGTGCAGCAATTATAGAGGTATCACGTAGCTGAGTACCATCTATAAAATATTGTCCGCTATCTGCTAAATCTGTTGGAATATGGACATCAGTTGCGCCATCTATTCATCGACATTAAAGCCGCCTATGATAGCATAGGCAGGGCCATGAGAGAATTTGGTATCCCGATGAAATTGATAAGACTGACTGGGCTGACCCTGACCAATGTGCGAGGTCAGATAAAAGCAGCAGGATCACTTTCAAGACCATTCGACATCAACAACGGTCCACAACAAGGGGATGCCCTATCATACGTCCTCTTCAAGCTGGCTCTTGAGAAAGTGATCGGTGATGCTGAGGTAAATGCAAGAGGTACGATCCTCTTTAAGTCCACCCAACTACTGGCCTACGCTGACGATATCGACATCATGGGAAGAACAACCGGAGACTTACAAACTGCCTTCATCCAGACCGAGCAGGCGGCGCGAGATCTTGGGCTGCACAGCAATGAAGGCAAGACAAAGTATATGGTGGCGACGTCACCACCGAAAACCAACCAACTAACAACATCAAATCGCACTGGTCAAACGGGAAGGATAAAGATAGGAGACTACAACTTTCAGACCGGTGATAATTTCTCCTATCTAGGGTCTAAAATCACAGCCGATAACAGCTATGATGATGAAATTCGCACACGGTTGTTGGCAGCCAACAGAGATTATTTCAGCTTACAAAAACTGTTCCGCCTGAAACATCTTACCATAGGGTCAAATCTCCTACTAGACAAGACAATGGTCTTGCCAGTCTTCATGTTCTCCTCGGAGATTTGGGTTTTTAGCAAGAAAAATTGCGAACTCTTGGCCGCGTTCGAGAGAAGAATCCTCCAAAGAATTTTTGGTCCCCTACATGAGGATGGACGATTCCGTAGCCTACATAACGACGAAATCAATGAGCCGATACCATGACCGTCCGGTTGTGGATAAAATCCGGCTCAATAAGTTACGGTGGGCGGGTCACTTAATCCGTATGGATGAGGATGATCCCACCCGGAAAGTCTATAGGGGCAATATCTACGATAGGAAAAGAAGACGAGGCAGACCCTGAGATGGAGCGATGGCGTAAGTCAGGACGCCAGACTGCATTTAGGGATATCGAATTGGTGGACCTTGGCGCGAAGCCGGGATGTCTGGAGTTCCTTATTAAGGCAGGCCTAGACCGGATACCGGTTGTTGCACCTTTGATGATGATGATGATGAGAGGGGGTAGGTTGTCATAGGCCTTACAATTGCAGTGTATATCCAAAGTAGTATCTTCTGCAAATCATTCATCATAACCATTCGCAGCTTTCCGACAATTGCTTCTGACATGCGTTTTCCAGAGTAATTTTTTTGTCTAGTGTAATTCCCAAATATTTGGCCTCTGTTTCTCGTCTCAGCTCCATGTCATGTAACTTAGTCTACTATCTATATTAACTATATCTTCTACAACGATGACTTCAGCTGTTTCTACTTTTCCTTCTGCTAACGCCTACTTAACCAATCTCGGTGATTCAGTACATCACTAAATGCTTTTTGTAATGTGTTTGCCAACGCTGGGTCTACAAAATGATCTCTGCTACGTATTCCCGCCGATATAGGAATTCGTTCGACAAGACTTTGGCTTCTGAAAATGCGCTTCCAACTGTCTAGCCTCAAAATCTTCTCAGGAGTCTGTGCAACAGACTTGCCTTTCAATTTGAGTGGATTTCATCTGCAATGCCTTTCGACATCAGGGTTGCTTGAACTGGCTCTGGATATTTGACTCAGCGGCGCCTATGCGACGAGTGACGTTCCACCGCGTATCCGATCCTGTCTCGCTCCACTGCCCCTTCAACGAAACAATATCTGCAGCCCCCTCAGCCCATCACGAATCGAAATACAGCCGCCCCCCTTTTGACATCGTTCCCGTCGTTAACGAAGCTCCACTTCCACCGTTGCTTTACACCCTGGCACTTCATCCACTCATGCCACTGGCTCCGGGTTCAAGGTGGCCTCCCACCTAAACAGCTATTTATCTCCAGACTAGCGTTCGCAGCTTCTACCGCCGATGTACTGGAGCATATAAAGAGTAAACGGGTTCCTCTCTTCTCTGTCTTGCGTCAAACTGATGAAACACAGCAGCACCGGCCGAATGATCGCGTCTTTCAAGGTCACTTATCCTTCCGAATTCGATGTCAACGGCAATCCCTCTTTCTGGCCTGAAGGTGTGTTTATCGAGCCATACAAGCGCAAAATTTTGCGGGCAAATTTCAGGACAATCCGTTGTTGGTCTTTTTCTACTTCTTCAGGCAGTCCTTGTATGGCTGCCAGTATTCATGCCTGTAGCAGATGTTGAAGATCTCTCTGAGGCTTTCATTCCACCACAGTGGCGGTGTTCTCTTGTTGTATTTAGCAGGGCACGAGGCTTTAAAAGCGGTATCGAATGACATTTCCAGAGCCTCGACCTTTTGCCAATTTGTGCACCGGAGGATTTGTTCTTGATAATCAAACTTACTCCAATCGATTGTCCTGAGATCTTTGAAAGGTTTGGAGACCTCTGCGGCGAGATCTAGCCTCAAAAGTATCCAACTATGATTTGAGATGGATCTGTGGTCAGACAGTCTCCATGTCATCCCATTGTCGGGGTTATATCAAGGACCTCGTCGCAACTGTCATAGTTCTTTGAGCTGGGAAAATGAGGGGTAGCTGTACTGCTCCTGTTACACACCGATAGATTTGTACTAAGAATAAAATCAAAGAATGACTCACGATTTTCGTTGATTTCTGAGTTGCCCCAAAGCGTATGGCTTGCATTTGTGTCGCAGCTTATCAAAAGATTGGCCTTCTTGGTTGTTATGATGGTCGTCAAATATTGTCATTCTTCTGGCGGAGCCCATCGGACGTGACCAATGTAAGCCGAGGAAATATGCTTGTTCTCTGCTCCCGCCTGTTCCAGTCTGACCACAACTAGGTTACTCGAATTCAGGTCTGTCCGGATCAGCGTCCCCTGTGCTGTGGAATAAATTATAATATTTGCTTTGGAGTCCTTTGATGGTTCGGTCGCCTCCGATCCAGGGCTTCTGTACTAGTGCGACGTCGATATCTTCCTCTAGGAGGAAGACAATCAGGTTACTCAAGGCGCACTTCGAGTGCCGCAGATTAATCTGCGTTACCCTCAGCATAATCTGCTGGAACCAAATCTGGGGATGGATCCCGTGAATTTGTCTTTGGCTCGATGACAATTTCTAACAGTCTGGCCTCAGCCCTGATCCACACCCCCCGCGCAAATTTGCCGCTAGCGGAATTGTCATCTGCCAGTGTCACAAGTAAGTTGCTCCTGGCCACGTCGCTGAAAGGTTTCGCAGATCGTGGCTTTTCGGGTGGCTGTTGAAGTTTACCTATCTGCAGAGGCTGCTTAGCGTCCGCGCTCTTACACGCTCTGCTCCGCTTTTATTTTTGTTCGAACTCATCTTGAGATCGATTGCGTTTGAGAACGATGGGCTTCGCCTTCTGCTCGTCTGCTAGGCGTTTGCTGTTATATTCCTCAGCAATCGCTCGGTATTTAGCGAGATGCTTGTCATCTCGCTCGTCGAGAGTACCGGCCATCTCATTTTTAGCAATCCTACTGAGAATATACATGCCCTCCTGGTACTGAGCAGAACTCCAGTGAACCGTCGCTTCTTGGCTTGTTTCCGGCGGACGACGTTCTTGTCGGTCTTTACTTTTAAGGGCTCCCCCGACGTCGACGGTTTTTGGTTAGGAGTATTATGACTAGCACTCGCTACACCCAGCTTGACAATAGTAGATTTCAAGCTTCACTAGTCCGTCTGCCGCCTCGCTCCGGGAGGTCTTTGCGGGTGGTTTCAGCACAGCGGTGCTACGGTTGACACCAATTGTACTGGACTCAACGGCTACTGCCTCCTGGCTGGATACCAGCAGTTCGTCTTCCGATGGTGTACCTGGCATCACCACCTCTTCTTCTATCGTTGGTTTACTGGTTTTGTTTTTAATTGAGTCCATGTCTTATTTGAAACTGAAGGTGTCCAAGGAATTCAGAGTTCGCATACTAAAGTCCAAGCTCTCCATTGGCCACCTGTCATCGGCGTATCCTTGTCCACCTTGACTTAGATTCCTATTATCACCTTCTCCGGGGTAGAGAGGACGATCGCCGGATTGTTCTTCAACTGGTGTGGTGTCCGAGGGGGAGGAAAGAATTGTTGACACCAGATGCCAGGTTGGAAGACTTGGAAGTAAGGAATATTATAAAGTTTCTGTGGGGTTGATAGGTATCCTATAAACAGCAAAGAGGCTCAATAGGCCTCGGGCGAGTTCCGTTGAAAATATTATTTGTCAATTCATAAAATGACAGATAGTTTTAGGTGTAAAGTTGCCTTGCTGAAAGATACTGAAATTGAACGACCCAATGGTATTCAGTTAATTTATAACAGCCAAGTAGGCCTTATCAATACAGCAATGTTGATAGAATAATCTAACTGACCACAAATGTTTTCCTATGGTTACGTCCATAGATAATTTCCGGTAAGATAAAAGCTAAATCGAAGCATAAACCAATAAATTCATTGCGATTACCTTTTTGTTATCATATTGTATGCCAAACTGTAACTAACTCATGATAAATGATTTGAGTATAAATATTGGAAGTCAACTGAGCTTCGCCCCTCAGTAGGTGTACGACGTTTCGGCTTAATTAAAACCTGGAAACATGTGGAAGTTGATATTTGCAGCATTTTCGTTAATCAGTTCTGCAACAGGTAATTCTCTTTTCGGGTTGCAGACAATGTAGATGTAGAAGTTTCATTCCACCGCAGCAATATGTCCCTTACTGTTCGATCCAAATCATCCGGGGCTATTCACCAGACAATTCGGGTCACTTAGGCTCATTTTGAGTTTAAACGGTAACCAGGTATCATTCGAGGATAACACGGAGATTACTGGCTTTTGTTCCGGTGGATTCAGGTGCGTATGCAAAACTTTTATGCACCCAATAGTATTTTCATCCCTCATACACCATCAAGTTTTTTTCAATAGGTTGAGAGACCAAACTGATCCTTGACGTCCAAGTGTGCCAAAAATATCCTACTTCACTTTCCTTATTTTTCAGCGGCTACTCATACTATCAATCTAATCTGCTGGAAGAGATCACCTTTAAGTGTTCCGGTAACAACATACTCTATCGAACTTCGGGAAGCTCGGCATACCAAACATTCAATAATGCCGGAACCCTTACGTGTTCCTCCAGCTCGACGTTCTACGAAACATCAGTACCTCAATGTGAAGCCTACGGTTTGGCGTATGGACTTTTCGTTGAAAATCAGACCTTCGTCTTCGCCGACCTCTGCTTTGATCTAAACAAAATGCAGACGCAATTCGTTCACTACATAGCTGGGACGCGTACTTTGTTCGTCGAAAGTCAAGCTGATTTAAATCCTGTAAACATTAGTGCTTCCGCTGCAAATGTGTCCTTTTACAATCATCAGGAGCAAAAGTAAGGATATTTTCACCTCAAAATTGTGAAAGTTTCTCCAGATAAAAACGTTAATTCAATCTTTATCTTTGAAACAGCCAACTCAACTTGAGAGTTGCCGTCAACCATTCCATCCCAAACTATGCCTCAATTGCCGAATTCCAACTGGATGGATTGGTATCACTAAGGCCATTCCTAGGTGTCCTAGGTCCGTACAGTAAAGACTTCAGCAATTCAAGTATGATCGCTTGGTGGAAAAATCTGAGACTCGGAAATTGGAAGTTAATTGAGGAAACCATCGCCAATATTGCAACCGATAAATTTTACGATGTTTATGCTGGGACATCTGGAGTTGTGACCTATCCCCTCTCTGGAAATTGCATGGTGCAGGAAGAGTTAACTTTTAAGGAGGACCAATTCGTCCGTCAAGTGCCATTGTACGTGTGGAACTATGTAAAGCAGAGAGATAATGATACTGACCCTGGTGTTGTTATAATTGGAGTCAACTCACCCTTCTTTGAGGGCGGACAAGTCCTCTGCAAAGACATGTGCAATAAAATTTCGTGGCTTGACAGTTTGAAGAATGTTCGAAAAATTTTATCGCTGGGTTATATTTTCTGTTGCAAGCCGTCTGACGTGAAGGATAAATTGGATAATCTTGGGTATTTGATATGAGTTGTGAATAATATTTTAGCGTGGGAAGTGTTTTAATAAACGCTCGGTACAAACTTATTATTGTTTTCTTCAAAAAGGTAAAATCGACTCCTTGATTATGAGGGATCAAGGAAGCCCTGGTGGTCAAAGGGTAGTATAGGTCCAAGGGCGAAACCAATGAAAAACTTCAGACGAAGAAGAATGAAGGCGCGTCTCCCTCGTCAAAAAACGGGGCAAATTGTATCAAGTGGTCCTCCAGATTGGGGGTTAAATAAGGCTGAGAAACCTATATGGAAAACAACCTGTTACGAAGCCATAAAAGGGGCCTCGGACTAGACTGTCTACAAAACGATAACGGAATAACGATTTGGCCATTTTCTCATAGAACATGCGCTCTCTGTACAGAGATGGAACTAGCCGATACCCTGTCCAAATATAGGGCTGATGTAACAGCGTTGCAGGAGATGCGTTGGGCAGGGACTGGTTTTCTGGAGAAGAGTCGCTACACTATATATTATACTAGCCATCCAGTTAACCATGTGCTCGGAGTAGGACTCTTAGTTAGACAAAAAATGAAACCTGCTGTTATCAAAAACATAAGCGGGCTACTTTCCACCAAATTGACCACGAGCTGGGCCTGAGATGACGAAGGCTTACGAGCTGTGCCAAGTCAAGGAGAATTTGGCCCGCTTATAACGATCACGAGAGCTCCTGTACCAGACGCGTGTTAATGCATTCAAGAGGGGTATGACGTTGCTGAGTACCATCTATGAGATATTCTTCACTATCTTGCTGGACCGGATAGCCCCATACGTTCAGAACATCATTGGCCCATATCAAAGAAGATTCACTCCCGGCAGCCATGAGAGAATTTGGTATCCGGACGAAATTGATGAGACTGACTAGGCCGACCCTGACCAATGTGCGAGGCCAGATAAAAGCAGCAGGATCACTCTCGAGACCATTAAACATCAACAACGGTCTAAGACAAGGGGATGCCCTATCATACGTCCTCTTTAACCTGGCCCTAGAGAAAGTGATCCGCGATGTTTAGGTAAATACGAGAGGTACGATCCTCTTTAAAACCACCCAAATACTGGTTTATACTGACGATATCGACATCATGGGAAGAACAACCCGAGATGTACAGTCTACCTTCATCCAGATCGAGCTCTCGGACTGCACAATAATGAAGGCAAGACGAAACACATATTGGCAACGTCCACGGCAAAAGCCAAAGAACAAACAACATCGGATCGCACTGGTCAAAAGAAAGCAATAAAGATAGGGGGCTACAACTCTGTGACCGTTGAAAATTCCTCCTATCTGGGGTCGTAAATTCCAGCTGATAACAGCTATGACCATGAAATCCGCGCACGGTTGCTGGCAGCCAACAGAGCCTATTTCAGTTGGCAGAAACTGTTTCGTTCGAAACGTCTCACGATAGGGTCAAAGCTCTTATTGTACAAGACAATGATCTTGCCATGTATTCCTCGAGGACTTGGGTTCTTAGCAAGAAAAATTGGCCGCATTCGAGAGAAGAATCCTCCGAAGAATTTCCGGCCTCAGCATGATGATGGACGATTCCGTAGCCTTTGTAACGACGGAATCTATTAGCGATACCATGACCGTCCGGTTATGGATAAAATCTGGTTGAATAGGTTACGGTGGGCGGGTCACTTAATCCGTATGGATGAGGATAATCCAGCCCGAAAAGTCTATAAGGACAATATCTACGATAGAAAAAGGAGACGAGGCAGACCCTGCCTGAGATGGAACGATGGTGTAGACCTGGACGCCAGATAGCTTTTCGGGATATCGATTTGGTGGACCTCGGGGTAAAACCGGGATGTCTGAAGTTCCTTATTTAGGGAGGCCTAGATCGGATATTGGTTTTTGCGCGGTCATGATGATACTTGGCACTGGGATGCTGATATCTTAACGAAGATCCGTAAAAATGAACTGATTCCTCATAACTGTCTCCGTTGATAAAATACTGGTCAGTTGCCACTATAATAAAATACTGGTCATAAGCCACTCAAGAATTGAATAAAACGATTGCGATTAGCCAAGAAGCCTACAATGATGATGCTGTGATAAACTGGACATTCGAGAGGATAACACTATTAAAAGCCGCTGTCAGGGTACAAACGTATATTTTCCCTGCCCCAGGCCGCCTTCTCTGTTCGTAGATTTCTTCGACGGATTATCAGTGGTTCTAATCGTTTTGTTCCCCTCACTTCGTTTCATCCTCTGTGACGACTTTAATCTTCGTATGCTCTCCTGGCCCATTACTATTGGCCTTACTTCCGTCCATAATAACTCCACTCACCCTTCCTTTCATTATCCACTTTCATATACACCTATGCCGCCCTCCAGTTTAATCTTTCTAGGAACCACTTAAATCGCTCTCGTGACCTTGTCCTCTTTAACTTTCCTGTGCGTTGCCTTTCCCAATCCCATCATGTCACGTTTTATGTTACCCCTGGCGGCCATCGTCCTGCTCTCGAGTTCGATGCTCAGATATCCCGACGTCACTCTCCTGTCGGGCGCAGCCTACCAAGTTCAACTTTTGTAAGGCGAACTTCGAGGGTCTCAACTCAGCCCTGGGGGGAATCAACTGGGTTCTCATCCTCTATGCTTTAACGTGTGACCAAGCACTCAACACCTTATATACCATTTTATCTGATCTTCTTCCTTGTTAAGTCCCCTCCTCTGCTAAGTGCTTGCGTCTGGTTTCTGGTTTTTTGCGTTCCTCGGTCAAATCCTTAATACGTCAGTCCAGAAACGAATATTTGACCAATGTTGACAAATCACTAAAGCGCGGAAACCTCAAACCTTTCTGGTCCCACATTCGCAACTCCCGATATCTTACCCAGCTATCCCTTCCATCCGTTAAATTCTTTTGCTCCTCAGCTAACTCCCTCCAACTATCTTGTGATTTACTTTGCCGCTACTTTTCCTCAGTCTATGTTCCCTCTCCTTCCTCGTCTTCCCTCCCGCTAGTAGAAGTAGCCTTCACCGCATCGCCTTCTATTCCCTTTCTTACTTGTCTCCTTGTCGAGTACCTCTTTGGCAAACTTGATGCCAATGTCGAACCTGACTACGATGGTCTTCTGAACCTCTTTTCGCATAAAACGGGTCAGCCCATCTCCCTTCCCGAATCCCTTATTTTCAAGAAAAGTCTCAAAGAGAATCATTTTATCGGCTTGTGGAAAGAGGCACATAAAAGTGACGATCGTACGCTTGCAGAGAATTGCTGTCCCATTTCCCCCACTCCTAATGCTCCAAAATATTGGAAGGATATGTCAGCGACTGCTTCTCCGCTTACTTTGGCCAACACATAGTGAGCGACTTTATTAAGCGTAGGTCCACTTCCTCCAACTGGCTCCATTTTGCCAACTTCGTCGCTAAACTTCTAAATTCACCGCAAGAAGTGGATACCATTTACACTGACTTCGCTAAAGCCTTTGACAATCAATCAATCACTATCAAATCTATCCAAACTCTCGGCTCTGAACGTTCCCATACTACTTATTTTATGGCTTGCCTCTTACCTATCCAACCGAACCTGCCGCGTCTTTTTTGACGGCTGCACATCCCGTTCCTTCTCCCCTTACTTTGGCGTCCCGGAAGGCCTTATTTTGGGTCCCTCGTTAATTTTTTTTATCAACGACCTCAGCCTCCCCCCACCCCTTCTTACTTGTCCCTGCTTCCTCTATGCAGATTATCTTAAGTTGTTTTCCGCTATATTGTCGCCTATGGACTGTGTTTTCCTCAAATCGAACCAAGACACTCCGTTATCGGACATTCCTTATCACACCTAAATTCAACTCAAGACCTCGGAGTCTTTTTCGACAACAAGCTCCGTTTCGACACTCATTGCTTTAAAGTCACCAATTGTCAGGCTCTATACTTTCCTCCTCCTCTGATTTTGACTCCATCCAACCCTCCTTAGCTCTCTTCAATTCCCTCTTGAAGAATATCCTCGAGTACTGCTCCGTGATCGGATCACCTTCTCGTAACTGTGATTGCCTTGCCCTTGCAAATGTGCAACGTAAAAACACATACCCCCTTCTTTTAGAAATGTTTCCTCCGTGTGGACTACCCCTCCCGCCCCCGCTTTCTGAACCTCCCCCTTCTGACATCAACGTAGATCCTATCTAGATTTATGTACATTTTTTAAACTTTGCTCGGGTTTGATGGACTGCTCCGCCGCTAACCACATCACCCGCCGCCCCGCAGTCATTTTCGACTTACCCTTCGCATAGATCGAAGTCTACTTACACTCCCCGATTCCTGGGCTTTGCCAAAGTTACAGCGCACAACAGCTTGGTCCTTTTAACTTCTCTTCTTTAAGTAGTTTTAAAGATAGGAAAGGATTGTTGCTTTCCCCTCCTCCTGAGGACAAAAAGTAATTAGAGTTTACTCTGTTTATTGTCCGTTAAATAAATAAATAAATAAGATTTTGGACCTCTCTTTTGCATTAATGATAACTTCAGCGATACCCATGCTTCTAGCTAATGGTAGCGGAACCTGTATAAAGTAGTGCCTCACAATTGTCGTCCTTTGCTATCGACATATCAACAACCGTTTTAAATACTAACTCTATAGTAGTGTCGTTTACCTTGTCGGATTTTATGGTCCCGAGTGCTAGTCAACTGCGAGAGGCAATGAATGCCGCCTTTCAGTAATAGAGGCGAAGATATTGCATTGGATCAGTGATGTAGCACGCTGTGGTGACATTCGAAATTGGGACATCCGCTATGGATATGAGATTGATTCATCGTGAAGAAATTGCCAAAGAGATGCCTTTGATGGTACGGTCATGACCGACCTGAAGGCCGACCGGAACAACGATCGCTGGGTACGTTAGGTTGTTGCACTCGGACCAAGACAATTACCGAGGAAAATGCTAAAGAATATATAAAGGGGCAAGCAGTGCAATGCAGGATAGACTGACGCGGAACATAGCTCCATGAGGCCAACCTATCTCTCTATGAGGATGAGCTGTCTCTCCTCTGGGGCGGGGTGTGGCTTTTCAGGGGCCAAGCCTCTCGTCTACAAAGACCCTTAGTGACTGGGTGATAGCCACACCCTGTACGAGGTGACCCTACATTAACAAAACGCTACGGATCTAGAATGGGGAGTCGAAAAACGCCAACTAAGGTAATTGACTGTATTCGAACGGAGCCTCACTGATAGTTGGTCGCCTCAGTGAGTAAGTTAGACCTTACCGTGCTACGGGGGGCTATGGCACGGCGGACCTCCTAGCCCCATGCTCGTAGGAATCAAATGAGTACAAAAAAAAGGAAAGAAAACGAAAACCAAACAAGCGGGGCCCCATACCGCACAAAAGCTGTTTAATCAGGCGGAGGCACATCTCTGAATTACTGAGAGGCAGGTGATTACACCCAAGAAGGTAGAAGTTGGGACGTCAAGCAGTGGATCCAAGGTTAACATTGGTATACTGCGAGGACAACAGCCAACAAACACCACTGCTCAAAGAGCAGGGACTAGCAAAAGCACGTTTGAGATAAATATAACAGACGTCAGGAAGGAGACAAGTCTCAGTGGCGCCGGTGTTAAATGGTACCTGCGCTATCTGAAGGAAGGCCTGAAACCAGAAGAGGCCCTTAAGAAGGCTCACGACAGATCTAAGCCATCTCTTCACCGGGATACGCTTTCGATCAGGCCTTATACTGGTGGACTGCGCAACGAAAGACAGCGCAGAATGGATTAGAACCATAGTTCCTAGATTGCCAGGCAGGGAAGGGGTGGAATTGTTAACATGTGCTGGGGATGACATACCAGGAGCCCACATGGTGACAGTTTTTCTGCCAAAAGCCGCGACAATAGAATGTAAGACCTTATGGGCTTCCAAATCGCGCAGAATGAAGATCTCCATATCCGACTATGGAGAGTCACGGAGTCATGGAGAGCAACGTGGAGGGCAAAGGTAAACTCCTCACGATCGGGGTAGATGATCGATCCCAATTAAACGTCGGAGTTGCCATATCAACTATCAATTTGGCAACATACCCGTGCATGTGCACAGGGAAAAGCCGAGGAAAGATACCTCGGAGGAGACACCGGGTGAAAAACATACCGAGGTTCCCGAAGGAGTCTCGAAAGCCGTAGAGGCGGAAAGGACTGGATCAACCAGGGAAGTAGACCTGCTGCCCCGTGAAAGGCAGAAGCTGGACGACCTAGACCTAAGACTCCTAGGGCTTAGGGTGGACTGCGATGCGCAGGAAAGCGCAATGTCGGAGGAGGCGGGCGACATTCAGACTGTGGAGAAGAGCTCCAAATAACAACGGAGCCAATGGCCAGCATTAAGATAGCCCAGATGAAGCTCCACCATGCGAAAGCTGCATCTGCAGTAATTGCAAGGGCAAGTTCCAAAGAGTACATTTGAATAGTGCTAGCTCAGGAGCCCTGGGTGTACCGAGGCCAGATTTGCGGTCTGCAAGGAGGAAGCATGCAAGTAATTTGGGACTCCTCTTGTGAAAAACCACGAGCTTACATAATTCTTAAACTTAATTTAAAATACATATGCCTTTCAGAGTTCTTAACCGGGGACATTGTGGCTATCCAAGTCTCATTGGAAGCCGGGAGGAGCACTCGAAAGGCAGTTGTGGCATCGGGATACTTCTCAGGAGACGAAATCCGGGCTCCACCGGATCAAGTCGCAAAACTGACGAAGTATTGGGAGAAGAGGGCGTTAACACTTCTTCTCGGCTGCGATGCCAACGCCCACCACGAAGTCTGGGGAAGCAGGGACACCAATCGTAGAGGTGAGTACCTTCTTGAATTTATTCTTAGCAATAAGTTAGAAATATACAACGTAGGGAATACTGCAACATTTGTGACCAGCACCAGACAGGAGGTATTAGATATAACTCTAGGAAATACCCTAATGAATGGGCTGGTCAGAAATTGGAGGGTGGCGGATGAATCCTCTATGTCTGATCGCAGGATAACCAGATTTGACATTGAGGGTAACTCCGAAATAGAAAGAATAATAAGGAATGCCAGGAGAACGGATGGGGAATGCGACGCAGCGCACTTGAGCAACAACATTGCCCACCTTCAAGGGGGCGGTGACTTCAGGAACGAACTGGAACTAGAAACAGCGGTGGAAAACCTGAAAACAGTCGTCATTGACGCATATGAGGTCATCTGTCCGGCTAAGACAGTTAATTCAGCAAGGAATGTACCATGGTGGAATAAGAACCAGGCCAGAATGAGAACAGAGGCAGGAAAACTCTTCAACCAGGCAAAACAAATCGGGGACTGGCAGAGGTACTAAAAAGCAACCTGACTGTATAAGGCTGTAGCCAAAGACGGGGGAATATCCTCTGTCTGTTTGAAAAAGGAAGATGGGACATTTCCCGAGAATGAGGAGGACAGGCTACACCTCCTTCTCATAACTCATTTCCCGTGGTCCTACCTGACGGTGGCAGGCGACAACATTCTGTTTGACACCCCAACACCGAATAAAAGTGGAAGGAAGGAGAGCTAGAAACTAGTTTTTGGATATCAAAGGAGCATTCGACAACACATCGCAGATAGAGATACAAGATGCCCTGATCCGCAAAGGAGTGGGAAACGCCCTGACAAAATGATAGAGAGTAGTCAAATGAAAGTACCGACAGTTAGAAATCCTATTGTCATGAACACCACTCAAGGTTGTCCACAGGGCGGGGTACTATCGTCGCTTATGTGGAGTATGGTTAGTGGACAAACTCCAGGACGTGCTAACAAATACTGGAATACAGGTCCAGGGTTACGCAGACGACATTGTTTTAATCTGTAGGGGCAAATATGAAGATACGCTGTGTGATAGAATCGAAACTGGACTAAGGGTTAGCAATGCCAGGTGCAGGAAGGTGGAACTGCGGATCAATCCATGCAAAACCACCATAGTATCATTCACTAGCAGACGAAAGCTTGATCACCTCAGAGGAATAAGGTTACATGACATGGAGGTGACACGAGAAACAGAGGTGAAATATTTGGGAATTATGCTGGACCAAAAATTACTCTGGAAGACACATGTCGTAAATGCTTATCGGAAAGCCACGAGAGCTCTAATGACTTGCAGATCCATAGCAGGAAAAAAATGGGGTTGCATCCCGAAGATACTACTTTGGATATATACTGCAATAGTAAGGCCAATGATTACCTATGGAGCGGTAATCTGGGCAGAAAAGATCGAACTCAGCAGACAAGCCAGGGAATTACATAAGCTCCAAAGGCTGGCTTGCATGTGCATCAGTGGGGCAATGAGGACATACCCAACGGCATCCCTGGAGGTCCTTCTGAGATTAACCTCTTTTCATCTGCACATACAGGTGCAGGCAAGGAGGGCAATATTCAGGATGGTCGGTAGTATGAGTGAGGCGGGGAGCTGCCTAAATCGAAGGAAGATTGATATTCTTTCTAGGTGGTATCCCGAATTACTGATACCAAGAGATAACTTGACAACGAGGTTTCACTTCGATAAGAAGTTTGAAACACGTTGAAGTAACAAGGCAAACTGGGAGAGCGTGGCTGCGACATACGGCTTAAATCAGCAACTGATTACTTGGTACACTGACGGATCCCTCACAGCAGAGAGAGCGGGTGCTGGTGTCATTGGTCCAAGGAAAATATACTTTGAGCCAATGGGTAGGTACACTAACATATTCGAAATATGCCTCCTTTAATTTGCAAAGGAATTACAGGGGGCAGAACATAGCTATTCTCCACCGATAGCCAAGCAGCGATCAAGGCACTTAGGTCCAACCAGGTGAACTCTAAACTGATATGGGAATGCCTTGAGAGACTGAATACACTCGGCTGGTCCAACAAGGTCTGGATACTCCGGGTTCCGAGCCATGCTGGGTTGGAAGGCAACGAGGCAGCGGATGAACTAGCCAAGAAGGGAGCAGGGACGCCTTTACACGGGTCAAAACCCTTCTGTAGAATCGGAAACGGTTTCGTGGCTATGAATAAGAAATAAAGAGGAACGATTGAGAGAACTATACTGGGCTGGCCTACCAGGGATGGAGCAGTCCAGGGTGCTAATTGAGGGATACGAACCCATGCGCACAAAGGATTGCTTAAACCTCACCAAAAAGAACCTTCGAATCATAGTGGGAATTCTCACTGGTCATTGTCGGCTGAACTACCACCTAGGAAAGCTAGGGATATCTACGGACACTGCCTGCAGGTTCTGTGAGGAGGAGGACGAAACCTCTATGCACGTCCTGGGACAGTGTCCGGCACTTGTGCAAAGTAGGTCGATACATCTGGGAGAACACTTAATACCAGATGCAAAGCCGAAACTTCTGGAAGTGGGGAACATACTAAAGTTCCTAACGGTTACAGGCCTGCTTGAGATACTATGATCAATGGGTACACTATAACCAGTAAAAGGGGCACAATAGTTCTTTAAGGACGCGGTGCGACTTTCCCTTAACAGAATAATAATAAAGGATTATTTGGCGTTAGCCTCATCGTTTTAACTAATCATGTTATCATTGACCTAAATGTCAAAGAAAACGGTACGATACCCTTCATATCCATACTACACCGCAAATGCCGGTTACATTGTATGGTATAATACGACTAGAATAAAAATAGTGTTCAGTTAGTCTATTCATACTTAGACCTCAAAACCACGTTGTAGGAAAATTGAAAGGTTTTCCTCAATCGGTTGCCAGTTACAATTGTGCCTGAAATGAGAAGCGACGTGTACGTGCACCTAATAGTGAATTTGCTCTGGGCAATCAGCTCATCAGCAGGTGTGTCTCATTGCTCAGCAACTAATTTAATTTCAAAATCGCAGATGCTTCCATTTTAATTTCAATCCAGAAAAGTGCGGTCTCAACTTCGATGGCAATTTTCCTGGCATATTCACGACGAAATTTGGGTCCAAGACTGTGATACTGAACCCACGAAATAATCAGGTAACTTGGGATGATCGAACTACTATAATGGCATATTGCCCAGGTGGATTCAGGTGAGCTATATTCTTATTTGAATCAATAAAGTGTGGTGTTCAAGGATCAATTTATGTATGTTCGCATGTTCGTACCTCAATTTATAAGTATAATAAATAATTATTCCATGACAGGTACTTTCGACAATACCAGGAAGAAACAGTTAGAAAACTAACATTTTCATGCTCTGACAATTCCGTATACTATAAAAAAGTGAACGATTCCGAATATTCATTCTTTGAAAACAGAGGATCAATGGCATGCCTGTCCACATCACAGTTTTTCATGACCACAACAGCAGGATGCCAAAAAGATGGATTTGTTTTTGGTTTTTCAATAGGAAAACTTCCTGTGATATTTGCTGAATTCTGCTTCGATTTGCTTCAAATGAAGACCATATTCGTGCACTATGTGGCAACGGCACGTGTTCCTTATTTGGAAAAACAACTGGCTTTGAATCCTGGCAATATAACCGGTTCAGCTGTTTTCCTTGACAGCAATTACATCGAAGAGGAGTAAGTAAACACTTTCCTTGAAAAAAACATTTTTCATTAATAAATATGGACGCAGAATGATTGTGGGTTTTGTAGAGGCCTCTCCGCTCCTTTCCTGACCAGTTCGTCCACTGCCTCATCGCCTTCCAATCCAACGTCGCCCGAAACCCAGAGCATCCAGACCTCATTGTGCGAGCCGAGCGTATTCAGTTTCTCAAGACATTCCCATACCAATTTGGGGCTCACCTGGTTAGACATAGGTACCTTGATGGCGGTCGGTCAGAATGACACTGTTCCGCCCCTTGTAGTTCCTTTGGATATTAAAGAAGACACATCTGTCTATGGCATATGTTCCCACCTTCCCGCCCGCTCCCTCTACTATGAGGGATCCATCAGTGTATCAGGCAATCATTTGCTTTAAACCGCATGTCATAGCCACACTCTCTCAGTTTGCCCTGTTATTCCAACGTGTTTCGACTTCAAACAATAATTCGAGGTATTATTACTCTGTTAAGCGAAAGTTGGACCGCGTCCTTAAAAAACTATTATGCCCTTTTTGCTGGTTATAGTGTACCTATTAATTATAATATCTCAAACAAGCCAAGGAACTTCAGCATATTTCCTACTTCCAGATCTTTCAACTTTGCATCTGGTATTAATTGTTCTCCCAGATGCCTCGACCTACTTTGCACAAGTGTCGGACACTGTCCCAGGACGTGTATAGAGGTTTTATCACACTCCGTACAAAACCTGCAGGCAGTGTCCATAGATATCCTTAGCTTCCCTAGGTGATAGTTTAGTCGACAATGACTATTGAGAATTCCCACTATGATTCGGAGGTTTTTTTGGTGAGGTTTAAGCAATATTTTGTGCGCTTGGGTTGGTATCCCCCCAATAAGCACCCCGGACTGCTCCATTCCTGGTTGGCCCGCCCAGTATAGTTCCCTCAACCGCACCTCTTAATTTCTTAATGTCCTGCTCCATCTAGACGCATCCCTACCCTCTTCTTGGCACGCCTTTCAATTCAGCATGTCCTGGAACCCAGAGTATCTAGACCTTGTTAAACGAGGCGAGCGCATTCAGTATCTCGGGCCATTCCCATATCAGTTTAGAGTTCATCTGGTTGGACCTAAGTGCCTTGATCGCTGCTTGGCTTTCGGTGAGAATAGCAATGTTCCGCCTCCTGTAGTTGCTTTGGAGATTAAAGGAGGCACATGTCGTAGATTACCGCCTGGAATATGCTAGTGTACCTACCCATTGGCTCCAAGTACATTTTCCTTGGACCAATGACAATTAGTAATTCCGGATACCTCCTTGAAAAAATATCAATCTTCCTTCGGTTTAGGTGGCTCCCTGCCTCACTGATACTTCCGGCCATCCTGAATATTGCCTTCGTTGGCTGCATCTGTATGTACAGACGGAGAGGGGTTAATCCCAGAAGGACCTCCAGGGATGACTTTGGGCATGTCCTTGTTACCCTAATGATACACAAGTAAACCATTCTTTGGAGTTTGTGTAATTCCCTGGCTTGTGTGCTGAGTTCGGTTCTTTTTGCCTAGATTACCACTCCATAGGTAATCATTGGCCTTCCTATTGCAGTATATATTCAAAGTAGTATCTTTGGGCTGCAACCGCATTTTTTTCCTGCTATGGACCTACAAGTCATCAGAATTCTCGTGGTTTTCCGACAAGTGTTTCCAACATGTGTATTCCAGAGTAATTTTTGGTCCAACATAATTCCCAAATATTTCACCTCTGTATCTCGTTTCACCTCCAGATCAAGTAACCTTACGGCTCTCAGGTGATCAAGCTTCCGTCTCGTAGTGAATGGTACAATGGTGGTTTTGCCTGGATTGATCCGCAGTTCCACCTTCAGGCATTGCTAACACTTAGTCCAGTTTGGATTCTATCACATAGGGTATCTTCATATTTGCCCCTACATATTAAAACAATGTCGTCCGCGTAGCCCTGGACCTGTATTCCAGTATTTGTGAGCACATCCTGGAGTTCGTCCACCACCATACTCCATATAAGCGGCGATAATACCCCGCCCTATGGACAACTTTGAGTAGTGTTCATGATAATAGAATTTGTATCATCGGTACTTCTATTTGCCTACCTTCTAGCATTTTGCCCATCCAGAAAGCCAGGGTGGTTCCCCTGCAGTTCAGGGCATCTTGTATCTCTGTGTGCTATGTGTTGTCGAATGATTCTTCGATATTCAAAAAAGGACACAGTGCTACTTCTTTTGTTTCTATGGCATACCGTAGTACATCCGTCAGCAGATACAGAGCAGTTTCAGTTGACCGTCCTACCCAGTAAGCGTGTTGACAGTGATGTAGACGATTACGCGTTAGAACGTTAGTTCTAATATAGTTGTCTATGTCTTCTCCATACGTAATACACTTTTAAGTACGAACGATGTTAGGCAAATTTGGCTGAAAGGCTTAGGGTGAAACGGATCCTTTTTATCCGCTCTCGGAATAAAGACGACTTTTGTCCGTCTCCATGCACTTGATATATATCCCAAGACTATGCCGCCCCTTACCACCCTCAGAAGAGACTCTAAGACAATTTCTAGGCCTCTCTGAATTAGTGCTGGGAAAACGCCATCTACTTCGGGTGATTTTAGTGGTTTAAAAGTTCTCACTGCCCACCTTATTCTAGCTTCTGAGCATACCTCTTTTGCTAGTTTCCAGTTCTCCTTTCGTCTCCTTTTATTCGTTGTTGGGGTGTCAGGCAGAATGTTGTCGCCTGCCTCCATGGAGTAGGATCCCGGGAAATGAGTTCTGAGAAGCAGGTGTACCCTGTTCTCCCCTTCGATAAAAGTCTCATCTTCCTTCTTCAAACAGTCAGAAGATATTGCCAAGTTTTGGCTACAGCTTTGTAAAGCCTGGTTGCTTCTGTCATCTGTTCGATCTCTTCAGAGAATTTCCTAAAACTGTTCCGTTTTGCTTTCCTGATCGCGTTGCTATACGCAGTCAGATCATTTTTGTACCTCGGCAAGTTGCCGGTTTGATTTGCCCGGTTGAAGAGTTTTCGTGCCTCTGTTCCCGTTCATTAGAGTATTTCCTAGAGTTATGTCTAGCACCTCCTGTCTAGTGCTGGTCACAAATGTTGGAGTGTTTCCTAAGTTATATATTTCTAACTTATTGTTAAGAATAAATTCAAGAAGGTACTCACCGCTTCTATTGGTGTCGCTGCTTCCCCAGACTTCGTGATGGGCGTTGGCATTGCAGGCGAGGAGAAGTGGTAACGCATTCTTCTCACAATACTTCACCAGTTTAGCAACGTGTTACGGTGGAGCCCGGATTTCGTCTGCTTGGAAGTATCCCGATGCCACGACTGCCGCACAAGTGCTCCTCCCGGCTTCCAGTGAGACTTGGATAGCCATAAGGTCCCCGGTCAGGAACTCTGAAAGACATATACATTTTAAATTACGTTTAACAATTATGCAAGCTCTTGGTTTTACACAAGAGGAGTCCCAAATTATCTGCATGCTTCCTCCTAGCAGACCGCGAATCTGACCTCGGTACACCCAGGGCTCCTAAGCAAGCATTATTCCAATGTTCTCCCTGGCGCTTGCCCTTGCAATTAACGCTGATGCTACTTTCGCATGGTGGAGCTTTATCTGGGCTATCTTAGTGCTGGTTATTGGCTCCTTTATTGTTTGGAGCCCCTCCTCCGACATGGCGCTTTCCAGCGCGTCGCTGCCTAGCTTGAACCCTAGCAGTCCTAGGTCTAGGTCGTTCAGCTTCTGCTTTTCACTGGGCAACAGGTCAATTTCCCTGGTTGATCCAGTCCTTTCCGCCTCTATGGCTTTCGAGAGTTCTTCAGGGACATCGGTATGCTTTTCACTCGGTGTCTCCTCTCAGGTGTCTTTCCTTGGCTTTTCCCTGTTCAGGCAACTCCGACGTTTGATTGCCTTCAGAGATCGGTTATCAACCCCGATCGTGAAGAGTTTACCCTTCCCCTCCACCTTGCTTCTGAAAACTCTTCATAATGGCGTATGGAGAACCTCCTTCAGAGCGATTAGGAGGCCCATGAGATCTTTCGTCTCTATTGTCGCGGCTTTTGGCAAAAAAACTGTCACCATATGTGCTCCTGGTATATCATCCCTAGCGCATTTTGACAGTTCTGCTCCTTCCCAGCCTGGCAATTTAGGAACTATGGTCCTAATCCACTCTGCAGTGTCTTCCGGCGCGCAGTTTACCAGTATCTGACCTGGTCGAAAGCGTATCCCGGTGAACACCAGTTTCGAAGTCCAACCCTTGATCATCTGCCTGACGACAAGGTCCTGCTCCTCAGGAGTGAGTATTTGCCCGGGAAACATTTTTGGCAGTATACCCAGTCTAATGCCATTCACGGCACTAGCATAGCTAATGGCGGGCTTCCTGGGTCCTGCCTTCATTCCTGACCTGCTTGGGTTTTCTCCGCCTTGGATTCATGTTTGGATTTTTTGGGAGCATTTCCTTCATGCGGGTTGATCTTTACTGATCCCCGCTGTCTCGGCTCCGGTAAAAATGACTTAGGTCTATCCTGAGCCTTCTTAAGGGTCTCTTCTGGTTTTAGGCTTTCCTTCAGATAGCGCAGGTACCATTGAGCACCTGCCCAAGCGAGGCCTGCTTTCTTCCTGACTTGTGTTATGTTTGTCTTAGACGTGCTTTTGCTTGTCCCTGCTATTTGAGCAGTGGCGTTTGTGTGTTGTTGTCCACGCAATATACCAATGTTGACCTTGGATCCACTGCTTGACGTCCCAGCTTCTCCCTTCTTGGGTGTAATCACCTGGTTCTCAGTATTTCGTAGATGTGCCTCCGCCTAGTTAACCAGTTTGTGTGCGGTACGAAGTCCCACTTTATTGGTTGTAGTTTTTTTATTTTTATTACTGGTACTCATTTAATTTCCACGAGTATGGGGCTAGGAGGTCTGCCGTGGTATAGCCCCCCGTAGTAGGGCAAGGTCAAACTTACTCACTGAGGGGACCAGGTATCAGTCAGGCTCCGTTAGAATACAGTCGGTTACCCGCGACCGTAAACTATCCAATGGGCAGGGTTCGAATGACAGCCTTAATTGGGGGAGGTGTTTTTTGACTCCGTTTTTAAGGTTTTGTGTAAACACAAAACCTTATTAAAATCGGTTTACTGTCTGTCTGTCTGTCCGTCTGTCTTTTTTTGTTGAGGAGGTGGAAATCTTCAAAAAGACACTGGTCTGGACACACCAGCGTGTGGGATTTTACCCACTAAAACCACCCCCGACTCCCTCCCTGCGCCGCGGAACTACCATAAGGTATTACATCACGGGGCGGAGTCAGCTCACTCTAGCTTTGTCACCTTTCTTCTATACGCGGCGCACGTGACCGCGCTTTTCTCTTTTCCTCTGCCTTTCGCAATTTATCTTGAATAGATGCGATCATGGAGTTGACCGCATCCCAATTCTCTTGATGTGCTAGCATTTTCGGTACCAGATTTTCTGGTACCAACACCTCTCCTAGAGTCTCTTCTAGATTCCTCCTTTCTTCCACAAATCTCGGACAGTGGAAGAATACATGCTCTGGGTCCTCTGGGACTCCATTGCAATTTGGACAATCGGGTGAGGTCTCCAATTTAAACCTGTGAAGGTATTGGAGATATCCTCCGTGTCCCGTGAGAAACTGGGTGAGATTATAATTAATCTCACCGTGTCATCTCTCCAACCACTCCTTGATGGCAGGAATGAGCCTGTGCGTCCACCGGCTCTTTCCCGAGCGTTCCCACCGCTCTTGCCATCTATTTATGGATCTTTCCCTCTCAGCGTTCTTCGTCCGCGATGAGGAAGAGGTTGGCTTTGCATTGTATATATTCGCCATCTCATCTGCCAAGATGTCAATCGGCATCATTCCAGAGATGACGAATGCTGCATCATCTGAGATAGTCCTGAAGGCAGAGCATACCCTCAGGGATGTCCTCCTGTAGACTGAACTCAGTTTGGTAGCATTCCCTGACATCCACAACGCCTCCCTCCAAACTAGGGTCGCATAGAGCATGATCGAGGTCACCACCCTGACTATAAGCAACCTAGAGGTATGCCGTGGCCCTCCCACGTTCGGCATCATCCTCGCCAGGTCCATACTAGCAGTGGATGATTTATCACAAACATACTGTAAGTGTTGCTTATAGCTGAGCTTCCTGTCTATCACCACCCCCAAGTATTTGATGGTCGGCTTGGAAGTGATGATATGATTCCCGATTCTAACACAGGCGTAATTTCTCTTCCGGCGCTTCGTGATGAGGACCGCTTCTGTTTTTTCCTCCGCAAGCGTCAAACCAGAGCTCTCCAACCAGCATTTGACAGCACTGATTGCCTCGCTTGAGTATAACTCAGCATCTTCAAGATGCTTTGCGACAACAACCAGTGCTATGTCGTCAGCGTAACCCACCACTGTGGCTTCCTCCGGAAGGGGAAGATTAAATACATCGTTGTACATGATGTTCCACAGTAGTGGGCCCAATACGGAGCCCTGTGGGACACCGGCGGAAACAACGTACTCCTGCGATCCGTCATCAGTGTCATACCATAGCCTCCTTTCAGTTAAGTAACTATCGACGATAGCAGCAAGATAGGCGGGAATACCAATCTTCGCTAGGGATTTACATATTAGATTCCAATTGGCCGAATTGAATGCATTTTTCACGTCCAGGGTTACTACCACGCAATATTTGCTGGTACTACCCTTTCCGTGAATTGCATCTTCGGCCAAACTGGTAACCAATTTGATGGCATCAATGGTTGATCTGGCTTTTCGGAACCCATACTGCCGATCTGCAAGGCCGCCTTGGCTCTCAACAACCGGGAGTAATCTATTATAGATTACCCGCTCTAGCATTTTCCCCACCGTGTCCAAAAGACATATGGGTCGGTATGACGATGGTTCACCTGGAGGTTTACCAGGCTTAGGCAGAAGTACCAACTTCTGTCGCTTCCAAGCCGCCGGAAATATTCCTTCGGACATGCACGCTTCAAACAGCTCAGCGAACATGTCCGGCCTGGATTTCACGGCAAGCTTAAGGGCCTTATTCGGCACTCCGTCCAGGCCCGGCGCTTTATTGTCTCCTATTCTGCCACAGATCTCCAGCAGCTCGTCTCTGGTGACTGGAGGAATTGCCGTCACATTCAGAGGTGGCCGGAATATGTCGGTGCTCTCCTCTTCCTGGGGGAATAACCCCTGTATGATTTTCAGCAAGAGGGTGGGACACGTGATCTGCGGAGAGGAGCGGCCTCTGAATTGTCCCATCACTATTCTCTGAGCCGCTCTTCTGGCTCGGTGGCAGGCTGATCGAAGACCGGTCAGTTCATCATTCCACCAGTAGTTTGGTCTTCTACTGGGGAATGAGCACCTCCTAGGCATAGACGCGTCACATGCTTTGGCGATGCATTGAGCCAGATGGACGGCTCTTTCCGTAGAGGCGCCTGCTATATCAGGTTGATCTAACCACACCTCTAAGAAGCTCTGCTTATCCAAAGATTTTGCAGACCAGCCCGAAACCTTTTTCGGTTTTGGGCATGATAGCTCTTTGCCCTGTGGCTCGACACATGTCTCAAAGAAGATTGCCTGGTGATCGCTGTGGGTGTAGCGTTCGCTGACGCACCAGGACATACCACGCGCCAGCGCAGGGCTGATAAAGGTCAGGTCTACAGCCGAGCCTGACCCCCCTTTCTGAAAGGTGTTTACGGCGCCTTCGTTAGCCAAAACCATGTCCAGCTGCGCGAAAGCCTCTAATAGACTGCGCCCCTTAGCATTTGATTCTCTGCTACCCCACTCTAGGGCCCAAGCATTGAAATCACCAGCAATCACCTTTGGACTTCGTCCCCTTGCGTCGAGAACAAGATTGGACTTCGTCCCCTTGCGTCGAGAACAAGATTATCAAGCATTTGCTCGAATTCAGGCAGTGTCAAACTTGGTGGGGCGTAGCAGCTGTATACATATACACCACTTATATTCGCCCACACAAAGCCACTGGCTGCCTGACTTGCAGTACATTGTATGGCTTGTCGACCACAAGCCCATATCGCCGCTCCACCAGTCGAATCTGTGACCCATACGCCACCGTGGCGGTTTCTGAACGGTTCACTTATGATAGCAACCTCCATCTTAGATTCGAACGTGGTCTGCTCAAGTAAATCCTGAGCGACCCTGCAATGATAGAGGTTTATTTGAATAAACCTCATTTTCTCATTGCAGTGAGCGCCTTCCTAAATTCCGGACATTTGGCACTTCCGGCAATGTGCCGGTTATCCTGTCCTTCTTTGGCTACGCACAATAGGCATTTGGGGTCCCTATTGCACTCTCTGGCAATATGGCCTTTCTCCCCACACTTTCTGCATCGATCGGACCGATCAATGTTGCTGGTGCATGCCTTCGCGAAGTGCCCAAACATGAGGCATTTAAAGCACCTCTTTAGTGAAGTTTGCTCCCTTAAACGGCAAACAGCTCATCCAATCCGAACCCTTCCGGCAGCTAACAACATCTGCGTTGCCTCCGCTGGCACTCGTATGGTGGCCGTTTGAGTGCCACCATAGGCTTTCCGTAGACCGACAACAGACTCCTCTGTAAGTTCTTTCAACTTGAATTGCTCCTTCAGAGCAGTACAAATTTCTCCTTTCGATGTAACTTCATCGAGATCCTTACATTGTATATAGATCTCATGTTTTTGGGCACGCACTGCGGCATTCTCCCCAAGTGAGTTTTTCACTTGAGTGCGAAAGTCATCAGTTTTGCCACCGCTGGATCTTTTCAGCTCGAACATGAGATCCCTTTTCTGGGTTCTTCGGATTCGATTCATATTTCCGCTCAGATCTTTTAGGTCGGGATCAGCTTTGACCTTTTTGAGTATCTCCTTGTAGGACAGATTGCCCTTACTGGAGATAACAATCGCATCTGGACGAGTTCGCACTTTTGCTTTTCGTTTCGCTTTTTTGTTGGTTACTTTAGTCCATCCATCGTTTTCGTTCGTCTTGGGCTTCGCAACGCTGGTCGAGTTTCCTAGATTCGCTGTATGCTTTCCTCTTTCTGAACTGTTGGTGTTGGTTTTCAGGATGTCCTGTCCGCCTTTTTTTCTCTTAGGCGCCTGCTAATTATTTAAAGCATCCCCCTCTTTTTCACGTACTCGTTTATTTCGCTGGGATTCGATGGTAGTACGGTTAGGCGTCACTTGGGTCGCTTGTGATACTGTTGGCACAGCGGGGTTCGGCGTGTTGTTATTATTCTTCTCCTCCATCTGTGATCTATTATAGAGGACTCTAATGGCCCTCACCATATTCTTTATGGCTTGGTGCACGTTGTGCTTGTCCTTGATAAACTCGGACAGCTCAACTATCTTTGCCCCAAGCTGGGTGAAGGGTAATTCCTCCGGATCGGGACTCCGCTCCTTATAAGCCCCGACAGGGTTACTCCTTTTATACGCTGTGTCACTTTTGCCAGTTATTGATCTTGCCTGTACTTTTTCCTTCATCGCCTTTAGCATTGGTGGAGATCTCAAAGTTGATGAGCTTCTTTTAAATGGATCCTTACCTTGTTCCTGGAGCATCTCTTGCTGCCGCGCATCTTGAACATATGCTGGGGGTGTTGTTACAGTTTTTGTCGTCCAACGATCCATCTTCAGTTGGTTGTTCTTGCTACTGGTGTTCTCGGTAAGGTCGTACTTCGCTTGAACACTTCCTTCTCCAGATCCAAATCACTTGTAACATTATATGCCAAGGTGGCCAAGTTGTCCACCACCGAGGCACTGCGGTCGAGGGATATCGACGACCAGGAGCCCGCTTGCTCACTCCCAAAAGCCGCCGGTACTGGGGTTCCGAGCCCCTGCACCGTAAGTTTACTCCTTCTCTCGTCTTCCATGGTGGTTTTATGTTCTGGGTATCTTCCCATGGCCATTTTGGTCCGCGCACCAGAGATGAGCAAACACTAGCCCATACACAGTCAGAAAAAAAAAGTGCATGAACACATATTTACACATGAATAGGTATGCCCCTATCCGCCACCTGGGGTCGCGCCTGATGGGAGATCTGGCAACTCCTCACAGGTCTGTCCGTCTGTCTGTCTGTCTGTCTGTCTGTCCATCACACGCATTTTTCTCGGAGACGGTTATAGCAATTGATACCAAATTTGGTGGAAAGCTGGGAACTGTGAACGCTCACGCATACAGTGAATTACATCCTTTAATGACGAATTTAACGTTCGGTCAGTACTTTTCAAAGCTGGTCTTAGTTTTCATATTTGCTGGAAAGGTGGGGAGTGCGGGTGGTTGAAAGTGACCATTCCTTTACGGGGGCCATTCTCAGAAACTACCAAACCGAAAAATCTGAAAAAAATCAAGAGGCTGCTACTATATGGCGCCTGGGCTCCGAAATACCTTCCACACTGATATCTGCATAAATAAAGTTAATAATAGTATATTACTATAATTTTTAGTAATTCGCTGTAGAACCCCCCTTAAATTTATGCTAGGACCTAGGAAATTTCGTAACAATATAGGGCGTAACATAGAGCATGATGTTACCAAGTTTGGTAGAAATCGCACTATTGCTAACAAAGTTATAATTCGTCAAAGTTGTCGCTTCTCTGCAAATTCAAGACTATGAATGTCAATATCATCCGAAAGTGGATATTCCCACATAATATATGCATATAGTACGTGCTACGTACTAAGAAATACACAAAACCTTTCGTACCTGAAGCGTCCAGCTTCCGGTTTCCCGACTTGTTTAATAGGATGGTCACCTCGTACAGAGTGTAGCTGTCACCACTCACTAACGGTCTTGGCGGATGAGAGGCTTGGCCCCTGGAAAGCCACACATCGTCCCAGAGGAGAGATAGCTCACCCTCAAGCGTACGTTCTTGGTCAATTGAAATTAAAATTACGTGATGACTCGAACAATGCTATCAACGTCGAGGCAGTGCAAACTGCAGGAATCCACAAACCGCCATGACCGCGCTTCCCCATCACAAGTTCGAGCAAGATGTTGCCAGAGCCGACCTTAGCATTCAGATGAACTGCGTATAATTGTTTTAGAAAGCAGTCC
This sequence comes from Hermetia illucens, assembly GCF_905115235.1. Taxonomy (NCBI): domain Eukaryota; kingdom Metazoa; phylum Arthropoda; class Insecta; order Diptera; family Stratiomyidae; genus Hermetia; species Hermetia illucens. Next base: position 202,535,369 of record NC_051849.1, read on the forward strand.
CTTTTCACTGTATCGTTGATGTACAATTGTGATGCTCCTTAACCTGGATCGAATCTTGTAGTAAAAAGTTTGTAAGAAACCGGCTCAAAGGTCAAAAGATCGAACCTTGTGGTTGTTGTCAAAAACAACCAAACATCAGATTCGCGTCTGCTTCCGTTCAGCTTTCCAGCGTAAAAAGCACATTGGGAAATGCCAGAGGAGTACTCACCATATCTTTGGAATTCTCGCTCAAGTTGGAAAAAGCGACTCTCGCTACCTTTGCCGAGGAGCGTGCGTACATTGCTGAAACCAATCAAAGTCTGTTTTTGATAGCCAAAGGACATGAGGTCAGTATTTATCCGAGGCATAGTTGACGTTTCGGTAGCAGTGAAATTTCGGAAAATGCAGGTTGCTAGTCCACAAATTTTCATCCCTTTTAATCGCCTCTTACGACAAACAGAGAAGATTTTGAATGTATTTTTAAACCCCAACTGTTAAGATAAGAATTGATCTTTCCATTGTTTGGTACGAATTCTCAATTCGTTTTCACTTGGATCCTTAATAACAAATTATATTAATTTTTTAATTTTTGTTAACCTTGGATTTTATTTATGCTAACGATACATATTTACGCCGGCTTAGCTCTATTAAAGGAAATACAATTAGCACATAACATTTTTGAATCAAAAAATTGGGAAATTATCCAATTTATCTTTTACTTCTGCTGGCTTGCAACAAAATATATAACCAAGTCCTGCCATTTTTCTAGTCATTTTCATGGAGTTAAGCCATGAAATACTGTCACAGATATCCTGGCAAATGATGTAGTCGCCTTTTGAGTTATCAACGAATGGAGTATTGACACCAATGACAACGACACCCTCATCAGGATACTTCCTTTTCCTAATGTAATTCCAAATATATTTTGGTACATTTCGAACATACGGAACTGCTTTATATGTAAGGGTACCGGTGGACAAGCACTTATCATTGTTGGGGTAGATCACAACACCTGAGATACCAGCAAAAATATCATACGTTTCATTTCTTGATATGGTTTCGATGGCTTCTTCGATTGACTTCCAGTTACCAAGTTTTAAAGGTGTCCACCAAGGGATCATATTTAGGCTGCGGAAGTCATTGGTGTAGGATCCAAAAACGCCCAATGACTCTTTCAAAGGAATAAATTCATCTAATTTATATTGTACCACGGTTGCGTATTCAGGAATTGATTCTTGCACTGCTTCCAATAAAGACTGCATCCTGTAAAAATATCCGTGGTGAAAAACACAAAATTTCAAAAGATGATAATTCTGCGTACTCAACTTCCAGGTTGCTGTCATCAATGAGAACCTCAACGGAGCCAGTCGTCAAGTTAGCAACATTTTGGGTTGACTGATGCTCAAGGATAGTGCTACGATCGCCAGCTGCGTAATGCAGGAAGGTGGGCTGCAGAAGATCCAGTTGGTAGCAGACTTCTGCCAGAACTACGGCCTGTTCCCCTACGAAGAAACCATAGGCAAGGCCCCGATATTTGCATGCAGGCACCACTGTTTCATAATATTTGGATGTCGTAGAACAACTAAGCTGTCCATCATTTTGAATTTCTGACCCCTCAAACTTCATTTGGACGTCCTGGCACGAAAGTACAATGTTCTTCAAATGGCTCATGTCAGGACTTTGGTGGTAGACGCGATTGCCGACGGTGTCATAATCGAAATTGTCTTCATAATTGTGAGGATTTTTAAGTGCCAAATGTCTGAAAATATATCAATATGATTTTAGGGGAATACCCATAAATAAATGGCTAACCTGAATCCGCCCGGGCAGTAAGCATTCACCGTTGTTCTATCATCCCAAGATAGCTGACCACCTCTTGCGCTGAGAATAATGTTATTGGATCCGATCTTTTGTGTAAAAATGGCAGGATAAGAAGGCTCGTAGCTCAAGGTGCATTTATCTATATTTGAAAAAAGAACAAGGGTTGCTTCTGGATGAAAATTAGAAAATTAAAAGAATACTTGCTCTTCCGCCTGTAACGAACAGTAAGACTGCTAACACCCAGAACATGTTTACTACTACTGATAACGCTATCAAAGTGACTGAGTGCGTGGTGTCAATTCCAGCATCTATTTCAATTTTAATCTTTTTTTTTCAATAGTACACGATTTGATAACGCCGATTAACCCTTAGCATAAATCTTATTTCAGTAGCATGGCACTGAGTATTCAGATACGACGTATTATTTCTGTATTGTAATGAACCCAAAGGAAATAGGAAGATCAGACAACCATCCTAAGTGACGAAAGACGACCTAGAGGGAAGAGCTACCTTAGAAGCCTAAAAAGTTGGCGAAACACTGAACCTCCATCAAAGTGCTCGGTTGACACTTTCTTGTATGCCCCTGCGCTAGCCAGACTCGGGAATTTGGAGGGTCCTTTGATCCTTCACGTGATATTATAATAGTACCAAATCAACATGTCTATACGGGTGCGTGGGTCCATACCGAATCTAAAAATGATACACAACCAATTCGATATCCCTAAAAGCTGCCTGGTGTCCTGGCCTACGTCGTCACTCCATTTCAGGCAGGGTCTGCTTCATCTTCTTTTTCTACCACAGATATTGCTTTTATAGACTTTTCGGGCTGGATCATCCTCATCCGTACGGATTAAGTGACCCGTCTACCGCAACTTATTAAGCCGGATTTTATCCACAACCTGACAGTCGTGGTATTGTTCATAGAATTCGTCGTTATGTAGGCTACGAAATCGTCCATCCATAGGAGGATTCTTTTCTAGAACGCGGCCAAGAGTACGCAGTTTTTTCTGCCAACAACCCAACTCTCCGAGCAATAGATAAGAACTGGCAAGATCATAGTCTTGTACAGTAAGAGCTTTGACCCTATGGTGATACGTTTCGAGCGGAACAGTTTTTGTAAGCTGAAATATGCTCTGTTGGCAGCCAACAACCGTGCGCGGATTTCCTCGTCGTAGCTGTTATCGGTTGTGATTTTCGACCCTAGATAGATACGGACTTGAAGAGGATGGTGCCTCTCGCATTTACATCGGCATCGCGGATCACTTTCTCGAGGGCCAGGTTGAAGAGGACGCATGATAGGACATCCCCTTGTCGTAGACCGCTGTTGATGTCGAATGGTCTTGAGAGTGATCCTGCTGCTTTTATTTGGTCTCGCACATTGGTCAGGGTCAGCCTAGTCAGTCTTATTAATTTCGTCGGGATACCGAACTCTCTCATCGCCGGGTACAGTTTTACCCTGGCTATGCTATCATAGGCGGCTTTAAAGTCGATGAAAAGGTGATGTAACTGATGGCCATGTTTCAATAGTTTTTCCATCGCTTGCCGCAGAGAGAAAAGAGAAAATCTGATCTGTTGCTGATTTGTCTGGAGTGAAGCCTCTTTGGTATGGGCCCATGATATTCTGGGCGTATGGGGCTATCCGGCCTAGCAAGATAGCGGAGAATATCTTATAGATGGTACTCAACAACGTGATACCTTTATAATTGCTGCACTGTGTGATATCTCCCCTTTTATGTATGGGACAGTTAATCCCTCGTTGCCAATCGTCAGGCATTGATTCGCTGTCCCATAGTTTGAGCACAAGTGGATGAACCCCTTGGTGTAACTGGTCGCCTCCATATTTAACTAATTCGGCTGTAATTCTATGGGCTCCTGGCGACTTATGATTTTTTAGCCGATGAATTGCACTGTTTCTCCTAAACTTGGTGGTGGCAGTATTTGTCCGTCGTCTTCAGTTGGCGGCACTTCCAATTCGCCGATGTTCTGGTTATTCAGTGGTTCATCAAAAGTCCTCAACCCATCGCTCCAAGATGCCCATTCTGTCGGAAATCAGATTTCCCTCTTTGTCTCGGCAGGATAAGCATCGAGGTGCGTAAATCTTCATTCTGCTGACTTGTTGGTAAAACTTGCGCGCCTGGTAGGGTTGATCCCTGTACTTTTCGAGTTGAGAGATTTGTTGGTTCTTCCAGGCTTCCTTTTTCCGTCTGTGAAGTCGCTTCTCCGCTCGAAGGAGTTCTCTGTGCGAGCCCGCTTTTTCTTGAGGCACGCGGCATTCTTCCGTTCCGTTGCTAGCTTACATTCATCGTCGAACCAGCCGTTCCGACTCTTTTTGCGGCTGGGGCCAAGTATGTTTGTGGCCGTATTTATGATAACGTTCTACAGGTGATTGTTAAGATCATTTGTTGATGCTTCATGTCAAGGACATCTGTTACCTGCGGTTATTGCGGCATCCATTTCCCTCTTATAGGTGTTGCGGAGGGCTGTGTTGTGGATGGCTTCAGTGTTAACTCTCACCTGATTGTCGGAAGGGATTCTGGGTGGTGTTTTTATTCGAGCTCGTAGTACCATGACACCTAGATAGTGATCCGAATCTCTATTGACCTCGTCATTGGTGGCATATAATTCGAGTACAAAACTCTCCATAAAGTCAGTTGGGTTTCAATTGACTGACGTCGTACGAGCAATCAGATCGACAGGTTATCGATCAGCAATAGATCCAGTACGTGCACAACAAGAGAGGCACTGACAACGGCCTCGAAAATGGTCACCATCAGATTTTCACTTACCTTTGTTTGCGCTCTGCGTCCACCGCTTAACGCGGGGCTGGGGAACTGCGACCTCCTAAATTCAACAGCGACAGTCTGAGCTATCGCTCGGCAGTGGGAGAGCTTCCATGCTGTTCGAACGGCGGACACACTGAGTAATCCACCAAAAATGCTCTCTTTCTTTCTCTTTTGCCGTACAGCTCGTCGGCCACGCCTCGAAGGGGCGTCATAAGATCTCGCTGACGGCGGAATCATGGAAGCAGATCGATGAACGGAAGGAGTTAGATGCTCTATTGACCGTTGCCGCCATCGCTCGGACGAGAGGTGCTCCAATTCTCATACCGAAAGGTTTGCTATTTCGCTGGCCAGGCAAACGGATCTTTCGATGGTCCTGGGGAGGATATTAATGGTCGACCTTCTCCAAAGAGTAAAAGAGGATGATCGTCAAGATCCCAAAGAGGGGGAACAATTTTGAGTGTGAGAGAGAATTGCTATCGCAAAGATAATAGTTAAAATAATCCTGGAACGTATCGAAGAATATCTCGAACGCTTGATCGCAGTATTGGAAGAGTGCACGGAGTTTAGATCTTCGCTGCACCTACTACCGATTTTGAGAGAGCGTTAAATACCGTGAACAGGGAGTGTGTGGAGTACTCTATACAGGAAGGGCATTCCAGAGAAATGAGTAGCTCTTATCAGAGCGAGATATGATGGGGCCAAATATCAAGTGCTGCACTGAGGTAAGTCTCGGAGGATTCTGAGGTCCAAAGCAGAGTCCGCCAGGGTTGCATTCTGTTGCTGATATTATTTTCAAGTTTTTATTTTTAAAACGAAGCCTTATTGAAACCGGTTCATTGTCTGCTTTTCAGTCTACGTGTCCTTTCTTTTCGGCGTAGGAAGGGGGAAAGGTTCAAGATGTACTGCTGGTTCCTGCCACGCCATGCCTTCTCGTTCCACTCTTCCCACGAAACTCCTATAAAGTATTGCGTCGTAGGGTTGGATCAGTTTTTAACTGCGGCTCATTACAGTTCTCTCCCTTTCTTGTTTTCGTCCAAGTTCTTCCTGTCCAAGCTGTTGATAGGTAGCTATCCTCCTTTCTTTAGAACCTGATTCCAAGCATCTGTTGACTCCAGCATGAACTCAACAATATTTTCAGGTATTAAGCGCCTGTTTGCGACCGCTTCCATTCTTATTCGGTGCTCGGTAAACCTGGGGAAATTAAATATGACATGCTCCGCATTCTCGGCCACGTTACTGCATCTTGGGCAGCATGGTGTCTCATCATGACTAAATCGACATAAAGAAGCACGATAACGATTTCCACTTAAGTGCCATAACTCGTAGCTTAATTTCCCATGGTTTCGTTCAAACCATTTCCGAAATCCGGAATGATACGGTATATCCAACCACCAGTTTATGCCTCGCCCATCTCTTTCGCTACTCTGCGATAGATTCCCACCATGTCAGCTGCCGTCGAAATACGCTAGACTCCCCAACTGCATACGTTTTGTCGTAGAGACGCCGGTTTTCATTCGCCAAGATGCCTATGGTAAGCATCACTGCTAGTGCATACGCTACTTCTCCTAATGTTGTCCAATACCCGGAGTGCACTTAACCGTTAACGGCGCAACAACCGGTATCCGATCTAAGCCTTCGTTAGTAAGGAAATCCAGACACCCCGGTTTTGCGCCGAGGTCCACCAATTTGATATCCCTAAAAACACTTTGGCGTCCTGACCTGCGTCATCGTTCCACCTCTGCAAGGGTCTGCCTCGTCTTCTGTTTCTACCATAGATATTGCCCTTATAGGCTTTCCGGGCTGGATCATCCTCATTCATATGGATTAAGTGAGTAGTTGAGCCGGATTTTATCCACAACTGGACGTTCGTGGTATCGCTCAAAGATTTCGTCGTTATTTAGGCTATGGAATCGTCCACCCTCATGTAGGGGGTTAAAAATTGTTCGGAGGATTCTTCTTTCAAACGCGACCCAGAGTTCGTAATTTTTTTCTTGCTAAGAACCCAAGTCTCCGAGGAATACATGAGAACTGTCTTGTATAGTAAATGCTTTGACACTATGGTGAGACGTTTCGAGCGAAACAGTTTTTGTAAGCTGAGATAGGCTCTGTTTGCAGCCAACAACCGTGCGCGGATTTAATCGTGATAGCTGTTATCGGTTGTGATTTACGACCCTGGAACTTCTTCCAAATCGACGAAACGCTTAAGGGCGGCTTGGAATTCTACCGCGAATGTGTTGGATACTAACGTTGAATTTTCCCTTGCCTTAATAGGACCCTTGTTAGATAACACCCAGTTCAACGTTCAACGTCTTCTGATTCGGGGCTCTATAATCTCCTCGAAGGCTTCAGCACTTAGAATCGGATCTATGTCCGACCTGGTGTTGTGGGCTGGGTCTGTCAGTTGTAACCTCTTTGTCCATTCAGGATTAAGCTCACTCAAACTATCACTTTGTAGAAATGTTGTCAGCGCCTCTAAAACGTATACCTCGATTTTAAGTCCAAAATTGTTGATACAACCAATATTTTTCTTGATGGACCTGCCGCCTTGACAAGTGCTGTTCCAAGTAGAACAGTATCAGACTTCCCGTCCTGGCTGACAGTACTAGCGGGAAATTGCTTTTAGAAGTGGACCAAAGTGTGGTGATCCTTATCGCATTCGAGACAGCTCAGCTCAGCTCTTCCTCCATCCATGTTGTTTCGTCGATTTTTTTTTATAAATTTATGTATATTTGCCAAGGAAAACTAACCGGAGCATCGTGTGTAAGGGAACGGGCCGCAATAGTCAGGAACGGGTGTACCCTCGGGGACACAGCCCCTACCCCAGTTCCCTGAGGCCTGACCTACGCTTAGCTGATCTCGGAATTCACGGAAGAATGAGCGCTAGCTCAGGACAACGCCGTTTATTAACACCGGTTCAATGTATACTACCCGACCAGGGTTTCGAAGGGGCTGCCTCCTTATACACGTCATAAATAGGTGTTGTCAGCAGCTCCGGAGACTCCCAGTGTGTCCCGACGTGTACCGGTCATTCGCAGTTCGTTCTTCACCGGGAAGCTTTCTCATGGCTACTACCTAGGACGCAGGTATACTCTCAGTTAGGGGGTCGCAACTACTTACTCGGACACCTCGGGGACGTCATACTCCGTATCGTAAGCAATCCGTTAAATGTCGCTCACGATCCCCGTGGGGCCCCTTTTGTCACGGCACACACTACGCTGAACTTCTCGGGATTTCGCACGGTATTGGATTTCGAGCGCGTCATGTCCGCCATCACTCGCAGCGATCAATTGAGCTTTCTGCCTCTTCCATTCATCAATCCGATCCCACCATTGTGCAGTTAGTCACATCTAATGGCAGTGTAGTATCAACCAAGAGAACATTTTTTATGGCCGCTTAATGTTTGTCGATATTATGAGGTGTTACTCAGTGCATTAGCCATCTGATCAGCAAGGCAGCTCTTCGACTGTTAAGTAGTGACAGCTGGATCTTACAAGCCGTCGATGTTGAACTTGAGTTGTCGCAGCTCATCAACCTTGTGAGAAGTTACAGGGGCAATACGCACGCGAACGTAAGCGACCATCAGATGGTGATTCCTTTCGAGGCCGATGTCAACGCCTCTCTTGTTACATACATCCAGGACACAACTTTTAAATCTATTGCTGATCGCGAAGTGGTCAAGCTAATTGCTCATATGTTGTCAGTCAATTGATACCAAACTGACGTGATGGTAGACTCTATGCTCGAATAATGTGCTATCAACGACGAGGCAGCGGAAACTGTAGGAATCCACAAACCGCCAAGACCGCGCTTCCCCATCACGTATCCGAACAAGGTGTTGTTAGAGCCTACCTTGACATTCAGTTCACCCATCACGCCTCCCCTGAACAGCGTGTAATTGTTCATAAAAAGAAGTCCTTTTTCACTATATCGTATATGTACAATTGTGATGCTCCTTAACCTGGATGGAATCTTGCAGCCAGCCTTGTGCTTGTTGTCAAAAACAACCCCACATCAGATTCGCGTCTGCCATCGTTCACCTTTCCAGAGTACAAAGGCAGAGTGGCTAAGAGTACTACTTGGACTCTCGCTACTTTTGCCGAGGAGTGCGCGCACATTGCTAAACCAATCAAAGTCTGTTTTTGATAGCCAAAGGCCATGAGGTCAGTATTTATCCGAGGCATAATTGACGTTTCGGTAGCAGTGAAATTTCGAAATGTGCAGGCCGCTAGCCCACAAATTTTTATCCCTTTTAGTCGCCTCTTACGACAAACAGGGAAGATTTTGAATGTATTTTTAAACCCCAACTGTTAAGATAAGAATTTATCTTTCCATTGTTTGGTACGAATTCTCAATTCGTTTTCACTTGGATCCTTAATAACAAATTATATTAATTTTTTAATTTTTGTTAGCCTTGGATTTTATTTATGCTAACGATACATATTTACGCCGGCTTAGCTCTATTAAAGGAAATACAATTAGCACATAACATTTTTGAATCAAAAAATTGGGAAATTATCCAATTTATCTTTTACTTCTGCTGGCTTGCAACAAAATATATAACCAAGTCCTGCCATTTTTCTAGTCATTTTCATGGAGTTAAGCCATGAAATACTGTCACAGATATCCTGGCAAATGATGTAGTCGCCTTTCGAGCTATCAAGGAATGGAGTATTGACACCAATGACAACGACACCCTCATCAGGATGCTTCGTTTTCCTAATGTAATTCCAAATATATTTTGGTACATTTCGAACATATGGAACTGCTTTATATGTAAGGGTACCGGTGGACAAGCACTTATCATTGTTGGGGTAGATCACAACACCTGAGATACCAGCAAAAATATCATACGTTTCATTTCTTGATATGGTTTCGATGGCTTCTTCGATTGACCTCCAGTTACCAAGTTTCAAAGATGTCCACCAAGGGATCATATTCACACTACGAAAGTCATTGGTGTAGGATCCAAAAACGCCCAATGACTCTTTCAAAGGAATAAATTCATCTAATTTATATTGTACCACGGTTGCGTATTCAGGAATTGATTCTTGCACTGCTTCCAATAAAGATTGCATCCTGTAAAAATATTCGTGGTGAAAAACACAAAATTTCAAAAGATGATAATTCTGCGTACTCAACTTCCAGGTTGCTGTCATCAATGAAAACCTCGACGGAGGGAGTCGTCAAGTTAGCAACATTATGGGTTGACTGATGCTCAAGGATAGTGCTACGATCACCAGCTACGTAATGCAGGAAGGTGGGCTGCAGAAGATCCAGTTGGTAGCAGACTTCTGCCAGAACTACGGCCTGTTTCCCTATGAAGAAACCATAGGCAAGGCCCCGATATTTGCATGCAGGCACCACTGTTTCGTAATACTTGGATGTTGTAGAACAACTAAGCTGTCCATCATTTTGAATTTTTGACCCTTCAAACATCATTTGGACGTCCTGGCACGAAAGTACAATGTTCTTCAAATGGCTCATGTCAGGACTTTGTTGGTAGACACGATTGCCGTCGGTGTCATAATCGAAATTGTCTTCATAATTGTGAGGATTTTTAAGTGCCAAATGTCTGAAAATATATCAATATGATTTTAGGGGAATACCCATAAATAAATGACTAACCTGAATCCGGCCGGGCAGTAAGCATTCACCATTGTTCTATCATCCCAAGATAGTTGGCCACCTCTTGCGCTGAGAATAATGTTATTGGATCCGATCTTTTGCGTGAAAATGGCAGGATAAGAAGGCTCATAGTTCAAGGTGCATTTATCTATATTTGAAAAAAGAACAAGGGTTGCTTCTGGATGAAAATTAGAAAATGAAAAGAATACTTGCTCTTCCGCCTGTAACTAACAGTAATACTGCTAACACCCAGAACATGTTTACTGCTTCTGATAACGCTATCAAACTGACTGAGTTCGCGGTGTCAATTCCAGCATCTATTTCGATTTTCATTTTTTTTTTTCAAGAGTATACAAATTGATAACGCCGATTAACCCTTAGCTTAAATCTTCTTTCAGTAGCATGGCACTGAGTATTCAGATACGAAGTATTATTTCTGTATTGTAATGAACCCAAAGGAAATATGAAGATCAGACAACCATCCAAAGTGACGGAAGACGACCTAGAGGGAAGAGCTATCCCAGAAGCCTAAAAAGTTGGTAAAATACTGAACCTCCATCAAAGTGCTCGGTTGACACTTTCTTGTATGCCCCTGTGCTAGCCAGGCTCGGGAATTTGGGGGGTCCTTTGATCTTTCACGTGTTGATCCTTCACGTGTTATTAGCACCAAATTAACATGTCTATACCGAAGCGTAGGTCCATACCGAATTTAAAAATGACACCACGAACAAGGGAGTTTGGGACAGCCAAACAAAATAAACCAGAAACCGAGCTAAACCTCACCATCAACGAGGTCAACCAATTCGATATCCCTAAAAGCTGCCTGGTGTCCTGGCCTACGTCGTCACTCCATCTCAGGCAGGGTCAGCTTCATCTTTTTTTTCTACCACAGATATTGCCTTTATAGACTTTTCGGGCTGGATCATCCTCATCCATACGGATTAAGTGACCCGTCTACCGCAACTTATTAAGCCGGATTTTATCCACAACCGTTGTGGTATTGCTCATAGATTTCGTCTTTATGTAGACTACGGAATCGTCCATCCATAGGAGGATTCTTTTCTTGAACGCGGCCAAGAGTTCGTAGTTTTTTCAGCCAATAACCCAACTCTCCGAGCAATAGATAAGAACTGGCAAGATCATAGTCTTGTACAGTAAGAGCTTTGACCGGTACCGCTGCCATCTGGGTTCGGGACGGCACCCTCTTGGGGGTTCTTGCCCAAGGCCGGGGGGACGGCTTTGTCTGGAGTCGGAGTTCAGGGATAACGTTTTTTAGTGTCTATCTTATGCCGAATGAAACGATGCCGGACTTTAGTCGGAGGCTTGATGCTTTGGAGGACGCTATCTTAAGCACGGATGGGCGGATCCTGGTCGGGGGTGACTTCAATGCTAGGGCACTTGAATGGGGCATGCCTCACACAGATTCCATAGGGAAACGAATTCTGGAAATGGCGGCGAGAACAGGACTGGTAGTTCTAAACACCGGATCCACCCCAACGATCCGGCGCCCGGGCTGCGAAGGAAGCATTCCAGATGTAACCTTCGCGTCGGAATCACTGGTGTCGCTGGTGTACGGGTGGCGAGTTCTGGAAGACTTTTCGGCAAGTGACCACCAATACATTGCTTTCGAAGTGGTGGACACAAACTCTCGGTGTGCGCCACCCCAGCGATCTTTTTGTGTATGGAACGTCGCGAAAGTGAACACCGGGAAGTTTGTCGAAACTCTGGGAACAGGTGGGGCCACGCGGAAGGGTACTGCTGATAACGACGGTCTGCGGAGCCTTCATGCCCAGGAAAACATCGAGGCGCGGCAAACCTTCCATGTATTGGTGGATAGGGGAAATCGCAGAGCTCCGAAAGGAGCGTCACAGGCTCCGCCGCTTAACACAACGTCTAGGCGACCGGGGGCAGTCGTGTACCATAATGATGGAGTACAAATCAGCCAAAAGGAGACTCTGCAGCGCAATAAACAAGAGCAAAGCTCGCTGCTGGCAAGATCTGATCGGCGAGGTGAATGGGGATCCGTGGGGCTCGGTTACAAACTTGTAACCCGAAAAATCGGGGCTCTGCGGAAACCCTGTTCACTTAAGGCCGAACAGATGGACCGCATTGTGAGGGCACTCTTCCCTGCACACCCCGTATGGGATGGTGACATCGGCGCGGAGAGCGCAGAGGACTGTCCACTTTTCTCTATAAAAGACTTGGAACAGGCAATCCTCTCTATGAAAAACAAGAAGGCGCCAAGACCCGACGGTATTCCAGCAGAGGTATACAAACGGGTATTCCAACACCGGCCAGACCTACTGCTCGGCGCATTCAACGCTTACCTGAAAGAGGGCATTTTCCCTGCTCGTTGGAAAGTTGCGAGGCTTGCGCTGATCCCTAAAGGGAAAGGCGATCCCGAATTGCCGTGTTCATACCGCCCACTATGTATGCTTGATACTGCTGGGAAAGTGCTCGAAAAGCTCATTAGAAGTAGACTCGCTGAAGCGATACGCGCTGCCGAAGATTTATCTCCCCGGCAGTTTGGTTTTAGGGCAGGGAGATCGACAATTGATGTTGTCATGCAGGTGGTGGACTCCGTTCGACGAGCAGAGGCACATAGCCGCCGAACTCGATGGGTGGTGCTCCTCGTAACGCTTGACGTCAGAAACGCCTTCAATTCCGTAAGATGGAAAGACATTCTAGGCATACTAGACAATACCTTCAACGTGCCGAACTATCTCTTACGGATTTTGAGGGGCTATCTGAAGAACCGCTCCCTGCTCTATGAAACACTAGAGGGTCAAAGCTGAATGGAGGTCACGTCGGGGGTAGCACAGGGATCCATCCTAGGGCCGGACTTCTGGAACCCTACCTATGACAGTCTGTTTAAACTCGACATGCCAGAGGAGTCGCGCCTGGTCGGCTACGCAGATGATGTCGCAGCGCTTGTTGCTGGACGCACTGTCGAACAGACGCAAAGCAGACTCGGCATATTGATGCGACGGGTAAGCGGATGGATGACTACTCATTGTTTCAACCTTGCACTGGAAAAAACCGAAGTAGTCATCCTGACTAAAAGGAGAATTCCGACCCTGCGTCCCATATCGTTCGGCGAGTCGATAATCGAGTCAAAATCAGCGGTAAAGTACCTCGGGTTCACTCTTGACTCAAAGATGAGCTTTTCTGAGCAAATCCAAGCAGCAGCGAACAAGGTTGCGGCTGGAGTTTCATCGTTAAGTAGGCTAATGGCAAACATTGGGGTCCTACGTCTAGTAGGTGACGTCTCCTGATGAGCTCAACGCAGTCTGTCCTGCTCTACGGCTCAGAGGTATAGGCTGGCGCTCTAAACAAGGAGGTATGTCGTAAACGCCTCGCGCAAGTACAGGGACGGGGAACTTTACGGGTGGCGTCTGCATACCGCACAGTCTCTGAACCGGCCGTGGTGGTGATCGCGGGAGTTATTCCCGTTGCCCTTCTTGCTAGGGAGCGTCAGGCCATATACAAGCGCAAGGGAGATGAGCCAAGGGAGGTGGTTGCTCGCGAAGAACGGCAATACACTCTAGACGAGTGGCAGCTCTCTTGGCAAAATGAAACTAGAGGCAGATGGACTGCCCGGTTCATCGGCAACTTAGGTGCGTGGCTGAATCCGAAGCATGGTGAGACTGACCTTCCTTACCCAATTTTTAAGTGGGCATGGAAGTTTTCAGTCTTACCTGCACAAGATTGGAAAGGCGCGTTCTCCGAATTGTGTGTTTTGCAATGGAGTTGTGGATGATGCCCACCACAGTTTTTTTTCTTGTGGAAGATGGGATGGGGTTCGTCAGCAGCTCTAGTTAAACACAGGGGATCTCTCTCCAGACAACATTGTGGAAGAGATGCTGAGGACTGCTGACAGGTGGAACCGTGTTGCCCATTACGTTCGGGCCCTTCTCGTTGCTAGGAAGATAGAACTCGACCGGTGGAGGAGCCGGATGGCAGGAGGCTCCTTGAACTGATAGTTCCCTTCCTCCTCTCCCCTCCCGTTGGTGAAAGGAATTCCCTGATTTGAAGGCTCCGCAAAGCGGGAGAGTTCGGGGACTAGTCCGAAGTAATGTGACAAACGGTTCCAGACTAGCTCTCTGACGATGGGGAGGTGTTTAGTTGGTAGTCCGACGACATACCGAATCGGGAGTCCAACACTGTGTGCGTAAATGCATTCATCTACCCTACCCCCAAAAAAAAAAAGAAAAACAAGTCGGGAAACCGGAAGCTAGACGCTTCAGGTATGAAAGGTTTTGTATATTTCTTTTATAAAGAGATTTGGGTGCGCATTTGTCCCATTAGCATGTAGCACGTAAAATATGCATATATTATGTGAAAATAGCCACTTTCAAGTGATATTGACATTCATAGTCTCGAATTTGCAGAGAAGCGACAGCTTTGACCTAGTATTACTTTGTTAGTAATAGTGCGATTTTTACCAAATTTGGCGGGATCATGCTCTATGCTGTAGCCTATATTGTTGCAAAATTTTGTGATTCTAGGGTGAACTTAAGGGGGGTTTTCCTGTAAATTACTAAAAATTATAGTAATGTACTATTATTAACTTTATTTGAACAGGTATCGGCATGGAGGGTATTTCGGAGCCTAGGCACCATACCACCCCCTGATTTTTTTCAGATTTTTCGGGTGAGTAGTTTCTGAGAATGGGTTCGTTAAAAAAATGACCACTTTCAACCCCCCGCACCCCCCACCTTTTCAACAAATGTCAAAACTAAGACTGGCTTCGAAAAGTACTAATCGAGACCTTTAATTTGATACCCCACATGACTACATTTGATGAAAAAAAAATTTACACCCTCCCTTTGCATGTATGGGGACCCCCCCTTAAATTCGTCGTAAAAGGATGTAACTCACTATATGCGTGAGCGTTCACAGTTCCCAGCTTTCTACCAAATTCGGTGCCAATCGCTACAACCGTCTCCGAGAAAAATGCGTGTGACGGACAGACAGATAGACAGACAGACAGACAGACGGACCTGTGAGGAGTGGCCAGATCTCCCATCAGGCGCGACCCCAGGTGGCGGATAGGGGCATACCTATTGATGTGTAAATATGTGTTCATGCACTTTTCTTTTTTGACTGTGCATGGGCTAGTGTTTGCTCATCTCTGGTGCGCGGACCAAAATGGCTATGGGAAGGATACCCAGAACATAAAACCACCATGGAAGACGAGAGAAGGAGGAAACTTACGGTGCAGGGGCTCGGAACCCCAGTACCGGCGGCTTTTGGGAGTGAGCAAGCGGGCTCCCGGTCGTCGATATCCCTCGACCGCAGTGCCTCGGTGGTGGACAACTTGGCCACCTTGGCATATAATGCTACAAGTGATTTGGATCTGGAGAAGGAAGTATTCAAGCGAAGTACGACTTTACCGAGAACACCAATAACAAGACCAAACAAAGATGAACTAAAAGCAGCTTTTTGGACAACAAAAACCGTGACAACACCCACCGCACATGTTCAAGATGCTCGACAGCAGGAGGTGCTCCAGGAACAAGGAAGAGATCCATTCAAAAGAAGCTCATCAACTTTGAGATCTCCACCAATGCCAAAGACGATGAAGGATAAAGTACAGGCCAAAAGTGAAGGACCATGTAAAAGGAGTAACCCTGCCGGGACTTATAGGGAGCAGAGTCCCGATCCGGAGGAATTACCCTTCACCCAGCTTGGGGCAAAAATAGTTGAGTTGTCCGAGTTTATCAAGGACAAGCACAACGTGCACCAAGCCATAAAGAATATGGTGAGGGCTATTAGAGTCCTCTATAATAGATCGCAGATGGATGAAAAGAATACTAAGGATATGCTGAACCTCGCTGCACTAGCAGTGTCGCGGGTGACCCAAGTGACGCTTGGCCGTACTACCATCGAGTCGCGGCGAAATAAACGAGTACGGGAAAAAGAGGGGGATCCTTTAAATAATCAGCAGGCGCCTAAGAGAAAAAAAGGCGGACAGGACATCCGGAAAGCCAACACCAACAGGTCAGAAGGAGGAAACCCTACAGCGAATCTAGGAAACTCGACCAGCGTTGCGAAGCCTAAGACCAGCGAAAACGATGGATGGACTAAAGTTACCAATAAAAAAGCGGAACGAAAGGCAAAAGTGCGAACTCGTCCAGATGTAATTGTTATCTCCAGTAAGGGCAATCTGTCCTACGCGGAGATACTCAAAAAGGTCAAAGCGGATCCCGACCTAAAAGATCTGAGCGGAAATGTAAACCGAATCCGAAGAACCCAGAAAGGGGATCTCATGTTCGAGCTGAAAAGATCCAGCGGTGGCAAAACTGATGACTTTCGCACTCAAGTGAAAAACTCACTTGGGGAGAATGCCGCAGTGCGTGCCCAAAAACATGAGATCTACCTTCAATGTAAGGATCTCGATGAAGTAACATCGAAAGAAGAAATTTGTATTGCTCTGAAGGAGCAATTCAAGTTGAATGAACTCACCGAGGAGTCTATTGTGGGCTTACGAAAAGCCTATGGTGGTACTCAAACAGCCACAATACGAGTACCAGCGGAGGCAGCGCAGATGTTATTGGCTGCCGGAAGGGTTCGGATTGGATGGGTTGTCTGCCGTTTAAGGGAACAAATTTCACTGAAGAGGTGCTTTAAATGCCTCATGTTTGGACACTTCGCGAAGGCATGCACCAGCAGCATTGATCGATCCGATCGATGCAGAAGGTGTGGGGAGAAAGGCCATATTGCCAGAGAGTGCAATAGGGACCCCAAGTGCCTATTGTGCGAAGTAAAAGAGGGACAGCATAACCGGCATATTGCCGGGAGTGGTAAATGTCCAGAATTTAGGAAGGCGCTCACTGCAATGAGAAAATGAGGTTTATTCAAATAAACCTGAATCATTGCAGGGTCGCTCAGGATTTACTTGAGCAGGCCACGTTCGAATCTGAGATGGAAATCGCCATCATAAGCGAACCGTATAGACACCGTCATGGTGGCATATGGGTCAAAGATTCGACTGGTGGAGCGGCGATATGGGCTTGCGGTCGACAGGCCATACAATGTACTGCAAGTCAGGCAGGCAGTGGCTTCGTGTGGGCGAAAATAAGTGGTGTATATGTATACAGCTGCTACGCCCCGCCAAGTTTGACACTGTCTGAATTCGAGCAAATGCTTGATAATCTTGTTCTCGACGCGAAGGGACGAAGTCCAAAGGTGATTGCTGGTGATTTCAATGCTTGGGCCCTAGAGTGGGGTAGTAGAGAATCAAATGCTAGGGGGCGCAGTTTATTAGAAGCTTTTGCGCAGATGGACATAGTTTTGGCTAACGAAGGTGCTGTAAACACCTTCTGGAAAGGGAGATCAAGGCTCGGTTGTAGACCTGACCTTTGTCAGCCCTTCGCTGGCGCGTGGTATGTCCTGGTGCGTCAGCGAACGCTACACCCACAGCGATCACCAGGCAGTTTTCTTTGAGACATGTGTCGAACCTCAGGGCAAAGAGCTATCATGCCCGAAACCGAAAAAGATTTCAGGCTGGTCTGCAAAATCTTTGGATGAGCAGAGCTTCTTAGAGGTGTGGTTGGATCAACCTGATATAGCAGGCGCTTCTACGGAAAGAGCTGTCCATCTGGCTCAATGCATCGCCAAAGCATGTGACGCGTCCATGCCTAGGAGGTGCGCATTCCCCCGTAGAAGACCAAATTACTGGTGGAATGATGAACTGACCGGCCTTCGATCAGCCTGCCACCGAGCGAGAAGAGCGGCTCAGAGGGCGGTAGGTAGAGTCGATCAAGGGCAGAAAGAGTGCGCCTACAAGGCAGCCCGCAAAACCCTCAAGCTCGCCATCCAGCGAAGCAAGAGGAAATGCTTTAGGAAGCTCTGCTCAGAAGCGGACGTAAATCCGTGGGGGAGAGCTTATGGAATCGTGATGGGACGATTTAGAGGCCGTTCGTCTCCGCAGATCACGTGCCCCGCCCTCTTGTTGAAAATCATCCAGGGGTTATTCGCCCAGCAAGAGGGGAACACGGACACATTCCAACCACCTCTGAATGTGACAGCAATCCCGCCAGTCACCAGAGACGAGCTCCTGGAAATCTGCGGCAGAATAGGAGACAATAAAGCACCGGGTCTGGACGGAGTACCGAATAAGGCCCTTAAGCTTGCCGTGAAATCCAGGCCGGACATGTTCGCTGAGTTGTTCGAAGCGTGCATGTCCGAGGGAATATTTCCAGCGGTATGGAAGCGGCAGAAGTTGGTGCTTCTGCCTAAGCCTGGTAAACCACCAGGTGAACCATCGTCATACCGACCCATATGTCTTTTGGACACGGTGGGGAAAATGCTAGAGCGGGTAATCTATAATAGATTACTCCCAGTAGTTGAGAGCCAAGGCGGCCTTTCAGATCGGCAGTATGGATTCCGTAAAGCCAGATCAACCATTGATGCCATCAAATTGGTTACTGGCTTGGCCGAAGATGCAATCCACGGAAAGGGTAGTACCAGCAAATATTGCGTGGTAGTAACCCTGGACGTGAAAAATGCTTTCAATTCGGCCAATTGCAATCTAATCCGGAAATCCCTAGCGAAGGTTGGTATTCCCGCCTATCTTGCTGCTATCGTCGATAGTTACTTAACTGAAAGGAGGCTCTGGTACGACACTGATGACAGACCGCAGGAGTACGTCGTTTCCGCGGGTGTCCCGCAGGGCTCCGTATTGGGCCCACTACTGTGGAACATCATGTACAACGATGTTCTTAATCTTCCCCTTCCGGAGGAAGCCACAGTGGTGGGTTACACTGACGACATAGCACTGGTTGTTGTCGCAAAGCATCTCGAAGATGCTGAGTTATACTCAAGCGAGGCAATCAGTGCTGTCAAATGCTGGTTGGAGAGCTCTGGTCTGACGCTTGCGGAGGAAAAAACGGAAGCGGTCCTCATCACGAAGCGCCGGAAGAGAAATTACGCCTGTGTTAGAGTCGGGAATCATATCATCACTTCCAAGCCGGCCATCAAATACTTGGGGGTGGTGATAGACAGGAAGCTCAGCTATAAGCAACACGTACAGTATGTTTGTGATAAATCATCCACTGCCAGTATGGCCCTGGCCAGGATGATGCCGAACGTGGGAGGGCCACGGCATACCTCTAGGTTGCTTATAGCCAGGGTGGTGACCTCAATCATGCTCTATGCGACCCCAGTTTGGAGCGAGGCGTTGCGGATGTCAGTTAGCACTAGCAAACTGAATGCAGTCTACAGGAGGACAGCTCTGAGGGTATGCTTTGCCTTCAGGACTGTCTCAGATGATGCAGCATTCGTCATCTCTGGAATGATGCCCATTGACATCTTGGCAGATGAGATGGCGAATATATACCATGCGAAGCCAACCTCTCCCTTAT
Source organism: Hermetia illucens (assembly GCF_905115235.1). Lineage (NCBI taxonomy): Eukaryota > Metazoa > Arthropoda > Insecta > Diptera > Stratiomyidae > Hermetia > Hermetia illucens. The sequence goes on from NC_051849.1 coordinate 202,554,945, forward strand.
TGCAGACGAAGAAGGCTGAGAGGGAGAGATCCATAAATAGATGGCAAGAGCGGTGGGAACGCTCGGGAAAGGGTCGGTGGACTCACAGGCTCATTCCTGCCATCAAGGAGTGGTTGGAGAGACGACACGGTGAGGTTAATTATAATCTCACCCAGTTTCTCACGGGACATGGAGGATATCTCCAATACCTTCACAGGTTTAAATTGGAGACCTCACCCGACTGTCCAAATTGCGATGGAGTCCCAGAGGACCCAGAGCATGTATTCTTCCACTGTCCGAGATTTGTGGAAGAAAGGAGGAACCTAGAGGAGACTCTAGGAGGAGGATCGCATCAATTCAAGATAAATTGCGAAAGGCAGAGGAAAGGAGAAAAACGCGGTCACGTGCGCCGCGTATAGAAGAAAGGGGATTAAGCTAGAGTGAGCTGACTCCGCCCCGTGATGTAATACTTTATGGTGGTTCCGCGGGGCAGGGAGGGAGTCAGGGGTGGTTTTAGTGGGTAAAAATCCCACACGCTGGTGTGTCCAGACCAGTGTCTTTTGAAGATTTCCACCTCCTCAAAAAAAAAAAAAAAAAAGACAGACAGACGGACAGGCAGACAGACAGTAAACCGATTTTAATAAGGTTTTGTTTTACAAACAAAACCTTAAAAAGAGCTTTGACCATATGGTGAGACGTTTCGAGCGGAACAGTTTTTGTAAACTGAAATATGCTCTGTTGGCAGTCAACAACCGTGCGTGGATGTCATCGTCATAGCTGTTATCGGTTGTGATTTTCGACCCTAGGTATGAAAAATTATCAACGGTCTCAAAGTTGTAGCCTTCTATCTTTATTGCTTTCTTTTGACCAGTGCGATTCGATGTGGTTCGTTCTTGCGGTTTTGATTTTGGCGCTGACGTTGCCACCATGTACTTCGTCCTGCCTTTATTAATGTGCAGATCGAGATCTCGTGCCGCCTGCTCGATCTGGATGAAGGTAGACTGTACATCTCGGGGTGTTCTTCACATGATGTCAATATCGTCAGCTTAAATCAGTAGTTGAACTTGAAGTGGATGGTGCCTCTCGCATTTACGTCAGCATCGCGGATCACTTTCTCGAGGGCCAGGTTGAAGAGGACGCATGATAGGACATCCCCTTGTCATAGACCGTTGTTGATGTCGAATGGTCTTGAGAGTAATCATGCTGCTTTTATCTGGCCTCGCACATAGGTGAGGGTCAACCTAGTCAGTCTTATCAATTTCGTCGGGATACCGAATTCTCTCATGACCGTGTACAGTTTTACCCTGGGTATGACATCATAGGCGGCTTTAAAGTCGATGAATAGTTTTCACAGTTTTTCCATCGCTTGCCGCATTGAGAAAATCTGATCTGTTGCTGTTTTGCCTGGAGTGAAGCCTCTTTGGTATGGGTCAATGATATTCTGGGCGTATGGGGCTATCCGGCCTAGCAAGATAGCGGAGAATATCTTATAGATGGTACTCAACAACGTGATACCTCTTTAATTGCTGCACTGTCTGATATCTCCCCTTTTATGTATGGGACAGTTAATGCCTCGTTGCTAATCGTCAGGCATTGATTCGCTGTCTCATACTTTGAGCACAAGTTGATGAACCACTTGGTGTAACTGGTCGCCTCCATATTTAACCCATTCGGCTGTAATTCCATCGGCTCCTGGCGACTTATGATTTTTAAGCCGATGAATTGCACGGACTGTTTCTCCAATACTTGGTGGTGGCAGTATTTGTCCATCGTCTTCAGTTGACGGGACTTCCAATTCGCCGATGTTCTAGTTGTTCAGTAGTTCATCAAAGTACTCAACCCATCGCTCCAATATGCCCATTCAGTTGGAAATCAGATTTCCCTCTTTCTCTTGGCAAGATGAGCATCGAGGTACGTAAAGCTTCATTCTGCTGACTTGTTGGTAAAACTTGCTCGCCTGGTAGGGTTGATCCCTGTACTTTTCGAGTTGACAGATTTGTTGGTTCTCTCAAGCTTCCTATTTCTGTCTGTGAAGTCGCTTCTCCGCTCGACGGAGTTCTCCGCGCGAGCCCGCGTTTTTTGAGGCACGTGACATTCTTCCTTCCCGTTGGTAGCTTACATTCATCGTCGAACCAGCCGTTCCGACTTTTTTGCGGTTGGGGGCAAGTATGTTTGACGCCGTATTTATGATAACGTTCTTCAGGTGGTTGTTAAGATCATTTGTTGATGCTTCATCTCCAGGACATCTGTTGACTACGGTTATTGCGGCATCCATTTCCCTGTTATAGGTGTTGCGGAGGGCTGTGTTGTGGATGGCTTCGGTGTTAACTTTCACCTGATTGTCAGAAGGATTCTGGGTGGTGTTGTTATTCGAGCTCGGAGCACCATGCCACCTAGATAGTGATCCGAGTCTGTATTGGCCTCGTCATTGGTAGCATATAATTCGAGTACAGAGCTCTCCATAAAGTCAGTTTCAATTGACTGACGTCGTACGAGCAATCAGATCGACAGGTTATCGATCAGCAATAGATCCAGTACGTGCACAACAAGAGAGGCACTGACAATGGCCTCGAAAATGGTCACCATCAGATTTTCACTTACTTTTGTTTGCGCTCTGCGTCCACCACTTAACGCGGGGCTGGGGAACTGCGACCTCCTAAATTCAACAGCGACAGTGGGAGCTATCGCTCGGCAGTGGGAGAGCTTCCATGCTGTTCGAACGGCGGACACACTGAGTAATCCACCAAAAATGCTCTTTTTCTTTCTCTTTTGCCGCACAGCTCGTCGGCCACGCCTCGAAGGGGCGTCATAAGATCTCGCTGACGGCGGAATCATGGAAGCAGATCGATGAACGGAAGGGGTTAAATGCTCTATTGACCGTTGTCGCCATCGCTCGGGCGAGAGGCGCTCTAATTCTCATACTGAAAGATTTGCTATTTCGCTGGCAGGCAAGCGGATATTTCGATGGCCCTGCGGAGGATATTAATGGTCGACTTCTCACCCACGATGACGAACAAGTGAAAAGATTGAAGGAACACTTCACAATGGCTCTTAACCGTATTAGATGCATTGAGGTTCCTCCTTCTATAATATGAATGAAATGGCTTGTAACTGTACGTGCGGATACCGAGCAGAAAAGAAATCATTTCGACCATCAATGCACTCAAACGGAGTAAAGCCGCTGGGTTTGACGGTCTCCCCGCATAGTTATTTATCGCTGCACTGGAAGTTCCTTCAGATCTGCTACTTCCACAGACGTACAGAAATCTTCGTGAATCCCAGACCTTCCCCAAAGAGTAAAAGAGGATGATCGTCAAGATCCCAAAGAGGGGGAACCGTTTTGAGTGTGAGAGAGAATTGCTGTCGCAAAGATAATAGCTAAAATAATCCTGGAACGTATCGAAGAATATCTCGAACGCTTGATCGTAATATTGGAACAGTGCACGGAGTTTAGATCTTCGCTGCACCTACTATCGATTTTGAGAGAGCGTTAAATACCGTGAACATGGAGTCTGTGGAGTACTCTACACAGGAGAGGCATTCCAGAGAAATAAGTAGCTCTTATCAGAGCGAGATATGATGGGGCCAAATATCAAGTACTGCACTGAGGTAAGTCTCCGAGGATTCTGAGGTCCAAAGCGGAGTCCGTCAGGGTTGCATTCTGTTGATGATATTATTTTCAAGGTTTTATTTTTAAAACGAAATCTTATTGAAGCCGGTTCATTGTCTGCTTGTCAGTCTGCCTGTTCTTTCTTTTCGGCATAGGAAGGTGGAAAGGTCCAAGATCTTCTGCTGGTTCCTGCCACGCCATGCCTTCTCGTTCCACTCTTCCCGCGGAGCTCCTATAAAGTATTGCGTCGTAGGGTTGGATCAGTTTTTAACTGCGGCTCATTACAGTTCTCTCCCTTTCTTGTTTTCGTCCAAGTTCTTCCTGTCCAAGCTGTTGATAGGTAGCTATCATCCTTCCTTAGAACTTGATTCCAAGCATCTGTTGACTCCAGCATGAACTCAACAATATTTTCAGGTATTAAGCGGCTGTTTGCGACCGCTTCCATTCTTCTTCGGTGCTCGGTAAACCTGGGGAAATTAAATATGACATGCTCCGCATTCTCGGCTGCGTTACCGCATCTTGGGCAGCATGGTGTCTCATCGTGACTAAATCGACATAAAGAAGCACGATAACTTCCATTTCTACTTAAGTGCCATAACTCGTAGCTTAATTCCCCATGGCTTCGTTCAAACCATCTCCGAAATCCGGAATGATACGGTATATCCAACCACCACTTTATGCCGCGCCCATCTCTTTCGCTACTTTGCGATAGATTCCCACCGTGCCAGCTGCTGTCGAACTACGCTAGACTCCCCAACTGCATACGTTTTGTCGTAGAGACGCTGATTTTCATTCGCCAAGATGCCTATGCTGAGCATCACTGCTAGTACATACGCTACTTCTCCTAATGTTGTCCAATACCCGGAGTGCACTTAGCCGTTAACGGCGCAACAACCGGTATTCGATCTAAGCCTTCCTTAGTAAGGAAATCCAGACACCCCGGTTTTGCGCCGAGTTCCACCAATCTGATATCTCTAAAAACTCTTTGGCGTCCTGACCTATGTCCACCTCAGGAAGGGTCTGCCTCGTCTTCTGTTTCTACCATAGATATTGCCCTTATAGCCTTGAGCCGGATTTTATCCACAACCGGACGTTCGTGGTATTGCTCATAGATTTCGTCGTTATGTAGGTTACGGAATCGTCCATCCCCATGTAGGGGGTAAAAAATTGTTCGGAGGATTCTTCTCTCGAACGCGAGCCAGAGTTCGCAATTTTTTTCTTGCTAAGAAGTCTCCGAGGAATACATGAGAACTGTCTTGTATAGTAAGAGGTTTGACACTATGGTGAGACGTTTCGAGCGAAACAGTTTTTGTAAGCTGAAATAGGCTCTGTTGGTTGCCAACAACGTGGATTTAATCGTCATAGCTGTTATCGGTTGTGATTGACGACCCTAGAACTTCTTCCAAATCGAAGAAACGTTTAAGGGCAGCTTGGAGTTCTACTGTAGATGTGTTGAATACTAACGTTGAATTTTCCCTTGTCTTAATAGGACCCTTGTTAGATAAGACCCAGTTCAACGTTATCTTCTGATTCGGGGCTCTATAATCTCCTCGAAGGCTTCAGCACTTAGAATCAGATCTATGCCCGACCTGGTGTTGTGGGCTAGGTCTGCCAGTTGTAACCTCTTTGTCCATTTAGGATTAAGCTCACTTAAACTCTCACTTAGTAGAAATGTTGTCAGCGCCTCTAAAACGTATACCTCGATTTTAAGTCCAAAATTGCTGATACAACCAATATTTTTCCTCATGGACCTGCCGCCTTGACAAGTGCTGTTCCAAGTAGAACAGTATCAGACTTCCCGTCTTGGCTGACAGCACTACCGGGAAATTGCTTTTAGAAGTGGACCAAAGTGTGGTGATCCTTATCACATTCGAGACAACGTATCTCACGATAGGCATTTTCGGCTTATCTTCCTTTTCTTCAGAAATCGAAATCTTCCCTTACAGAAAGTTTTTTTTAGTGATCAAATGCGTATAACGCATGACTTCCCTTGCAGTAAATGCAACCGTTATTCTTCAATATCGTGAAACATTTTTTCTCGAGGGGCTGAGCAGGCGACGACTGAGGAAGTCACAAAGTTTGTCTGCGGAAGTTAGCATCTGATTACCTACAATGGACTATTCAAAGAGGCGGAGAGTTTTGTTGTCCATTTTTCGCGTGACGATTCCCCAATGAATGTTTCATAGCCCAAGTAACTCAATCCGGCGAAGCCATTTTGTAATGCATAGCTACGTGAGCAGCACACATCGAGGTGGTCGAGGACTTCTCAGGCATTTCTCCACGCATTCACTCGCTTTATTGGCCGTCGAGGTCGATGTACCATCCTCTACAGCGATAATGGCACGCCTTTGGTCGGCGTGAATAGGCTGGTTCAGCAGGATTTGGCTATCTTTTCTTCTGGACAGAACCAGCAGATATATGCAGATCTTGGCACTATCTTGGATTTTATATCCTCTCGACCCTCACCTGGGAGGGTTATGGGAGGCAATGGTCAAGTTAGCCAAACATCACTTGATCCGTTTGATTGGTAGCCAGTCCCTCTGGCTGGGACAATTTTTCACACTGACTGTGCGCCTCAAGGTTTACCTTAACACCGTTGCGAGGTGACCCAGACTGACTGTTTGCCTGGAAGAGTCCTTCCTGCCGCGACGGAAACTACCGTTCCCGATCTTCCAGGCAATCGACTCAAACACCAAGAGTTCAGGCGGTGACGACTCCATGACTTGCAGGTGGGAGATGTTGTCTTTATGAAGGAGGACAACCATTGGACCAAGATGGACCGAATTGTCCAGCTACATCTGAGCAGGAATAGCCTCACTAGTACTGTCAGCAACGGTGCAGCCACTCGGGCAAAATAATCACTGTCTCGACTGGTGGACAATTTCGAAGCAACCACCACCGGGCAGAAGGATAATAGCGGCAATGGCAACATCATTGCTAGTCAGTAGTTGGCTACCGAAAGGACGCCAACCGGAGGTAACGTTTATTCTTACCCGTTTATGATGGTTTAGCAGATGTAACATCTTCTTTGGTTACTAAATTCGTTTTCCTTAAAAAAATTGTTGTTTTGATTCCGGATCGGACTCGCGCAGTAACTCAATCCCTGGACTTGGGTACCACCTCCCTTGGGTCCAAAGCCATCGGCTCAGTTTTAACCATCTACTCTGGAGTTGCTGCCCTTACGCCGGTAGTCGCATAAGTTTGTGGTCCACGTTTGAGACTTATAACCTGGCACCAATGTAACTTTCAAACAAGTTTCTGGGCCTTGGAAATGGCAGTTTGTAAGCAGGAGTTAATGAGGTCGGTCCATACTTCGTAACCGATCCTTTCTTTCGCCAATTTTTCCTTTCAGATTTTATAAAGTTTTTGATATGCGAATGTGGTTATACCGTTGATTTGACGTAATCCTTAAGACGTAACAGAAACTAACAGTTTTATTCATATCACAGGAAACGTTCTATCCAGACAACAGTGTCAGATGCCATGCGACCTTATGCTCCCTCAGCAGAATTCCAGCTGGACGAACTAATCCCGCTGGCAACATCCTTAGGGATTTTCGGACGCTACGCCAAAGACTTCCGTACTACAAACATGATTGCCTGGTGGAAGCCTTTGAAGTTTGGAAACTGGAAGCTAGTGGAAGCAGCGATTGAAAAAATTTCAGCTAACTCAGTTTATGACATTTATGCTGGTACAGCAGGAAGAGTTGTCTACCCAAACAACGACAATTGTATGTCTACCGAGGAGTTAACCTATAAAGTTGATGACTACCAACGCAATGTTCCTTTGTACGTGTGGAATTATGTCAGCGAAAGAGACAATGAGGACCCAGGAGTCGTGATAATTGGAGTCAATTCACCTTTCTTCGAAGCAGAGAAAGGAATTGGGGATATCTGTAAGGATATTTGTGATGGCATTGAATGGTTCAAGGCTGTGAATAGGTTCCGCAAAATGGCTGCTATGGGCTATATATTTTGTTGCAGACCAGAAGAAGTTAGGGAGACGCTGGCTAATTTCCCACAATTTTAGAAGAAAATTCTTCTTGTCTTTGTTTCATTGAAGAGAATATTTAAGAATATTGTTGGGAATTGTTGCAATATGTATATGAGGTATACAATGCGAATTGGATAATTTTATAACACTTCCTGTAAGATTTTGTTACAAACTAAAGATATATATATTGATCAGGATATTGTTTTTATTTCAATACCATTCGACGGGCCAAGAGTGTGTAGGGCCGGGTTGGGAGAAGTCTTATCCAACGGACGAGGGTCTGTTTGCGTGATCACGATTTGGGGGAAAATGGATTTGATGGGGGGATGAGTCAAAGGAACAGCCCTGGGATCGTCCTTCCTGAATTAGAGAGTGTGTTAACTGGACTCCAAACCAAGATGGAACAGCATTCGCCAGAAATTTTGACCACAAAGGGGAGCTTGGCCTTCAGTATCCGGACTATGAATATCCTGGCCACTTTTAGATCCAAAAACGACCCTTATCTTAGTGTGCGGGCTAGCCGGGGTGGACATTTTTCGCGGAATAATCGTGAGAGCAAGACATGGACTCAAATAAAAAAAAGGAAAAAACTGACAATAGAAGAAAAGGGGGTGATATAAACTGCATCATCCGAGGACGAGCTGCTCGTATCCACCCAAGAGACATTAGCCGGCGAAGGCAATACAGTTAGTCCTAGCTGCTCTGCTAAAACCAACCGTAAGGCCCTCTCGGAATGTGATGGCAGACGCACTAGTGGTTTCCATTTTGGAACTCATTGCTGTCGAGCTGGGTATAGCGAGTAACAGCCATAGTCATTCTTGATTTTATTATTAACAAAAATCAATCGGTGCGTGACAGGGGCAGTACGTTAACTTTCTACTTTCCTAGGTCGGAGAACTATGACAGTTGGGAGGGGTCCTTGATACCACCCAACTAACCAACAATGAGATTCTTAAGGTGGAGAAACAGTTCTCCAACTCTTTCAGAGCTTTCTGAAGGAAGTTTGTTCAGGAATCAGGAGAAAACACTACGGTGCTTAAATTGGTATGGCGGTGCAAATTACTTCCAGCCTCTCGCCTGGAATTGAAACTTTTATTTACCTTCCTTTTCTACCGAAGTAAGGTGTAAAATAACAGACCGACAACAGCAATATTTCCAAATCATAGAAGTGCTATCACCGCGGTGTGGCAGCCAAGTCCGCGACATAGTTTTTGATTAGGTGGCAGATACGCATCGCTGGAAAGCCGATCTCGAACCAACATCAGGAAACCGTGGTGACGATACACGCTCCCGAGAGAGACATCTTGAAAACTCCCGTTCAACCATCCACAGCCTAGCAGTAGTTAATTCAACCCTCAGCTGGCATCACGCACGGCAGCCGAATAATCGTAATTCCTTGCACTCAATCGGGGAGTGCTGTGGCTCTCTTGTCTGCCATTATAACTTTTAATTACCTTTCTCTTCTACCGAAGTTATCGACTCCCTAAAAGTTAGCTGCAGTCACTCGATAGAAGAGATAGAATATTCAATGCTCTCTGCTTGTGAGCACCAAAATGAGAAGCTGAATCGACTTCTGTTATCAACCTCACCTGGTAATCCTCAAATTGGTAACATTGGCACAACAGACGAACTGGCGATAGAACATAGGACCCCATTCTTTCTTAAACAGTCGGAAAGCTCCTGGACGGAATCTTCTGGTGAATTCCTGGAACTGCTGGTTCAAACGTATTTCCCCGCCAGCGAGAGGAACTATGACTCAGAGTCCCAATCGTGCGTCGCTATCAAACTGTATATCTTTGAAATACGTACCACAGAGTGGAGATGTGCGCGAGTGGTTTTCATATCGAAAGTGGGCATGCGCCGACCATGAGTTCGCGAAGAACTTTCGACCAATCAGTCTCACATCTTTCATGTTGAAGACCCTGAAGCGATACCTAGACATCAACATAACGACGATTATGGAGAGAACGTCTTATTTTAACTCCCTGCACTGTAACTCCCTCCAATGTAAAGTATCTGGGTGTAATCCTGGATTCGAAATTAAATTTGAGATTGAACATAGAACTGCTGATTAAAAAGGCCTATACCCTTCTATCCCCGCAAGAGAACCTTTCAAAGAAATGGGGTCTCTGGGCGAGGATAGTTCTCTGGATTTACATAGCTGTAGTGCGTCCCGTCCTAACATGCTGCTCTATTGTATGATGCCAGACTTTGAACAAAAATACAATGGAAGGAAGCTTAACTGGATTCAAAGAACCGCGTGTGCAGTTGCCATTGGAGCTCTGCAGTCCTAGCCAGCAGATGCTCTCAATGCACTCCTGCATCTTCTCCCTTAGACCTCCACATTAAATACGCTGTAGCGTGCAGTGCCGTCAGACTACATGAGTCCGCTTGTTGGACAGCGAAGCCCTACGGTCGTAGTGACATCCTAGGTGAAGTACCCCGGGAAATCTGATCATTCCCCACGGGCTATTCTACACGAAAACTGAACTTCACGGGAAACGTTCCTATGGGCTTTTCAACCAACGTAGAGTGGAAGGCCGGTAGCGTGTTGAAAGGCTATGACACAGTATTATTCACCGATGGATCATGGTCTCTAGCGTCGGTGTGTGAGTTTTCTCGGATACGCTCAATGTATCCGAGTCGTTCGGTCTCCCAGCTTTCGCCAGTGTATTCCAAGGAAAATCACTGGCGATACTGGAAAGCCATCGATGGCTGAGGCATGACCCAAGCCTGAAGCGTAACATAGCTATTCTGACCGACAACCAAGCGGCAATTGAGGCCTTGTACTCAGCGCCGACATCCCCTTGGCTGGTGGAGCAGTGGATAAACGCGCTGAACGGTCTGAGCGGCACGCTTAAAGTCACCTCTGAGTTCCCGGTCATAGGAACAAAGAGGAGAATGAGCTCGTTAACCTACTGGTAAGGTGGATTTGTGTCCCGCTGGTGGCTATCAAGGATGCAATCTACCGCAGTACTTGATGGCCGCGGACCTCAACTGGAGAATGCTCATCACTTATGCCAAGTCGATCAAAGGCCGATTTCAAGAGCTCTTGTGCCATATGCGTGCAAATGTATAAAAGGGGTACTAACCTATAGGGGACCACGTCGCCAGACTCGCAGAGAAGAGGGGAACCCCTCAGGCATTTTCTTTGCTCCAGCTAGAACCGAGTTACTGACACTAGGTTAACCATCCTTTGAAGTCCTTAGAGAGATCTCTGGCTGCATGCTGGCAGAGGAGCTTTTGTTTGTGAATGTTACGGCTGCCTCCGAAAATCTAGGTCGGCTGGACTCCCCCTCCTGTCACAGCAGTCATGGCCTTATGAGTTTGTGACATTAAAACGGCACCACAACGCTAATTGAGCTCCCCATAGAGACCACTGATACCTACCATTAAAAGGAAGGGCGTGGAGGAGGTCCTTCGGACAAGACAGCCTAAAGAACGTCATCAACAGCCCGGAAAAACAATATCGGTGACAAAATGCAAACCTGGCGGACCCCCCTTTAGACCACGAATTCCTGTGACATTTCACCTAGGTGCAGCATGTGACATTTAGCGCCATCGTATGTTACTCTAATAATGTCTATTAGTTTCTCCGGACTGCTCCTCGTACATAGAGCACGCACGAGTGTATCTCTCCCTATTCAAACTGTTTTCGAAATTGATGAAAAGGTGCAGCGAAGATGTAAGCATCGCGCATTGTGCGCGCGAGGCACACTCTCGGTTCACACAATCAAAACCTCAATGAACAGAGCTGATCTAAACTCCGCACACTCTTCCCAAATGACCCGTAGAGTGTTTCTGTTGTCAACACAGCAGTTGGCAGCAGGTGCAATGGGGGAAAGGAATTCATCCACATTAGTGATACAATGGTGAGCGTCATCCGTCATCAAATCGTTCGACCAGTGGGAAGCAGCAGAGATTAGCCCGCATGAGGGGAATGCTCCCAAAAAAAGGCAGGATAGGTGAAGGCAGTACTCAGGAAGCTCGCCATTAGCTGTGCTATTGCGGTCAGGGGCATTAGACTGGGTATACTGCAGAGTGTATTAGGACCATAGTTCCTAAATTGTCAGGCTGGGAAGGAGCAGAACTGTCAACATGTGTTGGGGATGATATACCAGGAGCACACATGGTGACAGTTTTTCTCCAAAAAGCCGCAGCAATAGAGACGGAAGATCTCATGGACCTCCTAATCGCTCAGAATGAGGATCTCCATACGCGATTATGGAGAGTCTTTAGAAGCAAGGTGTAGGGAATGGATAGGCTCTTCCCGATCGGGGTAGATGACCGATCTCTGGATGCAATCAAACGTCGGAGTTACCATATCAACTATTGATTTGACTACATACCCGTGCACGTGCACAGGGAGAAGCCGAAGAAAGACACCTTCGAGGAGACACTTGGTGGAAAGCATACCAATGTCCCTGAAGAAGTCTTGAAAGCCCTATGGACGGAGAGACTGGATCAACCAGGGAAGTAGACCTGCTGCCCAGTGAAGAGTAGAAGCTGGACGACCTGGACCTAGGAATTCTAGGGCGAACAGCGACGTGCAGGAAAGCGCCATGTCGCAGGAGAAGGCCGATATTCCGACAGTAGAGAAGAGCTCCAAACAATAACGGAGCAAACGGCTCTGATAAATCTCCACCATGCAAAAGCTGCATCTGCGGTAATTGCAAGGGCAAGTTCCTAGGAGAACATTTGAATAGTGCTGGCCCAGCAGTCCTGGATGTACCGGGAAGGAAGGAGGACTCCTCTTGACCAAGAGCTTGTATAATTCTTAAAGGTCTTTCAGAGTTCCTGATCGGGAACCTTGTGGCTATCCAAGTCTCATTGGAAGAGGGGAGGGGCATTTGAGAGCCAGTCGTGGCAGCGGGATACTTCCCAGGAGACGAAATCCGGGCTCCACCAGAACCAGTCGCTAAACTGGTGAAGTACTGTGAGAAAAGGGCATTACCACTTTTCCTCGGCTGCGATGCCAACACCCACCACGAAGTCTGGCAGCACAACGTTATTAAGTTACTTAACGGTTCAGTGCAACTTTGAAACAGTTGGATTGCATTAGACCGTCGAACCACCAAATGCAGTCAGTATTAACGAAACATAAAAGGTGACCGCCCTCGCTGTGCGCGTCCCTCCATTTTGACAACGGAATCAGGAGCTATGGTTCGTCCATCTGGAAGCGCAGTTCAGATGTCTGGAATAACGGCGGACGCGACCAAATTTAACTAAGCTATCGTAGGTCTAGATGAGGAGTCCATCCTACTGGTGGCCGACATAGTAAAGTCGGCCTTTTACACTCTAAAGACCGAATTGATCAAGCGCTTGATGGTAATTGAGTCAGCTAAGCTGGATCACTTGCTGGCAGGTTTGACGTTGGGCGATCGAACTCCCAGCCAATTGCTTCGCGAAATGAGGCAATTGTGTGGGAGCAAGATCGACGATGACTTGCTGAAATCGCTCTGGCTGCGTTGACTTCCGGAGGGCACCCAGGTGGTCCTCGCATGCGTCTCCGGTTCTTGGGAGGCGCTGGCAGCTTCGGCCGATAATGTGCATGAGGTGCACGCGTGTGCTACCATGACGGCCGTTCAGCAGCCTTTTGACGAAGTTGGCGAACTGAAGCGCGAGATGGCTGCGTTAGTGGCCAGTATGCTGAAATGAGGGCGACCCTGGATGCTCAGCGTTCGGGTGGCTGGGAGCGAGCTGCTGCTCGAAAAGGCCGATCGGGTAGCAGGTCATTAGGAGAACCTAGGGACCGAGGCGTTTGTTGGTATCATCGTAGATTTGGCGATAAAGCTACTAGATGTACGCTCCTGTGTAAATTCGCGCCTACCACAAAAAACTAGATCTGGGGGGTCCTGGCAACGGCCACCCAGAACGCAGCGCCACGTCGCCTAATGATTTTCGATCCCCAAAGCAGGCGCAATTACCTCGTAGATACTGGTGCAGAGGTTTCGGTTCTTCCCGTACCACGGTACCATCGACCATTTCCTCAACCATTGAAACTGGCGGCAGCAAATTCCTCCCGAATTAACACCTACGGGTATAGGCAAGTGGACGTGAGTCTTCGCTTGCGTAGGACGTTTCCGTGGCGATTCATCCTGGCGGATGTCAGCTTCCCCATTTTAGGCGCAGACTTCTTGTGTCACTATGGGTTGCTGGTCGACTTGCAGAACAAGCCACTTATAGATATCACGGCCAGTCTTAATTCGTCGGGCCAAATTGCATCTCACCCAAATAGCAATTTTTCCGAACTTTTAGAGGACATTACCGACTCTCGTGTTCAGGCACTCATCCGAAAGTTCAACCAGAACACTACAGAATGTAGTCTCTCAAAACCAGTGAAGCACAATGTGCAACACCACATTAACACCACTGGTTCCCCTATCTTGTCGAAGGTGCGTCCTCTACCACTCCAGAAGCTGGCTACTACACGGACAGAATTCAAGCAACTTATCCAACAGGGTATCTGCAGACCTTCGGACAACTGTTGGTCTTCACCACCCACCGACTGTTCCTGACCGATATCCCATTCCACTCATCCGCGACTTTGCGCATCATCTTCCAAACTGCCGCATCTTTTCGACCTTGGATTTAATCAAGGCCTATGACCATCCCTGTAGCTTCAGAAAACACTCCAAAGACGGCAATATGCACACCCCTTGGACTCTTCGAGTTCACGCGGATGGTTTTCGGGTTGTGCAATGCGGCGCAAACCCTTCAAAGGTTCATTCACTAGGTTCTGTGAAACCTCGACTTCTGTTTCGTATATTTGGATGATGTTCTCGTCGCTTCTTCCTCAGAGTCTGAGCATTTAGTCCATCGCGACTGCATTTTTCAACGTCTCCTTGAGGTTTAGTGGTAAGCGTTGATAAAACACATGTGAGATTCCTCGGCCACTTCATTTCCCCTGACGGAATACAGCCCTACCCGGACAAGGTGCAAGTGGTTTTAAGCTTCCTGCGTCCGAAAACTGTGAAGAAGTCGCGAAGGTTTTTGGGTATGCTAAACTTCTATCGTCGTTTGCGGCCACTAGTTCGTTTTGAACGCGTACTTGTCTGGCCCCAAAACAAAAGACAGAGAGATTGTGTGGTCTGAAGAGGCTGTCCGCGCTTTTGATAAATCCCGACATTAATTCGCTGATGCAACACTCCTGGCATTTCCTCGACAAGATGCACCCCTCGCTGTTTTTGCTGATGCCCCTTACATCGCAGTAGGTGCTGCTCTTCACCAAAAGGTAAATCAAGTCTGGCAGCCGTTGATATTTTTCTCTAAAGAGTTGGACCGCGCTCAACAGAACTACAGCACCTACGATCGAGAACCGCTGAGCATTAAATACTTCCGCTTCTCCCTAGAAGGCAGGCCATTCACAGTGTTCACGGACTATAAGCCTCTCACGTATGCTTTAAAACAAAACTCCGACAAAGTGTCCTCTCGTCAGCTTCTACAACTGAGCTTTATAAGCCAGTTCACGTCCGACATACAACACGTGTCCGGCAAGGACAACATAGTTGCTGACGCTTTGTCACGTGTTTTCGAGGTTAACATCCCCGCCTCAATCGACTTCTTGGCTATCGCCAAGGCGCAGGTAGATGACACAGTAGTTCAGAGCCTCAAATCCAAACCCAAATATAAATTTCGGGAGTTGCCCATCTTCGGCTCGAACCTCTCTCTCTTCTGCGAATATTCGGAAAAGGAACGCAGGCCATACATTCCGGCCACCTTACGCAAGGAAGTGTTCCACGCGGTTCATGACTTAGCGCATCCAGGCATCAGGACGACAAATCGGTTAGTCACCAACAAATACTTGTGGCTCTCAATGAATAAGGACGTCAACTCCTGGGCCAGAGAGTGCATCGCAAGTCAGAAGTGTAAGGTCACCAGGTATGTAAGAAAAGAAGTGAGCTCATTTCCACGCACCACCAAGCGATTCCACACCATACACCTCGACATCGCAGGCCCTTTGCGAGACTCGCACGGTTTCAAATATTGCCCCACAATCATCGACAGGTTTACGCGGTGGCCTGAAGCAATACTTCTGAAAGACATTACGCGCAATCTTGTGCCGAAGCCCTCTGTCAAGAGTGGATACCTCGCTTCGGTGTCCCTGCAGTGATTATGACTGACCAGGGAGTGCAATTTGAGTCCACCCTTTTCTCGGAGTTAGGCAAACTCCTGGGATTTAAACGCCAGCGGACTACTGTTTACCACCCGCCATCCAATCGGATGCTAGAGCGTTAGCACCAGACGCTGAAAGCCGCCATTATGGCCCGCGACGATCCGTCCTGAACTCAAGTCTTGTTTCTTGTCCTACTTGGCCTCCGAATAACCCGCCGAGAGGAATTTGCTGCCAACCCCGCGGAGCTGATATACGGGGAGAACCCAAGGCTCCCAAGTGACCCGGTCTTCGACAAGAGATCGGGTCTCACTGACTCTCGATTGCTGGGTCTGGTGAGAGATAACCTCCACCGCCTTAAAACTACACCTCCCACCCGACACACATCCGCACCTGACTGATCTCCCAAGGAACTGGTCTCATGCACGCACGTCTTGGCCAGGACGGATGCTGTCCGGAAGCCGCTGCAGCCTCTATACAAAGGCCCGTACCGTGTTATCGAGCGGGGAAAACATTTCTTCCAGCTCGAGATCGGGGGACACAGAAAGGCTATCTCCTTGTCCAGGCTGAAGCCCGTCTGCGCCCCAAATCAACGTCGGGTTCGCTTCGCCGAATAGAGAAAAAATTCAACAATAAGTTGCGTCCTTTAGATCATGGGGAGTCGGTGAGCTTTATTGATTTAAGTTCCCGGTTCTCGTCGTTGAGTAGATTGTTCAACACCGTCGCGTGGAACAGGAAGTCAGGCTTCCTTTCGGCCATGGAGTTACAGCAAGCGGAAGCCGCGGCGACTAAATGGCAGCAAATGGAGCTATTTGGAAAGCAAATTGCGAGGTTGGCGCACGGGCTACCCGTGGAAAAGCATCATTGGCTAAGTACGCTCAACCCCTTCTTGGAGGGAAGAAGCGGTCTTCTCAGCATGGGAGGATAGTTGGGCAATGCTCCATTACCATTTGAGCAGCCGCACCCCATCATTTTAGTGAAATGTCATTTGGTGGATCTCCTCATTAGACAGGTTCATGAGGGCAATGATCATTGTGAGATGGAGTCACCATGACTATATTTCGAGAAATTTATTACATACCTTCCCTACAACAAAGAGTTAAGAAATGGATAAGGGCGTGTACTAAATGCATTCGTATGAAAGGTCTAACAGTTATCCAGTTAGGAAACGCAGTTCCGGGTTTAGTCGCTGAGAACCCTAGGTTTCATCTGGGGGCGGAATGATGTGGCGCAGCGATAATGCGATTGAAAAATGCCACCATAGGTGCTCTCTGTGGCATATTCGGCCGATTACAAAAAAATTGGAGGTCTTTGCCAACTATTTTGACACAGTATTAAATAATTGAAGAATTAGAAAAACGATGCCACCCAAATCAGCAGAGAGCATCTACCAATTCGCAGTTATAGCCTTTTTGTAACTGAATTTAATCAGACTGTTTGCGTGTTTTATATATTGTAAAAAGTAATTTCAAGGTTATGCTAAATACAACATATTTCTTCAATAAACAAATATGAAATTATATGTGACAAGAAGCAGCTAAAAGGACATGCCCACCAGCATCTCTGGAGGTCCTTCTCGGATTAATCCCACTCCATCTGCACATACAGATTCAGGCATGGAGGGCAATATACAGGATGGTTGGGGGTATCAGTGAGACGGGCAGCCGAAGGAAGATTGATATTCTTTCTAGGCGGTATCCTGAGTTACTGATACCAAGGGATAACATGCCAACGAGGTTTCACTTTGATAAGTGGTTTGAAACACGTTGGGGTAATAAGGCAAACTGGGAGAGCGTGGCTAGGACGTACGGCTTAAACCAGATTGTTTGGTACACTGACGGATCCCTCAGAGCAGAGAGAGCGGGTGCCAGTGTCATTGGTCCAAGGAAAATGTACTTTGAGCCAATGGGTAGGTACACTAGCATATTCCAGGCGGAAATATACGCCATAGACAAATGTGCCTCCTATTACCTCCAAAGGAACTACAGGGGGCACAATATTGCTATTCTCACCGACAGCCAAGCAGCGATCAAGGCACTTAGGTCCAACCAGGTGAACTCTAAACTGGTATGGGATTGCCTTGAGAGACTGAATACACTTGGTTCGTCCAACAAGGTCTGGATACTCTGGGTTTCAGGCCATGTTGGGTTGGAAGGCAACCAGGTAGCGGACGAACTAGCCAAGAAGGGACCAGGGATGCTTCTAGCTGGAGCAGGACCCTTCGGTGCAATCGGAAACGGTTTCATGGCTATGACAATAAGAAATGCAGAGGAACGGTTGAGGAAACTATACCGGGCAGGCCTACCAGGAATGGAGCAGTCCAGGATGCTTATTGGGGGATACGAACCCAAGCGCAAAAAGGATTGCTTAAACCTCACTAAAAAGAACCTCTGAATCATAGTGGGTATTCTGGCTGGTCACTGTTGGCTAAACTGTCACCTAGGGAAGCTAGAGATATCTACGGACACTGCCTGCAGGTTTTGTGCGCAGTGTGATGAAACCTCTATTCACGTTCTGGGACAGTGTCACGCACCGCACCAACAGGCCCAACCTTTCCAAAATCGAGTGTAATGTTAGTCGTGTGATTTTTACCTTCATTTCTAGGGAAGGTCACAACACCTGAGGTACCAGAAAAAATCTCGTACCGCTCAGTTTTTGATATCGCTTCGATGGCTTTTTCTATTAACCTCCAGTTACCAAGCTTCAAGGATGTCCACCAGGGGATCACATTTACGATGCGAAAGTCATTAACGTAGGATCCAAAAACGCCCAATGACTGCTTCAAAGGAATAAATTCATCTAATTCATATTGTCCCGCGGTTTCGTATTCAGGAATTAGATCTTGGATTGCTTCCGATAAAGACCGCTGCCTGTAAAAATATGTGTGAATAAAGACAGAAAATTTCAAAAGATGATAATTACTTACTCAGTATCCAGGTTGATGTCGTTAATGAAAACTTGAGAATAAGGAATCGGCAAATTCGCAAGATTATCGAATTGCTGCCACTCAAGGATAGTGCTACGAGCACCAGCTACGTAATGCAGGAAACTGGGCCGCTCTAGTTCCGCGTTGTAGCAAACTAGCGCAAGAACTACAGGTCGATGTTCCACGAGGAATCCATAGGCAAGGTCTTGAAATTCGCATCCAGGCACCCTAGTTACGAAATATTTGGATGCACTAAAACAACCAAGCCATTGATCACTCCCAAGTTCTACGGCACCCAACGTCACTCGAGAATCAATGCAGGAAAAGACAACGTGCGCCAGAGGAAACATTTCAAGACTGTTACTAACGTGGTCAGTACCGTTGTAAAATCCATACCTGTGGGAATTTTCAATTGCTAAATATCCAAAAATGTATGGATACATATAAATAAATGACTAACTTGAGAGTACCCCAGCAGTAACCATTCACTGTTGTCCTATCATCCCAAGATACTTCACCCCCTCTTGTGCTGATAATGATATTTTTGGAGCCAAATTCTTGGGTAAAAATGGCAGGAAAAAAACGATCATTGTTCAGGAAGCACACGTCTACGTTTGAAAAAGGAACAAGGATTACTTCTGAATGAAAATTAGAAAATTACAAGAATACTTGCTAATCCGCCTGTAACAAACAGTAAGACTGCTAACACCCAGAACATGGTTACTGCTTCTGATAACGCTACCAAACTGACTGACTTCGCGGCTCCGATTGCATCTATTTAAATTAATTTTTTTCTTTTTCAAAAGTATAGGAATTGATAACGCCGATTAACCTTAAACTGAAATGTTATTTTAGTAACATGACACGGGGCCATTCAGATACGGCGAATTATTATTCCAATTTATTTGTAAAATTAATAAAAAATTAATCCCGCAACGTTTCTCTTAGATACAAGATACAATAGACCGGATTAAATCCTCTCCCCTGTATAATCTAATACATTCCTAGGATTACACACTAGATTGAGTTCCATTAAATATGATTACCATTTACTCATTGACAGCCTTTTTATGTCCCGCGATCTCGAGCTGGAAGAAATGCTGTCCCCGCTCGAGAACACGGTACGGCTCTTCGTATGGAGGCTGCAGCGGCTTCCGGACAGCATCCCTCCTGCCCCAATATGTGCGTGCACGTGTCCAACTCCTTGGGCGCGCAGACAGGTGCGGACTAGTGTTGGGTGCGAGGTGTGGCCTTGATGCGTCGGAGATTGTCCCTCCCCCCTACTCTGTGAGACCCGATCTCTTGTCGAAGACCAGGGCCTCGGGTTCTCCTCTCCCCTCTCCGCGGGGCTGGCAGCAAATTCCTCTCGGCGTGTAGTACGTAGGCCGAGTAGGATGAGAGGCAAGGCTTGGGTCCAGGACAGATCATCGCGTGCCATAATGGCAGCTTTCAGCGTCCAATGCCAACGCTCTAACATCCCATTGGATTGCGGGTGGTATGCAGTAGTCCGATGGCGTTTAAATCCCAGAAGTTTGCCTAACTCCGAGAAAAGGGTGGACTCAAATTGCACTCCCTGGTCAGTCATAATCATTGCAGGGACACCGAATCGAGGGATCCACTCTTGACAGAGGATTTCGGCACAAGATTGCGCCGTAATGTCCTTCAGAGGTATTGCCTCAGGCCACCGCGAAAATCTGTCGATGATTGTAAGGCAATACTTGTAACCGTGCGAGTCTCGCAAAGGGCCTACGATGTCGAGGTGTATGTTGTGGAATCGCTTGGTAGTGCGTGGAAATGAGCCCACTTCTTTTCTTACATACCTGGTGACCTTGGCATACCATGCACTCTCTGGCCTAGAAGTTGATGTCCTTATTCATGGAGGCCACAAGTATTTCTCGGTGACTAACCGATTTTACGTCCTGATGCCACTTCCTTGCGAAAATTGGCCAGAATATATGGCCTGGGTCCCTTTTCCGAGTATTCGCAGGAGAGAGAGAGGTTCGAGCCGAAGATGGGCAACTCCCGAAATTTATATTTGGGTTTGGATTTGAGGCTCTGAACTACTGTGTCATCTACCTGCGCCTTGGCGATAGCCAAGAAGTCGATTGAGGCGGGGATGTTAACCTCGAAGACACGTGACAAAGCGTCAGCAACTATGTTGTCCTTGCCGAACACATGTTGTATGTCGGACGTGAACTGGCTTATAAAGCTCAGGTGTCGAAGCTGACAAGGGGACGCTTTGTCGGGCTTTTGTTTCAAAGCATACATGAGAAGCTTATAGTCCGTGAACCCTGTGAACGGCCTGCCTTCTAGGGAAAAGCGGAAGTATTTAATGCTCAAGTACGTGGCGAGCAGCTCTCGATCGTAGGTGCTGTAGTTCCGTTGAGCGGGGTTTAACTGTCTGGAGAAGAAGCTCAATGGCTACCAAACTTGGTTCTCCTTTTGGTGAAGAGCAGGATTCACTGCGATGTCAGAGGCATTAACAAAAACGTCCGCGGGTGCATCTTGTCGAGGAAATGCCAAGAGGGATTTATAAAAAGCGCGCACAGCCTCTTCAGACCACACAATCTCTCGTGTTTCCTTTGTTTTGGGGCCAGACAAGTACTCGTTCAAAACGAACTGGTGTTGGGCAACCTTGGGCAGGAAATGATGATAGAAGTTTAACATTCCCATGAACCTCCGCAAATCCTTCACAGTTTTCGGACGCGGAAAACTTGTAATTGCTTGCACCTTGTCCGGGTCGGGCTGCATTCTGTAAGGGGTAATGAAGTGGCCGAGGAATCTCACCTGTGTCTGGAGGAACTTGCATTTTTCAACGTTTAGGACTAAACCAGCCCGAAGCAGACGTTGAAAAATGCACTCGAGATGGATTAAATGCTCAGACTCTGAGGAATAAGGGACCAAAACATCATCCAAATATATGAAATAGAAGTCGTTGTGGTTGTGGAGTCTATAAGGGACCTGTTCTGCAAGTCCACCAGCAACCCATAGTGACACAAGAAGTCTGCGCCTAGTATCGGGAAGCTGACTCCGCCAGGATGAATCGCCATCCTATGCAAGCCAAGACTTACGTCCACTTGCCTATACCCGTAGGTGTTAATTCGGGAGGAGTTTGGTGCCGCCAGATTCAACGGTTGAGGAAAGAGTCGATGGTGCCGGGGTACGGGAAGAACCGAAACCTCCGCACCAGTATCTACGAGATAACTGTGTCTGCTAAGAGGGTGATAAATTGTTAGGCGACGTGACGCTGCGTTCTAGAAGGCCGTCGCCAGGACCCCCCACGGACCTAGTTTTTCGAGGTAGGCGCAAATTTACACGGGATCGTACATCTGGTAGCTTTTTCGCCGAATCTGCGATGGTACCAACCTGAGTGCTCTCCGGTTAACAAAATTCGAAATAAATTTCGAATGCTGTTAACCTCGCTGCGCCAAATTTGTAAATTTTACATTTCGAAGATATACAAATTCTTCCTTTTGGCCACAGGGGGTCTTCATCAAGCCCTATCAGAGGACTAAGCTTCGTGGAAATTTCCGGCCTGTTTGCCTGCCTCGTCGAATTTAAATGATTCTGAAAACTATACACTGGTCTAAGGACTAATCAGTCGGATTTCAAACTGTTTGCCTTAGTATCCCAACATCACGTCATTTGTATTCCTGAAACCTGGTTGGATGACAGGATTTTAAATTCCGAGTTCATCGAATGCTACTCTGTCTTTCGTTGTGAGAGACACTGCGCTGCGCTTGGTAAGACAGCCGGTGGAGGTGCCCTAATAGCTGTTAAGTCCTTCTTCCCCCTCCTCCACCTCCGATTCTGTCACCATACTAGTCATTCCGCCAAACGTATGTCCCTTTATAATATCGTGTGTATATTTTCCTTGCCTCAGCTCGCTTTCTCTGTTCGAGGCTTTCGTCGACAGATTATCAGAGCTCCTAATCGCTTTGTTTCCCTCACTTCCCTTCATCCTCTGTGGCGGCTTTAATCTTCCCATGTTTTCCTGTCCCATTACTTCTGGCCTTCCCTCCCTCGTTAATAACTCTTTCCGCCCTTCCCTTCCTCTATCCACTTTCATGTACACCTTTGCCGTCGTCCAGTTTTACCATTCTAGAAACCAGTTAGATCCCATTCTTGAACTTGTCCTTTCTAACCTTCCTGTGCGTTGTCTTTCTAAAGATCAAGCCGTACGTACATATGTTGTCCCTGGCACCTATCATCCCGCTCTCGAGTTCGATGCTCGGATATCCCGACCCCACTCTCCTGTCGCGCAGGGAATGAGGAAGAGCTGAGTGCGTTTGGGCACAAAAACGCGTCGTTCACCGCAGCGATCAGCAAAAGAGGCAGTAAGGGCTGACATACCCGATGTGACATCAGGACCCTCAAATAAAGAGGAAGCCTTATCAAGTGGCGAGATTGACCCTGCGAAGATGACAACTCCCATACTTTGTAGTCAGCTCCGTCAGAATTGCTAGTCCTGAGCAGATGGATTCGGACACAAACCGAGTGGAAGTGCAGTCGACTGTTCTAGCTAGAGCCGAAGAGGAAAGGCTCATCAGAAAATGCGCAGCAGTGGTGCAGTGTATGCAGTCAGCAAAGTTCCTCCAGAGGAGCGTCAGCGTCAAAAACGCACTGATGGAACTGGAGATACTATTGGATCGCATCTTCTTCTACAGGAGAACGTGGAAAACAGCGCAAGGCGATTGGAGAGCAAAAATAGTCACACTCCTCGCTGAGAACGTTGCTTCAAACGGACCGCAAATAGCCCACTACAAAGCAAACTGGGGAAAAAGCAGAAAGCGGACGAGGTGCCTGAAGGAAACTTTATCGAAGCAGTTTCCAGGGTCCAAAGAAAGAAGGCGAAGAAGGAAAAAAACCAACAACTGACTACGCCGCCAGGAACACGTCTGTCCAAAGACAAGGAGGCTGCCAACCAACAGCCAGAAGCAGAAAAGACGAGGAAACGAAGGAGGATTAGACCGCCCGTTCTGCTCATTAACCCGACGGAAGGATGAAACCCGAAGACAGCGGATCAGAGGTGTCTTCCAAACGGAAAACGAGGAGTGGTGGAGTTCTCGTCAAACTGGGCCCAAAGACGGCTAACAAGAACACGTTCTGCGAAAAGGTCATGGGGTTATTTTGGGAGAACGATCAGGTTTCCAGTCTAGAGCCCATGTGCTCTCTAGAAATCCGGGATCTTGATTGCCTCACAGAAAAAGTCTAAGTGCAGGAGGCGATAAAGCGTGAATGTCCTGAGGTAACCAATGGCCGAGTAGGTATCACCTCTGTAAATGCTCGAGGCCAAAAACTTACCGTGGGGGAAGTCCCCGAGCAATATGCGAGAAAACTCAGTAGCGGGAGAATCAAAATTGAATAAGCAGTATGCAGGGTAGTCCACCAAGTGCTACAGGTGTCTGGACTATAGACACACGTCAGCAGCTTGCAAGGGACCGGACAAGAGGACAGCATGCCGGAGAAGCGGTGAAGTGGGTCATCAAGCGGAAACCTGCAATGAAAGCGAAAGTTGCGTTCTCTGCAGGGATTGTGACGCGTCTGGCAAGGGCGTCGCACACACTACGGGCTCGGGACGGTGTCCAATCTTCAGGGCGAACTTGGAAAGGGCTAGGGTGCGAACGGCATGATCCGCATTTTTCAAATTAACATGCACTGGAGTGCAACCGCTCATCAGTTGCTAGCACAGTTTGCTGCGGAAGTAAATGCTGATCTAGTGCTAATTAGCGAGCAATACCGAAACAAGGACCCGTCCTCATGGCATCTCGACTTATCGGCCACCGCTGCCGTCTGGGTTCGGGACGACGTTCGACTTCGTGTTCTGGCCGAAGGCCGGGGAAACGGATTTGTCTGGATCCGGTGTTTAGGGATAACGTCTTTTAGCCTTTACCTGACGCCGAACGAGACGATGCCAGACTTTCGGCGCCGGCTTGATACTCTTGAGGACGCCGCTTCGAGCACGAAGGGACGAATCCTGGTACACCGTGATTTTAATGCCAGGGCCCTTGAATGGGGCATGCCTTTGTTAGAGGCCGGAGGGAAACGGATTCTGGAAATGACGGCGAGAACCGAACTCGTATTTTAAACATCGGATTCACGCCAACATTCTTCGGAGGATTTTTGACTCGAACACGGCCAAAAGTTCGCAATTTTTCTTGCCAAGAACCCAGGTCTCCGAAGAATACATAAGGACTGGCAGGATTATTGTCTTGTACAGTAAGAGCTTTGACCCTATGGTGAGACGTTTCGAGCGGAACAATTTTTGTAAGCTGAAGTAGACTCTGCTGGCAGCCATCAACCGTGCCCGGATTTCGCCGTCATAGTTCGATTGTGATTTTCGACCCTAGATAGGAGAAATTGTCAACGGTCTCAAAATTGTAGTTTTCTGTGTTTAGTCTTTCCGTTTGAACAGTGCGGTTTGATGTTGTTGATTGGTTGGTTTTTGGTGCTGACGATGCCACATATATTTTGTCTTGGCTTAATTGAGGTGCCACCTCGAGACGCCTGCTCGATCTGGATGAAGGCAGTTTATACGTCTCGGGTGGTTCTTCCCGTGATGTCGACATCATCAGCGTAGGCCAGTAAGTGGGTGGATTTATAGAGGATCGTATCCCTCGCATTTACCGCAACGTTACTGATTACTTTTTCCAGGGCCAGGTTAAAGAGGACGCGTGATAGGGCATCCTCTTGTCTTAGACGGTTGTTGAAGTTGAGTGGTCTTCAGAGTGATCCTACTGCTTTTATCTGGCCTCCCACATTGGTCACGGAATACCGAATTCTCTCATGACAGTGTCATAGGCACTGTCTCATGACAGTGTCAGTCTCCGTCGGACAGTCGATTGTCATCTCCTCTAACAGCTCGTTGGCGGCGTCGATTGGGTTTAGGTCGTCGTCCGGTTTTGCAGAGCGGAACACTTTTACCTTTGCATTGCTGATTCCGAACCACACTTTATAGTCGGCCTTTTTCGGTGCCTCCAGACAGTCCTCGTTTATACGGATTAGTAAACGCTGGCTGCTTGTTTGAGGTTCCTCCTTCTTGATAACAACCCAGACGTCAATGGGAATCCCGGGGTTGTGAAGGCGCAGTAATTGGACAAGATTGTCCTTATCCATGCGGATCTTCGGCAACCAAATACGAGCGACCGATCTCCTGGGAATCTCGTCGTAAGGGATGACTTTGAGCTTTACGCCCCCCAAGCGTCGCTAATCTTAGCGACACACGAACCGAGAAAAATCCTTAGAGAACTGGTCCATGCAAGCTATTAGGTGGAACCCACGGACCACCTCAGAGGAATCAAAATGGGGAATGAGTCCCGGGTGTTTGCCTCCGGTATCCAGGAGATGCTCATAGACCATGCCCGGCAGGCTGGCTTCAACACTGGTCCACGCCTCCGGTGTTAGTTCGTCGCTAGCAAAATTACTATCCGCCAGCGCCACACGTAAGTGGCTCCTGGCCACGTCGCTGAAGGGCTTTGCAGTTCGTAGCTCGTCGGCTGACGGTTGCTGCCCAATTTCCTTAGGATGTTTCTTAGCGTCTACGCTCTTGCCCATTCTGCTCTACTTCTTATCTTGCTCGACCTCGTCTTGAGATCGATTGCGTTTCAGAGCGATGGGCTTCGCCTTCTGCTCGTCAGCCAGGCGTTTTCTATTGTATTCTTCTACAATCGCCTGGTATTTATCGAGGTCTTTTTCATCCTGCTCGTCGACTGTACCGGCCCCATTATTCTTAGCAATCTTGCTGAGAATATGCATGGCCTTCTGGTACTGGCTCTTGAGGAGGACACCAGTTGACCTTCGCTTCTTAGCCGGTTTCCGGCGACCGACGTTCTTGTCGGTTTTCACTTTCGAAGGATCCCCCGACACTGAGGGTTTCGGGTTAGAAGTACTATGTCTGGTACTTGCTACACCCAGCTTGACGGCAGTGGATTTCAGACTGGAAGCCACTAGTCCGTCTGCCGCTCCGGGAGGTCCTTGCAGTTGGTTTCAGCACAGCGGTGCTCTGGCTGGCTGGAACCCAGCAGCTCGTCCCCCGATGATGCGCCTGGCATCGCTCCCTCTTCTCTTATCGTCGTTTTTTTGCTTTTGTTTTTTGAAAATTGAGCCCATGTTTTGATTCCACAAGTAGTCCGGGTAAGGGTCTTATTTGAAATTGAAGGTGCCCAAGGTGTTCAGAGTTTGCATGCTAAAGACCAAGCTAGCCATTGGCCACGCAGTCCTCGGCGTATGCTGTTCCACCTTGGTTTGGGGTCTTATTAGCGCCTTTTCCGGTGCAGGGAGGACGATCCTAGGGCTGTTGCTTCGGTCCATCCCCCGCCAGATCTACTTGCCCCTAACACATGACCAGCAGTCGTCAGTTGGATGAGCCTACTCCCAGCCGGGCCCTATACACTCTTGGCCCGCCCGAAGACGGTTTCCAGCGGCCACCACGAGGAGGTAGTGTGAGGACTTGCCGAATTATGCAACTTTAACCTGAAGCATAATCAGACTAGGCAGCCCTTTAATCCTTAATAACCAATTACATTCATTTTTGTTAGCGTTCAATTTTATTCATGTTAGTGCAGCATTTTTTTGCCATAAAATTATTACATTACATTTTTAATTCAAAAAAACTGGGAAGTTATCCAATTTATCTTCTACTTCTGCTGGCTTGCAACAAAATGTATGACCAAGTGCTGCCATTTTTCTAGTCACTTTTATGGAACTAAGAACTCCGCCATGCTATTAACATAGTATGCTGGTCCCAAGCCCAGGTAAAGAGGAGGGTTTGAGGCAACGTACTCTGTACTATCCTCAGTAAAACAAAAATAAAATGCTGAGATCAGGGAAAGAGATAAATAGAGTATAGTTGGAGTTATTCTATTATGCTAAATCCTACCTGATCTCTCTTGGTGACAGGCCCCGCGACAGGTCGACCAAGAAAATGCATAGAATGTCGTTACAAACATGATGATCGGATTAAGTCACAGGCCTCGGAGAAATGCTAGGGCGTCCACCTCAGTCGACGCGGCAGGACGGGCCCCGGTCCTGTCGAGAAATGGGCAAGGGTTCTTGACGCATGGACGGCGTCAGGACGTAAGCAAGTTAGTCCGCACACAACGAACAAAACAAATACGTGTCTGCACGCTAAATGTTGGTACCCTAACTGGAAAGACCGAGGAACTCGCAAGACAAGGGGCATTGACATCTGCGCTCTGCAAGAAACCCGATGGTCTGGTTCCAAAAGCTGCGACATTGAACGCGAACGCGGTAAAAATGGCTACAAACTTCTCTATTTTGGTAACCCACACACTCAATATGGTGTTGGCATTGCCATCTCAGAGGGTTTCCGTGATGCCATTAAAGAAGTCGAACGATTTGATGATCGGCTGATGAAGCTCACCATTATATCAGCTGATCGCACTATTCACTTCTTCACCGCGTATGCACCACAGACAGGTCGACCTGATGCCGAGAAAGATGCCTTCTGGCAACTTCTCGATGAAAAGACTTGTCACGTGCCTGCTGACGATTACATAATCATTGCCGGCGACCTTAATGGTCATGTGGGTGAAAAGGCAGACGGTAACAGGTGCCATGGGGGAAAGGGGTTCGGAGCGCGCAATGAAGGTGGCGAGCGTATAATCGATTTTGCGGACACCCATGACCTTGTACTTATGAATACATGGTTCATCAAACGATTGTCTCATCTTCCCACATTTTATAGTGGGAACAATAAAACGCAAATCGACTATATTCTCATAAGACGTCAACATTTTACCACTGTCACTGATTGCAAAGTCGTTCCCTATGAGACCATCGCACCTCAGCATCGGCCGTTGATTGCTGTCCTGCGAATTAAGCCACCGATAAAACGGCGTGAGGAACGCACTGGCCCGCCGCGCATTAAATGGTGGCGATTTGGTGAGAAGAATGAAGAAACGGTCTCACTCATACGATTGCCAACCATTACGAATGTGGAAGAATCATGGAACCAAATGAAAGACACGATCCACAAAGCGGCCTCTGCAACCCTCGGGGTCACCAAGCCGGGTAAGCGGTACATCAACCGAGATACTTGGCTTTGGAATGATGATGTTGAAATAAAGGTCCGTGAAAAGAAACACATCTACCACAAATTTCTCGACGATAAAACGCCTGCTAATTGGCAAATTTATAAGAATGCCAACCAGGAAGCAAAGAAAGCGGTCGCTGTCACCCGAGCGAACCATTTCAAAAATCTTTACGATAAACTGGACACTCGGGATGGCGAGAGAGATCTGTATCGACTTGCTAAAAGCCGTGATGAACGCACACAGGATATCGAACACTTCTGTTGTGTTAATGACAAGAACGGTACTTTGCTTACCAACCGTCGAGCCGCAACGGATAGATGGCGAGAATACTTCGAGCAGATTTCAACTGAAGAATTTGCTCATCCTCCACTTCCACAATCATTGCCGACATTTGGAGCAGTTCCACCAGTCAGCGCAACTGAAGTCGCGGAGGCAATAAAACAAATGAAATCGGGGAAAGCAACAGGACCTGACGACATCGCTTCTGAGCTCTGGAAAGCGAAGAGCTGGGACTCAACACTGTGGCTCAGTGAATTCTTTAACCAGGTTATTCAGGAAGGAAGAACAACATCTGACTGGCAAGAAAGTACCACTGTTCCAATATGGAAAAAGAAAGGTAGCCCAGCAGAATGTTCAAATTACCGTCCGGTCCGGTTACTTTCTCATACCATGAAGATTTTTGAACGCATTCTTGACAACCGTATTCGCGAAATCGTTGAAATAACCGTGAATCAAGCCGGATTTGTCAAGAACTGCGGAACTACTGACGCAATACACGCTGCGCAGTTACTCATGGAGAAACACCGTGAGAAGCATCGCCCTCTTTACATTGCCTTTCTGGATCTAGAGAAAGCGTTTGACCGTGTACCACACGAACTCATCTGGTATGCTTTACGACAACACTTCGTGCCAGAAGAACTCGTGCGCTGGGTTCAATTGCTCTACCACGATCCGAAAAGTAAAGTTCGAAGTATGGCGGGTGTATCAAAACCGCTTCGTGTCTCTGTTGGAGTTCATCAAGGAAGTGCCCTCTCACCACTCCTCTTTGTCCTTGTTA
The DNA here is from genome assembly GCF_905115235.1 of Hermetia illucens. Taxonomy (NCBI): domain Eukaryota; kingdom Metazoa; phylum Arthropoda; class Insecta; order Diptera; family Stratiomyidae; genus Hermetia; species Hermetia illucens. Next base: position 202,584,678 of record NC_051849.1, read on the forward strand.
TGGACACGGTCACACGGGATATCCAACGTCCAGCGCCCTACACACTGCTTTATGCAGATGATGTTTTCCTAGCATCTGATAGCAAAAATGATCTGGAACAACTTGTTCAAAAATGGAATGATCGCCTCATGCAACACGGTCTCAGATTGAATTTAAACAAAACTGAATTTTTGACGACCGATCCCCATGAAACAGGCACAATCACTGTGGGCGGCAGTGATCTGCCCAGAACTGAGCGATTTAAATACCTCGGGTCAACGCTATCAGCCAATGGAGAGCTGCGTTATGAAATTGCTTCACGCATTAACGCAACCTGGATGAAGTGGCGTTCCACAACTGGTGTCCTTTGTGATCGACGTATCAACGAACGTCTCAAATCTAAAATTTACCGCAATGTCGTCCGTCCAGTCGCTCTCTATGGTTCTGAGTGTTGGCCGACCATAAAAGACAATGAACGGCGTCTCGTGGTAATGGAGACGAAGATGCTACGTTGGACTAGTGGCGTCACACGTTTAGATCACATCCGAAATGAGGATATCCGCGATCGTTATGGGGTTGCACCGATCGTGGAAAAGTTGCGAGAGAGGTGTCTTCGATGGTATGGTCACGCAATTCGTGCAAACGAGAATTCACTTGCAAAGATTGGTCTGAACATCGAAGTCGATGGTAAACAACCAAAAGGCAGACCTAAGCAACGGTGGCTTGATACGCTGGATGGGGATTTGAAAGCCTCGAGATTGCACCCAGATCAGGCATTCGATAGAGCCAAATGGCGAAGCCGATCACGACGAGCCAACCCCGCTTGTGAACGGGACAAAGGCTGAAGAAAAAGAAGACTTTTATGGAACTAAGCCACGAAATGCTGTCACAGATATCCTCGCAAATGATGTAGTCACCTTTCGAGCTAGCAACGAATGGAGTATTAACACCAATGACAACAACACCCTCGTCCGGGTGGTTCCTTTTCCTAATGTAATTCCACACATATTTTGGTAAATTTCGATCATGTGCAACTGCTGGAAATGAAAGTACACCGGTAGACGCGACCCCATCAATGGTAGGGTAGTTCACAACACCTGACGTGCCAGCAAAAATGTCGTAGGTCTCATCTCTTGATATCGCTTCGATGGCTTCTTCTACGGACTTCCAGTTACCAAATTTCAAGGGTTTCCACCAAGGGATCACATTTACGCTACGAAAGTCATTGGTGTAGTATCCAAGAATGCCTAAGGATTTTTTTAAAGGAATAAATTCATCCAATTCATATTTTACCGCGGCTGCGAATTCAGGAATTGAGTACTTCAATTCGGCTGATAAATATCGCTTCCTGTAAGAAACACAAAATTTCAAAGGATAATTCCGAATGAAAAATGAATTTTACTTACTCATCTTCCAGGTTACTGTCGTCAATGAAAATTCCAAAGTCAAAAGTCACATTAGCAACATTTTGGGTTGGCTGATTCTCAAGGATAGTGCTGCGATCGCCAGCTACGTAATGCAGGAAACTGGGCTGCAGGAATTCCAGGTTGTAGCAGACTTCAGCAAAAACTACGGCCTGTTCCCCTATGAAGAATCCAAAGGCAAGACCCTCGTATTTGCATGCGGGTACATATCTTTCGTAATATTGAGATGTTTCAGGACAACTAAGATTTCCATCATTTTGAAGTTCTGACTTGTCAAGCATCACATGCGAATCCTCGCATGAAAATGTAATCTGCTTCAAAAATCTCAGTTTGTAATCATCTTCATAGGTGCGAGGACCTTTAATTTCTAAATTTCTAAAAATATATCAATATGGTACGTACGGGGAAACCCATAAATAAAGGACTAACTTGAAATTGGTCGGGCAATAAGCAGTCACTGGTAGTCCATCATCGAAATGTAGTTGAACACCTTCTGTGCTGATGAACGTATTGTTGGAGCCAAACTTTTGCAAAAAAATGAGAGGGTAAGATGGCTCATAGAATAAGGTGCACCTACCTGAATGGGAAAAGGGAGCAAGGATTACTTCTGAATGAAAATTAGAAAATTACAAGAATACTTGCTAATCCGCCTGTAACAAACAGTAAAACTGCTAACACCCAGAACATGGTTACTGCTTCTGATAACGCTTTCAAACTGACTGACTTCGCGGTGCCGATTCCAGCATCTATTTCAATTTTCATTTTTTTTTTCGCAAAAGTATACGAATTGATAACGCCGACTAACCTTAGACTTAAATCTTATTTTAGTAACATGACACGGAGCCATTCAGATACGGCGTATTATGATATTATTGCATTTTTTGTAAAACTAATTAAAATGTCTCCGTCAAAGGTTAGTATAGGTCCCAGGGTCGCAACTCTACTACCAAGTCCGATCTTCACCTCCCCTTGGTGATTGCTGAGAGCTCTTCCCTAACGAAAAGCTGCACAGGACACCAACTCTAGGTTGAGGGTTGGGTAGGGCCGACATACTTACATGGAAAACACTTTGTTCCTCTCTAGATGGGAGCACTTCCACCCAAATTGACCACGTGCTGATTGATTGCTATCACCTCTCAGCTTTGATGAATGTAGGTACATATAGGAGGGCCGGGGCAATATATCTAGACTCGGATCATAACCTAGTTGGTATGATGCTACGGGATCGAATGGCAACCTGGCCTAGAAACTCTATCTACAATTAAAAAGATTGAACCCTGAAGCATCATAAGAAAGCCTTCTTTAACACCTATAACGGCAATGAATGGAAAAGTTTAATCTTCACCAGGTGGCGGACGACAATGCTCCTGATGAGGAGGTCAACTGGATCATCAAGAACGCGTTCTATATGGATGATCTGTTGTACGGGGCGTCCAGTATAAAAGAAGCTCAAGAGGTCATCCGAAAAATCACAGAAACTCTAGGGAAAGGCAATTCGTCGCCCACTTCGTTAGCGGAAGTTTGCCTTTCCCTAGAGTTTCTGTGATTTTTCGGATGACCTCTTGAGCTTCTTTTATACTGGACGCCCCGTACAACAGATCATCCATATAGAACGCGTTCTTGATGATCCAGTTGACCTCCTCATCAGGAGCATTGTCGTCCGCCACCTGGTGAAGCGTTCGAATTGCTTGCCAGGGTGCACAGTGTAACCCGTAGGTCACCGTTTTCAAGTAAAACTCTCTTATCGGTTCTTGAGGCTTCGCCCGCCAGAGAATCCTAAGCTTGATCTGATCCTCCGGTCTCAAAAGTATCTGCCGATATATCTTAGTAATGTCACTAGAGTATACATACGCAAACCTGCGTATTCTAGTGACAATGTAGAAAATATGGTTTTGCAACTTTGGACCGGGATGGATCATCTCGTTAAGGCTCACACCATTTGATGTCGGACTGGAAGCATTGAAGACATTCCGCAATTTCGTCGACGTGGCCTCTTGGCGAACCACGCTTAAATACGGGATATAATATACCTCGCCGCTAGTGTCAGATTGATGACCCTTTGGAACTTCAGCCATGTGGTCCAAGTTAAAATATTCTTCCATAAACTCATCCGATTTGAGCTTGTGGTCTTTGTTTTTCAACCACCTTTTCTCCTGACCGAGATAGTGCTGCACAGCCTTGTGGTAGGAGTTTCCTAGTTTAATATTATCTTGTCGCCTCGGGGTCGGTACCACGTATCGGCCATCATTCTTTCGGTAATGACCCTTTACAAATAGGTCCTCACAAATTTCGTCATCTACGCAACTAGATTCATCTCTACTTAGGGGCATATCCCAAAAAGCCCGTAAGACCTATTCCCATTCCTTGATAGTGACATGCGTTGAGGTGAACTTTGATACCGAAGATTCCGCCGGGCCAGACACAATCCATCCCAACTTCGTGTTCTGGAGCGGAAAACTATCTACGATTTCTACTCCATTCATGAAAAGTTGTGGAAGGATACTAGACCCCAATAAAACTGGGACATGAGATGCATGTTCCGTTACGGGGTCTACCAACTTCTTCCCTTGCAACAACACCTTTACTTGCGGCGGTACCTGTGGAAGGGAACCTTTAGTTGCCCGTCTGACTACCAACGCTTTAGTGCTGACCTCGGAACCATCGTCCAATTTAAGGGTGAGACACACAACCGCTGACACTTTCCCTGCTGACACACCACCTACCCCTGAAATTTCGATGTTGGTCTTTTTCTTTTTTAACCGAAGTTTCTGTACTAGATCTTCGGTTATATAGCTGCTCTGACTGCCTTGATCGATCAAACACCGAACTGGAACGGCATGTCCTTCTCTTGCCTCTAGCTTAACGGCAGCTGTTGGAAGAATGGTTCCAGACCATGACAATGCTGTCGAATTTTTGGCATGATGAACAGCAGAAAACGGATTATCCCCTTTGCACGGAAGCATGGCAGTAAGATGTTGCCCTTTGCATATTTCGCATTGGAGTTTCTTGCGTTTATTCCACGTTTCCCCCCTGATATATTTGTGGGAGAGACAGTAAATGCAAACATGATAACGGCGGAGCAGTTTCTCCTTGTCAGCACTTTCAATGAATTGAGGACACTGGGCTGTGAAGTGCTTCCCCATATATAAGAAGCATTTAATCCAGTTTCACCATCCGACTTGGAGAGCAAGGCTATCTCCTTCTGGGTTTTTCTCTTATTCCCAAGATCCTCCGCCTTGGATATCCCACTTAGACCATCCCAACCGGGGGACATGACCACATATCTATTTTCTAGGAATTGGTCGATGTCGTTTATCGTAACGGGCATTTTTGGATCTCGTAACGTTAAGTCGAACTCCCTTCGGGTTGTCATATCCATTTTCCTCGTCAGGACGAACGGAATGAATGGAATACCTTCATCTGCATTGAATCCTGCTTTCCGTAGGTTCTGAACTGCGGAACGCATGGTATCCAATGCTCTTCGATCTAGCCTCCCTTTGGTTTATCTGAGGTAAGTCAACTAACGCCTGAATTTCCTTTTCTATTAAGGCCCGACGATTACTGCACCTTCGGTCAAGAAGAACCCATGCTTGTTGGTAATTCTTTCCGTATATCCCTAAATGGTCGATTACACGTTTTGCATCGCCTCTTAACTTGCTCTGAAGCATCATTAAGCGCTCCGCAAAACCGATTTCAGAACCATCGTATACAGAGTTAAAGAGGCTTTTGAATGGTTCGTATTGACTGATATCCCCACTGAATATTGGAATATCTGGGATTGGTGGGGCGGGTCTAAAACGATATACTGAGTTCCAAGGGGAAAAATGGCTTGAAGGACCAAAATGGTTTGGCCGGGTCTGGCTGGGATCCAAGAAGGATTCTGAGCGGTTTGGTCCAGGAGTCCGAAAATATTCTGGGCGGGGCTGACTAGGGTCTAATAAATAGTCCGGTCGTAGTTGGGTGGGGAAGGGCCCAAGATTAGATGTACGCGGTTCGTCTCTCCACGTTGGATAATTTTGTCTATTCTTATCACAGGCCCCCCATGCCCCTCCGAACGCAACTTCACACCTGCTTGAACTCCTGGGCAGATCCCTACCTGTCGCTTCACCTTGGAGTCTGTCGTTGACGTCTAGGCCCAAGTCTCGTTCTAATAACTCTGTTTCAACTTGTCTTGAAACGGCCCCCCTACTCGAACTTCCTTCACCGGGATCTATATAATTTTGAGTCACTGGCGGGAGTTTAGGGACTTGTTCCCTAACTGGCCCCAAAGTTAACGGGTCGACCTCTGTTTGTCTCTCCTCAGGAGTAAGAGAGGGATGAACTCTCTCAACGAACTCCTTTGCTTTCAAATAAACTGATTGCATGAGTCCCAGCTTATTCTCTCGAAAATATATTAAATCTGCCGAGGGATTCAATAATAGAAGCCGTTTATGTTCTGCAATGAATTCTAAATAGATCTGCCGGACCTCGCTCCACGCGGTTTCAAAGCGTTCCTTAGTTCGCTTCTCCTGCCGCAGTTTGCACCGCGTCTCCCGAACCTCTTCAATCTTCAAAACCCGCTTTTGCTGAGCTTCAATGATCTCCTGGATCTCCATTTTTTGGTTCTATTTCAACTGGTGGTCAATTAATTGATTTAAATATTTCCGGTTGGCACGGACAGTGTGTATGAACGACACACAGATAACGTGGGAGGCGCAACACTATAAGGACCTTTCCTTTGGTCTGGACGCGCCCACGTAACAACAACAATAATTTTTAAAAATTTCCGTTTCGCACGGACAATATATTATGAACGACACACAGAATACGTGGGAGGCGCAACACTATAAGGACCTTTCCTTTGGTCTGAACGCGCCCACGTAACAACAACAATAATAAAAATGCACACCAACGATGTTAAAGTGTCGTTTGAGAAACGTGGGAGGCGCAACACTATAAGGACTTTGCCTTGGGTCTGAACGCGCCCACGGATCAACAACACCACAAAAATTCACACCAACGATGTTAGAGTGTCGTTAGAGAAACGTGGGAGGCGCAACGCTATAAGGACTTTGCCTCGGGTTTGAACGCGCCCACGTATCAACAACACCACAAAAATTCACACCAACGTTGTTAGAGTGTCGTTAGAGAAACGTGGGAGGTGCAACACTATAAGGACTTTGCCTCGGGTTGAACGCGCCTATGTATCAACAACTAGCAACTAGCATTGCCGGGCAATGCTACACTCTCGAAAAACACGGGCACGCGCAGAGTCCTATCACGAAATCCGTCGAGTGGAGAAGCAACCCTGTAGACAGAAAAAGGAAGCCTGGGAGAACCATCAAGTCTGTGAACTTGTGAAGTACAGGGAGCGGCCGCACCAGGTGCATAAATTTTACCAACAAGTCAGCAGCATGAAGGCTTATAAACCTCGATGCTCATCCTGACGAGATAAAGATGGTGTTCGAGAAACGCTTCAAAAACAATGTTCGAAAAATGCGTTCTTTGAAAATACTGGGACCGGACTTCTTTCGAGATTCAACCAAACTCACGGTTGGGTGAGAACGAGATGTTATAATAAAGAAAACGAAAGATTAGTGTTAATTGATTAATTTTATTGCCCGCACAAAGCATGATGAGAAGAAAAGAAACGAAAAAAATACGAGAACGTGAAAACAGTAAAAAAGCGAATTGCGCGTGAAAAATGATCTGATAAAACGTCAAGCGGAGATCTTGATAGAGAACCGCTGTAAATTTACACACACAGTCAGCGCTAACGCAGAGATAAGATGAGATGAGAAGCGGGAGATTTGAACAGATGGAAATCTGATTTCCAGTCGTATGGGCATGTAGGACGATGGGTTGAATACTTCGATGAACTGCTCAATAACCAAAATATCAACGGGTTGAAATTCCTGCCAAATGAACACGTGTGTGCGCCATGCGATGAAAAAGCTTTTGAAAGGACTTCAAGGACACCTATGACAACATAGCTAGAGCAGATGAGAGAATTCGGTATCTGGATCAAATTGGTAAGACTAACTAGAATGATCCTGACCAAAATACGAAGAAAGATAATAACCCTAGCCGATCCCAAGCCCGGTTGTGAAAGGAAGAGGGATGAATAACTTCAGTCTGAATGGCTGTACGCCTCCACAGCGTCTCAGGTGGTAGGTCAGGAAAGTTCAGGAACTTTATAGTCTCATTACTTATTGAGGAAGCTATCACCACAGTTCGCAGTTAAGTATAAAATGCAAATCCATCTATGAGAAGACGGAGAAATTTAAGGTCCGGTACGAATAACCGGCGGGTGTCGTCTCACTTGGGAACTGGGCCGGGCTGTCGTAATGGACAGCACGACGTCGAAACCGCTAATCGTGGGGTGGTTCGATGTCTAGGCGCCACGACGACCAGCAGCATTGCTCCGCCTGCTGCAGCTGTTTCGTCACAGTCTGTGGTGACCACTTCAGCAAGTTGGCGGAGGCAGCGGATGAAGTGCACTGAGCAAATGAACCTCTTCGTCATGCGCTCCTACTACGAAATAACGGCGGGGGCGGGTACAACACCTTACCACCTCTTGTTCCACCTGAGATTCGTCGAGCGTTTCCCACAATTCGCGCACGCGACTGCGCAGCGAGTCGCGGACCAGTACCACTTTATAACTCGCAGCGACACAATCCCGGCCACCATCAGGGAGCGTGTTCGACTTGAGGTCATCAGGGAAAGTACTGACCGAGAGTCGATGGGGGCAGAGGCGGTGGCATCAATAACACCACGTCGCACTCCAGTACAGTTTCAGTACTCGTCGAAGCACTCTTCTGCACCGTCCAGCTGAGGTTTCCGCTGAGGTTCGTGACGAATTCCAAAGAGCGTGTACAGAATTCTCGGAAATGGATCCAGACTAGGTATTCCCAGGCTCAATGCATCTCTAGCAACTCCGGGAATTCTATCTCAAATCAAAGATAAGATTGCATCTCGACTGTGTGCTGATATGTCGCTGCTGCAACTACAATCACTTGTGCACTGTAGTGCAGTTGCGGCTATCAGACTGTACGGTCAGGAGATTCGCCTTCGTGTTATTGGTTTGAGTGACCAAAGAGATCCACCATGGAAAATTCGTCTGAAACGTCGGCGGAACTCACTAAGACAGGACATTGCTATGCTGACTCAAATCAGCTCTGTCAATGTCAGCAGACGGGTGAAGAATAAAATGCAGAGGCTTTACTGTTACTATGCCATCCCCAGTGAAACACCCGTAGTTGAAATTCTGGACGCACTAAAGCAGAAACTTTTTATCATATGCAGTCGGTTACGACGGTACCGCCGAAGGCACCCGCCATGTCAAAACGCCTGGTATGATTTTTGCAGATGTTACCCAAGAGGAAGTTCGAAGAGTCATCAACAGCTCGAAGAACTGGAAAGGCCCAGGTCAGGATCGGGTGCATAATTTCTAGTATAAGCAATTTACCGACGTATACAGCCGGTTGACACAAAGCATAAATCAGGTCATGAATCGGTCGGACGAATTTACACCCTTCTTTCCTGCCGGGATTACCTACCTTATCCCTAAGAAGGACATGATGGAGGACCCCGCAGGTACAAGACCGATTGCTTATCCATCTCCATAAATTCATAAGGTCCATCATTAATGAAAGGTCAATGCGCACCTCGTGACGACATCCCGTCCGAGGAGCAAAAGGGCTGCCGAGTTGGCTCAAGGGGTTGCAAAGAGCAACTCATTATCGACTCGGCAGTTGTAGGACAATCAACTAGACGCCAAAAAAACTTTTTAACTGCTATGTTGATTATGCAGAGGCTTTCGACAACGTTCTGCATACCTGGCTAAGTGATGTCCTACATCTGCATCGCATTGATTAAAAACTAAGAAAGATTTTGGCGACAGTCTTGAAAGGATGGCACACCACCTTATGAGTGCGTACATCTGAGGGTACTAATACCTCAGAGTCCATCCATATACAGAGTGGCATCTTCCAGGGGGACCCTTTGACTCCCCTTTGGTTTTGTATCACACTGAACCCCCTTTCATGGGTACTGAATGATGCTAGTGAGCATGGTTTTGCAATAAAATCTGGCCTACGTTATGGCACCGCCGTTATAGCATAACAGTGCGTTTCCACTTTCCGCTTTCCTCTTTTATGAACACTTACTCTGCCCTGAATTTCAATATCACCAAAAACTCCTTGGGCCACACTCTCGATCTCTTCCTTTGCAACCTCTCCAAGCGCCACCCCCATTTATGTCCTTGCACATCCCCGTATGTCAAAACTGACGCTCACCACTCTTCACTTGAATTTGACGCGGAACTCGCTCGTTCAAAACCCAAAACCAAGGCTATACGCTCTAATGTGAAGTCAATGGTCAGAAAAGCGAGTAAAAGTTACTTATTTAGCATGGAAGCCGCCATTGCCCGCGGTAACTTAAAACCCTTTTGGTCTCACGCTCGTAATTCTCGTAATTTTACTCAATCTCTCCCTTCTTCTAACAGTTTTGCTGATTCCACTGCCAAATCTCCACAACAATGCGACCTTCCCTACACCTACTTCTCTTCAGTGTTTTCTCCCTTGAGCTCTCCACCCTTTACACCTCTTATAACTGCAGACTGCTTCGAATCTCTAGCCATTCTTCTCCTTACGCCTTGATTGGTTGAGTTCCTCATTGGTAATCTTGACCCCAATGTCGGACCTGGCCCCAATGCGCTTTCTAACTTCTTCCTCCTTAACTTAGCAAACACATTTCCCTCCCCCTGACTATAATCTACACCAAAAGTCTAGATGAACGCTACTTTCCCCGTCTCTGGAAAGAGGTCCTTATCAGCCCTATCCTCAAGAACGGAGACTCTTCTCTTGCTGTGAACAACCACCCCATTTCTCTTCTCTCCTCTTGCTCCAAAGTCCTCGAAAGATACTTCAACGGCTGGTTGACCGTGCACTTCGGTCACCTCATTGTCAAAGAGCAGCATGGTTTCATGAAAGATAGATCTACGGCTTCAAACCTTCTGATCTTCACCAACTTTGTTTCTAAATGCTTGAATTCACGGCGGGAGGTATATACTATTTATACCGATTTGCCCAAAGCCTTTGATACCATTGACTATAACATTCTCCTCTCTAAACTTTCATTACTAGACTTCCCTCCCTCAGTCATCTCCTGGCTTTCGTCCTTTCTCTCATACCATTCCTGCAAGGTTTCTTTTCATTGTTACTCATCTCGTTCCTTCTCTCCTTCCTTTGGTGTTCCCCAAGGCTCTATTCTTGGCCCGCTACTCTTCCTGTTTTTTATCAATGACCTCGCCTCACTTGCTCGTATTTGCTTTACGCAGAGGATCTTAAATTATTTGCCGGCCTCCTCTGGATTGTGCTCTCTTACAGTCCAACCTTGATAATTTAGTCCGTTGGTATTCAGTCAACAAGCTAACACTGAATGTCAACAAATGCCACTGTATGTGCTATTCGCTTAAACCCTCCCCAACATCCTTTTCCTATTTTTTCAGTGGATAACCCCTTTCACTATTGACCTGGTTCAAAGACCTGGGTGTAATATTCGACGAAAAACTTCAATTCCCACTTCGTTCACATCATCAATAGAGCTTCCAAAATGTCTGGTTTTATCCTACGTCCCTCCTCCGACTTTACCCCAAACCAGCCCTCCTTAACACTCTTCAATTCCCTTGTCAGAAACATCCTTGAATATTGCTGTGTAGTTTGGTTCCCCTTCCGCATTCGTGGTCTTGAAGTTGTACAACGCAAATTCACCAGGACCCTCTTTTACAAAAAGAATCTTCCACGCGTTGATTATCCGTCATGACCCCGCACCCTCAAACCCTTAACACCAAGCGAAGAAAGATAAAGGATAAAAGCAGCATAATTACTTTCGAAGCTATTCTACGTCAACAACGAACTAAGACAAAATCTTTTGAGACCTGTCCCCTCCCCCCCGTGATGTTGAGTTAAATGCGAGGGGCACAATCCTCTTTAAACCCACCCACCCCAGAGCTTATTTTTTGTTGAGGATGGTGAAAGTCCTGAGTCGACACCCACTTGATGACGGATCGGACCACTTGGGAAGCAACTTACTGCCAGTTTTGTGGTCCACGGACTCTTCCTTTTTGGGTTTAACACCTAAATTTTCCAGTAAAATTGACTGACGGTTTCGTCCAGAGGGCGGAGATAACTCATCAGACTCACCAGGCAGCGGAGTCCGTGGACCACAAGCGAGGAAATTAGTCGCTTTTCAAGTGGTCCAGTTCATCATCGAGTGGGTCCTAGCATCCTCAACAAAAAATTCAATTTTGGTCTGAACTTACAATGGGTTTCACTTCAATATAATTCGAACTCATGTCATGTTTCCGATTATATATAAATGCAGCGATTACCACCTGTCGTTACTTTCGGCCACGCTGCTCCCAGGCCAGAGGTAAGGCAGCGTCCGATGAGTTGCCTCTGCCCTGGATGTAACCGTTAGTCAACTTTTTTTTACTGGCTTATACTGGTGATATTGACATCATGAGAAGAACAGGACATGTGCGCACGCTCCTCGACACGAGTGGCAGGTTCTGGAAGAATTCTCGGCAAGTGACCATAAATACATTACCTCCGAAATGGTTGACACAAACTATCGGCGTGCGCTATCCCGCCGCTTTTTCTTTGCATGGGACGTTGCGGGAGTGAACACCGGGAAGTTTGTCGAAACCCTTGGAACAGGTAGGGCCGGGCTGGAGGGTACTCTTGAGGGTGGTGGCACTGCAGCTGGCACTGTGTAAATTCAGTTAACAACCTAATAACGACGGCCTGCGGAAATTGCAGAGCTCCGGAAGAAGTGCCACAGACTTCGCCGCTTAACACATCATGCATCGTAATGATAGAGTACAGATCAGCCAAGAGGATACTCCGCAACGCGGTTAACAGGAGCAACGCCCGCTGCTGGCAGCATCTGGTCAATTAGATCAATAGGGACCCGTGGGGACTCGGTTACAAATTGGTAACTCGAAAAATCGAGGCTCCGCGGAAACCCTGATCACTTAAGGCCACGTAGATGGACCGCATTATACGAGGGCTATTCCGCGCGGAGAGCACCGAGGACTGCTCACTTTTCTCTGCTAAAGAGTTGGAACAGGCAGTCTTTTCTATGAAAAACAAGAAAGCGCCAGGACCCAATGGTATTCCGGCAGAGGTATATATACTGGTATTTCTTGCCTAAAAGACTACATTTTTCCTTCTCGTTGGAAAGTGGCGAGGTCTGCGCTAATCAGCAAAAGGAAAGGCGAGCCTTGGTTATCGACTTCATGCCGCCCACTTTGTATGCTTGACACTGCTGGCAAGTGCTGGAAAAGCTCATCAGAAGTAGACCCACTGAAGCGATACGCGCTGCCAGAGATTTATTCACACGGCAGTTCGGTTTTAGAGCAGGGAGATTCACAGTTGATGCTGTCATGCAAGGCGCGGATACCGTTCTTCGAGCGGGGGCACGCAACCGCCGAGCTCGACGGGTCATTCTAGGCACACTAGAAAATTCTTTCACGTGCCTCTCACGGATATTGAGGGACTATTTTAGGAATCGCGCCCTGCTTTATGAAACGCTAGAGGATCAGAGGAGGATGCAGGTCGCGTCGGGGGTAGCGCAGAGATCCATCCTAGGGCCGGACCTCCGAAACGCTTCCTATGATAGTCTACTTAAACTCGACATGCCTGGAGAGTCACGCCTGGTCAGTCGCGGCGCATGTTGTTGGACGCACTGTCGAACAGACGCAAAGTAGACTCGGTATATGGACGCGATGAGTAGGTGGATGGATCACTGCTCATGGTTTCAACCTTGCACTGGAAAAAACCGACCGTGCGTTCATATCAATCGTGAGTCGATAATCCAGTCAAAACCAAGGGTAAAGTACTTTGGACTGACCTTTGACTCAAATATAAGCTTTTTTGAGTAAATCAAAGCAGCAGCGAACAAGGATGCAAATTTAGTTTCGACGTTAAGCAAGCTAATGGCAAATATTGGGGGTCCAATGTCTAGAAGGCAACATCTCCTGATGAGTTCAAAGCAGTCTGCCTCGCTCTACGGCGCAGAGGTGTGGGCAGATGATCTTGGCAAGGAGGTATATCGTAAGCGTCTCGCGCAAGTGCAGAGACGGGAAGTTTTGCGGGTGACGTCTGCATACCGTAACGCCTCTGAACCGGCCGTTGCCCTTTTTGCTATAGAGCGTCAAGCCATATATAATCGCAAGGAAGAAGACCTAAGGGAGGTGGTTACTCGTGAAGACTCTTTTGGCAAAATGAAACTTGAGGCAGATGGACTGCGCGCCTCATTGGCAGCTGAGCTGCGTGCCTGAATCGGAAGTATGGTGACACTGACTATTTCTTTACCCACTTCTTAAGTGGACATGGAGGTTTTTAGTTTTACCTGCGCAAGATAGGAAAGACACGATCTCTATATTGTGTGTTTTGCAATAGAGTTGTGAACGATGCTCAGCACACTTTTTTTTCTTGTAGAAGGTGGGATGAGATTCACCAGCAGTTCTATTTAAACACAGAGGATCAGTCTCCAAACGATGTTGCCGAGGAAATGCTGAGGACAGCTGACACGTGGAGCCGTGTTGGACATTACCAGTCCTTCTTGTTGCAAAGAAGATAGAGCTCAACCGGTGGAGGAGTCGGATGGCAGGGGGTTCCTTGAACAGACAGTTTCCTTCATCCTCTCCCTCCTCCCGTTGGTGAAAGGAATTCCCTGATTTGAAGGCTCCGCAAGGCGGGAGAGTTCGGCGGCTAGCCCAAAGTAATGTGACAAACGGTTCCAAACCGGGAGTCAAACGCTCTCTGCGTAAATGAATTCGTTTTCTTGGTGACCGGGTCCAAAACAGCAGAGAGAACCACCCGTCATCTCGTCACACACAGCCCGCGGCCCACACCCCTGGCAAACTTAAAGTTTGTACCCATGTTTTGGTGAGGACCGGTATTCTCAGGAAGCCGCTGAAGTTACCATACAAGGGGCCCTATAGAGTATTTGAGCATGGGAAGCACTCGTCCATTCAGGACGTCGGGAGCAAGTCCAAGAGTATCTCTTTGGACAGGCTGAAGCCTTTCTTCCCGGAAGCAGACGGCACTGAGGGGAAACGTGTTTGTTTTGACGTCCCAAGTCGACCACAGCCGAGTCCCTAAGTTTCAGCTGGGGGTGGGGTGCTGTAGTGGAGTGATACCGGCCCTGTTCTTAATTAAAATAAAAATAACTATTAAAGCATGGAGGGATCAATTGTATTCTCAGCCAGTTTCTCAGCGGTCATAGAAGATACTGTCAGTACCTGTGCAGGTTACCTCACCTGACGTATACTTTCAATTCCCAATGTTTTCCACACAACCTTAAAAAGTTGTCAAAGTGTCCTAATTCCGGTAGATTGATGTGCGATGCAAATTGAAATTCAGTTAATTTGTGGCCATTGCATCCGACATTATAATTATCATCCATAAGTGGTCAGTGTGACACATATGGCCTTCGGGGATACGTTCTATAACTCCAGCAAGCAAACACATACTGGCCACTCGGAATTAATGACAACAGCATCAACCACAATTCCATCCTCCTTGGCATTTAATGGTGACAATTTTCGAGCGTTGTCAGCACAAAGTCCTGGAACAATTCGAATCTAATGCAAAGGTCGTTATTACAATGACTGTCTGCTTGGAAAACGCCTCTTCCATTCCATTTCCATTGAACCAATTTCAATTATTCTTGCAAGTGTGTGTCATTTCCAATCAAATCAGAAAACAAAGCTCCAGTCGTAACCGAAATGGTTGGATTTCTCTTTCCGGCTTTTCCGGAATAGTCGGAAATTTGTTGTTCAAATTCTGTGTGCGCTCAATCCTATCTATTTATTAGGACATGAGTAGCCTCAGTTAGTGGTACATGGGCTGTTGTGTCATCCCCAGAATAGGCTCAATCATTAGCCACTGATGGGGATTAGAGGGTGGGTGTATGCGTATTGGCTAGACATTGAAAGTTATCTTGGAAAATTAATGAAATTGACCTAACCCAGCTCTTTCATGTTATTTTCCATGTCAACAGATTCGCTCCTTAAGAACCCTTCATCAACACATGGGGTCCGCCCCCATATAAGGATAACACAAGGAACATTGTCCTCTAGCTGATTCCTTCTGCTTGTGTTCAAGTAGCTTTTGCCACAAATATTTGTGCTGAGATTTCGGCACATCGCATTAATGCTGATGTAGAGATAGTAAAGGTCGCAGCGGAGGGTGTGGGGTCGCTTGAGTTACGATTGTCAAGATGCTTCCGCAAGACAAATTAAACAATAGACACAATGGACACATGTTATGGTTAATATGAAATCCTTGTAGGAAATGGAGAAATATGCCCATTTGTTAGGAATTCTTTTACTCGAAGCTGTTTCCGCTGTACGTGGACGTAGTGTTGCGTTGGAGTTTGCCACGTGAATCCACCGATGAACCATATTTCATCGCGGATTTAAGCTTCGGAAGATGCAGGAACAGCATACAATATCTGATCTCCTCTTGTTGTAGTTACGTGTTTGCCAGTTCTTGGGCTAATTATTCAATTTGGGGAGAAAGCTGGTTTCCTGTATTCTCTGTTGGTTCCGTCTTTTGAAACGTTTCACAATTTGGGAAGGTGGTGCATGAGGCAAACAAAAAAATCAAAAGAATGCTTGATGCCTTTTTCATTAATCTTTCTAGTATCCGCGGCCCTTAGCCGTCTTTTTCCAAGCGGATCTCGAAAACCAAGCTTCCCAAGAGCACGTGATTGCTCGAAATTTGGAGCGATCCCGGTAATCTTCCGCGGAGTCGCTCATGACGGCTGCAGTTCTGGGGAGACCCTGAAAAGACGCTCGTCTTTGCTTTTGCATCTTTATTGTTCAGCCCTTCCTCTAGCAGGAGTAGAACGAGTTAGTGCATCCCCCAGTGAACACTATCCTTGCATGCGGTTTTGACTCTGACTTGCCTCACAATCTTGCTGGGGCTAGGGAAAGTCTCGACCATTCCAACCGATCTGCAGTTTAGCGAACTATGGTATTTTTCCTTATTTTAGGACCCAGTTTCCTTGAACGAGCTGTCCTTATATCGTTTTCGCAAGTTCCACAGGTATTCACTTTCGAGCTTAGCCCAAAATTGAGTCTACAGCTCCTGAACTTGCAGCCACCGTTTTGCAGAGGATAAATCGCCCTTGAGCCCTTTGCCTATTAGAGATATACGAAGACAGTGGTGTATCAAGAAATGTGCAGGAATCAGCCCCTGAAGATCGTCTGTTAGTGGATACAGAGGTCTGCTATTTAGGATGACCCAACAGGAAGGAACCAGTATATGAAAATCTTCGTACTAACGGAAATTCATCCGAGCTCCACACAAAAATAAGCACAGTACCACTCACCACGACTGAACAACTCAAAACGCACTCACCTGAGCAACTCGACTACTTGTCGATATCAGGATGACAGCCACGAGGAAGGCGTAGCAATCGGGCTAGAAGTAGTCGACAAACAGGTGGTGACCACACCGGGAAATTTTCAATAGAATTTAGAATAGTCCAGTCGCGTGTCCAGCCAAGATCGTAATTGAGATTGCAATGAAAACCTAGCTTGGTTGGAAATAATACGAGGACCACAAACACCGTTTTGAGATCGATTAAGACAATTAAGGTTCGTTTACGTTATATTTCAGTTCAAGAGGAAATACCACCCCAACATCAAATTTAAAATACTCCAGGAGTCGAAGCTGAAGACAAGAACCGACTCAGTTTGTATCTTAAAGCACTATGCCACTATCTCAACGACAACTTGTTTGTACCACTGCAATTTTGCCGACAAGGCAGAGAAGTGCACCAGCCCATGCACGTCCACGGCATCAAAAAACTGAACTCGTTGGGAGCTCCGGTATAGCGGCTACCCAGAACGCAGCTTCACGCCGGCTAACCATTTGCGACCCTTTGAGCAAGCGCCATTACCTAATCGACAAAGGCGCAGACATCTCGACCCTCCCGGTATCACGGAATCACAAGTTAATCCTGCAACAACTTAAATTACCGGCGGCAAACTCCTCTACTATACACATCTGTGGCTGCAGGCAAGTAAACGTCAGTCTAGTACTTCGATGAACGTTTTCATGGAGTTTTGTTATAGCGGACACCAGCAATCCCATGTTAGGCGCAGACTTTCTAGGCCACTATGGATGACTGGTAGATCTGGAGAATATGTCTCTTATAGAAGAAGGTGTATTTGACGAAGTGGCATACCGAGGAACATAACTACCAAAAGTTGTCCTTCGCAGCCAGCTAACCATGTTGTACATCACTATATCCGCACAACTAGCTCCCTTCTCTTCTCGAAGGTGCGTCCACCTCAGAAGCTCGTTGTTGTTAAGAAAGAATTTGACGTACTTTTAAAACAGGGTGTTTGCAGAACACCAAATAGCTGATGGTCTTCTTCACTACACATGGTTCCAAAGCTCAACGGCGACTGGAGACCATGTAACGATAGCAGACGTCTGATGTTCAGACCATTCCGGACCGCTATCCGATACTACTCATCCACGAGAACGGCAATATGCACACCCATCGGGCTCTTCGAGTTCACACGGATGCCTTTTGGTCTGTGGAATGCTTCGCAGTTTTCTTAGAGATTGATCCGCTCACAATTTCTCCTGAGG
Organism: Hermetia illucens; assembly: GCF_905115235.1. NCBI lineage: Eukaryota > Metazoa > Arthropoda > Insecta > Diptera > Stratiomyidae > Hermetia > Hermetia illucens. The sequence goes on from NC_051849.1 coordinate 202,602,742, forward strand.
GAATCCACCCGTATCCAAACGAGGTTCAGGCCATCATAGACTTCAAACAACCAAAAGCAGTCAAAGACCTGCCAAGATTTTTGGGCATGTTAAACTACTATCGTCGTTTCTTGCCAAAATCACACAACATCAAGTGATCCTCAACGCCTACTTGTCTGACCCCAAAACCAAAGGTTCGCACGTGATTGCGTGGTCTACAGAGGCCATCCAGATATTTAAGCTTACCAGACGACAGCTGGCGGACGCTACACTCCTGACATTCCCTCAAACATATGCAGTTTACTTCAGACATCCAACACGTGTCCGGCAAGGACAATGCAGTTGCAGACGGTTCGTCACGTATTTCAGAGGTCAAAATCCCTATCACGGTCGATTTTTCGGTAATCATCGTGGCATAGAAAGATGACGTAGTGCTTCAGACTCTCAGGGACAACCCCAAATACAAACTTCAGGAGTTTAGCCTCAACGGCTCAACCTCTGAAACACTGCGACAACGGCGTACGTCCAGAAGTGGTAAAGCGTACCAACAAACGACGAGTGTCACCACCTGGGCACAATCATTACTCAACATAACGACATTATTCCTCTCATTCGAGATGCTGTTCGCAAAGAACATTTCGATCGAGGACTACGAGATATGGAGGACTATGAGAAAGAGCCTGGAGCGAACCCACCTACTTATCAAATCTCCACTGTGAGAGTTCTGAAAAAGAACTCAGGCCATATATTCCGACCGCTTTTCGCCAGAAAGTATTCCATGCAGTACACGATCCTGCCCACCTAGGCATTCAGACAACGAATCTGGTGATCGGAAGTAAATATTTCTGGCCCTCAATGAATAAAGATGTTAACTCCTGGGCGAGGCGGTGCATCGCGTGTCAGAAGTCTAAAGTCACCAAGCACATACAAAAAAAGTAGGCTTATTCCCTTGGTATACAAAGTGTTTTCACACGATTGGGCTTTGTAAGATTCACTTCAAGTATTGCCTCACAATTGTCGATAGGTTCACGCGGTGGCCAGAAGCAATACCTCTAACCGATATTTCCGCACAATCGTGCGCCGAGGTCTTTTGTCGGGAATGGATCCCACGTTTTGTGGTTCTGGCCAGGGAATGCAGTTCGAGTCTACCCTATTCTCGGAGTTAGACCAATTCCTAGTTCTCAAACGCCATGGTACACAGTCGTACCACCCGCAATCCAATCGGATGCTGTCATAGGTCACTAAAGACCGCTATAATGGGGGATGATGACTCCTCTTGGTCGTAAGTCCTAACTTTCGGTCTACTTGGCCTCCGTGCAGCCCATCGTGAAGAGTTTGCCGCCAGCTTGACCAAGCTAATATATCGCGAAAATTTGAGACTTCTTAGCAACCTTGTGCTCGACACTAGGTCAGCCTTTTCCACCACAGGGTTTTGGGCTTGCTCTGGGACACAGCGGTCAAGTTGAAATCACCGCCGTTATCCCATCATTTTTCGTGGAGGGCTTATGCCCCCAAAGATCTGGATGCTTTACGAAAGCCTCTGCAACCACTATATGAATCAATTACAAATTGGGAATCAAAGTGCTGATACCCCCAACGTGCGTAAGATTTACCTGTGAAGCATTTTTTCACATACCCTTGAAAACTGAGCCCTCAAACAACCCTCCATAGTGGCTAGCCCTTGGGGGATTGTGACGCCAAATAAAGCGCAAGGCATCCTTCTAGGTTAGATAACACTTACTGCCATACCTTGTCTAAAGTTCGGGCATCCGCTACTAAATTAGTACCATAATCCGACCGAACTAACCTTGGCTGGCTTCGCCAGCTTATGAACTAGAACTTTGAAAAGCAGCTAAGAATGCATTAGTCCTGTGGTCCGAGCAGATTTCCAGCAGCAAAGCCTTGGTAGACATGTAGATAAATATAACCCCATATACCTTTAAAGGTTCTGGATTCGTGTGGAGTTACCTAATCTCCCATCAGGCGCATCCCCTCGTGCGGATCAGGGAATGCTCGGTGGACGCTACATGGGCATGCTTATGCGCAGCCTGGGTAGATTTGCATTAAAATTGGCAATTGGAAGGACACCCAGAAATCCAACAGGATATGGAGGAGAAGAAAGAAACTTTATTTATGGTGGACGCGGCCGACTTTTGCCGTACAAAGCCGGCTTTCGGGAATGTCATTGTTTTTTCAATGGCTTGCCGTCCGAATGACTATCTCGCTGCGTTCCCAGATGAGTCTTTCACCCACGTAGCACCACGGTAATTTCGGTAAGATCCATAGATTGCGGGAAGTGCCTCATTCAGCTCTCAAATGGTTTACGAAAGCAAGTTTTGAGCTGCCTCGCAATGGTTGAGGTTGATTTGTATCAACCTCATTTAGCCCCGCGATTCAGCAGTTGCTTGCACTACCTGTAACGTGCCGGTCGTCCACTCCCTTTTTCTTTTAGCACAACATGCATCGCGGATTTCAAATGTAGTCTTTCTCCACACTTCCTGAATTTGTTCGATATATCGTGCTCACTAGTACATGCTATTGTAAAGTGACCTTAATCGAGGCATCTGAAGGACATCTTGAGAGACACTTGCTCCCTAAGTTGGCACACGACCCAACCGAGTACCGGCGGTTTTTAGGAGTGGGCAAGCGGGCTCCCGGCCGTTGATATCCAACGGTCGCAGTGCATCAGTAGTAGGTAACTTGGCTACTTTCATATTCAATGCTAGAAGAGATCTTAGTTGAGTGGAAATGAGGTCCACATCCGATTCTTTAAAGTTACTACTGAGAACAACATTACCCCTGCGCAGACGAGCTTAGTGGCGGGGCTCGAAAACGAGCACGAATGATCCGTGGATCAACCTGAAGGCAGCAAACTGAAACAGTGTTTCTTTCACTAGGGGAACACATAAATGAACTCAGTGAGTTCATCGAGGAGATGCCGAATATCCACGAAAATATTAGGGCTCAGATACCGGGCATTAAGTTGTCCTATATTAGGACAATGCCCGACCATCATGTAGCAAAGTCACGAGAGGGACACAGGTAGTGTTTCCTCAACATAAGGTAGGTGAGAAGGCAGGAAAACGGAGTAGATACGGAATAAGTAAACATTTTGGTGCCCAGCAAGCGGCCGAGAAAAAAAAAGTCTCATCCCTGAGGAAAGCAGAACCGACGAAAGTTTCAAGTAGTTCTTCCATTACTGCCCTAGCTTTGACAAAAGGGGAAGAGTCTACAGGTTGTAAACCCGAAAAATGGAGAAACGTATTCGACAAAAAGGGCAAAAGGGAAAAAGGGATCCGGAAATAATTATTATTTCTAAGAAAGGAGATATGTATTATGCCGATATCCTTTGAAGAGCCAAAGCAATCCGGAATTGGCAGACCTGGGCGGCAGTGTAAGGCATATCAGACGTCCGTAGATATATAGATCTAGACAAGGTCACATCACCAGAGAATATCAGTGCTGCGATAAAGGGAACAATTCAATATTAGCGCAATAGTAAAAGTGCGATGAAAAGGACGAAAAAGGCGCATGGAACCACACAGACGGCTATTAGTTGCCGGTTGAACCAGGAATTTAACCTTTAATCACCGCGGGCAAGATAAGAATAGGTTGGGTTGTGTGCCAACTTAGGGAGCAAGTGTCTCTCAAGAGATGCTACTGATTCCTCGATTCCGGCCATTTTGCAGCAGCCTGTATTGGTGAACACGATAGGTCGGGAGGTCACAGGAAGTATGAAGACGGGGGGCCACCTTGTGGAAGACTACATTGGCGACCCAAGATACATATTGTCCAAAGGGAAAAGGTAGCTGAATCGTAGGGCTAAATGAGGTTGATACAAATCAACTTCAACCACTGCGACGCAGCTCATGACTCGCTCTCGTAAACCACTCAAGAGTCGAATGTGGACGTAGCTGTAATCTATGAAGCTTACCGAAATTACGGAGGTGTTACCTGAGTAAAAGGCTCATATGGAAATACCGGGATATGGACATGCAAATATTCAAGAAACAATGGCCTTCCCGGAAACCGGCTTTCTAAGGTCATAAGTCCATATAAACAGCTGTAACGCACCTCCTAATACAACATTAACGCAATATGAGAAGATTCTAAACGGCTAGCTGCTGGTCGCTGGAGACCGCAACCTCAAAACCATTGCCGGCGATTCCTACGCGTGGGCTTTATACTGGGGAAGTCGAGTGACGAACACCTGGGGCTAAATTCTGCTTGAAACCTCTACGGAACTAGTCACCGTGATAGGCAACGTTGGATCCGTGCCCACCTTCCGAAGCAGAGGGCTGGGCCAAATCGTTGATCTAGCTTACCTCAGTACTCTTTTAGCCAAAGGAATGGTCTGGCGGGTTCGTGAACATTACACCTACAGTCATCACGAGGCCATCTTTCTCGACATCAGAAACGAAGGGAGCAACAGTCAAGTAAGCAACAGAAGTTGAAAAACTAGGATAGCTGGACGGTCCACTGGAGCTTTCGAGGAAGAGACTTTCCTGGTTGTTTTAGAAGCAGGCCACGACCCGAACAGAATGACGGTGGAAAACGTGAGCAAGCTATGTCGTCGGGTAACTGACGCATGCTCTTCTACAATGCCACGACGGAAGCTCCATCACAATAGGAAACCAAACTACTGGTGGAACCAAGAAATCTCGCTGTTGAGAGCAATTTATCTGCCAGCGAAGAGGATTAGCCAAAGGATAAGTGGGAACCCTGAACATGAGCAGTCGGGGAAAGAATACCGCGATCTTAGAAGTATCCTTATCCAGGCTATATGGGGAAAGTAAGCAGAATTGCTACAGGGAGTTGTGTCGAGAGGCAAATAGGCACCCATGGGGCGTTGCTTACAAGGTTGCAATGAACAAGATTCATGTTGAAAATCTCTTGTTGAAAATCCTTTTCCTGCAACAAGAAGAAAGTGGACTTCAACCAATGGTTCAATAGAATGCGTTCTCAATCCTCGGGGATTGGACTGGATTCCGAACATAGCCGTGAAGTTGACTGTTAAAATCAGGTCCGCATGGTTCAAAGTGCATTTGAATCGTGCATGATGAAAGAAGTGTTTCCCACCCAATGGAATGGGCGGGGGTTGGTTCTGTTACCGAACCCAAACTGAAACCACCTGGCGCACTCCCTTCATATCGCCCTATCTGTCTTTTAGACATTATAATGAAGATCTTGGAGAGTGTGGTATACTACAGGCCAGCGGGTGGTCGATTGGAGCAGAGCGCGGTCCACTGTCAACGCAATAGCAACGGTCGCGGCGTCGCACGATTGATCACAAGAAGTTCCCAACGAGTTTAGTTTTTTGAAGCCGTGAACTTGTAGGGGCTACACTTCCCTGTTTTATCGGCAATTTAAAGGACTCGTTGGAGACCCCGACGCGCAACTACCTAACATCTTACCACTTAGGGAGTTTAAATCCAGCCATCCATCCAACTATTTGAGGCTCTCCTACCACGACAGGGTGGTGTCCAGGGGGGAGTGTTATTGACTTTGAAACAAAGGTTTTCTTTGTTATTAAATCTGAAACGTAAGAATTTAATTCTGAGAATCAAATCTATTAGATTACTATTTACCCTGATAATCTCTAATACGTTAGTTTTCCGGGAATAGTTTGTATAATACTTAACACAGTTAGTTAATTACCTCTTTTCCTAGATTGGAACGATTTTCCAACTAATTTTACTTTTGCCTTTTGTGGCGCGATTGATAACTTTTTTGCATGCTTCGCTAATTCTCACGCGCGGATTCATCACTTATTATTCATCACTTAGTCTGTCTATAATGTCTTAATTGTCGCAATTTTGATAAGCCAATTGATTCCGCATTATCATCAAACAAATTGAAAGTAAATAAACATCTCGTAGAGGTTATCAAAAGCAAGCAACTGGCATGCTGCCGTAGTACGAGAATAAAATGCCGACAATTGGGGAGGAAATCAATAAGCTGCAAGCGAGAACTAAATAATGAACTTGTTCATTGTTTTTTGCGCAATCTTTGCAATTGTATCTTTTATAAATATGTAACTCAGGCATCAATTAATCTTATCCACTTAAGGCTATGAGTGGAATTGGATATCGGTCAGGAACAGTCTATGCATTTAACCTTCTGTAATCTCCACATGGGCGCCATTCGCCGTTTGGCTTAGGGACGATATACAGTGGCGAAGACCAACAGCTGTTTGAGGGCCTGCAGATACCCTGTTGAACGAGTTGTTCAAACTCTTTCCGTGCAATAGCCAGTTTCTGGGATGGTAGAGGACGCACCTTCGAGAAGATCGGGGAACCAGTAGTGATAATGTGATCCGGTCTTCGACAAGAGATCGGGTCTCACAGAATCGGGGTTGGTGCGTTTGCTGAGAGACAATCTCCGACGCATCAAGGCCATTCCTCCCACCCAACTTTCGTCCGCACCTGTGTGCGCCCAAGGAACTGGATACGTGTACGCACGTCCTGGTCAGGACGGATGCCGTCCGGAAGCCGCTGCAGCCTCTTTATGAAGGCCCGTACCGCGTTCTCGAGCGGGGAGAACATTTCTTCCAGCTCCAGATCGGTGGACACGAAAAGGCGGTCTCCCTGTCCAGGCTGAAGCCCGTGCGCATCCCTAAACAACGGCGAGTTCGCTTCAAGGACTGATGGGGAACACAGTTCCGGATTCGGTCGCTGAAACCCCTCGGTTTCATCTGGGGGCGGAGTGATGGGGCGCGGCAGGATTCGCGGCATTCGAATTTATTTCGAATGTCGCGAAATCCAGCGGACAGATGGCGTCATCGGCGCTCTCCACTCAGTTCAGACCTCGCTACAAGAGTGAAGAACAGAGTAGGGAGAAACGTCAGATGAAAAATAATAATAATAAGAAAAAAGACAGTTGGCAGTCATTGGGAGAAGAACGAGTTTTGTGCAAAAAGAAAATAGTTACAGACGAAAATCAGTTTAATTTCTAATATCTCGGAGTGATAATAAGAGTACTTTCTTGAAATTGTGTATTGAACTTTGTAAAATACGAAAAACATGTCAGAAACCTATTTCGAAGAATAGAAGCTCTTAAATTTGTCAAAAGGAAAAGAATGCAAAGCTTCTAAACACTTAAGGCTGCAGCCGATTGGAGGCCCCCACTAGGGAAGAGTTCTCAGAATGCCTTTAACTCGGCCAACTGCGATTGGGTTAAGGGCACCCTGGCTTAACTGGGTGTGGTTACTTAGCTCGGATAATCGATAGTTATCTCTCGGAGAGGCTCCTTTGTTACGAGAAGGACGACGGGTGGAAGCAATATGTTGTGACAGCAGATGTTCCCCATGGAACCTGGGGATCCTGCTATGGAACATAATTTATGACGGAGTGCTCGGCCTGTGCGTGGCAAAGGAGGCAACGTTAATTGCGTTTGAAGACGATCTGGCGGTGGTAGTAGTTGTGAAACTCTCCAAGGACGTGGAACTGTATAGAAGTGAAACCATTCATGCCATAAAGGCATGGCTGCAAATGGTGAAACTGGACGGAGGCGGTCCTTATTACCAATCGCAAGAAAAACACTACTGTCAAAATCCGGGTTGGTAATCGTCAATTCGTTTCAGAATCGTTCATTAGATACCTAAGGGTAATAATCGACGCCAAGATGAGCTTCAAGAGGAACCTGGACTATACACGCGAAAAGCCAACAAATGCTAGCTCATCTCTAGGATAATACCTAATATTGGAATCTAGTTGCCGCCTGCTTATCGTTGGGGTGGTGAAATTCGTTATGCTGTACGTGGACAGGAGCCGCATTGGATAACACAATGAACCAGGGAAGTGTAAGTTCGTTATACCGACCAATCGCGCTGAGGGGCGTACTCACCTCGTGAAACCCAATCATAAAGATTACTCGGGCTCCGATGCAATACAACTTTTCTAAACCTACAAATTTGCATCCCTTTAAGGCGAGTAGGGGATACTTTGAGTGAATTGTGATCCCTCTGCTCACAGGGAAATCCTTGTCGTAGAGGGGCTTTCGCTTTAATAGTAAATTCGCCATACCTGTTCCATGGGACCGGTCTGTGAGTTGCTTATGAATACACTCAAAGTCTTCCCTGCTTGTCGTAAAAGGAAAGGGCAAGGCAAGGGATGGTAATTTGCGGGCTAGCAACCTGCAAACTTTGAAACGTCATCAACGCCACGGATAGCGACTGACCTCACGTCGAAGATCTTTGACTATCGAAACCGAACTATAATTGGTGTCTGGAATGTGCGCTTGCTTTCTTCAACTTGGCCGGGAATTCCAACGATATAAACTGGAGATTCTGGGTCTAAGCGAATCAAGATGGAACTCTAGATATTACGTTGTCCCTCTTGCGGCAATGTGCGTTTTGTACTCTCTCAGGAAAACCAAGTGGTAGAAGATGCAATTCAGGTATTGGGTTATTTCAGATGGCTACCACAAGGTGTGCTCTCTTGACCTGGGACGCGGTTTCTGACAGACTTCTCACGAAATCCAGGAAAGGTTTCCTATTTGATTGCCAATATGGGCCATGGCGATTATAACGATAATGGTGGCAAGTTCGTGGATTTCTGCAACTTCCACCGTCTCGTCATTAGTGGCACATTTCGTTAGGTTTCAGTAGGCGTACACCGTATGAGCAACCAGATCGACCAATTCGTGATCAACTACAGATTTAGAAGTTGCCTTCTGGATATTCGTTGACATCGACCTCGAAATGAATCACCATCTGATGGTGGCTTATGTTCGTTTGGGTGTAGCGTCCGCCACTTCTCACAGGGTGCTGCGACTCCCTAAGTACAACATTGATCACTTGTATGACCCAGCGGCCGGTCGACAGTGGGAGGGCAATCTCAGTGATCGGACGACTGATACGCTGAGTAACCCGCCTCCGAAAATCGATGGGCATTAGGCCGTCATCAAAAATGTTTTTTTCTTGGGTGCTACGCTAGTCATCGGCTACGCCCCGAAGGGGCGGCATAAGATCTGACTGACTGCGGAATCCTGGAAGCGGGTCGATGAATGGAAGGGACTGAAGGCTCTGTTGATCGCTGCGAATCACGGCGAACGTGACGCATTCGAATTCCGATACGGAGCGAAATCTGGAGAAGTTCAGGGAGCGCTGGTCAGAGAAGCGGAAAATGCCGCAGAACGCAATAATTTCAGAAGTGTATACTAAATCACGAAATAGCTTTCAGGTGGTCGCAAATTTTTCAACAGTCCTGTGAAGGATGGCAATGGAAGCCATGAGAGCGAGCAACTGATAAAATGGCTAGTCACCGTAACATGCAGATACAGACTATTCCTCCAAGCAGTAGAGCAATCATTTCGACTATCAATGGCCTCAAACGGAATAAAGCCGCTGGGTTCACGATCTCCTAGTGGGGTTATTTCAATTTCGCCAGATCCGCTATTATCCCAGACCTTTCCTAGTGAATGGAGTAAGGGGATTATCATTATGACTGAAAAAGGACACGGTTTAGTGTGGACAGATATCTTCTTGCTCCTCGGCGTCGCAGAGATAATAGCTAAAATAATCCAGGAACACACCAAAGAACATCTTGAAAGCTTGATCGACAGAGAGCGGGCTGGTTCCCTTTCCGGATCCTTCTGCATTGACCACATCAATACCCTACGGATTATGTTGGCACAATGCGCAGTGCTTACATCTTCGCTGTACCTTTTGACCAATTTCGAAAGAAGTTTCAATAGGGAGTGCATCCGGCGTGCTTTATGTAGGAGGGGCATTCCGGAGAAACTAATAACTTCTATCAGAGCAACATACGATGACGCAAAATGTCATGTGCTGCAAATCTCAGGGGAATTTGAAGTCGAAAGTGGAATCCACCAGGGTTGCATCATGCCACCAATATTACTTCTTCTTGTTATCGGTAGCGTTCTCTATGCTAGCCTGTCCGAAGGATGTGGGGTATTCGTACGCATTGTTATCGTAAGGCAGAAGTGGATAGGTCTTGGCAAATCATGAGGGAGCTGAAGGCCATTTCAAGTAACTGCACTATGTCCCCAAATGGCAACCACATATATAAATGAGCACTGTCACTTCGGTTTGTCCTTAGCCACAGATGTCTGGGACGTTCCCTTTTCTCCAACCTTGGCACAACCCGGGGTTTGTAGTTTGCCTGAAGCAGGTTTGCCTAAAGGCACATGCTTTCCCGAGGGAACCACTTTAGCCACAGTAGGTGGCGCCGAGGTGAGGGATGTTGACCGAAGCCTGCTTTCGCATGCCCGTTAAGGACTAGGTCGCAACTGGATTGGTTCTCATTCCAATAAGTGGGGAATCTGAACATAACCTCAAAGTCTCCACCATTGATTCATCGTCGCGATAGACATTTAATTCTGATTTTAATGGACCAATACCATTTGCGTGCTCAGGACGTTAGAGAATAAGGACCTCTTTAAGTCAAGGTTTCGTCATCATGCGCCAGTGCGGCCAAGTAGTTGCTCGAGGCTTTGTTGGTGAGGGCTTTGATGGTTTGGAGGGAATCCGTAATGATGATGAATTGCGAACTTTGCGTCACCTGATGGCTTTACGGCTTGCCAGAGGTCGAGAGGGCCGAAACTGCGAATGTCTTGAACAGGGAACAGAGCGCTTCGAGTTTTGAATAAACCGCGCATCCGGAATTCACCAATTTTGTGAAACCTAAGGCTTCCCATTTGTCGGCTTTTTTCCACAGTGGGAGGCAAGGTTCGAGTTGTGTAAGACTTTCTCCCAGTATGGATTTAAAACGGTGAAGTTTTTGGTTGTGTTTTCTATGATTTCGTGGAATTTATTGAAAACTGCGTCTGGTGAGCGATTAGAAAGGGGGGGGGGGGTTGAGGACTTTCGCAATCAGGATTTCTCTCGCCGCTAGCTGGGTTTCTTTAAAGATGGGAGGAGGCTCGTTAACTGAGTAAAGACGGCCTAAGTTGGGGTGGATCTGGTGAGCCAAGACATCGGGTGTGAGGTTGAGATTGGTAAGGAGGCAAGTCAAGTACGGGGCTCACCATCCCAATATATAGTTTTAGGGCCTCTCTCAGGCCCCCGTCGTGAAATTGATCTGCTTCGCAGCTTATTTAATTTTGATAGTGATGAAGTGAATAATAATAATAATAATAATAATCGTTGGCACAACAATCCATATTGGATCAGGGCCTTGAAGTGTGTTAGAGCACTTCATTCAAGACCGTAACGGTACACTAGGAGGCCATGTGGTCAGCATTGCGCTCGCCCGAGATTATTACCCTGATTCGACTCAGGTACTCATTCACAGCTGAGTCGACTGGTATCCGACATCAAATCACGATACAAATCCCACTGCCGCCAGCGAGATTTGAACCGCGACCTTCCGTACGACAGCCTTGTGCTCTAACCACTCAGCTATCCGGACACTGATGAAGTGAATATGGTCCTTAATTACTAGTGAAGCAGTGATCGTTCTCCACAAAAAGGTAATACATTTTTTACGTTTAAAGTAGACGTGGTTGATGGTTACTCTAAATACACTACGCAGGGTCCCGAGAAAGCGATGGTGTAGCATTTTTCAAGATTAACGAGAAGTTTGAGGTTGCTACATTGCGATGAGGATGTATAGATGTTGAAGTGCATCGGACTCAGGAAACACTCTTGGGGTAGGCCATTTTTTATTAAAGCCTGATGACCGCACATAAAAATATGCTGTTGTACATTATTTGCCAAGTCCATAGGATAATGCCAGTGGGAGCTTCATGTTTATCAAGAAGGACAGGTCCATCATCTCATAAGCCTTACTGACGTCAACGGATAAGCTGAGAATATGTTTTTTTTTCTTTATCGATGTGTAGAAGAAGGTGTTTGAGACAGGAAGTGGTAGATCTGTGCTTTCTATATGCGTAGCAGCTGTTGGGGAGAATGTGATACTTCTCGAAGCACTAATTGAGGGTGGATTCTACCAGCTTAGAAAGCACATTTAAGAATGAAATCGTTGTGAAATTCTGAATTGTTCTTGCTTTTGAATCGAGACCCGCTTGATCTTGGACCAGCCCTCTGGAGGGGTCTGGTTAAGCCAGATCTCCTTTCAGCACTTCAAGGATCTTCCGCGCTACAGGTTTCAACCATTGGGGGTAAGTGCAGATGATTTCATTTGTGCCAGGGGCAGACCGCCTTTTGTGCTTAAAAAGGACATAATAGAATTCGTGGGTGGAGGCAGGTTGAGTGACATAAGGGAATTCTGTGTTAGGGGGAAATGGTGTTGTAATGGTTTTGCATGAAGTTCAGGAAGTGAGGATATTTCATGTCGTCCCAGGCGTCTAGATGCCCCTTATGATCATCAAGCGGTTTGAGTTGATTAATCTGTCCCCAAAATTTTTTGGAGAAATTAGATCCGGAAATGTTCATCCATGTGTTGTACCAAGAAGCGCTTTAGGCCACCCTCCGGGGATCCAGTTGCCTCTTGTTTCGGCGAAGGCTAGGAAGTTATCCCAATTCACAGTCCTTCTGAAGTTCCCCAAACCAGCTGCATTGTCCAAAAATACAGGGTTGCTACATCAAGCCCCGACTGCTGTAAAAAGTAAAGAGTGAAATTTAATTTTTTGATATTTCAAATATGCTTTCAAGGCCAGTCGCAAGGGTGATTGTGGAAGACCTACGATGTAGGTAAGAGTGTTTGATTCTAGACGCCCTGATTGGGACTACTTTGCTATTTTGGATGAGAATTGGCCGATGGAGGCTGTTTGAGAGCTCTTTTTTTAGTACGTTCCAGAGCCACTTAGTTGGGACTGAATTTGACAGGGTTGTATCAGAGACAGAGCCGACATGGTTCGGTCCAGTTAGGCGCTTAGAACAGGAAGGATTATCATTATTTAGGAGGCGGAAGTTGGAGCTTCCAGCCGTTTCCTCGGGGAGGTAGCCTTCGAAGGAGTTATGGAGTTCCCAGGAAATTCAGAGGAGCACTTAGATCCTCTGCTAGCGATAGCATCTGATATCGAAGAATTTAATGATTCTATTGAGTCCAGCGGTATAAACAACCCTATCAGCGGATGGAGAGAAATAGGCCGAGATTTTTATCCGGATTGGATCTAGACTTTGCAATGACTATGTCCATATCTGTGGGGTATTTGATTTTGCGAAAGCAGATGTCCGCGCTGAAAGCCCCTTCCATTTTGGGCTTGCCTAATATAGTGCATCCTGAAGTTTGGTTTTGAAGGGAGTTTGAACATGAAAATTCCTTGCGGCGCTATGATGTCAATGTTATTAGAGTTGGCATCGAATTCTGCCAGTGATTTATTTTCCGGCAAATTTGAAATACTGTCTTGTAAGCTCCGTACCATTTGCCAGGTTGATGTACAATTCGCTGTTGATGTTTTGATTGCCCACAGTGCTTTTGAGGTTATCACAGGCGTCCGAATATTTTAGTTTCGTGAGTTGCTTGCTAGCGGTTTTCGGATCCAAAGGATTAGTGATTCCATTTTTTAATATCCGATATAAAGAACAAGGGCTATTGAAGACAAGAGCAGTGCTTATACCCTGGGAAGGGATCTCAGGGCTATCTACCAGGCCTGGTTTTGGTGCAATTTCATTGATACGCTTTTGGGAAACGGTTTTCTTACCGCGCAACACTTGGCTAGTAACGGCTTGAGAGTTCTTCAGATATTTCGATCGGGAAGCTGGAGTCTCGGGGTCATCTGGGTTAGGGTACATGAAGGATTTGATGGAAATTTTCCTGACTTCTCCTGTGGTGGTCTTTTGAATGACCGTTAACTCTACTACTCTCTGGAGTTATCTGGGCTAAGGTGCTTGAAGGATTCGAAATAATTTGCCTCATTTCTCCTGCGGTGTTCTTACGAATGGCCACTAGCTGAACTAATCGCAAATGTCTTAGCCACTTCGGGCATACGCAATCCCTAGTGTTATGATCAGAACTACTTGGAAGGCTTCCTCAAATTTGGCCTCTTTGCCGCAGATTATTAGACTTGCAGATTTTAGTGGTATGCACTAGACGCCTACACTTACAGCATTGCTGGGGTTTTGTGATGAAGCATTCAACGTAGATCTAGGTGTAACAGACGATGTGTTCCGGAAGCTCAGTTCCAAAAACGCCAGTTTCACAGTGGTGGAAAGAATGTGTCCTTGTGGGTTTTCGGGGTTTCTCCCACTTTGGCGTAAGACCCTGGCCAGCTTCACATCCGAGAGAGCCTCCCTAAGAATCTTATCCTTTCCGATAACAGGGGGGGACTGCTTTACTGATTTCGAATTAGTAGATGGTGGAAGGAGTTTAGAAGGAACGCTTTGACTTTAGAGTTCTAGAAAAAACTGTTCCCCTTTTCGGTGCTGCCAAAGAATATTTTTACCGTCGTAAAGCCAGTCATTTTAACATCCCGAATGACGTTTATCTCCTACTTCTCGTTAATTTGAGGAATTTGAGATCGTTCAGGCTCATTCTAATGCCATCATCGAGTATGCCTTGACCTAGCAGAGGGTAGCTTTCCTTTATAATCATAAAGCATCTTTTCCGGTTGCTGGTGTTCCGGAAACATTGGAAAGTCGTCTTTTAGGTAATCTTTTTTAGGCCCAGATGGGGTTTGGTTTGGGCTGTTTATGGATGTGGATTGTCCTTCTCACTAGCTGATCTACGACCTTTCTTTCTAGCCATTTGTCTCATGGGTTTCATGCCTAGGGAGTCAGATTCCTGCGGGGAGAAGAGACTCATCCCAGATTCATCAGTTTGCATATCATAGGGTGCCCAGTTGGATGACCTCCATGGGGGACGCCTCGCTTATCCCTCATTCTGCGGGTCAAAAACTCAGAGACGCCGCCGGCCGTAGTCTGTGTGGGTTGCTGGGGGGGAATGGAGACCAAAATGTGATGAGAAAAACGAGAAAGGACCAACACCAAAAAAGCATGCCCAGCTCTGGCAGAAAAGGGACGACAGAAGGAAGATAGAATAAAAAGCTTCAAAGGTGTAGAGGGACAGACCTAGAGAAACGCGCCGCGAGACCAGATTTGATGAAAAGAGGGGAGAAAATAGACCTGACCAGTATTTTCTGAAAAGTATAAAGAGAAACTGAAAAGGGAAAAATATCTGCAGCCTTACAACTTCTACAGTAGGACACCATGCTGTTCTTAAGTGCCCCGGTAAAGTCCACTGCTTCGCTTGGCACCAACCGATAGACACACACCATATGGGCCAAAAAGAGCGCAGAGCGAGAAACGTCCGGACACAACGACGGATGGGAGAAGAAAGTGTAAAGAAAAGTGTCGCTATCGAAACCTATTTTACTGCTCCCCAAAAGGCAACCTTATGCCTTGAATGACGACTACTATATCAAAAGGTCCGCTAACATTCGATTGAATTGACACAAGTGAAACCTTACAATTGGAAACGAATTTCAAATTCTACTCAAAAATTCCCTCTAAAGGAAAACGATCCAATAGCCCCCGCAAATAGGACAAACAACCCCGACCCCACCCTCTCTCCCTTGCACTAGTGAGTCGGTCTCGAGGAAGCTGGCCAAACTGTCTCCAATCGATTCATAAATTGAGCAACACGATTGAATTTTCCCAATACCGAAATCAAAGAGCAAAAACCTCTTTCGACGGAATCAGCATTTTATTCCCGGAAAACGAATCAGATTATTAGCTCTGCCAGGATTGTTCGGAAATGTTTGCAATACATTCGTTTTCTCGTGCTAATCTAAATATTCTTCCCTTTTTTCCGTATGTGCACAATCACTTCGCAACCAGCGCGTTTCGGCAATCGTTTCGATTTCCTTCAATTCAATTTCTTTCTGTGGCATCGATTAAAAGGCCCGGGAGCCATTTCGATGGAAGCGACACGTCCTTTTTAGGACTCATATAAGCGGTCCGCTCACATATCAATTGGTTGTACGTGATTTCGTCGACGGCAATACGTCTCCTTTGGTGACAACTTCATTCCATCGATAGAGATCTGCCTCGTGCCGGCAGATGGATGGATGCTGGTCGATTGCCGGTTTGTCGCTGTCAAGGGTATCCTTTTTGAATAGATTGAACAGAATTCGAAATGATAAAGAATTTACTCAAACATATTATGCAGCATGTCGTGGGCTAGCTCCATTTGTATAACACTTGTTGAAAATGGAGAGGATATTTTAGTCGTACGATGGGGATGCTGTCGAAGACTTTGAGGTTTATCATCCGTGGATGGTTGAGCCATGATTTATTGAAATCAACTTCATGAGTGAGGACATGTAGACAAAAATCGTTTATAATAGCATCACTCCAAGCTGATACCAGTTGAGTAGAATTGAACTATCAACCAAGTAATAGATGAATAAATTTACCAGATCTTCGGGTTCAAAGCTAGACTAATCTGCTACACTACACTACAGGAAGCTTAGGTCAATAATCAAGCATGACATGAGACGTGTCATAGAGTGGTCTTTTTTTACGAATGGAGCCGGGAATCTTAAAAAGACGCTGCTGCGTCAGATTGTAGCAGTGTGTGAATTTCTCACCCAATAGAACTACCCCCAGATCTCCACCCACACGCCCGGGCGACCACCGCAGAGAATTATGCCGCGAGGAGGGCTCTGATTTACACCAGCAGGATTAAGTTACGCGTCCGTCGCTCTTTCCGGACTCAACCAAGTTCCAGCTACTTTTCGGGTATCCCAGTTACTGTTGCGTCTATCACGCTTCAATTCGCTTCCGACTCAGAATCTCTTACACGGACGTATGGGGTCCGATGACTATGTTGAGGGTGTCTTTTAACCCCTTTCTTTCAATCGTGAATCTTGGACAATGGAACACAACATACTCCGTCTCCTCGGGTATAGCGACGCATACAAACAGTCTAAGGACTCGCCCAACCGGAAGCGACGCAGGTACTTCCTATATCCGTAAGGAACTGTGTTAAGCGGTAACTCAATTCTCTGTGTTTTCTACCGACCCGTCTCTTAACACACGGGATTAGTGTATGGATCAAGCGGCCTTTATCAAATATATCCCTCCGTTGCTGCCATCTCCTGTACAGCCTCTTCCTAGTAGCCTTTCGGAAGCCCGTAGTCACGTTAGCCGGATTCGCCCCCCTTCTTCGGTAGGGATAGTGTACCTCGTTCGCTAGAAGATCCAAGGGAATCATCCCCCGACGATCTGCCCTGCACACCCTCAGTACCAATGGCTAGTATGCCGAACTTACTGTTCTTTCGTACACCGCATAATCCAGTGCTTCCACCTTCCCTCCACCCAGATACTCCTTCGATAAGCAACCACCGACTTGATTTGGACCCACAAATATTGGGCATCATCCTTGGTATAGATGAGCTAGCTTTCGGCGAAGTTTCTCTCGCATAGTGCAGGTGGCCTTTGAGGCTCAACTTGGCATAGATCATTACCCCTTGGTATCTTCTGATCGGATCGGATTTTAACAGTATTGTTTTTCATACGATGGGTAATAAGGACCGCCTCCATCTCATCGTCCGTCAAGTCCAGTCTAAACATACATGGCCACAAGCTTTGATTTCAACAATGATTTCACTTCCACACAATACCACATCGTTGAGGTATTTGTCACATACTACCACCGCCACGTCGCGAAACCAATCAATGTTGCTTCCTTTGGCAAGAGAAGACTAAGCATATTCTTTTGATCCGTCTCGTACCAAAGAAATCTCTCCTTAAGATCACTTTCGATTATCCGAACTAAGTAAGCAGCGACACCCAGTTTAGCCAGGGTACCTTAATCTAACCCCAGCTGGCCGAGTTAACGGCATTCCTGACATGCATCACGGCGCAGCACTTACTAACGGCAGAGGCCTCGCAAGCCTGACTATTGCATCGACCGTAGACCTTACTCTGCGAAATCCATACTCCGGCTTCGATAGACAACTCGCTAACTGAACGAACGGAAGCAGCCTGTTATATAACACACTCGCCAGTATCTTCCCCATAGTGTCCAATGGACAGGTAGGGCAACATGAAGATGGTACGCCAGGTGATTTTTGGAGCTTCAAAAGCAGAACCAACGTCTGTCTCTTCCACTGGGCGGCAAACACTTATTCCACCACGCATGATTCAAATCTGCTTATGAACCATATGGACCTGATTTTAGCAGCCATTTTCAAGGCTTTGTCTGTAATTCTGTCCCAATTCGTTCACACATCTCTAGTAGTTCCTTCTTGGTCAACCCGGGGATAGAGAAGACGTCCTGTTGAACCATTGGCTGAAGTTCACTTTCTTCCTGTTTCCTGTTTCTTTTGAATAAGATTTGCGGGCACGTTACCTGGGGGTTCGTATGTGCTTTAAGGCACAACAGGTTGTGGCTATTCTGCTTACTTTCCCGTACAGTCCTCTTAAGGCTACCTTGAAGGTCACGGTGTTCTTTTTCCATCTGCCGACGATCCAACTTCCCTCTTGCCCTCTCTTGCAAATATGATGACTTCAACACCGAGATTTCTTACCTCCACCAGCAGTTTGGTTTCTTACTGTACGGCGACCTCCATCACGGCATTGCTGACATAGCTGATTCCCTTTTTCCAGCGCCATTTCCTTCCGGTCGTGACCCCCTTCTAAAGTCTGTAATGATCTAGATGAATTTTCGATGGTCAAAAGACCATCTTTAGGGGTCGGAAACGACCGAGAGGGGAAAGCTATCCCACAGACCTAAAATGATGACGAAATTGACCATGAAGGTGCGCTCCATCAAAGTGTTCCGTCGACATATGCATCTCTGTGCTAACCAGGTTCGGGACTGTGGGGAGGAGGTCCTTCGATCCCTTACGTGCCATTTCACAAAATTCCCATGTCGGTGCGGACCCATCCACCGGATCCTGAAAAGAAAACTACGCAAACACGGGGATTCGTACCTACCGAAATGAGCAATACGCGAGCTAAATCTAGAAATGGAATAAAATGAAAGAAAAAAAGGTAGCTCGATCATACGCGTGGAGCCGTAAAACTCCGGCTCCAATCGACAGTCCATATTAGTCACTACAAATGCGCCCAACGTGAGTCCCAACATTTCCTAGGTTCTGGTTACTGGAATTGGTAGAAGCTAGCCTACTTCGTCTCACAAATTCATTCGACAGAGAAACAAAAGTTTCTGAACATTATTCCTGGCTAGGTTCCAGACTTCATCTTTCAAGTTTTGGGTTTCACGCCGTTTTCCCCAGAAGCAAGTTCTCCTAAACTTCAATTTTCCTTCCGCCTTGTAGAGTAGAGTCTCCTGTCCTGTCCTCGGTAGTATGCCTTCCAGAAGTCTCTGGATCTACGGGCCTTTGCGGCTATATGTGGAAATTTATTGCTGTCCGAGCTTCTGGGAAGTATCCTTGTCTACCTTAATGTAAAAAGGCTATCTCTTCGTTTTAGTAATTAAAAAAATTGAATACTCCTTCTTCTCTGTCGGGATGAAGTGACGGATCGGATCAATCTTTGCTGGAATATGGAGGCAATTGTCTAAGTGCTGTGCCATTCCGTACACAATGATTCGTCCTCACCTAGTTCCATGCGTTTTGCCCGACTAAGAAACGGCAGTTGAACAATTTAGGGTGAAAGGAGTCCTCAATTTCCCTCTTGAAAATGTTCGATAATTTTGCTTTGATTTGGGTTGTTATTTTCATTTTAATTTCTTTGTTCTTTGTTATAATTTTCACTATTTTTGAGCTAGTTTTCCTCCCTTATACCGCAAAGCTTCCAAATGAGTGATATCCTCTAATGTCATGGCCTGAAGATGTCAATGCAGGGCGAGGACCTGAGAGGCCGCGCCTCACAATACATCAGGGCAAAGGGGAACATTGGTTGAGGATGTAATCAGTCCTCGTTTTCGATTGTGGCATTCGGGTCCAGAGTTTTACGTCCCCACGCGTGCGATTGAGATGTTCTCTTTATTTTTTTCATTTTCAGGTTTAGCTCGCCTGACGTTTATTTTGACAGATGCGAGCGAATCCCGATGTCTGATTTATTTTTCAGATTCCGGTGCAGACCGACTTCCCGGAAAATACAAGTAGTTTTTTGTGAAATAACATATGAAGGATCGAATCGCTCGAAGAACCACTAGCGCCCCCCTCCCCCCCCCCCCTTCAACATTTCCGAGTTTGGCTAGCACAGAGGCCACTTCGATGTAGCTTCAAAATTTCTTGACAGACCTTCACGGCTTGTGGGATAGTACTCCCCTCTTGGACGTTTCTGGCTGTTAAATGTGTTTTTTTGACCATCAACAATCCAAATAATTCATTACAAGCCACCAAGAGTATTTCTTCCTCGAAGGAGCTAGTAGACCAACTAGCTATCCTGGTTTTCCACTTCGGTTGCTTATACGATTGTAGCCTCTTCCATTTGTGATTTCGAGTACGACAGCTTGGTCGTCACTGTGGGTGTAGTGTTCACTCACTCGCCGGACTACCCCTCTCGCCGACGACGATCCAGTCTAGCCCTCTGCCTCGAAAGGTGGGCACGCATCCAACGTTTGTTGGTACGATATCCTGCTCCGAGAAGGTTTTAACCAAGATTTGGCCTCTGGTATTCGTCACTCGGTTATCAACCTCATTTTGATCCTACAATCCAACTTCCTCCTACATGTCGGGCACCTGCCACCAATTGCAACTTACCGATAGTACACTACTTCCCTCCTTTGCACAGCATACACGGTGGATCTTCAATGCAGTGTTTGATAAAGTGGCTCCCTTCTCCACACTTCCTACACCTTTTCTACCTATGATACTCGCTAGTATATGCTGCTGCTGTCCAAAATTGAGGCATCTGAGTCATCTCTTTAGCCATACTTGCTTCTTAGATGGGCACGCGACCCAAACTATTCTTACTTTGCCCGTCGTAATCAGTTTAATCCCTGATTATACCAACAAGCTAGTAATAGCGGTCTGTCTATCTCCAAGCTGTACTCCCTTCTATTCCGCTAAGATTGAATTGTTCCTTTGGCAGTAATACAGATATCCTCCCATGATGTAACCTCGCCTAGGTCTTTGCATTCGATTACTATCTGTTGCTTTCAAGCTTTCACATCTGCATGCTCACCTAGTACCTTTTTCTTTTCTCCTTTGGTCACTTTTTGCAGCCCATTTTGGTCCATTGCTCTGGTTTACGAGCTGCGATTCTTTCCCTTGCGTTAAAATTGGGACCACAATCGAGCAACTATCCGGAACCTTCGCTGACTCATCTTTCTTTAGCAAAGAAATTTTTTTTCTTAGCCGCTTGCTGGGTAAGGAGCTCACTTATTCCGTTCCTACTCCGTTTGCCTGCGTTCTTACCTACCTTATATTGAGGAGGTGTCACCTGCGTTTCTCGCGGGACTTTGCCATACGACGCTTGAACATTTCTTGGCTCCACCGCCCCAATATACAACAACTTAGTGGCCTGCATCAGAGCTCTGATATGTTGCAGGATATTCGGCATCTTCTTTATAAACTCACTGAGTCCATTTATGCGTTCTCCCAGTAAATAAATGTTGCAGTTTGCTGCCTTGTATGCCCATCTTTTACAGCTGCAACATTCATGTCGATCCGTAGACTATCCGTGTTCGTTTTCGAGCCCCCGAATCTTGGTTGCCTACGGATAATGTAGTCCTTGGTGGTGACCTTTCAAGCTTTGAGCCATTGCAAAAAGAATCCCGTGTAGATCTCATTTCCACTCCACTTCTATCTCTTGTCACGTTAGATGCCAAAGTAGCGAAGCTTTCCACTACAGAGGCATTGCGGTCGTTGGATATCGACGGCCGGGAGTCCATCTGCCCCCTGCAAAACCGGCGGTATTGCACTGTAAAAAAACTTCCTTTCTCGTCCTCCATATTTGGTTTGCTTTTTGTATATCCTTGCCATAGCCAATTTTGATCCACGGATGGGCGTTTATTCCCACATAGCCAGCCTATGCATAGGTTTCCCGATGCGTGGACATCTCCTGATGTGCACGCTCTTTACGCATCTGTCGAGCGTGCTCTTATCCCCACGAAGGGGACGGGGTGGGGGATGGGCAATTTGGCATCTCCCTACAGGGTCCTCTGAAACATTGCTTATGAACCCATTCATTGGCTATGTATCTAGTTAGTTGAGCTAAGGTCATCCATGAAGATTTTGCTAAGTATGCCAGCTTAAGGAACTAGAGCGCTCCTGGATTCATATATACATCGAATGCAAATCAGCACCTCCTCTCTCAGGATGAATGCAGGAAATTAAATCTGAACCTAAAGTTCGACCTGAATGATTCATTCTACGGAAGTTTCAACCCCTTGTGCTTTTGCAATTATTTTCTGATGAGTCAATCCATAGACGCTACCAACGCGCCCCGAGTTCACTCTTTGGTACCTGCCCTACCCGCAGTCCCAGGACCTTTGAAATGTACAATCCACTTCACTCCATTCGCTTTCTGTTTACATTTCTTGAAGCGCTGAAAGTCCTCGCAACGCAATAAATAAACTTAATTACAACCACTTCATAGCAATAGCTCCTACACTCGTAGATCCACTTCAATCCTCCCAGGACGAAACTTCTTCGTTTCGCTGGCAATTCAAGGATTGCACAGTGTGGGATGTTGTTTTGGTCGATTGCACTAGGAAGGTTCCACACAATTCTCACTTGTGTTTCGTTCGTAAATTAAGTTAGTAATTTGGCGTCGCGAGTTGGTGGTTGCTCCCGTGGCGGTTGGAACTAAGGTTGTAAATTTCCTTGTACCGCCAGGATCCTAAGAATGGCGCTAGTGACTCACGTTTTGCGGTCGTTTGGAAATGTAGAAAGTAAACGATTTCTCATTTATAACGGCCACACGAACAAGAAGTTTCCTTATCTTTCAAATGTGGCGCTTTCACACAATTTCGTTATTGCTAAAGTCATTAGCGCCTAAATTATGAGTAAGGAAGGAGCGAAGAAAATTGAACGGCGAAATATCATAATGTAACAATGTATGTTCCCGAAATGTGAGTAATCAAGTGCTGCCAGGATTATTATTGCTTCCTACCAAGGCACCATATAATAGGCAAGGAATAAATCTTAGCTGAAAAGCTTCGTAGCTTATTAATGCTGATGCGAAGTAATAATGTTTATATAGCGCCCAGTGTGGGCGAACTAATTGAATTGCATCGTAATTCATAAGGCAGTAAAGTATCATTAGTAATTAGTGCCTTGGCTTTTTCACTCAGCATTTTCAGTGAACTTTGATAGGAATAGATTTGCTGGACTCGCCCAGTGGAATGGAAACAAGTCGGAAACCGGAAGCTCGATATTGTTCTGGCAAGCGAAAGTAATGTTAGGACCTTTCGAAAAGGATGGTCTGGACCTGACTTTTGTTAGCCCTGCATTGATGCACTGAATGAGCAGACCTCTATGTAAGTGTGGCTGGAGAAACCTACTAAGGCTGACGGCTCCAAAGGAAAAGCTCTCAATGTCACACAATGCATTTGTAAGGCAGGTAGAAAAACCAACTACTGGTCTAATAGTAAACTGGTCGGCTTTCGATCAGCCTACCACCGAGCCAGAAGAATGGCTCAGAGGACGGTAGGCAGGTTCCACGAGGTGCAAAAAGAGCAGGCATACAAGGAACCTCGCGAAAATCTCAAGCAGCAGCGGACCAAAAGGGAATGTTTTGAGATGCTCTATTATAAGGCGGATATAAAGTCGTGGGGTAGCACCTTAGATTTGTGATGGGGCGATTCAGAGGCCAGCCAACTCCGCAGATCACGTGTCCTACTCTCTTGCCGAAAATCATCCAGAGGTCTTCCTCTCATCAGGAGAATGATGCTGCCACTATTCAGAGAACCCTGGATGAGTCGGCAACTAACCGTAGACGAGCTGTTCGAGATCTGCAGCAATATAGGTAACAGCAAAGCTTTGGGCCTGGATAGAACACCGAATATGACCTTTAAGCTCCTCGAACCGTGCATGTTCGAGAAGATATTCCCTACAGCATGGAAGCCGCAGAAGTTGGTACTGTTGTCTAAGACTGGCAAACCTCTAAGTAAGCCATCCTCCTTTAAACCCATATATCTCGGTCATTGCGAGCCGAAGAGGTCCCTCAGATTCACAGTATGGATTCTATAATGTCAGATCCACTATTGATGACATCAAATTGGTTACTGGCATGGCCAAAAATGCAATTTGTGGAAAGGGTGATATTAGCGAATATTGCGTGGCTGTAACCCTGGACGTGGTAAATGCATTCAAGTCGTCCAATTTGAGCCGAATACAGAAGTCCCTGTCGAGGATTGGTGTTTCCACCTATCTCGCTGCCATTGTGGACAGCTACTTGTGAACACCGATGATGGACCTCAAGAATACACTGTCTCCGCGAGACTGGGCCCGCTACTGTGGAACATTATGTACAATAACTAAACTACCGGCTCCGAAGGGAGCTACGATGGTGGGCTACGCCGATGGTATTGCGCAGGTTGTGATTGCAAAGTATCTCGAAGACGCTGAGTTGTACTCATGCGAAGCAATCAGTGCTGTTAAGGCTTGGTTGGCTAGCGTTGGACTGGTATTCGCCGGGTGAGAAATTTCACTCCCATTAGAATTTGGAGTCATGTCATCACTTTGAAACCTAGCATCAAATACTTGGGAGTGCTGATACATGCGAAGCTTAGTTTTAAGCAGCACGTAGAGTATAAAGCCATCCACCGCCAGTATACCTCTGGCAAGAATGATGCCGAATGTAGAAAGTCCACGGCATACTTGCAAGTTACTGGTAGCCAGGATGGGGAGTTCCATCTTGCTGTATGCATTCCCAATTTAGAAATCAACGCTGCATATTTTATCTAGCGGACATAAATTGAGTGCGGTCTATAGAAGAACAGTCGTATGGGTATGGTCTGCCTTCCAGATTTTCTCAGATGATCCACCGTTCGTCATCTCAGGAACATATATTACATCAAGCCCACATCTCCTTTATCGAAATCGAAAAAGCCAAAAGGGAAAGATTTATAATTAGATGGCCACAGTTTTGGGACTACTCAGACAAAGGTCGTTGATGTATCAGGGAGTGTCTGGAAAGAAAACGTAGAGAAATCAATCATAATCTCATCCAGTTTCTCACCGGGCATGAAGGATATCGTCAATACCTGTAGAGCTTTAAATTGGAAACCTCACCTGATTGTCCAAACTATCTTCCGGGACCCCAGCGAATATATTCTTTCGATGTACGAGGTTCGTAGAAGAAAGGAGGAACTTACAGAAATGCTACTACCGGAAAATTTTGTCCAAAAACTGATAGGTTGCCAGGAGGATTGGGATGTGAAGTCCATGATTGGAATGACCCAAAGTTAACTGCCCAAAGCGGAACAGGTAGACCGAAGGAGACCTGGCTAAAGTAAACTAACTCCGCCTCGTAATGTAATACCCAAAGGTGGTTCCAAGGAGTAGGGGGTAGTCAGCGGTGGGTAAAAATCCCACACATTGGCCTGGCCATGCCAGTGTCGTTTGAAGGTGTCCACTTCTTAGAAAAAGGACAGACAGACGACCAGCTGACAGACAGGAAGTAAAGCAATTTCAATAAAGTTTTATTTTCAAAAAAAGCCTCGAAAAAAGCAAGCGCTACTCGAACAACACTTGTGACGCCTCCTCAAAATCCAAAGACGGTAAACTTCAAAAAAGTTCTAGAGAGGGAATGAACAATGTTTTGGATCCTCGCAGGATCGCAAAAACGCCTGCCAACATGAAAGGGGAAGACCAAAAAAGTGACCAAAATTGTGAAAACAGCGGCACCGACTACAATGGACCGCAAAGAGGTAATGCCCCAAAAAAGAACCGGGGAAGTATAAATAGCGGTTGGTAGAAAGAAAAGCGCGACACGTAAAAGAAGATTGCGGCTGAAATTAATTATCATGTCTAAAAATGGTGATATGACATACGCCAATATTTTCAGGAAAGTAAAATAAGATTCGGGGCTAATGTATCTTGGAGAAAGAGTCAACTGAATGATAAGTTCCTAAACATGAGATTTGATGCTGTAGTTGAAGAAGTTATCGTGCAAAACGGCTGGAAATTTCTTTGGTAAGTTTGAAAAGTCGTTAGGGGAAGAGGTAGAAGTACGGGCCAAAAACAGGACATTGCGATACAATGCAAAGGCATTGATAAAGTTATGACCAGGAAACATATTCGCGAGGCCCTAGAAAAATAACTGGGATCACTCGATTTGCAGGATTCCGCAATTAGAGGACTAAGGAAGGCACATGGAGACACAAATACATCAACTATAAGCCTACTAGCGGAAGCAGAGCTCAAAGAGAGGGCGGAGTTGCTGGCTACATGTTTTAGAGGAAGGATCGCCAACGATTTGGGAAAGACTAGATTCCGACGAGCGATCCTTCGAGATAGATTTAAACATTTTGTACGCGTTGATGCAGACCAACGGACGCGTTGATGGAGAACAACGTACAAGGTTGTTATGAAGAAGAAGAGAGGCCAAACACTACACCTGACCTGTCGCATATTCATCCCTCCAGGCTAAGAAAAGTGCAAAGGATATAAACAATCGTTGGACGTCAACTCCATATTTGTGATAACTAAGGAGGAACTTGTTGAGGTTTGTCTGAGAATCAGTGACAATAAAGCTTGCGGTCTGACTGCTGCTCGCTGACTCGCTGTTAATATCAGACCCGACTAGTATATCAGCGTATCTGAGGCATGCACGGTAAAAATTGTTTGCCTTGCTCAGTGAAAGAACCAAAAGCTAGTTTTGCTCCCGAACTCCAACAAGCGGCCGGGACACCCACAATCATACCGCCTAATTTGCTTTATTGGTAGGAAGGATACTCGAAAGGGTCACCTACAATTGGCTTCTCCCTATTAATGAATATGTGGATGGCCTATTGGAACGACAATTTGATTTTCGCTAAGCTCACTCAATGATCAATGCCACAGACGTGGTTTTGAAGCTGGCTCGGGACGCCGTCGTCTAATAAATGCTATGCCGTGGTTACACTGAATGCCAAAAATTTTATTCAATTTAACAATTTAATTGGGAGTGGATGAAACCCTCATTGGCTAAAACGAGTGTCCAGTTATCATATTTGTCTGAGCTCCTCGGAGGTTACCTCTCGGAAAGGATAATTTGGTGCGATACGGATGGGAGACCTAAGCAGTACACCGTCACATCAGGAGTACCACAGGGCTCAGCGTTGGAGGGGAGGGGGGAGGGGGAATCCTTGTCTTTCCCGCGCCAAAGGAAGCCACGTTAATCGGTTTCGCAGATGATCAAGCAGTAGTTGTCGTCGCGAAACCATTAGCGCTATAAAAGCTTGAATTGAAATGGTTCAACTTGACCGAGGGCGGTCTTGATTACCAACCGTAGGAGAAGGAATACGATTCGCGTTCTTGTCGATGGCCATATCATCTCTGCAAACCCGGTTGTTAAATAATTGAGGGTGATAATTGACGTAAAGATCAATTTCAAGGGACACTTTGAATATGCCTGTAAGAAAGTGGCAGCCTATCGTTAGCATAGATGATGCTCAACATTGGAGGCCCCCGAAGTAATTCGTTTCACAGTATTTTACGCGATATCTGTCTGGGATGAAGCACTAGTGCAATCGGGGGAAGGTAAAGACGACCTACCGCTTAGTGGTGGTAAGGGTGTGCTTTCAGAATAATCTCACATAATCTGGCAACAGTGGCATACTATCAATACGAGAAAAGGAAAATGAATCTACCTGGAAAGTATACAGAATAAGGAAAAGTATTAAGTGGCAGAACCGGGAGAATGACTCTCAAAGGGGCAACTGGTTTCACACTCTGATTCCCTTATTGAGGTCTAGATTCAGCGATCCCACAACAACATTAACTACCTCCTGACCTAATTCCTGCCAGGGCACGCGAGTTACAGAAAGTATCTGCACCGATTCAGATTGGATGATTCGCGTTTTTGCCATGAATGTGATTGCACATTTGAACCCCCGGAACATGTCATGTTCGACTGTCCACGATTTTGGTTTAGAACTCTCGCTCGAGTAGGAGAAAGTAACCATTCTGGGGGCCCTCGCTACCGTTATCAGGAAAGGTGCGTTTATTCCAGAAACCGATCATAGTCTGTTTTCGATAATCAAATCATCAAATCAAATCATGGCAAACATTTCTGCCGATGCTAGCACCGAACTACAAGCTGCTTGTCTCCTTGTCGAAAATCTGGAACTGTAGTTATCCTTACAACCATAACAATTTCAGATTGCTCCATGCCAATGTTCTTCCTGTGTTGCTATATAGGCACATAGAAACTGACCCCCACTGTTAATCAAAAGCTCCAAATCTTCGTGAGCACTTACCTGTGACGTGTAATCGGCTCTTCGAAGACTCGTTCCATCTGTTTTACCTCTAACCTTGCCTAATTCCTACAATCTGTCGACGTGGATCATGTCCAACACCACCAATGTTGCCTTATTCGGTGTGATTTTAAAAGACCTGCATAGCCTCAGAGCTATGAGGTAAACAAACTCAACTGTTTTTGTCTTTGTGAGTTTGTGGGCGCCACTGCCTATACAGCCGCAGCGCTTAGCAGAAACAGATGGCATGACTCCAGCTAGAAAAAATTTCCAATAATATTTCGTTCCGAGGCGACCTGGTCTAATTACATTTCAGATTACATTTGCATAATTCGGCAAGTCTTCATACGACCTCTTCGCGGTGGCCGCAAGAAACCGTCTTCGACCGGGCCAAGATTAGGGTTGGGCTGGGAGTAGGCTTATTCAGCTGATGAGGTCTGCTTATTTGCTGGTCATGTATAGGGGCAAGTGGATCTAGCGGGGGGATGAGCTGCTGCATTGGAGAACGTGCTAATAGGACCCCAGGCCACGGTGGAACAGCGTACGCCGAGGATTGCGTCGCCAATGGGGTGCTTGGCCTTTGGTATGCGAACTCTGAATGGGCACTTCCAGTTTCAAATAAGACCCTTACCCTGGTGAGCGAGCTAGCCAGGGTGGATATTCTTCCCGGACTACTCGTGGGATCAAGACATGCGCTCAATTATTTAAAAAAAAAGCCAACATACCGGCGATAGAAGAAGAGGTAGTAATGCAGCACCCATCATGGGAGGACGGGCTGCTCGCATCCAGTCAGGAGACAGTAGCTGTTGAGAGCCGCACTCGATGTCAGCCTTAGCATCGCTGTGGTGACACCAACCGCAGGGACCTCCCGGAGCGAGGTGGCGGACGGACTAGCTGTTTCAAGCTTATAATCCACGGCCGTCAAACTGTGCGTAGCGACTACGGGGCATAGCACTCTTAATCCGAAAACGTCGACGCCGGGGGAACCCTCAAAATTGAAGACCGACAGAAACGTCGGTCACCGGAAACCGATTAAGAAGTGAAGGTCCTCTGGAGCCATGCATATTCTCAGCAAGATTGCTAAGAATAAGGAGGCCGGTACAGTCAGACACACTTTGGGACGAGTGGGATAAAAAAGGCCTCGCTGAATACCACGCGATTGTTAAGGAATATAACAGCAAACGGTAGACAAGCGGACGGCGAAGCCCTCCGCTCTGAAAAACAATCGATCTCAAGACGATATCAAATAGAAGCACTAGCGGAGTAGAGTGGGCAAGAGCTCGGACGGTACGCAACCTCTGAAGAAAAGTACGCAGCAACAGCCACTAGACAGCGAAACCCTTCAGCGACGTGGCCAAGAGCTTTGCTTGGAGGGTTTGCGGCCACCTCACCCGTGCAAGACAATCCAATCGGTAATTACCGAGGATAAGATCGGCTGGGCTATAAACAGCTTCTCCGCATACAAATCTTCGGGTCCAGATGGCATAATGCCAGTCAACCTACAGAAGCAATAGGAAAAGGTTGTGCCGTGGCTTGTTGAGATTTACCGGAGCTGTATCTGTTTAGGATACGTCCTGAAGTCCCGAAAGCAGGCAGGTGCATGTGTCTGGGAAGGACTTTTGATTAATCAGCTTCATATATTTCGTGTTGAAGACCCTTGAGCGTGTTCTGGATATCCACTAAAGGGCGATTATAGAGAGAACAGCTTCCTCTAAGTCCCAGCGTGCCTAAATCAAAGGAGAATCCGCAGAAAGCATATCCACCTCCCTAGCTTCCTTCTTGGATATAGAGGAAGCATTCAACAACGTTAATACCAACGCCAGCAAGGACGGAGAATTGGATTATCTTCATGCTAAGTACCAGGATTCGAAACTAAATTATAGGTTGAACAAAGAACTGGGGTATCGGCCGGGGATGGTTGCCTAGATGTACACCGCTGTGGTGCGACCAATCCTAACGTACGGCTCTATTGTATGGTGGCAGGCTTTGAGCTACATGTACAATAGAACGGAGCTTAATAGGATTCAAAGAACCTCGTGTGTAGATGCTGCTGGAGCTCTGTAGTCCTGCCCGGCAGACTAGGCCTCCACATTAAATACGTTGTAGCATACAGTGCTGCCAGGCTACGTGGGTCCGGATGATGGACCCCGAAATCCTACGGCCATAGCAACATCTTAGTGAAGAACCTCGGGAAATCTGGGCATTCCCCACCGACTATACCACACGCAAGCTGAACTTCACAAGAAACTTTGCTGTTGACTTTATAACCAGGGCAGAGTGGAAAACCGGCGACATGTTGCAAGGTTATGACACAGTATTCTTCACCGATGGATCAAAGATGGTCTGCGAAGTCGATCCTGGGATTTCCTCGAACACAGAGAGTGTACCCGAGTACTGGCGATATTGGAAGTCTGTCGATGGCTGGGGCATGATCCGAGCCCCAAGCGTTACATAGTCATTCTAACCGATTGCCAAGCGGCCATTGAGGCCTTGTACTCAGCAACAACATCCTCCAGGCTGGTGTGGCTGTGCAGAAGCACGCTGGACAGGCTGGGCGGCACGCTCAAGGTCACCCTCCTCTGGGTCCGTCAAATGAACATAGAGGCTGACGTATTCGTCAGGCGGAGCTCTGCTCTTCGCAGTTCTGTGGCGACTACAGTCGGTGTCGTGATGGCGACTTTCAAAGGCGGAATCTACTCACACTGTTTAGCAGCCGCGGGCCTTAGATGGCGAAGGCTTGTGTCAAGAAGTCAAGGAGGGTTTGGCTCGCTTATAATAAAACCCGATTACGAGATCTCCACTGCCAGACGCGTGAAAATAATTACAAGATTACGGCAGTCTGCATGAAACGCACAGGGGACCATGCCGCCATGTCGGCATACCCTACAATTCGCATTGCCGAAGCTGTGGAGAAGAGGGGGAAACCCTCAGTCACTTCCGCTGCGATTGCCCTGTTCTAGCTAGAGTCAAACTACGGACAGCTACGGGAAACCATTCTTTGGGGACCTTAGAGAGATTTCTAGCTGCAAGATGGGAGAAACGCTTTCCTTCGTGAGCGCTACGGGCTAGCTCTGAAAACCAGAGCTGAACTCTGCCTCCCTGCTCCCATAACAGCAGTCACGGTCTTAGGAGTTGGTGGCATCAAAACGCCGCACCACAGTGCTAATTGGGCTCCTCGGAGCAGCGACTGATACCTATTTCGTTCCAGTATGATTCAGCAACAATCTTGCCGTAGTACCACCAGATGCATTTTGACTGGCATATTCTAGGTGCTCTCTAAAACTTAGAGGCAAATCGTAGTCCGCAGGTATTTGATAGTCTTAGGGACGATCGTCTCTTTACCTATTTGCATCTTAATATTATTTTTCTCTCAACGGTTCCTGATCAATATCGCTTCCGTTTTCATATCGCCCTGGGTTAGTCAAGTCCGTCGCAGCTCTCACTGTCTCCGTGGCATAGACCTACACATCCCCTAACCTGGCTTCCCTTTTAAAAGCAGAGAATTCCACTTCAAACCACCTCATCCCTCTCGATTTCAAATATCCAATAAATCCAACTAAGCTAAAGGGATCCAAGATACAAATGTAAACACGTTTTTATGGTTCTGTATCAACCTTTAAGCATGAACTTCAATAATACAAAATAAACTTTAAACACCATTAAAATGCACAGTTGCACCTGAATTTCCTCAGCTTTTCAATCCCTCTAGTGCTGCTAATCACAGGAAAACTGCTGTCGAGTTAAATTTTATCTTGTTCCAATTTACAATTTCAATCTTGAAGAGCAAATCTTAGAAAAAAGTAAAGTACTCGATTCGGAAAATCCTTTTACCCTATCCGATGGAAGCTTGGCAATCGACAGCTGGGTGACAGGATTTTCCAATTCGAGGAATATTACAGTAAACCATTTTGGCACGTTCGTTATTTGGATTGTATTCCATCCATGTCTGCTTTGATTATTTCCAATCGTGTCTACTTTTCGATTCAATTCGCTTTTCATCAGCCATTGGAACTCGGTACAAAGTTTTTTGAACTCCATTTCATTCACAAACTTATTAAGTTCTGGTTCAGTGTGTTGCCGAACTGTTGGAAATGGGATTTCGATGAACTATGTAACTCTACAATAGTCCGTTCCATGGAGAACCAAGTCCATTGCTAATTTCAATATTCTCATCCCCTTTTCACAGACTAAGGGTTCGACCTTGATTATTTATTATGAACTAAACCGTTTTTGAACTTTGATGATCCCCAAGTAAACAACTTCCTTTAGAGCCTGTTCGAAACCTTGTCCTTACCCTCTTTAAACTTTCTTCGCGATAACGAGCCGAATATTGAGGGGTCGTATTAATCACCTGTTGCCAGGTACTTTTGGAGGAAGCGATGACTCCTCTTATCAGCTTTCCACAAAATTTCACCCTTACACCAGTTCACTGAACCAGATTAATAGAAACACACGGTAATACTACCCCAACACCCCAAATTCTGTTCCGATAGATCGATTCGGGCTCTCCTGCACATCACCTTCAGCACCTGCTGGAAGCATCACTGCAGCTTGAATTAACGTAATGGCTTGCTGGGAAGTTGGCAAGAAAGGAAACGCAAACTTTTGATGGCAACGTTTCCCTGGAAAATGATGGCAGCGTCCATGACTACGCTGACTGTATATGTGCAAACCTCGTACCGGCGGAAAATTGATGGCGACTCATAGAATTAATGGACCACAACTGCCGTGAAGGTGGAGTTCTCCAGTTTGGCCGAAAAATGAAAAATCAAAACGATTTATCATCGCTTTTTGTTTCCTCGCACTTTCATTTCGAGCTGATTGTGAGTTTATCGGAAAACGATTGCGGACCTGAATAAAATCAATAAATCATCGTTGGCCGAGGTTTTTCATAAAGCCACTGAAAAGTTTCCCGGAGGTCTTCAGGAGCTTTAAGGATGCGGTTAATTTGTCATGTCGTTAATTAGATTCAGATCAGATAG
Organism: Hermetia illucens; assembly: GCF_905115235.1. Classification (NCBI taxonomy): domain Eukaryota; kingdom Metazoa; phylum Arthropoda; class Insecta; order Diptera; family Stratiomyidae; genus Hermetia; species Hermetia illucens. The sequence goes on from NC_051849.1 coordinate 202,635,893, forward strand.
TTCATAAAGTTAATAATGGGAGTTGAGAACGCGTAGGGATGATACTGTAAAAGAAGTCGAAAATCTGAGGAAAACATGCCAACTTTGTATGTCAACAGTGAGTTTTCCCAACGATATCCAGCGTGCACTTATTTCTCTCCCTAATTACGTATTCAGGTCCAGCGTTTCCCTCGAAATTTTACCTTAAATAATCGTCTGTCGATTAGTGATTCCTGAAGTCGCGACCCACATTTATTCATCTAATCTAAATTTCGGGAATTAGGGCGAAATACAAGCGATACGACACCCTCAGGGTGTTCTCTGAATATTTAAACTCGCTTCAACACACTCAGAGGAGACTGACCAACACAAGAATGTTATCTCATCCCCATACCCCGCAGATCGCTCTGATTTCTAAACCAGGACCTGTATCCAATGACCATGACTGAATCCAATGCAGACCACAAAGTACGGAATATCCCTTAAACGAAGGATTACGAACAAATTTCTTTGTTCATCGCAATAAATTAACCCCAAGGGTGAAAATTTATATCCCCGGCAACGGTGAACATTGCAAATAATGATGAAAAACTGAACATTTTCCTTGCGGTTTTATTCAATCTTTACGTCACTTGAGCAGGCCTCGCGTAATTCTCGGCCTTGTTCCTGAGAAAAATTAATTTTCATCCAGGCCACAAAAATTTTTATGGCCCCACTAAAGTATCCGTTACTGCCAGAGAAATTCCTATGGTCCTTGGATGTTTTTCATCTTGGAAACATTTTCGTTAGTCTAAATTTGGAAAGTATGCTGAATGGATATTTCCAGAATAATGCAAAATGTGAAATTCCGAAAGACATCAGTGAGATGGGGTGAAAACGAGTTAGACGGGGGTGGACGTGAAAAATATGGCCTTGTGTCGGAACGTTCCTTGAAATATTCTATAAAATTCTAAGTGGCGCAAACATTAAAAAGTAATTAGAGCTTCTTCCATACTGCGGAGTGCAGACAGAAAAAGTGATTTGCTCACGACTGTAAATAGAACGATTACTAATGAGCCGACGAATAAAAAGCTGCCCAGATTTCAGATACTTAACTTTCAATTAAGTGATTCCCGGCAATCAACTTTTCACAGGCAGCACAATGGCAAAAATAATGAGTTTTATGCGCCTGCTGATAACGTTCGCACCTTTTTCCCTATTGTGCACCACGTGCCCGGAATTTTCCGTGAAAGGGATACAAATAAAGCTGGAAATTAGGGCCACATTGAACGTAATTACCACAAAACCCTTCATCACCACATAACAAACGTAAAAAAGGTGGCCTTATAACTCCATTCGGACGAAACCATAATTTTTATTGGGGGATCGAATACTTCTTTGGATCCTCCTCAATAGAATCTCTCTTAAGCCATTCTAGACACCAATCTCTCCTTTCCGAGAACAAGCTGGGCCATACCTTGACAGGAGGAAGGGGTGGCCTAAATTTCGGAAATTCAAGAATTTTCACGTTACAATGTCGGGGAACGCGAAATATTGCGAAAAATCGGGCGCCAGGGAGGTTGTCGAAATCCAAGAAAATTGAAATTTCCAGGACTCCCGGGTCGACAAAATGACGAAAAATGCAAAATCGTTGGGTTCCTGTCGGAAATACCTCGATCTGAAGAAGAGGCGGCCCAGATCTCGGAAATTCAAGAATTTTCACGCTGCGATGCCGGAAACGCGAAATATTGCGAAAAATCGAAGAAAATTGAAAATTTCCGCGACCCCCGGGTTGACAAAATGACGAAAAATGCAAAATCGTCGGATTCCTGTCGGAGATACCTCGATCGAAAGGGGAGGCGGCCCAGATTTCGGAAATACAAGAATTTTCACGCTACGAAGCCGGGAACGCGAAATATTGCGAAAAATCGGGCGCCAGGGAGGCTGGCCGAAATCCAAGAAAATTGAAAATTTCCACGACCCCCGGGTCGACCAAATGACGCAAAATGCAAAATCGTCGGAGTCCTGTCGGAGATACCTCGATCGAAAAGGGAGGCGGCCCAGATTTCGGAAATACAAGAATTTTCACGCTACGAAGCCGGGAACGCGAAATATTGCGAAAAATCGGGCGCCAAGGAGGCTGGCCGAAATCCAAGAAAATTGAAAATGTTCACCACCCCCGGATCCACAAAGTGACGAAAACTGGAAAATCGTCGGAGTCCTGTCGGAGATACCTCGATCGAAAGGGGAAGCGGCGAAGATTTCGGAAGTGCAAGAATTTTCATGCTACGATGCCAGGAACGCGAAATATTGCGAAAAATCGGGCGCCAGGGAGGCTGGCCGAAATCCAAGAAAATTGAAAATTTCCACGACCCCCGGGTCGACCAAATGACGCAAAATGCAAAATCGTCGGAGTCCTGTCGGAGATACCTCGATCGAAAGGGGAGGCGGTCCAGACTTCGGAAATTCAAGAATTTTCACGCTACGAAGCCGGGAACGCGAAATATTGCGAAAAATCGGGCGCCAAGGAGGCTGGCCGAAATCCAAGAAAATTGAAAATGTTCACCACCCCCGGATCCACAAAGTGACGAAAACTGGAAAATCGTCGGAGTCCTGTCGGAGATACCTCGATCGAAAGGGGAAGCGGCGAAGATTTCGGAAGTGCAAGAATTTTCATGCTACGATGCCAGGAACGCGAAATATTGCGAAAAATCGGGCGCCAGGGAGGCTGGCCGAAATCCAAGAAAATTGAAAATTTCCACGACCCCCGGGTCGACCAAATGACGCAAAATGCAAAATCGTCGGAGTCCTGTCGGAGATACCTCGATCGAAAGGGGAGGCGGCCCAGATTTCGGAAATACAAGAATTTTCACGCTACGAAGCCGGGAACGCGAAATATTGCGAAAAATCGGGCGCCAGGGAGGCTGGCCGAAATCCAAGAAAATTGAAAATTTCCACGACCCCCGGGTCGACCAAATGACGCAAAATGCAAAATCGTCGGAGTCCTGTCGGAGATACCTCGATCGAAAAGGGAGGCGGCCCAGATTTCGGAAATACAAGAATTTTCACGCTACGAAGCCGGGAACGCGAAATATTGCGAAAAATCGGGCGCCAAGGAGGCTGGCCGAAATCCAAGAAAATTGAAAATGTTCACCACCCCCGGATCCACAAAGTGACGAAAACTGGAAAATCGTCGGAGTCCTGTCGGAGATACCTCGATCGAAAGGGGAAGCGGCGAAGATTTCGGAAGTGCAAGAATTTTCATGCTACGATGCCAGGAACGCGAAATATTGCGAAAAATCGGGCGCCAGGGAGGCTGGCCGAAATCCAAGAAAATTGAAAATTTCCACGACCCCCGGGTCGACCAAATGACGCAAAATGCAAAATCGTCGGAGTCCTGTCGGAGATACCTCGATCGAAAGGGGAGGCGGTCCAAACTTCGGAAATTCAAGAATTTTCACGCTACGAAGCCGGGAACGCGAAATATTGCGAAAAATCGGGCGCCAAGGAGGCTGGCCGAAATCCAAGAAAATTGAAAATGTTCACCACCCCCGGATCCACAAAGTGACGAAAACTGGAAAATCGTCGGAGTCCTGTCGGAGATACCTCGATCGAAAGGGGAAGCGGCGAAGATTTCGGAAGTGCAAGAATTTTCATGCTACGATGCCAGGAACGCGAAATATTGCGAAAAATCGGGCGCCAGGGAGGCTGGCCGAAATCCAAGAAAATTGAAAATTTCCACGACCCCCGGGTCGACGAAATGACGCAAAATGCAAAATCGTCGGAGTCCTGTCGGAGATACCTCGATCGAAAGGGGAGGCGGTCCAGACTTCGGAAATTCAAGAATTTTCACGCTACGAAGCCGGGAACGCGAAATATTGCGAAAAATCGGGCGCCAGGGAGGCTGGCCGAAATCCAAGAAAATTGAAAATTTCCACGACCCCCGGGTCGACCAAATGACGCAAAATGCAAAATCGTCGGAGTCCTGTCGGAGATACCTCGATCGAAAAGGGAGGCGGCCCAGATTTCGGAAATACAAGAATTTTTACGCTACGATTCCGGGAACGCGAAATATTGTGAAAAATCGAGCACCAGGGATGCTGACCGTAATCCAAGAAAATTGAAAATTTACACTACCCCCGGGTCGACAAAATGACGAAAAATGCAAATTCGTCGAACTCCTGTCGCAGATACCTCGAACGAAAGGGGAGGCGGCCCAGATTTCGGAAATACAAGAATTTTCATGTTACGATGCCGGGGACGCGAAATATTGCGAAAAATCGGGCGCCAGCGAGGCTGGGCGGAATCCAAGAAAATTGAAAATTTCCACGATCCCTGGGTCGAAAAACGACGAAAAATGGAAAATCGTCGGATTCCTGTCGGAGATACCACGATCGAAAGGGGAGGCGGCCCAGATTTCGAAAATTCAAGAATTTTCACGCTACGATACCGGGAACGCGAAATATTGTGAAAAATCGGGCGCCAGGGAGACTGGCCGAAATCCAAAAAAATCGAAAATTTACACGACCCGCAGTCGACAAAATGAGGAAAAATCGTCGGATTCCTGTCGGAGATACCTCGATCACGAATTTTCACGCTACGATGCCGGGAACGCGAGATATTGCGAAAAATCGGGCGCTAGCGAGGCTGGCCGAAATCCAAGAAAATTTAGGCGGCCCAGATTTCAAAAATTCACGAATTTTCACGAAAGGGGAGGTGGCGCAGATTTCAGAAATGCAAGAATTTTCATGCTACCATGTCGGGAACGCGAAATATTGCGAAGAATCGGGCGCCAGGGAGGCTGGCCGAAATCCAAGAAAATTGAAAATTTCCGCGACCCCCGGGTCGACAAAAGGACGAAAAATGGAAAATCGTCGGATTCCTGTCGGAGATACCTCGATCGGAAGGGGAGGCGGCCCAGATTTCGGAAATGAAAGAATTTTCACGCTACGATGCCGGGAACGCGAAATATTGCGAAAAATCGAGGAAATTTGAAAATTTCCACGACCCCCGGGTCGAAAAAATGACGAAAAATGGAAAATCGTCGAATTCCTGTCGGAGATACCACGATCGAAAGGGGAGGCGGCCCAGATTTCGAAAATTCAAGAATTTTCACGCTACGATACCGGGAACGCGAAATATTGTGAAAAATCGGGCGCCAGGGAGACTGGCCGAAATCCAAAAAATCGAACATTTCCACGACCCGCGGTCGACAAAATGAGGAAAAATGCCCAATCGTCGGATTCCTCCCGGAGATACCTCGATCGAAAGGGGAGTCGGCCCAGATTTCGGAAATTCAAGAATTTTCACGCTACGATGCCGGGAACGCGAAATATTGCGAAAAATCGGGCGCCAGGGAGGCTGACCGTAATCCAAGAAAATTGAAAATTTCCACGACCCCCGGGTCGACAAAATGACGACAAATGCAAATTCGTCGGATTCCTGTCGCAGATACCTCGAACGAAAGGGGAGGCGGCCCAGATTTCGGAAATACAATAATTTTCACGCTACGATGCCGGGAACGCGAAATATTGCGAAAAATCGTTCGCCAGCGAGGCTGGGCGGAATCCAAGAAAATTTCGAATTTTCACGCTACGATGCCGGGAACGCGAAATATTGCGAAAAATCGAAGAATTTTGAAAATTTCCACGACCCCCGGGTCGACAAAATGACGAAAAATGCCAAATCCTCGGATTCCTGTCGGAGATACCTCGATCGAAATGAGAGGCGGCCCAGATTTCGGAAATTCAAGAATTTTCACGCTACGATGCCGGGAACACGAATTCTTGCGAAAAATCGGGCGCCAGGGAGGCTGGCCGAAATCCAAGAAAATTGAAAATTTCCACGCCCCTCGGGTCGACAAAATGACGAAAAATGCAAAATCGTCGAATTCCTGTCGGAGATACCTCGATCGAAAGGGGAGGCGGCCCAGATTTCGGAAATTCAAGAATTTTCACGCTATGAAGCCAGGAACGCGAAATATTGGGAAAAATCGGGCACCAGGGAGGCTGGCCGAAATCCAAGAAAATTGAAAACTTCCACGACCCCCGGGTCGACAAAATGACGAAAAATGCAAAATCGTCGGATTCCTGTCGGAGATACCTCGATCGAAATGGCCCAGATGTCGGAAATTCAAGAATTTTCACGCTACGATGTCGGAAACGTTATTGTGTTCAAAACATCAAGTGTCATTCGTGCTAGTCCAGGAGTAAAGGTGACGCATCGTCTGGTTGTTCTTCTTTTTTGCCTAAAATATGTTCCGTCCACGTCCCCCCTTTCGTTTTCAAACCTCAACCATATCACGCTATTTCTGTTCGTCTTGAGAATGCCTCTGCTGGAAGTATAGTCCTTCGGCATAGTGAACTGACACTTGGTAGTAGTAATTCGCTAACATGTATTCCAAAAATCAGCGAACCGAGTAGTATATTATACGGTAATATGCGAAGCAGCTTTCCCTCCCTTCGACTAAATTGAATTATTTATGTCGCATCGAAGCGAGCTTCTCTACGCTGCTGCCCAGCTTATCGATTATTCTGTCATCACGGCGCGAGTATTTTAGGCAATGCAAATCATAAATATTTAACCGGAATATTCTGCATCACATGCATGCAATTCGAGTCCATGGAATCAACCCTGTAAATTTAAATTAGGTTTGCTGCCATTCAATGCCATCATGCATTCCCGGATTTGCATTCGAGGTAAATTATCTACCGTTAAAAACACGAGTGATACCATTAGCCACACTAGCGCAAATTGCGTTGCCATGCTCCGGGGCTCAGTGAAAATCCTATCTGTCAGCCAGTTGCCTCGGAACGCAAGGATGATTTCCCAATTAAATTTCACCATGTCTACTACCTACTCAAGTTTAGTTGTTTCATGTAAATAATTTTCTCAAAGTGCCGGGGTTGGGCCTATCCACATCGGGGGCTGTCACCGCATGCTTTTGTCAGGCCGTGTAATACATCAGTTTAATTATCCTGCGACACATGTTCACCTGGCGTACACATCACACCAACACTTTCGGCGAGAAACCACATGCTTTTCAATTTTCGGGACTCATTCGTTTCGGTCGAATAGGCATTTATCGGGAACATTGCAAAATGTGTTGCTCCACGCATCGATGGACTTTGATAGGCCGGCAAGCTGTGTGATTTCTTGCCCCTGTAACGATGGAAACTAATTAGGTTAGCGCTTTACACAGAGAATGCAGACATCAGCTGGACTGAATGCTTATGAAATTTTAAAGGCTCTCCATGTTGGCATGTCCGTTGAAATAATCCTGGCTGACGCGGCCTTAAACGGGGATGGGACAGTGGAAAGTTACCATGCAGGCCTAGGTGACTTTGAGCCTTTCCACACGTCAGATCATGGATTCCTTATTTCCCTTCTCAACATTAGATACACCTCCTTACAGTCGAGCCAAGCATACCTTACATTTATTATCAACATTTAGGGCTTATTACACTTTCAGGACATTTGGGCTCCTTTCGAAGCTGCCTTAGGTTACTTGAATCCTAATTGAATTGAGCAACATGTCTACTCCGGGCGATAAATTTCAATAGTCTGATAAGAGCCTGGTAAATTAATTAATTGAAATTACATCTGATAACGGTTAAGTGCTCGTACAATTCCAATTCACACTAATATGTCCCGATCCGTGATTTACGCCCATATTAGTTCATCACAATTAATTTTCATCCCACTTGACGCTGCTGTTTATAGCTTTGTGCTGAATGCTTGCCATGTCTTCAGATTAGATCCTTGAATTGTCAACTAGTGGAGTTATCATGCAGTAGATGGTATCATCAATTATACAATGCAGCTATTGTGTGCTCTATTGGAAGTCATATTTCAGCGACGTTGGTCTGAACGTCATGAATGATTCAGTTCTCAGGGAAATGTATTTATGGTTCCTAGAGCTCCTCTCAGTCGGTAGCACTAATTTGCAAGGACTTATTGTTTTAATTGAAACATTTCGGTACGTCAGAGTTTCGGGATATGAATGCACGGGATATGACTGCACGGATTCCTGCGTTTATAGATAAGCTTTTGATAGAAGGGTTGCAAACCATCACATATGTATAACCAATTCAATTTTCCTTTAAAAGGGGGTTCCAATAACTAGTATGTAAAGACATGTGGTTCATGCAATCCTCCCTGCACTGGAGGAGGTGCTAATAGGACCCCAACCCAAGGTGGAACAGCATTCGCCGAGGGCTTCGTGGCCAATGGGGAGCTTGACCTTTAGCATTCGAACACTGAATACGCTGGGCATTTTTAGCTTCAAATAAGACCCTTACCCTGGTGGCCGGGCTAGCCAGGGTGGACATTCTTCCAGGACTAATCGTGGGACCAAGACATGGACTCAATTTAAAAAAACAAAAACAAATAAACCGACTATGAAAAAAAAGATAGTGATGCCAGGATCATCGGAGGGCAAGCTGCTAGCATCCAGCTAGAAGACAGTAGTCGTCGAGAGCAGCACACTCGGTGTCAGTTTTGGCACTGCTGTGCTGAATCCAACCCCAGGGACCTCCAGGATCGAGGCGACACACGAACTAGTGGTTTCCAGCCTGGAATCCACTACCGTCAAGCTGGGTGTAGTGAGTACCAGACATAGTGCTCCTAACCCGAAACCGAAAGTAAAAACTGACAAGAACGTCGGTCATCGGAAACTGGCTAAGAAGCGAAGATCCACTGGTGTCCTGATCATGAGCTAGTACCAGAAGGCCATGCGTATTCTCAGCAAGATTACTAAGAATAAGGAGGCCATTACTGTCGACGAGCAGGATAAAAAGGACCTCGCTAAATACCAGACGATTGTTGAGGAATACAAAAGTAAATGCCTGGCCAGTGAGCAGAAGGCAAAGCCCACCGCTCTTAAATGCAATCGATTCCAAGAGGAGGTTGAACAAGTTCACAAACGCAGCAGAGTGGGCAAGAACTCGGTCGCTAAGCAATATCTGGAAAAAAGTACGCAGCAACGGTCAGCCGACGAGCCACAAACTGCGAAACCCTTTCGGGGCTTGATCAGGAGCCACTTACGTGTTGCGCTGGTGGGTAGTAATTCCGTTAGCGGCAAGCTAGCGCCGGAGATGTGGACGAGTGTTGAGACCAGGCTGCCAGAGTTGATGATTGAACACCTCCTGGACGCCAAAGGCAAATACACGTCATCCATCCCCTGCTTTGATTTCTCTCAGGTGGTCTGTGGATTTCACGTAATAGCTTATGAGGACCAATTCTCCAGGGGCTTTCTCGGTTTGTGCGTCTTTAACATTAGCGACGCCTGGGAGGGCCTAAAGCTTGAACTTATCCTCTATGACTCCCAGGAGACCGGTCGATCGCATCTGGTTGCCGAATACCCGCATGGATAAGGACAATATTCCAATCCCTGCGCCTTCAAAACCCCAGGATTTCCATGGACGATTGGGATGTTATCAAGGAGGAGTGACCTTTGACAAACAACCAACCTTTTCTGCCCCGTATAAACGGAGAGTGCCTGGACGCACTGGAAAAGTAGACTATAAAGTGCACTTCGGAGTGAGCAACACAAAGGTAAAAGTATTCCGCTCTGCAAAACCGGACGACGGCTTGGATTCAATAGACGCCGCCAACAAGCTTTTGGAGGAGATTAGGATTGATGGTTCGACGGGGACCTGGAAATCGACCAAAGAAGTGAGCCATTCTTTGATTTTATTATTCCTACATACCTATCGGTGTGTAACAGAGGCAGTACACCAAACATCCATTTCCCCAGCTCGGAGAACTGTGACGGTTGGGAGGAGGAACTTGATATCACCTTACTAACCGACAATGGGATCCTCCTCAGATCACAGTTAAACGCTTCGGATACCTCAGAAGAATCCACTGGACAAAGTTTGGTCAAATAATTATGAACAAACTGACCGGTCCGCAAATTGTGAAGATTGGCACTACAGACGAACTGATGGTCAAATGTGGGGGGGCTTTGGAAAAGTATTCGATACCGCCTTTAAAGTCTGGTGCCCTGCTAAATACAGCTAGAAGGCACTGCCACTGTGTTGAAATGAAGATTTCTCCAGCCTCAGGAAGCTGATCAGAGAGATTCACCATCCGCTACAGGCATAAATATTGGCTGAAGAAGTACAAGTCGAACATCAAAATCGCCAAAAGGTGGTCTTGGGGGAACATCGAAAGCACGTGGGCTCATGGACGAAAGCTTTTGATAAAACCGTGGAGGTGCTGGTTCAAACGCATTTTCACGCCAGCGAGGAGAACTGTTAGTCAGAAGCTTGTTTAGAGGAATCGCGGCCGAACAACAATGTACTCCTAAATCTCCTCCCCTTAGACCTCCACATTAAATACGTTGCACTTGGCAGTCCTTCAGTGGGTACAGTCGGTGTCTCGCTGGCGACTGGCACATGGCGAAGGTTCACAACCTGTGGCAAGTCAAGGAGGATTTGGCCCGCTTATAACATAGTCCGATCACAACTCCTGTGTCCGACGTGTGCAAGCCAACCAGTTTTAGCAATGCTGTTAAGAAGAAAAGTGCTGGCACCAATCTTTTCCAAAACCAACCCTCAAAATGGGTACAAACCCAGCCCCCCCCCCCTGCCGTGTTTATGAAAACACTTTATATGTCCACGTAATGAAGTACCAGAGGGAAATTATCACTCACTCACCCCTTTCAAACTTAATTTCTGGCGTTAATCTAATCGCCAAGTTTAGGGAGGACAGCTACAGTGGCGTCATTTTGACATTCGGGAAGTCCATTCTTTTTCGACAAATTAACTATGTTTCAGATGATATTGTCAGATCTGAGACTCTAAAAGGCTCACTAAACAGAAAGCCTGTCCGTCGCGAATTTTGTAGTTTTTCCCAACGTGTCCGCAGTCCGCCGCTGACAAGATTTATCTGCCACGGTAACCCGCTTGCTCTTTGACTAGGATGTTGCAATATTTCATAACACGAAGTTCGCCCTGTTCGCTTTCTGTTTGGCGAGCCCTTTAACCTCACGGCTGATTTCGTTATTGTTTCTGTCTACTTCCCTCCCAAGATCTCTAACAGGGAGTTCAGCTTCTCTCTTTCTGTGAGAGATATAACAGTGTCCTCATCACTGCGGATTTAAAGCCAGATCCCAAGATCTTGGAGACTACCTCAGTAATTGCAGAGGGACAAGTTTGGGGACAGATGTCCTCAATTCCTCTTTTAATTTTCTTAATAATGGACAGCTCATTTATATCAAGCCACAATCTTTGCTTAACCAATTGTGCTCCGTTTTAGACATTACTTTTGCTAATTGCGCTAGCCAATCCTGGCAGTGGATTACGATTATGGACAAAATATCCAACAGCCACCACACTTCCATTTGCAGCTCTACTCACTTAGTTAATGTAGTTCCAAATTTTAAATTGATACCAATAGGTGCAAAGTTCAGATCCCCACTTTAACTAACATAATGAAACGTGAAACAGCTGTCGCAATTAGACCTGTTGCAAATAACAAAAGTCAGGCCAAGAGTAGGTGGTTCGCAAAGCTCAAGTTTCCCTCAAAAGGAAGCAAATTGCGTATAAGCGTTTTAGGGCTTAATCAAATGCTATAATTTTTTTCCTTTTTGAAGAGGCTAAGCAGTTATGGAACATGGCTTTGGCGGATGCGAAGAGGTAGCGGTGGCGTGAGATTTGGACTGACTTGACTATGACAATGGATGTAAAGTCTTCCTGGAAATCCATGCAGAGTTTCCGTAACTACCACAGTGACAAATCTCCTTCCTGGGACCCAACGAGAAACCTTAAATACCTTGAATTTCCACCAGAACGACATCTAAGTCTTTTTTGACAGCCACGACCAGCATGAATGTCACCTGAGCCATCTGTTTGGACGCTACGCTAAGCCAAGCTCCGGATTACCTGGAGCAAGCCTCAAATCCGTCTCTCAGAGGTTCTTTTCGCCGGATTTTCTGCCAACAGCGAAGGCTTCTGGCCACCACTGAAGATGTGTGCTATCATCGAATTCCTAAAACCAACTGATTCATCGTAGCTTAGGCGCTTCCACGGCATCATAACTTATTACCAGCATTGCATCCCACACGCCGCCCATTGTCAGGCGCACTTTTTTCAGCTGCACAAAACCAAACGGTCCAAGGTAAACTGGACACCGAACGCCGTCATCGTTTTCGAACGCTACAAAAGAAGCATAGTATCCACAGCAACTACGACCTCTCTCAGGCGGTCCAAACCGTTGGCTTTCCGGACCGATGCATGGAACACAGCTCCCGGTGCGGTACTCGATTAGCAGGGAACTAATGGCATCTGAGTCACCCTGGGTTTTTTTCGTGGAGGGTTGGGAACGTCTCTATTGCCACAGCGATATCTGCGAAGAAAATCAGCAAGGCTCAGGACAAGAACATTCAGCCTCCTCACTTCATGGCCACTCCTCACCTCAAAATACACCGGCTTAACTTTGAAGGAAACGAGGCCTACTATGCGGAGCTCAATCGAGACATGAAGCCGTACCTGCCGCCTTGTCTTTTGAATTCCGACGGGCGCTTTGACTACATCTATCTAAACCTGGTCAAGATGCCACTTTGCGAGAGCTATGAGAACTGCTTCACGATCATCCACCGTTACACCCGCTAGCCTCAAGCGGTTCAAGAAACAGACGAATTGTCGCAGACCATGTGCAAACAAGGCCATACCATCGGCAAGCAAACGGCGGTCGAACGGATGCATAGAACACTCAAGCCGACCCTAAAGTGCACACTAGGGAGGCCCTGACAGCACCTTTAAGGAGGACTTACAAGCATCACCAACCGAGATGGTGTTCGGCGCATGGCTATTCATACGGACGAATTGCTCCGAGCTCACTCCGCACGACTTTGCCTCGGAACTCCGGTAGGTCTTCAACGCCATCCGCCCAGTATCCCCGGCTAGACACATCACATCATCCCTTCGTTTTCAAGAACGTGGCCACCTGCGAGTACGTCTTCCGCCACATGGGTGCTGTTAAGAAGGCGCTGGAGTAGCCTTATATAGGCCCCCACCGGGTGGTCCGGAGATTCAACGGCCGAAACTGCCTCGTGGATGTTGATGGTGTTGAGAAAACACTCTCGACAGACCACCTCAAGCCAGTTATCAAACAGGTAGACCACACACCATCTCCTTCGACACCATAGCCCCGTCGTCGTCGCAAGAAAGTGCAGGTCCCGCGCGAACTTTTCCTCGTGAATCGATCGAAAGCCCGTCAACGCCGCTACACGCATGTTCCAAACCTCACCGGCGAATCTAATCAGCTGAATTGTTTGCTTTATTTTCATTTGTAATAGAAGAAATTGCTTGGACTTGGATCCTGCGCTCCCTTCGATTCGGCCCTCCATTCCCGTGGGACGTAGCCTGTGCAGTGATCCCAATCTTAAACTTCAACAAACACCAATCTGTAAACATACTATAACTAACTGTAACTAGGCATAGATTCTAATGAATATCAGAAAAGGATTTCAAAAATATTTTCCTATTTTCTTCGCAATTATTTCAAAAGCAATCCATTATTGGTCAAAGTAAAATTTGCATTAAATATTCCTCCAAATTCACAATATGAAATTGATGAGGATACCATTGTTCTCCAGGACATTTTACTTGATTTCTTGACATAAATCTTAAAAGATCTAGAAACATTCATCTGGAGTAAACTACAATATCCCTTAAGCTAAGAAGTCCTTCCAACATATGAAACTGAAACATTCCCCCGAAAAGCTGTCCAACTTCTTCAACTACTAATGCTTCCCTCATTTTCGGTTCAAAAACCGCGCCAACTCACCTTCATGGCACAATGCCCGGGATTGTATCTTTCATTCCGAAATTAAAATACAGATACACTGAACATGCTTAGGAGTATTACACAATTCAGGATAAAAAAACTTCAGAGTCGACAGTTTGGAAAGTTATGAACAGTGAAATAGTAAAAGAAGTCGAGAGCATTGTCCCGGCGACTGGATTCGAGCCAATATTCTGGGTCGATATAAATGAAATTGTTTGTGCTTAAAATAATGAATTTAGAATTTTACGGGAATTACTTCCAGTCTCCCCATGGGAGCTAAGATTTTGGCAGCAGAATTTAAGGTCCTTCCACTTTGTTTGATTTCATTTCATTAAGTTTATCTGATGATTCAATCAATATTTCCAGGTTTTTATCAGGATCTTAGAGTAAATTTGGAGGGGCAATGATAGCGACGAACGACGAGGAACTAGCAATTAATTTAGTAGCATCCGAAGGATGCATTTATTCTATTGGCAGGAACTACTTATCACCAACAAATGTTAGTAATAGTGATTTTCCACAATGCGCAAGATTTTAGAGGACCTCCGGTAAGAGTAACTCAAGGACAAACCGTTTCATCGAAAGTGCAGAAAAAGGTTGAGGAAGGAAATGGGGACAGCCTACCATAAGGAAGGAATTGTTTCCAACTCGCTTAGAGATAAATTAGTATGGATAGACATGGATAGATAGATTACTGACAACTTTCACTAATTGTTACGTAGATATTCTAGAAATGTATTCTTCATATTTGGCAAATTGGCGCCCAACGTAGGACTACACATTGAATACGATTTAAAAGGTGGTTTTCTAGCAATGGAATATATGCTGCTCCTAGGGCAGACATTTTGGAAGCACGGTTGGTGATATCAAAGTAGTGGTTGTGAATGCGGAGTTTATCGTCAAAGCTTACGCCCATGTCGAGGATAGACTTTATATAGAACAGAGAGCAATCTCCGAGAGAGTAGAAGAAAGGGGTGAGAGAGGTTTTAAGCGAGTAACACATCCAGATTTGCCTGCAGGAAATCCACTGGTGGTCAAAGGGTAGTATAGGTCCCGGGGCGGAACGTGGATTGGTACCCACGATGGAGCATAAAACCTGGGAAATGCCTGCTGAACCAACACCAACAGCTCTACTACCAAACCCTATCTCCACCTCCACGTGGTGACCGCTGGGAGCTCTTTCTTGACGAAAAGCTGCAGACGGAGAAGGATGAAGGCGAGTCTCCCGCGCCTAAAAACGGGACAAATTGTACCAACTGGTCCTCCAGGTTGGGGGTTGGGTAGGGCTGACAACCCTACACGGAAAACAACTCGTTACGAAGCCACAACAGGAGCCTCGGACAGGACGGATTTTAAAACGACGGACCCGGCAACGAATACAGAATAAAGATTTGCGCATTTTCTCATGGAACGTGCGCTCCCTGTACAGAGATGAAGCTGACCAGCAGCTAGCCGATACCCTGTCCCAATATAGGGCTGATATAACAGCGTTGCAAGAGATGCGATGGACAGGGATCGGTTTCATGGAGAAGAGCCACTACACCATATATTATAGCGGTCATCCAGTAAACCATGTGCTCGGAGTAGGTTTCTTAGTCAGCCAAAAAATGAAACCTGCTGTTATCGGCTTTGAAAGTATAAGCGAACGGCTATGCACTCTGCGCTTGCGAGGCAAGTTTAGAAATATAAGCCTCATAAACGTTCACGCCCCTACAGAGGAGACTGCAGAGTCGGAGAAGGATACCTTCTACGAGGCAGTTGAAAGAACCCTCGAAGCCTGTCCCAGATATGATATCAAAATCATACTTGGGGATTTTAACATCCAAGTAGGGAAGGAGCCCGTATTCAGGCGATACGTTGGCTCCCATAGCTTACACGAAAAAACAAATGATAACGGACTGCGGACTATTCAATTAGCAGGGTCACACGAAATGGTTGTTGGAAGTACCTGGTTTGCGCGGAAAGCGGTCCACAAACATACGTGGGCCTCTCCAGACGGGACCACTTTCAACCAAATTGACCACGTGTTGATCGAACGCCGCCACCTCTCAGCCTTGATGAATGTCAGAACATATAGGGGGGCCAATATAGACTCGGATCACTATCTCGTTGGCATGGTGCTCCGAGCTCGAATAACAATACCACCTAGAATCCCCTCTGACAATCAAGTGAGAGTGAACACTGAAGCCATCCACAACACAACCCTCCGCGACACCTATAAGAGGGAAATGGATGCCGCAATAACCGCAGTCAATAGAGGACCTGGAGATGAAGCATCAACTAATGATCTTCACAACCACCTGAAGAACGTTATCATGGATACGGCCACAAATATACTTGGCCCCAGCCGCAAAAGGAGTCGGAACGGTTGGTTTGACGATGAATGTAAGCTAGCAACGGAACGGAAGAATGCCGCATACCGAGTAATGTTGCATTCTCAAAGAACGCGGGCACGCGCAGAGACTTATCACGAACTCCGTCGAGCGGAGAAGCGACTTCACAGACGGAAAAAGGAAGCCTGGGAGAACCAACAAGTCTGTGAACTAGAAAAGTACAGGGAGCAACCGCAGCAGGCGCGGAAGTTTTACCAACAAGTCAGCAGGATGAAGCCTTATACACCTCGATGCTCATCCTGCCGAGACAAAGAGGGAAATCTGATTTCCGACAGAATGGGCATATTAGAGCGATGGGTTGAGTACTTTGATGAGCTACTGAACAACCAGAACATCGGCGAGTTGGAGGTCCCGCCAACTGAATACGACGGACAAATACTGCCACCACCAAGTTTAGGAGAAACAGTCCGTGCAATTCATCGGCTAAAAAATCATAAGTCGCCAGGAGCCGATGGAATTACAGCCGAATTGGTTAAATATGGAGGCGACCAGTTACACCAAGTGGTTCACCAACTTGTGCTCAAGGTATGGGACAGCGAATCAATGCCTGACGATTGGCAGCGAGGCATAATCTGTCTCATACATAAAAAGGGAGATATCACACAGTGCAGCAATTATAGAAGTATCACGTTGCTGAGTACCATCTATAAGATATTCTCCACTATCTTGCTAGGCCGGATAGCCCCATACGCCCAGAACATCATTGGCCCATACCAAAGAGGCTTCACTCCAGGCAAATCAGCAACAGATCAGATTTTCTCTCTGCGGCAGGCGATGGAAAAACTGTTGGAATATGGACAACAGTTGCACCATCTGTTCATCGACTTTAAAGCCGCCTATGATAGCATAGCCAGGGTAAAACTGTACACGGCCATGAGGGAATTCGGTATCCCGACGAAATTAATAAGACTGACTAGGCTGACCCTGACCAATGTGCGAGGCCAGATAAAAGCAGCAGGATCACTCTCAAGACCATTCGACATCAACAACGGTCTACGACAAGGGGATGCGCTATCATGCGTCCTCTTTAACCTGGCCCTCGAGAAGGTGATCCGTGATGCTGAGGTGAATGCAAGAGGTACGATCCTCTTCAAGTCCACCCAACTACTGGCCTATGCTGACGATATCGACATCATGGGAAGAACCACCCGAGACGTTCAAACTGCCTTCATCCAGATCGAGCAGGCGGCGCGAGATCTTGGGCTGCACATCAATGAAGGCAAGACAAAATACATGGTGGCAACGTCAGCACCGAAGACGAATCAACCAACAACATCAAACCGCACTGGTCAAACACAAACACGAACAAGAATAAGGATAGGAGAATACAACTTTGAGACCGTTGACAATTTCTCCTATCTAGGGTCGAAAATCACAACCGATAACAACTACGATGATGAAATCCGCGCACGGTTGTTGTCAGCCAACAGAGCCTACTTCAGCTTACAAAGACTGTTCCGCTCGAAACGTCTCACCATAGGGTCAAAGCTCTTACTGTACAAGACTATGATCTTGCCAGTCCTCATGTATTCCTCGGAAACTTGGGTTCTTAGCAAGAAAAATTGCGAACTCTTGGCCGCGTTCGAGAGAAGAATCCTCCGAAGAATTTTTGGCCCCCTACATGAGGATGGACGATTCCGTAGCCTACACAATGACGAAATCTATGAGCGATACCATGACCGTCCGCTTGTGGATAAAATCCGGCTCAATAGGTTACGGTGGGCGGGTCACTTAATCCGTATGGATGAAGATGATCCCACCCGGAAAGTCTATAAGGGCAATATCTATGGTAGGAAAAGAAGACGAGGCAGACCCTGCCTAAGATGGAGCGATGGCGTGGGCCAGGACGCCAGACAGCTTTTAGGGATATCGAATTGGTGGACCTCGGCGCAAAACCGGGATGTCCGGAGTTATTTATTAAGGCAGGATACCGGTTGTTGCGCCGTTGATGATGATGATGATGAAATCCACTGAAGACATAGCAAAGGAAAACAGCTTGAGGTCATCGACGTATAACAAGCAAGGACAAGAGAGGGTTGGTCGTTAATAAAGAATAAAAATAAAAAAGGTCCTGGAACGGATCTTTGTGGCGCACCAAAAAAAGACTAGGAGTGCAACCATCAAAGGAAACCCTACAGGCTCGGAGGGAGAGGTAGGAGGCAAGCATGTAATAAGTTATAGAGGAATGTTGAGAGAGACGAGTTTAGACAATAGTATCTCGTAGTTAATGGAATTAAAGACCTTAGAAAAGTCCATGTAACTGACTTGGAGTTCCAGCCGAAAGTTGAGGCATTTGGCCACAAAGTTGTTGAAGTCCAGAAGATTGGCAGCAGTGGATCGACGTTTTATGAAGCCGTGCTGCTCCTTAGCTATAAGATGGCCGAAGTGGGTGGCTAACGAGTCATTGACGTACCTTTCGAAATAGGGCGGAAATTCTCAGCAAGAGTATGGTCATCGCCTTCTTTTCGCAGGCTGGGAAACTGACACTCTCCGAGGCTCTAATTGAAAATAATGCAGGGACGAAGGGAAATGAACTTAGAGCCTTTAATCAGGAAGAAGTTTTGAAGATCATGGGGGCCTGGTCCCACGTTAGTATCAAGGTCAATGGGGTAGTTCATCCAAGAGGAAATAAGGAGAGAAATAGCAGCAGACTTGAAGGAAGCTGTGCTCCGAAGGAGGGAAGAGAGGAAGAACAGGGGAAGAGTTATGCGCCGAAGAGAAGTAACTGTAAAGTAAATCACAGTGAGGTGAGGTAGCAGTGGAGCCAGAGAATCTAATGAAAGTGGGAGGGGACTGGAAGGCATTGTGGGCGCTACGGATGTGAGACTAGAAAGGCTGCAAGCTACCATGCGCTAATTCGACTTCAACACTGTCAAGGTAATCCTTCCTAGACTGAACTATCAGCGAATTAACTGAAGATTGCAGAGTGCTGAAATGGTCAAGGGCAGCATGACTTCCGGTGGATAAAAACTGTTTCCTCGCTGCTTGCTTCAGACCAAGTTTTTTATGCATTGGAACCATAACAGATAGAAGCTCAGGAATTTGGCGAGGAAGGAACGTAACTAGGAAGGAGGTCAGACAGATTAGAATAAAATGAGATAGAGATGAGAGAGTGGGAACCCAGTTGATTGACGCCAGAGCTAAGTTCAAACTCTCAAAGTTGCCCTTACGAAAGTTGAGCTTAGAGGGCTTGCGCATAGTATGGGAGTTGAGGCGTGGCAGCCGTACCTCGAAGTCAAGAGCTGGATGATAGGCACCACGAGCATCATATTGAAGAAGTAAGACAAGATTGGGCCGTTCTGGCATGTTGGAGAGGAGGAGAGTGCGATTTAGATGATTTGTGGTGCAGTTAAAGCGAAAAGCAGCACAGGTGTTCATGAAAGTGAATAAAGCGAGAGACGAATAAGAGGAACATACCGAAAGTTGTGGCAGATCGGGAATATTAGGAAAACAAAGGGGGATCAACACAGACAATAAAGTTAAGAGAGGGAAACTTACAGTGAGGACTTCTGAAAAACTGTCAAAGAATTCACCGTACAGATATGAGGAGCTGAGGCAAGGGAAGTATAAGCAACATATAATAAAAGGACAGACATTGGGAGTGAAAACACATAAGGTGATACAATCATAGGGGGTAGAAGATGGAGGAACGATGGATTCGGCTCGTAAGGGGACTTAACCGCGATCAAGCTACCTCCACCAGCTGACTTACTTGAACCTAGGTGATCTCGGTCGCAGTGAAAGACAGGGAGGCCCCCCCCCCGGAGCTCAGAACTTGAAATCTTATCATCCAACCATGTTTCACTGATACAGATGAGATGCTGTTGAACAGCCAGGGAGGAAAATTGAAACATGATAGCCTGGTACGTAGGCCTCTCACAATTTGATATTAATGGTTTCGCGAGGCAGGTGGGCGACACGGAAATTCGTTCGTCATTTATTCCTCTAGTAAGGATTAACGAATGCGCCTTGCGGCCGGTTGAGCGACGGGGTCGAAGCCATGTGGATACGCCACTTTGAAGGATGCAATTACGCGGTCGGAGGAGTCATCCTTCGTCAGTTCCACGTACGGAAGAGACGACGGAGGTAAACCAGCTTTACTTCTGATGTAATTATGAACTAGAAAGTAGAATGGGCTGGTAACAAGAAGTTGCTTAGGTAGTAATGCGATTTTAATATTCATTGAGTTCCAAAAAATGAGATTCTACCCTGCCTAGAACGTGAATGGTTCCAGTAGATGACCCACCTTCTACCGGAGACTTCTTGATTTAGAAACAGTTTTTACGTATCCTCGAAGATAGTAATCTCCTGTATATCGTATGGTAGGTATCTGTGGTGCTCCGAGGAGCCCAATTAGCGCTGAGACCGTAACTGCTGTTATGAAAATAAGGTGGCAGAGTCCGGGCGGTTCTCGAACCCTGCAGCCAAAAATCTGAGGTCACAAAAAATGGTTAACCTACTGCCCGTAGCCTGAGTCTAGATAGAACTGGACAATCGCCAAAGAAGTGCCCGAGGGTTTCCCTATTTTCTTCGCAGCTTCGGAAATGCGAATTATACGGTATTCCGTGCCTGGCGGCATGGTCTCCACGAAAACGAGAAAATGTCGGGTCTGTCAGCGGTAAAGTAGGAGCTTGGAGGTCCAATGTTATCTGTGAACTGTACACTGGGAATGACATCCGACTAGCCATACATGCTGCATTGTTTCTGGAGATCATAGCCAGTTTTGGAAAGCAGGATATCATTGAAAACCTTGTCGTTAAGCAGGTCTGAGAAAGATGGAATGCCAAGCTCGTCGTCACTCACATCGGCTTCGAGTAGCTCCTATATTAGCTGACACCACGACGGAGGGCATAACAGAATAGCCTCCAGGGAGCACCTTTTAATCCCTCAGAATATCTATCTTGGCCGACGATCTGGTACAAGATAGCAGCCACGGTCCTTTTCAGGAGGAGATATTTAAATGCCGCAAGGAAGAAGAGGAAAAATACATCCCCGAAGGTATTGTGGGCGCCATTGAAGCTCAAGAGGCAGGACCGAGCCGGAAAGTGAATCTGCTGCTTATTGAGCAGGCAAAGCTCGATGACCCAAACCAGTATCATACGCAGTATGTGACACGTCGGAGAAAGAGAAAAATTCTTTGCATCTACATCAGTTGTAGTTACAACGATAATTTCCAAGGACAACATTGCTGGCTAAAGATCGCTGGGCTTACCGTGAACAGATTTATGGTCCACAAGGAGGAAGTATGCAAGTCATTTTGAATTCCTCTTGCAAAAGGCCAAGAGCCAATTTTAAAATATATATATTTTTAGAGTTCCTGACAGGAGACCTTGTATCTATTCAAATTTCACTGGATGCCAGGGAAGAACTCGGGAGTCAGTCGTGGTAGCATGCTACTTTTCAAGAGACGGCTACCACCAGAATTAGTACTTAGACTGGTGAAGTTCTACGAGAGGAAAGCGTTCATAATGGGATCAGATGAAGCAGTGACACCAATCGATGATGTGCGCACTTTCTTGACCTTATTCTTAGCAATGCGTGAAGATAGTGGAAAAACAGGCATTGAAGATGGTGAAACAGGGACCTACCCAAAATGAGAACAGAGGTCAGGAAACCGGGCGAAACAAATCAGGGACGGGTCGAGATACAAAAACCCGCTGACAACTTATAGTAACGCGGTCAAGAAACCAAAGCAAAACAGCTGCAAGAAATTCTGTGTAGGGATTGAACCAACCACTAAGGCTATACAACGCTATAGCAAAGGATGTACAATTTGCTCTGTCCTGCCAGCCAGAAGGATGTTGCCGGCGAATACAAAGTTGTTATGACCGCTCGGCTGCCAGTTAAAATGGCTATATTACATTTGGTTATCAACAGGCTTCCAGAACCGCCAGTAATTCCGCTTGAAATTAACTGAAAAATACTGGAAAACCGTAGGACTTGGCTACACTGTGCGTATCCCCAAAAATTCTTGCACCGACTCTACAGTCTATCTTTCATCCGTCGGTCAACGGACTGCCACTCCACCTTGGTTGGAAAGCCCCCAGCAAAATTTGTCTTGAAGTTCTTGGAGAAAAGAACCAATCCTTGTTCATTTAACCGCGAAGGAATAATTCGGGTACTCTTGTCTTGGTGGTGAATAGCAGCAATTCCATTTTGGTCAACTTATTCCGAGTTCGCAACTTGCAGCTCATAGGCACACCGCTCTTAATGCCCATTCATGATTTATCCCAAAGAAATGTAAATCTCGACATGGCACGGCATAACCCCTTCTTCTTGTTTCCGTAGTAGGCCCTTTGATTTCCCTCTCGGGAATCATCGATTTGATAATCTCACAGGACTGGGTCTGCCTACCTGCCAAGCAAGACTCTCATTCACAGTCCTCCTCGCAGGCGAGGAAGTGCGTCTGAACTAATAACTTCAG
This sequence comes from Hermetia illucens, assembly GCF_905115235.1. Lineage (NCBI taxonomy): Eukaryota > Metazoa > Arthropoda > Insecta > Diptera > Stratiomyidae > Hermetia > Hermetia illucens. The sequence goes on from NC_051849.1 coordinate 202,658,462, forward strand.
GATCTCACCAGAAGACTTCGTCCAGGAGCCTCTTTTTAATTAGGGATGCACTCCTATGTTCCTTGGGCAGAATCTTATTGAATCTGTTATTTTCGCTGGAGCTTTCAAAGCTCTGACAATAGTTGAGTTAAAATCGTTTCCTGGAAGTCTGGAAGCCGATTTGTACTTCTCTAAGTAGTCCTTTTGCTGCCAGTATTTGTTTCTGTAGCAGATTATGAAAACTTGCCTTGCCAGCTTCCTGAGTCTGGACAGATCCTCATTTCACCACGGTGGCGGCGTCTTCTTGCTGGATATTGCAGGTCACCAAACACCAAACAAACGGTTGTGAATGCCTTTTCCAAACCCCCAACTTTTAACACCAGCTGGCCTGCGGCGGTAATGTTACCAATTTGCGCACTGGAGAGTTTGTTCTTGATAGCTTGACCAAACTTTCTCTAATCAATCCCCTTGGGAACTTGAAAATTGTTGGCAGTAAGATTTTGACTGATGAAAAGTTTCCAACTGTGGTCTGATAAGGATTTCTGGTCAGACATTCTCCAGTTCCCTACCATTGAAACTCCATTGCCGGTTAAGGAGTTGATATAGCACCTCTTCCCAACCGCCACAATTCTCCGAGCTGGGAAAATGCAAGGTAGGTGTACTGTTATACCCCGATAGGTTCGTGTTAACGATAAAGTCAAAGAGAGACCTCTTTCCATGATTTACGAAATGCATCCACTGTATTTCTTCTTCTGGAGTTGGTCAGCCGTGAACCATGTAAATCAAGGAGATACATATACCTAATCCACTTAGATCACGGTTAGGTTGTTGAAATAAAGCTCTAGGTACAGAAAAGCGTAAAGGCTTTTCTTCGCGGGGAAACATGCACTTGCTTTGTCCCAATCAGTGTCCCTTGTAGTGTGAAACAAATTGTAACATTTACTTTGGAGTCGTTTAATGGTTCGGTTTCCTCCTATCTAGGGCTTCTATATTAACGCGATGTTGATTTCTTCCCCTAGGAGTAGACCATCAGATTAGCGGGGCGGACATGTTGCTGCTGACTTTTCCACGGTAATCTCACCATGATCTGCTTGCCTAGGGGTTCATCAGTCTATGTCGGACCATAGATCGTCACTTCCCCCAACAGTCGGTGGCGGCGTCGATGGGATCCAGGTCGTCTTTTGGTTTCGCGCAGTATAAGACTTTTACTTTTCTTTTCATTCTTCCCTGACTTCTAATTGCACTTTGCAGCTCGTTCTTCCAGTGCTCCCAGGGACTCTCCATTTGGGCGGAGCAGAAAAGGTTGGTTGTTAGCCTGGGGTTCCCCCCATTTGATAACCAATCGCTTCTCGCTGGCTTCCGGTGGCCATCACTCTTGTCAGCCCTTTGAACGAACCCTCATCGATTTCTCATCGTTCTTTACAGTCCGCTTTTCTAGTGCGTTCTGGCACTCTTCATTTATGTGGAGCAGAAAAGGTTGGCAATTCGCCCGGAGTTCTCCCCCTTGATAACAAGACACTCGTCTATGGGGATTCTAGAGATTTGAAAACGCAGGGATTGGACGAGTTTTTCCTTATCCATGCGGATCATCGGGGTTCATCATCTACATTACCGGCTTCCTTATCCTTGGCAATCTTACATTATGTTTGGCATTCCTATACTGGTACTTGAGCAGGACTCCAGTGCACCTCCGCTTCTTCACTGACTTCCGCTGGCGGTTATTCTTGTCAGCATTTGTTTTGGAAGGAACTCCCGACGGTTTCAGATTAGGAGTGCTGTGATTGGTATTCGTTATGTTCAAGCTGGAAGCCGCTTGCTTGTCTGTCGCTTCAGTTCCTGAGGGCACTGCTGCTATTCTCATTACGTTGAGTACAGCGATGCAACATCTGGCACCGATTGTACTGCTCTTGACGACTACTGTCACATTGGCCACGCAGTCCTCAGGGTAGGCTATTCCATCATCGCTTGGGCTCCTATTAGCACCTCCTTCAGTGCAGTTTGGACGATGCCCAGACTTCTGCTTAGGATCATCCCCCGCCAGAGCCTCCAGCTCGTCATTTGGATTAGTCGACTTGCTGAAATATCCAACCTAGAGATTAATCAAACCGGAGGGCCCAGAGCTATATACACATCAAAGCTTATTATTATCAAGCTACGTTACGGCGACCCGAGTAAGGTTCTAGCTGGTTGGATGAGATGAACGGTTCCTGTGGGATGCGGAATACAACACACCACTTCGCTACATTCCTGACACCGGTGAACCGCGGTTTAGGGAGGTAGCGCGTCTTAAAATAGGGCAAACACCTGAGTTAGTACAACTAAATGGACGGACAGATAGACGGATATTAGTTTAAGCTAACTCAGGAGACGGACAGTTTGGAGTACTCCTGCAGGTGTAGGAAACCTTCGGCGGCGGCCAGCTGATGGTAGGCAGGCAGTTTAAAGAGAAAAAAGAACGGCTGGAGGGATAGAACTTCTTATGGAGCACGGGGGTAGCGGGACACGAAATGCTGGCAATTGTCACCACTGTGGTCCGTGAACGCGGGCCCGTGCCTGAATTGGGGGCAAATAACCAAACAGTCAAATGGATGCGAACAAAAAAATACCAGCACCAACAATAGAGGGCTTGAAAAGCCTGACGCCGGGGGTTTTTGGGAACGAACGAACCGGCTCCCGACCGACGATGACCGGCGACCGTACTGCCTGGGTTGTAGGTGTCCAGGAGGGAACACCTAATTAGATACCGGTTCCTTTCAGCAGGAGTTCGGTTTTCCTTAGATCGCCACCTAGTCGAGCGAGATCGCTGGAGGGACGAGGTGTTTATCATACAATGAAGGGGAAATTTAACGAAGCTAAGCCCAGCGATGTAATTCTGATACCAGATGATGGGCGTGACGAATGTCAGCGAGCAAACGACCACCCTCAGTGCGGCAAATACCGTGCACTGGGTGAGCAGATAATGGAGCTCTGTGCGTTCATGAAGGATAATAAGAACATCTATCAAAATATTAGGGCTTTGATCAGAGGTATCAGAATGGTTTTTGGCAAGGCCAAGGCGGAGAAAGGAGCGCGTAAACCAGGCAAGAAAGTCACCGAGGCGACCTAGGTCATACCTCCTCTGTAAAGGTTGCTCAGCGTGAACGCTAGAAGAAGAAGCCGCAAGGGGATGGGTGAAATACCTGGACTTCAACGGATCCCCAAAAGGATGAAACGCCATTCTCCAAAAGAAATCGGAGCAGGCATTGAAAACGGCCAAAGATGTCCAAGAAAAGGCAGTAGCTGTGATGCCTTCAAATGAGGCAGAGCGTGAAGTGCGAGGCACGGAGGCATGGAGCAAGGTTGTCTCGAAGAAGACGAAGGAAGATACGGTCAGAAGTGATCGCCATTTCCAAAAAGAGAGAAGCAACTTATGGCGGCATCCTTAAGCAAGTTAAGTCGGACCCAGAGCCTGGGGATCTAGGAAACGGCATCTACCGAATTAGGCGGTCACAGAAGGGAGACCTCATGCTGGAGCCAAAGAAGTCTAATGATAAAACAGCGAAGAAATTCCTCGGTTAGGTGGAAAAATTCCTTGGCCAGCAGGCTAAAGGAATGGCCAAACGGCAGGAGGAAACTATCGAGTGCAAGGGCATCGATGAGATTGTTATAAAGGAGGATGTCTGCGTAGCACTGGAAAAGGTGTTAGAGCTTCCGGGACTACAGGAGTCGGCAGTCAAATCGATGCGAAAGGCTTATGGGTGGATGCAGACTGCAGTTATCAGCATACTCGCGCCGGGCAGAGTGAAGATAAGCTGGGTCAGCTGTCGACTCAGAGAGCGAGTGGACATGAAGAGATGCTTCAGGTGCCTCTACTTTGGGCACATAGCCCCAGGATGCACAAGGGTCCATGATAGATCAAAGCGGTGCAGAAAGTGGGGAGGAGAGGAACATATCGCAAAGAGTGGTAGAAGGACATCGACAACCGACATATTACTGGCAGTAGCAGATGTCCAGTGTTCAGGAGAGCGCTAAATATAAGGCCCAAATGAGATTGATTCAAATCAATCTCAGCAACTGTGAGGCGGCGCAAGACCTCCCCTCACAGACCCTTCGTGAGAAGGGAATTGACGTTACTATTATTTGTGAACCCTGTCGGAACAACGGTGGTGGTGGCTGGACCAGAGACCAGACCGGTAAAGCAGCGATGTGGGCGTGCGGCGGACAGCCCATTCAGGACGTTAAGCAACTTCCGGAAGTTGGTTTCGTGAGATCAAAGTTGGGCGGGATTCATGTTTACAGCTGTTACGCTCCTCCTAGCGCAACACGTGTGCATTACGAGGAGATGCTGCACTATTTGGTGCTGGACGCAAGAATAGAGGACGTATCCTGCTCCAGGCATTTGCCTAGTTGGATGCTGTACTTGTCAATGTTGGGAACTCATTTACATTCAGAATGAGTGACCTGGGCTCTATCGTTGACTTCACGGACGTGAGCACCACATTGGCGAGGGGAACCACCTGATATTACATTAGCATTACACTCACAGCGACCACCAGGCGATCTTTATTAAAGTAGCTGATGGGCCAAATGGCGGATTGAATGCTCGCAGAAAACGAATAGGGATGCCGGGCTGGACGACGAGAGCGTTCCAGCAGGATACGTTCTCTGAAGCTCTGACGGGTTATGACAATCTGAATGGCACGATGCCCGAAATGGCATCGAGAATGTGACGCTGCTATGCCCCGGAGGTGAGAGTTTGCAGGCAAACAGCCAAATTGAGCAAGAAGGCAGTTCTAGCGATCCAGGGGAAAATCCAATCACGAGGAGCGCGAACGGGATTATTGGACATTGCGTGGCAGCATAAAGGAGGGCATTCGTAGAAACAAATGGGATTGCTTTAGGCGACTGGGTGAGGATGCCAACATATGCCAATATAATGAATATATCATCCCAGCGGGGGTACTACAAGGGTTGGTGTTGAGCCCTTTGCTCTGCTACGTGATGTATAACGGGGTGCTTTTGAGCGCTGGCAGCTGGAATCATGTTGCGCATTAGGTTCGGGCTCTTCCTATTGCGAAGAAGATTGAACTTGACCGATGGAGAGATCGGATAGTAACGGGTTCCCAGAACTAACAGCTCCTTTCCTTCCCTCTCCTCTCGTTGGTGAAAGGGATTCCCTGACTTGAAGGCTCCCGAAGCCGGGAGGGCTAAACCGAATTTAGGTGTCAAACGGTTCCAGGCTAGCTCTCTGATAACAGGGAAGCGGTTCGTTGGTAGTCCGACAGCGTACTGTTGCGGGAGTTCAACACGTGCGTAAATGTATTCACCTACTCTACTAAAAAACCCTTGAGATTTAAGTTAAAATGTTCGATCATTAACTGAAAAAGGGCTCTTTTCTTAGATTGCTTAAAAATTCCCTGTTGGTTTCTAGCCCTAACCAAAATGAATGCCATCTCACCGACAGAAAACAAACCCCTCCCTTCACCACTTGAAAGTTAGTTGACTTGAAGCTATAAATTTTAAATCTATTGTTGTGTGAGCCACGGTTTGCATAGTTTCGTATTTCTAACGTGCACAATGTGTAAGCTTCTGGACTTTTTCATTCATTTTACTTTGCACAACTCCTCCCTTAATGACTCGTCCTTTCTGGCCGTTTCTTTTTGTTTGTTTTTACAGCGTGTTGGGAAATATCCTGGCCGGTGTTTGGTCGGCTTTGCATATTTTCTCTCAAGTTTCACAAGCCTTTGTTGAACAATTTGAGTCAAACGAGCGGAGAAGATCCTTTTTTTTTGTGCACTTTTCAGCATAGTTGAAAGTGGAAACCCTCAATGCTTCTGAAGTTCGCTTCGTATTAAATTATTTAAGTTTTGTTTGTCTATTACGGTGCACTCATGTTGCGTGGGCGAAAGGAAATGGGATGTTTTCATAACCATGGGAAATTTTGAGTAAGGTAAGTTAAATTTTTCTTGAAAAGATACTCGAGGGTAATACCGAATAAAATAAGGAACGATTTTGATGTGAGAAGTATATTCTGCACATTTGAAAGTCAAGTCAAGAACATTGCACACTTCCTCTTGGCGAGGAAAATTTGCAGCGAATCACAGTACTTTGGGGTGGAAACAGGAACGCCCGTCAATTCATAAGGACCTGGGGATGTACACGTAAAATGAATATCAACGACGATACGTTGGTAATATTCTGTTTCAGAGCATCTTGAATTACTTACGCTTAAATGTAAATATAGATCCTACCTTTTCTCCTACTCCTTTGCTTCCAAAGGATACATTCCCTTTATGAATACAGCCATTCTCATTACGTAACCCTCTATGAACTTCCACAATTTGCGAACCTATGCTCCAGAAACTTTCATCGCATAATGAAGTTCCCTCCAAAGCATTGCAACATTTCATGTCCGAAATCTCTCTTTGGAAGCCATTTCGTATGCAGGTCAAGAGAAAATCCCTCTGAAATTGGATTTTTTCCAGGTACGATGAAAGACATGAAAATCCCTGATTATAAAGGAATCATCCGATTTCAATTTGAAGTCCACTTGCTGCATTCACTGGATGCCGCAGAAGTCGAAGAGATTGTGCTTCCTTGGGGATGCAATCAGATATCCGTGATTTGGTCAATCTGAATTCTTGTCCCCCACTCGACGGAGCTTCATTCCCAAGTTCGAATACGAACTGCGGTAAATAAGGACTCAACCAGTCGCAGTTCTATTGATCTGACCCCATTTCCGCAAATTAATTTGATGCCACGAATTTACGCCGAGTCCTAAAGGTCTAAAGTGCATGTCAACAAAGTGCTTCCGGCAAAAAGTGTTAACTGCAGGCCCTCATTTTTATGTTAAGTCAAAATTATTACTATATGAGGCTCACAATAACGAAAATGGCCACGCGTTGACAGTAATTATTCAGCTCCACCCTTAAAATAAAATGCTCCACAAAATTGGCGTAATTCATTGCTTAATTATCTCAATTTAAACTGACATGAATATTTCATTGAAATTATTTATTCAGGGAATACGGCGAAAAAGGATGGCCGTGAAAAAGTTTGCCTATTTATTATGTGTCCTTCCACCAGGCTGAACGGAATTCCTTTAATTGCTTTGTTTTGGTCCAAATGTCCAGTTTCCGAAAATGCAGAATGGCAGCGAGTGTAGTTATTTCCATTGAACCATAAAACTAATGAAACCCTTGCATAGGAAATAAGCAGAACAGCCTCCCCTCGCGGAATGTCGACAAGTGAACAGTTTTGGGGATGTCGCGCTTCATTTAGCAAACGGTCCCGTGGCATAGAGCAAAGTACCAACTCGAATCGTTAGGAAAGGTTACATGACTGGGACGACCTGATTCTGTTTTTCTGGAATATCGATCGCGAAAGTAGATGCTTTCCGCCTCCAGGATTACGTAGAGGATAGTCCCGATAGATAAAAAGCGGAGCCCATTGGATGGGAAGGGTCTAGCCACGTATCACAACATGTGGTTCCTGTTAGAGTAACACGCCAAGTACAGGTGCCATGACCTGTTCGTTGTATTACCAATGGCCGTTTTCGATATATTTTGTGGAAATTTGTAGATTGAAATCAAATTTTACTAAAATACGGTTCGATAAGGATTTATTCACGCAAAAGAGCGTCACTATTACATTTGTCGTTACGAATTTTCGGTATTCACTCATTCATTCATTTAAAAGGAACCACAGGACCATACCTACGCTTCCATAACTGGCTTCCTTGATGTCCCATTTATTCAGGGAATCTTAGGTGACATAGGCGTGCATTGGTACCAACGATGGACCAGAAAATCAGTGAAATGCCTGCAAAACCAAAATCAACAGCTCTACCACCAAACCCTACGTCTAGCTTCATGTTTCGGTCGCTACAAGTTCCTTCTTAACGAAAACTGTAAATAAAGGATGAAGTCGTGCTCCCCGTTCACCCGTTTAGGGGTTGGGTAGGATTGACAACCTTACATGAAAAATTACATTTTAGGGAGCCTCATTAACATCCACGCTCCTACATTCCGAAAAGAATACTTTCTAGGAAGCAGTGTAACGAACCGCCGAAGCCTGCCCCATGTATGGTATATAAATCATGATTGGGAATTTTAACAGCCAAGTAAGGACGAAGCCTGAGTAGTAAGGACCCAATCACTACCAAGAAAATCCCTCACATCAGTATCTAAACGCTGCTTTTCAGCAAGCAGTATGGCTAAACACTTACCCTCATTGGTCGTCAACGACCCTTAACGAGCCGCTTAGAATACGTGGAGTGGCGTTCCCAAGGTACCCGAACAAGTAGTTCCGAGCCCCCTCGCTGGCGTAATACCTGCGTCCTAGGTAGTAGCCTCGAGAAAGTTTCTCGGTGAAGAGCGAACTGCTAATGACCGATACTCGCTGGGACACACTGGGAGTCTCCAGAGCCGCCGATAACTCCTTGTTAGCCTCGATGGGGTGATGTGAGCCTAGTTCTGCCAAGGTGGTAGTTGTGGCATGTATCAGGAGACAGCCCCTTCGGTACCCTGGTCGGGTAGTGTGCATTAAACCGGTATTAGCAAACCACGTTGTCCCGATCGTGCGCTGATCGGTCCGTGAGTTCCGGGATCAGCTAATCGGTGGGCAGGCCTGAGGGAACTGGGGTAGGGACTTTATCCCCAAGGATATACCCGTTCCTGACTATTGCAGCCCGCACCTCTTGCGCACGATGCACTGGTGAAAACTTAAATGTCAAATATAAACAATACGACCCAGGATATAATGGGAATCGAGAATGAGCTGGCTGCGTTTACACGCAGCACGAAAATGCGTAATTTGCCCCATGCCCAGCGAAAGACGCACCAAGGGCTGAAATACCCGATGAGACGTCGGTATGCACAAACAGAGAAGAAGACTGGCAAAGTGGTGCGACACTCGCAACCGAGACAGCAACCCAGAGAGTACCACGTAGTCCAAATCGGAGAGAGGTAAATGAAACTGAACAACTAAACAGATAATTTTGAATGTAAACCGAGTGGCTCCGCCTAGTGAAAGCTCAAGAAAAAAGGCTTATTAAGAAATGCGGGGCAATTGTGAAGCGCATGCAATCTGCAACGTTCCTCCAGAAAAGCATCAGCAAAGGGTTGAAAAATGGGGTTCCATACTACAGGTGACATGGAGAGTAAGAGAAATTCCACGGAAAGCAGAAACATCCGCATCTAGCGTAGAGAACACCGCGAGCGCAAAACGAGTCGCAGACAACCCATTGCAGAGCGCAGTAGGAAAAAAACGAAAAGAGGGCTCAAAAGAAGAAGGCGAAGAGGAACAAAAGACAACAACACGCAACGTCATCAAGAAAACCTTTGTTTAAAATTAAGGCGGACACGAACAATGGAGCACCAAAAGAAAAAGTGGGGAGACGAAGGAAGACTAGACCGCCACGAAGGGTGGTAGGGCCCTAATCGGTTTAGTCCAATGATAATAAAAGTTACGTTCACTGGAGCAGTCTAGCCTAGAGTCCAGGCGTTCTCTGAAAATCCGATACCTTGACTGCCTCACAGAAAAGAACGAGGTAGAAGAGGTCATCAAACGCAAACGTCCGGAGGTAACCAATGTCTGGATTAGTATCACCACTGCGACCTGCGAAAATGAGAGTTACGTCCTGAGAATGAGAACGTTGCGCACACTGCAGACTTTAGGTGGTGTCCAGTCTTCAGACCAGAACTGGAGAGAGCTAGGACGTGGTCAACATGATTCCCATCCTACAAATCAATATGCACCCTACTTAGGGTTCTTGCACAAGACCGAGGGGACGGCTTTGTCTGGATTCGGTGTTTAGGGGTAACTTTTTCCTGTGTCTATTTAACACCGAATGAGACGATGCCGTAGTTTCGAAGCAGGATTGATACTCTGGAGGACACTACCTTGCGCACAGAGAGGCGGAACTTAGTCGGAGGTGACGTCAATGCCAGCGCACTTGAATGAGGGATGCCTCACGCAGAATCTAAAGGGAAACGAATTCTCGAAATGGTGGCGAGAACAGGACTGGTAGTTTTGTACACCGGATCCACCCCAACGTTCTGGCGGCCAAGCTACGATGAAAGCATTCGAGACGCAATATTTTTGTCGGAATCACTGGTGTCACTGGTTGACGGGTGGCGAGTTCTGGAAAACTTCCGGCCAAGTGAACATCAATATACTGCCTTCGAAATGGTTGATACAAACACTCGATGGTACTTTTGGGGGTGGTGGCGCTGCAGCTGACACTGTCGTAAATTCAGCTATGAACCAGATAACGACGGTCTGCATAGCTCCTATACCCAGGAGGGCATCGAGACGTGGCTAACCTTCCATTTATTGGTCAATCATCAATTCATCAATTCTTGGGCCAGACAGTGCTTCGCGTGACAGAAATGTAAAAGTTCGAAGCATATGCGAAAAGAAGTAGGTGTGCTCCCCAGGTCCACCAAGTGCTTCCATGCCATCAACCTCGACATCATTAGCTCATTGTGGGATTCGCACGGTTTCTGGTATTGCCTCACAATCTTCAAGAGCTTCGCGCGGTAGGCTGAGGCGATTTTCCTTAAAAACCTTACGAGGCCCTCTGCAGCCATCATACGATGGACCTCACAAAGTTCTTAAGCAAGGTCCTCCCCGCCACTTTACCCTCAACTTCGGAGGCGTGCCTAAGAATGTTTAGATAGCTTTCTTCCGGGAGATAAATACTCCCAGGGGAGAGCGCGACCAGTTTGCCCGGTTTGACCAGCCTACTGTAGTTTTTGAGTCTGATTAGAGCAAACACTTCAAGATTGTCTTATAGCTGGGCGAAAGACGAGTCGACTGTAATGGGTTTTTACGATAATTCTTGTTGTTGAATGTTCAAATCACCGTCCGATCCGGTTACTTTCCCATACTATGAAGATTTTTGAACGCATTCTTGACAACCGTATTCGCGAAATCGGATTTGTCAAGAACTGTGAAAATACTGATGCAATACACGCTGGGCGATTGCTCATGGAGAAACTCGGTGAGAAGCATGAGGAGGATATCCGCGATCGATATGGGGTCCCACCTATCTTGGAAAAATTGCGAGGGAGGCGTTTTTGATGGTATGGTCGTGTAATTCGCGCGATCGTAAATTTACTTACCAAGTTTGGTCTGAACAACGAAGCCTATAGTGAGCGACCAAAAGGCCGGCCAAAACAACGCAACGTAACGAAGCAACTCCTGCACTTGTTTGGATGCAGTCTGTCGGACGCCTCGAGTGGATCAGTTTTCGCGAGGCTATTCGCCGGGAGTTAGGGATTCACTTGGTGATTGGGACATCCTTGAACTGTGAGACTGCACGCAAGATCCATCCGAAAATTTCGACTGTTACTATAATGCTGTGCATTCGCTAGCAAATAGGCTAGAAAATTCCTGAACGAAAGGTAAATTGATAGTGTTGCTATACCGTAGGCTAAGACCCGAGGTGCAGAGGGAATTAGTGTTGTAGAGCGAAGGTTTAGAGGAGCATCTCTCAAGCAGACTATCTAACCGCACATTTCTTCTGCTGCAACAGGAGAGGAGATAGACATAAAGTGCATTTCAGGAAATCCTCAGTCGGAGATTCAGAAGTATGATTAAGACTGGGATTGTCGGCAGATTTGGCATTTGTTCGAAGACTGTTGGGAGGATCCCAAAGTCTTTAATTTCGGTTGCGGGCGGCTAATACTAGTAAGACTGTATGTCGAAAGTGTCGAGTTCCGAAACCCAGCCCCGGCTGACAAGGCGTTCCCGCATCGGACGAACGTAACTGTGTAGGAATTATGACAACGTCACACACGTGAAGCGGTCTGACAATTTGAATATGATTTATCCGGATTTGACATCACCACCTATTGCTTCTAGGAAACCGATGCTTTCGGTAGTGAGGCCGTTGCATGTGAGAATGCAACAATATCAAGCGACTAGTCAGCGGATTTTCGGAGTGGCAGAGGTGGCGACGAAAAAACCTAGTCGCTCAACCCTTCGCTTACGTCAATATTGGCGGCGAATAATGCGCAACCATCGTCTCTACTACTCTACCGTTTTCACAAGTGGGCCCAGTAATAATATTCGTCCGTATGAGGATATCACAGCCTTGAGTGAACGTGTCTCGGGACTGACTGTTACCGGAGCTATTTGTACCGATGGGTGGCATCAGCAATTTGTGCCAAGTTAGGGTTCACTAGTGCAGCCAGACAGACATTCTTCAGAAGAAGTGTCAGTTTTGTTGGACTAAGGAAGCCACCTCGGCCTTCAACGCTCTGAAGGCGAGTCTTTTTTCGCCCTCATTTTGCACAGCCTCGACTTGTCCAAACCTTTGGGTTGGTAGGACCTTGGATGTGGTTTTATAGGCCGAAAATGGTTTCACAGGTCAAGGACGACATCCGTAATTATGAAACGTGCAAGACGTCAAAAGCTATCAATCAAGCTCTGTAGCCTTTAATGGGAAAAACGCTCATCTTCGATTGGGTGTTTCAACCCATGTATATCGATCTGATAGGCCGATAACCCCAGAAAACCCCCCGGAAACATTAGAGTAATAATCATCCTTGATTCACTCTCGAAAAATTTTATTCGTGGAGCCCATCAAACAGTTTTTTTAACACGAATGTGCTTATTGCATACTTGGAGAAAAAAATTTTCCTTGGATTTGGAATCCCTGAATCGATAACCTCTGATAATGGGTATAATTCAAATCTGAGGCTTTCAACGATCTTTTGAAGCAGTATGGCTTTCAACACATTTGCAACGCCTTACATCCCTTGCAGGCAAATGCTTCGAAGAGAGTAAATCGTCCACTGTTGGCTGCTATACGCGCTTATATCGGTCTTGATCCAAGAAATTGGGATAATAAGCTGTCATCCATCAACTGTGAACTTCTTTCAGTGAAAGATGCCTCGACAAGGACTTCCCCTATCATGATGTTTTTGAGCAAAGCATAGTCACACACGGGAGTTTTTACGCCCTTTTACAACGACTGAACCCCTGGCATGATGCGACCTTGCTGTTTCGAAAGCATAGGTTCAGGGGTGTATTCTACAAGCAAGAGAGACACAGGAGAGGGGCTACAACTTGCGGTCCCGAGCTCATTAGTTTTCGGTAGGAAATATCGTGTATAAGTGTAAAGTAAAGGTCATCAGTAGGGTCGGAACAGTTCAACACTAGTTAGAAGACATGGTCGTAATCTGGGCATCGCTCACAGGAAGAACCTCAATGTCTAACCCACTGTCTGAATCCTTGGCTGCCTCTCCTCGAACAGGACTCAAATACCCCGCCGCTTACCGAGAGTGAGTGTCTCATTGGTCGTTAGCTGTCTTTCCTCGAACGGGTCTCGGCAGCCCAGCAAACCAATATTGGTTGGTGATAACGTACGGTCACCTCATTTTCGGATTTAAAAAAAAAACAAGGATGGCTGACCATCTCAGTTCCTTTTAGTTCATCACAAAATGTGTGGCCGAAACGTATCCATTATAACCAAGGACAAGAAAACGTTTCCTCTGTACCGCTTGTGAACTAAGGATAATTTATTGTTACTTCTTTACATCAAACTTGGGCTTAACCCAACTTGACATCCCTTAATACTATGCCTGTTCAACATTTACTCAGATTTTAAGGTAGACTGCCCACTTGATTCCTGTTGGCATCTAGCGACGTCCTTGAAGAGACAAGTTCGTCTTCTTATTGTGTATCTTTTATTCATTTGTTTAAAATGAAAAATGAAGCCTTTTTTGAATATTGTATCTTGCTAACAAAATGTTAGCCCAGTAGCTGTAGGTGCAACTACGCAGATACGAGATAGATAGACTGTGGGGAGACATTGAAAACGATTCTTAAAAAAGATTCTATATCGACTGTGAAACTCTAGAAATGACGGAGCGTAGTATTTTGAATGTTGGCATCAAGCATTGAGTTCTGGGCACCCCAACTGATTCTGCTTCCAGAAATAACCGTTTATTGAGTACAAAAGGGATATTTTTCTTTTTGCAGGGAATCAATTTTACTTTTGAATTATTCTATTAAAAAGATACGTTCTATGGTAGAGATACATTTTACGTGTGGACGGAGTACATGTTTGCATCCCCAGACAGAGGCGCAATTCCTCCTTAATTGGCTAGATTTGTGAGGGTTGGATTCCTCTCTGTAGTTCCAGCTCCGCTCTCAGATTCCCATCTACGTATATGCAACGAATTTAATAAGTGCAGAAGAATTTCACGTAGTTGACTCAATGAGCAAGTAAATTGTTTCTCGAGTTGTATTGGCTTCCTGTCTGCAACATTGTTCGAAGGAATTTCATATAATTTCGCAGGAAAAAAGCTTCCATTGTGTTTCCACTAAAGCAAGCAAATTAGCAACATTTACATTTCCGTCACATTGAAAACAGAGAAAGCGCCAACATCCTGAGGATGAATTCTGCTAAAACATTACTTCCTTATTACCTTTAATCAAAGCCAGTAGCCATGGCCGTTACAGCCGCACACCGACGTCAGGCTCACCCAGCAAGGACATGAACTTTTCTGTTCTATGATATTTGTCGAACAATGTCATATTCAAAGGCTCCTTGTCGTGACATTGCCCCCGTCTTTGCTGAAGTTGTTGCCAGCGGAGCTGCCTGAGCTGCATCAAAGCCCGTCGCAAAATATCCTTGATGTAATTCGACACACTTAAAATCTCTCGGAAAAATGAATAATTAAAAGCTTGGATGTCGTTTGTTGACATTCCTTGGTTAGTGCCGAGGACTTTTTTCGCAAGAGGGAATGACGTTGGTCATTGGCAGAAGTGCAAATGAGAGGCAGCAGACCTCGTTGTTATACTGCAGTATTCTTACCATTGCAGCTTCGCATTCAAAGGATTTACATTGTAACGTTTCTCGGTACTTTGTAGTTGCTACAGGTCTGAATATATTTTGTGGAAAAATTAGAGGAGCTGTCTTCGAATGCCTTCCAGACAATTACACTTGAATAGTGGAAAATGACAAGGAATGAATGAATTTTCATGGAAACTGGGTAATGTTTGCAATGAATACCATGAAACTTCAATTAATTCCTTAATTCGCCATGAATATTAACACCTTTGTCTGATGATTGCAGTTATGTATAATCTGGCGAATATTCCAAAAGCTACAAAAGGGGATGTACGGACGAAATGGTTAGTTGAAAAAAGCATGCACGGACTACTCGCCTCAGTGAACGTGACCCATTCCTTTCGGGAACACCAATCTTACAGCCTTTGGCTCCTGCGTACCATCTCCATGATACAAGATGGCCCGGTGCGCATCAGCTTGGACTCATAGATTTGAGGCAGGATTTCCACTGTTTCTTCCTCGAAAAAGAGTTTATCCTGATCAGGAACCACGAATGATATTCGGAAGGGAATCGGTACCCCAGGATCCCAAGTCTTATTTTCTTGGTCGGGAGTTGTAATGACTGCTACACGTTTAAATTTTTTCCGATAAGCGAGTAGAATTTTATAATCGATGCTGACCATCCCATCCTGAACCCATGTGGTCATTGGGTAAGCGTCAAAGATTTTCTCTGATTTCCCTAATTCTGGCAATATTACGTCGGAAACCTCGTTGCTGATCTTACTCACATACTCTGCTAAGTCCTTTATTGGCCGAAGCGTTCCCATTTGGCAGTGTTTAGCCGCAACCTCTCCCAATACTTCTTTAACATCTTCTACGCCATTACTCAATTGATTTGTCTTTCAACTTGGTGATACTCGATGTTTGTCACGTTAAGAGTTAAAGCAGCACCCTTTGCCTGATAACACTTCATTGCCTCTAAGTCGTTGCGAATGGCAATGTCCCGATAACTCAGGTACCCTATTGCACCTGTGGTTGCTAGCTCCGTGAAATATTTGGTACCCAGCTTTAGAAGGCCCCTAGCCAGCACGTCCAGTACTAATAGAGTCCTTCGAAGCCTCTTCATCATCATCAACGGCGCAACAAACGGGATCCGGTCTAGGCCTGCCTTAATTAGGAACCCCAGATACTCCGGTTTTGCGCCAATGTCCGCCAATTCGATATCTCTGAAAGCTGTCTGGCGTCCTGGCCTACGCCATCGCTCCATCCAGGCAGGGTCTGCCTCGTCTTATTTTTCTATCATAGATATTGCCCTTATAGACTTTCTGGGGTCGACCATCCTCATCCATACGGATTAAGTGACCCGCCCACCGCAATCTATTGACCCGGATTTTATCCACAACCAGACGGTCGTGGTATCGCTCATAGATTTCGTCCATCCTCATGTAGGGGCCCAAAAATTCTTCGGAGGATTCTTCTCTCAAACGCTGCCAAAAGTTCACAATTTTGATTTTCGACCCAAGATAGAAGAAATTTTTGTTACGTCAGCCTATTTTGGAGTAGGGTAATGGGTAGCTGCTTTGCAGCTCCTTTTCTGTACAGGAAGCGCACGTTCCATGAGAAAATACCCAAATCGTTATTCCGCTTGCGTTACCAGGTTTGCCGTTGTGTTACCAATCCAGTTCGACGCTCCTGTTGTGCCCTACCCAACCCCCAACCTGGAAGACTAGTTGGTACAATTTGTCCCGGGTTTATATGCTGAAGACTCGCTTTCATGCTTCTTCCTTTGCAGCTTTTCGTTAGAAAAATGCTCCCAGGGGTCATCACATGAAAGTGGAGGTAGAGTGTCAAAGGGTAGTATAAGTCCCAGGGCGAAACATGGATTGGTACCCACGATGGAGTATAAAACCTGAGAAACGACTGCTGAACCGACACCAAAAGCCTGAACGGAATACCGAATAATAATGATAATTATCGTTGGTGTAACTATCTAATTGAATCAGGGCCTTAAAGTTTGTTAGAGCAATTCATTCAAGACTGTAACGGTACACTGCAGGATTATAGTTCCCTACCGCTACCCTGATTTGACTCAGGTACTCATTCACAGCTGAGTCGACTGGTATCCGACATCCAGTTACCATAACGAATCCCTCTGCCACCCTTGAGATTTGAACCGCCATCTTTTGCTAGAAGACTTGGCACTTGAACCATTCGTAGTCATTTGGGAATACCGAATAGGTCTTTAATCTCGCCTTGAAGTGTATACCCAACATGTTCACGGAATTGTCTGACGGAATATTTCATACAGCATGGAAGCGGCAGAAGTCGGTACTATTGCCTAAGGTCGGTAAACTTTCAGGTAAGCCTCCTATAGACCCATATGCCTTGTTGACATTGGGGGAAAAATGCTTGACCAGGTAATCTACAATAGATTGCTGCTGGTCTTTCAGAACCAAGGGGGCCTTTCAGATCGGCAGAATGGGTTCCTTAAAGCCAGATCAATCATTGATGCAATCCAAATGGTTACTGGCTTGGCCGAAAATACAATGCACGGAAGGGGCAGTACCGATAAATATTGGTCCTCAGAATTACGTTTTCTCCGCGGATGTTCCAGAGAGCTCTGTACTGGCCCCAGAGCTATAAAACTTCATGTACAACGATGTTCTCAATTTTTCGGTTCTGGAGGAGCCCGTGGTAGTGGGCTACGTCGACGACAGTGCTATTCAAAGCATCTCGAAGATACTAACTTGTATTCATACGAACCTATCAGTGCCTGTCAATGCCCGGTTGGCCAGAGGTGGACTGGCAATCGCGAGGGGAAAAACGGATGCGGTCGCCGGAAGAGGAATTTCGGTCACATTAGAATTGGGAGTTATATCATCACTTCCAAGCCTGCCATTAAATACTTTGGAGTGATGAAAAGCTCAGTTTTAAGCTGCCCCTGGAGTATATTTGTGAAAAGGCATCCCCGCCAATATGGCTCTGACAAGAACAATGCCGAATGTAGAAGGCTCGCAGAGTGCTTGCAGGCTGTTTGTAGCCAGAATGCTGGTTCCATCTTGCTGGGTGTAGTCCCAGTTTGGGAATCAGCGCTGCACGTCTTATCCAGTGGAAGCGAAAAAAAGCCAAAAGGGGGAGATCTATAATTAGACGGCAAAAGCGATGGGACCAGTCTAGCAAGAGTCGTTGAAAACATAGATTGATCCTTGACTGAAGAGAAAACATGGGGAGATCAATTATAATCTCACCCAGTTTTTCATCGGCCATGGAGGATACCGTCAGGTTTAAATTGGACACATCACCTGATTGTCCAAACTGCGACGGAGTCTCAGAAGACCCAGCGCCCATATTCTTCCAATGGCTTAGGTTCGTGGGAATGAGGAGCTTAGAGGAAATTCTAGGTGAATTGTTATCACGAGAAAATTTTGTCCGGAGGATGATAGCTTTTCAGAGGATTGGGATTCGATCTACTCCATGATCGCAACGATCCAAAGTAAACTGTGAAACGCGGAAGACGTGGGGAAGACGTGGTTAAAAACTCCCGGGTAGGTGGAAAAAGACCTGGCAAAAGAAAACTAACTGGCCCCATGATGTCATACCCAAAGGTGGGTCCAAGAGGTAGGGCGGGAGTCGAGAGTGGTTTTAGTGGGTAAAAGTCCTACACTCTTGTGTGTCCAAGCCAGTCTTTTGCAGATATCCACCTCCTTAAAAAAACAAAAATAAGATATAAGGGAGCATTTAGCATTCAATAAGCCTCTAACCACAAAAGGATTGGATAGTGAATATGCTAGAAACCAGAATAATCTAATCCTATCTGCTAGGTAGCCATTTGACCGGAGTTGTGAGTAGACGAATGCCCAAGGGTATCACCATCTCTACGGTGTTCTAGTTGATAGTTACGGATAAAATTCTACAGATCCTGGAGAAGAACGAAGATATTGATGTCAGGGAGGTCCTTGTTTATTAACTATATTATTGAGTCTATGAGCTTTAAGACGAAGACTTGACATAAATCCAACCAAAACGAAGCGAATAACGAAGAAAAAAATACTGGAACTTTACGTCTGGCGATTAAATGGGCAAAGATTGGTACTTTACTCCAATGTCAGGTAACTGGGTGTGATCCTGAATCGAATTTGTAAGGTAAAAGTAGAACTGAGGGTTAAAACATCGCCTTCTACGAACAGCAAGAAAATGGGGTCTCTGGAAGAACACAACCGCAGTCAGTCAAATCCTAACGTACCATTCAATTGTGTGGGAACTGGCGCTGGACAGGAAATTCAGTGGTATCAACCTAAAATCAATTCAAAAATTCGTATATGCATGTGTTACTGTGGCTCTGCAATCTTGCCCAGCGGAGGTTTTTAATCACTCGTAGACCTTCGCCCCCTGACTCTGCATTATAGAGTCCTGACAAGCTCCGTAAGTCCGAATGCTGGGCAGAAAAGCCCTGCAGCCATACTAACATCCGAGGAAACATCCCTGGAAATTGAAACATTTTCCAACGGTCAAAGTTATATGCAAGCAGAGCTATAGGAGGGATTTTGCGGTTCGATTTTCAACCAGAGCACAATGAAAAACTGCCGATGTGTGGCGAGTTCCGGGGATTGTCTTCCGTGCACTGGAGAAAGTGCTAATAGGATCCCAAGCCATGGTGGAACAGCATATGCCGAGGGCTGTGTGGCCAATGTGGAGCTTGGTTTTTAGTATGCGCGGAGGATGAGCTACTGGCTTCGAGCCAGGGGACAGTAGCTGTCCACAGCAGTATAGAAACCAACCACAGGGACTTCCCTAAACAAGGCGGCAGACGGACTAGTGGTTTTCAGTCTAGAATCCACTGCCATCAAGCTGAGTGTAGCGAGTACCAGACATAGTACTCCCAATCTGAAATCCGTGACGTCGGAAGATCCCTGAAAAGCAAAGAAAGAAACCGACTAAGAAGCGACGGTCCACTGGTGTTTTGCTCAAAAGCTCGGACGATAAGCAACATCTGAAGAAAAGTAAACAGCGACAGATGGCCGACGAGCCACGAACTGCAAAACCTTTCAACGACATGGCCTGGAGCTACTTACATGTAGCGCGGATGGTAATTCCGCCAGCGGCAAACTAGCGCCGGTGGTGTTGAGGCCTGGCTGTCAAAGATTGAACTTCTTCTGGACGCCAAAGGCAAACATACGGATCCATCCCCTGCTTTTATTCCTCCGTGGGATCCACGTTATAGCTCGCGAGGACCAATTCTCCAGGGACTTTCTTGGTTTATGCGCCGCTGTAATCAGCGATGCCTAGGAGGGCCTAGAGCTCAATGTCATCCCCTACGACGGGATTCCCAGGGGGCCGCTCGCTCGCATCTGGTTGCAGTAGATCCGCATGGAAAAGGACAAGCTTGTACAATCCCTGCGCCTTCAAAACCCCAGGATTTCCATGAACGACTGGATAATTATCAAAGAGGAGGAATCCCAAACAAACAGTCAACCTTTTCTACCCGTATAAATGGTGAGTGCCTGGAGGTATTGAAAAAGGTTGACTGAGGAGGTCCAGAGTCAGGAATGCAAAGGTAAAAGTATTCCGCTCCGCAAAGCCGGACGATGACCAAGATCCAATCGACGCCGTCAACGAGCTTTAGGAGAAGATGAGAATCGACGGTGCGACGGGGGCTAATGGACTCTCCACGCAAGCAGATCATGTTGAGGGTAACGCAGATAAATCAGCAGCACTTGAAGGACGCCTCGGCTAACCGGCTTGTCTCTCTCCTGTACAATAGATGGAGGCGATCGAATCATCAAAGGGCTCCAAAGCAAATATTTTAATTTATTTCACGGGACACGCTAATCAGGATAGGCCGAGAGTCGGTACCCTCGCGGGGAAGAGTCTGCATGCTGTTCTATGTACGGACCTGAGTTCCAGCGACTTAGTCGTGATCAACATGGAGTATGCCGAAGCGGAGAACGCGTATATTTCCTCGGCCCTCATGGCTCACGATTGATTAGCTCCGCCGGAATAACTACAACATTTGACGAGCACTATAGTAAGAAAAAAGGCCCTACTGATGATAGGGTGCGACGCCTATGCAAGGCATACGCTTTGGGGCAACTCGGAAATCAACGAGAGAGATGAGTCACTCTTTGATTTAATTACTAATACATATCTATCTTAAGAGGGGTAGTACATCAATCTTCCACTTCCCCAGCTCTTAGAACTGTGACGGTTGGTAGGAGGTCCTTGATATCGCCCTACTAACCGACAATGGTATTCTTAGGGTGGAGAACTGGAGAGTATCTGACCAGAAATCTTTTTCAGATCACAGTTGGATACTTTCCAGTTTAGATTTCACCGCAGAAGTCTCCAAACCCTTCTGGGACGCCAGGAGGATCGACTGGAGAAAGTTTGGTCAAGTAATCAGGAACAATCTCTCCGGTGCGAAAATTGGCAAGATTGGCACGACAGACGAAGTGAAGCCAAAGATCAGGGCTCTGGAAAAGACATTCGATACCGCCTTTAAAGTTTTGTACTTGTACTACGTTTTGCACGCCTTAGTGAGTCTTAAACACTCGCCAGGTATTCCTTTCTGGACGCAGAGTCAAACTCAAGAGCAGAATGATAGGCATCAGGAGCAACGTAAGAGGGGCATGAGGGGAGTCGGAAAGGAACGCACAGATTAGAGAGAGAGAGGATTAAAGGAAGAGAAGGGAAAACAGTTTGGACTTCTAATAATCTGCCAGCTGAGGCAGGCAAAATAAATAGAGCATATTGTAAAGGGGCATGTATCCAGCAGAATGACTCGTACGGTGAAAGAGTCGTATTTGAAGGAGGGGCAAGAAAAGATGGTCTCGGCACAGTTTTAAGAAATATTAGGGCACCTCGCCCGATTGCCTTGCTCAGCGCAGGGTAGTCTCTGTCACAACCTTCGACGAGTTTGGAATCTAATATCCTAAAAAAAGCTATTACTCTGTCTGGGGACAGAATATCGTCGGGAGTGCTGGCGTACGCTGGCTTCGACACGTATAGTTGTTTCAGTGGCGAGCAAACGTTCAACAGGGGCTGCTGAAGCGATATTGGTTCAGAACGACGACAGGCGTGGCCTGCAATTCAGCGGTGGCCGGCGTCAAAGGGGCGCTAGAGGAAGCGTCCAGAGTCACCAATGCAGCGACAGTAGGACGATAAACGGAGCTACGTTGTGGAGCTGTTGTCGGGTAGGGAGCTGGTTCCTCCAATGGAAGGCGATTGCGAATTTGGCTTGCGAACATCATCGGGCTAGTGTGATCTGGCTGGGGATTAGTCAACGGCAGTTGACCAGCGACGACATTGATGGGTAACGTTCGAATAAAATTTGCTGGAATGTCTAGGAACCCAGAAGGAATCCCTAAGAATTTGCCGGGAAAGTTATACTGCAGTACTCATCACAGTCGGCATGCTCAAGGTCACCTTTCTCTGGGGGGGATGACATAAAGGCGGGCTGACGGATTGGTCAGGGGGCTCTGCTCTTGGCGGCTCTCCGACGGGTACCGTCGATATCTCGCTGGCGACTGAAAAGGGTGTAGTCTACTCGCACTACTTACTTACCAGCTCTGACAAATGAATGTCCCGGTTAAAACATAGCCCAATCATTAGAGCTCCTGTACCAGATGCATGCAAATGCATTCAAGATTGCCACTGTCTACACGGGGCGATGTCCTATAGGGGACCATTCCGCTAAGCTCGGCATACCCTACAATCTGCATTGCCGAAGCCGCGGAGAAAGGGGAGGGGAAAATTCTCATGGATTTTTTCTGCGATTGCCCAGCTCTGGCTAGATTCAGGTTACGGGCACTGGGTAAACCTTTCTTTGGGGACCTCAGAGAGATTTCTAGTTGCAGGATGCGAGAGCTGTATTTAGTGACACTTTTGAGGCTGGTGTGGTAGTGCAGATATGCGCTGAACGGCCTGGTCGACAAGCTCAAAACTGCGTTGTTCTAGGTTACCGGTCTTACGAACATAAAAGGGAATAAGCAGGTACTTCCTTTGCGGTTGCGTACACTAGGCAACCAATTCCTTGGCAACCAGGTTGAAAGGTGGTGCAGCTGCTATCATTCATCATAGGGTAGCTTTTATTCCAGCCGGACTCTGTATTCCTCATCCTTCCTACAGGACTCCTGTTAGTTTGGCTCTTTAGAGCGGCACCTTATCGTTACGTACCTCCATCCTCTTTGCGAACTAACAGTATAAATTTGATTACTCCCGAAAAATTGGCAACTTTCCCATTTGGTAACTAATGTCACGGGCTTCATTATCCCTGAATTCCAGGATACAAGCGTTACTTAGCTTTGCATTTAATTGACCTGTACAGGGTCGATATGGTAATTTTTCCGAAGACCTGTAAGTCAAGGAGTATTTTACTATGCAGATCAGTAGAATAGTTCGTAATTAGTATCCTTTCATATGCGAGCTCCCAATAGCCTTGTCACTTTCCCCAACAAATCACAGCAAATCCGTTTGATAATTCTGCTCACGATATACTCGTAACTCAAACAAATCTGAAAATCACTCACACCGTGACTGAAATCGCTTCGCCGGCATCATGAAACTTCACGGATTTTCTGCATTGCAAAAATCAACTTTTAAAACACATACTACTCGCACTTGGCACGTAATCTCCGTCTCACAGTCATTGAGCCTAAGAGGCCATTTGCAAAATTGCTCTGTAATAGAAGCCGAAGGAACCCACCAGTCTGGGCTATGCGAGAAAACAGAGGACTCGATAAGCCGGGGAATAACTATGACGTTGCGTTCTGCCCTAGATCAAGTGAAATCTTCCGAACAAAGCCACTAAGGACAATAGAGGCACTTCCCAGATGTCTCCTTCCTCTAATGCGACCATTTAAATGCAAAGTCAACCATTAAGTGGAGCTTCGCTATTTGAAGGCCATAAACTTTTTAATGGGTTCTCGTAGTCGATGAATTGTATCAGGGGCCCTTCGTCAACAAGAATATAAAGGAAATAAGGACGAATATGCATGCGGGAAAATGTCATGTATTCATAAGAAGAATTATTTTGATTTTCCTTCTATTCTCGCAGATTTTACGGTGTTAATTAAATTAGTGGTAGCGGAGTAATCAAAGGATAATCTTCATATCGAAAATTTTCCTTGCAATGGATGGATAACAATCACTACCCTTAGAATAAAAGATGCTAGCAATTTTGCAAAATCAAAATGGTTTAAAAAGGACTGCACTAAGATAAGGGCTTACATTTTATGTACGTATTAGGAGCCCTTTTTTCAGCCCCTTTGGAAACATTGTGATGCTGACGTTTCTAGTAAGGAATTTAATTTTTGCGCTCACTCCTGACTAAAGTTCAAACATCTCAACTTAAACTTTAATCGCTCTTATGACAGTAATCCCCACGCATACCAATTAGAACCCCTAACTTGGCTTGCTCCGGTCCCTCCAGAAACCAAAACCGATAAAATTCGATATCCTCAAGCATCATTAAAGCTTATCGTATTCAAAATGATTCTATAATGATTCCCTTGAGGTGAATTTCATTTAACGTTAATTTTAAATTTTATTGATCGATTAACATTATGTTCGCCCATAAATTTTATCATCAATGAATAAATTTTCCCACCCCCGGGTCGCTGTAAAGTCGCCCATTATGGCATAGTTCTAACATATGGCGAATATAAAAACACATGATTAAATTGTACACGAAGCCTATTTTGAATAAAATTCTTTTTTCCCGCTTTTATGTCCTTTATGCCAAAGGGTTCCTTTCTCGTGGAAAATTGCTTGAGTTTAGGATATGGCAATATTTTGTCTCTGGAAGTATTACGGAGAGTGTACTTCAGTGTGGAGAAGGTAACGTTTTAAAGCACTTTTAAACCTATTAGGTGGAGTCTTCCTTTTACGTTTGGGCGTATGTTTAGAAGGAAAGGCATATTCCCAGCAAGGATGGTGGAATGCTCACATGTATTTGAAGGATTCTTATCTACATTTGGCGCTGGATGTAGGGCTGAGCTAAACACAATATTTATCGGGATGAATTTTGGAATCGGATTGCCACACCCTGTACGAGGTGACCCTACTATTAACAAAACGCTAGGGATCTAAACTGGGGAGTCGAAAAACACCTCCCCTAATCCAGGGTGTTAAGCGGACCCTGCTCCTGTGAGGAGTGGCCAGATCTTCCATCAGGCGCGACCCCAGCTGGCGGATTGGGGCATACCTATTGATGTGTGAATATGTGTTCATGCACTTTTCTTTTCTGATTGTGCATGAGCTAGTCTTTGCTCATCTCTGGTGCGTGGACCAATATGGCTATGGGAAGGATACCCAGAACATAAAACAACCATGGAAGACGAGAGAACGGCTCGGAACCCCAGTACCGGCCGTCGATATCCCTCGACTGCAGTGCCTCGATGGTGGACAACTTGGCCACCTTGGCATATAAGGAGAAGGAGGTGTTCAAACGAAGTACGATCTTCATTATTATTCTGTTAAGAGAAAGTCTCACCGCGTGAACTCCTGTGGTTTAAGCAATCCTTGGTGCGCATAGCTTCGTATCCTCCAATAAGCATTCTGGACTGCTCCATCCCTGGTAGGCCCGCCCAATATAGTTCCTTCAACCATGAAACCATTTCCGATTCCACAGAAGGGTTCTGGCCCGTGTAAAGGCGTTCCTGCTCCCTTTTTGGCTAGGACGGACGAGCCTCGTTGCCTTCGAACCCATGGCATGGAATCCAACATATCCAGACCTTGTTGGACCAGCCGAGTGTATTCAGTCTCTCAAGGCATTTCCATACCAGTTTAGAGTTCACCTGGCGAGATTGTTGTTGTTGTTGCTTTGCAGATTGTCTACCGCGTATATTTCCGCCTGGGATATGCTAGTGTACCTGCCCATTGGCCAGTCTACCAAGTAATCAGTTGGAGGTTTAAGCCGTATGTCGCAGCCACGCACTCCCAGTTTGCCTTGTTAGTCCAACGTGTTCCGAACTTCTTATCGAAGTCATGTCATGTTATCCATGTTCGGGATACCGCCTAGAAAGAATATTAATCTTCCTTCGATTTAGGCAGCTTCTGGCGTCACTCATACCACCGGCCATCCTGAATATTGATCTCCTTGCCTGCATCTGTATGTGCAGATGGAGAGGGGTTAATCCCAGAAGGACCTCCAGGGATGCCGTTGGGCATGTCCTCATTGCCACACTGATACACACGTAAGCCAGCCTTTGGAGCTTCTGTAATTCCCTGGCTTGTGTTCTGAGTGGGGTTCTTTCTGCCCAGATTACCGCTCCATAGGTAATCATTGGCCTTACTACAAAGTAGTATCTTCGGGCTGCAACCCCATCTTTTTTCTGCTATGGATCTGCAAGTCATCAGAGCCCTCGTGGCTTTCCGACATGTGTCTTCCAGAGTAATTGTTGGTTGATATTTGACCTCTGTTTCTCGTTTCACCTCCATATCATGTATCAGGTGATCCAGCTTACGCCTCCTAGTGAATGATACTATGGTGGTTTTGGTTGGGTTGATCCGCAGTCCCACCTTCCGGCACCAGGCACTAGTAACTCTTAATCCAGTTTGGATTCTATCATATAGGGTATCTTCATATTTGCCCCTACAGATTAAAACAATGTCGTCCGCGTAGCCCTGGACTTGTATTCCAGTATTAGTTAACACGTCCAGGAGTTCATCCACTACCATACTCCACATCAGCGGCGATAGTACTCCACTCTGTGGACAGCCTTGAGTGATGTTCATGATAATAGCATTTGTACCTGTTTGTACCTCTATTTGTCCGCTTTCTAGCATTTTGCCCATCCAGAGTGCCAGGGTGTTTCCCACTCCTTTGCGGCTCAGGGCATCCAGTATCTCTGTGCGCGATGTGTTGTCGAATACTCTTTCGATATCCAAAAACGCGCACAGTGCAATTTTTTTTGTTTCTATGGCATCCCGTAGTATCTCTGTCAGCTGATACAGAGCAGTTTCCGTTGACCGTCCTGCCCGGTAAGCGTGTTGACAGTGATGTAGGGGATTACGCTTTAGAACGTAAGTTCTAATATAGTTGTCTATGACGTTCTCCACCATTAGCAAATTGGTCTGAAAGATTTAGGGTAAAAAGGATTCTTTTTACCCGCTTTCGGAATAAAGACCACTTTTGCCCGTCCCCATGCCCTTGGTATGTAACCCAATGCTATGGTCCCTCTTACCACCCTCAGAAGAGACTCTAAAATAATTCCTAGGCCTCTCTATATAAGGGAAAATGCCATCTACTCCGGGAGATTTCAGTGGTTTAAAAGTTCCCGCTGCCCATTTTAGCCTAGCTTCTGAGCATACCTCTTTTGCTAGTTTCCAGCTCTCCTTCCTTCCCCTTTTATTCGTTATTGGGGTGTCAGGCAGATTGTTGTCGCCTGCCACCGAGGGGTAGGACCCCGGGAAATGAGTTCTGAGAACAAACAAAGATGAATTGAAGGCAGATCGTTGGACGACAAAAACCATGATAATACCCACCGCATATGTTCATGATGCGCGACAGCAGGAGATGCTCCAGGACCAGGAAAGGGATCCATTCAAAAGAAGCTCATCAACGATGAGATCTCCACTAACGCTAAAGACGACGAAGGATAAAGTACAGGCAAGATCAACAAACGCGAAAAATGAAGGAGCGTATAAAAGGAGTAACCCTGTTGGGGCATATAGGGAGCAGAGTCCCGATCCGGAGGAATTACCCTTTATCCAGCTTGGGGCAAAAATAGTCGAGCTGTCCGAGTTCATCAAGGACAAGCACAACGTGCACCAAGCCATAAAGAATATGGTGAGGGCTATTAGAGTCCTCTATAATATTATAGATCGCAGATGGATGAAAAGAATACTAAGGATACGCCGAATCTCGCTGCACTAGCAGTGTCGCGGGTGACCCAAGTGACGCCTGGCCGTACTACCATCGAGTCGCGGCGAAATAAACGAGTACGGGAAAAAGAGGGGGATCCTTTAAATAATCAGCAGGCGCCTAAGAGAAAAAAAGGCAGGAGGTTGCGAAGCCCAAGACGAACGGAAACGATGGATGGACTAAGGTTACCCGCAAAAACGAAAGGAACAGAAAAATTGTGAACCCGTCCAGTAAGGGCAATCTGTCCTACGCGGAGATACTCAGAAAGGTCAAAGCAGATCCCGACCTAAAAGATCCATATTGCCACGGAGTGCAATAGGGACCCCAAACGCCTATTGTGTGAGGTTAAGGAGGGACAGGATAACCGGAAGTAAATGTCCGGAGTTTAGGAAGGCGCTCACTGCAATGAGAAAATGAGGTTTATTCAAATAAACCTAAATCATTGCAGGGTCGCTCAGGATTTACTTGAGCAGACTAAGTGAGCCATACAGAAACCGTCACGGTGGCATATGGGTCACAGATTTGATTGGCGGAGCGGCGATATGGGCTTGCGGTCGACACGCCATACAATGTACTGCAAATCAGGCAGCCAGTGGTTTTGTGTGGGCAAAAATAAGTGGTGTATATGAAAACAGCTGCTACGCTCCACCAAGTCTGACACTGTCTGAATTCGAGGAAATGCTTGATAATCTTGTTCTCGATGCAAGAGGACGGAGTCCATTGGTGATTGCTGAGTGAGTGGGGTAGAAGAGAATCAAATGCCAGAGGGCGCAGTTTATTAGAAGCATTTGCGCAGATGGATATAGTTTTGGTTAACGAAGGTGCTGTGAACACCTTTCAAAAAGGGGGGGTCAGGCTCGGTTTGACTTTTGTCAGCCCTGTGCTGGCGCGAGGTATGTCCTGGTGCGTCTATAAGGCAGCCCGCGCAAACCTCAAGCTCGCCATCCAAAGAAGCAATAGGGAATGCTTCAAGGAGCTCTGCTCAGAAGCGGACATAAACCCGTGGGGTGGTGCCTACAGAATCATGATGGGACGATTTAGAGGCCGTTCATCTCCGTAGATCACGTGTCCCACCCTCTTGCTGAAAATCATCCAGGGGTTATTCCCCCAGCAAGAGGAGATCACCGACACATTGCAGCCACCCCTCAATGTGACGGCAATTCCGCCAGTCACGAGAAACGAGCTGTTGGATATCTGCGGTAGTATAGGAGACAATAAAGCGCTGGGACTGGACAGAGTGCCGAATAAGGCGCTTAAGCCGGACATGTTGAAACCAGAAGAGGCCATTCAGAAGGATAGCCATCTTAACTGGAGCCAAGAAAGCGGGGAGCAGCAGAGGGTAGCCAGCATGAAGGGAATGCTCTCAAAAAAAAAATCCAAATCTGAACCCATGCGGAGAAGAAACTCGGGCAGGGATGAAGGCAGGAATCAGGAAGCCCGCCATTAACCATGCTATGACTGGCCATACTGCCGAAAATGATTTCCGAGCAAATACTCACTCGTGAAGAGCAGGAAACCATCGAAGACCTCACCGTCACGCAGATGTGCAAGGGATGGACTGGGAAAATTTTGTTCACCGGGATACGCTTTCGGCCAGGTCATATACTGATGGACTGCGCAACGGAGGGGCTTAGGACCATAGTTCCTAAATTGCCACGCTGGGAAGGAGCAGAACTGTCAGCATGTGCTGGGGATGATATACCGGCAATACGCATGGTGACAGTTTTTATCCCAGAAGCCGCGACAATAGAGACTGAAGATCTCATGGACCTCCTAATCGCTCAGAGTGAGGATCTCCATACGCATCTTCAGAAGCAAGGTGGTGATACTCCGACATTGGAAAAGAGCTCCAAACACGGAGCCAATGGCCAGCACTAGGATAGCCCAGATCTGCGGTAATTGCAAGGGAAGGAGAACATTGGAATAGTGCTGGCTCAGGAGCCCTGGGGGTCTATGGATTTGATTGTAAAGATGATATGAAAGAGGAGGAAAATTACTTAACGCGCTCGGCATAGAATAAGTGGGACTCAAGGAAAAGGTTGTTGACAAAGTATAAAGTAGTAGAGAATCTAAAAGTATAATTTATAAAGCCGAAGGTGTTAGAGATTTGAATTTGGACATTTAGCCAGGACGCTACTAAAATCTAGTAGGCTTGTAATACGCTGATACTAAGTAAAGCCACGTTGCTCATTTAGATATAAGGTTACCTGCCAAAAATGAAAGAGTCAAAGAATGCAGTTTAAGTATCTAACATAATATATTTTAATTCATGTTTAGAATGACATACGTACAACTATTTTTTTAAGATATCACATTTGGCTTGTTTAAACTAATTATCGTACTTTCCCAGTTTTCTTCACTTTTCCCCGCAAAACCGATCCTAATATTGGTTTCGACAAAACTCCAGTTCCTTGATTCTGCACGATTTTCGTTAATTCCTTTCTAAATCGCTCGAACCTTTCTAAGTCTCCTTTTACTGAATAAAGTTCCTGAGAATCGTGAGTTAGCCGTTTTCCTTTCATTACAATACCACTGTTCGGATGCCACACAAACGCCTTAGTCCTTACAAATTTGGACTGACGAACTGTGTTCGCTGGAGATTGATCAATGTTCGGCTTCTTTGCCAATTCATCAATCTTAGTTTTGAGACGATTTGTTTCTTGTGACACAGCCTCATAAATCGTAACAACCTTCCTTAGGTCCTTTTTCATCATAGGTTTCAGGCTCTTCTGACATATGGCAAAAGATTTTGGTTTCGACGTATCGTCGTTTGTTGCAACTGGTTTGTAGATTTTCATGGTTCTAATTGCGTTTCCAAATGCCAAGTTAGGACAAGATCGTTGAAGGAAAGCGAATGATGAATGTTAGGAGGACGAACCCTATTTATAGACTGGCTTGGAATTAATTATAGCCTCTTAATTATTTCTTAATTAGTTATTAGCAAGTAATTAAGGGACAATTTAATTTATATTTCAGTAATGACCTTCTAATTAAATCTAATTATCTATATCCTCTTTTTAATCCAATCTTTAACACTTCCAAAGTTGCAAGTCTACTCGATTCGGTAGCCTACACAATGACGAAATTTATGAGCGATACCATGACCATCCGGTTGTGGATAAAATCCGGCCCAATAGGTTACGGTGGGCGGATCACTTAATCCGTATGGATGAGGATGATTCAGCCCGGAAAGTCTGGGGGGCAATATCTATGGTAGAAAATGAAGACAAAGCAGATCCTGCCTAAGATGGAGCGATGACGTAGGCCAGGACGCCAGACAGCTTTTGGGGATATCGAATTGGTGGACTTCGACGCGAAACCGGGATGTCTGGAGTTCCTTATTAAGCCAGGCCTGGACCGGATACCGGTTGTTGCGCCGTTGATGATGATGATGTAGTCCACTTGAGGACAGAAGACCTGACTGGGCAACTAGAGGGTACTGTATTCCTGTAGTGTACCATTACGGTATTGAATGAAGTGCTCTAACACACTTCATGGCCCTGATCTAATAGGATTGTTGCGCCAATGATTATTATTATCGAGTTGTCATAATCCCGGCAGATGCCGGATTTTACCTAATACTAGCACTAAGTGCCAAGCATTTAGGTTCGGACGATCCTACCTACTTAAAAACTAAAGGGGCGCTGGTGGTAGGTTAATGGCAGAATTCGTCGAGAACACCCCACAACATCGAGCACGTATGTAGAATGGTGTACCTCTGTGTGGTTTGAACCAGACTGTGCGAAAGTCCCAGGATATCAAGCGAAGCCGTGAGTGATTTAGGTACAATACCTGTAGCTGACAATATTATGGGAACTACAACCTTCAGTTCAGGATCATAGTTTATCTTCTTCACGTATTTCGGCTTGATGTTATGGGGGATAGCAACATCAATTATATATGCGAAGCGACCCATATTGTCAACTAACAGTACATCAGGCATGTTATGTAGAGTATGGCGATCAGTCAGAAATTGCCATTCCCAACATATCCTGTAAGCAGAACTATCAAGTACTACTTGCGGCTCATATGCAGGCAATTTGGGACTTCTCTTGTGAAAAATCAAGAGCTTGCATAATTCTTAAATGTAATTTAAAATATATATGTCTTTCAAAGTTCCTGACCGGGGACGTTATGGCTATTCAAGTCTCATTGGAAGCCGGGAGGAGCACTCTAGAGGCAGTCGTGCCATTGGGATACTTTCCTGGATACGACCTCCGGGTTCCACTGAAACAAGTCGCTAAACTGGTGAGGTGCTATGAGAAGAGGCCGTTACCACCTCTCCTCCGCTTCGATGCCAACGCCCATCACGAAGTCTGAGGATGCAGCGACACCAATCGAAGAGGTGAGTGACCAGCACTAGACGGGAGTTACTAGATATAACTCTAGGAAACACTCCAATGAGTTTGAGGGTGCCGGAGAGCTCTCCACCTATGATCACAGAATAATCAGATTCGACATTGAGGCCAACTCCGAAATAAAAATAATAAGGACTAACGGTTCCGTCTAGGGTAGAGGCAACTTATCAGGCGCTGCCTTACCTCTGCCCTGGCAGCAGTGTAACGGAAACTGGTTACAGGTGCAAAACGCTCCATTGTATATTCCCAAAAACACGGCAAGGGTGCGAATGATATCGAAGTGGAACCGTCAATAGCTTGAGCCTAAGCTAGGCTAAAGTTAGATTATTGTTTAGGATGTTAGGGATCATAAGTCGGCATCCACTTGTTAATGGACTGGATCAAATGGATAGGAACTTACTCTTAAGTTTTTTGGTCTGCGGACCCCTCGTTTGGGGCATAGCACGCAAGCATTTAAAAGTAGGGACTAACAGTTTCATTCAGGGCAAAGGCAACTCATCAGACGCTGCTTCACTGAAACTGTTTGCCTCTATTT
Source organism: Hermetia illucens (assembly GCF_905115235.1). Lineage (NCBI taxonomy): Eukaryota > Metazoa > Arthropoda > Insecta > Diptera > Stratiomyidae > Hermetia > Hermetia illucens. The sequence goes on from NC_051849.1 coordinate 202,690,981, forward strand.
TTAATTCTTGGTGTTATGCCCCAAACAAGGGGTCCGTGGACCAAAGAAAGTGAGTGTAAGTTGCTCTCCATTTGCTCCAGTCCAACATCAAGTGGATGCGGAGTTAGGATCCCTCATTATTCTAAAGAATAGAGAAAATAATAAGGAATCCCATTAGACCAGATTGGGATCCTATGCAAGGCATTTGAGCAACACCTCGACTCACCTTCAAGGGGGCGGTGATACCATGAACGAACTGGAACTAGAAACAGTGGTGAAAAACGTCAACTCAGTCTTCATTGACGCATATGAGGCCAGCTGTCCGCCTAAAACAGTTAAGTCATCAAGCGATGTACCATGACCGAACAGGAACCTGTTCAGAATGAGAGCAGAGGTACGAAAAATCTTCAACCGGGCAAAACAAACCGGGGACTGTCCGAGGTATAAAAATGCACTGATTGTGTATAGCAATGTGGTCAGGGAAGCAAAACGGACCAGCTTCAGAGAATTCTGTGAAGGGATCGAACAGATCACAGCAGCTACCAGGCTTTACAAGGCTGTAGCCGAAAATGGGGCAATATCCGCGATCTGTTTGTAGAAGAATGATAAGACATTTACGTGAATGCGGAGGACGGAGTATATCTCCTTCTCAGAACACATTTCCCTGGGTCCTCCCCACAGTGGCGGGTGACGATATTCTGTCTGACACCCCAACAACGAATAAAAGAGGAAGAAAAGAGAACTGGAAACTAGTAAGAGAGAAGCTAGGGAACCACTGAAATCACCCGAAGTAGATGTCATTTTCCCATCACTAATCCAGAGAGATCCAAGAAATCACTACTAACATATACTGGAATACAGTTCCAGGGTTACACGAAAGATATTGCTTTAATCTGTAGTGGTAAATAGGAGGATACTCTATGTGGTAGAATCCAAACTAGAGTAAGGGTTACTAGTGCCTGGTGCAGGAAGGTGGGACTGTGGATAAATCCAGTCAAAACGCATGTCGGAAACGCTTATCGGAAAGCTACGAGGGCACTGATGACTTGTAGGTCCGGAGCTGGAAAAAATGAGGTTGCAGCCCGAAGATACTACTTTGGATATACACTGCAATAGTAAGGCCAATAGTTACCTTTAGGGCCATTGTGGCTCTCTGGTGATCAGGCTTACGTTTCCGAATGAATGGGAGTATGGTGGTTTTGATTGGATTGATCCAAAGTCCAACCTTCCTGCAGTAGGCACTAGTAACCTTTGTTCCCCCTTGGACACCACCTTATCGTGGTGAGGAAGCTGAAGAACACATGAAGATGGGAACAAAGGATTGTAACTCTCCACGTGGTAAAAAGTCACAAGTTTTGAATCTATCCGCGACTTTGAGAAATGAGGTCGTGACCCACGTCCCACCAGATTCATGTTCCCCACGAAGAAATTTGTGGATGGCAGGCTCTCCAATTCACACCAATACCCGGTGTTTACGGATCTTTCAGCCAGAATGGATCGTACAGCAACTCCCTTAATGAAAGGGACAAGAAATCTTCCAAAAAACGGGGAGGAAGGCTCGGCAGAAGGAAACTTCAGCTGCAAAGGAGAAGGGATCACAAGCTTGCCTGTCAGAATCCTTTTCTCCGCTTTTACCAGGAAAGACGAAAGAAAAGGAAGCCGCAGATGTGGGCGCGGTCTAATTCCGAAATGTGGAAATAGATCCATGCACTCCGGGCACCATGAATTTGGAAGGGCTCTCAGTCGACGACAATGGAAGGCACTGCGAAAGAAGGCAAAGTTTACTGAGAATGAGGACATGGGCGTTGCTACACCAGATGTCCAGAGAAATCAGACGCAAGAAAGCAAAACTTTTCGCGGGGCGGTGAGGTCAAGCTGGTAACCCGGATGAGATCCACACTGAACGCAGCAGACTTTTCATATTAGACAACACTTATGTCTACAAACACAGGAGTCAGTCAAATTAACCCGCTGCATTCCATCGGCTGGCAGCAAGGCAGGCAAACTTGCAGGACTGTCCCTCTATATTTCTGGTTCAAGACCCATGGGTTAGTCAAGGAGACTTCTTCGATGAAAGATCCAAGAGGCGGAGGGCCTGCGTTTTAATGTCAAAATTGTTAGAGCCAAACATGCTGATACAATTCCGTTCCCAGGATCTCGGTGCGGTCAACTTAGTAGTTTAATAGTAAGAACAGGAACGTTATAGTTGCCTCTGCTTACTTACCCTATTACTCTCTGTGTCCTCCGTCGATGCAAGAACTGGTAGGGGGCTCTGGTAGTGTATGCAGAATCAAGTGGGCTTGAACTCTTAATAGGTTGTGATGCGAACGCTCAGCATATTTGATGGGGCAGTACCAAATGCAATCCTAGAGGAGACAAGTTGTTTGATTTTATCCCTTCGGCTGGTCTGATGACCACGAACGTAGGACCAAAAAGAAGTGAAGTAATTGACCTAACAATTTGCACTTCAAAGTTTTTGAGTTGATTGGAGACTGACGACTGTTAGATGAAGTCTCACTCTCAGATCACCATTACATAAAATTTAGTTTGGTTATAGCGGGCGAACAGTCTGTAATACAAAGACGGAATCCTAGGAAAACGGAGTGGAAAAATTTCAATGAACTTCTTGGCGGCAAAGTGAAGTTCGCTAGGAGACTAAAGACTCCTTTGGCGATAGAAGATCAATTGGAAACTATGAATCACATACTTTTAGAGTGCTTTGAAGAGGCTTGTCCTATTTCCCAAAGTCAACGCTGTAAAACGATTCCACGGTGGAACCAAGAACTGCAAAGACTCAGAAAATCTAATAGATGACTTTTAAATCGTGTTTGCAAAAGCAATAAAGAAGAAGATTGGTTAACCTTCCGGAATTCACACTGTGAATATAAGAGACTCGTAAAACTTACGAAACTAGACTCTTTTAGAGCATACTGCGAGGAACTGGATGGTGAAAGGGAGGCTTCCAGGCTGTGCAGAGTACTTAATAAAGTTGGGTCGGCCAAGTTGGACTCTTTTAGGAAACCGGATGGTACTTTCATGAACTCCAGAGTTAAGTCTATTCAGACTCTCTTGGAAGTACACCAACCGAGAGAACAGGTCTCAGAAGTGGGAGTAAGAGAATTGGCTGTTTCCGCAAACCCTTCAACATGAAGGCGTTGCAACACTTCAAAGCAGCTGGCATTGATGGCAACTGCTAAGAAATATTTTTCGTGGATGTCTTGCTCTGGGGTACGTACCTTCCTCTTGGCAGAAGGTGAAGCTGGTCGTCATACCTAAGCCTGGGAAATCCAAGGAACTTCAGGTAAATCAGCTTAACATCATTTTCGTTGAAATCTTTGGAGAGACTGGTTGAGCGGTACAACCTTTGAAATCTCCGAAGAAATAAAATATCTGGGAGTTACTCTAGATAAAAGGCTTCTTTGAACAAACATGTAGAGGAGCTTATGGGCTAACATGTGGACCTTAGGCCTAAGGTAGTAATGTGGATATATGTTGCTATCATTAGGCCGACATCCGGCTCTAAATGCGTTACTTAATTTGCAGCCCCTGAATGTATTTATTCAAAGCACTGCGATGAGAGCAGCTCATAGACTAATTCCATTAGATCTATGGGGAAACAACAGAGCATTAAAAGAGTTACTGGGAGTATTGAATCCAGTTCTGACAACGCTTTCCTATTCTTGGGCCTGCATAGATCTCTTTGATGGAAGATATGATGTTATCTTGAAACGTAGAGAGAACTGGGAAGTCCCAGAGGAATGAGTGACGGGATATACGGAAGTATTCTACACCGATCGCCCAAAAACAGAACGGGGCCCTGGAGCCGAAATCTACCTCTCGAATAAAAACGAGAAGTTGGCTTTTCCTTTGAGACAATATGCAACGGGTTTTGAAGCCGAAGTAAATGCGATCCTAAGGGCGGCAAACTAGGTGATTGACGAGTGGTTATAGGGCAGGCGCATTGCAATCTGCAGCGATAGCCAAGCTGCATTGAGGGCGTTGTGTAGTCCTTTGATCACTCCAAAAATCATTTAGGAATGCAGAACCCCTTTGAACTCTATCACTAGATTCAATACGCTGAAACTACTCTGGGTACCTGAAATCTCGAATGCTTTAGCAAAAGTTTGTTCAATCTTCCCCTGGCCGGGACTGCAATAAGCAATTGGAGTATCAGTAGCAAGACTTGGAGGAAATTTCCCACAATGACAGTTGGCAGAGTCTAAATGCTGCTAGATCCACCAAACTTTTCCTGTTAGAACCGAACATGCGCACCGCAAAGTTTATCCTGGCGACAGGCAGGAGGACTTGCTGGGGTATTCTGGGCATTATGGCAGGCCATAATACATTAGCGGGATATGTGTTCAGAAGATTATACGTGTCCCTCCTGTAATGAGGAAGCGGACTCCATGGAGTATTTCCTATATGAAAGCCCCGCCTATGGACGCATCACACATCAAATTTTCGATGCCAATGTTCGCCAGTTGCGACGGCTAGATCACATCGACTAACGGAAAGCCTGCGATACGTTAACGAATCCGGGATATTCCATTAGAAGGGGGTGTCGAGTAAAATGGGCCACCACGGCCTGAGTGCTCAGAAACTGTAGCTTCTCACCCACCGCACACGCACACAGGGGGTTGGCTCTATTTTCATATACAAGCGCTAGATCAGTCATAGATTCCATCTTTACTTTTTCGACACTCTTAGTGTAGTAATAAACTATTATAGGCTCCACTTGGAGTGCTACTGACTTTGAAAGAAGGGTCTTCTTTGTTATTAAATCTGAAACGTAAAAATTTAATTCTGAGAATCAAATCTATTAGATTACTATTTACCCTGATAATCTCTAATAAGTTAGTTTTCGGGGAATAGTTTGTATAATACTTATTAGAAACGGAGTTAGTTAATTACCTCTTTTCCTAGATTGGAACGATTTTCCAACTAATTTTACTTTTGCCTTTTGTGGCGCGATTGATAACTTTTTTGCATGCTTTGCTAATTCTCACGCGCGGATTCATCACTTATTTAATTAGTCTGTCTATAATGTCTTAATTGTCGCAATTTTGATAAGCCAATTGATTCCGCATTATCATGGAACAAATTGAAAATAAATAAACATCTCGTAGAGGTTATCAAAGGCAAGCAGCTGGCGTGCTGCCGTAGTACGAGGAAAAAATTTCAACAATTGGGGAGGAAATCATTCAGTTGCAAGCAAGAACTAAACAAGTCAGGAAACCGGAAGCTGGGCGCTTCAGGTATGAAAGGTTTTGTTTGCTTCTTTTTTGAGTATATTTGAGTGCAGAACTACTGTAATTATTATTAATTTAATTTGAGCAGTATGGATATGGAGAGTATTTTGAGGACTACACACCTTATAGAGGCAGCTTCATGATTTTTTTCTGATTTTTCGGTTAGGTAGTTTCTGAGAATGGGTCCTTTAAAGAAATCATCACTTTCCACCCCTCCCACTCCCCGCCTTTCTAACAAATCACGAAACTAAGACCGGCTTCGAAAAGTACTAATCAAGACTTTTTATTTGATACCCAACTCGACTATATTCGGTGAACAAAATGTACACCCCCTTTTGTATGTATGGCGACCACCCCCCCCCCCCCCCCTCCTAAATTTCAACGTTGAAAGATGTCAGTCATTGCATATCTGAGGGTTCACAGTTCCCACCTTCACACCAAATTTTGTGTCAATTGGTGTAGTCGTTTCTGAGAAAAGTGCGTATGATAGACAAACAGACAGACAGAGCGTATGCGGAGATACTGAAGAAGGTGGAATCTGATCCCGATCTAAAAGACCTAGGTGGAAATGTCAGTAAAATCCGGAGGACCTAGAAAGGGGATCTACTGTTTGAGCTGAGAAAATCCACTTGGGGAGAATGTCGCGGTTCGTTCCCAAAAACATGAGGTCTACATACAGTGCAAGGAACCCGATGAGGTAACATCCAGAAAAGGGAACAGTACTGCCTTGAAACAATAATTCAAACTGGAGGAATTCAGGGAAGAATCTATCGTAAGCCTAAGAAAAGCTTATGGCGGTACTCAAACGGGCACAGTACGCAGTGAAGTCAGCGCAGAAGTTGTTGGCCGCGGGGAAGGTTCGGATTGGATGGGTTGTTTGCCGACTAAGGGAACAGGTCTCTTTAAAAAGGGGCTTTAAATGCTTAATGTTTGGACATTTCGCGAAGGCATCCACTAGCAGCATTGATCGGTCCGATCGATGTCGAAGGTTTGGGGGAAAAGGATATATTGCCAAGGAGTGCAATAAAGACCCCAAATGCATCTTGTGCGAAGAAAAGGAGGGAAGGGATAACCAGCATATTGCCGGAAGTTTTAAATGCCTAGGATTTAGGAAGGCGTCAACCCCAGTGAAAAAATGAGGTTATAACAAATAAACCTCAATCATTGCAGGGTCACACAAGATTTGCTTGCGAAGACCACTTACGAGTCCGCGATAGAGATTGCTATCATTAGTGAACCGTACAGAAATCTTGACGGTGGTTTATGGGTCACAGATTCGACTGGTGGAGCGGCGATATGGGCGTGCGGTCGTCAAGCCATACAATACAGCATGGGTCAGGCTGCTAGTGGGTTTGTGTGGGCAAAAATAAGCGGTATATTCGTATATAGCTGTTACGCCCCAACGATCCTCCACTGCCTGAGTTTGAAGACTTGTTACACGATCTTGTTTACGACGCGAGGGAACAAGGCCCAAAGGTGATAGCCGGTGACTTTAATGTGTGGGCTATTGAGTACGGCAGCAAAGAGATTAACGCAAGAGGGCGGTCCCTATTAGAAGCATTCGCTTAGTTGGATGTAGTTCTGGACAGCGAAGGCGATGTAAACACTTATCGGAAAGCGGGAACTGGCTCCATTTTAGAATTAAGGACGGAGCCACAAGGCAGGAAACCCGCACCCCGAATGCCGAAATGCAAAAGAACGCCAGGATGGTCTGCAAAAGCGATGGACGAGCAAACATTCATGGAGGTGGGGCTAGACTTGCCTAGTAAAGCAGGCACCTTCACGGATAGAACTCTACATGTCACACAGAACATCTCTAAAGCATGTGATGCGTCGATACCTAAGAGATGCTCATTCTCCACTAGAAGACCCAATTATTGGTGGAATAGTGAACTTGCCAATCTTCGATCGATTTGCCGCAGAGCCAGAAGAACGGCTCAGAGGGCAATAGGTAGGATTGATCAAGGGGAAAAGGAGCATGCCTATAGGGAAGCTCGCAAGAACCTCAAGCTTGCCATCCAGTGGAGTAAGAGCGAATGTTTTAAGGAGTTTTGTTTGGAAGCGGACATAAATCCGTGTTGTAGCCTCTATAAAATCGTGACAGGACGATTCAGAGGACGATCATCTCTGCAGATCACGTGCCCTATGCTCTTGTTGAATATAATCCAGGGGTTATTTCCCCAGCAAGAGGGTGGTACTTACACCTTCCAGCGCCCCTTGAATATGACGCCGATTCCACCAATCACCAGGGACTATTCGATTGGAGATCTGCAGTTGAATAGGCGACAGCAAAGCCCCAGGTCTTGACGGCATACCGAATAAGGCCCTCAAACTTGCCGTCAAATGTAGGACGGATATGTTCGCGGAGCTGTTTGAAACGTGCATGTCCGAGGGTATCTTTCCTGCAGCATGGAAGCGGCAGAAGCTGGTGCTGTTGCCTAAGGCTGATAAACTATAGACCCATGTGTTTTCTAGACACTGTGGGGAAAATGTTGGAGTGGGTTATTTCAACGAGAGCCAAGGGAGCCTTTCAAATAGGCAATATGGGTCCCATAAAGGCAGATCAACCGTTGATGCCATCAAAATGGTTTCTAGCTTGGGTGAAAATGCAATTCACGGAAGGGATTGTATCTGCAAATATTGTGTGGTGGTGACCCTGGATGTACGAAAGTCTCTGGCGACGATTGGTGTTCGCACCTACCTCGCCGCTATTATCGCTAGCTACTTGCAAGAGTGGACACTCTGGTATAATACCGATGATGGACCTAAGGAGTACCTTGTCTCGCAGGTGTCCCACAGGGCTCTGTACTGGGCCCACTACTGTGGAACATCATATATAATGATGAACTTAACCTTCCAGTTCCGGAGGAGGCCACGGCCAAAAGCACGGGTTACGCCGATGATATAGCACTGGTTGCGGTCCCAAAACATCTCGAGGATGCTGAGTTGTACACAAACGAAGCAATCAGTGTTGTTAAGGCTTGGTTAGAGAGTAGTGGACTGGCATTCGCGGAGGAAAAGACTCATAGCCAGGGTGGTGAGTTCTATCATGCTGTATGCCGGTCATGGAGGATACCGTCAATACCTGGACAGGTTTAAATTGGACACCTGGCCTAATTGTCCAAACTGCAACGGGGTCCCGAGGATCCAGCGAACATATTCTTCTAGTGTCCTAGGTTCGTGGAAGAAAGGAGGAACCTAGGGGAAACTCTAGGTGAAGTGCAATCACCGGAAAATGTTGTCCGGAGAATGGTAGCTTGTCAGGAAGACTGGGATGCGATCAATTCCATGATCGCAGTAATCCAAGATAAACTGCGAAAAGCTGAAGAAATGAGGAAGGCGCGGTTACGAACTCCTCGGGTAGACGGAAGGAGACCTAACTAAAGTAAGCTAACTCCGCCCCGTGATGTAATACCAAAAGGTGCTTGCACGGGGTAGGGAGGATTCGGGGGTGGTTTTAATGAGTAAAAATTCCACACTATGACGTGCCCAGGCCAGAGACTCTTGAAGATTTCCAGGCAGACAGACATTGACGGGGTTTGATTTGCAAACAAAACCTTAAAAATGGACTTGTTCATTGTTTTCTGCGCAATCTTTGCAGTTTTATCTTTTATAAATATGTTACTCAGTAATCAATTAATTTTATCCACTGCGGTCGACCCCCCTTTAGGGAAGAGCTTGTGGGGCTGATGTCTACGTTGAGATCGTTGTTAAACCTTCTTCATTTCTTCATGAACATCGGACAATAGGGAATAATGTGATCCGGGCCGTTGAGTGTACCGGAACTTAGGCGTTCGAGGCAGTTGGGAGACCCACCCAATCCGAAGCGATATAAATACTTCTTCTAACCACGAGCTCGCGTAATGAACTGGATCAGATGATCAACTCCTCAATATACGGAATCAATGTATGGGCCCACCGATCCATCTCAAAATCATCCCACTGTTGCTGCCAGATACTCTTCCCTCCTAGTGGCTCTTTGGTATTCCGCAAACATCTCAAGTAGATTCGCTCTCCCTTTCTGTCTGTACCTCATTCATTAGAAGATCTAAGCGGTGATGTTATATACTTCTTTATCTCATGCTGTCCTAGACGCCCAGTACACCCTCAGTGCAATTGGATGATATGTGCAATCCAACTTCCATTCACAACATTAGTTCTCCTGTCCAGACAAGAATCGTGTATACCAAAATGGATTTCAAACCTTTGCGGTAAAAGGCCGACTATATCTTGACCGCCTGATGGTAGCCATCTTTCTCGCTAGAAATAAACCAGTTTTTCCTAAATTTAAGTTGATACTTTTTATTGCCTTGCTTCGCTCACCCATTATGCTTCAGATTAAAGTTACATAATTCGGCAAGTCTTCACACGACCTCCTCCCAATGGCCGCTGGAAACCGTCTTTGGACGGGCCAAGGGTGTGTAGGGCTGGACTGGGAGTAGGATCATCCAATTGACAAGGAACTGCTTGTCTGCTGGTCATGTGTTAGGGGCAAGTGGATCTGAGGGCGGGATGTGCCGAAGCACCAACCCGGGAGTCGTCCTCCCTGCACTGGAGGAGACGCTAATAGGACTCCAAGCCAAGGTGAAACAGGATATGCCGAGGGCTACGTGGCCAATGGGGAGCTTGGTCCTTAGTATGCGACTACCTTGGGGACCGTTACTCTGGTGGCCGGGCCTACCCAGGGTGGACATTCTCCCGGACAAATCGTGGAAGCAAGACATGGACTCAATTATAAAAAAAAACAAATAAATAGATAGATAGATAGAAGAAGAGGAGCTGATACCATCGGAGCACGGGCTGCTGGCATTCAGTAGCCGTCGAGAGCAGCACAGCCCTAGCACCGCTGTGCTGAAACCAGGCGCAGGGATTTCCCAGAGCGACGCGGCACATAGGCTAGTGGTTTCCAGCTTTGAATCCATTGCCGCCAAGCTGGGTGGAGCGGGTACCAGACATAGTATTCCTAACTGGAAACCGTCAACGTCGGGGGATACCTCAAAAGTAAAGACCGACAAGAATGTCGGCCATCGGAAACCGCCGAAGAAGTGAAGGTGTGAAGGTCCACTGGTGTCCTGCTCAAGAGCCAGTACCAGAAGGCTATGCATATTCTCAGCAAGATTGCTAGGAATAAGGAGGCCGATACCGTCGACGAGCAGGATGAAAAAGATCTCGCTAAATACTAGGCAATTGTTGAGGAATACAACAGTAAATGCAGAAAGGCATGCCCACCGTTCCCAAATGCAATCGATCGTAAGACGAGTTTGAACAAGATCACAAGCGGAGTAGAGTGGGCAAAAAATCAGACGCTGAGCAACATCGCAAGAAAAGTACACATCAGCAGCCAGTCGACGGGCCATGAACTGCGAAACCCTTTAGCGACGTGGCCAGGAGCGTCTTACGTGTGACACTGGCGAATGATAATTCCACTAGCGACAAGCTAGCGCCGGAGGTGTAGACCAGTCTTGAGGCCAGGCTGTTGAAGATGATCATTGAGCATCTCCTGGATGTTAAAGTCGAATACACGGGACCTCTCGTCGGCTTTGATTCCTCTCAGGTCGTTCGTGGGTTCCACGTTATAGCTATAGCGAGGTCGCTCGCATCTAGTTCACTCGAAGATCCGTATGGGTAAGGGGAAGCTTATCCAACCCCTGCGCGTTCAAAACCCCAGAATTCCTATAGACGACTGGGTAGTTATCAAGAAGGGGTAACCCCAAATAGACGGCCAACTTTTTCTGTTTCGTATAAATGGAGAGTGCCTGCAGTCACTGAAAAAGATGGAGTATAAAGTGCGTTTCGGAGTCAGGAACGCCCCCACTTCTGCTCAGTCCCACGAACGTAGGAGCACACTCTACACTTACAGCCATTCTTCTCTCTCCTCTTGGATTGCATTCACTAACGTTCCAGTAAATATGTTGAGCGTTCACGTCAAACTCTATTAAGAGTTCGAGACCACTTGATTCTGCATACGCTACCAGATCTCTTAGTTTTTCTGTCGTTGGAGGGTATACAGAATCATAAGGTTAATAGGCGGAAGCAACTATGATGTTTTTCCCCTCGCCATTAATTTGGTATTGTACAATGATTGTAAAAAAATCTGGACAACAGAACTGCCTCAGCATGGTTAACTATAACCGTCTTGACATCAGGACACACTGAACTTTGCTCAAGTCAGTTGGTATGAAGCTGTTCATTAGGTGGGTGTCAGTTGATCACTGGCAAAGGGGCGGCTGACAGACTGGTGTGCCAATAGTCTGGCTCGACAAAGGTGGAATTAGAGCCCGCATTTGGTGACAGGGCATCTAATGTTCAAGCCTGCTCTGAAGGGTACAACTTCTAAGGATCACAAAGCCATACACAGAAATACGAACTTATTTCGGCAGGCAAAAGACTCGGGACATCTATATCGGCACTTTTATTGTCCTTAGGAAGAAGGACATGGCTACTTTCTCCACTAGTTCATAGGAAAAATTGATGCTTACAACGGATGGGATGAAGTTTAGGCGACAGCCTTGCATTTCACAAACAAGTCCTGGACCTTCAAAGACCTCTGGCAAAAATGCCTCGGTAGGTTTTTCATAAACAAGGAATATGCACACTCTCTGCCTCTGAAAGACGTCCCCACATTGGTAAGGACCTGCAAAACCTGGCGAGAGGCGAACGAGAGAATAAGAGATTTTAGGGGTATAATGGACTCAATAAAGGTCTGTGCCCTTGGAACTGCAGCTCTCGTGGAGGATAACATTACCATTAAGAGGGAGTAGGTTTCCTACCCTTAATAAAGTTGATCCATGCATACCCATAAAATGCAAAGAATCCCTATCAATTTATTTAATAAATTATTATTATTATTATTTATTTAATAAAAGCTTTGCACTTGATAGTAAAGATTGCATCCCATCTTCTTATTTAAATTCTATTCTGCCGAAGTGATGTGGATGTGATTCACTAAGTTCGACCTGCATTATTGCGAGTTGGGATCAAATCAACGATAACCTCGGAGTATCATAAATACTACATCATTATACAAAAGATTCAAGTACACTTCTAGGATTTTAATTACTTTACTGAAGATCAAAAATAAAAATAGATAGAAAAGGAACACGTAATTTCGAAAGATTTGTTATCAAATTTTAAACATGAGAATTTGGGTATTACGATCACTGCAAATTAAATATATTGGGTGTGCGCATAAGTCCTTTCGGTTTTTCCTAGTCGCCTTATTCACCCCTATAAAGGCCACCTTTTAAGCCAGCTAGCAACTTCTGGTATAAAGAGAGAATCGTCCTACTTAAAGAGACCGCTAAGGTAGTCGTTGACGAGCCCCTATAGCCCATTTTGGCCCTTGATCTCCAGGATGTCATTCTTGCAAAACTCTCGATCCATCTATCGCGTCCTCCAATTTCAAAATCCGAGTAGTGGTACGCTGTCTTCGGCACCGTAATCTGCCCAGCGCTATCGGGGTTTTCGTACCAGTCTTTGACCCCCTGTTCTCCCTTCAAATGCCCTTTTAGGTATCCCAGTGCAGGGCATACATTGAACATGGCCAGTCGCCTTGGTTTCGTTAATTCGTAGGCCAATTTCGTTTGCTGTTCTATCAAGGCCCTTCAGCGACGTGTCCAGGAGTCACTTACGTATGGCACTGGCGGATGGTAATTCCGCTAACCGCAAAGTGGTACCGAAGATGCGGACCAGTGTCGTAGTTAGCCTATCGGAGATGGTCATCAAAGATGTCCTGCACGGCAAGGGATAACGGAAAGGAGTCTTTGGTGGTCCGTGGTCCGTGGGTTCCACCTTAAAGCATGGGGGAACAATTCCCCACGGGCTTTCGCGGTTCATGCGTCGCAAAGATCAATGCCGCCTAGAAGGGTGTAAAGCCAAAGTCATCCCATGCGACGAGATCCCTAAGAGACTGGCCGCTCGCATCTGAAGAAGGAACCCCAGGCTAAGAGGCAACTTTTTCTGCTCCGTATAAAAGAAAAGTACTGGAAAGGCGGATTACAAAGTGCGGGTCAGGAACGCAAAGATGATAATGTTCTGCCCCGCAAAAATGAGCGACGACCTGGACCCAGTTGGCGTTGCCAACGAGTTGTTGAAGAAGATGAAGATCGACAAGAATTGAGGAATCCTCTACGCGGACAGATCATGGTGACGGTAACGCAGATAAATCTGCAGTACTCCTAGTCCGCCTCGGGAAACCTGCTGGTCTTTCTCACAGAGGAGGTCATCAACATTGCACTAATACAGGAGCCCCGGGGCGGAGGAGGCCAGACTATTAAGGTATTCCAAAGTAAAAAAATTCTAATTTATTCCTAGAGCATGTATCCTCGCCAGGAAGAGCCTACACGTTTTTCTGTGTCCCGACTTGAGTGCTAGTGACCGAAGCATGGTCGAACTGGAGCAGGCGGGAGTGGAGAAAGTGTATATTTCGTCGAGACCCCATGCAAATGGACAGGAGAGAGTTTGGTCAGTACAGTAAGAAGACATTGCCATCGTGGTGGAATTAAGGTATGCCCAGCTTCAGGAAGTTGACCAGGAATGTCTTCAACACCTGCTGCAAGTGTGCCATCAAGACTGGTTGGACTATGGTCATAACATTGAAATCACCAGGCAGAGAGGCAGCCGTGAATCCGCGAAAAACATCCTACCAATAGGCCTCTCCTGTTTCGTATTGAACGCACTATAGCGCGTCCTGGGCATCTACTTAAGGACAATTATGGGGAGAACGGCCTTCCCAAAGTCTGAGCACGCTTACCTCAAAGCAGATTCACGAAAGCAGCTCTCTACAAGGTAATTGGCACGGTTGAGTGGTCACTACATTGCAAACATTGTATACTCTAGCTGCCTTCCTGGATACAAAGGGAGCATTCAACGACATTACTACCAACTCAATCAACGAAGCCTTAACCACGACTAGATGAGTCTGCACAATGGCATTGGCGTGGATAAAGAAGGAGCTTCCGGGTTGCTAAGTTTCGTAAGCTCAGTGAACAATTCTGGGTTTGGGGTCACATCAAGTCAAAAGAAAATCCTATGGACTGCGCTTCGAGAGGCATCTTCCCTACCGAGTTGTTAAGTCATCATTTGTGGTGGCAGGACTCGTCATGGTTTCTGGAGGGACGAGTCTTCAACAAACTGCCCAGTTTCACGGGCATTGTAGACCAAAGAAATCTGTGGGAGCGATACCCAACGCTTTCGAACCTGGTAAGAGTCGTCGCATACATGTCCCATTTCATTACTCGAAAGAAAGGACAATCTGCTCCGCGGAATACGAACAAAGTCTGCTCAGAATCCTGCGGTTACTCCAAGGGACAGAGTTCGCTAAGGGGATCAAGGACTTGAAGAAGGTCCGCCCACTTAACAAGAGGTTAAGAAACTTGCATCCTTTCCTTGACCATCAAGGCTTGGTGAGGATTGAAGGCAGGCTGCGGAACGCAGGCGTATCCGGCTACCATAAGCATCCGATTCTCTTGCCGAGAGAGCATTATGTCACCTTCCTTGTTATACGGGAAGCTCATCGCAACACTTTGCATGGTGGCGTTTCCACTGTTCGAAGTTATTTAAGAATGCAGTATTGGACCCTCAACGACCAAAAGGTGATCCACAGCGCGCTGCACAGATGCCTTACTTCTGTGAAATATTCAAATCTGCAAAGTCAGCATTTGCTGGGTGATCTGGCTGCTATTCGGAGCTTTCCGAGCCCCTCTTTTTGCCCTGCGGAATGGATTATGCAGGCGTCCAAAAGCCAGGCTCAAATACTTAGAAGGGGTATGTTCGGGCCTCCGTATGTATTGTCACGAAGGCTGTACATCTTGAATTATTGAGCGATCTTTCAAACGAGGCATTTCTTGCTGCATTTAAGCCGTTCATTTCGAGACCAGGCCTGTGCTCCGAAATCTACAGTGATCATGGAACTAACTTTGTGGGAGCCAAAAACCAGATCGAAAAGGAAATGCAGGATGCAATAATGGCAGCATCAGAGAAGATCGCAGCCATGCCAGCCAAAGACGGCGTTACTTGGACATTTATACCAGTCGCCGCACCACAGGCCTTTGGGAAGCTGCAGTAAAGTCTGCAAAACAACATTTAAAGCGCATATTCGACGAAATAAAGATTGTGCCGACTTTCGAAGAGTTTACTACGATTCTCTGCCAGATCGAAGCGTGCCTAAACTCTAGGCCACTCGTTCCGCTCTTTAGTAATCTAGATGATGTTGAGCCTTTCACTCCTGGGGACTTTTTAGTTCAATGACCAATTAACGCTCTCCCGGAGACCGATCGCACTCAACGGAGCCTTTAGAAACGCTGGCAGCAGCTTAAGGCCATCTACTAAACCTTTTGGAGAAGGTGGTCTCAGGAATATTTGCACTACTTACAGGTCCGGACGAAATGGGACAAAGTGAACCCGAATGTGAGGCCCGTTCAGCTGGTACTGATTCGAGGAAGGGACACACCTTCGATGAATTGGCCATTGGCGCGTATCTGCGCAATCCATCCAGGAGGCGACGGAGTAGTCCGAGCGGTTACGGTTCAGCATCACGGCTCTTCAAGGAAACAAGTTCGTACAGTGAACTTGTGTCCCCTACTGGTAGAGCTACCAAACGACCAGGAGGTGATATCCAGCTATATCGCCCAGCCCCTGGAGAATTACACACTAATCTGGTGATAGTGGATCCTAAACTTTCTCCCCGGGGGCGGGATAGCTCCATGTTTATAGACACAAACACTGCGTAACCTGATCATAATAATGCTGTCTTTCGGAACAATGTTTGTGGAAAACATAACGACGATCAATTACAAGCTATGGAGACAGCAGGTTGCATTCTATGTGGAGGAACTAGGGGAATCAAGAGTGGTTCGTGAATACCTGAGGATTGAGGTGGACTTTCTGATACATGCGATGATCATGGATTGCCAAAACATGACAGAGGTGCTCGAGCAGACCAGAGGGATGTGCCGTGAAACCACAAAAATTATATCGACCACACATTGGGATGACCTGTTAAGGCATCTTCAATTCAAATATGAAGGAATTGTCCGAAAGATCGAGAAGGTACTCAGCATCACAGAAGTGAGGAGACAAAAAAGGGGGTTACTGGGCAAAGTACTAACCGTCCTTTTCAGCATAAACGACGAAGTACACAGAGACATCGATGAACTCCGGCACGACCAGTTTGCGGGACTGCAGACTTCGACCCGCAAAAATGTCCTGTTGAACGCTCGGGTTGAGGTGTATCATTCAGCGGTCTCTGATTGATTGTTTGGCGGGAAACTGATCTCTGTCATCAGAACAGTCAACGGAATGAATAGCTGGTTTAGGCGAGTCGATTCGACGAGTTTAAGTGTTCAGGTGGTGTCCGCATACTCAACATTTAAACGATCGGCATTGATTACGGCCACAAAAACTATTTCGAGCTCATCGGGGATGAGCTCGCATCGTGTAATCGCCTCAGCGAGAGCTTTTTATGTTCACCCAAGGTCATTAAGGACATGCCGAATTGCGCAACTGGCACAATCTCTGAACGCCCATACAAACTGACATGCCCGCTGTATGCTATTTTGAGTAACAGGAGACTTGGAAGGAGCTAATCGCGAGCAACAGCTGTCTATATGTTGCGAACGTAACCGCGACGAGGATAATAATAATAATCATAATAAATCCGCCGTAACCGGTCTCAAGCCCGGTTGTGAAAGAAGGAAGGATGGATGGCTTCAGTCTGAATAACTGTACGCCACCGCAGCCTCTCGACGTCTAGGCGCCACGGCGCTTGCTGCAGCTGTTTCGCCACAATCTGTGGTGACCACTTCAGCAGGTTGGCGGTAGCAGCGAATGAAGTGGACTAAAGAAATGAACATCTTCATCATCCGCTCCTACTACGAAATAACGGCGGGCGGGTACAACATCTTACCGCCCCTTGTTCAACCAGAGATTCGTCGAGCGTTTCCTGCAATTTGCGCACGTGCCTGTGCAACGAGTCGCAGACCAGTACCGCTTTATTGCTTGCAGCGACACAATCCCGGCCATCATCAGGGAGGGTGTTCGACTTGAGGTCATCGGAGAAACTGGTGAGTAGATGTCGGCAGAAGCGGTGGCACCACCCCGAACTGCAGGCAACAGCTTCAGTACTCGCCGAAACACTCTTCTACACCGTCCAGTTCGGGATGAATTCCAAAGAACGTGCATCGAATTCTCGGATATGGATCCTTTGCATAGACCAGGTATTCCCAGGCTTGATGCATCTCCGGCAACTCCGAGAATTCTATCTCAAAAAACAATGATGAGATTGCTCCTGACATGAATTTTGCGGATGTTACTGAAGAGGAAGTTCGACGAGCCATAAACAGCTCGAAGAACAGGAGTGGCCCAGGTTTGGATCGGGTGTAGAATTTCTGGTATAAGAAATTCACCAGCGTACACAGTCGGTTGGCACGGATTATAAATGAGGCCATGAGTCGGCCCGAGAAATTTCCATTCTTCCTCATTGTGGGGATTATCTACCTTATCCCTAAGAAGGACACGGTGCAGGACCCCGCAGACACAAGACCGATTACTTGCTTACCAACCCTCTACAAATTCATTATCTCCATTATTAGTGGAAGGGTCAATGCGCACCTCGAGACCAACAACATTCTGTCCGAGGAGCAGAAGAGCTGCCAAGTTGGGTCAAGGGGTTGCACAGAGCAACTCATTATCGACTGGGTAGTTGTAGGACAAGCAACTAGAAGCCGAAGGAACCTCTTTAGTTGCTATATCGATTATGCTAAGGCTTTTGATAGCCTTCCACATAGCTGGTTAACCGATGTCCTACATCTGTATCGCATTGATCTGAAACTAATAAAGTTTTCGGCGACACCCAGGGAATGCCACCCTTCCCTGAGTGTCGCCTTATCAGTGCGTACATCTGAGGGTGCTAATACCTCAGAGCCCATCCGTATACGAAGAGGTATCTTCCAGGAGGATTCGTTGAGTCCCCTTTGGTTTTGAATGGCACTAAACCCCCTTTCATGGCTACTGAATGATGCTAGAGGGCATGGTTTTGAAATAAAGTATGACCCACGTGCTAAGTGCGAACTGACACACTTGATATACTTAGATGACATCAAGCTGTATGCTGGCACTGGCGACCATCTTGGAAGTCTGTTCCGAATGATAGACATGTTCAGCCATGATATTCGGATTGAGTTTGGATTAGACAAGTGGCGAATCCAAACAATCCACAAAGGTCATCACGAGCCGCATGTCGGACATTGGTGACCTCCACATCGAAGTTATAGCCGAGACAGACTTCTACAAGTACCTAGAAATTCTGCAAAGAACCCATGGTCGGGATGGTGATCTGAAGGATGCTTTGCTGTCCGAATTCTTGCGACGTGTAAAGCTGCTGCTGAAATCGCATCTCTCGGGGAAGAATAAAATAAGTGCGTTGCATGTATTTGCTATCTCTTCATTGTGTTATGCATTCGGAATATTGCCGTGGACGAAGACCGATCTGGAAAACGTCCAGCGGCGGATACGGACAACTATGTCCAAATTCCGAATGCATCATCCAAAGTCTGCCGTGGAGCGGGTGAACCTACCTCGTGATATCGGAGGTAGGGGCGTGGTTGACGCCAAGTCGACCCACTGCGCGCTTATTTTTTACAGCAAAGAGCGGGCGAGTCCCTTGCATCCGCCTGTCTCTAAGGCAGACTGTGGACTGACTCCACTTAACTTGAAGGGTCGACATTTCAATCTTCTGAGTGGGGTCAAGTAGGACCAATTGCGGATCGATGAATGGAAGTCAAAGACAAAGCATGGTAAACACGTGGATTGTCTTTGGCAGTCATTTGTCAATTTGCATTTGTCGAACAGATAGCTATGTGCTGTGGAGCTCTTTACTGAGATGGAGAGGTTCATGTGTGCCATTCCGGACGGCGTGGTCGCCACCCGAGCCACAGTTAGATACTAGACAGCTACCACACTCCCCCTTGCCCCTCAAGGGGAAAAATCAGTGCAAGTACGCACGATTTCAAATTGTTTGGCCCTTGAGCATGAGCGAGATCTAACGAAAATGCGATCAGCTGTGTTTGACATATCGCCCGGACTTGCCAATATATTGGTGAGATCGGCAAGTTTTTGCTTATGGATAAGTGAATACGTGAAACAACTTTTTGCTATATGGGTGAGCATGACAGTAGTACCAGAATAGCAAAAGCTCACCGATCACTCTCTTACCAATACGATTTGACGAAGATTATGCCTTTTCCTTGTTTAGCATCGCCGATGTGAAAAGATAAGCTTCTGCAGCACATTCGCAAGTCGGGTCATTTTAGTGTGGGTACTGCCTATAGTAGATCTACTGTGCCCGAGCTTATGAAAAGCTCATCATGAAAGAACGGGTGGAGAACGACCAGTGCAGAATGTGGACCACCTCATTTCTGGCTGTACTGTTATGGCACGGGGGAAATACATCACCAGGCATGATGCTGTATGTAAGGTTATCCATCAAGACCTTGCATATAAGCATGGGCTGATCATGGGAACATGTCCGGTTTACCGATATGAGCCGCAAACAGTATTTGATAGTTCTGCTTACAGCATGTATTGGGACCCGCAAGTTCTGACTGATCGTAATACTGCACATAACAAGCCTCACGTACTGTTAGTTGACAAGACGGATCGCTCCGCGTATATTATTGATGTTGCTATCCCCCATAATAACTTTTCTCTTATGTGGCAGTAATTTTTTGAACGCTATGTAAACAGTATTCACGTCCTTTCTCATTCAATTGGTAAAGAATGCTTTGAACGTCGCAATTTTGATAAGCCAAATGATCCCGCATTATCAAGAAACGAATTGAAAATAAATAAACATCTCGTGGAGGTTATCAGAGACAAGCAACTGGCATACCGTCGTAGTATAAAATCCCGACAATTTGTGAGGAAATCCATCAGTTCCAAGCTAGAACTGAAAACATCAACTCGACTCTGTCAGGATGAAGTTGTTCATTGTTTTCTGTGCAATCCTTGCAATTGTAAGTATAATATCTTCTATAAACCTGTAACTCAGTAATTAATTAATTTTGTCCACTTAAGGCTGATATGATGCCCGCCATTACAAAAAAAGGCTTCAAATGTCGCGTGGAGTGTGAGAACCAAAAGGAACTTGCGGAAAAACATGCAAAAAAAATCAATCAATACATCCCTCCTAACACAGTACAGAGGTGCGTTTTAGAGTGTCTATTGGGAGATAAATACAATCCTTTTTATAAAATAAAGGAGTGAGGAAGAAAGATTTGGAAGACATTTACTTTACTGTTGTTTGTATCTGGTGGAAGTTAACAAGTATAAAGAGTAAACATGATATGATAATTGGTCCAATGAATTGAACTCGGTTTAAACAATTCGATCCTGTCATTTCCTTACCCTGACCATTTTCGCTGACGAAGTTCTTATTCGGTGAAAATTCAGTTAGTGGATAAAAACTCTTCGACCCTTCACGATTTCACCAACAAAATACTTTAATATTGGTTTTAGGAATGATGGGGTCCTAAGTCCGCATCAACTTAATGCTGGACCGGACCAAATGGGAAGCAACTTACTCCCTCTTTCCTGGTCCACGGACCCCTCGCTTAGGGCTTGCACCCATAATAATTCGTAGTCATGTCGTGTTCTACGAATTATATAATGGAGCACGCAACATCTGCGAGCCGCTACGGTCACGCTGCTCCCAGGGCAGACGTGAGGCAGCGTCTGACGATTTGCCTCTGCCCTGGTAAGAAACCGTAAAGCCGCCATCGCTTCACTTTTTTAAAATACTTTAAGTTAAAGACTGTATTGTTGAACGGTACTACTTTTTTTGGACAATTTTCTTTTTGCTTATGTACCACGTTGCCAGCCATCTCCACTTTTCCACCTATTTCTCTGCCCTGTCACTACCGTGGAGTACTATTTCGCATTAAGGACCGTAGTTTACACCAGCACGATTAAGTCCTGTGGTCAGAGCGCTCTTCGGACTCGCTCCACTTCTTGGAGTTTCTTTTAGATCATGGCTATTTCCGCGTTTGCAGCAATCTAATTCGCCTCTTACCTCAACATCTTCTTTACAAGTTGAGGAGTCTGACGTCTACGATAAAGGCGTCATTCATCCTTCTTGACTCCTCCATGAACATCGGACAATAGAGAATAATGTGCTCCGGGCCGTTGAGTGTACCGGAGGTGAGCCGTTCGTGGCAAGCGGGTCACGCACCCAACCTGAAGCGACACAAAACTGGGTCAGGTGATAATTTAATTCCCCGGACTTTCGGTCGATCTAATTCTCAATACACGGGATCAACGTATGGGTCTCCCGACCCATCTCAAAATCATCCCACTGTTGCTGCCACCTTCTATACTGTTTTCTTCTATTGGCTCTTCGGTATTTCGCAAATATCTCGGTTGGATTCGTCCTCCCTTACTCCCAAAGGTAATATAGGTCATTCATTAGAGGATTCAAAGGAATATCTGATACTGCTCCATATCATGCTATCCTATACGGTCAGTACACTCTCAGCGCTATTGGCATATGGAACCCAAGCTCCTTCGATTCACAACATTAATTCTCCCGCCTAGGCAGGAGCCGGCATCTTTTCGTCCGCCACATCCAGTTTATTGCATGAATCGTTTCATCTCTTATAGTTTCGTGTTTCCGGCTTGTTTCAAACAACCCTAGGTGCAAAACCCCCAAAACTGTCTTCTCTGTGGCGAGAAAGGCAAACACTTCATCGAGCATAACCTTTCAAACCAGGGACCCCAATGCAAAACCTCGAAGAACTTTTGCTGTTACAATGTTCTTTCTCCGCCCGTTGAACCCCGCATACCAGAAAGGAGTCTCCGAGAAATAACCTTCGATTAACTGACCCAAATAGCCTAGGACACTCATTATAGCCAAAGTTCCCTTAAGTTAACCCGATTTGGCTAAATTAAAGGTTTTTCTGACATCTAGTGTTACCAAAGCCCTGCACTGACCAACGAACATTGCCTCCCGATGAAGAACCATGATCGTTGCTATTAGATTGACCGTGAAACGGGCTAGCCGAAATCCATACTGCCACTCTAGTCAACTTCAGCCCCTTCTTCAAGGTCTTCTACGTCAACAGATTCTTTGCAATTCTCTTCAGTAAACGCAGAGATTGGCAAGACGTAATGTTGGATCGTTGGTCCACTCTCTTCCTGCACCGAAAAATTCGTGGATACTGGAGGTCATTTTTTTTCCGCCAATCTTGTTCATTACAAAGCCGTAAGTAACGTTCATGTTGATATCGATGCACAACTGCATGTAGCAATCCCATTCGCTTCTCCGCATAGCTACCCGCTTAGTTAGGTTACTTCGGGGATCCCAGGAATCTTCCTTCAAGTTATGCTATTATGGCTTGCCTCTTCTTCCTTTTTGCAAAGTCCTCTTGATCGCAGACACGAAGATCTTAACATCGAGATTTCCTGGTTTCACCAGTTACTCGGTTTTAAATTTGGGGGTCCAAACGCTCTCGAGGCATTGTACTGTCGCATGCTTCGATTGAACGCTGACGAAGCCGACCAACTATTTCAAATGCGAATGTTCAGAGGTAACCAATGTTCGAACTGGTATCACCCCTGCGAACTCCCGAGGTCAAAAACTTGCCGTGCTAGAAGTTGCGGAACAATACGCGAGCAAGCTTCTTAGCAGCGGGAAAGTGAGAATTGGTTAGGTGATATGTACGATGCGAATCTGCAATTTGCCGTGGACTTCAAAGAAGGGCATCATGCGCAGATGCGGTCAGGCAGGCCAAAAAGCGAATACCTGCAACGAAAGGAGAGTCGCGTTGTATGCAGAGTCCGTGGCGCATCTGATGAAAGCGTTGCGCACACTGTGGACTCGGGCGGCCTCCAGTCTTCAGAGCAGAACTGCAAAGAGCTAGGACGCGGTCAACATGATCCACATGCTACAGAAAAATATGCACCGGAATTCAACCGCTCACAAGTTATAAGTACAGTTCGATGCGGAGACCAAAGCTGATCCAGTGCTCATCAGCGGACTGTACCGCAAAAAGAACCCAGCTTCTTGGCAACCCAACGTAACCGGTGCCGCTGCCATCTGGGTTCATGATGGCACCTACCTTAGGGTTCTTGCCTAAGGCCAAGGGCGTCCGGACCTGAGTACCAATGATCGGAGCATAGTCGAAACGGAGCAGGCAGCAGCGAAGAAAATGAATATTTCGTCGGCTTACGTGGTCATCACCTATCAGCTCCGCCAGAATTGTACTTGCTGGCCTGTTAGAGTAGGACTTTAATGGTACTAGATTTGTTTAGTGACCTAACGTTCCCGGATCCAGGAGTTGTCCTGTCCGAGGGTGTTCATTTTGATTGATTGATACTTGCAGCTGATGTGATGGAGGTCGGTAAGCCGATGCTTATGGGTGTGCAGCCGCTCTTTCACTAAACTGGGCAGAAACTTCAGCACTAGCTTGGCGTTATAATGTTTATTAAAATCACTTTGTCGTTCACCCATCTCGAAGGTAGATGATCGTGCCCTCATGGTCAGCCGCTCTCTGCTGGGTTAATCGCAGTTTCTCTGGGACTTCTGTTCCTAGGAGCTCCGTTCTCGCATCACCAGAGATGACCGAGGAAGGATCCTGAAGGAGGTTAAATCGGCGCAATAGAGACTAGGACCCTCCATGGGTAATCATATTCAGACCAAAAGTCAAAAAGTAAAGGCTATATCCCGTGGCTGAGTGTATAGATGATCTTAGTGAACAGCAGATATCAAGGTCCTTTTGGTCCCAGTCACGCTGATCAGGAGAGACGTAAAATCCAATGGCGGCTGTTAGGGATCTGTTAACCTTTCCAAATGCATTCACCTGAGGAGAATACAGAGCGGTGAACTCGTGTTTAACGCCCCTTTGCTTCATCAACCGACCAAAGTGAGCTGAACGGTATTGCAGGAGTGCCAAACACATGAAAGATCCGATCTACTAGAAATCAGGTTACAGCTTCAGCCACGAAGCGTCAGATCAGCTCTATGAAAACAAATTTCTTGAACTGATCAACGGCTTCGAAGTTTCTCGACTTACTTCGAGGATACCTATATGGTCGATAAACAACTTCTGAAATGATTTATCGGAGAGTGGGGTGGGAACCATAGGAGGGCCAAGCATTTGATTGGGCGACTTCGTGGTCTAGCTCGCAGTAGAACTGTCTACACATCACTTCACCTGCTGAGCCATATAGGGCCAAAAGTACGCGCTTTTTAGACGATGTAAGGTCTTATCGAACCCCCCTGAGCACACAGGAAGTGGTCATCAAGTCGCTCAATCAAACCGTCCGTCAAATCCCTCGGAACTCAAATTTTGCAACATCAAGCTTCCTGGATAGCATCTCCCGAGACGTGAGCTGTTTTTTGTAGATGAACCCGTCGACCACAAGTAGATGTGGAAGGTGATGAGAATTGTCCTGAATTCCGACTATCGGGAGAGTCCAAGTCGAGTTTTGTCATGTCGTCGTCGCTGAGCGTGGACATCTCCAAGGCATCAGTATCATGAACGCAGGTCAGAGTGCGAGGGATGACGTTTTATGTCTCCTTGCGATGCTTGATAGTTAACTTAAAACCTTTTAGCTTCAACGCCCATTGTGCAAGATGACCACCCAAATCAGTTTGCCTCATTAACCATTCCTCAGATGGGGTGGAATCACCTTGTCCATAAACTCACACAACGTTCGTGGAGCAAAGAGAGGTATCTGCAAGAAGACGCCCTTAAGGTCACCACCGGAAGTCTATTGAACCTCAGGCAACCAACTCAAGATCGCTTTAATGAACTGAGATACAACTCACCGAGATTCCGGTGCCCAACAAGCCCAGTACATCCTTGTTCCTAAGGGTGATGTTCGCATATGGTCGTAAGTTTCCCATCGGCTTGTCCGCTAGCACTACCAACGAAAGAATTTGATGCCCCCCTGAATCGCTGGAAACCTCCTGCATTTCATAAACAGGTGCTGGACTTTCTAGGACCTCAGGTAAAAATAGCCCGTTAGGGTGTTATCAACGAGGAATTTGCACACTTGCTGCCTCTGAAACACGTCCCCACATTCGCAAGGACCTGTGAATGTTGCAGGTGAGAAAATAATTTACGAAAAGATAGGGCTGGGTCCTGGCTGACCATAAAGAGGAAGTAGTTTTTCTATCCCTAATAAAGTTGATCCATGCATACCCGCAAAATGCAAAGTGTCCCCATCAATTTGAACTTTGCGCTTGAAAATAAAGATTGCACCCCATCATCTATTTAAATTCTATCGTTCCGAAGCGATTAAATTCGACCTCCATTATTGCGAGTTGGGAATTCCATTCTGGAAAATCCCAAAATAAAAGCTCAAATCAATGATAACCTTGGACTAAATACTACATCTTTATACCAAAGATTCAGGGACAGTTTTTACCGAAAATAAAGAATGAAAATAGATGCCCAAACAACATGTAATTTCGAAAAACTGGTTATCACATTTGAAACATGAGAATTTAATTTCCGTAAGACGGTCTCTGCAAATCCAATTGGGTGTGTGCATGTCTTTTCGGTTTTTCTTAGTCGCCTTGTTCACCCCTATAATAGCCAGTTTTAACACCGCCAGCCACGTCGGATATAGGGACAGAAAAGCGCTATTCAAAGAGACCCTTTCAGGATGTCGGAGTAGGTAGGTAGGTATCAGTGGCCGCTCCGAGGAGCCCAATTAGCGCTTTGGTGCGCCGTTTTGATGTCATAAACTCCTAAGACCATGAGTGTTGTTATGGGAGCAGGGAGCCAGAGTCCAGCAAGCTCGGAGCTTCAGAGCCAACCTGTAGCATTCATGAAAGAAAGCAACTCCCCCACCCAGCAGGTAGAAATCTCTCTGAGGTCCCCAACAGAATGGTTTACTCAGTGTCCGCAGCCTGAATGCATTTGCACGCGTCTGACACAGGAGCTCTCGTGATCGGGCTATGTTATAAGCAGGTCAAATTCTCCTTCACTTGGCACGGCTTGTAAGCCTTCGCCATCTTAGGCCCGCGGCTGCTTAGTGCGAGAAGACTCGGCCCCTGACAACCGCCAGCGGAACACCGACTGGCCAATCCGTCAGCCCGCTAATTTCCCTCTATGTTCCTATGCCCGGGAACCCAGAGGAGAGTGACCTTGAGCGTGCCGCCCAGACGGTTGAACGCGTCTCTGCACTGCCCCACCAGCCTGGAAGATGTCGTCACTGAGGACAAGGTCTTGATGGCCGCTTGGCTGTCGGCCAGAATGGCTATGTTACGCTTGGGGCTCGAATCTCGCTCCAGCCATCGATAGACTTCCAATATCGCCAGTACTCCCGGAATACACTGGCGAAACCAGGGAGACCATATGACTTGGATACACCGTGTGTATTCAAGAAAACCCCCGAGCCGACTCCACAGACCATCTTTGATCCATCGGTAAAGAATACTGAGTCATAACCCTGCAACTCGCCGCCGGTCTTCCACTTTGCCCTGGTTGGAAGGTCCACAGCAAAGTTTCTCGTGAAGTTCAACTTGCGTGTAGCATAGTCTGTGGGGGATGCCCAGATTTCCCGAAGTATTTTATCTAGGATGTTGCTGCGGCCGTAGGACTTCGCTGCCCAGCATCCTGACTCACGTAGTCTGACGGCACTGAACGCTGCAACATATTTAATGTGGAGGTCTAGGGGGAGGAGATACATGAGTACACTCAGAGCATCTGCCGGGCGGAACTGCAGAGCCCCAGTAGCACCTGCACATGCAGTTCTTTGAATCCTATTAAGCTTCATCCTATTGTATTTTTTCTTCAAAACCTGCCACCATATAATAGAGCCGTACGTTAGGATCGGACGCACTACAGCGGTGTACATCCAGAGAACCGTCGTTGGCGGGAGACCTCATTTCTTTGCAAAGGTTCTCTTGCAGGCATAGAAGGCTATACAGGCGTTCTTAACCCTTAGTTCTATGTTGAATATCCAATTTAACTTAGGATCCAGGATTACACCCAGATACTTTACATTAGAGGAAAGAACCAATCTTTGTTCATTCAACCGTGGTAGATGGAATTCAGGTATCCTTGAGTTGGTGGTGCATAGCATCTGTTACGTGTTGGTTGGGTTTATGCTGAGTTCGCATCTTGCGGCCCACAGGCGCGCCTTCCGCAACATTTCTTCCATGATGTCGCTCATAATGGACAGAAACATCCCTGATACTAATATCACCAAGTCGTCGACATACGCCACCACCTTCACCCTGCTTCTGTTCAATGTACGTAAAATTTTGTCCATTACTATTAACCAGAGCACCGGTGAGATAGCGCCACCCTGGAGTGTGTCACTGTTCACAGCTCTGGTCAAGTGGTTGCTTCCCAGGTCCGATTGGATTATCCTGGTACTCAGGCTTCCTTGATGGCGTTGGTACTGACGTTGTTAAAAGCACTCTCTACTTTCCACGACGGCAGCAAGGGTATACTTCTTGTGCTGCAGCGACTGCTCAACCGTGCCAATTGCCTCGTGGAGTGCGATTTCAGTGGATTTTCCTTTGAAGTAGGCATGCTGGGACTTAGAGAAAGGCGTTTTCTCCATAATCGTCCAGGACGCGTTCTAGGGTCCTCAGCACGAAAGAGGTAAGGCCGATTGGTCGAAAGTCCTTCGCGGACTCATGACCGCGCCTGCCCGCTTTCGGTATGAAAACCACTCGTGCACGCCTCTACCACTGCGGTGCGTATCCTAAAGAGATGCAGCTCCGGTAAATCTCAACAAGCCACGACACAACCCTTTCCTCCTGCTTTTGTAGCATGACTGGCATTATGCCATCTCTACCTGGAGATTTGTATGCGGAGAAGCTGTTTATAGCCCAGCCGATCCTATTATCAGTAATTACCGATTTGATAGTCTCGAACAGTTGGGGTTGCCGCAAACCCTCCAAGCAAGGTTCTGACCCACAGTCCTCCTCGCTGGAGGGAAAGTGCGTTTGAACCAGCAGCTGCAGGGTTTCGCTAGAAGATTCCGTCCAGGCACCTTCCGACTTTTTAAGAAAGGATGAGCTATTATGTTCCTTGGACAGAATCTTACTGAGCCTCGTGGATTCACTTGTGCTTTCGATGTTCTGACAGTAGTCCAACCAAAACCGCCTCTTGGCGGTCCTGATAGCCAACTTGTACTTCTTCACGCAGTCCTCGTATGGCTGCCAGTATTTTTGCCTGTAGCAGATGTTGACGATTTCTCTAGTCAGCTTGCTGAGGGTAGAGAGATCTTCATTTCACCAGGGTCTTTTTGTTGTACTTAGAGGGCGACGAGACCTTAAAGGCTGTATCGAATGCTTTTCTAGAGCCCCGACCTTTGGCTCCAGTTCGTCTGTCGTGCCAATCTTACCAATTTGCGCACTGGAGAGTTTGTTCTAAATTATCTGACCAAACTTTCTTCAGTCGATCCTCCTGGGGTCTCTAAAGGGTTTGGAGACCTCTGTGGCGAGATCTAGACTGAAAAGTATCCAACTGTGATCAGAGAAGGATCTCTGGTCAGACACTCTCCAGTCCTCCATCCTGAGAATCCTATTGCCGGTTATTAGGGTGACACCATGGACCTCCTCCTAACAGTCACAGTTCTCCGAGTAAGGGAAGTGGAAGGTTGGTGTACTGCCCCTGTTACACATCGATGGATTTGAAGTAATAATAAAATGAAAGAATGACTCATCTCTTTCGTTGATTTTGGAGCTGCCCCAAAGCGTATGTCTTGCATCAGCAGATTGGCTTTCTTTGTTGCTATGGTGTTCGTCAGATGTTGTAGTCCTTCTGGCGGAGCTGATCGGAGAGCCATGTAAGCCGAGGAAATATACACGTTCTCTGCCCCCGCCTGCTTGACCACGACCAGGTCGCTAGAACTCAGGTCCGGGCGCAGGAAAGCGTGCACACTCTTCCTCGCGAGGATGCATGCTCTAGGTCTGTCCTGATCAGCATCTCCTGTGCTGTGGAATAAATTAAAATATTTGCTTTGGAGCCATTTGATGATTCGGTCGCCTCCGATCCAGGGCTCCTGTATTAGTGCGATGTCGATGTCGATCTTCTCCTATAAGAGGAAGGCAAGCAGATTAGCCGAGGCACACTTCGAGTGCTGCAGATTTATCTGCATTACCCCCACCATAATCTTCTTGCGTGGGAGGTTCGTCAGTTTCCGTCGGACCGTCGATCATCATCTCCTCCAACAGCTCGTTGGCGGCGTCGATTGGGTCTAGGTCGTCGTCCGGTTTTGCAGAGAGGGACACTTTTACCTTTGCATTCCTGATTCCGAACCACACTTTATATTCGGCTTTTTTCCTCGTTTATACGGAGTGGTATAGACTAGTTGTTTGTCTGAGGTTCCTCCTAATTGATAACAACCCAGTGGTCCATAGGCATCCCGGGGTTGTGAAGGCGCAGGAATTGGACGAGCTTGTCATTATCCATGCGGATCTTCGGCAACCAGATGCGAGCGACAGGGCTCCTGGAAATCTCGTCGTAAGAGATGATCATGAGCTTTACGCCCTCCCAGGCGTTGCTGATCTTAGCGACACATGAACCGAGAAAATCCTTGCAAGCTATTACGTGGTCCATGCAAGCTATTACGTGGAACCCACAGACCACCTGAGAGGAATCAAAGTGGGAAATGAGTCCCGGGTGTTTGCCTTCGGTGTCCAGGAGATGCCCTACAGCCTAGCCTCACCACTTGTCCACACCTTCGGCGCTTGTTTGCCGCTAGCAGAATTACAATCCGCCAGCGCCACACGCCACGTCGCTGAAGGCTTCCCAGTTCGTGGCTCCTCGGCTGACGGTTGCAGCGCAATTTCCTTCGGATGTTGCCTAGCGTCTGCGCTTTTGCCGACTCTGCTCCGCTTCTTATCTTGCTCGACCTCGTCTTGAAATCGATTGCGTTTCAGAGAAATGGGCTTCGCCTTCTGCTCGTCGGCCATGCGTTTGCTATTGTATTCATCAACAATCGCCTGGTATTTAGCGAGGTTTTTTTCATCCCGCTCGTTGACAGTACGGCCTCCTTATTCTTAGCAATCTTGCTGAGAATATGCATGGCCTTCTGGTACTGGCTCTTGAGGAGGACACCAGTGGACCTTCGCTTCTTAGCCGGTTTGTGGCGACCGATATTCTTGTCGGTTTTCGCTTTCGAGGGATCCCCCGACGTTGAGGGTTCCGGGTTAGAAGTACTATGCCTGGTACTCGCTACACCCAGCGCGACGGCATTGGATTCCAGGCTGGCACCGTGTGTATCGCTCTCGATGGCTACCGCCTCCTGGCTGGAGGTCAGCAACCCGTCCTCCGATTATGCGCCTGGCATCACCCCCTCTTCTTCCATCGTCATTTTTTGTTTTTTTTTGAGAATTGAGTCCATGTCTTGGTCCCACGAGTAGTCCGGGAAGAATGTCCACCCTGGCTGGCCCGGCAACCTAAGGTTCTTATTAGAAGCTGAAGGTGCCCAAGGTATTCAGAGTTCGCATACTAAAGACTTCTTCTTCTCATTAGATGGATATGCATTTTATATCTAACTGCCAAGTGTGGTAATAGCTTCGTCAGTGAGTTATCTGATGAGACTGCACTTTCTACACATACCCCCTGAGACACTGCGGTGGCGAGCAGCCATTCAGACTGAAGCTATCCCTCCCCTCCTCTTTTCACAACTGGGCTTGGGACCGGCTACGGCGGAGTTTATAATTATTATTATTATTACAAGATTGGTCTGGACATCGAAGCCGATGGTAAATGACCGAAAGGTCGGCCGAAATAACGGTGGTTTGATACGCTGGATTGATTCAAATCAGGCATTTGATAGAGCCAAATGGCGAAGCCGACTACGACGAGCCGACCCCGGTTGTGAACAAGGCAAAGGCTGAAAAAAAAGAAAGACGGCTCTGGGTTCCAGAACACATTGGGTTAGAAGGCAATGAGGTAACAGACGAGCTGGCTAGAAAAGGAGCAGCGTCGTCGCTGTAGGGACCGGAGCCATTCTGTAGAGTCGAAAACGAGTTCATGGATACAACAGTGAAAATGAAGAGGAACGACTGAAGGAACTTTAATGGGCGAACTTATCAGGAAGGGAACAGGGAACAGTACTTATGAGAGGAGACGAACCCATGCGCCCCAAAGATTGTTTAAACCGCACCGAGTAGAGCCCCCAGATGAGACTGGAAATACTCACTGGTCGCTGGATGCTAAACTGTCACCTGGGGAAGCTAGGGATATCTCCGGACACTATCTTCGGGCCTTCACACGTGCGGAGTTGTCGGTACTAGTGCACAGTAGGTTCAGACACCTGGGAGAGTACTTAATACCAGGTGCCCGGTTGAAGCGCTTGGAAGTAGGGGACAAAATAAATTGTTTGTCGGTTACTGGTTGAAACAAGATACTATAGTTTATAGGTAGGGGGCACAATAGTTCTTTAAGGACGCAGTGCGACGTCCCTGGGCAATAACCATGATAAGTAATTCGAACGATTTTCTACCTTTTTTTTCATTTTTCTGTAATTTTTTGAACGTTATGCAACCAGTTTTCACGTGCGAATTCATTGCTTAAGAAATTAGTCTACAATGTTTCAATGGCGGTAATTTTGATAAGCCAAATGATCCCGCATTACCAAGAAACGAATTGAAAATAAACAAACATCTCGTGGAGGTTATCAGAGACAAACAACTGGCATACCGCCGTAGTATAAAACCCCGTCAGTTTGTGAGAACTGTGATGCAGACTCAGATCACTATCTCGTTGGCACTCCGGGTTCGAATTACGATCCTCTCTGGCAATCAGGTGAGAGCTAACACTGGAGCTATCTACAACACAGCCTTCCGCAACACCTACAAGGGAGAAATGGATGCAATAACCGCAGCCAACAGAGGTCCTGGAAATGATTCATCAACAAATGATCTTTACAACCACTGAAGAACGTTATCATTGATACGGCCACAAACATACTTGGCCCCAGTCGCAAGAAAAGTCATAACGGCTGGTTTGACAATGAATGTAAGCTAGCAACGGAACGGAAGAATGCTGCATACCGAGCAATGTTGCATTGTCAAAGGACACGGGCACGCGCGGAGACTTATCACGAACTCCGGCGTGCGGAGAAACGACTTTAGAGACAGCAAAAGGAAACCTGAGAGAACGAACAGGTCTGTGAACTCGAAAAGTATAAGGCGCAACCGCACCAGGCACAAAACGCGAAAGTTTTACCAACAAGTCAGCAGAATGAAGCCTTACATACCTCGATGCTCATCCTGCCGAGACAAAAAGGGAAATCTGATTTCCGACAGAATGGGCATGTTGGAACGATCGGTTGAGTATTTGAGCCGATGAAATTACAGCCGATCTGGTTAAATATGGAAGTGACCAACTAAGCTAAGTGGTTCATCAACTTGTACTTAAGGTGTGGGACAGGGAATCAATGCCTGACGACTGTCAAAGAGGATGCGTTTACGCACAGTGTGTTGGACTCCCACAACAGCACGCTGCCAGACTACCAACTAAACACCTTCCTGTCATCAGAGAACTAGCCTGGAACCGTTTAAAACGTTACTTTGTGCTAGTTCTCCCGCTCACCCAGCTTTGGGAGCCTTGAAATCAAGGAATTCCTTTCACTAACGGGAGGGGAGGGAGGAAGGGAATGGTCAGTTCAGGGAACCCCTTACCGTCCGATCTCTCCGCCGCTCGAATCAAATCTCCTTCGCAATAAAAACAGCCCGAACATAATGCGCAATACGATTCCAGCTGCCAGCGCCCTTCAGCATCTCTCTGACAATATTATCTGGAAAGAACTCCCCTGTGTCTGCATGAAGCTGATGTCGAAAGCCGTTACACCTTTCGCATGAAAAAAGGTGTGTTCCACGTCGTCCGCGACTCCATTGCAGAACACACAATCATGAGATCGCTCCTTCCCAATCCTGTACAGGTAAGACTGAAAAGCTCCATTCCCACTTAGAAGTTGGGTAAGGAAGTAATGAATCTCACCGTGCATTCGGTTCAACCACGGGTCTAATTTGATGATGAGCCGCGCCGTCCACCTGCCCCTTGGCTCATTTTGTCAAGCAAGTTGCCACTCGGTAAAGGTGCATTGACGTTCTTCACGGGCAACCACTTCTCTTAAGTTCTCGGCCTTACGTCGGTAGATAGCTTTGCACTCATTGGCAAGGAGGGCAACGGGGATCACAGCCGGTTCGGAGATGGTGCGATAAGCAGACGCCAATCGCAAAGCTGCCCGCCTCTGCACTTGAGCGAGGCGTTTACGATGCACCTTCTTGTCAAGGGTATCAACCCATACCTCCGCACCATCGAGCAGAACCGGCTGCGTTGCTCTCATAAGGAGACGCCTCCTAGTTGATATAGGGCTCTCGACATTCGCCATTAGACTCCAGCTGTAGCCCTGTCCGCTGCTGCTTTGATTTGTTCGAAGAAGCTCATCTTCGGGTCAAGCATTAAACCAAGATATTTAACGCCGGTTTTGACTCTATGGTCAACTCGCCGATCGATAGGGTCGTGATTCTCTTTCTGGTCAAGATGACTACTTCGGTTTTTTCCAGCGCAAGGTTGAAACCATGAGCAGTCATCTATCCACTTACCCGTCGCATCAATATGCCAAGTTTGCTTTGCACCTGTTCAATAGTGTGCCCCATAGCAAGTGCTACAACGTCGTCTGCATAACCGACCAGGCGCAACTCTTCGGGCATATCGAGTCTAAGCAGATTATCAAAGGAAGCGTTCCAGAGGTCCGACCGGTGCTACTCCCGACGTGATTTGCATCCACCTTTGGCCCTCTAGCGTCTCATAGGGCAGGGAGTGGTCTTATAGATAACCTCTCAATATCCACAAGAGATGGCTTGGCACGTGAAATAAATTTTCTAGTGTGCCTAGCATATCTGCCCATCTTACGGAATTGAAGGCATTTCTGACATCAAGCGTTATGTGGAGCACTATTCGTCGAGATTGGTGGCTGTGTGCGTCGGCTCCATGAACTGCATCTGCGACCTCTATAACAGTATCTACTGTGGATATCCCTGTTCTAAACCCGAACTGCCTTGGGGATATGTCCCCGGCAGCGCGGATTCCTTGAGCGAATCTACTCCTCATGAGCCTCTCGAGCACTTTTGCGGCCTTGTCAAGCATACACAGCGGTTGATGTGTAGACGAGAGCTTCGGGTCTCCTTTACCCTTATTGATCAGCGCGAATCTGGCCAGTTTCCGATTTTCCGGGTGTCAAGCTTATAGCCAAGTCACCACGGGTCGTCATTCACCTCGTTAACAAGGTTCTGCCAGCCACGAGCTTTGCTTTTATTTATAATGCTGCGGAGTCTCCTTTTTGTTGATCTATACTGTGCCTTTATAGCACATGCCTCCTCCCTGGCGTGCAGACGTGATACCAAGAGGCGGAACCTATGACACTCCATCCGTAGGTCGGCAATTTCTGCCGTCCACCAGTACATAGAAGGCTTGTCACGCTTGGGGCCTCACACGCCGCCGTTATCAGGTTCATCACTGAATTTACGATGGTGTCAGGTGCGACACTGCCACCCTCTAGGGCGCCCTCTAGCGCGGCCCTGCCTGTTCCAAGAGCTTCGACGAACTTCCCGATGTTCACCCTCGCGACATTCCACAGGCAGGGGAAGCGTCGCATTGGTGCTCGCTGGCAAGTAGCGTCGACCACTTCGAACGCGATATATTGGTAATTACTTGCCGAGAAGTCTTCTAGGACTCACCACTCGTCCACTGATGATGCCAGAGATTCCGACACAAAAGTCATGTCACGAAAGCTTCCTTCACAGCCTGGACGCCGAAGTCCGGTTCTCGCAGCCACTTCCAAAATCCGTTTCCCTCTGGAATCTGAATGAGGTATGCCCCATTTAAGAGCTGTGGCATTAAAATCACCGCCTACCAGGGTTCGTCCCTCCGTGCTCAAAACGGCGTCCTCCAGAGCATCAAGTCGGCGCCGAAAGTCTGGCTTCGTCTCGTTTGACGTCAAGTAAACGCTAAAAACGTTATCCCCAAACACCGGATCCTGACAAACCCGTTCCCTCGACCACGGGCAAGGGCACGAACTTTAACGTCGTCCCGAACCCAAATGGCAGTGGTGCCCGATAAATCGAGATGCCATGAGGGCGGGTCCTTGTTTCGGTATTGCTCACTAATCAGCACTAGATCAGCATTTATTTCCGCTTGCAACTGATGTGCTTGCAACTGATGAGCGGTTGCAATCCGATGCATGTTAATTTGTAAAATGCGGATCATGCGGTTCGCACCCTAGCCCTTTCCGCAACTCTCGCCTTCATTGCAGGTCTTCGCTTGATGACCCACTTGGCCGCATCCCCGGCATGCTGTCCTCCTGTCCTGTTCGCAAGCTGCTGATGTGTATCCATGGTCCAGACACCATTAGCACTTGGTGGGGACTATCCGCATTCGCACCCTGCATACTGCCCATCCGACTTTGATTCTCCCGCTGCTAAAGAGTTTCCTCGCATATTGCTCGGGGACTTCCACCACAGCGAGCTTTGGCCTCGAGCATTTGCAGAGGTGATTCCTACCCGGGCATTGGTTACCTTTGGACATTCATGCTTTATCGACTCCTCTGCAACATGGTGCAGATGGGGTCAGGCAGGCCATAAGGCGAATACCTGAAAAGATAGGGAAAGTTGCGTTCTATTCAAGGATCGTGGAACATCTTTTGAAAGCGTTGTGCACACTGCGGGCTTGGAGCGGTGCCCAGTGTTTAGAACAGAACTGGAAAGAACCAGGCCGCGGTCAACATGATCCCCATCCTAGAGATAAATATGCATCGGAGTGCAAACACTCAGAAGTTGCAAGCGTAGTTCGCTGCGGAGAACAAAGCTGATCTAGTGCTCATCAGCGAACCGTACCGAAACAAGAACCCAACTTCGTTGCAACCAGAGAATACCGGTACCGCTGCCATCTCTGTTCGTGACAGCACCCACATTAGGGTTTCTGACCAAGGTCGAGGGGACGCCTTTGTCGGGATTCAGTGTTTAGAGGTAACGTTTTTCGGTGTCTGTCTAACGCCGAATGAGACGATGCCGGACTTAATGCTCTGGAGGAGACTATCTTGTGCACAGAGGGAATCCTAATTGGAGGTGACTTTAATGCTAGGGCACGTGAATGGGACATGACCCACCCATACTCCAGAGGCAAAGGAATTCCCGAAATGGCGGCGAGAACATAGCTTGCAGTTCTAAACATCAGATCCACCCAAAAGTTCCGGCACCCAAGTTCCGAGGGAAGCACTTCCGATGTAAATTTTGCGTCGGAATTACTGGTGTCACTGATGGACGGGTGGCGAGTTCTGCAAGACTTCTTGGCCAGCGACCGTCAATGTATTGGTTTCGATCTGACTAACAAAACTCTCGATCTACGCTACCCGGCGCTCTTTCTGTGCGCGGAACGTCGAGACGGTGAGCACCGGGAAAGTCTTGGAGGTGGTGGGTTCGCATTGGAGGCACTGTAGCTGGCTATCGTTAATTCAGTTATGAACCTGATAACGACTTCTTGGAGCTTCGATGCCCAGGAGGGCACTGAGACGTGGCAAGCCTTCTATGTATTGGTGGACGGCGGAAGTTGCAGAGCTCCAGAAGGAGTATCACAAACGCCGTCGCATGACATAACCTTCAATTGACCGGGACCATAATGACAGATCAGTCAAATAGAGACTCTGCACCACAATAAACAGGATCAAAGCTGGCTACTGGAAGGGCTTGGTGGACCAGGTGAATGGAGACCCGTTGGGACTCGGTTACAAACTGGTAACTCGAAAAATCGGGGCACTGCGGAATACTGTTCATTTAAGGCCGAAGAGATGGACCGCATCGCATGGGAACTATTCCCTGCGCAGTCCATACGAGATGATGGCGGCAGCTCGGAGAAAGGGGCAGTCCTCCCTGTGAAAGACTAGAAGGCGCCAGGACCCGATGGTATCCCGGCAGGGGCAAAGTGGTACTGTAACGTCGGTTAGACCTACTTCTCGGCTCATTCAACGTTTGCCTGAAAGAGGGTATTTTCCATTCTCATTATAAGGTAGGGAGGCTTGCGCTGTTTAGCAAAGGGACAGGCGACCCTGATTTGCCGTATACATCGATCGCTTTGTATACTTATTACGCCAGGAAAGTGCTCCAAAATCTCATCAGAAATACACTCGCTGAAGCGATACGTGCTGCCGGAGACCTATGACCACGACAGTTGGGCTTTCGAGCAGATTGAGCACGTTGATGCAGTCATGCAAGTCGTGGATGCCGTTCATCGAGCGGAGGCACACAATCGTTGTGACCCTCGCAACGCTTGACGTCGGAAATGCCCCTAATTTCGTAAGATTGAAAGACATTCCAGGCACACTAGTCAGTACTTTCCACGTGCCTAACTATCTGAGGAACCGCTCCAACCTCTGTGAGACGCTAGAAGGTCAGAGGAGGGTGGAGGCCACATCGGAGGTAGCACAGGGATCCCGCCAAGAGCTGAACCTCAGGAACGCTTTCTAGACGCTTAGACTCGACATGCCAAAAGAGTCGCGCCTGGTCGGTTACGCAGATGATGTCGCAGTGCGTGTTGCTGGATGCACTTTTGAAAGAGGCGCAAGGTAGACTTGGCAAACTGATGCGACGGGTAAGCGGATGGATGACTGTTCATGGTTTCAACATTGCACTGGTAAAAACCGAAGTAGCCATCCTGACTAAAAATGCAATCTTAACTAACATTGACTGGATTGACTCTTGATTCAATGATGAACTTCTTCAAGCAAATCAAAGTAGCAACGGAGTCTTAGCCTTAAGTCGGCTAATGGCAAATGATGGAGTTCTATGTCTTACAGGTAACGTCTCTTTATGAGTTCAACGCAGTCTGTTCTGCTTTACAGCGTAGTGGTATGCACTGACGTGCTTGGCGAAGGAAGGTATGGAGATGGAGAGCTTTGCGGGTACGTCTACATAGTGCACTGTCTCTGTACCGGCCGTGATGGTGATCGCCGGAGAGATCCCCATTCGTCTTCTTTCTAAGGAACGTAAAGCCATATACAAGCGGAAGGGAGGTGTTTGCCCGTGAAGAACGACAACGTACACTAGATGAGTGGTAACTCTCTTTGTCAAATGAGACTAGAGGCAGACGGACGCATTAGCAACTTGTGGCGTGACTGTTTCCTTACAAAGTTTCTAAGTGGGCATGGAGGTTTTCAGTCTTATCTGCACAAGATTGGAACAGTGCAATCTTCTGATTGCGTGTTTTGCAATGGAGTTGTGGACGACGCTAATCACACTTTTTTTTCTTGTGGAAGGTGAGGGATGAGATTCGTTAGCAACTCTACTTAACCACAGCGGAGCTCTCTCCAGACAACTTTGTGAAGGAGATGCTGATGAGCGCTTAAAGATGGAGTCATGTTGCGCATTATGTTCGGGCTCTTCTTGTTGCAAAGAAGTTAAAGGTCGACCGGAGGGGAGAAAGAAATTCCCTGATTTGAAGGTTCCCCAAGGTGGACGAGCTCGGGGGCAAGCCGGAAGCAATATGACCCTGACTATGCTCTCTGACGATGGGGGGTGTTTAATTGGTAGAGGGAGTCCAACACTCTTTGCGCGCAGAGTGCCCACTTACGCTACCCCGCCCCCCAAATATTTCCTGGAAAATTAGAAATAAATCAAACCTAATTGATTAATTTTCTTGGAATAGTTTGTGTAGTACTTGTCGAACTACAATTTTCTCTAGAAATATGTAGATTGTATAATTTTCCGGCTCATTTTACTTGTCCCTTTTGTGACCCAATTGATAACCTTTTTTGACGCTTTGCAATTGTCACGTGTGGATTCGTAACTTATTAAATTATAAATTGTGTCGTAAACGTGATAAGTCAACTGAACCATCATTATCATGAGGAAGAGGGAAAATAAACAAACACCTCGTATAGGTTATCAACCAGCTGGCACGGTGCTATAAAATCTAGACAATTTGTGGGAAAATCAATCAGTTGCAAGCTAGAACGGAACCTATCAACTGAAGACTCTCAGGATGAAGTTGTTCATCGCCCTGTGTGGAATCCTTACAATCGTAAGTATCTTTTATAAATATTCTACTCAGTAATCAATCAACATGACCTACTCAAGGTTGCAGCCGATTGGAGCCCCCCAACCCAGGAAGAATTCTCAAAATATCGGGAGGAATGCATGAAGGAAGGGAAACTTTCGGAAGACGATGCTAAAAAAATTAGCAAACGCGACTACCCTGGAAGCAAACAGGTCAACTGCTTTATACGCTGTGTGGGTTTGAAGGCTGGGACATGGGACGATGGTACAGGATATGACTTGGACCGGGTCTATGAAACCTTCAATGCCAATAATTGGGAAGTGAGCAAGAAAGAATTGAAGGAATGCCTCTCTCATCTCGGGGATGCTGACGCCTGTACCCAAGCTGCAACCATTACGAAGTGTTTTTTGGACCGTGCTAAGAAAAAGATTTAACTTTACCAGTTCGTACCCCGTACCTTCGTTGCCGAAGATGGTGAAAATAAAATTAGTGAATTATAATTCGACCCCCCTTGATTCCGGATGAGGAGAGATCGTGCTAAAACTCAAAGATGAAAATTAAACAAGTTGGAAACCGGAAACTCGGCATAGTACGATTTCCACTAAAATGTTCAGTAGTGCTCCATACTAAAGTCTGTATTAATACAATTTCACGGGTCTACCATGAGCTTAAGGGGGGTTCACAGTAAATTTTAAAAATATATTATTATACTATTAGAGACTTTATTTTAACAGACATTGGTATGGAGGGTATTTTGAAGCCTTGATGAAAAAATTTATTTATTTAAGTTCCACTTAGAACGATGTAGCGTACTGTATTCCCCGATGTTCACAGTCCCCCCTTCTCATGAAATTTGGTGTTACTCGGTACAATCGTTTCTCAGGAAAGTGCGTGTGACTAGTAGACAGAGAGACAAACAGACAGACGGACAGACAGAGAGACGACCTGTGAGGCGTGACCTCAGCTGGCGGCTTGGGGCATACCTATTGATGTGTAAATATGTGTTCATGCACTTTTCTTTTCTGACTGTGTAGGGGCTAGTGTTTGCTCATCTCTGGTGCGCGGACCAAAATCGCCATGGGAAGATACCCAGAACAAGAAACCACTGGAAAAGGACCCATTCAAAAGAAGTTCGTCAATTTTGAGATCTCCGCCAATGTCAAACATCAAAAAAGATAAAACGGAAGCAAGGTCGATGTAAATGTAAAGGACTATTTAAAAGTAGTAATCCGGTCACGACTCATGGAGAGCGAACCCCTGCAACAGAGTCATTACCCTTATTACCCTTCACACAGCTTGGTGTAAAAATAGTCGAAATGTCTGAGTTCATCAAGGATAAGCACAACGTGCACCGAACAATAAAAAATACGGTGAGAGCTATCAGAGTGCGTAACAAATCGCAACGGGAAGAACGAAAATCCAAGGCAAGTCAAAACCTGCTGCCCCAACGAAGTCAAAGGCGACCCAAGTGACAGCTAATTGTCTTGAATCAACGGCGCAACAACCGGTATCCGGTCCAGGCCTGCCTTAATAAGGAACTCCAGACATCCCGGTTTTGTACCGAGGTCCACCAATTCGATATTCCTAAAAGCTGTCTGGCGTCCTGGTCTACGCCATCGCTCCATCTTAGGCAGCGTCTGCCTCGTCTACTTTTTCTACCATAGATATTGCCCTTACAGACTTTCCGGGCTGGATCATCCTCATCCATACGGATTAAGTCACCCGCCCACCCATAACCTATTGAGCCGGAATTTATTCACAACCTGACGGTCATGGTATCGCTCATAGATTTCGTCATTGTGTAGGCTACGGAATCGTCCATCCTCATGTAGGGGGCCAAAAATTCTTCGGAGGATTCTTCTCTCGAACGCGGCTAAGAGTTCGCAATTTTTCTTGCTAAGAACCCAAGTTTCCGAGGAATACATGAGGACTGGCAAAATCATAGTCTTGTACAGTAAGAGCTTTGACCCTATGGGGAGACGTCTCGAGCGGAACAGTCTTTGTAAGCTGAAATAGGCTCTTTTGGCTGACAACAACCGTGCGCCGATTTCATCATCGCAGCTGTTGTCGGTTCTGATTTTCGACCCTAGATAGAAGAAATTATCAACGGCCTCAAAGTTGTATTCTCTTATCCTTATTCTTCCTGTTTGGCCAGTGCGTTGCTGGGTGGTCTGTCTTCGGTGCTGACGTTGCCCCCATATACTTTGTCTTGCCTTCATTGATGTGCAGCCCAAGACTTCGCGCCGCCTGCTCGATCTGGATGCAGGCAGTTTGTACGTCTCGGGTGGTTCTTCCATGATGTCGATATCGTCAGCATAGGCCAGAAATTGGGTGAACTTTAAGAGGATCGTACCTCTTGCATTTACCTCAGCATCACCGATCACTTTCTCGAGGGCCAGGTTAAAGAGGACGCA
The DNA here is from genome assembly GCF_905115235.1 of Hermetia illucens. Taxonomy (NCBI): domain Eukaryota; kingdom Metazoa; phylum Arthropoda; class Insecta; order Diptera; family Stratiomyidae; genus Hermetia; species Hermetia illucens. The sequence goes on from NC_051849.1 coordinate 202,732,648, forward strand.
TGATAATGCATCCCCTTGTAGTAGACCGTTCTTAATGTCGAATGGTCTTCAGAGTGGTGCTGCTGCTTTTATCTGGCCTTGCACATTGGTCAGGGTCAGCCTAGTCAGTCTTATTAATTTCGTCAGGATACCGAATTCTCTCATGGCCGTGTACAGTTTTACCCTGGCTATGCTATCATAGGCGGCTTTAAAGTCGATGAATCGCTCGCGCCCACTTTTCCTTGAACGAAAAACGTGAAAATTCCCCCGTCCTCCGTCGCCCGCTCGCAGGATCACGTCGGGGTCACCACTTTATGGGATCTCTTTTTCTTCGGATAAACAAAATAAATTTTAATTCACAAAAACTTTTATTTAGTTATAAAAGTAAAATTCCACTATTAATTTTAAATGCGTGAGTCGACGGTTGGAACTCCTTTTTAAAATCTTCCTTATTAAAATCGGTTTACTGTCTGTCTGTCTTTTTTTTTTGGGGTTTTTGAGGAGGTCGAAATCTTTAAAAGACACTGGCCTGGACACGCCAGCGTGTGGGATTCTTACCCACTAAAACCACCCCCGACTCCCTCCAAGCCCCGTGGAACCACCGTACGGTATTACATCATGGGGCGGAGTCAGCTCATTTTAGCTTGGTCCCTTTTCGTCTCTGCGCGGCGTACGTAAGCGCGCTTTTCTGATCTCCTCTGCCTTTCGCAGTTTGCTTTGGATAGATACGACCATGGAGTTGATCGCATTCCAGTCCTCCTGACATGTTAGCATTCTTTGTACCAGATTCTCTGGTACAAGCACCTCTCCTAGAGTCTCCTCTAGGTTCCTCTTTTCCTCCACAAACCTTGGACAGTGGAAGAATACATGCTCTGGGTCCTCTGGGAATCCATCGCAGTTTGGACAGTCGGGTGAGGTATCCAGTTTAAACCTGAACAGGTACTGGCGATATCCTCCATGCCCCGTGAGAAACTGAGTAAGATTATAATTAATCTCACCGTGCTGTCTTTCCAACCACTCCTTGATGGCAGGGATGAGCCTGTGTGTCCACCGACCCTTTCCCGAACGTTCCCAACGCTCTTGCCATCTATTTAGCGATCTCTCCCTTTCGGCGTTCTTCATCTGCCAAGATGTCAATGGGCATCATTCCAGAAATGATGAATGCTGCATCATCTGAGACAGTCCTGAATGCCGAGCACACTCTTAGGGCTGTTCTTCTGTAGACTGAACTCAGTTTGTTATTGTTAAATGTAACCTACAATGCCTTTCCCCAAACTGGAGCTGCATAGAGCAGGATCGAACTCACTACCCTAGCTATAAGCAACCTGGAAGCATGCCGTGGCTCTCCCACGTTCGGCATCATTCTTGCCAAGGATGCTTTGTCATAGACATACTGCACGTGTGGCTTATAGCTAAGCTTTCCATCTATCATCACTCCTAAGTATTTGATCGCAGGCTTAGAAGTGACGATATGATTCCCAATTTGAATACGGGCAAAATTTCTTTTTCGACGCTTGGTGACAAGGACCGCTTCCGTTTTTTCTCTGCAAGTGTCAGACCAGAACTCTCAAGCCAACCCTTAACAGCACTGATCGCTTCGCATGAGTATAACTCAGCATCATCGAGATGCTTTGCGACAACAACCAGCGCTATATCATCGACTTAGCCCACCACCGTGGCCTCCTCCGGAAGGGGAAGGTTAAGAAAATAAAAGTTGGTTAAGAAAATTGGTTGGTTGGTTAAGAAAATAAAAGTTGTATATGATGTTCCACAGCAGTGGGCCCAGTACGGAGCCCTGTGGGACACCCGCGGAGACAACGTACTCTTGGGGTCCGTCATCGGTGTCATACCAACGCCTCCGTTCTTGTAAATAGCTGTTGACAATAGCTGCAAGATAAGCGGGAATACCAATCTTCGCCAGAGATTCCCGTATTAGGTTCCAATTGGCCGAATTGAATGCATTTCTCACATCCAGGGTCACTACTGTGCAATATTTGCTAGTACTGTCCCTTCCGTGGATTGGATCTTCGGCCAAGCCAGTAACCATTTTCATGGCATCAATGGTTGATCTGGCTTTACGGAACCCATATTGCCGATCTGAGAGACCTCCTTGCTCTCAACAAACGGGAGTAATCTATTATAGATTACTCGCTCTAGCATTTTGCCCACAATGTCCAAAAGACAAATAGGTATGTAGGAGGTTGGCTCACCTGGAGGTTTGCCAGCCACCAACTTCTATCGTTTCCATGATGCAGGAAATATCGCCTCGGACATGCGCGCTTCGAACACCTCAGCAAACATGTCCGGTCTGGCTTAAGGGCCCTATTCGGCACGCGATCCAGACCCGGAGCTTTGTTATCTCCTATCCTAGTGCAGATCTCCAGCAACTCGTCACTGGTGGCTGGCGGTATTGCCGTGTCGTTCAGAGGTCGCTGGAAGCTGTCTATGCCCTCCTCTTGCTGAGGGAATAACCCCTGGATAATTTTTATCAAGAGTGAAGGGCACGTGATCTGCGGGGATGATTGGCCTCTGAATCGCCCCATCACGATTCTATAGGCGCTCCCCCACGGGTTTACGTCCGCTTCTAAACAGAGCTCCTTAAAGCATTCCTTCTTGCTCCGTTGGATGGCGAGCTTGAGGGTTTTGCGGGCATCCTTATAGGCGCGCTCTTTTTGCCCTTTGTCGATTCTGCCTACCGCTCTTTGAGCCGCTCTTCTGGCTCGGTCTGGATCGAAGGCTGGCCAGTTCAGCATTCCACCAGTAGTTTGGTCTTCTACTGGGGAATGAGCACCTCCTCGGCATGGACGCGTCACACGCTTTAGCGATGCATTGGACCACATGGGCAGGTCTTTCTGTAGAGGCACCTGCTTTATTTGGTTGGTCTAACCACACCTCCATGAAGGTCTGCTCATCCAGAGCTTTAGCGGACTAGCCTGACATCTTTCTCGGTTTCGAGCATGATGATCTTATGCCCGGTGACTCCACCCATAGCCCAAAGGAGATTGCCTGGTGATTGCTGTGGGTGTAATGGTTGCTGACGCACCAAGGCATACCACGTGCCAGTGCAGGGCTAACAAAAGCTAGGTCTACGATTGAGGTAGACCCCCCTTTTTGAAAGGTGTTTACATATCCTTCGTTGGTCAGAACGACATCTAACTGTGCGAAAGCGTCTAATAGACTGCGGCCCCTTGCATTTGTCTCTCTGCTACCCCACTCATGGGCCCAACTATTGAAGTCACCAGCAATCACCCTTGGACTACGACCCCTTGCGTCGAGAACAACACTGTCAAGCATTTCCTCGAATTCGGGCAGTGTCAGGCTTGGTGGGGCGTAACAGCTGTACACATATACCCCGTTTATTTTCGCCCACATAAAGCCGCTGTATGTCTGATTCCCAGTACATTGTATGGCCTGTCGACCGCATGCCCATATCGCCGCTCCACCAAACGAATCTATAACCCACACGCCACCGTGACGGTTTCTATAGGGTTCGCTAATGATGGCAATTTCCACCTCGGATTCGTAGATGGTCTGCTCGAGTAAATCTTGAGGGACTCTATAATGATTGAGGTCTTTTGAATAAACCTCATTTTTTCATTGAAGTCAGCGCCTTCCTAAATTCCGGGCATTTAGCACTTCCGGCAATATGCCGGTAATCCCGTCCTTCACTTCCTTCGCACAATAAGCATTTGGGGTCCCTATTGCACGCCTTGGCAATATGGCCTTTCTCCCCACACCTTCTGCAACGATCGGACCGATCAATGCCGCTGGTGCATGCCTTCGCGAAATGGCCAAACGCAGGGCACTTGAAGCACCTCTTTAGAGAAATCTGCTCTCTCAGACGGCAAACAAACTGTCTGTCTGTCTGTCCGTAACACGCATTTTTCTCGGAGACGGTTATAGCGACTGCCACCAAATTTGGTAGAAAGGTGGGAACTGCGAACGCTCACGCATATAGTGAGTTACATTCTTTTACGACGAATTTAAGGGGGGGGTCCCCATACATGTAAAAGGGGGGTGTACATTTTTTGTTCATCAAATATAATCATGTGGGATATCAAATTAAAGGTCTCGATTAGTACTTTTCTAGGCCGGTCTAAGTTTTGACATTTGTTGAAAGGGCGGGGAGTCCGGGAGGTTGAAAGTGGTCATTTTTTTAACGAAACCATTCTCAGAAACTGTTCAACCCAAAAATCTGAAAAAAATCAGGGGGCTGCCACTATATGGTGCCTGGGCTCCGAAATACCCTCCATACCGATATCTGTTCAAATAAAGTTGATAATAGTACATTACTATAATTTTTAGTAATTGAGAGGAAAACCCCCCTTAAGTTCACCCTAGAATCACAAAAGTTTGCAGTAATATAGGCTACGGTATAGAGCATGATTCTGTCAAACTTGGTGAAAATCGCACTATTACTAACAAAGTTATACTAGGTCAAAACTGTCGCTCCTCTGTAAATTCAAGTCTATGAATGTCAATATCACTTAAAAGTGGATATTTTCACATAATACAGGGTGCGGCAGCATAACTTCCTTTTTTCAAAACTCAATAAAAACTATTGTATGGATCGGAAAATATTTATTTATTTTTTATAATGTTGGTACATGTCTAAAGTTTTTATTTGCATTGCTTTGAAGATCAAATTTGTTAGGTGACGTCCCCCACACTCCATACATTGCGTAAACCAATTTCTGGCGTTTGTTATGACTCTTGTTAGCATAGCAGGTGTTATGTTGGCAATTTCTTCTTGGATGTTGGTCTTCAAATCTTGTAGGCTTCTTGGACGGTTCGCACAAACACGGGATTTCAAAAAACCCCATAGAAAAAAATCACAAGGGGACAGATCGGGAGAGAGTGCCGGCCATTCCAAATCGCCTCTAATTGAGATAAGGCGCTCTGGAAAGTGTTCCCTTAAAATAGCCATCGATGCTCTTGAAGTGTGTGCTGTTGCACCGTCTTGTTGGAACCAAGTGTCCCTAAATCCAAAGTTTCTAGCCGTGGGAAAAAGAAAAAATCTGTAGCATGTTTACATACCGGTCCGAATTCACTGTCACTGTAACCTCATTTTCCTCAAAAAACCAGGGACCAATAATTCCAGCCGAGGAAATTGCACACCACACTGTGACTTTGGGTGACTGCAAAGGCTTTTGATGCAATTCTCGAGGGTTGGTGTCAGCCCAGTAGCGCATGTTTTGTTTGTTAACCGACCCATAAAAATGAAAATGGGCTTCATCGCTTAAAAAAACAATAGCACCCTCGGGAACGACATCAAGAAGAAGCTCACACGCGTTCATTCGAGAATTGAAGTCACGTTCTGAAAGTTCCTGCACTAACGCCATCTTATAGGGATGAAAATGAAAATCATCACGAAGAATTCTTCTCACAGAACGAGTCCAAGGGCAGATGCGTGTTTGCGCGTAGAACGCCGTGGCGATGGCAACATTGACGCTCTCACTGCTTCAATGTTCTCAGGTGATCTAACGGGCCGAGGGACTCCAGTTTTTCCTTTTGTCGCACTTGCAGTTTGTCTGAATGTAGTGTAACAATTGATTTGCGATCTAGGACGGGAGCCAACGGGGCTAAATTAAAGCGATTCCGAAATGCACGCTGTGTTGCAATAATCGAACATCCGCTTGAAAAGTAAACCTCAACGGCAAAGGCACGCTCCTCACTATTCCAACGCATGATGGCGACTGAACCGTGTCGGGACAAAACTTTACAGTATCCCCTCTTGAACGAGACCACTAGCGCTCCGCTATGACATCAACTAACTGAGTGGCGCGCATTTTAAAAAAGAAAGTTATGCTGCCGCAGCCTGTAGTTGTGTAGGGTGTCAAATGAAAGGTCTAGATTGGTACTTTCCGAAACTGACATTAGTTTTGGCATGAATTGAAAAGTGTGTGAGTAAGTAGCCAAAATGTACGCACTTGAAGTGAGACAGGACTAATTTTCGGACTCTACCCAACCTCAAAATCCGAAAAAAATCAGGGGTGGTGCGCCTAGATGAGCAGCCCTTTTTAAGGTTTTGTCTAAAACACTTATGTGAAATCTAATCTCCCTAGTCCTTTTTAAGGTTTTGTTTGTAAAACAAAACCTTATTAAAATCGGTTCAATGTCTGTCTGTCTGTCTTTTTTTTCGGCGTTGGAAGGTGGAAAGGTTCAAAACCTACTGCTGGCTCCTGTCACGCAGTTATGTGAGACTTGTACTCACAAAAACCACCTCCTTCTCATTCCACTCTCCCCACGGAGCTCCTATAAAGTATTGCGTCGCGGGGCTGGATCAGCTTTTAACTGTGGCTCATTATGGTTCTCTCCTTTCCTTGTTTTCGTCGTAGTTCTTCCTACCTAAGCTGTTGGTGAATAGCTTGCAGTTCCCTTACAACCTGGTTCCAGGCATCCGTTGACTCCAGCATAAACTCCACAATGTTTTCGGGTGTTAAACGCCTTTCTGCGATCGCTTCCATTCTTGTTCGGTGCGCGGTGAACCTGGGGCAATCAAATATGACATGCTCCGCATTCTCAGCAATATTACCACATCTTGGGCAGCATGGTGATTCGTCGTGACCAAATCGATGTAAATAAGCATGATAATCTCCATGTCCACTTAAGAATTGTGTTAACTCGTAGCTTAATTCCCCATGGTTTCGTTCAAACCATCTCCGAATATCCGGAATGATGCGGTATGTCCAACGACCAATTTGTGACTCGTCCCATCGCTTTTGCCACCCTTCGATAGATTCCCACCGTGCCAGTTGCCGTCGAAATGCGCTACACTCTCCACCTGCATACGTTTTGTCGTAGAGTCGCCGACTTTCCTTCGCCAAGATGTCTATGAGGAGCATCCCTGCTAGTACATATGCTGCTTCTCCTGATGTTGTCCGATAGGCACTGCATACCCAGAGTGCACTTAGCCGATACGCCATTCCCAATTTTTGGCAGTTCAGAACAGTTGCCTAGACTGGAGCTGCGTAGAGTACCACGGGGCTGACTATCCTAGAGAGTAGAAGACGTCGACTTTGTCTTGGCCCACCAATGTTCGGTAGTATCCTCGAGATCGTTGCAGCGATGGAAGACGCTTTAGTTGCGGCGTACTCAATGTGCCTTTTGAAGTTGAGTCTTCTGTCAATAATTACTTCCAAGTATTTGAGCGATGGTTGGGAGCAAATTGTTTTTTTGCCAACTTCGATTTTCACAATTGTGTTCTTTCTTCTCTTGCTAATGAGAACTACCTCTGTTTTATGTTCGGCAAGTGAAAGGCCAGAATCTCTCAACCAGGAATTGATCTCCTATATCGCTTCATTTGCATAAATCTCGATCTCGTCTTGGTGCTTTGCAACCACTGTTATTCCGATATCATCGGCGAAGCCAATAGTTGTCACGTTGTCCGGTAGGCGTAGCGTCAACACTCCATCGTACATAAGCAAGGGGCCCCGGACAGAACCCTGTGACACTCCGCAAGTTGTCGGGAATATGTTTAGCTCATCGTCCGAGTCGCAATAAAGTCTTCTCCCAAGAAAAAACTCGACCACAATGCGTACAATGTACTTCGGGGCCTGTATCTTGTCGAGTGTCTCGTTGATTTTTTTCCATTTTGCACTATTGAACGCATTTTTTACGTCGAGGGTTATTACTGCACAGCATTTTCCTTCTTCTATTGCAGCCTGAGCCAAGCCAGTCAGCATGCTGATTGCGTCGACAGTTGATTTCGCCTTACAAAATCCGAATTGTTTGTCGGAAAGGCCTCCTTCCTTTTCCGCAACGGTGAGCAGTCTGTTATATATTACTCGTTCAAATAGTTTGCCAATGGTATTGACCAGACATGTAGGCCTATATGAGGAGGGGTCACCCAATGGTTTACCTGCCTTCGGAATGAGTATTAGCTTTTGTACCTTCCATTACTCGGGGAATTCTTCTTCCCTAAGGCATGCCCTAAAAACTTGGGCAAACATATCTGGCGCTGTCCTGGCGGCTACTTTCAGGGCAATGTTAGGGATTCCATCCGGTCCTGGAGTCTTTTTTTCAGTCGATCTTTTTGCTGCGTCTAGAACCTCCTCATTTTCCACTATCGGAACTTCGTCGGGATTTAACTGTACTGCAGGCAAATTTGTACCATTCAGATCCACTGGGAATAGAGTGTTCACTATATTCTGAAACAACTCTGGGCAAGTAATCGGTGGGGAGCGCTCGCTTTTTAGTGATGACATCACCGACCTATATGCGCCACCCCATGGGTCAGAGTCAGCTTCAGTACACATCCGCTTGAAATGTTCAGATTTGCTCTTTGCGATAGCTGCTTGCAATTTTTTCCTCGCATTTTTATATTGCACGTGTAGCTACTCGAACTCAGGTCGATTTCTTCTGCACTGGGAGCGTCTCCTAGCTTTGAGCCACTTTTTCCGGCATTCCACAATTTCGGAATTCCACCAAAAAATAGGATTTCGTCTTCGGAAAATGCTACGTCGAGGCATAGCGGCATCGCATGCCCGCTGCAATTTTTCCACGACCTGTGAAACTTTGTTTTGTACGCTTCCCGATAGCAATATATCTTCCAGAAGTAGCTCCTTGAACATTTCTGCGTCGAATTTCTTCGTTACCCAGCTCATCGTTATTCGTTTTAATGGCTTCACTTTATTCCTTTGCGAGGTCTGAAACATGATAGCCTGATGTTCGCTGTGTGTGTACTCCTCGCTGACACACCACTGCAAGTCTTTGATTAGAGTATCACTGACGAAGGTGAGGTCTACCATCGATTGCAATTCTCCCCTCCGGAATGTGTTGGCTCCCCCAGAGTTGGCAAGTACCACGTTTAAGCGCGAGAATGTCTCCAGCAATATTCGTCCTCTTGCGTTGGTTTCTCTGCTACCCCATTCTTCTGTCCATGCGTTGAAGTCGCTACTTTGGTGTTGTAGCGACTTGCATTGAAGGATAATTTCTCCAGCAATGACGTCAATTCCTCTAATGTGAGGCTCGGTGCTGCGTAACAGCTATAGATGTATATCCCTCCAATCTTGGCACGGGTGAACCCATCCTCTGGATGTTTTTTCGTATCTACTATAGCTTGGCTTCCGCAGCTCCACATCGCCGCCTTACTGGTTTTGTCTGCTATCCATACTCCGCTATGCAGATTTTCGTATTGTTCAGATACAATCGCAACGTCGACGTTGTTCTCGAATACGCTTTGGGAAAGTAGGTCTTGGGCCGCTCGACAGTGATTCAGGTTGACTTGCATAAACTTCATTTGACCTTATTTATGAATGCCTTTCTGAACACTGGGTATTTACTGCTTCCTGCAATGTGGGCGCTGTCACTACTTTTTGCTTCCACGCAGAATACGCACTTGGGCATTCCGTTGCAGTCCTTTGCCAAATGGCCTTGTTCTCCACATTTGCGGTACAGATTTGATTTGTCTTGCGAGCTAGTGCAAGCTTTCGCTATGTGGCGAACCTGCCAGTACTTATAGCATTTATGCACTGGACTCTGTTCCCGTAACCGACAGACCCCTGTCTGTCTGTCACAGCACTTTTCTCAGAAACGGCTATATCGATTGACACGAAATTTGATGAGAAGGTGGGAACTGTGGACCCCCAGATATGCATTTGCTAATAATATTAAACTGAGAGCGTGAAGCGTATGAGGTTGACCATTATCAACACAGGGCTTTCCATCAAATGATTCAGTTAAATCGTTTTCTAGAAAATAGAGAACAATGGAATTCTTAGCTATATTACACCCAGCTGTCGCTCCTCACATCTTTTTCTTTTTCTTTAGCCTTCAATTCACAAGCGGGGTCGGCTCGTGGTGATCGGTTTCGTCATTTTATTTTATCAAATGCCTGATCAAGATGTAATCTCGAGACCTTTAAATCCCCATCCAGCGTATCAAGCCACCATTGTTTTGGCCCGCTTTTAGGTTGCTTACCATTGACTTCGATGTTCTGACCAATACTGGTTGTTTCGTTAGCGTGAATTAAGTGACCACACCATCGAAAACGCCTCTCTTGCAGTTTTCCCACGATCGATGCAAACCTATATCGATCGCGGATATTCTCATTTCAGACGTAATCAAAACGTGTCACGCCACCAGTGCAATGCAACATCTTTGTCCCCATTACCGCAAGACGCCGTTCATTGTCCTTTATAGTCGGCCAACAATCAGAACTATAGAGAGCGGCAGACGGACGACATTGCAGTAATAGATTTGGGACGTGCGCTGATACGTCGGTCACAAAGAACACCAGTTGGGGAATGCCACTTCATCCAGGTTGCATTAATGCGTGAAACAATTTCATTACGCAGTTCTCCATTGGTTGATAGCATTGACTCGAGATATTTAAATCGCTGAGTTCTGGCAATGGTAGTAACCTGCCCTTCGAGATATTTAAATCGCTCAGTTCTGCCAATGGCAGTAACCTACCCAGAACTGGGCGATTTGAATATCTCGGGTCAATACTATAAGCCAATGGAGAACTACGTTACGCTCCTCACATAGGGAAACACAAAACCTTTTATTTCTTTTGTACAGAAGATTTCAGAACTAAAAGAGACGACGCGCGTTCGACGGATATGAAAGTTGGAGGCAGAAGAGACCGGTTCTTCTCCATGCGGTCACTCTGCCTCCCCAACGGCACGGCGAAATAAATTTCGAATGCCGCGAATCCTGCTGCGCCACAGTGGTGTCCCGGGGGGGAGACATGATGATTACAAACAATTAATCCATGTCGGTTGATATTCGGTCCCCGCGTACTCGAGGAGGGCGATCAGACCCGAGTCTGCAAGGGACTCATCTGAAGTGGCTCTGTCACGAAGCCTCACCGGAGGTTATCTGGTACCATGCGAACTGGGATGGTCCTCTGAGAGCATATGTTCCAGGAGAATTCCTGGAGGATGTGTTCTCGGCCCGGTTATTTGCGGTTGGCCCCCTAGTCGGAGTTTCATGGTGGTTGTGGTTATGCCTACATCGCAGGCAGAGCTCCTCAGAGCTCGAACGTGGAGTTGCGCTATACAACTCGGGTGCCGTACTCCTTAGTTGCGGCAGAGGTGTTAGATAGGCCTCGCATCCACTGGTATGAATACTGAGCCTGGACTCAGTATAAACCAGGACCGCTGTACTTGCATGGAGGGGCTCTGATTGTGGCCCCAAAATCAATCCGTGTTCGAAGAGGATCGTGGGATTATGCCTTCACAGCAGGTACTCACGTTAAACCCCCAGGACTTTCATGTCGGTTGCCAATCAAAGAGAGAGAGATCTTCTTCCGAAAACTTCTCGGCGATGGAAACGCTGCTCTAGTGGTTAAAGCTTGTTGACTTGTTGACTGATGTTTTATACTTGATTGGATTGTTGCGCCAACGATTATTATTATTATTACATAGAGCTTTGAATAAACGCTCATTTATTGCACATACATTGCAAATTAGCTCTCTGTCAATCATTTCACTTAATACTACCCACCTCCCACATGCAACTTTATCATTTCATATAAAAATGTATAATTTTCCCAATAAACCCGGATACCCAATTGCCTTTTTTATAGAACTTAACAATCTTTCATACCGGAAGCGTTGAACTTCGACTCGTTTTCGTCTTCATATGGAACGCATTATATAAGAACCAAACCGTCATTAGCAACAGCAACCAAACACAAGGAAATCCAATTTTATTTTATATTTTTTTACCACTCATAGTGTCTTAGCCAAAAACTGGAAATGACCAGATCGAATAATTCGCAGTAGTTAAACCTGCTTGCTTGGCAGATTCACGTCGTTCGATGTATGGGGAAAACCCCCAAATAAATTGAATATGTCCATGTAAGATTCTTTCCCAGATGCAGGGAATTCACCCAACTATGGCACGGCTTATGGCTCATTTAGAAGATGTTGTTTCTGAAGGGGTGACGCCATCAATACTTCGTTTTGTTCGTAGATGGTCTTTTTGTCCAACTGCAACAGAATCGCTTAGTCACTAGCGTACTTTCCAACCAATATAAATAGTCGAGAGGAAGCCTGTGAGATAGTTTTAGCTGAACAGTAAGCATCAGCAGCATGTGGACGTTGCTCATTCTCTCGCTGTGTGTTCTGACCACCCTAGCAGCCAAATGTACGTTGAAATTTGACAAAGGTCATCCCGGTATATTTGTCCAGAAGTTCGGTTCAAACCATGTCATTCTGAGTGTGAAAGATGGTGAAGTCTCTTGGGATAATCGTGCTAAAATTGAAGGTTACTGTCCTGGTGAATTTAGGTAAATTTATTTTCTGCAAAGTCTAGATTCTTGCTTTACAGATTTCCTGATCTACCAAAAATTCCTAACGATAATTGACTCATTTTCCCTTAGAAACTACGCGCGTTATGGAAGTGACTACCAGGCGCACCTTACATTCTCATGTACTAATTCTCTTGATGTACGTTATCAGAGAGATGATAATAACGGTGACATAGCCAGAAACGACGGGACCCTATCTTGTACCACAACGTCAAAATATTACGAAGTGCGAATTCCTACTTGCAACAATAAAGGCCTGGCATATGGATTTTTCATAGGAACCCAGGCAGTGGTTCTTGCTGAAGTGTGTTATAACCTGGACTTAATGCAGACCCAATATCTGCATTATATTATCGGCCCACGTAGCCCCGTCGTTGAGTCCCAATCAACAAATGGTTTTGTCAATGTAACGCAATCTTCGGCCGATGTTTTCATTGACAGCAGCAACTTGCAGGATCAGTACGTAGCTTCCTTTACATGAATTTATCTTAAATTTTGCAACAGTTTCAAAAAGTCCTAATGGTTCATTCAATTACAGGACGGACTCTCTAGATCTAGCGGTTTCATATGCATTTGTTGAATATCTTGATGAAACCCTATATAAATTGGATAAGCTTATATCCCCGTGGAAATTCTGGAGGGCCCTCCATCCCTACTTCAACGACTTCATCAGTGTGAATTCAATCCCTTGGTGGAAGCCCTTGAAATATTTTAACTGGGGATCATTAGAAGATGCCATAGTTAGAATATCAAAAAACGAAACATACGATGTCTTCGCAGGCACTTCTGGTACTGTCGTTTATCCCAGTAACGATAAATGTTCAGATCCATATCCAATAACATACAAAGTTGAACCGCATGATCGTAATATCCCATTATATGTTTGGAACTACATAAGAAAAAAGGACCTCACTGACGACGGTGTTGTGGTGATTGGGATCAACTCACCTTTCTTCGATAGCCTAAGTAAAGAAAACATCATCTGTGAGGATATTTGTGATAACTTACCCTGGTTTAACCAATTACATAAAAGGCGGAAAATGCCAGCTCTAGGTTTTCTATTTTGCTGCAAACCAGGGGAGGTAAAGGATAAATTAGATGGTTTTCCGATCATTCAAAATTTGTAATTTTTTCGAAATAAAAAAAAAATTGTAAAAACAGGATGTGATTACTCAAATATACTCTCCCTCGGACACCACCTTGTCCTGATGGTAGTTTACTACTACACTAAGGGTGTCCAACTCCCCCTCGGACACCACCTTGGCGTGGTGGGGGAACCTGTAGTATTTTGCTATTACACTAAGAGTGTCCAAAATATGAATATGGAAACGAAGGATATAAACTCTCCAAGTGGTAAGAAGTTACAGACTTCCAGTTCACTTCCATCGCTCGACCGAGACGGTCGTGTCGTCAGTATGCGAAATTTGTCAGTAGACCTAAACCCGCGGCAAGTGTGTGCGACTTTTTCAGTGCGGTAACAAACTCTGACGACGGAATACAGACCGCGTCAGAGGTAACGCTCTCCAGCGACTGCAAGTCCGACTCGCAGACGAGCTCAGACGGGACGGTCAAAAGTTCCGTATCAGTCGGCCCGATTCGTGACTCAGTAGCTCTGCACAAGCAGAACAAGCTGCTACTGAGGCAACTCAAGGAAGCCCGCGAGGAGAACCGGCATCTGGCGACCGTCATCAAGTCGCTGAAAGCTACCATCACCCGAACCTTCGGGACACCCAGCGCCCCGCCGGCATCTGCTGCACCAACAGCGCCTGCTGAGGTGATGGACACCACCACCGAGAAAGCATCACCGGCACCACTCGCCCTACCATCCGGGTCAAGCCCGGCAGCGTTCCCGACCCTCGGCGAAGCGAAGAAGCGACAGCCTGCCGTCGCATCGAAACAACCACCAACTAAGCCGCAACAGCAGCAACAACAACCAAGACCAGCCACTACAGCCCCCGGAAAAAAAGGAGGTAAGTCGGAAAATTCCTCCACTAGTGGTAGTCGAAAGCGCGGCTACGTTTAAAGACGTAAAAACAAATATATCCCGTGCCCTCCCCAACAACTACCTGATAAAGAAATCAAGTAGTTCCCATCAAATCCTGACTAAAACACCGGAGGATTACGCTACCGCAAAGAAGGTCCTCGTGGAGAACAACAATAAGTTCTTCACGTACACCCTTCCATCGGATAAGACGACCAGCTTCATCCTACGAGGCCTCGATTCGACGTTCTCCCCTCAGGAGATCGTCGATGAATTGAAAGCCCAGGGAGTATCGAGTACCCTGAGCGCGAAACCCTTTGCCACGACCTGGGCAAAGGACAATAACGTGAACCTTGACTAGTGGTTGGTCACCTTTGATGCAACCTTCAACGAGGAGCAGCTGCGCGAGGTGAAAGCCGTACAGCACATGGTTGTTCGTTTCGAACAAATCCATAACAAGCAAGTGCTGCAGTGCAAGAACTGCCAGCGCATCGGGCAGGCGGCAACCAACTGCCGCCTCACCTACAGGTGCGTCAAATGTGACCAACTACACGGCCCTGGCGAATGCGCCAAAACAGTTGAGGAGGCACCGAAATGTGTCAACTGCGGGTGCAATGATCACCCCGCCAACTACCGGAAGTGCCCACGGTTCATCCAGGTGGTGGCAAGGAGGAACGCACAAAAACATGCCCCTCCCTCCCGCCCTCTCCCCTCAACTACCTCCCGCCCCGCTGGTCGTCCTATCACGAACCCAGCCTTCACCCGTCCGTCCGTGTCCTTCGCCGACGCCGCACGAAGCGGAACCTCTCCCCGGTCACCCGACAACGTAGTCCAACCCACCACCATCTCCAATCCAGACTTCTTTGAGTTCGCCAGGAAATCGCAAGAATTCTTGCAGATGTTCAACTCAATGGCCGGTATCTTGGCATCCATTAATGGACGTTAAGATAATTGAGTTGAACATCAACTCAATCATCGGCCGTGCCCGCAGACATGAGTTCGAGCTGTTCCTTGGCGAGCACAAACCCGATATAGTTCTCCTATGTGAAACTAGGTTGAACTATAGATAAAATCCTTCCTTTCCCAACTTAAACCTCTTCCGGACTGACCGACCTCAGTCCAATCCTCAAGGCCGCAACACCTGTGGCGGAACGGCCGTCCTTATCTCCGACAAATTTCTAGTCACTCAAATCCACCCACCTCTGAACACCTTCAAATCCATGGAAATCTCACTGATCTCCTTCGAATCCCAATCAACCTCGGTCTTCGTTGCCTCTGTATACTGTCCCAACCAATCCCTCGACACCCACGACTTTCTCCGCATCAAATCCTTCTGCGCGTCTAAACACCGCTCTCCCGGTAAACAATTTTCCCTGATCATAGGTGGAGACCTCAACGCCAGACACCCGTCCTGGTTCGATACACGGTCGAACTACAACGGGGATCAGCTCCATCTGTTTCTCACAACCTCAAATCCCAACATCAACCTAGCCCATTTCAGTCCGGCACTCCCGACCTTCAACAAACCACACTACCATTCCTACCTAGACCAATTCCTGATTAGCAGCAACCTGGCTGTCATTCCCAACCCTAACACCTTCCCCTTCCTCGAAACGGTCCCCGGCATCAGCGATCACGATGCCGTTATCCTCAACATAAGACTCCCGGACAGAGTCGTTCGGTCCACCCCACCTTCAGTTCCTGACTTCCAGCGTGCAAACTGGAAACATATCAACCTTGCCGCCAAACTTCAACCTCTCCTACTCCAATCCAACCGTACAGTTCCTAACGAATCCATTGTCCTGACAGTTCGTCAATACACCGAAGCAGTTCGGCAAGTATACGACGAATTGATTCCTTCCCGCCCCTTAAATTACCGCAACCTAATCACCCTTCCCGACGATATCCTATCCGACATCCAATATAAAAAGATCCTCAGGCGGAGATTATTTAGGAATAGATACTCTCCGCAATCCTCTCACCTCCTCACCGAAATCCGCGAACTTGACAAGTCCATTCGCGAACGAATCCTCACCCTATATACCCAATATCTCCACAAACGCCTCTCCAACACTGAGCTAAACCCTGGCACATACAGGGAACTCAGAAAGACCTGCCCGCGTTTGGGCAAATCAGTCCAACAAAACGCGATCCTTCCCCAAAACATCCCACCCACAGAAAGAGTAAAAGTCCTCGCTGACCACTTCCTGCAAGCCTACCACTGCACCCTCCACTTCCGTGAACCAAGTTTCGATAACGAGGTAAACGGAAAAATCTCCCAACTCCTAACCCAACCATTCTATCTCATTCCCCAACCCACACAAAATCCTTTCACCCATGCCCTCGCCGACCCAAGTCAGCGAGAGAATATCCTCCCCATCCACTTTGTCAGTCCAGACTCCGTCAGGGCGGCCATCGCCGACTCCAAAAACAAGAAATCGGTTGGGCTTGACAAAATCCCCTCCATCGTCCTTAAGAAATGTGCCCCAAGCATTGCCCCCATTATGTCCTCCATCATCAACCACTGCCTTATCAACGCCCACTTCCCAACAGATTGCAAGAGTGCTCGAATTGTTCCTATCCCCAAGAAAAACCAAAACCCACTAAATCCCGATAGCTACAGGCCTATCTCAATCCTCTCATCATCCGCCAAGATTTTCACTATCACTATCGACGAAAACTGTGACTCCAATCATTCAATCCCACAATTCCAATTCGCCAACCGTCCCAAACACTCAGTCGAGCATGCACTGCTCGTGCTCAAATCGGACGTCCTCCTCGGCCTCAACCGTAAAGAAGGCTTTCGACTCCGTATGGCAATACGGACTCGTAGAAAGCTTGTGCTTTCTGCAGTCCTCCGGTTCCATCCGCACCTCTGCAAGCTAATTCTTAGCTTTCATGATGGGCGGAAATCCCAAGTGCAACTCCGTGAACACCTCTCTTCCCCATATTCTAGCCCGGCTGGCATCCCTCAGGGGTCAGTCCTCTCCGCTACCCTCTTTTCCCTATTTACCGCAGACCTTCCTAAACCAACTCCACACCCAAATCCAATCCAAATCCTTCAATACGCAGATGATCTCATCCTCTACACCTCCACCAGAAACATCCCCTGCCGGTGAAGCCCGCCTGAATTCCTATTTGGACGAGCTCTATCGGTACTTCACCCGCTGGAAACTGTCCCTAAATCCACAAAAATGCGAAACCATCGTATTCCGTGGTACCGCTAAGATGACGCCGAAAATGAGGAACAACATATCAATCCTATCCCTGAAGATCCACAACGACACCATCCCAACCGTCAAAGAAGTCACCTACCTTGGTGTGACAATCAATTCCCGCCTATCCCACGTATCACATATGACGAAGGCACTGAACCGTACAACAGGAGCCTTCAAATCCCTCTACCCAATCCTAAAATACACTAGTCCAACTCTTCAGAAAGTCAAGCTGTTTTGCTACAAACAGCTTATCCGTCCCCTCCTCGTTTTCGGCTGCATCTTCTGGTCCGATGCTTCCCCTCACCAAATCGAACGAATCCGCTGCAAAGAACGCAGAATCCTCCGCCACTGCACCAACATATACATGAACGAAGACCGCTTCAAATACATCTCCAACCAGATCCTCTACGACTCCTCTCAAACGCCCCGCATTGACGCCGTCCTAGCCCGTCACGCCCTCAAATTCCTGGAAAAATCAATATCTCACCCAAATCCACTTATCTCCCAGGCCATGCAGATCGAGATCGTCGAAGCAAATCTTCTACGAACTTATCTGTTCCCTCAAGTCCTCTTATCTCTCCAGTCCCGTAACCTCCTTTTCGACCCCGGCGGTAGAGTAATCTTCTACAACGGTATCTACTCCTCATCCCAGTTTTCAAAACCTACCCATCCTTAGCGCCACTCCTAGCTTCCTTTCCCAAACCCCTCCCGCATGCCCTCCATCCCAACCCACACCCTAGTTCCGTCCCCGCCCGCCCGCTTTTATAAAAAATTTTATTAATGGAGGTTTTTCTCGACTTTTCCTTCAGAGAAAATGTTATGTATATTTCCATTTATTCTTTAGTGATAAGTTAGTTTAAGCCATAGATCGTACCTTAGATTAAGCTAGGCTGTTAAGGTAGTACATAAGTTAGGTTAATTTAGAATTGTATTTTTATAGGTATAGTACGGAAACTCTCAAATTGGGAGAAACTGGAAATCCGACTACGGCCGGCCCGTCCGCGGTACTACAGCCCAAATCTACCCGCAAACGGAAGAGGAAGGCCCGGCAGAAGGGAACTTCGGCCACCAAGGGGGGGATACCGTGAACCTGGAAAGGCCCTGAGCCGACGGCAGAAGAGAGCACTGCGAAGGAAGATGAAGCACCTTGGGAATGAAGACATGGACGTGGCTGTACCACTAGGCGCGGTAACGCCCAGAGAAATCGGACGCAAGGAAGCGCAATCTCCGGCGGAAGGTGGGGATAAACTGAAAACCCCGGTAAGATCCACACTGGACGCACCAGACTCTTCTGTCAGCGGTAATGCGCGCAAGAAGCGTAAGATCAACACATTGCTGTGGCCAACGCTTTATTGTGCTCCGCACCAGGGCTTATATCCACGCGTCTCGCGGGGATTAGGACCGGTGCGCCTAGAGGTGATCAAATCAGCGAGAGAGATCTCAATGAATCTGGTCCCTCCCACAGGAATACGAACACGAAGACGGGACGGAAGAGGACGTATGCGCAAGCTGCAGCCTCTGTTCTGACTACTGCCGTAGGAGATTCCTCCAAGGATGGCAAAATGTCAGAGGGACAATTTACCATCCTCCGGGAATGCCTGTTGAAAAAAATGCTGAAGCCACGATTTAACAATCAAGGTTTTCGTGATGGGCTTTTCCATTTGGAGTTCACTGACGAGGCTGCCTTAAAGTGGCTCCAGCAGGTAATTCCAACTTTGAGTTCCTGCAGTTGGCCCAAGTTCACTATTGTGAACCCTGAGCTACGCAGGACAGAACATGTCGGATGTTGGCTACCAGGCCCTCGAAGGAAGGCAGAGGACATTATCCGCATGCTGGGTGAACAGAACCCGGGCACGGACTTTGGACACTGGAGGGTAAAGTTCATGAATGCCAGGAAGGACAAATCTACAAACGTGGAGGGTGTCAACTTGGTATTCGAACTGGACCAACAGAGTCTGAATGTGCTCACGGGAAGTCACCATATGGTGCTCCACTTTTTCCTATATAGACTGAAATTGAGTCATATCAGGAAACTGTAGGGCATCATCTCCATTCTGAGAGCGAAGAACAATGATGGTCTACGAGATGAGATGAGATCTTTCGTGGATGAGAACATGGGAACTGCGGTACTTCCAAGTCCGACTTTTCTCAGAGAAATCAATCACGAGGGAATCGAGTCTCTGGCGGTACGGTGTGGGGGGAACCCCGTCATACGCGGACTGCCGCATATGCTTCTAACTGTTTTCCATAAGACAATAGGCTAAGTTTATGTCGAAAAACATAAAGATTGGTCAAATCAACCTGCAGCATGCCAAAGCTCCCTCCCTGTTGGCAGCGACAATGACAAACCTACAGGATTTCCCCTATATCTTTCTGGTGCAAAAACCGTGGGTTCGATTTAAAAGAATCTGTGACATTGGATCAGTAAAGGGGACTAGGATCTTCTACGACGAAACATCCATAAGACCGAGAGCTTGCGTCCTGATGACAAGACGGTTAGAGGCAACTATGCTGAGACAATATTGTTCCCAGGACCTAGCTACGGTCATCATACAATACCAGATAAATGGCGAGAGGAAAAACATCATAGCTGCTTCCGCTTATTTACCCTATGATTCTTTATATCGTCCACTGACGCAAGAGCTTAGGGATCTGGTGTCGTATGCAGAATCAAGTGGTCTCGAACTCTTAATAGGTTGCGATGCGAATGCTCAACATATTTGTTTGGGGCAGTAGCAAATGCAATCCAAGAGGGGAGAAGCTATTTGATTTTATCACTTCAGCTGGTCTTATGACTGCAAACGTGGGGTGCGTCCCTACGTTCGTGGGACCGAGAAGAAGCGAAGCAATTGACCTAACAATTTGTACCCCAAAAATTGTTAGAGTTGATTACACACTGGCGAGTGCTAGATGAGGTCTCACTGTCAGATCACCAATATCTGGAATTCAATCTGACTATTGCGGGCGAACAGTCTGCAGTACAAAGACGGAACCCTAGGAAAACGGATTGGACAAAGTTCAATGAAGCACAGTTTCCTAGGCGACTAAGGACTCCTTTGGTGCTGAAAGATGAATTGAAAACCCTGAACTGCACACTTTTAGAGTGCTATGGAGAGGCTTGTCCTATTTCCCGGGGCCAAAGCGGTAAAACGAATCCTTGGCGGAACCGAGAACTGCAAAAACTCAGGAAATCAACCAGGTGACTTCTAAACCGTGCTTGCAGAAGTAACAAGAAGAAATTTCAGGAACTCACAACGTGAATATAAGAGGCTCGTTAGGTGTGCGAGACTCCTTTAGAGCGTACTGTGAGGAACTGGAAGGCGAAAGAGAGACTTCCTTCAAAAGGAATGAGTCAGCCAAGTTGGATTCTCTTAGAAAACCCGACAGTACTTTCACGAGTTGGATTCAGTACAGACCCTCCTGGAAGTACACCACCCGGGAGAACGGGTGAGAGAAGTGGTAGGGGGAGAGTTGACAGTTCTTGCAACCCCTTCAATAACTGCAAAAGGGGAACTGGAACACTGCGAAAGCGGTTGTTACCCATGAAAAGGTGAGAGCTGCCATACTGTCTTTTGAAAATTTCAAAGCACCTGACATGGATGGCATCTATCCGGCAATGCTAAAGGAGGGTATGGGGCATTTAGAGTGACCTCTAAGAAATATTTTTCGAGGTTGTCTTGCTCTGGGCTACGTGCCTTCCTTTTGGCAACAGGTTAAGGTAGTTTTCATACCGAAACCTGGGAAAGATGACTATTCTAATCCAAAGAACTTCAGACAGATCAGCTTGACTTCATTCTTGCTGAAAGGTTTGGAGAGACTGATGGAGCGTCACATTCGTGGAAACGCACTTAGGTCACACCCATTTAGTGAAAACCAACATTGCCAACATGGAAAGTCCTGTGAGTCTGCTCTTCATTCTTTGGTCACAAAGATAGAGGATGAAACTTTGAATGGTGAGTACGCGATGGGGGTGTTCGTGGACATTGAAGGGGCTTTTGGCTGTGCGCCTTTTCAAAAACTTTGTGATTCCGCCAGAACGCATGGTGTTGATGCTTTAATTAAGTGGATCCATGCTATGCTAACGCAAAGATTGCTGTGCCCTGAGGTAGCGGTCGATCGCTACCTGACTACAGAAGCGACGAAGGGCTGCCCCCAAGGAGGTGTGCTTTCGCCGCTTCTGTGGAGTATGCTGATCGACTCACTGCTATGCGAACTGCAAAATTTGCCAATACACGCTCAAGCTTATGCTGATGACGTGGCTGTACTTGCTGTTGATCGGGATCTTGGAACGGTGTGTAGGAATACACAACGTGCCGTTGATTTGATAGACAGCTGGTGCCTCAGACATGGTCAGTCAGTTAATCCAAATAAAACCACAATGGTTTTATTCACAAAAAGGAGAAAACTGGATGGACTATGCCTCCCTGAGATGACAGGTACTACCCTTCAACACTCCGAAGAAGTGAAATATCTGGGAGTCACTCTAGATAAAAAACTTCTTTGGAACAAACATATTGAGGTAAAAATGAAACGAGCTCTCACAGCTTATGGGCTGTGCAGACGGACCTTTGCCTCGACATGGGGACTCAGGCCTCATGTGGTAATGTGGGTATACGTTGCCATCATTAGGCCGATGTTCGTATATGCATCCGTAGTGTGGTGGGTTAAGGTGAGACAAAAGGGTTTCTACCGTAAACTAGCTGCACTGCAAAGAACTCTGTGCGTGGGTATCACTGGGGCCATGAGCACGACATCCGGCGCAGCTCTGAATGCACTACTAAATTTGCAGCCCCTGGATATATTTATTCAAAGACCTGCAATGAGAGTAGCTCATAGGCTAATTCGATTAGATCTATGGGAAAACAAAGGATGTGGGGGGCACAGAGCATTGGAAGAATTACTGGGAGGACTAAATCCATTTCTTACAATGCCTTCCGATTCTCGTGTCCCCATACATCTGTTTGGTAGAAGATACGTAGTTACCCTGAAGCGTAGAGAGGACTGGGAAGACCCAGAGGAATGCGTGGCGGATATACGGAAGTCTTCTACACCGATGGCTCAAAAACAGAGGAGGGTTCTTGAGCCGGCGTCTACCTCTCAAATAAAAACGAGAAGTGGGCTTTTCCTTTGGGACAATATGCAACGGTTTTTCAAGCCTAAAGGTGGCAAACTGGGTGATTGCCGACTGGTTGAACGGCAGGCGCATCGCAATCTGCAGTGACAGTCAAGCTGCATTGAAGGCATTGAGCAGTCCTTTGATCACCTCGAAAATCGTTCAGGAATGCAGAAACTGTTTGAACTCTATGTCTAAATTCAATACGCTGGAACTACTCTGGGTACCTGGTCACTGTGAGGGTCACATAGAGGGAAATGAAATAGAGGGAAATGAAATCTCGGATGCTTTAGCGAAAGAGGGGTCAATCTCCCCTATGCCGGGACCGGAGCCAGCAATTGGAGTATCAGTAGCATTGGCTAAATCTGCTTTCAAAAACTGGGAACAAGTTTCCCATAATGACGGGTGGCAGAACCTAAATGCTGCCCGACACACCAGAACCGAGCATATGTACCCGCAAAGTTTATCCTGTCGAAAAGCAGGAGGACTTGCAGGTGTATTGTGGGCATTCTGACAGGCCATAATTCACTAGCTGGGCATATGTTCAGAATAGGAATTACCGAAGATGATACGTGTCCCTCCTGTAATGAGGAAGCGGAATCCACGGAGCATTTCCGCCTATGAACGCATCAGGAATCAGATCTTTGGTGCCGATGTTCTCTAATTACGACGGGTAACATCATCAAATCCTGCGATACGTTAACGAATCCGGAATATTCCGTTAGACGGGGGAGGCGAGTACAATGGGCCAAGACGGCCTGAGTGCTCAGAAGCTGTCTCCCCTACCATATACAGACTTCGAATCCACCCGCGAGGCACGGGTTTTGCAGGCCTCACTTAATTCATGTTCCCCCACGGAGAAATCTTGGGCCCTCCACTTTAGTGGAAAACCTACATCCGATGTCTACGGTGCGGTCAGTAAAAAGGATGGTACAGCAACTTCCTTAATGAGAGGAACTGGAAACCTGACTACAATCGGCCTGTCGGTGATATTGTTGCCTAACTCTTCTAAAATACAGAAGAGGAAGGCTCGGCAGAAGGCAACTTTAGCCGCAAAAGAGAGGAGACTTGTAGTGACCGCGACTTCGTTACGGGAGCGGAACCTCATTCTTCTCTTTCTGAATTAATTTGCCCCAAAGAATGCATTTCATAATGTGCACGCACCATAATGTTCGCCGCAGATTGCACATTATTGAATGCATTCAGGCGAATTGATCTTGACAGAGGGGAATGATTTGTCGCAACCGTAGGAGCAAGCGCATGTTGCTGCAACATGCCCTCCAGAGAGTTCAAGGCAAGTAGCGGCTCCAGAGCGGTTCTCGTGAAGATCAGCTGGTGAGGAAAGCACCGCTGGTCTGCGAAGTCAAGTGAAGAGTGCCGTCGTGGACGGTGGTCGCGGGAGGAGATTTTTTAAAGGCACGAGACATTCATCTCATGGAAAATTACTGGAGTCGGATATTTGGTGGATAGTTGGAGGCAAGTGGTGAAGGAAAAAGCCTTGTGTGTGCGGCAGCAAATGACGTAAATACGTACCGATGCGGTTCAATCCCCTTTTTTTCAAGCAAAATATGAAAGCCGGCGCGTGGAGAAGAACAGTGGGATTGTCGGCCCTTAAAGTTTTTGATGTAATACGTCAGCTTTGTGAGATAGTTTCGGGTGATAATGTGGGAGTTGCTAATTTGAAACGGATAATTTGGAAATCAGTGGAAAGATTGGATGAATAGATGATGCAACTGTTGTCCACATTCCAACAGTTTTTCCATCGTTTGCCGCAGAGACGAAATCTGATCTGTTGTTGATTTGCTTGCAGTGAAGCCTCTTTGATATGGGCCAATGATGTTCTAGGCGTATGGGGCTATCCGGCCTAGCAAGATAGCGGAGAATATCTTATAGGTGGTACTCAGCAACGTGATACCTCTATAATTGCTGCACTGTGTGATATCTCCCTTTTTATGTATGAGACAGATAATGCCTCGTTGCCAATCGTCAGGCGTTGATTCGCTGTCCCATACCTTGAGCATAAGTTGATGAACCACTTGGTGCAACTGGTCGTCCCCATATCTAACCAATTCGGCTGTAATTTCATCGGCTCCTGGCGACTTATGATTTTTTAGCCGGTGAATTGAACGAACTGTTTCTCCTAAACGTTCCTAAAAGTTCCGCGCCTGATGCGGTTGCTCCCTGTACTTTTTGCGTTCACAGACCTGTTGGTTCTCCCAGGGTTCCTTTTTTCGTCTGTGAAGTCGCTTTTCCGTTCGACGGAGTTCGTGATAAGTCTCTGCGCGTTCCCGCGTTCTTTGAGAATGCAACATTACTCGGTATACGGCATTACATTCATCGTCAAACCAGCCGCTCCGACTCCTTTTGCGGCTGGGGCCAAGTATGTTTGTGGCCGTATCAATGATAACGTTTTTGAGGTGGTTCTGAAGATCATTTGTTGATGCTTCATCTCCAGGTCCTCTGTTGACTGCGGTTATTGCGGCATCCATTTCCCTCTTATAGGTGATGCTTAGGAATGTGTTGTGGATGGCTTCAGTGTTAACTCTGACCTGATTGTCGGAGGGGATTCTGGGTGGTGTTGTTATTCGAGCTCGGAGCACCATGCCAACGAGATAGTGATCCGGGTCTATATTGGCCCCCCTATATATTCAGACATTCATCAAGGCTGAGAGGTGGCGGCGTTCGATCAACACGTGGTCAATTTGGTTGAAAGTGGTCCCGTCTGGAGAGACCCATGTATGCTTGTGTACCGCTTTCCGCGCAAACCAGGTACTTCCAACAACCATTTTGTGTGACACTGCTAATTGGATCATCCGTAGTCCGTTATCATTTGTATTTTGATGTAAGCTATGAGAGCCAATGTATCTCCTGAATATGGGCCCCTTCCCTACTTGGCTGTTAAAATACCCAAGTATGATTTTGAAATCATATCTGGGACAGGCTTCGAGGGTTCGTTCTACTGCCTCGTAGAAGGTATCCTTCTTCGACTCTGCAGTTTCCTCTGTAGGGGCATGAACATTAATGAGGCTTATATTTCAAAATTTGCCTCGCAAGCGCAGAGTGCATAGCCGTTGGCTTATGTTTTCAAAGCCGGTAACAGCAGGTTTCATTTTTTGGCTGACTAAGAAACCTATTCGGAGCACATGGTTTACTGGATGGCCACTATAATATATGGGGTAGTAACTCTTCGCCAGGAAACCGGTCCCTGTCCAACGCATCTTCTGTAACGCTGTTATATCATCCCTATATTAAGAGAGGGTATCGGCTAGCTGCTCACCAGCTTCATCTCTGTAGAAGGAGCGCACGTGCCATGAGAAAATGCGCAAATCGTTAATCCGGGGTCGTTGCCGGGTTCATCGTTGTGTAATCCGTCTAGTCCGTCAGCCCTACCCAACCTCCAACCTGAAGGACCAGTTGGTACAATTTTTCCCGTTTTTAGGCGCGGGACACTCGCCTTTATCCTTCTCCGTCTGCAGCTTTTCGTTAAGAAAGAGCTTCCAGCGGTCACCACGCGGAGGTGGAGATAGGGGTTGGTAGTAGAGCTGTTGGTGTTGGTTCAGCAGGCATTTCCCAGGTTTTATGCTCCATCGTGGCCGCCAATCCACGTTTCGCCCTGGGACCTATACTACCCTTTGAACGATACCACCTTGCAATCAACCTGTCACTAAATACGAAGCGCGGGAAAGGAATTTGGATCCTCTCGGAAATTAGCAGGCACCTAAGAGGAAAAAGGCATTCAGGCAGTTCCGGAAAACGGAACTAAGAACACCGAAGAGGGAAAGCGTGTCCCCCAAGTGCAAGATCCTGCAATCGAATCGGCAAAATCCAATGGGAATGAAAAGGAAGGTAAACAATAAAATGGCGAAGAAGAAAGTAAAAATGCGAATTCGCCCTGAGACAAATTTGTCCTACGAAGTGATACCGAAAAAAGTCAAAGCTCACCCCGACTTAAAAGATCTAGGCGGAAATATCAGCAAGATTCAAAGGACCCAGAATATGACATCAGGTTTGAGCTGAAAAAATCCAATGACTTCACTGCTTGGTCCCTCGACTGGGGAAGCAGGGGGCCAAATGCAACGGGGTGTAGCCTGTTAGACGCTTTTACATAGTTGGACATTATTCTGGCCAACGAAGGCTATGTCAACAAATTTCATAAAGCGGGGCTGCCTCAGTCGTAGAACTAACATTTGTCAGCCCCTGGTCCTAGTGCGTCAGCTGCACCCACCGCGATCACCAGGCAATCTTCTTTGAGGTATGTGTGGAGCCACAGGTCAAAGAACCATCATGTGGGATCACCGAGAAAGATTTCAAGGAATTATTGGATTAGCAGACCTTCGCCTCTAGGGAAAGAGTTGTCCATATGGCCCAATGCATCGCCAAAGAATGTGACGCGTCCATACCTAGGAGGTGCTCATTCCGCAATTTATCATCAGCTCTCGCTCTGGACGACTAGTTTTTCTTGAGGTGTCTTCCCTGTGCTCTTCTTTCTCTTCGAAGCTTCTTGAGTAACCTCCCTAGTCGATGCGCGGTGCTCTCATGAAAGCTTATCATTCTGAGGCCCTTTTGCTACCCCCTGGAAATTGTTGAGAAATAGAGTTACTTTCGTAGTTTGGGTTACGGGTTTTACCGTGTACCGCTTCCACTTCCTTCCACTTTCGCTTTGATGTAAATAGCCATCATAGCCCTTAGTTGGGAATTGCTCATATTTAAATGTATCCTTGGACCTGTCTTTCCCGTGATAGTGAGCAGATTACATAACAATTCTCTCAACAGTTTCTCGTTACCTCTATTGCCTTCAATTTTGTCTTCGATGCGCTCGGCTCGAGTTTTGACTGTCACCACCCTTGCCAAGCATCTGAACTAGACTGTGTGCGCAATACGTAACCCAAGACCCATTTAATGGGAGGTAGATTATTATCTTTTACTAGAACAATATCTCCTGCTTCATTAATTTTCAGCTTTTGCATCCATTTGGGCTAGGCTAGACTTCTTCTTGGGATAAATGGCATCTAGAACTGTGAGCATCAAGGAGTCAGAAAATGTGCTGGTTTAAGCACGTCTAAGCTATCGGCTACATTTGTCAATGGACACAAGGTTCATGAATTTAAATATGCTTCAATTTGCGTCAGCAGCATTATTAACTCTTCATTTATCAAGTGCCGCTCTCCGATAGCCTGCTTTCAATGGTATTGGAAGAGTCTCAGTCTATTTGTCGATACCTTCGAGGCATACCCAAAAGAAGGAATTCCTCTGTCTAGCGGAAAAGGAAGAAAAGTTGCTGCCACTTGCTGCTGCAGACCCAGAATGGTGCAAGCTGATGTGCTTCATCTTTTTCTTCAGCATGTAATCGGTTTCGCCATTTTGTTTTGTCAAATGCCTGACCTGGATGTAATCGCGAGACTTTTAAATCCCCATCCAACCTATCAATCCGTTGTTTCGACCGACCTTTTGGTCACTTACCATCGACTTCGATGTTTAGACCAATCTTGGCAAGTGAATTCTCGTTAACGCGAATTACGTGACCATACCATCGAAGACTCCTCTCAAACAGTCTTCCACCCCATGTAGATCGCGGATATCCTCATTTCGGATGTGTTCAAAACGTATCACGCCACTAGTCCAGGGGAACATTTTCGTCTCCATTACCGCAAGACGCCGTTCATTCTCTTTTATAGTCGGCCAACACTCAGAACCATTGAGGGTGACTGGATACTTCGGTAGATACCGCAAAAAGTTATCTAGAATGGACAGGAACCCATTATCGAAAATGGTAATGGAGTACTGGAGCAGCAGCGTGGGTTTTGGCGCGTTCGCTCAACTAAAAATGTAACGAACATGATGGTGAAGGGCGAAAAGTACTTCCCGAAGAAGACTCTTTGGTACGTAACTGACGAGGGTCCCAAAAAGCCCATCGTTACAATGGATATTCTCCCAAGTCCTTTACTATATTGTGTATACTAAATACTACTACCCCTAAATTCAAATTCGGGAGATTTTTTTAAAAAATTGTCTCTTAATAGCCCCCTTCAAAAATGATGCTTGCTCGTACTAGTTTCCATTAAAAAACCATTTTACAGTAACGTGTACTTACAACTAACCCCAATGACGATACAAATTTCAAATTGACTTAACCCTAGCTCCTTTCCACCTCGGCACCTATCAAAAAACCACATAAAATTTTACAGCGCCCTAACCAGAGCCGATTATCACCCCAAGAACGACGGGATAACGCATAAATTCACAGGATCATATACGTCTGGCTCAGAAGACCGAAAGGAGCTTTTTATTCCAGCACGATGGTAACCTGCATGCAAAAGGTGCTAACGGTGATACCGTTTGCCGCTACATAGCGTAACCGTAATATCCCTCGAATACTATCTTCCGGGATCATCTCACCTATGAGTAGATACAGACATAGATATGCACTTACTCACAACGTGGCCTGAACTGAATTCCTCCGTCCTTTCAATCCTGAACAATGGCTACTGAAAAATTCACCTTGCATTGCCTTCGTGGCGAAGTAGGCAAAAGGATTAGAATATGAGATAATGCACGAGAACGACACTATATTGGACACATTTAATACCGAATTTGCGAAGCATCGAATGCAAATGTCCTGGGGATTAGAGGAGTCTCTTCGTTACCCTGGGATGCCGTAGCTATATGTGAGGCAAAATGGTACTGGGAAAGTTTGAGAGACAGGAATTAGTAAAGCTATGAATGGACTTAAATCAAAAACTGTTGATATAGCAGTGCCGGAATTCAATTTAAAGCGATTAAAAGATTATCAAGTTCGGGAGTTCCTCCACCTTGTGGGAACATTAGCATGAGGTCGAGAGAACTTTGGTGCTTCATTGCAAGTTTTTAATTTGGGAATATGGTCTCCATTGGAAGGATTCATTAGTGATGGAATTTTGTGAAGCAAAACGACTTTGACTTCCTTAAAAAATTCAGGTGGATAATATGGTTGTCCCTAGAGCAGTTTCCAATTTTGACATTATACGGTTTATAAAGTATGCAAGGACCTATCCCATTTTTACAAATCGCCTGCCCTGATTATTTCAACTACCAGAGTGTACCTCTTCCATGAAAGTTAAATTGGAACTTCACCAGTAAAGTGGGAGGATGAGCGCATTTACGGGTACCTAGGCCGCTAGAGCCCCTTACTTTCAAATGAAAACTCGGAACTTAGGAAAGAAAAGGACTGAAAAGCCGTAGATAAAAGTAATCTGGAAATAGCATGAAGACATCACCAAAAATAAGCCAAATTCAAATAAGAACAGGCAAGTTCAGTATCATTCGTTTCAAAAGAGACTGAAGCAGCAATGGAACAGATCTCTCAATGCGGATGCGAAAGCATGGAGAAGGGTGTCACCTCACCTCAACGATATCAGGAAGGTGAAGGTCATATGGTGGTTCGGCAGACCCCGAACTCACCAATTTGGGAGACAATGTCTGGTGCATCAATTGGTCTCAGAAAGGAGACCTTATGTTGGAGCTCAAGAAATCATCATCATTACCATCAACGGCGCAACAACCGGTATCTGGTCTAGGCCTGCCTTAATAAAGAACTCCAGATATTCCGGTTTTGCACCGACGTCCACCAATTCGATATCCCTGAAAGCTGTCTGGCGTCCTGACCTATGCCATCGCTCCATCTTAGGCAGGGTCTGCCTCGTCTTCTTTTTCTACCATAGATATTGCCCTTATAGACTTTCCGGGTGGGATCATCCTCTTCCATACGGATTAAGTGACTCGCCCACCGTAACCTATTGAGCCGGATTTTATCCACAACCGGTCATGGTATCGCTCATAGATTTCGTCATTGTGTAGGCTAGGGAGCTCAAGAAATCCAAGAGTAAAACCACGTCAAAATTCTTGAATCACATTGAAAAGTAATTATGACAGGCAGCCGACATAAGGCTAGAGATAATTATATTCTATAGATGAGATCACCACGTTCCCAAACCTTGAAGAGACAATTCGCGCTTATCGAACTAAAAAAGTCAGCAGCGAAAACGCTATCAAAAGCCTACGGAGGAACACAAACAACCTATCAGCGCAACTACTAACTCTAACTATTAGCAGCAGAGACAGTAAGAATAGGCTGAGTTATTTGACAGCTTCGGGAGCAGGTGGCACTGAGGCGATGTTTTAGATGTCTTCGCTTCGGTCACGGTCGACCTGTCATTTGGACTAGTCGAAGCAAGAAGATGCTGAGTGTAAAGCTATATCAGCAAGGAAAGTGGAGTTGACCCCCATAATCAGTGACCACCATATCGAAGCTACAGTGGTGGCATTTGCATTAAGAACCAAACCCAGAAAATAATAGAGCACCAGGAGAAAGGCTTCATCAGAGCAAAGGTGACAGGAGTTCAATGCAAGAGGACGGCTGACAATCATAGCAGCTTTTGCCTTACACCAAAAACCAAACAAAGCGTCCCCTCGCCAACTTCAACATCCAGCCTACATTAGTTCACATCGGACATTCAAAATGTGTTCGGTAAAGCCAACTTGGCCGCTGACGCTTTGTCCCGGATATACCAGATAAAATCCCAGCCGCAGTCGAGTTTTCGTCAATCGATGTGGCTTAGAAGGATGACGCAGTTTTTCCGAGCTTGCAGTCGGATTTACATTCCCCTATCTACTGCGAGATCTCTGATATACCTTAACCATATATTCCTTCGTAAGGAAGTGTTTCGCTGGGTGCACCATCTTGCGCAGCAAGTACTTCTGGTCGTTAACGAAAAGGCCGTGAACTCTCGGGCCAGAGAGTGCATCCCATGCGTAAAGTGTAAAGTCACTCGAGATTCTATGAAGGAAGTAGGTGTATTTCCTAGGTCGATAAGTCACTACACACTATACACCTCGACATTACTATAGGTCCTTTAAACGACTCGAACGTTTGCCTTACAATCATTGACCGATTTACGCGGTGACCCGATGAAATACCTTTGAAGGACATAACAACATAGTCATGTGTTGAGACCCTCTGTCGAGAGTGGATTCCGCGCTTTGGTATTCGCACCGTCGTTATCACAGATCAGGGAATGCAATTTGAAGCTACTCTCTACTTTCGAAGCTCGGAAAGCTCCTGGGATTCAAACGCCAGCGAGTAACTGCGTATCATCCGCAGTCCACTGGAATGCTAGAACGTTGGAATCGGGCGCAGAAGGCAGCTATTATGGACGCGCAACGAGCCGCCTTGGTGGCAAGTCTTGCCTTTCGTTCTGCTTGACCTCTGTACAGCCGTCTGTGAAGAAGTAGCCGCAAGCCCTGCTGAGCAGATGTACGGGGAGAATTTTCGACTCCCTGACGACCTGGTCCTCAACAAAAGAGATGACCTTGGGGAGACCGGATTATTGCGTTTACTACGAGAGGCCGTTCCTAAATTAAATGCCGACTCCGCCGTCTCGTCACAAGTAGCCGGCGGCCTACACCCCTGGGGAACTTGAAGTTTGTACATATGTTCTGGTGAGCACTTATGCACTCCGAAAGCCGCTCAGCCAACATACGAGGGTCTCTATAAGGTACTCGAGAGTGGGGAGCACTCGTTCAGTCTGGATGTCGGTGGCCAACCCAAGAGGCTTAAGCCTTTCTTCCAAGAAACAGACGGCATTGGATGTCCACCAGTCGACCGCAGCCGAATAGCTTCACCACGGGTTGGCCGAAACCCCTAAGCTTCAGCTGTTGGCGGAGTGTTGCTGTGGAGCGATACCGGACGCACTGGAGGAGGGCGAAACATGCCAGGACGCCGATTTGAAAAAGCGGGACTACTTCACACGGAGTAATCGTTGTCGTTTGAAGTAGGCCTCGCCGGCTCAATTGATTTTTAAGAAAGGTTTAGAAAAAGTAATTGAACGAGTGAGAGATTAAAAATTGATAAATAAGGAACTCTTCCCTTCGGATTCTTAAGATTTAGTGCTCTCGCCATCTCGCGAATGATGCCGACTGATAGGATGTCCTGTCAGATGAACCTATGAACGTGTGTTTTTCTATACGAAATCAATCTTTTTTTTATCGCACAGGAAGAGTGCCGAAAAGGAGAAATCTGTAAATCAATGGCAACAGCGTCGGGAATGTTCCGGCAAGGGTGAGTGGGCGCATAAGCTGATCCCTGCCATCGAGCAGGGGTTGGAGAGACTTACTTACTTACTTAGTTTCCGACGACACATCGAGGATATCACAAGTACCCGCTTAAACCAAGACGTCTCAACAAATTGCTCACCTTCTAACGCATGTTCAGGATATACGAAAGGAGGAAGCTAGGAAAAATTCTAAGGGGGACATTGGTGGCAGCGATTCTGGCGCAAAGAATTTGTTTTTTTGAGGGTTAGGGTAGGTGAATGCATTTACAGTGTTGGACTCCCGGTTCGGTACGTCGTCGGACTATCAACTAAACACCTCCCTTCTGAGAGCAAGCCTGGAACCGGTCGCCACATTACTTCGGGCTAGTCCCCGAACTCTCCCGTCTTGCGGAGCTTTCAAATCAGGGAATTTCTTTCACCAAGGGGAGGGAAGAGAAGGAAGGAAACTGTCAGTGGAAGGAACCCCTGCCATCCGGTTCCTCCACCGGTCGAGCTCTATCTTCTTAGCAATGAGAAGTACCCGAACGCAATGGGCCAAACGGCTCCATCTGCCAGCACTCCTCAGCTCCTCAGCATCTCTTCGGAAATGTTGTCTGCAGGCTCCCTTGTGCTTAAATAGAGCTGCTGTCGAACCCCATCCCATCTTCCACAAGAAAAAAAAGTGTGATGGGCGTCGTCCACAACTCTTGCAAGACACAAAATCCGGAGATCGTGCCTTTTCAATCTTATGCAGATAAGACTGAAAACCTCCATGCCCTCTTAAGAATCGGGTAAGGAAATAGTAAGTCTCACAAGGCTTCCGATTCAGCCACGGAGCTAAGTTGCCGATGAGCCACGCAGTCCATCTGCTTCTAGTTCCATTTTGCGAAAAGAGTTGCTACTCGTCTCCGTTGCGCTTGAATATGGCTTCACACTCCTTAGCAAGAAGGGCAACGGGGATTACTCCCGCGATCGTCATCATGACCGGTTCAAAGGCAGCGCGGTACGCAGACGCCACCCGCAAAGCTCCCCGTTTCTGTACTTGCGCGAGGCGCTTACGATATACCTCTTTGACAAGAGCATCAGCCCATACTTCTCTACCGTAGAGCAGGACAGACTGCGTTGTACTCATGAGGAGACGTCGCGTGTTAGATGGAGGACCCCCAGTATTTGCCATTAGCCTCCTTAACGCCGAAACTCCAGCTCATCTTTGAGTCAAGGGTCAGCCCGAGGTACTTTACTGCTGGTTTTATCTCGATTATCGACTCGAGCGATATGGGACGCAGAGTCGGAATTCTGTTTTTAGTCAGGATGATTACTTCGTTTTTTTCCAGTGCAAGGTTGAAACCATGAGTACTCGTTCATCCGCTTACCCGTCGCATCAATATGCCGAGTTCGCTTTGCGCCTGTTCGACAGCGCGTCCAGCAACAAGCGCCGCGACATCATCTGCATAACCTATCAGGCGCGACTCTTCTGGCATGTTGAGTTTGAGTACACTACCATAGGTAGTGTTCCAGAAGTCCGGCCCTACGATGGATCCTTGTGCTACCCTCGACGTGACCTGCATCTTCCTCTGACCCTCTAGCGTTTCATAAAGCAGGGAGCGGTTCCCCCGATCCTCAATATCCATAGTTGGGCATGTGGAAAGTATTGTCTAGTGTGCCTAGGCGTTTCTGACGTCAAACGTACGAGAAGCACAACCCGTCGAGTTGCGCGGCTGTATGCCTCCGCTCGTCGAACGGCATCCACGACTTGCATCACAGCATCAACTGTGGGTCTCCCTGCTCTAAAACTAAACTCTCGTGGGGATAAGTGTCGAACACTGCGTGTCGCTTCAACGAGTCTACTTCTGATGAGCTTTCCGAGCACTTTGTGTCCGGATAGCTGAGTGGTTAGAGCACGAAGCTGTCAAACGGAAGCTCGCGGTTCAAATCTCAGTGGTAGTGGTGGGATTTGTATCGTGATTTGACGTCGGATACCAGTCGACTCAGCTGTCAATGAGTACCTGAGTCAAATCAGGATAATAATCTCGAGCGATCGCAATGCTGACCACATTGCCTCTTATAGGGTACTGTAACCCTGTAGTGTACCGTTACGTTCTTGAATGATGTGCTTCAACACACTTCAAGGCCCTTATCCAATTGGATTGTTGCGCCAACGATGGTTATTATTATTTTCGAGTACTTTCCTGCAATGCTAAGCATACATAGCGATCGATATGAAGACGGTAACTCGGTGTCATCTTTCCCTTTGTGGATCAGCGCAAGTCTGGTCACCTCCCAACGAACAGGGAAAGTACCCTCTTTCAGACAGGCGTTGAATTCGCCGAGCAGTAGGCCTGGCCGGTGCTGGAATACCAGTTTGTATACCTCTGCTGGAATACCATCGGGTCCTGGCGCCTTCTTGCTTTTCATAGAGAGGACTGCCTGTTCCAACTTCTTCATAGAGGAAAGTGGACAGTCGTCCGCGCTCTCCAGGCCGACGTCATTATCCCGTATGGGGTGCGCAGGAAATAGTGTCTGTACAATGCGGTCCATTTGCTCGGCTTTAAGTGAACATCGTTTCCACAGCGTCCCGATTTTTTGGATTACCAGTTTGTAACCGAGGGATCCAAGGATCCTCATTCACCTCGTCGACCAGATCCTGCCAGCAACAAGCTTTTCTCTTGTTTGTTGCGCTGCGGAGCCTGTGACACTCCTCCCGGAGCTCTACGATTTCCACCGTCCACCAATATATAGAAGGTTTTCCACGTCTCAATGCCTTCCTGGGCATGGAGGCTCCGCAGGCCATCGTTATCAGGTTTATAACATAATTTACGACAGTGTCGGCTGCATTACCTCCCTCTCCAGGAGAACCCTCCAGCGCGGCTCCACCTGTTGCAAGAGTTTCGAAATCCTCCCGATGTTCACTTTCGCAACGTTCCATGCACACCGGGGTAACGCACACCGAGAGTTTGTGGCTACCACTTCGAAGGTAATGTATTGATGATCACTTGTCGAGAAGTCTTCCAGAATTCGTCACCCATCTACCAGCGACAGCAGTGATTCCAAAGCGAAAATTACGTCTGGGATGTTTCTCTCGTAGCCTGAATGCCGGAACGTTGAGGTTGATCCGATGTTTAGAACTACCAGCCCTGTTCTCGCTGCCATTTCTAGAGTTCGTTCACCTCTGTAGTCTGTTTGAGGCATGCCCCATTTAAGTGCCCTTACATTGAAGTCATCCCCGAACAGGATCCGCTCATCTGTACCTAATATATCGTCCTCCAATGCATCAAGCCTGCTCGAAAGGCCGGGATCGTCTTCTTCAGCGTAAGGTAGACACTGAAAAACGTTATCCTTGGACACCGAATTCAGACAGAGCCGTCCCCTCGGCCTTGGATAAGAACCCTAAGGAGGGTCAGGGTGCCATGAAACTGGGTCCTTGTTTTGGTACTGTACTGTACTGATGAGTACTAAATTAGCGAACTGCGCTAGCAACTCGTGAGCGGTTGCACTCCTGTGCATATTGATTTGTAGGATGCGAATCTTTCCAATTCCACTCTGATGAGTGGACACCGCCCTGAGCCCGCTGTGTGCGCAACGTTCTCATCAGATGCGCCACGGTCCTTGCATAGGACGCAGCTTTGCTTTTCATTGCCGTTGTTCACTTTATGGCCTGCCTGACCTCATTTAGAGCATGTTGAACTTCTGTCAGGTCCCCGACAGGTTGCAGATGTGTGCCCATAATCCAAACATCTGTAACATTTGGTTGAGGCAGCCCGGATTTGTGTCCTGCATATTACGCAGCCAATTCCCATTTTCCCCCTGGTTAGAAGTTTCCTCGCGTATTGATCGGAAGTTTCCACCACAGCGAGTTTATGGGCTCGGGAGTTCACAGAGATGATACCAATCCTCCGGACATTCGCATTTGATGGCCTCTTCTACCTCGTTCTTTTTGTGACGCAATCAAGGTCGCGGATTTCCAGAGAACACGTGGGTTCCAGGCTGGAAACCAAATCTTTCTATCCCAGAAGCCCCTTAACTGTTTCACAGAACGTAACTTTATTTGTTGTCCTCCGGCTTAGTTCGACTAGAACTCCAACACCCTTCGTTTTACGAATGGAAGACACTTCTGCTCCGCTATCTTCGTATTGCCTTCTGTCGGCTTAATAGGTAGAGCTGGTGGTCTAGTCCTCCTTCGTCTCCCAACTTTTTCTTTTGGTGCTCCGTCTTTCGTGTCCGCCTTAACTTTAGGCACAGGGTTTTCTGATGACGCGACGTGTTCTTGTCTCTTGTTCCTCTTCGCCTTCCTCTTTTGAGCCCTGGAGAGTACCTGAGTGAAGTCTCCTTCAGATGTCCCTTCCTCCTTTCGTTTACCCCCAGTTCGCTCTTCAATGGGCTTTCTGCGATCCGTTTGGTACTCGTAGCGTTCTCGTCGGGAGGCGTGGTTATTTCTCTTACTCTCCAAGTCATGTCATAATATGAACTCCTGTCCAGGAGCTCCTCCAGTTCCATTAGCCGTTTTTCACCCCTTTGCAGACGTTTTTCTGGATCAACGTCGCAGATCCTCTTCAGCTTGCGCCAGAGTAGTCGACCGCTCTCCCAGCCGGCTTATATTCGAAACCAGTTGGTTAGTTTCGGCACTGTGCCTCTTTCCGCAATTATAGTACTGCGTGGTAAGGTCTGGTTTCTCGCCCCCGTTCCTGGTGCACTTTTCGAATCCTTCTCTCCGTCTGCACTTCCCGATGTCTCGTCGGGTATTTCAGCCCTTATTGCGTCCTTCGCTGGGCGCTGGGCAAGCTGAGAGGGTAGTCGAGGGGTGGTTTTAGTGTGTTAAAATTATACAAACTGGCGTGTCCAGGTCAGTGCTTTCTAAAGGTTTCTCGTCTAAAGAAAAAGGACAGCAGACATTGAATCGATTTTAATAAAGCCCAGATACTCAGTTGGTCTCAAGATCTTAGTTATATTAAGAATTTCAAAGGGTGACCTCGTTTCAGATATAGTCAAATACTCCAAATAATGGTAACCAGCGCTAGGGAAAATCTCAGCGAATGTCATTTCCAAAAACTATTAAAAACGAGGTTATTGTAGAATCTCGACACTCTAAAAGCAAGAAATTAATATTGAAAGCACTAAACCCAACATTAATTTTCTAGGAAAATGTAATATCTCCCAGGAAAATTACAGAAATGGCGACTTGCCAATGCCGGCAAAATGTTCACGTCCCGTCGCTTCAAACATGGAAAATGGGCGCAAACTACCCCCGAGGCAATGAGTGACACTTCCAATTATGAACAATCTCCGTAAAATTCATTACTACACTACTATTCATCTCGATGTTTCTTGGAAAAATCTTACAATTTTTCAAAACATCTCCACATTTTCCTTCGTCCCTCGCTTATTGATGTTTCCATAGGCGAACGTGTATACACCCATACACACTCGAATTTTCCATCTTGGAGCTGAAATTATGCTTTTCTTCAAACACTTGCGCTCATTATTGCAGAATATTATTCTTCTTGTAGCACTTTGAAGCGAACAAGATGACTTTTGTAGGAATTTTAATATCGGAAAGTGGCAGTGAAAAATGGAAGATGGAAAATATCAAGCAGCGTTTCATAAAGAGGACCTTATATGGATGGATGTGTATACACAGAGCGGAAGATTCAAATTGTCATCCTACGTACAAATTTTCCAACGCGACTTTCTAACGCAATATGCAGAATCATTTTTTTCCACCATGTTCAGTTAAATTTGTTACGGAATTTTCGTCATTTTCCGGAGACAGGCATTACTTTCCAGCAACATTGAACTATTTTCGGATTGGAGCTTACTTCTGGATGTAGCTAACTTTGTCAGAGACAAAAGATACATTTCGTGCAATGTTCTGACTCAGCACCAAAAACTGGTATCCTTGTCCAGAGCTAATCGTTAAATACTGCAACAAAATCTAGAGACAATGCAACGGAGAAGGAAGCGAAGTATGCGAACTCTGAATGCCTTGGGCAGCTTTAGTTTCAAATAAGATCTTTACCCTGGTCGCCGGGCCAGCCAGGGTGGACATTCTTCCCGGACTACTCGTGAGATGAAGACATGGACTCAATTCTCAAAAACCAAACACAAAAAGCGACGATAAAAGAAGAGGGGGTGATGCCAGGGGCATCATCGGAGGGCGAGCTGCTGCCCTGCAGCCAGGAGACAGTAGCCGTCGAGAGCAGTACACTCGGTGCTATCCGTAGCACCGCCGTGCTGAAACCAACCGCAGGAACCTCCTGGAGCGAAACAACAGACGGACTAGTGGCTTCTAGCCTGGAATCCACTGCCGTCAAGCTGGGTGTAGCGAGTACTAGACCCAAAATCCTCAACTTCGGGGACCCCTCGAAAGCGAAAACCGACAAGAATATCGGTCGCCGGAAACCGGCTAAGAAGCGAAGCTCCACTGATGTCCTGCTCAAGAGCCAGTACCAGAAGGTAATGCATATTCTTAGCAAGATTGCTAAGAATATGGAGGCCGGTACTGTCGACGTTTGGCTGACGAGCAGAAGGCGAAGTCCATCATTCTGAAACGCTATCGATCTCAAGACGAGGTCGAGCAGGATAACAAGCGGAGCAGAATGGGCAAGAGCGCAGACGCTAAGCAACACCCGAAGGAAATTGCCCAACAAACGTCAGCGACGGGCCACGAACTGCGAAGCCCTTCAGCGATGTGGCCAGGAGCCACTTGCGTGTGGCACTGGCGGATGGCAATTCCGTTAGCGGCGAACTAGCGCTGAAGGTGTGGACTAGTGTTGAGGCCAGGTTGTCGGAGATGGTCTATGAGCATCTGTCAAACACCCGGAACTCATTCCCCACTTTGATTCCTCTCAGGTGGTCCGTGTGTTCCACGTAATAGCTTGCATGGACCAGTTCTCAAATTACTTTCTTGGTTCGTGTGTCGCTCAAATCAGCGACGCCTTAGAGGGCGTAAAACTCGAGATCATTCCTTATGACGAGATTCCCAGGAGACCGATCGCTCGTCGTAACGCAGATAAATCTGCAGCACTTGAAGTGCACCTCGGTTAATCTGCGTGTCTTCCTCTTAGAGGAAGACATCGACATCGCACTAATACAGGAGCCCTGGGTCGGAGGCGACCGAACCATCAAAGGGTTTTTAATTTATTCCACAGCACAGGAGACGCTGATCAGGACAGACTTAGAGCATGCATCCTCTCGAGGAAGAGTCTGCACGCTTTCCTGTGCGCGGATCTGAGTTCCAGCGACCTAGCCGTGGTCAAGCTGGAGCAGGCGGGGGCAGAGAACGTGTACATTTCCTCGGCTTACATGGCTCACAGCTGATCAGCTTCGTCAGAAGAACTACAACATCTGACGAACACCATAGCAACAAAGTTGCTGTCCATCTGCTAATAGGCTGCGACGCTATTGCAAGGCATACGCTTTGGGGCAGCTCCGAAATCAACGAAAGAGGTGAGTCGTTCTTTGATTTTATTATTACTTCAAATCTATCGATGTGTAACAGGGGCAGTACACCAACCTTCCATTCCTCCTGCTCGAAGAACTGTGACGATTAGGAGGAGGTCCTTGATATCACCCTAATAACCGACAACGGGATTCTTAGGGTGGAGGCCTGGACAGTGTCTGACCAGAGATCCTTCTCTGATTACAGTTGGATGCTTTTCAGTCTAGATTTCGTCGAAGAGGTCTCCAAGCCCTTTAGAGACCCCAGGAGGATCGACTGGAGAAAGTTTGGTCAGGTAATTAAGAACAAACTCTCCGGTGCCAAAATTGACAAGATTGGCACGACAGACGAACTGGACTCGAAAGTCGTGGCTTTGGAATAGGCATTCGATACAGCCTTTAAAGTTTCGGGCCCTACTAAGTACAAAGAAAAGACCCTGCCACCGTGGTGGGATGAATATCTCTCTCTATCCTCAGGAAGCTCACCAGAGAAATCTTCAACATCTGGTACAGGTAAAAATACTGGCATCCATACAAGGACTGCCTGTCTTGGTTGGACTATTGTCAGAAAATCGAAAGCACAAGTGAATCCGCGAGGCTCAGTAAGATTCTGTCGAAGGAACATAAAGCTCATCTTTTCTTGAAAGGTCGGAAGGCTCCTGGACGGAATCTTCTAGCAAAACCCTGCAGATGCTGGTTCAAACGCACTTTCCCTCCAGCGAGGAGGACTGTAAGTCAGAACATTGCTTGGAGGATTTGCGGCAACCTCAGTTGTGCGAGACTATCAAATCGGTAATTTCCGGGACAGGATCGGCTGGGTTATAAACAGCTTCTCCGCATACAAATCTCCAGGCCCAGATGGCATTATGGCAGTCATGCTACAGAAGCAGCAGGAAAAGGTTATGCCGTGGCTTGTTCAGACTTATCGGAGCTGCATCTCTTTAGGATACGTACCGCAGTCCTGGAGGCGCGTACGAGTGGTTTTCGTACCGAAAGCGAGCAGGCACGGTCATGAGTCCGAGAAGGACTTTCGAACAATCAGCCTGACATCTTGCGTGCTGAAGACCCTAGAACGCGTCCTGGACATTCACTTAAGGACGATTATGGAGAGAACGCCTTTCTCTAAGTCCCAGTATGCCTACCTCAAAGGAAAATCCACTGAAACCGCCCTCCACAAGGTAATTGGCACAATTGAGCGGTCGCTGCAGTACAAGCAGTATACCCTTGCTGCCTTCTTGGATATTGAGGGAGCTTTTAACAACGTCATTACCAACCCATCACGGAAGCCTTGACCGGTATTGGATTGGAGGGCTATCTCACGCATTGAATTATATCCATGCTAAGTACGAGGATAATCCAGTCGGATCTGGGAGGCAACCACTTGACCAGAGCTGTGAACAGAGGCACGCCCCAGGGTGGCGCCATTTCACCGGTGCTCTGGTTAATAGTAATGGACAAAATTTTACGTACATTGTACAGCAGCGGGGTGAAGGTGGTGGCGTATGCCGACGACTTGGTGATATTAGTCTCAGGGATGTTTCTGTCCATTATGAGCGACATCTTGGAAGGAGCGTTGCGAAAGGTGTGCCTGTGAGCCGCAAGATGCGGACTCAGCATAAACCCAACCAAAACGTAACTGATGCTATTCACCACCAAGACAAGGATGCCCGAATTCCATCTACCGCGGCTCTAATGTAAAGTATCTAGGTGTAATCCTGGATCCTGAGCTAAATTGGAGATTGAACATAGAACTGAGAGTTAAGAAGGGCTGTGTAGCCTTCTATGCCGGCAAGAGAACCTTTGCAAGGAAATGGGGTCTCCAGTCAAGGATGGTTCTCTGGATGTACACCGCTGTAGTGCGTCCGATCCTAACGTGCGGCTCTATTGTATGGTGGCAGGCTTTGAAGAAAAAATACAATAGAACGAAGCTTAATTGGATTCAAAGAACAGCGTGCGCAGGTGTTACTGGGGCTCTGCAGTCCTGCCCTGCAGATGCTCTCAATGTACTCCTGCATTTCCTCCCCCTAGACCTCCACACCAAATATGTTGCAGCGTACAGTGCCGTCAGACTACGTGAGTCAGGATGCTGGGCAGCGAAGTTCTACGGGCACAGCAACATCCTAGATGAAATACCTCGAGAAATCTGGGCATCCCCCACGGACTATGCCAGACGCAAGCTGAACTTAACTAGAAATTTGGCTGAGGACCTTCCAACCAGTGCAAAATGGAAGACCGACGGCGTGTTGCAAGCCTATGATACAGTATTTTTACGGACGGATTAAAGATGGCCTGTGGAGTGGGTGCGGGGGTTTTCTCGAATACACACAGTGTATCCAAGTCGTATGGTCTCCCAGGTTTCGCCAGTGTATTCCAGTGGAAGTATTGGCGATATTGGAAGTCTGTCGATGGCTGGAGCATGATTCGAGCCCCAAGCGTAACATAGCCCTTCTGACCGACAGCCAAGTGGCCATCAAGGCCTTGTACTCAGCGAAGACATCTTCCAGGCTGGTGGGGCAGTGCAGAGACGCGCTCAACCGTCTGGGCGTTACGCTTAAGGTCACTCTCCTCTGGGTTCGCGGGCATAGGAACATAGAGGGGAATGAGCGGGCTGACGGATTGGCCAGGCAAGGCTCTGCTCTTGGCAGTCCTTCGGTGAATACAGTCGGTGTTCCGCTGGCGGCTGTCGGGGGCCGAGTCTACTCGCACTACCTAGCAGCCACGGACTTGAGATGGCGAAGGCTTACAAGCTGTGCCAAGTCAAGGAGCATTTGGCCCGCTTATAACATAGCCCGATCACGAGAGCTCCTGTGCCAGACGCGTGCAAATGCATTCAAGATTACGGCGTAAATCATTCTTTGGGGACCTCAGAGAGATTTTTGGCTACAGGGTGGGAACGCTGCTTTCTTTCGTGAATGCTACGGGCTGGCTCTGAAGATCCGAGCCGGCTGTACTCTGCCTCTGCATCAAAGCGCTAATTGGGCTCCTCGGAGCGGCCACTGATACCTACCTACCTACCATGGATGGATGTGTATACACAGAGCGGAAACTTTCAAATTGTCATCCTACGTACAAATTTTCCAGCGCGACTCTCTAACGCAATATGCACCGTCATTTTTTTCACCATGTTCAGTTAAATTTGCTACGGAATTTTCGTCTTTTCCGGAGACAGGCATCATTTTCCAGCAACATTGAACTATTTTCCGATTGGAGCTTACTTATGGATGTAGCTAACTTTGTCAGAGACAAAAGATACATTTCGTGCAGTGTTCTGACTCAGCACAAAAAACTGATATCCTTGTCCAGAGCTAATCGTTAAATACTGCAATAAAATCTAAAGACAATTCAACGGACAAGAAAGCTCGTTGTCTCCAAGATAATCCGCTCTTTCATTACGCACTACAAATAACCTCTCCCGAACGAAGTATTAAATGTTTTATTTCGTCCTTGCTGTAATGGGTGACGCTTTTGTAACCTGTAATATTCCCAGTTATGGGGGTAACTAACAAAAGGAAATTGGATATTTCGCTAAATGATTTATGAAGGACAATAAGTGGTTTTCGGGTAATGGATGAAATTCGGGCAAACTTTAGTGGAGTAATAAATTGTTGTCCACGTCGACCAAGAATTTCACAAGGAGAAGATGCTCTCGGAAGGATGTGAGTATTTCAAGCAAAGATGAGCAATTCGTACAAACATAAACGCTGGACTTCAGATATCATTTCAGGCGGATGCGAGACCAAAGGTCACCCATTTCAATAAATCCAGACATTTCAATTACACGTCAGCCAATCCACTAATTAATCCAATTCGTATTTACCATTTAATGTCTTCCATTGGGACCAATGGTGAAGCAACAGCGCTCTAATGGAGCTCATTACATACAACGCTCTGCTCGTCCGTTGACCATTCATTTGCTCTCGCGTGCCCTCCGCAGGACATTCCGGTATCCTTATACTCCAAACAAATGGTACTTTGGAGGACATTAAATACAAGGGAACCGGTATCCGGCTAGTGCTTGCAGTTGAAATGATTTTAAATAGTTTAAGGCTAAATGAGGTAATTTATGGCGGCAGGATCCTAATTCTGTGGGATTATTATTTTGTAATTTATTATCCCCGGTTGGTGGATATCTTCTGCTGATGGCATTGCATGTTATAAGTAGAAAATTTGTTATCCCGTCTTGCCCGGGGGAGTATCATGTCCGGATTTAAAATTAGTGTTCATCGTACTCATGGAATGGAAAATATTATGTGAAATGTGTCGCTGGTGGCACATATATGAATATTAGTCTGAACCTTTCTCCTATTTCGAATTAAGTCACTCTGAAACCGCTGATTTGGTTCTCATATTTCAAAAGTTGATTCACTGAGACACGCTGGTATCTCTGGGGATGGATATCGGAATCATTATATAAAACTTGGCGACAAGCAGCATTGATAGTCATTGCCAAAGTTGACACAATTCCCTATGAGCCACCACTCAAATCGAAGCTGGTCACCCCCACTGGAATACGCGAAGCCGGGAAGAAAGAGAACATATACGCAAGCTTCAGCCTCATTTCTCAACGCTGCCGTGGGAGTTTCCTAAAAGTATAGCAAAATATCAAAGGGACAATTTACCTTCGTCCGGGAATGCCTGTGTAAAAAAAAATGCTGAAGCCTGGAACGAAGCCAAGATTTAACAATCAAGATTCCCGCAATGGACTCCTCTATTTGGAATGCAC
Source organism: Hermetia illucens (assembly GCF_905115235.1). Classification (NCBI taxonomy): domain Eukaryota; kingdom Metazoa; phylum Arthropoda; class Insecta; order Diptera; family Stratiomyidae; genus Hermetia; species Hermetia illucens. The sequence goes on from NC_051849.1 coordinate 202,777,422, forward strand.
TGATGAGGCTGCCTTAAAGTTGCTCTACTCCTTCGACCATTACCTACCTTATCGTGGTGGGGGAGGTCAGTAAGGAGGATCCGTCGGGGGAGAGAGTTGGCACCTGAAGTTAAGAGGTAATCGAAATCCCAAGTGAAGGTGTCACTACCGTAGCAAGCGCTAAGTGATCACAGGGGTTACTCTGTGTCCGTGAAGGGTGAACTTTGGGTACCAGGCGATCCCCGGTTTCAAATAGCCTTGTATCGGAAAAAGGGTCGCTGTCGAGATTGACTAATTTTTCCCGGTAAAACAAAGGCCATGGCAGCCAACTATAAATTAAAAACCTGAAATACAACATAAAACAACAGCACTTCGATCATGACGATCCAACCCTGAGCGAAGAGGCAAATCTTCAATTCTAGACTCAAATTCTTCACTTATTCATATGGGAGGCAACCCTACTGGGACCCAGTCCTTAACGGGCGAGCCGAACCAGTCCCCTTATGCCAGCACTCCTGACCCAGGATTCCAATTGGCGACACTTGGTGAGGCTAAAGTCTTACCTATGAATAAGCATGTGTTTTCGGGCAGCAAGGAGTCTCCCGGCAAACTGCTTTCAAGCAAAATAAAGCTTCCGAGGAAAAAGCCTTCGGGCAAACCGCCTACGGGCAAAACACAACCGCCAGGTTGGCCCAATGTTGAAGAGAAAAGATCGTCTATGGCATCTGCGGCTAAAGGTAAACCAAAGCGGCAGCGGTCTTTCTTTCTTCTTTCTTCGGCTTAACTGACTGCAAATAAGGCTCGGCCAGCTATTGCCGAGTGTTCATTTGTAGCCAAGGCTATCGATGGATAAGTCTTGTATAACAACACCAATCCATCCATTTGCGATACAGAGCAATGCAAACAGCTTAGGAGGAAACTTCTCCTAGCTGTGAGGACTGCATCATCGCAAGGGATTATATTACGCTTTGGGTTGATAAGTATCTACAGTAAAATGTTACAGATAAACTTTGCCGACGAAAGCACGATCAAGTGGCTTAGACAGTACTGCTCTTCCTTCAACGATATGTGAGAGGTTGTGCGACTGATCCCGAGGAGGGTTTCCGAACTATCGTCGTTTAAAAAGTGCTTTCTCTAGCTTCCATAGGAGGAGCGTAATGGTGCTGAGGTCCTAGCGCAACTTGGAGTCCAAAATAACCTTAACACCTCCAACTACATGCTATTAAGTAACAAAGCCGGGAACGTTCCTCACTATCGGGGTCCCTGAGCCGTATATTAAGAAGGTTCGAGAACTAACGGGCTGCTGGCACTACTACGGGCTTGGGACCGTCACATTACAAGCATCGGCTCCTAAAATCATCGAGGGGGACGTGCAGGCTACGGTATCTTCATCTGAACCATAGATGAGGTGCCATATCTCTCAGATTAATTTCCAGCATTACAAAGTAGCAACCACTCTTATCTATCGTCGGATCCATAGCTACAAGACACCATAGGCTGTTGGTGGTGAAATTAGGCGTATAACCTCCCACATGATGGCTTGTTGTATGCGAATAGAAGTGATAGACCCCGCTTCTGCATGGTGGCTTCAAAAGACCTCCAAAATTACCTTAGTTAACGACCTATCACCACAACCATCAAATTGGCCATAAAACGAAAGGGAGGCAAGCAGATCCTATGATGCTCTGCTTATTTCCCTTATGACATAGACAAAGTTTCCATTGGAACCTTCATCAGAGCTAATCAATATGCGAAAAGTAAAGGCGTGGGAATAATAGCAGGATGTGGTGTTAACGCGCACTATATATGCTGGGGAAGTTCCAACATCAACGCGAGAGGATCGAGACTACTGGAGAATCTGGCGGGAACCGAATTGTAGATCCTCATATCATACTCCCGGATCACAGGCGCATTGATTTCGTAATGGGTATGGACCGACCTCCACCCACTCCATCCACATAAGTAGATTGGGCTACGTACCAAGCAGAATTGAGCGGCAGATCTCTGGGAGACGCGTCAAATCCTTTGCTGGAATTGAGAAAGCAACCTAGATGATCACAATTCGTATGAGAGAAACTTTCGAACAGAGCTATCCACTCATGATGCCAAAGAAGGATAAAATACCATGGTGCAAGTCGGCTTTGCCGAAACAGAGGAGAGGGGCGAGTATGCTCCTCAACCGAGCCCAAAAGCTGATTCAGCCGCTTGCTGGATTTTGTATAAAGAGGCTCAAAAAGCTCTAAAGAAGAGCAAGATCGACAAAACGATCATCATGGAGACGCTCCTCAGTGGATTCTTGTCAAAGAATGTAGCCAGCAGTCTGGTTATCTACGTTTACCGAGCTGGAGGTACATAGAAAGCGATAAAGAAAGGCGAAAACATTTGCTTGAAGTGCACTTCCCAGGAAAGCTGTTAACGACGCACATAGGCTTGAAAGGCGACCAATCATACGGCCATGCGTCTATCTGGAAAATCATTAATAAAAATACCTTGGCTCTGGTGCCCGCCAATATATAGATATAGTTTCCAGATTCGTCCTCGAGAGGAATACTCCCTCGCTACCACCAAAAGATTTCGGCAAAAATGGAGATGTTCCCCCTTTCGACTCTGTTCCGAAAGTTAGGCAACGTTATCAGCACTAAACAGCAACGAAGTAGGGTGGAGTTGTCATCAGGCGCTGCTGAAACTTGGTCCACTGAACGAAACATGCCACGGCAGTTAATCATTTCTAGTAATGAGGAGGCTGACAAACTGGCTCGCCAAGGTTCTGTATCCACAATGATGGGGCCAGAACCAGCTTTTGGCATCCTGACATCTACTGTCAAGTCTAACTGGAGAGGGAAATCGCAAGGATTCACGAAGTCGAATGGAGAAATTTCAACTTCTGCCGGCAGGTGACAGCCCTTGTAAGGGATCCTGAAGCCGCAAGACCGGCATTTTTATTGTCCCTTAAGAAGTGGGTCATGAAAAAGTAGGACTTTTACCAGGACACTGCTCCTTAAACTACCAAATAGAGAAAATTGAGGGGTTGGTCTTGGCTATACACGGCCAATGTGAGAAGGAGGAAGAGGCGGTCCTGCATTTCGTATGGAGCTGCCCGGGCTCCTCAGATGAAAATCTCCTGGTATGGTATTCTTCATCGAATAGTCGGCGCATTTCCTACCTCTGGAGAATGTTCTCAGATTTGCGAAAGCCTGTACACGCCGTCGACGAAAGGCCGGTGAATCGACGATCTCCGAGGATAGTACAACGCACCTAACAACGTGGCTCCAGCAGGTAGTCGCGGCTTTGAGCTCTCGCGGCAGGCGAATGTCCTGCGTGATGAGATAAGACCTCTCAAGGATGAGGACATGGAAACTGCTATACCTCCAACCACGGTTATTCTCAGAGAAATCAAACACGAGGGGATCGACACATAACACAGCCCATTCTTACTCTCCCCGCTGCTAACAGTTTGAGTGCTGTATCTACTGGTAGGTTAATGATAGCGTTTTGCATCCCCTAGAGATGCCACTTTTCGCCAGACTTTCGCGTTTTTTGGGGGTTGAGTCCTTTTTTCTTTCCGGGGTTTGGTGGGCCCAATTTCAATTTTTCGCGGAGTCTTTTCCTCGATTTCTCCCCTTTCGCATCTTGAACAGGCGTTACTTGAGTCGCCTTGTTCACTTTTTCATTCGACGACTTGTCTCTTTTTCGTCCTGGGCCTCGCCGTCAGCTTAAAGGATTGCTTTCGTCATGGCCCTTATATTTTGGTGAATATTCCTGCGCTCTTTTATGATATCACATAGCTCCATGATTTTTTTACCCAGGGCAGTAAAGGCAGCTTCTGATTGATCGTTGCCAAAAATATCGTGCTTGTGATTCGGCGCTAAGGATTCTTCCTCGTCTACATACATCCCACTGGGGGTAGCGATCGCGTGACTTTTTTCCATGTAGTGGAGGGATCTGCGAAGAATCGAACTTTTTCTAGACGGGTCCATTGACAGAGGCAGTTGCAGTCCTTCCTGTGCGCTTGTAATATTAGATGCGACAGTAGCCAAGGTCCCCACTACTGAGGCGCTGCGGTCCTTGGATATCGACGGCAGGAAGCCCGCTTTCCCACGCCCACTGCACTGTAACTTTATTCCGCTTCTGTTCCTCCATGTTTGGGATTATTTCTGGGTATCCTTGCCATAGCCATTTTTTTTTTGTTCCCACCTACCCGGCTGATGTTTGTTTATGCATCCGAAGTACGGTGGGTTATGGTGAGATGCCATCAGCACGACTTGCGGCGCAGCTCTAAATACCCCAAACAGGACATAGTGACAGTGGGGATACTACAGTGCTCGGTACTGAGTCCTCTACTGTAGAATATCATAGATGATATAACGGAGTGCTGATACTTCCCCTGACCGTATTTACTGCAGCAAAGCACTCAAAGGATGTGGGGAACACGATGGAAACACTGAGAGTGGTTAAGACTTGACGGGAAAAGGCCGGGCTGACTCGATCAGATTAGAAAATGGTAACGAAAAAAAAATACGTGCATGTGGAAGTCAGTGGACATAGGGTCGTTCTTAAGCAGACTATCAAATACCTGGTTGACGCTAGGGAGATTTGGGGAACACCTAGAATATGAGAGTACAAAAGCAGCTAGTGCCACCGCGACATTTACAGAAATGTTACCGGATGCAGGTCGAGTGAAAGACTATAGAAGATTGTTTTAGCTGGAGAAGTGTGATCCATTCTACTTTGCCCGTCACCGGGGTTGGAAAGAACACTTGCTTTACCTGTCAGAGAAGGAATTCTCTTTACCGACTGATGGCTCTGGATGTTGGCAGTCCTTTTAGAACCAGTTCAAATGAGGCGGTACCAATGGTAGCTGGCATAATCCCAGCTACAGCGAAAGAAATGCGTGTCCTACACCATGCAAGACGTATGGTAGGCACACAGGACGCAAGAGAAACACCTAGAAACCAACTAAGACATCACCGAATTCCTCACGGAGCGCGATGGTTGCTACAGGCAATATCTGCCCCACTTTGCTTTGGATGTTTCACTAGATTACCCTGCATGTAATAGGATATCGGAGGATGCAGAGCATATGATGTTTCATACCTCAAGTTCTTCGATGGAGAGAAGGAATCTAAATTAACTGCCGGGAAGGGACATGAGTCCGAAGATATTGCGAGAAGAACTAGCTTACTGTTTCCTCGGGAATCGTGAAAATATAGAACGAGCTCATGAAGGAAGCAAAGAGGAGGAGAGAAAAGACAAAAAGCACGAGTGCCTAAAGGCTAAGCTACCCCATGGAGTAATACCCAAATGCGGTTGGGGCTAATTTTTAATAGGTACGAATCCCACAGGAATCTCCTCTAACTTCGCGCAGCTGAGCTGGAGCAGGCGTGTTTTACACCTCCTTGTATGCAGAAAAAAATGGTTGCCTCTGCGCTAGCCAGACTCAAAAATGCGGGTTTGGCTACAGGGAAACGTCAACCCTTCGCGTGACGTGTCATTTCCCAAAGTCATCCGTAATATTTACGACTCTCGATCTCCTGCATTCGGTTCGAATCTCACTTGGGTGATCTTTGCTTGCTTCTGTCTTTGTGGTTGCCCTATTGGGGTATGCTATCCACTTGCATAGCATTAATATAAAAAAAAAATTTAATATAAAAAAGTAAAAATGGCTTTACGGAGAAGAGAACCAAGCATGCATTAAATGGAGGGACTCAGGATAACATTGATTTTTTCCACAAATCCCCAGGAAATAACCTTTGTGCAAACCTTTTGACCTACAAAACTAATTTGAAGACCGAATATATTCATCTTTCTAACCAATCAATCCACACTGGTTGAATTCCATTCAATAGAATCGCCTTTTCAAAATAATGATTCCCGAATGAATATTGAAAATGACTTTCAAATCCAAGGGTACGGGCGTAACACTAATCGTTAATAGCCAAATTATAGTTGACGGAAAACAGGCAAATTGCTCGCTTGAATATTGATTTCCATTAAGCACTCCTGATGCCTCCCAGCCCCGCCACTACTCTCGCCATAATTGTCAAAATCCTATTTCACTGATTGCTCCGCTTGTTCAACCAAATCAATAGTGAATATTGTAAATATGTGCACTAACCAGGACTCAAGCAGGAAGTTGGGTATCAGCTCCTAGCTCCTAGCTTTTCACATAATTCAAATGTCGAAGGATTCAAATAAAATGCAGTTTAACCCTAGTTTGCAAGGGAATGAGTATCATTCACTGTCGAATTCGGAGCTTAAACTATATCTGATGATTTTCGTATCTATAGACATGGTTCGATGGACTACTATTGTGTTGATATCTCTCATCTATTTCCATAGTAACTGGACTGGGTTGGGATGTTGCTTTCCAAGATACGAACATATGGAGGCAATGTCTAACACCACTGAAGTGTATATTCTATGATTTTAAAGGGAATATGTGATTATTTATTTACAGAATTTTAGATCCAAGGAAAATTCATAGTTGTAGAGTATTTGTGGTGTATCTGTTGAACATCTGACAGAAATAAGAGCTCATTGTCGTATTCCAAATTGGAGTACTATTACCATACCAAAGACTGCAAGATTTTGCTTCTTTTCAGATCGTACTTATGGAATCATAAAAGATAAGGATTATTAAAAATTACCGGCAATTCGAAAAGTATTAACCAAAACCTTTCATTTGATACCCCACATGACTATATCTGGTGAAAAAAATGTACACCCTCCTTTTGCATGTAATAAATAAAATTCGACGTACGCGAACGGTTACAGTTCCCACCTTTCCACCAAAATTTGGTGTCAATCGCTGCTAAAGTTTTCGAGACAAATGCGTGTGACGGACAGACAGACTGACATGTATACAGCTGTTACGTCCCACAAAATCTGACACCGTCCGAATTCGAGGAAATGTTCGACAGTCTTGTTCTCGGTACCAGGGGTCGTAGCCCAAGGGTGATTGCTGGTGAGTTCAATCCTTGGGCCCGTGAGTGGGGTAGCAGAGAGGCAAATGCAATAGGACGCTTTTGCACAGTTTGATATGATTCTGGCCAACGAAGGTTATATAAACACCTTTCAGAAAGGGGGGGGGGGTCTGCTTCAATCGTAGACCTAACTTTTGTCAGCCTTGCACTGACAGACACAGAAGACCATCATGTCCGAAACCGAGAAAGTTGTCAGGCTGGTCTGCTAAAGCTTTGGATGAGCAGATCTTCATAGAGGTGTGGTTAAACCAACCTAATAAAGCAGGCGCCTCTACGGAAAGAGCTGTACTTGTGGCCCAATGCATCGCTAAAGCGTGTAACGTGTCCATGTCTAGGAGGTGCTCATTCCCTAGTAGAAGACCAAACTACTGGTGGAATCCTGAACTAGCCTTCGATCAGCCTGTCACCAAGCCAGAAGAGCGGCTCAGAGGGCGATAGGCAGAATCGACCAAGGCCATAAAAAGCGCGCTTATAAGGAAGTCCGCAAAACATTCAAGATCGCCATCCAATGGAGCAAGAGGGAATGCTTTGAGAAGTCGTGGGGGAGCGCCTATAGACGCGTGATTGGACGACTCAGAGGGCAATCATCTCCGCAAATCACGCGCCCTTCACTCTTGTTAAAAATTATGCAGGAGTTATTCACCCAGCAAGAGGAGCGCACAGACGTCTGAATGTGATGGCAATACCGCCAGTCTCCAGTGATTAGCTGCTAGAGTATAGGAGCTAACATACTAGCTCCGCTAGTATAGGAGATAACAAAGCTCCGGGTCTGGATGGCGTGCCGAATAAGACCCTTAAGCTTGCCGTGAAATCCAGACCGGACATATTCGCTGAGTTGTTTGAAGCTTGCATGTCTGAGTGGATATTTTACAGAAGTTAGAACTACGACCTGAGGCTGGCAAACCTCCAGGTGAGCCAAACTCCTACAAACCTATTTGTCTTTTGAACACTGTGGACAAAATGCTAGAGCGAGTAATCTATAATAGATTACTTCCGGTTGTTGAGAGCCAGGGAGGTCTCTCAGATCAACAGTATGGGTTCCGTAAAGCCAGATCAACCATTGATGCCATCAAAATGGTTACTGGCTTGGCCGAAGATGCAATCCACGGAAGGGGCAGTACTAGGAATTATTGCGTTGTGAAGACCCTGGAAATGTATTCAATTCGCCCAATTAGAACCTAATCTCTGGCGTAGATTGGTATTCCCGCCTATCTTGCAACTATCGCCAACACTTATTTACAAGAATGGATGCTTTGGTATGACACTGAAGACGGACCCTAGGAGTACGTTGTATCTGCGGGTGGGCCACAGGGTTCCGTACTGGGCCCACTGCTGTGGAACATCATGTACAACGATGTACTTATTTTTCCCTTTCCGGAGGAATCCACCGTGGTGGGTTACGCCGACGATATAGCGCTGGTTGTAGTCGCAAAAGCATCTCGAAGATGCTGAGTTATACTCATGCGAACCGATCAATGCTGTTAAGGGTTGGCTAGAGAGTTCTGGTCTGACACTTGCGGAGGAAAAAATAGAAGCGGTCTTCATCACCAAGTGCCGTAAAAGAAATTTTACTTGTATTCAAATCGGAAATCATATCATCACTTTTAAGCCTGCCATCAAACACTTGAGAGTGATGATAGACGGAAAGATTAACTATAAGCAACACGTGCAGTATGCTTATGACAAAGCATCCACTGCAAGTGTTGCCCTGGCAAGAATAATGCCGAACGTGGGAGGGTCATGGTATGCCTACAGGTTACCTATAAATAGAGTAGTGAGTTCGATCCTGCTCTATACACCTCCAGTTTAGGGAAAGGCATTGCAGGTTACATTGACGCTAACAAACTGAGTTCAGTCTTCAGAAGAACAGCCCTAAAGGTGTGCTCGGCATTCAGAACTGTCTCAAAGGATTCAGCATTCGTCATCTCTGGGATGATGCCCATTGACATCTTGGTAGATGAGATGACGAATATATACAATGCGAAGTCTATCTCTCCTTTATCGCAGACGAAGAACAGTGAAAGGGAGAGATCTCTAAATAGATGACAAGAGCATTGGAAACGCTCCGGAAAGAGTCCGTGAACACGCAGGCTCACCCTTGCAATCAAGAGGTGATTGGAAAGACAGATGGTCAGATTAATTATAATCTTACCCAGTTTCTCAGGTTTAAATCACCCGATTGTCCCGATTGTCCAAACTGCGATGGAGTCCTAAACAACCCAGAGCATGTATTCTTCCACTGTGCAAGGTTTGTGGAGGAAAGGAAGAACCAAGAGGAGACTCTAGGAGAAGTGCTGGTAATAGAAAAACTGGTGCGAAGAATGTTAGCATGTCAGGAAGACTGGGATGCCATCAACTCCATGGTCGCATCTATGCAGAGCAAGAGCAAACTAAGAAAGGGAGAGGAGGCTAGAAAAGCGCGATTACGTGCGTGGGGTAGAGACGAAAGGGGACCAAGCTGACTCCGCCCAGTGATGTAATACCGTACAGTGGTTCCTTAAAGAGAAAAAACAGACAGACAAACACACAGACAGACGGACAGACAGGTAGATAGTAACCCGATTTTAATAAGGTTTTGTTTTACACAATACTTTAAAAAGGAGTGTATAACATCTGGGAACAGCTTCGATTTCGCTGCCCTCAGGGCAGGGTGGTTCAACGTGTGATGAGTTGACTCTAACTTGGTATGAAATCGTAGACCGTCTTGGCTTCCTTGGTATTATTTTTCTTCCCTTTCATGTTCAACACGGCTGGTAATCAGTTTCATTGTCATCACAACTAACGCTATTTAATTAATAAGCCTATAATAGCCAAACAATCACAAAAACCAAACGAAACACTCACGATGAAACTGCGATTAGAACCAAGGGCTAAAGATCGAGTGATTGACGTCGAACCACGAGGACCATCGTAGTATCAAAAGTATTTTCAACGCATCTAGTTTTCGCTCTTTGAGGAAAGGAGTGAGTGTTACGATTATCTCAACTGGAACAATAATTTTACCAATAACATTCTACATATGTAACAACAGCCAACCAATGAACCGGTTTTGTTTTATGCAAAATATTGGATTCAAGAGAGATATATTTTTAAACCGCAAAGGTTTATAAGACAAAAAAATTTTGTACACCCTTATGTCATAAAAAGCATAATCTTCACCTAGAGGATTAGATACGACCCAATTGCCAGGATATAACCGAAGACTTGGCGATCCACAGAGTCATCAGCATCATTGATGAAAAGGCCTTCACCGCAACCAAGGGGGAAATTCGCGATCGTCTAGTTTTAACGACTTTAGCTGGTCACGTTTGACGGCACTGAATGCAAATAAATCTGAATCTGGAGCAATAGTTTAAGTTTAAGTTTTTTTATTTTCATAGTGTCTTACTTCTAATACATAATTAATTACATTCTAGCTTAAATATTAAGCTTAACTAACTTAGCTTTATTTCAATGGGTGGCTATTACAATTGTTTGGCCTACCCGACCTTCTGTGTAATTTATTACTTTAATTGCATTAATTTTAATACATAAATCTTCACATTTCTTTTGTACTAAACTGAACTATTTAAAGACTACGCTTGCACTAAAAGCGCCAGAAGGCATCGCTTACTTACTTAAATACTTAAAACTAACTAAGTCTAAACTTAATCTAACTTAATCTAACAATAAATACTTAACCTACTATATACAATAGCACATTACATATCTTGTGCTTAGCCTCGATGTACCCCTACCAGGCAGGGAGAATCATATAGGGAAAGGATGGCGGGTTTAAGAGCTTCGCTCACTATTTGGCAGGGCCTTAGGAAGTTGGCCAATGGGAAAGTGCTACCCTGTTGGTAGAGTTGCCGGATTAGCGGATTTGGATGATTCTCCGTTCTTTCGAAGAACCGTTCCACCAAGTTGAGAACGAATTCTCGAAGAGGTTGTACCTTGGCGCGCCGATATACCTCGGCGTTTTTTCCAACCTTCTTGGTTTTCCAATTATAGGAAAGACCAGTGCAGTACCCTAATATCCGGCGTTCGAATGCCTCACATTTGGACATGGTTCGGGTGGAGCAAGTGATCCACGTGGGCGCTCCATAGCAGATAATGGGTCTGATCAGGGTCTTGTAGAGAGTCAGTTTGGCCTTGGTGCTGAGTCCTACCTTCTTTCGAAGAAGAAAGTAGATCCTACTGAATGCACCGCGTGCCTTACCGATAGCGAGCTCAAGATGTGGCTTGAACTTAAGGAGTTCGTGAAGTTTAACTCCTAAGTACTTGATGGTCTGGGAATTGCTCACTATAGTGTTTCCGATCCTCATTTTCAAGCGTTTAGCTTTTCTATGGATTCCTCTAGAACCTAGGTATCTAGCTTTCCTCCGGAAGGTGCAGAATTGCGTTTTGGCCTCATTAATCTTAATGCCCCATGCCAGGTAATATTTGCCAAGGTCTTTCGACCGCTTTGGCTGCCCTGTTGGGGTGGAGGCTTGAAGCGAAGATGAGAGTATCATCGGCATATTGAATGAGTTCGGTGCCGGTCTCAGGAGTTGGGACGTCAGCCGTGAAGATATTATAAAAGGTGGGTCCAGAAATGGATCCTTGCGGTACTCCCGATGTTACCGACAAGAGATCGGAGAATTCATTCCCCACACTGACGTAGAAATACCTATCTTCGAAGAAGCTTAGTGCAATTCTAATGATCGGAATTGGGAACTCAAGATCTATCAGTTTGTAGATTAGACCGTTTACCCATACGGAGTCAAAGGCCTTTTCTAAGTCTAATGCACATGCTACGGTCGGTTTATTATTGACGTTAAGTCTTGCTACGACGGTGTCGTGAAGGTAGCTAAGTGCATGTTGAGTTCCGTGCTTGCTGCGGAACCCGAACTGATGGTTCGGTATAATCTCTTTGAGGTTGCAATATTGGACTAGCCCGATTGTCCATGCTCTCTCAAAGAGTTTGCCTAAATTGGATAATAATGAAACGGGTCTAAAGTTGTTAGGCTCAGTAGAGAAGCCTTTTTTCCGGATCGCAATTATTTTAGCTACTTTTACAGGTGGTGGGAAAATAGCCATTATTTATGCAGTTATTAAATACTGCCAGCAAAAATTTGATGGAGACTCGGGGAAGTTGCCTAATTACGTAATTAGGAATTTCGTCAGGTCCGGCTGATTTTTTACCGTTTAGGTTTGAGGTCAAAGCGGTGAGCTGTGATAAACTCAGAAATTGTTGCGAATCCGTTGGTTTTACAGAGGAGTTCGTTTGGGAGAATGTTACTAATCTATTTGAATGCCTAGAGACAAAGTCGGCGATAGTTGTTTCAACCATCGACACTATTGCCGGGTTACTTTGAGGCGGAGGGGTATTGAGCTGAAACTCAAATGATTCCGCAAGGACTTGCGCCTTTCTGGCGTCTCCGCAGATTGGTTCCTTGTTCCTGGTAAGAACGAAATTACGGGACTTATTTTTCCCCGCTAGCCTATTTATATGTTGAAACATATCTGGCCCGGGTTTAATATCTGCGAGATTACGGGTTAATTCTTTATTGCGGAATTGCGCCACCATTTCCCGGATAATTGTACTCAGGCAATTAATCCGGGAGAGCAATGCTTTGTATTCAGCATTAACTTTATTTCCATTTTTATGGAAGTTGCGCTTGAGGTTCCTGCGCCAAATCTGTCTGACCTTCATATGTAGCATGATATCATGCGGGAGTTTGTTGTATACAAACTCATCGACTTTGATAAGCCTGGTATTTCTGCGTGTAGCAGTATTGATGGCGTCCGTGGCCAAAATGATTGCTTCGTCGATTTCTTTGTCCGACAGATTGCAATCTGTAGCGAGTTTCTTCAAGTTCAGCCTTGGTGCTAAATCTGACTTGAATTTGTCCCAATCAGTGAGGGCGAATGACCTGATGGTTATCTTAACTCGCTTCTGCAGTTGTGAAGTTGAGGCCATTTTGAGTGCAACTGCAAAATGGTCGGACATACCTGGCAAGGTTTTACAGGAAGTTACCTGAAAACTTTGCTTGGTTTCATCAGACAGCAGGAAAAAGTCAATGATGGATTGACTAGCGGGTCTTGTCGGCGAATCCGGCGAGACCACCTCAAGGTTGGCTGGCGTGAAAGGGTCGTGGATCCAGTTATACAGGGTTTTCCCATTTAAATTTTCTGCCTTATCGCCCCAGGATTTGTGCCGTGAGTTAAAGTCGCCACCGAAGATAAGATATTTTGATTTTAACTGGAGATCGCCCAAGACTTTTAAGTCATGGCCCAGTTTCTCACTTGGGGAATTGTATTTGAAATAAACGGAAACTACCAAAATCCGTTTATTATCGATAGTTTTAACTATTGCCGCTGCAGCGGAACAGACTAGTAAGCCCTCGATGACGACTTCTTCAAAATGGTAGTCTTTTTTGACTAGAAGGGCAGCGCCCGTGTTGCTGTTATGCCGAATAGTGGTATATCCGGTGAAATTGACATTATGTCTGTGGTTTAGGTGGGTCTCCGAAACGCAAAATATGTCTGCTTTCAGAGTATCAACCAACGCTTGGGCAGTGGCACGTTGGGCGTGTGAGACCAGGGACGCGGAGTTAAATGTAACTATATTTAACTCCATAAGTTCATGAATAGTTGGATTGCAGCAATCTGCCGCTGCTCATTCGTTTGGGCGGAAGCGAGGCTATCGACCAAGTTCTTGAAGGCCAGTTTGTTGCCTTGTGGAGCTTGAGGTGCAGCTCTAGGAAGAGTATTCCTAGCTGCTTGGGCGTATGATACACCTGGCCGGGACAAGCTTTGTGACATCTGTGTCACCGTTTGCTTGGTCCTCGCCGTTTCTGCATTTTTTCGCGCCCTGCCAGCTTCCCTTCTGGCAACCATATCTTTGTATGCCGGGCATCCGCGGTAGTTGGCAGGATGTCCGGTCTGGCCGCAATTGCAGCAATGCGGCGTCTCCGCCGATGGTGTGGGGCATTCTCCGCGAACGTGTTTTTTTGCGCACTTCACGCACCTGTGCACAATGGAGCAGTTAGGGGCAATGTGGCCGAAGTTCTGGCAGTTGTAGCACTGCACTTCTTCAATTGGCTTGACTTTCTCAAGCGAAATCTTCTGGTGAAGTATATACTTAATTTTCAATACTTCACTGAGCTCTTGGGAGGGCTCGAAGGTGGCTATGAAAAGTCCCGATTGAGACCTCATCGGGAGTGCCGGGTTCTGGCTGTGCAGAAGCTTATCTGCACGCGTAATTAAATTGGCCACAGTTTTCAGTTTTAATTGCGGGTAATCTTCATTGAGTTCCCGCAATATGTCTGCTGGATCTGTCTCCCTGTGGAGACCGCGAATAACCAGCGACTTGGTCCTTAGGGTCGGTGGGGTGCTGGTGGTGGCGTGAAGCCCTTTCTCTCTTATGAGAGCGAAAATTGCAGCGTGGTCTTCAGCCGTCTCGGCGAAGATGAGGGTCTTGTCAGCCCTCGTGTTCTTAAGGGTTGCTTTCAACCCTTTTTCTTTAATGAGTTTTAAGAACTCTGGTACATTCAGCTTGTACCCAGTTATTGGGGGGATTTTCGTTTTTTTGGGAGTAGCTGCTTGGGGAGAAGGTTGTGGGGCGGTTGGTGGGGCACTTACAATAGTTGCACTAACCTTTTGTCTATTCAATTTCTTCCTTCGCTGCACGAAGTTGAAGGGGTCTCCTTCCTCCTCCTGAAGGATGACTTCCAGGCACATGCCGTCATCTTCTTCTGGCTGCTGTTGCTGTCGTTGCTGTTGCTGCTGCTCCTGTCGCTGTTGTTTCCGTTGTTGCTGCTGCTGCTGCCGCTGCTGGTTCAGTAGTTACTGCTGTTGTTCTTGATGGGCCGGCTGCTTCGCGGCCATGTTGGCTGCTTTCATCTCGGCCATCTGCTGCTGTAGCTCGTTGATGAGCGCCAACTGGCACTCCAACTGCTGGGCCATGTCAGCCTTTTCATGCTCCAGATCCGCAATTCGCTTGAGGAGGCTCGAGTTCCCCTCCATCGTCGTTGTAGGGCCCGTTCCCTCCTCTTCAGACGAAATTTCGTCCGGTAGAACTAACTTTGTCCTCTTGGCGGACATTATTGTCCCCAAGCCCGTCTTCTGTTGATTCCGATCTCCTCAATTTATTCACTGAAATTAGAACAATTATTTGTAAGCTGCACTGTACTATACAGTATCTCAACAATGTTGAGATGCACTGTTGCACTATACTTCCTTTAGGTCAATCAATTGCTCGACAGAGCGCTCCGCTTTACGATTCCTCACTTTACTTCACTTAACTTCACTTTGCTGACTGTTATGGTTGTCTTAGTATTGCTTCTCACACGTCTGTTCCCTTCGAGATCTCGAAGCGAACTCTGGAGCAATATATATTATATATGTTATATAGTTAATTTCTACTGATGCGTCAAATATGGCCTAGTGCACAGTCGGTCCAGGTGAGTACGCCAAAGTACTTTAAAGCACTATAATATGTGAACTTTGGGGGCAATGGCTATGCCATTGAATATAGGAACTGGCCAAATTTCATCAGAGTAGGAGCCCCGTTTAAAGAAGGGCTGGACATTCGTGGAGAAGAACTACAACACCATATATTATAATGTAGTGCTCAGAGTAGGTTTCTTAGTCAGCCAAAAATGAAACCTGCTATTATAGGCTTTAAAAACATAATCGTACGCCTATGCACTCTACACCTGCGAAGCAAATTTTGAAATATAAGTCTCATTAACGTTCACACCCCTATAGAAGAGACTGCAGAGTCACGGAAGGATACCTTCTACGAGACAGTAGAACAAACTCTTCAAGCCTGTCCCAGGTGTAATATCAAAATCAACATTTCAGCGGTCAAGTAGGGATGGAGCCCCTATTCAGGCGATACGTCGGCTCCCATAGCTTGCCTAGGTATACCAATGATAACAGTGCCACGCGAAATAATTGTTGGAAGTACCAGGTTTAAGTGAAAGCGGTGCAGTCCCCCCATGGGCCCCCCAGACGGCACGGCACCACTTTCAACCAAATTGACCATGCGTGGATCGACCGCCGCCACCCACCGCAGCCTTGGTGAATCTTAGAACATATCAGGGGGCTGGACTCGTATCACTATTTCGTTGGCATGGTGATCCGGGCTCGAATAGCAACACAGCAAAGAATCCCCTCTGACAATCAGGTGACAGTTAATATTGAGGCCATCCAAAACACAGCCCTCCACGACGTCGATAAGGGGGAAACAAATGCCGCAATAACCGCAGTCGACGGAGGTCTCGGAAGTGAAGCATCAACAAATGATTGCCACACTTACCTAAGGGACATTATCATTGATACGGGCATTAACATACTTGGCGTCAGTCTCAAAAAAGTCGGGATGGCGACGATAAATGTTTGCTACCAACGGAACGGAAAAATGCCGCATACCGAGTAATGTTCCATTCTCAAAGGACGGTGACTTATCCCGAACTCCGTCGAGTGAAGAAGTGACTTCACATATGGAGAAACGAAGCCTGGGAGTACCAACAAGTTTGTCAATTCTAAAAGTACATGGAGCAATCGCACCAGGTGCGGAGATTTTACCAACAAGTCAGCAGGATGAATCCTGATACACCTCGATGTTCATCCTGCCGAGAAAAAAGGGAAATCTGATTTCCGACAAAATAGGGAAATTGGTGCGATGGGTTGAGCATTTTGGTGAATTGCTAAACAACCAGAACATCGGCGAGTTGGAGTCCCCGCCAACTGAAGACGATGGAAAAATACTGCCACCGACAAGCAAAAGAAACAGTCGGTGTAAATCATCCACTTAAAAATTATAAGTCGCTAGGAGCCGATGGAATTACAGACGAATGGTGTCAAGGTGTGTATATGCTCCATATTTAAAAAGGAGATGTTCTCCACTATGTTGCTACGTCGAATAGCCCCGTACGCCCAGAACATCATCGGCCCATACCAAAGAGGCTTCTCTCCAGGCAAATTAGCAACAGATCAGATTTTCTCTTCACGGCAAGTAACGGAAAAACTGCTGGAATTTGACCATCAGTTGCATTATCTTTTAATCCGCTTTAAGGTCGCCTATGATAGCATAACTCGGGTGGTAAGCACAGGATCACTCTCAAGACTATTCCTCTATACCTTATCATGCGTCCTCTTCAACTTGGTCCTGGCAAAGTGATGACGATGAAATCCGGGCACTGTTGTTGGCAGCCAACAGAGCCTATTTCATCTTACAAAAACTGTTTCGCTCGAAAGGCTCAGCATAGGGTCATAGCCCTGACTGTACAAGGCTATCATCTTGTCAGTCCTTATGTATTCCTCGGAGACTTGGTTTCTTAGCAAAAGAAATTGTGAATTCTTGGCCGCGTTCGAGAGAAGAATTCTCCGAAGAATTTTTCGCCCCCTACATGAGGATGTCTAATTCCGTAACTTACATAACGACGAAATCAATGAGCAATACCAAGACCATCTGGTTGTGGATAAAATCCGGCTCAACAGTATGCGGAGGGCGGGTCACTTAATCCGTATTGATGAGGAGGAACCAGCGCAGAAAGTTTATAAGAGCAATATCTATGGCAGAAAAAGAAGACGGAGCACACCTTGCCTAAGACGGAGTGATGGCGTAGGTCAGGATGCCATACAGCTTTCGCGGATATCGAATTGGTGGACCTCGGAGCAAAATTGAGGTGTCTCGAGTTCTTTACTAAGGCAGGTCTTTACCGGTTGTTGCGCCGTTGATGATGATTTGCATCGTCTGGTAGCCGAGACTAAACTTTGCTAACAGTTGGAAGCTGCTAACGCAGATTCAGAAGCTCGGTTGCTCATATATTACTGGAGAAATAAATACTGGGCCGACTGTGAAACTCGAAGCTAGCCTAAATTTACCCCCCATTCATTGGAGGTGAAACGGAAAGCAGCCAACGATGCATATAGACTCGATACCATTGGAGTGTAGAAAGGCAGCCAAACATACGGTCATGCGTCCATCCGGAATTTCCTTTACAAATATCCGATTATATGGTTTCCAGGTACGTCTTTGAAAACATGTACTCTGACGTAATCAGCAAAAAAGAAGAATTCTTTTCGTATTACAAACCTAATAATGTTCACCGACGAGTCTGACATGGAAGATGGATCGGACGCAGAGGTGTTCTCGGATAGTTCCATTATGGAATTCGCCTCATCCCTCGATAAAATATGGAAAGTGACAGACTCGCTCGCCAAGGGTCTGAATCCATAATCGTGGGGCCAGAACTAACTTTTGGCATCCGGCCATCCATTGTGAAGTCTACTCGGGAGGTTGAAATTGCAACAATTCACGCAGCCGTGTGGGGATATTTAAACTTTACTCGGTAGGCCAAAATTCTTGTGAAAGAACCTGAGGCCGCTTGAGTGACATTTTTGTTATCTCTTAAGAAGTGTGACATGAAACCATAGTAGGGCTTTTAACGGGGCACTGTTTTGGTTTCAGCTATAAGCAGCCAATGTGGGCAGAAGGAAGAGACGGGCCGTCTCTTCCAGTTCATATGCCGCTGCGCAACTTCCTCAGATCTCAGACGAAGGCATCTTGGTAAGGTTTTCTTCAATGAAGAACCTGCACACTATCTGCCTGGGGATAACGTGACAGTACATCGGTCTTACCGTAGGTCTAACAAAGGTCTGAGCCTCGTAGCTAGAAACTAGGAGTACAACTCACAAAACTGGAAATGAACTTGACGAATCCAGCTCGCAAATATAGCCTTCTACTTGGTCCCACCGATTTTAAAAGTCAGCTGCAGACAGGGAAAGCAAAGCTCCGAGTATACTTATCGTTTAGAAATGCTACACTACAGTTGTGAAACATCGACCCAAGCACAAACTTCCAAACAACTGAGGGGAATAATAGGAGCTGAACGAGAGGATGCCCGATTGCGAATCAGATACAACCATGAGTTGTACTAAATATTTGACGACTCTGAAGTCTCCAAATTAACAAAACTTCAGAAGTTTCGAGGGACGCATGGACGACATTTGGATACCTAAAACGGTATTCGGGGGGGAGGGGGGGGGGGGGGGGCTGAAGTACAAAGACTGGTTGGAAAACCTTGAAAGCGCTAGGCAGATTCTGTTGGCGAAAACAGCGCATCGCTTCTCGTATTTTAAAATTGGAGGACGCGGTTGACAGATCGAGACGGTTGGAGGAAGAACATCCCGAAGGCCAAGGCCCGAAATGGACTGCGGTGCCTCGACAACAACGAAGAAAGGAAAAGGGAGTTTGTCTGTCACCAGTTCTCCTGAACATTAAATCTACTTCTGACTTTAAGTTGAGAGAAAATTATCCTTCCCTTGCCTCCACAATATTATTTGCTTCTCTCAAAAGCACAATTTGTTATCTCCGCACTCCAACGAGCCATTCGTTGCTCCCATACGTTGTAACATATTTGCCGTTCCAGCTTCCTTTCGCAGCAATTAATACACTTCCGCGCTAGTACATCATTAACTCTTTAGAAGCAATTCGACTATCATAAATCTTCAACAAAATCTGCCAAATTTCACCCTTCCTCCCATTGCTCCACCATCACTCAAGGGATTCCGCTCCATATACCAACTTGAGCTAGTCTGTTTTTAATGCACTTTTCATGCAAACATAAATATAAATTTTCAATTTGAGTCCGACAGACATCCTTATGATTTTAGCAGTGCTCGAAGTATGCTTATTTCTGAGGAGGGGGGGGGGGTTCCACATACTATCTGGGGTTTATATATGAATAGTCCTCTTGGGAAGCGCACTACATTCCCGGCGTCAGGACTCTACTTACATGAAAATTTTGATAGTGCTCCGTGTATGTATATTAAGGGAGAAAGAATAAAGGATGTGCCGGGGAGGGTAGGACATTGAATGGCCAGTTTATAAATAAGGGTGTGTACAGCAGCTTGACAATTGTAATGTGCTTCGTATCTCATATGAGGCAGACATAGTGGACCCTGGACAGAAATATGTGCACGTAAATATTAGAGAAGTTTGTGGGGTTCGTGAAGCTTTCGTGTTAGGAGGATTTTAAATAATTTTGATTCATTCCAGGACATCTTAATTCTCTTTAATGTTCTGTTAGAACTTTTGAAACTTTTTATCTGCAGCTCAGGAGATTTGTCTATTTCGCTTGTTTAGTTATTGTTTCAGATTTTCTTTTCAAATTTATTTAGGTTAAGATGGATGTTTTAATAAACACCCTTAGAACAATTTGGTTATGTTCTCCAGATGCTCGGAGTGAGCAAAAAAATGAATAGGAAAAGTTGGCAATATATAATGCAAAAACTCATCCACCCCCAACCTCTCGCGTTAGTACGAGCAGGGGATGCACAATGCTGGCAACCATATATCTCGTATCTCGCGCTCAGGTGCAAAACTCCAAAAATTTATTATTCTATTCAGCAGGTGATATGATATGTTCATTGAATAGGTTGTTAGCTGTGCTACTCAGGGTGCATGGGCTGGAATCTAGATTCGTTGGCGCCTCGCCCATAAAACCTTTAAAAAACCCAACTAAATCTAGTCCACCCTTATTTGATGAGAGTGTGTTCCGATTCAATTATGCGCTGGATGCGAACGACCTGTAAAAACCGTTGAGAATATTACGATACTACGTTCGTCACATATTTTTTATTAAAATTCTTCCCAGGTACAGTAAATTTAATCAGAATATTAAATAAAAATGGGGGTGGGGGTGGGGGAGAATATCCATTCGTCGGACCATAAGCAAACCCTGAAATGCAATAATGAATTAACGCACACGAGCGAAAGGGAGCATACGACAGCACATTTTATCCAGACGTTCATAAAACTTCATTTTCATGATAAAAAATGCTTCGACCTAATTTTGAACCTTCATCCAGATGCCATGCAAAATATGTTGAGATAATAATATCCTTACCTCTCTCTGTGTATATGCACGCATGAGATGAAGCAAATGAGAAATGAATATAATGGCGATGCCTTTTACTTTAATGCGCTTCCATTAAATGACTTTCCCAGTGTGTGCAGTCCATGCCATTCACGTCAGTTTTACGGCAGAAATCACGTTTTTAGCTTCGCTGGAATGGAATTAAATTTGTGGTGCACAGAATGCATATGTGGATTTATGCACGTCAAGAGGTAGAATTCCAAAGATCAGAAAGTACCACGGAATCCAACTATCCGCGAGGAGATGTCGGCTGAAGGGTTGTAATTCATTACTTGCTTCCACTCCTAAGTTAAAGAAAATACTGTAAACTCCGACGATATTTATCATACCATGTTATGCAGGAATTACGAATAATAGTTCAGACGAAATGTATTTTTTCAAACTCCTTTCAAAATGAGTGATGACTGCACACGGGTCTGTTTATAAGGAAGCTGCTCCTATCAGCAGTTGCATGTTATCCAGGAAAGGCTTCTTAAAGGTAAAGTGCGATATATGCATATATACTTATATGGTTGCCATACATCACTTGATGAAACACAGCGGGCCATTGAAATGCGGTTCAACTCCCCCAGGACTTCATGAGAACCGTGCACTCCTTCTCCACTGCGCTACACCAATTGCTCCTGGGCCGCTCCATCGACGGTTACCTACCTTGTCGTGGTGAGGGAGCTCAGTTAGGGTGATCCTCCAGGAGACGGGAGGTGACACCTGAAGCTAAGTGGTAATCAAAACCGAAGGCTGAATGGTCACAGGGGTTAAGATGTGGCCGTAAACGGTGAATTCTGGGCGAATCCCCCATTTTCAACTAGCCTTACCTCGGCAAAAAGGGGCTCTGCCGAAATCGAAATACTTTCCCCGATACAAAAAAAAAACTTGTTAAACAAATACAATTAAACTTCGATCGCGACGATGCAAACCCGAGTGAAAGGGCAACCCTAAGCTAATCGATGGAGAACCTGAATCTAGACTCAGATTCTCCACTTACTCGGGTGGAACGGACGAGCCGAAGCAGGCCCCTTCAGTCAGCACTCCTCCAATCGGCGCCACCTGCTGTGGCTAAAATCTTGCCCATGGGTAAGCACCTGATCACGGATAGTAAACAGCCAACGGGCAAACCGCCTCCGGACAAAGCACAACCACAAGAGCTTTGCCAACGGTCCTCGGACGATCCTAACTCTTCGACACAAAAGGCAGCAAACAGGGCTCGGCCGCCAACGGCTAGGCCTTCATTTGCAGCCAAGGCTATCGAAGCCGATGGATACGTCCTGTAGGACGACTCTAATCCATCCGGTTAAGATATTGAGCAGTGCGAACAGTTTAGGAGGAAACTCCTCCTAGCTGTAAGGACTGCATCCTCACAAGGCATCAACCTTTGCTTTGAGTCGGAAGGTGCATACCGTAAAATGTTAAGGGTCTCTGAGCTACCATCGTTAAAAAAAGTGCTTCTTCTGGCTTCTAGAAGAAGAGCGGAATGATGCAGGGGTTCTGTAGAATAACCTCAGCACTTCCACGTGGATGTTTTTAGGCAGCAAAACAGGAGAAAGAGTCAATAGGCCGGGAACTTTTCTCACTATCGCCGTTCCCGGACTCGTTGTTAAGAAGGTTCAGGAAAAATCGGGCTGCCGGCTCTACTACGGGCTAGGGACCGTCACTTTACAAGCATCGGTCCCTAAAACCATTGAAGGGGACGTGTAGCCCTCGGCATCTTCATCTAAATCGTAGATGAGGTGCCACATTTCCCAAATAAATTTGCAGCATTGTAAAATGGCGACTATACTTATCAATCGTCGGATCAATAGCTGCAAGACATTTATATACCTCATACAAGAACCGTTGGTTGTTGATGGGGTAGTCAGGGGCCTAAACTTCCAACATGCTGATCTGTTCTATGCCAATGGAAGTGATCGACCCCGCTCTTGCATGGCACTCCCAAAAGACTTCCAGGTTAATTTGATTAACGACCTATGTGATGCGACACCACTTCGGCTAAACTAACCATAAAAAGTCAACAGGGATATAAAGATATACTATGGTGCTCTGCATATTTCCCCTATGATGCAGTAATAGCAGGATGTGACGTCAACGCTCACCACATATACGGGGGTCGTTCCAACCTCAATGCAAGAGGATCGAGACTACTGAAGTGTCTAGTAGAAACCGATTTGCAGATCCTTAATTTTGGTAATGAACCCACTTTCTTCAACGTGGTCAGGCGAGTGGTCATCGACATCAGGGGGGCATCCTCTGACATCGCGGCTCTGGTCGGAGAGTAGAGAGTATCAACCGATATCGCACTCTCGGATCACAGACGCATTGATTTCGTAATCGGCATGGATCCACCTCCACTCACCCTATTTCGGAATCCGCGGAAAACTGACTGGGTGATGTATAAAATAGAATTGAGCGCCTGAGTCACGATCCCTGGGAAGCGCATTAGATCAATTGGTGAAATTGAGAAAATAACTCAGATGATCAGAACTAGCATGAGAGAAGCTTTCGAAGAAAGCTGTTCACTCAAGATGTTAAGGGTAAACCCACAATGGTGGAACTCGGATTTGGCAAAACAGAGGAGAACGACAAGGATGCTCCTCAATCGTGCTCTGAAGTGTGATTCAGCCGCTGACTGGAATCGCTATAAAGAGGCACAGAGGCTCTCTAAAGAAGAGCATAAAATCAGGTAAACGATCATCATGGAGACGCTTTTGCGAAGAGACTAACTCTCTTGAGGCAACGTCAAAGCTGAAGCGGATTCTTCTTAAAGAACGTACCCAGAAACTGGGTTATTTACGTTTAAAGAACAGGAGGTACACAGAAAGCGATGAAAAAACGGCAAACCATTTGCTAGAAGTGCACTTCCCAGGGAGCATCCAAAATCCAATCTCGGGGCGGAGAGGCGCATACAGCCCTCACTCGAGAGACTGGAATCTGGTATGCAAAGTAATATCACTTGAGCGAGTAAAATCGACATTTAACTCGCTCCGTAGATACAAGTCTGCAGG
Organism: Hermetia illucens; assembly: GCF_905115235.1. Lineage (NCBI taxonomy): Eukaryota > Metazoa > Arthropoda > Insecta > Diptera > Stratiomyidae > Hermetia > Hermetia illucens. The sequence continues at coordinate 202,801,299 of NC_051849.1, forward strand.
TCCGGATGGCATCATTTCAGCGCTAGTAATAGAGCAAATGGATGCCCTGGGTCTGCATGTTAGGAATATATATCGCACATGCCTAGCATACGCTTATATTCCAATTAATTGGCGTGATGTGAAGGTGTTATTCACTCCCAAACCAGGGAAACCCACCTACACAAACGCAAAAAGCTTCCGACCGATCAGTCTATCATCTGTTCTACTAAAAGGACTAGAAAGACCAGCAGATTGGTTCATTAGGGATACACACATTCCTAAGTGGCCACTTCACCATAGGCAACATGCCTACCAGAGAGGCAAATCCACGGAGACAGCACTCATGAACTTACGGCAAAAACGCAAAAATTGAAAAGGCGATGTCCGAAACAGAATACGCCTTAGGCGCATTCATGGACATCGAAGGTGCCTTCAATTATGCCTCACTCGCGGCAATTTGTGATACGGCAAGACAACTTGGAATCGAATCGCTGTTAATCAGTTGGGTCCTTCACATGCTAGAGTGAAGAAAAAACCACATATCGGTCGGCCAGAAGTCTATTGAAGCAGGAGGTCTCAAGGGCTGGCCGCAGGGAGCGGTTCTCTCTCTACCGTTATGGCTCTTGGTAATGGATACCCTGCTGTGGCTCCTGGAGGACAAAAAAGTCTTCGCGCAAGCATTTGCGGACAACCTAGCCGTAATAATTACCGGCAAGTTTGCGGACACAGTATGTGATCGCTTGAATGCAACTCTGTATGTAATCCACAGCTGGTGCCTCCGCAATGGACTCACGGTGAACGCTAGGAAGACTGGACTAGTTATGTTCACTAGGATCGTCAGATGGGGCAGCTATTCACTACCCACCTTAGCAGGGGCGGAAATCCAGCTGGTACAAACAGTCAAGAATTTAGGAGCACTTTTCGACTCCAAATTAACGTGGAAGCACCATAACCTGGAACAATATCAGAAATCCTGCAGGTTGCTCTGGTGCTGTAGGAATGCGATAGGTAAGACCTGGGGACTTTCATCAAAACCAATCAACTGGATGTATACATCCATAATAAAACCCATTTTGGTGTATGCTTGCATCTTCTGGTAGCCGAGACTGAACTTTGCTAATAGCAGGAAACTGCTAACGCAGATTCAGTGGCGTGGTTGCCTAAGTTTTACTGGAGGGGTGATTACTACGCCGACTGCGGCACTTGAAGCTATCCTAAATTTACCCCCATTTACTTGAAGGTGAAACGGAAAGCAGCCAATGACGCACCATTCGAATCTGTTCCGACAGTCAGGAAGCATTATCAGCATTATACAGCAACGATATATCAAGCCAGTTGGTGTGGAGTTGTCATCAGGTGCTGCTGAAACTTGACTGACTGAACGAAGAATTCCTGATGTGGGTGCCGGGGCCCTCTAACATCGCTGCAAGTCTACCCTGAAAGGCGAAATTGCATAGATTTACGCAGCCAAGTGGAGAAATTTGAACTCTTGCCGGGAGGTGAAAATCCTTGTGAAGGTCACTAGAGCGGCATTTTCATTGTCCCTTAAGAAGCCGGACATGGACCACATGGAAAAGATTGGAGTGGTTGTTTCGACTATGTACAGCCAATGTGAGGAGAAGGACTTTTTATGCAGGTGCCCGGTCTCCTCACATCTCAGACGAAGACACCTTGGCAAGGTTTCCTTCACTGAAGAATCTGCACACGCTCTGCCTCTGGAGAAGGTTCTCAGATTCGTTAAAGCCTGGGAACGCCGTAGACGTGAAGCCATTGAATAGGCGATCTACGGAGACAGAGTACAATGGGCTTAACAATGGTCTGAGTGCTAGAAGCTGCGGCTGTCCCCAGTAAACTAAACTAAACTAGCTCCTTGGCCGACCCACTCTTCGCCCATTTTGGAAAATGGGACCCATTGCATGGTAAAGCTAGTAATGAAATTGTCGCCCCTTCCTTAATGTGTGACCTATTCTTGGAATTATTCACACACATAATTTGGGCCGTATCTGGAAGGTGACGAATCTTCATCTAAAACGATCGCGGAAGCAAATCACGCACTTAGGACTGACTAAACATCAATTTATAATAATTACGTAATATATATGGCCCAAATTACTACTACTCACCAAGGTGGTTATAAGAAGCCCCCAGATACATCGCCCTCCTACACTCGGTATACTCCTTGTCAGGCCCTTAGCATTCAGCAAATGTATGCGTGTACCTTAGTACACGAGAATGACATCTCGTGGAAACGGCTTTCCTGTTAACGTTACAGGCGACTGGAAATGAAAAAGGGAATGACACCGTAGAGACTAAGAATCCGGGCGACCAAAAAGGAGAAACGCCATCGAATTGGAGTTCGGAAAATAAGCCACAAGAGATCAAAGATAGCAAACTCCAAGTTGCGTGACAATCCATTGTCGGGGAAAAGGGTAACGACCTCTCCAATCAGACGAAAATGCAAGCCATTTCACTGGGGGAGATGGACCTCATTCGAAAGGCTACTCAACAAGTGCGGGGTGGTCGTACTGTCGGAATTTGAAGGCTATTACAATCGTCCTGCGAAACATCTGCATGGATGTCGAAAATGCCATAATGAACATGGAAGAACTGCTGGACTTTATTGCACACCAGCGAAACTCTTGGATGACAGCCAAAGAGGATCTGAGAAAAAATTACATCGCTAGTGCATCTAGTTGGACAAAACGCCCTCAGCACCCTCAGCCCCGAGCTCGGGTTGATGGCGGAAAGAAGAGTGCATTCTGCGGGACAGTCCAGAGCATTTTAGGCACGAAGGCCAGGTTTCCAGCCTAGAACCAATGAGCACCCTTGAAATAAGAGATCTGGATTATCTCACTAACACGGAAGAAGTGGAGGAGGCGAAAAAATTTGGGAGTTACTTTACAACTCTAGAGGACAAAAATTGGACATTGTTACTGACCCTGAGAAGACAGCGCGCCAACTTCTCTATTGCGGGAAAATAAAAATCGGGTGGATTATTGCAGAACAAGGCGAAGGGCAGTTCCAACCCGCTGCTTCAAGTACTGGGTATACGCACATATAGCAGATGCTTGCAAGGGGCAGGACAGAAGCATTTTTTGCTACAAGTGTGTTGAACCCGGGCACAAAGCGAATACTTGTGATTTAGCAAGTCGCTGTGTCCTTTGCAAGGGACGCGGTCTGCAAGAAGAAAATGTGGCGCATGTTCCCGGTTCTGCAACCAAACATAGGAGTGCAACTACTTACGACCTAATCTCGCCGCATCGGAGGACGAGATTAGAAACACGGAAAGGAGAATTCTAGGCGCAGGAGACCTTAATGCCAGAGCACTTGGATGGAGCGTGCCTCCACTAGATTCTTGAGACACACAGATTTTGAGATGGCCGCCAGGATAGGATTCATTGGCCTAAATACCGGTAGCACTCCGTCATTCCGACGACCTGGTTGCGAAGGCACTATTCCTGACGAAACTTTCGCTACAGAGTCCTTAGTACCGTAGGCCCAACGATGGAAGGTAGTGGAAGAATTCACAGCCAGTGATCATAAGTACATTTCCTTCGAAGTGACAAACGGCTCTTCTGAATGTTCCGCGTAGAGCAAACACCTACTGGGTGGGACATCGGGAAAATCGGCGTGGCAAAATTTGTCGAAGCTGTCTTAAGAGGAGTAAATCAGCGACAAATCCAGACACAAATAGAAGAACTGCAACTAAATCGTTAGTTCATTCAAGAATGAGCCTTATTACAGCAGCTTGGAATGCATCGGCTCCCACAAGGGAAATGCGTCCCGAAAAATTACCCGTGTACTGGTGGACGGCTGAAATTGCAAACCTACAAAGAAACTGCCAAAGACTACAGTGGATTGCTTAGTGTGTCAGAGGCCAAGACGAGGTGACGCTTAGAACCGCAGAGTATAAGAGTGGGAAAAAGGAACTTCGCCACGAAATCAACAGGCAGAAAGCACACTGCTGGCAGGAGCTAATCAATGCTGTAATCAGAGAGCCATGACGCGAGCTGTTCTATGGAAGCAGTAAAGATGGACGAAATCGTGCAGGCCTTTTTCGCCTGTCGACCTCATCCGAACTGACGCTACCACTGAAGAAGTAAGTATTGAGGAACTAGCGGAGGCGGTCCTGTCCATGAAGGACAAAAATGCAGCAGGACTGGACGATATTCCCAGCGAAGTATCGGCACTCGTATGTAAATTTAGGTTTTCACTCCCACAAGAAGATTGCGAGGCTTTTACTGATGAGCAAGGGCAAAGGCGACCCAAAAATGCTCAGTATGTTGGACACAGCGGGGAAACTGTTTGCTTGAGGCACTGCAAAATCGTTTCCACATTCCAGGCTACCTACTGCGGATGTTCAGAAACTATTTAAAGGACCGTGCCCTACTCGACGAGACCCCGGGAGGGCAAAGTGAAGGTAACATCGAGGGCGGCTCAGGGATCTATCCTTGATCCGGACCTTTAGAATGCTTTATACGATAGCCTTCTATAACTTGAGATTTTGGTTACCGCATGCATGGTGGAAGAGGCTCAACGCGCACTGGGAATGGTGATGCGGCGAGTATGCAGATGAATGGCTGATCATGGATTCTCCCTAGCTCTGGAGAAAACTGAAGTCATTGTGCTGACCAAGGGGGGTTCCCACTGGACTCCCTATTCAGGTTGGTGAGCTACTTCGAGCAGATTCACTATACTGCAGACAAGGCTGTGGCTAGAATGTTTGTGATTTGCCGGTTGATGTCCAACGCCGGAGATCCCTTATCCAGCAGGTGCTCCTTGCTTATAAGCGCGGTTCAGTCCGTCCTCCTTTACGGTTCCGAAATATGAGCTAATTTCCTCAGTAAGGAAATGTACCGTAAGCGTCTAGTACTAGTACAAAGACGAGGGGCTCTGCGAGTTGCGTCCATCAATCGTAATGGTGATAGTAGGAGTTATTTCAATCGCTCTGCATGCGGAGCCTAGGCTTATATACCTCAGGAAAGGTGAAGGAAATAAAAAAGCTGTCGATTGTGAAGAGTTAGTCCGTACTCTCTGCGCATGGAAACATTCCTTGGAAAGAGAATCGAGAGTTAGATGGGCTGTGCAGCTCATAAAAGATGTACGCCCGTGGTTCAATCGAAATTGACTATTACGTAACCCAGCTGATCAGCGGTCACAAATATTTTCAGCACATAACCGGGAAATCACGGTCGCCCGACTGTATTTATTGCAACAATGTGATGGATGATGTCTGCCACACCTTTTCTTCTACAGAAAGTGGAAGCTTCATCGCCATCACCTCTCGATGGAAAGGTGTATTGGGTCCTCGGACACCATAATTGAGGCCATGCTACAGAGCGATGACAGGTGGAGACAAGTGGCCCGTTACACTCAAGACATTCTTAAAACGAAAAAGAGGGAGATAGGTAGGAGAGATGTCAAAAGTGGCTAAGACTCCCTGACCCTACAAGGTTTCGCTTCTATACTGAATGGGTCTGGACTAAGTTGATGTGTCAAACGGTTCCGGATCAGAGGACGCTCCAGGAGGGGTGCTTTAAACGGCACTTTGTGCATAAATGCATTTCACTTCCCTATTTATTCATTCGAACGGTATCATACTCTCAGGGGATGATACACCAGAAGCACACATGGTGACAGTGTTTCTTGCGGAAGCCGCAACAGGAAAGATAGAAGATCTCATGAGCCTCCTAATCACTCAGAATGAAGATCTCCATACGCGATTATGGATAGTCTTCAGAAGCAAGGTGGAGGGCTAGGAAAGACTCCTCACGATCGGGGTAGATGACGGATTCCTGCCGTTATTGCACTCACTACTTATATTGTGGTATACTTAATCTTCTAAACGGCGTCTTTTTTTGCAAAAACAACTTCCACATCTACTCAGTATCCTGGGATACTCCCCACTAAAACCATTATCCAAAACAATTAAACTATAATAAACTAATTTCATTTTAATTTTGTCATATCCATTTATGAGCTAACTTACTTGACCTGCATGCAATCGTGTCCTTTGTTGTGGAAACCATCTTTTTACGATTCACCCAAAAATAGAACTGTATTGGAGTCGAATTGTATCTTTCTATTCAAAAATCTAAAGAAACTTTTACTGTTGAATGGGCAGCACGAAGGACGCAGGAGGAAACCAAAACTATGCGTTTCCAATAGTCCTTCCATTATTGAACGAACAATACAATATGCTGGACGTCAGTTAGTCTGAACCAGAGAAAGTTTGTTGACCAGTTTGCGGCCAATATACATATGTTTGCTCGTAAGCATGTAGATGTGGCCTACATTCCTGTTCGTTGGAATGAAATCACCTTTCTGTTTAGATGACCAGATAAATGTTTATTCTTTCAATTTACTCATCTCATCAAAGAATTCCAAATTAGGACATTCTCACCGAGGGTTCCAAGCTACGGAAAACTGCAAGGAATGTTACTCTGCGAAGGATATCAAATTTAATTTCCTTCCCCTAGGACCACTGACGTTCCACATACCAAACGATGTTATTCTAGTGAATTGAATTGAATACCATAGTATCTGAGAAGCATCTGCTGACCAGCAAGTTCCCCCTCCTCGAATGCATGCTCTTCCAATACAGTATTAAGGAGTGTTGTCCTTTAATAAAGGCAACTGTGTAAGGACAAACTACATGACCTTATAGAGTAGCATTGGAAATTGGACGTTGTTGAACAACATATTGGTACTGAATGTGTATACCAATGTCCAGATCTAGGTGCAGGAGTAAACTTTCCATTAGTTATCCTATTCATTCGTTTTACGCGCTAATGGAACCATGAACTCCGGAAAATAAACGGAAGAAGTCTGTTAAAGTTTTCCAACTGTAATTTGTCAAGTTTAGTTTTCATTCCAAGGAAATATATTGAATAACTCAAAAAAGCTCCTATTGCAGGTTTTCCGATTGGTCTTTAAATAGTTGATAGTCATAAGGATTCAGTTTTCAGAAAAGATACTAAGGTTTGGATCCTGTTTTCAACGCATTTTCGTAATAGTCTCTCTCATCTTAAATATAATTGACTCTGGAACGAAGTAGACTTTGCAGATACTAAATCAGTTCCAGATACACCAACGCTTTTCCAGTACACCTCATGTTTGCCTGTCTTTGTTCATCAGTAATTCAACCCCTTTATTGAGGAAAGTACCTCCTGGCTGATGTTATTTTCAATTTCGCATTCCGATTATACCTAAGGAAACTTTGGCAATAAACAATAGTCCAACTGGTTGCGCAACCATTCCACACAGTGCAATATCTTAAGTTCGCCATTGAAGCTCGTTCATTCTCGAAAATATTGCATTCCGCAGCAGAGGAACTATGTAAGCGCTCTTTGTCCTTCCTCCTCTACTTGTTTCTGAAGATAAGTTAAATTGATGAATTTCAAGTAATTGCATAGAATAACAAGAAATTATTACGCTTCGCAAAGTTTTCCAAAATTTCCATAGTTTCTGGATGCAAAGAATATTCTCATATTTTTGTTAGTCGTTGCAGCTTTTCATTCCTTTGGGGCTGCTTCCCAGAATATTGGACGTTTGAAGTATTAATTTCAGACGTTCCGAAAGTGATGGCAGATGAGAAAATATTTGAATAAAAGGGGATTATTATGGGGTGGGAGGTATGCAATTAGTATTCCCAAGCTCTTCAAATACTCTGGATTACACGATTATTGCCTTAACGTATTATCCAAAAGCGGGATGAAAACGACCTCTCTAATGCCAATTCAGCGAAATACAACAAAAACACCTAAAAAATCAACGGAAGACGAAACCTGCCACCATTAAGTTCAATCGATCGTAGCCTAAGGTATAAGGGCTCAAACGGCAAGCAGTCTCTGGAAATAGCGAAGGAGTGTCGACTGGCCAACGAAGCATACAGTATAGGACTCTTCAGAGATGAGCCTAAGAGATACTTGCCGGTGCAACTGGCGGAAATTAGCTCCACAAACTGCCGCCGAAGGTGTAGACTAGTGATGAGGTCAAGCTGTTGAAGATGTTGACTGAGCATCCCCTGGACGGCAAGATGAAATAGGACATCCGAGGATCAGTTCTTCGAGGGCTAATTCGGAGAATGCGCAGCTAAATTAAACGACTTCTGAGAAAGGGTGAAACTCAGGATAAGGCCATACAATGAGATTCCCTGGAGATCAGTTGTTCAAATCTGGTTGCCTAAGATAGGCATGGATAAAAACAAGCTCGTCAAATTCTTTGACTTTCAAATCTCAGGGATCGCCATGGGCGAGTGCGTGGTGATCAAGGTGGAAGAACTCCAGGCAAGTCAAGAGTGCGGTTCGCAATTATGAAGCAAATTTCGCTTAGCATTGCGTAGATAAACCTGCAGTAGTGCGCCCTAGCTATTCGGTCAGTGCTCCTTCGAGAGAAATACACCAACAAGATTTTAGTACAGGAGCTCTGGGTCGGAGGAAGCCGATCCACCAAAGGGCTCTAAAGTTCTTCTTCTTCTTTTTCTTCAGCCTTTGTCCCGTTCACAAGCGGGGTCGGCTCGTCGTGATCGGCTTCGCCATTTGGCTCTATCGAATGCCTGATCTGGGTGCAATCTCGAGGCCTCCAAATCCCCATCCAGCGTATCAACCCACCGTTGCTTAGGTCTGCCTTTTGGTCGTTTACCATCGACTTCGATGTTCAGACCAATCTTTGCAAGTGAATTTTCGTTTGCACGAATTGCGTGACCATACCATCGAAGACACCTCTCTCGCAACTTTTCCACGATCGATGCAACCCCATAACGATCGCGGATATCCTCATTTCGGATGTGATCTAAACGTGTGACGCCACTAGTCCAACGTAGCATCTTCGTCTCCATTACCGCAAGACGCCGTTCATTGTCTTTTATGGTCGGCCAACACTCAGAACCATAGAGAGCGACTGGACGGACGACATTGCGGTAAATTTTAGATTTGAGACGTTCGTTGATACGTCGATCACAAAGGACACCAGTTCTGGAACGCCACTTCATCCAGGTTGCGTTAATGCGTGAAGCAATTTCATAACGCAGTTCTCCATTGGCTGATAGCGTTGACCCGAGGTATTTAAATCGCTCAGTTCTCGGCAGATCACTGCCGCTGACAGTGATTGTGCCTGTTTCATGGGGATCGGTCGTCAAAAATTCAGTTTTGTTTAAATTCAATCTGAGACCGTGTTGCATGAGGCGATCATTCCATTTTTGAACAAGTTGCTCGAGATCATTTTTGCTATCAGATGCTAGGAAAACATCAACTGCATAAAGCAGTGTGTAGGGCGCTGGACGTTGGATATCCCGTGTGACGGTGTCCATAACAAGGACAAAGAGGAGTGGTGAGAGGGCACTTCCTTGATGAACTCCAACAGAGACACGAAGCGGTTTTGATACACCCGCCATACTTCGAACTTTACTTTTCGGATCGTGGTAGAGCAATTGAACCCAGCGCACGAGTTCTTCTGGCACGAAGTGTTGTCGTAAAGCATACCAGATGAGTTCGTGTGGTACACGGTCAAACGCTTTCTCTAGATCCAGAAAGGCAATGTAAAGAGGGCGATGCTTCTCACGGTGTTTCTCCATGAGTAACCGCGCAGCGTGTATTGCGTCAGTAGTTCCGCAGTTCTTGACAAATCCGGCTTGATTCACGGTTATTTCAACGATTTCGCGAATACGGTTGTCAAGAATGCGTTCAAAAATCTTCATGGTATGGGAAAGTAACCGGATCGGACGGTAATTTGAACATTCTGCTGGACTACATTTCTTTTTCCATATTGGAACAGTGGTACTTTCTTGCCAGTCAGATGGTGTTCTTCCTTCCTGAATAACCCGGTTAAAGTATTCACTGAGCCACAGTGTTGGGTCCCAGTTATTCGCTTTCCAGAGCTCAGATGCGATGTCGTCAGGTCTTGTTGCTTTCCCCGACTTCATTTGTTTTATTGCCTCCTCGACTTCAGCTGCGCTGACAGATGCAACTGGTCCAAATGTCGGCAATGATTGTGGAAGTGGAGGAGAGCAAATTCTTCAGTTGAAATCTGCTCGAAGTATTCTCGCCATCTATCCGTTGCGGCTCCACGGTTGGTAAGCAAAGTATGTTGTCATTAACGCAACAGAAGTGTTCGATATCCTGTGTGCGTTCATTACGGCTTTTAGTAAGTCGATACAGATCTCTCTCGCCATCCCGAATGTCCAGTTTATCGTAAAGATTTTTGAAATGGTTCGCTCGAGTGACAGCCACCGCTTTCTTTGCTAGACGGTTGGCATTCTTATAAATTTGCCAATTAGCAGGCGTTTTATCGTCGAGAAGTGTGTGGTAGAGGCGTTTCTTTTCACGGACCTTCATTTCAACATCATCATTCCAAAGCCAAGTATCTCGGTTGATGTACCGCTTACCCGGCTTGGTGACCCCGAGGGTTGCAGAGGCCGCTTTGTGGGTCGTGTCTTTCATTTGGTTCCATGATTCTTCCACATTCGTAATGGTTGGCAATCGTATGAGTGAGACCGTTTCTTCATTCTTCTCACCAAATCGCCACCATTTAATGCGCGGCGGGCCAGTGCGTTCCTCACGCCGTTTTATCGGTGGCTTAATTCGCAGGACAGCAATCAACGGCCGATGTTGAGGTGCGATGATCTCATAGGGAACGACTTTGCAATCAGTGACACTGGTAAAATGTTGGCGTCTTATGAGAATATAGTCGATTTGCGTTTTATTGTTCCCACTATAAAATGTGGGAAGATGAGACAATCGTTTGATGAACCATGTATTCATAAGTACAAGGTCATGGGTGTCCGCAAAATCGATTATACGCTCGCCACCTTCATTGCGCGCTCCGAACCCCTTTCCCCCATGGCACCTGTTACCGTCTGCCTTTTCAACCACATGACCATTAAGGTCGCCGGCAATGATTATGTAATCGTCAGCAGGCACGTGACAAGTCTTTTCATCGAGAAGTTGCCAGAAGGCATCTTTCTCGGCATCAGGTCGACCTGTCTGTGGTGCATACGCGGTGAAGAAGTGAATAGTGCGATCAGCTGATATAATGGTGAGCTTCATCAGCCGATCATCAAATCGTTCGACTTCTTTAATGGCATCACGGAAACCCTCTGAGATGGCAATGCCAACACCATATTGAGTGTGTGGGTTACCAAAATAGAGAAGTTTGTAGCCATTTTTACCGCGTTCGCGTTCAATGTCGCAGCTTTTGGAACCAGACCATCGGGTTTCTTGCAGAGCGCAGATGTCAACGCACTTTTCCGAAGGGCTCTTGCGAGTTCCTCCGTCTTTCCAGTTAGGGTACCAACATTTAGCGTGCAGACACGTATTTGTTTTGTTCGTTGTGTGCGGACTAACTTGCTTACGTCCTGACGCCGTCCATGCGTCAAGAACCCTTGCCCATTTCTCGACAGGACCGGGGCCCGTCCTGCCGCATCGACTGAGGTGGACGCCCTAGCATTTCTCCGAGGCCTGTGACTTAATCCGATCATCATGTTTGTAACGACATTCTATGCATTTTCTTGGTCGACCTGTCGCGGGGCCTGTCACCAAGAGAGATCAGGTAGGATTTAGCATAGTAGAATAACTCCAACTATACTCTATTTATCTCTTTCCCTGATCTCAGCATTTTATTTTTGTTTTACTGAGGATAGTACAGAGTACGTTGCCTCAAACCCTCCTCCTTTAACTGGGCTTGGGACCAGCATACTATGTTAATAGCATGGCGGAGTTCCAAAGGGCTCTAAAGTTAATATTACAATTTCTTCCACACTACAAAGGACACTTCTCAAGCCAGACTTAATGCACGTCCTCGTCTAAGTGAGCCTGCACGCACTTCTGCGTTCGGACCTGAGCTCAACGACCCAACAGTAGTCAAGCTGGAGCAAATGGAGATTAAAGTGTATATCTCACCGACTTACATGGCTCACAAGCGATCAGCACTACCAGAGGATCTATAATACCTGGCGTCCATCATCCAAGCTAAGAGGGCTAACCTGTTGATAGGCTACGACGCCAATGCAAGGTACAAGGGGCAGCTTCAAAAACAAGGAATTAGGTGAGTTTCTTCGCAGCGTAAAGAACTGTGACAGTTTAGGTAATTATTTGATATCATCCTAGTACCCGACATTGGGTTTTCAGTGTGTTGGTGTCTGACCAAAGGAAGAGAAACAGTATTCGAAACCATCTTTAAAATCTTATACCCTGCAAAATTTAGCAAACAGACATTTATCAGGAAATCCTGGCAGCCAAAGAAGCGGAAGCGTTGCTTGTTGGACTATTGTCAAAACATCGAAAGTATCAACGAGTTGGCGAGGCTCAATAAGATTCTTAAAAAAGACCTTGGAGCTGCTAGTCCTTATGGACTTCCCTGCTAATGGAAAGGACTGTGAGTCTGAACCTGGCCTAGAGGATGTCGCATGAAATTATCAAACTGCCGAGGATAAACTCAGCTCGGCTATAAAAAAATTCTCTGCATGTATATCTGCGGACATAGACGGCATCATGCCAGTCAGGTTACATAAACAGAAGCGGAGTGCCATTTCGTTCAGAAATGCGCTGCACAGGAATTTCAGCCAATCAGCCTCATCTCTTTTGAGTTGAAGACCCTATAACGCGTCCTGAATATCCACGTAAGGACTGTCATGAAGACTTTTCCTCTTTTCTCCAAATCTCAGCAAGGCTCCTTAAAGGCAAACCCTTGTAAACCGCTCTTCGCCAGGTTTGGCGACAAATCTGTAAAAACCGCTATTCGCAGGGTTTGTCAGCCACACATACCTTAGCTGCTTTACTGTATATAGAGGAAGCATTCAACAATATTTATAGCAAAGCCATCAAGAAAGACTGTAACTAGAATCACATTCTGCATTGAATAATATTCATGCTAAAAACCAGGATAATCCAATCTATATAGGAGGTAGCCATTTACCCAGAGCTGTGAGCAAAGAACGATCAAAGGTGGCACCATCTCTGCGGTGCTATGGTTGATAGTGACGAAGGAAATTCTAAGGATATGACGCAGGAGCGGCGTAAAAGTGGTAGTGCATACCGATGACCTTGTGATATTGAAAACAGGGATATTTCCTACCGCAATGAGTAGAATTGTGGAAGGCGCTTTACGAAAGTTCGGCAGCTAAATGCGGATTCGGCATAAATTCAATCAAAATCGAACTAATACTGTCCACCAAGAAGACGGCCAGATCGAGAGAGATGGTTGCGTTCCTCCCCTGTGTGCCATGGGCACCGTATAATAATACGCGAGGACCAGTCCTCCGGGGATGTACTCGGTTCATGCGACGTTAAATTTAACGACACTTGGGAGCAGCCAATATGAATTGCCAACGGGACCGGTCTTTCGGATCTGTTTGACAAAGACCCGCATGAATCAAGAGAAACTCCTCCAATCCGTGCGTCCTCAAACCCCCAGGGTCGACTTGGACGGCTAGGTTATGATCAATGTGGAGGAACCACAGGTAAAGATCCAACGCTCGATCAAACCTTAACACACCTCAATGTGAAGAAAACACGAAAGAGTGTCTCAGACAGTATTGCTGCTCCTTCAAGGATGTATGGGACGGTGCGAGTCTGACCCTGAAGAGGGTTTCCGAACCACCATCGTTTAAAAAGTGTTTTTCTGTCTTTCAGAAAAGGGAGTGTAATGGTGCCGAGGTCCTGAAACAACTTGGGAGTCCAGAATAAACTCAACACCTCCACATGGATGCTATTAGGTAGCAAAGCAAGAGAATAAGTCGATAACCCCGGAACTTTCCTCAATATCGGCGTTACTGAACCAGAAGAAACGGTCTTCCGGCTCGACTACCGGCTTGGGACCGTCACATTACAAGTGTCGGCTCCTGAAACCATCCGGGGGACGTACGGACCACGGCATCTTCATCTAAACCGTAGATGAGGTGATATATGTCTCAGATAAATTTGCAGTATTGTAAAGCGGCGACTGCACTTATCAGTCATCGGATCAATAGCTGCAAAACATGTATATACCTCATACAAGATCCATGGGTTGTTGGTTAGGAATTTGGGGGGGGGGGGGGGGGGGGGTTGTTGGTGTATCTCTCCTCGGCTTATATGGCTTACGGCCGGTCAAGCAATGTCAAGTGCCGATGCAAGGCATAAACTTTGGGGCAGCTCGGAAGCCAAAGAATGAGATGGGTCTCTCCCTGACTTTATTATTAATATAAACCTATGCGTTAAAAGGGTAATACACCAACCCACCACCTTCCCAACCCATAGATCTGTGACCTTTTGGAGGAAGTACTTAATATCATCCTACTACCCAGCAACGGGCTTTTATGTTGGAGGGCTAAAGAGTGTCTCATCAAAGATCCTTTTCAGAATACAGTTTCATACGTTTCAGTCTAAGTTTCATTGTAGAGGGCTACCACCATTTCAGAGACCCAAAAAGGTTCACTGGAGAAAGTTTGGTCAAGTTATTAAATATAAACCCTCCGATGCTCGCATGACAGACGAACTAGAGTCTTGGAAAGGCACTCAAAACCATCTTTAAGGTCTTGTTAAATGCAGAATAAAGCAAAACGACATTGCTATAGTGTTGCAATAGAGATCTGTCTAACCTGACGAAGACTGCCCGGAAGCGAATTTGGCTTGTGTCAGAACATCAGTATCAACGAGTTTTCGAAACCCAGAAAGATTCTAGCCAAAGAACATATACACCAATTCTTAAAAAGTTGAATGGTTCCTGAATAAAATCTTCTGGGGCGGAAACCCGAGCGCGTTGTTTTCATATCAAAAAATATCATGCGCTGCCATGAGTTCGCGAAAGACTTTCGACCAATCAGCCCCTCTTCTTTCGTGATGCAGGGCACCCTGAATATCTACTTAAGGACGACTCCGAATTAAATGCCCTCTAACGTGCGATGCGACCAGACTTTATAAATCTGGTCATTATACGGCGAGGCTCTAAGATCATAGACACAAGCAAGCTTAACTAGACGCAACGAAATACCAGCGATATGTTACAAGTTTACCTCACACTATTCTTTATGGACAGGTCAAAAATGGTTAGTGGAGTTGGTGTGGGAGTTTTCTCCCTTCCCTCGGCTTTTCGAGATTAGTCAGCGGATTACAAGAGGAGTTATGGGCAATACTGCAACCCTCTCGCTGGCTGGAGCATGATTTGGCTCCAAACGTAACATAGCCATTTTGACCGACAGCCAATTGGTCATTAAGGCAGTATACTTAGTAGCGCTATCTTCCAAGGTGGTGAGACAACGCAAAGATGCGCCGAATAGTCTGCCTGGCACACTCAAACTCGCCCTCCTCTGGGTTTCCTGTCAGAAGGACATAAAGGGGAATGAACAAACTGATGGACTGACCAGACGGAGTTCCGCAATTGGCGTCTACCTGGCGGCTGTCAAGGATGGAAGCACTGTAGCCACCTCACGTGGGCTCCACACCAAAATTTTTTTTTCTTTAGTTTTCGGAGGGAGAGGGAGTAGATGAATGCGTTTACGTACAAAGTGGATGCCGTTGGGAAAAAACCTCCTTGTCATTGGGAAACTAGCTCGGAGCCGTTTAACATATTACTTCGAGCTAGCTCCCTGCTCTCCCGGATCGTTCAAATCAGTCAATTTCTTTCATCAACGGTGAAGAGTGAAGAGAAACAACTATTAATTCAAGGAACTTTTAGCATCCCGACCATCCACCGGTCGAGCTCTATTTTCTTTGCAATGAAGAAAACCACAACATAATGCGCAACATGGCTCTCCCTGCCAGCGCTCCTTAGCGTCTCGTCTAGAATGTTGTCTGAAGAGAGATCCTACACTCCCAATCTTGTGCAGGTAGGACTGAAAACATGCATGCCCACTTAGAACCTGGGTAGATAAATGCGTTTAGAGAAATGGACTCTGACCAACCTTTAAAAGCACCTTAGTAAGAAGGAAAACGGGAATCACTCCCGCGATCACCATAACGTCCGATTCAGAGACAGTGGGATAGGCAGACGCCAACTCCAAAGCTCCCCATTTCTGTACTTGAACAAGGGGCTTACGGTACACTTCCTTGCCAAGAACGTCAGCTCATACCTATGCGCCGAAGAGCAAAACAAACTTCGTTGAACTCACCAGAAGACGTCGCTTTCTAGGGGTAAGACCGTCAGTGTTTACCGATAGCCGACTTAAGAGCGAAACTCCAGCTGCAGCCCTGTCCGCTGCAGCTTTGATTTGCTCGAAAAGTCTATGGTACTTAGCCGTTGGTTTTGACTCAATTATCGACTCGCCGGACGACATGGGACGCAAGGTCGGGATTCTTTTTTTAGTCAGGATGACTGATTCTTTTTTTTTCTAGTGGATTCATCCATTTGCCCACGGCATCAATATGCCAAGTCTACTGTGCACCTGATCGGCAGTGTGTCCGGCAACAAGTGTCGCACCATCATCTGCATAACCGACCAGGCGCGATTCTTCTGGCATGTCAACCCTAAGCTGACTATCATAGGAAATGTTCCAGAGGTCCGGTCCTAAGATGGATCCTTGTAGTACCTCTGGCGTGACCTCCATCCTCTTCTGACCCTCTAGTGTTTCCTAGAGCAAGGGGCGGTTCCTCAAATAATCCCTCATTATCTGTAAGAAATAGCTCGGCACGTAGAAAGTATTGTCTAGTGTATCTAGAATCTCTTTCCATCTTACGAAATTAAAAGCGTTTCTGACGTCAAGCGTTACTAGGAGCACCACCCGTCGAATTCGCCGGCTATGTGCCTCCGCTCGTTAAACGGCATCCATAACTTATATGACAGCATCAGCTGGGGACCTCTCTGCTCAAAAACCGAACTGCCGTGGAGGTAAATTTCCGGTAGCGCATATCGCTTCAGCGAGTTTCCTTCTGGTGAACTTTTCTAGCACTTTTCCAGCAATGTCAAACATACGTAGTGGGCGGTATAAAGACGGCAACTCAGGGTCGCCTTCCCCTCATTTCAGGCAAGCGTTGAATGACAAAATTAAAAGTGTTTCTGACGTCAAGCATTGCGAGGAGCACCACTCGTCGAGCTCGGCGGCTATGTCCCTCCGTTCGATGAACGGCATTGACGGCTTGCATGACGATATCAACTGTGCAAGTATGTAAAGTGGTCGGTATGAAGATGGCAGCTCAGGGTCGCCTTTTCCTCTGCCTCATCACCTCCAACGGTAAAGGAAAGTGCTCTCTTTCAGGCAAACGTTGAATGCACCATTTAGCCGATGTTGGAATACCAGTTATTATACCTCTATAATAATATAATTATAGAGAGGGCTACCTCCTCTGACTCTTTTATAGTGAAAAGTGTGCAGTCCTCGGCGTCCTTCATGCTGCTATCGTCATCCCATGCAAGATACGTAGAGAATACTGAACGTACAATGCGATCCATCGATTCGCCCTAAAGTAAACGTTTTTCTCCAGGTCCTCCAAGCCCTGCTATCAGCGAGGTTTGGTTCTGTTTGCTGTGCTACGGAGTCTCCTTTTGGCTGATCTGTACTCTGTCATTGTGGTATTCCTGGACGTCTATACGTTTTGTCAATTGACGGGGTTTTTGGCACTCCTTCCGGAACTGTGCGACTTTCGCTGTCCACTAGTACATACAAGGTTAGCCACGTCTGGATGCCCCCCTGGGCATAGAAGCTGCGGACTCCATCATCAGCAAGTTCATAACTGAATTTGCAACATTGTCAGTTGCCGCGCAGAACCCTCCAGCGCGGGCACACTTACTCCAAAAGTTTCGACAAATCTCTCGGTGTTCACCCTTGCAACGTTTCTCGCAGAGCGGAGGTGATGCACACACACCGAGATATATTGATAGTTGCTTGCCGAGAAGTCTTCAAGAACTTACCAACCGTCCACCTGCGACACCAGTGATTCCAATCTCAAGGTTACGTCGGGAATACTTCCCTTGTAGCCTGGGCGCTGGAAGATTGGGTTGGATCCAATATTTAAAACTGGGAGTTCCGTTCTTGCCGCCATTTCGAGAATTCGTTCCCCTCTGGAGTCTAGGTGAGGTATGCCCTAATCAAGTGCCCTGTCATTGAAGTCCTCCTCCCACCAGGATCTGGCCCTTTGTGCCCAAGATAGCGACCTCCATAGCGCCGGAAATCCTCCATCGTCTCGTTCGGTGATTGGCAGATACTGAAAAACGTTACCGGCAAAGACCAAATTCAGACAAAGCCGTCCCTCAGCTTTGTGCAAACCCCGTACCTGATACGCCGGAGTTGGCATGAAGTTGGGTTCTCGTCTCAATACTGCTCACTGATGATTACTCAATCAGCATAATTCTCCGCAGCAAACTGCGCTAGCAGCACCACTAAAGCATCAACGTTGGGGCACTATCAAGTGTGCCTCTTTGATCCATTTAAGCCTTTCTTCTGGGAAGAAAGCGTAGTTAGAATAGAGAAAGGCGGAAGATGTGTTCATTTTGACTCGCGGTAGCTAAGTTGAGGGTGTTGTGCGTCTAGTTCCTCGCTCCTTGACTGGCAATTAACTAGGACGCTGGAGCTCATCAAACTAAAGAATTTTTCTGGCCCATCCGCCCTCCAAGATGTTTACATCTTTGTTGGTCATTCATATTACGCCTTTTCTTCTACCTACGTTACGTTGGTGGAGCCAGTAGGCCTTTTGTCTTCTAGTTATTTAAAAGCGCTAACCCCCCCTAAGCCCACTTTCATTTTTAGCGTGGAATGAAAACGAGCAGTAGACTTCATCCGTGACCTTGTCTATGTCCCCTTAATGTTGCGCAATTCAAATTTCCATTTATAGATACATTCCATCCCCTTGGCGCGAGTTGAATTTTCCATAAAATTTGAAAACGTTTCATCTGTTGTTTTTTTTTCTTCTATAACTTTCAGTGAGGCCATGTATTTCTCCCCTTTTGTAGGATATTTTATTACGACCCGTAGTCTCCCCTGCCATTCAGATCCTATTCTAGGTCGCTAGCGTTTCGCATCTCCTTCCCTCGTTTTTACAATGCGTTTGTCAATCTACATTACTTTTTACACTGTATCGTTATGAGGGGGTGTTCGGTTTTCAAAGTAGCTATTATTAGGCTTTTGTTATTCCCGAATTGCACTCTCAATCTCCTTGTTCCATATTTTTAGTCCTCCTGAGGGTTCTATGGTGAAAAGAAACCTATGAGCCCTATTAGATTCTATTCATTGTTTGTGACTCAATTCACCCGGGACAGGAGCGTAAGGATTTTCTATTCGCACATGCTGTGAATAAAAATGGGTTTAAACTATCTTTAACGTTTATTCAGGTGAAATTTTCCTTTACGAAAGCCTATGTTGGGTGGTGTTTGAATAAGGAAAAGTGACGGTTACACCTTTTCCTGTGTTTGACATCATTTAAGCCACAAAGTAATTTACACGGAGTAACCGCCTTCTACATGAACTCCTTTTACCAAAGATGAATTCTACGTCAAAGAGCGCCGCTTTTTGAGCTAAATGTTGTGTTTTAGGTTGTCACGCATGAGTTGGTGTACTTTCTACGAAACCGATGCAGTTATGACAGACTTTGAGATTATGGATGTGATATTTAACTCCTTCATTTTCCCTTCAAAGGGTACAAACTTTGGAATTAATTAACATTGATTGTCTAACGTTTGACTTCTTATGATGGGGTCACGCAGTGCACTGCAGGATAGACTGGCGAGGAATTAGCCCCCTGAGGCCAACCTATCTCTCCCCTGAGGGTCTGCTGTCTCTCCTGTCAGGGGCCAAGCCTCTCGCCTACCAGGACCGTTAGTGAGTGATGATAGCCACGCCCAGTATGAGGTGACCCTATTATTAACAAAACACTATGGATCTAGACTGGGGAGTCGCAAAACACCCCCCCCCCCCCCCCCCCCAATCCAGGGTGTCATGCGAACCGTGCCCATTGGATAATTTGCAGTCGGGGGTAACTGGTTGTACTCGAACGGAGCCTCACTGATACCTGGTAACCTCGGTGAGTAAGTTAGATCTAACCATGCTACGAGGGGCTATGGCGCTCTAACCCCCATACTGGTGGCAATCAAATGAGTCATTCGACTGGCCGTACTGCCAAAAATGTTTCCCAAGCAAAAACTCACTCGTGCGGAGCAGGAATACATCAAAGACCTTGTCGTCAGGCAGATGTGCAAGGGATGGACTTCGAAACTTGTGTTCAAAGGGATTCCCTTTCGACCAGGTCATATACTGGTGGGCTACGCGACGGAAGACACTTCAGAGTGGATCAGCACCATAGTTCCTAAACTGTCAGGCTGGAAAGGAGCAGAACTGTCAACCTGTGCTGGGGATGATAAACCAGAAGCACATATGGTGACAGTTTTCCTGCCAAAAGCCGCGACAATAGAGACTGAAGATCTCATAGGTCTCCTAATCGCTCAGAGTGAGGATCTCCATACGCGATTATGGAACTCTTCACAATCGGGGTAGATGACCGATCCCTGGAAGCAATAAAATGTCAGAATTGCCATATCAACTATGGATTTGGCAACATACCCGTGCATGGTGCACAAGGAAAAGCCGAGGAAAGACACCTCAGACGAGGCACCGGGTGAAAAGCATAGCGAGGTCTCCGAAGAAGTCTCGAAAGCGATAGAGGCGAAAAGAAATGGATCAACCAGGGAAGTAGACCTGCTGCCCAGTGAAGAGCAGAAACAGGACGACCTAGACCTAAGACTTCTAGAATTCACGGTGGGCAGTGACGTGCAGTAGAGCGTCATGTCAGAGGAGGAGGGTGATACTCCAGCAGTTGAGAAGAACTCCAAACAACAACGGAGCCAATGGTCAGAACAAAGATAGCGCAGATAAACCTCCACCATGCGAAAATTGCAGCTGCGGTCATCGCAAGGGCAAGTTCCAAGGAGAACAGGACGATAGTACTGGCTCAGGAGCTCTGGGTGCACCGGGGGCAGATTCACGGTCTGCAAGGAGGAAGCGTACAGGTAATTTGGGACTCCTCTTGTGAGAAACCAAGAGCTTGCATAATTCTTAAACATAATTTAAAATTATATATGTCTTTCAGAGTTCCTGACCGGGGAACTTGTGGCTATCCAATTCGCATTGGAAGCCGGGAGGAGCACTCGAGAAGCAGTCGTGGCACCGGCATACTTCCCAGGAGACGAAATTAGGGCTCTACCGGAACAAGTCGCTAAACTGGTGAAGTATTGTGAGAAGGGGGCGTTACCACTTCTCCTCGGCTGCGATACCAATGCTCCTCACGAAGTCTGGTGAAGTAGCGGCACCGAACAGGTGAGTATCTTCTTGAATTTATTCTTAGTAATAAGCTGGAAATATAGAAGTTAGGAAACACTTTCGTGACCAGCACTAGACAAGAGGTACTAGACATAACTCTAGGAAATACTCTAATAAACGGGATGGTCAGGAATTGGAGGGTGTCGGATGAGCCCTCTATGCCCAATCAGAGAATGATAAGATTCGACATTGACGGTAACTCCGAAATAAAAAGAATAACAAGGAATCCCAGGAGAACGGATTGGAGATCCCATGCAATGCACCCGAGGAACGACAGGAGCGAACTGGAATTAGAAACAGTGGAGGAAAACCTCAACACAGTCGTCATTGGCGCATATGAGGCCAGCTGTCCGGCTAAGACGGTTAAGCCATCAAGGGTTGTACCATGGTGGACCAGGAACCTGGCGACAATGACAACAGAGTTACGAAAACTCTTCCACCAGGCAAAACAAACCGAAGACTGAGGTACAAAAATGCACTGACTGGATACAGCAACGCGATCAGGGAAGCAAAATGGAACAACTTCATGGAATTCCGTGAAGGGATCGAACAGATGACAGAAGCTTCCAGGCTTTGCAAGGCTGTATCCAACGATGGGGCAATATCCTCTGTCTGTTTGAAGATGGAAGATGGGACATTTACCGAGAATGAGGAGGACAGGGTTCACTTGCTTTTCAGAACTCATTTTCCGGGGTCCTACCCCACGGCGGCAGACGACAACATTCTACCTGACACCCTAACAACGAATAAAAGGGAAAGAAAGGAGAAGTTGAAAGTAGCAAAAGAGGTATGTTCAGGTATGCTAGGGTAAGGTGAGCAGTGGGAACTTTTAAACCACTGAAATCACCCGGATTAGATGGCATTTACACAGCACTAATCCAAAGAGGCCTAGGAATCATCTTAGAGTCTCAGGGTGGTAAGAGGGAGCATAGTATAGAGGCGGGCTAAAGTTATCTTTATTCCGAAAGCGAAGAGAAGGTCAAAGACTAATATAGTTGTCTAACGTTCTAAAGCGTGATCCCCTACATCAGTGTCAACACGTTTACCGGGCAGAACAGTCAACTGGAACTGCTCTGTATAAGTTGACAGAGGTAATACGGGATGCCATAGAAACAAAAGAAATTGCACTGTGCGCGTTTTTAAATATCGAAGGAACATTCGACAACACATCGCATAGAGAGATACAAGATGCCCTGAGCCGCAAGGGAGTGGGAAACACCCTGGCTTTCTGGATGGGCAAAATGCTTGAAAGTAGGCAAATAGAAGTACCGACAGGTACAAATTCTATTGTCATGAACACTACTCGGTTAGTAGTATCAGGAGCAGGAAGGTGGGACTGGGGGTCAATCCAGCCAAAATGACCATAGTACCATTCACTAGGAGGCGTAAGCTTGATCACCTGAGAGCCATAAGGTTACATGACATGGAGGTGAAACGAGAAGAAGGGGTCAAATATTTGGGAATTACGCTAGACCAATAATTACTCTGGAAGACACATGTGGGAAACACTTGCTGGAAAGCCACGAGGGCTCTGATGACTTGTAGGTCCATAGCAGGAAAAAAGATGGGGTTGCAGCCCGATGATACTACTTTAGATATACACTGCAGTAGTAAGGCCAATGATTACCTATAGAGTGGTAATCTGGACAGAAAGAACCGAACTCAGAACACAAGGCAGAGAATTACACAAATTCCAAAAAATGGCTTGCGTGTGTATTAGTGGCGCAATGAGGACATGCCCAACGGCATCCTTGGAGGTCCTTCTGGAATTAACACCTCTTCATCTGCACATACAGACGTAGGCAAGGAGGGCAATATTCTAGATGACCAGGAGTATCAGTGAGGCGGGGAGCTGCCTAAACCGCAGAGAGATTGATATTCTTTATAGGCGGTATCCCGAATTTCTGATACCAAGGGATGACATGACAACAAGGTTTCACTTCGATAAGAAGTTTGAAACACGTTGGAGTAACAAGGCAAAATAGGAGAGCGTGGCTGCGACATACGGCGTAAACCAGAAACAGATTACTTGGTACACTGACAGATCCCTCAGAGCAGAGGAAGCGGGTGCCGGTGTCATTGGTCGAAGGAAAATGTACTTGGAGATTGGCTCCACTAACATATTCCAGGCGAAAATGTACGCCATAGACAGATGTGCCTCTTTTAATCTCCAAAGGAACTAAAGGGGGCAGAACATTACTATTCTCACCGACAGCCAAGCAGCAGCGATCAAGGCATTTATGTCCAACCAGGTGAATACGGTCGGCTCCTCCAACAAGGTCTCGATACTCTGGGTTCCATGCCATGCTGGGTTGGGAGACAATGAGGCAGCGGACGAACTAGCCAAGAAGGGAGCAGGTACACCTTTACACGGACCAGAACCCTTCTGTGGAATCGGAACGGGTTTCATGGTAATGACATTAAGAAATGAAGAGGAACGGTTGAAGGAACTATCTGGGCGGGTCTACCAGCAATGGAGCAGTCCAGGGTTCTTTATGGAGGATACGGACCCATGCGCACAAAGGATTCTTTAACCTCACTAAAGTGCTAAACTATCACCTCGAGGAGCTAGGGATATCTAAGGACACTGCCTGCAGGTTTTGTGCAGAGCGTGATGAAACCTATATAGTCCGTCCTGGGACAGTATCCGCCACTTGCGCAAAGTAGGTCGAGGCATCTGGGAGAACACTTAAATACCAAATGCAAAGTTGAAGGGTCTGGAAGTTGGGAATATACTAAAGTTCTTGACGGTTATACGCTTGCTTGAGATACTATGATCAATAGGTACACTATAACCAGTAAAAGGGCCACGATAGTTCTTTAAGGCCGTAGTACGACTTTCCCTTAACAGAATAATAATAATGATATGACGGGGCTACTTTCGCTGCTACGCTGATGGGACCCATTCATCCAACACTTCTTTTTATCTTTTCATTAATTTATGACAAAGAAGGATGAAAGTACGATGGACCGAAATCCAGATCCGAATCCAAAATCAGGTCATTAACCTGGGCCAGCTTTAAAAGCAAATCCACTTTCACCCAACAAACACAAACCACCTTGATAATGACTCGTCAATTCAATTTGATAACACAACTTGTAAATGAGTTCCAAGGAGATGTGCTTCCTTCAAAAACTCACTCAATATGTTTGGTTTTCTCGCAATTTCATCGAATCGCCGAGGTCTAGTGTCTATACCCTTGGAAGGAGCGTAGGAAGCAAAAGAAAAATAGGAAGCCGGAGCAGAATATTGTGATTGATCTATAGTCCATGATAAACGACAGACAGATAACTATATTGAGCACATATCGTCCTTTATTTAATGCTGTTTTCGTTCCTTCGATTTTTCCTAGGGCCGAGACGAGAGTTTTTTTTCCGGTTTGACCTCGAAGTTGTCTTCATTTTTTTTGCGGAAGGACTTCGATATTACCTCTCACTTCTTCGAACAGGACCTTGCTGTTTATTCTTTTATGCACTGTCCTCATCCTAGATTGACTATTTCGTTGGGACATGTAGTCCGAGAGTGGACCGAAGCATACGCTTAAGAAGAGTATATATGACAGGAAAATGGAAGGACGACAAGCATAAATAAATGATACGCTAGTCACCTGATAGCAAATTGAAAACCCTTCGTTTCTCTCTGTTATTTTTCTTTTCTCTGAATTGAGTTTGAGACGTACTCGGAAAAAGATAGATAAAGATAGTTCTGGCCAACAATATTAGATGGCTATCAAAATGGATAAAATTGATGACTTGCGAAAGAAAGTTTGTCAATCAGCTATCTGGCTGGTGTCCTGAATGTTGGTCATGATAAGAAACCGAGTTTTTTTGCACTTGTGTAGTATGTTTGATCGATTTATTTAGGCGATTTATGGGGTTTTACGGATATGTGACATCCGATGGCTATTTTCGCAAAGCAATTCGTACATGAACGTACAGAAGCTCTGAAGGGACCAGCTAAAGTGGTTTATATAGGAAATAAGGACGAACATTTATTGCAAATTTAAGCACACCATTTCGACCAGAAGGTTCTGCGTTTGGTGGAATTGAACGTAATGATTGTATCTGCATATACAAATCAGAGTTCAGATTCATGATTCCCGAAAAGGATTCTTTCTAGATCTTAAAACTGTGAACTGATTCAGAACCCCAGTTTATGATAATAGTTATCTAATTTGCTCCTCAATATTTCGCAAAAACCTTAGGAAACGCTTAGTTGCCTTTGTTAAAACTAGTCCGTGCTTTTTTTCTTTCATAAGTTGCTAAGATCAACAGATGATGTGTGTGAGGTGGGGGAGAAGCTATAGCCTCTAAGCACTCAAGGCGTGTTGGCCCATTGTGCTCGCCAACCCTATCTAACATAACATTCCGGATTCATTAACGTATCGCAGAATTTTCATTAGTGCATGTGATGCTACCCGTCACAACTCAACTTCCTCATTCCAGGAGGGATACGTATCATCTTGAATAATTCCTATTCTCAACATATGCCCGACTAGCGAATTATGGACCATCATAATGCCTACAATACACCTGCATGTCCTCCTGCTTTTCGGCAGGATAAACTTTGCGGGAGGTATATTCAGTTTGGTGTGTCTAAAGCATTTAGGCTCTGCCACCTGTCATTGTGGGAAGTTTGTTCCCAGTTTTTGAAGACAGTCTTTGCCAATGCTTCTGGTACTCCAATCGATGGTTCTGGCCCCGGGATGGGGTAAATTGACCTCTCTTTTACTAAAGTATCCGAGATTTCATTTCCCTCTATGCCACCGTGACAGGTACCCAGAGTAGTTCCACGGTATTGAATCTAGAGATAGGTTTCAAAGGGTTTCTGCATTCCTGAACGATTTTCTTGGTAGTCAAAGGACTACTCAACGGCCTCAATGCAACTTGGCTATTACTGCAGATTGCGATGCGCCTGCCTTTTAACAGCTCGTCAGTCATCCAATTTGCCACCCTTAGAATTGCATAAATTTCGGCTTGAAAAACCGCTGCATATTGTCCCAAAGGAAAAACCCAATTCTCGTTTTACTTCGAAAGGTAGACCCCGGCTCCAGAACTCTGTTCTCTTTTTGAGCCCTCGGTGTAGAACACTTCCGTAAATCCCGCCACGCATTCCTCTAGTTCTCGCTACACTTCAGGGTAACTTCATACCTTCTACCATACAGATGTATGAGGACACGAGGATCGGAAGGCATTGCAAGAACTAGATTCAGTACTCCCAATGCTCTGTACCCCCCACATCCATTGTTTCCCATAGATCTAATCGAATTAGTCTATGGGTGGGCTGCTCCCATTGCAATGCCCTAAATAAACAAATGCAAGGGCTACAAATTGAGTAATGCATTTAGAGCTGCGCCAGATGTCGTAGTCATGGCACCGGTGATATCCAGACACACAATTCTTTGCAGTGCGGCTAGTTTACAGTGAAAACCTTTTTGTCTCACCTTAACTCACCACACTACGGATGAATAAGCGAACATCGACTTAATGATGGCAACGTATATCCACACTACCACAAGAGGCTTGAGTGCTCATGTCGAGGAAAAGGTCCTTCTTCACAGCCCATAAGCTATAATATGATAGCTCGTTTCAAATTTTTCTCTACATGTTTGTTCCAAAGAAGTTTTTTATCTAGAGGCACGGCCAGATATTTCACTACTTCGGAGAGTTGAAGGGTAGTACTCCTCATATCAGGGAGGCAAAGTCTATCCAGTATTCTCCTTTTTGTGAATAATACGATTGTACAGCCACGTCATCAACATAAGCTTGGGCATCTATTGGTAAATTCTGCAATTCACAAAGTAGTGATCAGCATACTCCACGCCTTTCGTTGCTTCTGCTGTTAGATAACAATCGACACCCACCTCAACGCACAACAATCTCTGCGTTAACACAACATGAATCCACTTAATTAAAGCATCATGAACATCATGCGCTCTGGCGACATCACAGAGTTTTTGAAAAGGCGCACAGTTAAACGTCCCTTCAATGTCCACGAACACCTCCATAGCGTATTCACCAAGAATGGAGAGCAGACTCACAGGACTTTCCACGCTGGTAAGCATGTTGATTTTTATTAAGTGGGTGCGACATAAGTGCGTTCCCACGAATGTGACGCTGAACCAGTCTCTCCAAACCTTTCAGCAAGAATGAAATCAAGCTGATCTGTCTGAAGTTCTTTGGATTAGAATAATCATCTTTCCCAGGCTTCGGTATAAAAACAACCTTAACCTTTTGGCAAGAGGCAGGCACGTAGCCCTGAGCAAGAAATCCTCGAAAAATATTTCTTAGACGTTGCTCTAAGTGCTTCATATCTTCCTTTGGCATTGCTGGGTAGATGCCATCCCTGCAAGGTGCTTTGAATGTTCAAAGAACAGTATGGCAGCTCTCACCTTTTCTTAGGTAACAATCGCTTTCGCAGTGTTCCAGTGCCCCTTGCAGCACTTGCGAGTTGAAGCTTTCTTTTTCTCCCACTTCTGGGACCTGTTCTCTGGGCGGTGTACTTTCAAGAGAGTCTCTATAGACTCAACTCTGGAGTCCGTCCAAGTACCATCTGGTTTTCTAAAAGAATTCAACTTGGTCGACACATCCTTATTAAGGACCAAAGGAATTCTTAGTCGCCCAGGGAGCTCAACTTTGTCGCCAAGAAGTTCATTGAACTTTGTCCAATTCATTTTCCTAGGATAGTTAGACTAAAAATAGGGACTAACGGTTTCGTCCAGGGCAGAGGCAACTCATCAGACGCTACCTCATCTCTCGCTTCGGTGCCATGCCCCCAAACGAGGGATCCGTAGGCCAAAAAAACATGAGAGTAAGTTGCTCTCCATTTGGTCCGGTCCAACATCAATTCGATGTGGACTTAGGATCCCTCACTATCCTAAACAATAAGTTAGACTAAATTCTAAGTAATGGTGGTCGGAGAGTGTATTACTCGCCATTTTCTAATCAGCTTTAAAGTGCAGATTTTTAGTTCAATTACTTCACTTCTTCTTAGTCCCACGAATGTAAGGGCGCACCATACGTTCGCGGTCATCAGACCAGCTGAAGTGATAAAATCAAACAGCTTCTCTCCTCTAGGATTGCATTTGTTACTGCTCCAACAAAAATGCTGAACGTTCGCATTACAACCTACTAAAAGTTCAAAGGCACTTGATTCTACATACACTACCAAATTCCTTAGTTCTTGCGGCAACGGAGGACACAAAGAATCACAGGGTAAGTAAGCGGAGGGAACTATGACGTTTATCCTCTTACCATTAACCTGGTATTGTAAGTTGACCGAAACAAGGTCCTGAAGAATTGTCTCAGCATGGTTGTCTCTAACAATGTCGATATCAGAACGGAGGCCCTTGGTCTCGAGGATCTTTCATCGAAGAAGTTCTTAGTCCACTTGACTGATTCAATACCATAGGTTCTGTTAAAATGAACCCATGGCTCTTGAACCAAAAATACATAAGGCAGTCCAGAAACTGTACCGCCCTTGCTGCCAATAGATAGGAGGAAGCTTTGGCATGCTGCCGGTTGATTTAACTAACTCTCATGTTTGTAACACTATCTTAACTGGAAAGTCTGCTGCATTCAGTGTGGATCTCACCGGGGATACCAAGTCCTCACCTTCTGTCGAAAGTTCCGCTTTCTTAGGTCCGATTTCTCTGGATATCGCCAAACTTGGTGGTATAGTAACGTCCATGTCCTCATTCCCAAGAAACTTCGTCTTCTTTCGCAGTGCCTTCCATTGTCGTCGACTAGAACGGTTCACGGTGTCTGGGCTGCATGGATCTGTTCTCACATACCGGCTAGACCAGTTGCGTCCACGTTACCAGCTTCTCAGGAGGTTCTGACAGGTAAGAATGGAGTCCCTTCTCCTTTGTGGCAAAAGTTTCCTTCTGGTGAGCCTTCCTCTCCCGTATTTTAGGAAAGTTAAGCAACAGTGTCACCAACAGACCAGCCGTAGTCAGATTTCTAGTTCCTCTCATTAAGGGCGGTGCTGTACAATACTTTCTGGCTGACCGCCCCGTAGGCACCGGGTGTAGGTTTTCTACAGATTGTCCCTTTCCAAAATCCGTGCATCGGCTACGGCCTGATTTCTTAAAGTCGCGGATGGAATTGAAGTCTTGACTTCTTACCACTTGGAGAGTTATAATCCTTTGTTTCCATTTTCATTTGTTTTCGGACAGCCTTAGTACTCGTATAGTAGTAAACTACAATAAGCTCCCCCACCACGACAAGGTGAAGGGGAGAGTCTAATGGCATAGTAGAATTATCATTATAGCTACTGAACAAAAACCTACCTGTCGTGCATCACCACAGATTGGAAGGAAAACGTAGGCGTATGGTCAGCCATTGCGTCTCCCTGCAAATTCTTTGACTCATAAACCAACAACGAGCATTTATATACGTCTAACTTCGCCAACGACTTATTGCAAGAAAATAAATCGCGGTTGTAACTATTTACCGACGTGCATCAACTTAGCGCTTTCCTTGTGCTTGATCAACGCGAATATGAATATGGAGTTATCCGAAACTCTTGGAACAGGCACAGTTGCATTGGAGGGTACTTCGGGGATGGTGGCATTGAATCTGGCCCTATTGTAAAATCAGTGATGAACCTAGTGACGACGGCCTGTGAAGTTTTAATGCCCCGGAGGTGTCAAACAAAACCTTAGTAAAATCAGTTTACTGTCTGTCTTTTTTTTTTGGCTGGGGAAATCCATCATGGAATCTAGGATACACAGCCAAACTCTTACCGATTAAAACTTCCCAGATTTTCTCCACACTCTCCCCATGGGACCACCATACTGGTATTGCTTCGCGGGGCTGTCCAGTACTTAGCTGTTCACTCTAAACGAGCTACTACGCCTTTGCGTGCCGTCAATTGGGATCATCCCTGCAATCACATATGCCGCCTCATAAGTTGTTGTTCGGTAGGAGCAACATGGAGAGCGCTTAACCGATATGCAGCTTGAAGCTGTTTGCGATTTTCTCCGATTTTTATCGCCGACGTCCACACTGGTGCCGTGTATAACAGTACAGAACTGATAACTCGCGATAAGAGTAATCGTCGACGGTGTTTCGGGCCGCCTACATTTGGAAGCATTCTTGCCAGTGTTGAGCGTATAGTCGCCGCTTTCTGCCCAGTAAGTTTTAAGCGGGGTTTAAAGCTCAGCTTGGAGTCAAATGTTACTCCCAGGTATTTCAGCGATGGTTGAGAACTAACGACATGCGCCCCGATGCTTTGTTAAGAGCTCTAACTCCAACCCGTGGTCTTTAAGCCAAGACATGATCGTCCGTATAGTGTTGTTCGCATATATCTGTACTTCGTCGAGGTAATTGGATGTTATGACCACTCCAACGTCATCTATCATTAGCTATTGGAAGCTGTAAAACGCCGTAATACAATAAGTTCCATAGCAGAGGGTCAGAACAGACCCCTGCGGAACTCCTGCCGTTATTATTGACATCTTTGCCCCTTCATCCGTACCATAAAGTAGCTCCGCTGTCGGAAGTAATATAAAATTAAATTTTATGTATGGCCTATCTGTCTGTCGGTCTGTCTGTATTCCTGTCTATGTTTTTTTTCGGAGGTGGAAATCTTCCAAAAGCACTGGTACACATGTTCCAGTGTGTGAGATTTTTACCCACTAAAACCACTCCCTTAATCCTATTCTCTTCCCCGCGCAACCACCTCAAAGTATTTCGTCGCGTCAATTATATATGGTTCTATAACCACAGCACACCCTGTAATGATAATTATGGTGATATGAGATCAAGTCGATCCCTTGAGTGGCCGATAACGACCTAGAGGGCAGAGCTATCCCAAAAAAACTAAACAATTTGGCAAAATTTGACCGTGAAGGTCCGCCCACGAAGATCGCAGCTCTATCAAAGCTCTCGGTCGACACGTTCTTGCACGCCTCTGTGCTAGCCAGGCTCGGGAATGTGGGGGGGTCCTTTGAGCGCTTTGATCCCTCACGCTTCATTACTAAAAACAACGTGTCTTTACCGGTGCGTGGGTCCGCACCGGATTTTAAAATCGAATTTTACGTGGGAATTCGCGACGGCCTATCGAATAAAACCAGAACGCGAGCTAAATTGGAAAATAAAAATAATAAAAAAAAACGGCTCGACCGCGCGCGTGGAGCCGTTTGTCTCCGGACCCGAGTGCCGCGATCAAGTAGTGGAAAATCCACGACGGATCACCTTCCCGATTGCCGTCCCTTCCACCTCAGATCTTGAACGAGGCGCGGCCGGTGAGGTTCCCACCCTTCCTCGACATCCTCCGGCCAGTTATTCTTTTAGAGGATGTCCCTTCTGTAAGAATTCCGCGGGAGTAAGGAGATCTAAGGAGAGGGAGTCCTCAAACTACTTCCGATTACGAAAAATTCATTATTTATAAAAAAATTCTAGGATATTATCTATTAACACAAAGTTGACAATAAAATATACAATTATACCAATTCAAAAAAAAGAAATAATAAGGCAAATGAAAAATTTAAAAAATAAAAAAAATAAAAAAAAAGAAAATAAAATAAAATAAAAGAAAAATCCAACCAATTACTTACTCTAGTCGTCACGCCGAGCTCGGTTAACGGCTGGTATAACAGGTTCTAAAAGAAAAAAACAACAAATTATGTCACGTATTCAAAGATACTATGTTAATTACAGCTTTTCTGTTTCACTTTCTTTTTTTTTTAGTTCCGAATATAGGTACAACTTTTTCAAAGATTTCTTAGATAAATGTATTTATATTGTTCGTCTGATCACACCATTAGCGAAACACTTCACCGATTTCTTAAATAGAGGCACTTATATTGCTCGTCTGATCACATCGTTAGCGAAACGCTTCACCGATCTCTTCCTTAAGTCAATTATGTTTTATTACCTTTCCAATTTTTGCTTTCGGGTGAAAAGTTATCCAGTTGCCTTTGCTTCTTTATTGTGAATCAATTGCCATTACTTCACCTTCCTTCGCTACGTTCACTAGAACTTCTCCATCTCCAAAAACTTCCTCCTCCACCAAGACGTTCTTCAAACCGCTCCTACAGCTCTTCAACCAAAACTCCTCTTTTCTCAAAATTCACCTTCTCCTCCTAAATTCTCTCGTCCAAGGAAAAAAACTCGCTGCTGCCTTTTTCTCCTTCTTCCACTCAACTCCTCAAAATCCAATCCAAATCTCCTCCAACCACTCGCCTCTAGATCTCAAACAAAACTCCCCCGTTTTTTTCTTCCCGCCAAAAACCTCCTCCCAGCAACATTCTCGCTGCCTTTTCGTGCACCGCTTCTATTCCCGCTACATAGCCTTTCTCACTCGCTAGGCAATGTTGCGGCAACATACGCATGCGCCTGCGGATGCGGCAAATCATTCCCCTCCTGTCAAGATCAATTCGCTTGAATACATTGAATAATGTGCAATCTGCGGCGAACTTTAAGGCAATTGCACACTATTAAATGCATTGTTTAAGCAAATTGATTAAGAAAGAGCCGAATGAAATTCCGCTCCCGTCGCGCAGCCGCGGTCACTACAGGGCAGCTGGGTTTTCGAGACCCGCTCGAGGAAAGAAAGCTGAAGACCAGTGAGGGCCTCACTGCTGATAGCGGCTGGGTGTTGGCGGTTACAAGGAAAGGTAGACCGAGATCCAAACCCACATTAGGCCTTGAGGTCCTTCGCGTGAGCGATGCCCAGGTTACGACCCTCCATGTCCTCCAGCTCGTATTGAACCGTTCCGACTCGACCGATGACCTTCGCCTTCACGAACTTCCGATCCAATTTGGCATTATATCGCTTTGCTGCACTGCTTAAGTTGAAGAGCCGCTTATACACGATATCTCCGACTTGAAATTCACGAGCTCGGGATCGTAAGTTGTAACCCCTTTCCTGTGTCTCTCTTGCCCGAAGGATTCGCCCTTGAACCTCTGCTCTCAGAATAGCAAGTCTATCCTGAGAACAGATCTCCAAGGTCGCATCAGGTAAGGCGTTCAGGCGTCGTAAGAGGGCGTAGGTACTCCCATGGGTGACCATGCTTTGCCCAAAAACGACGTGATAGGGTGATGTCCCTATCGAGACGTGTTTCGCTGAACGCAAGGCACAGTTGATGGATGACAACTTGTTATCCCAATCTCTTTCATCAGGACCGATATAAGCGCGTATAGCAGCCAACAGTGAGCGATTTACTCGCTCCGAGGCGTTTGCCTGCGGGGAGTATAAAGCGGTGTAAATGTGTTGAATGCCATACTGGTTCAGAAGATCGTTGAAAGCCACGGATTTGAACTGTACCCCATTATCAGATGTGATCGACTCAGGGATTCCAAACACATGAAAGATTCTCTTCTCCAAGTATTCTGTCAGCACGTTTGCGGTAAACCGTTTAATCGGCTCCACAAATGAAAACTTTGAGAGAGAATCGAGAACGACTATTGCTCCGATATTTCCGGCGCGAAATCTGGGGTATGGGCCGATCAAATCGATATACAAACGTTGAAATACCCGATCGGAGATGAGCGCTTTTCCCATTAGAGGTTGGAGCGTTTGGTTGGGAGCTTTTGACGGCTTGCACGATTCACAATTGCGGATATAGTCCTTGACCTGTGAAACCATTTTAGGCCAATAAAACCACAACCGCAGTCTACCCAAGGTTTTACCAACCCCCCCATGTGCACTCAAAGGATGATCATGGGCACGGGTGATCACCTCCATCGTCAGCTCCTCCGGAATCCAAAGCTTCCAAGCCTGTTGTTCCTGCATCTCATCTCCTGAAGCATGATTGGTTCGTTTGTATACCAACCCATCGCATACCTGCAGATCAGGGAGTTTGTTGGAATTCTCCCTAATACGCTCTATTAACTGCAAATAGTTCGCAGACCGAAAATGTGGTGAATTAAAATCCACGTCTGCGTTGTTCCCACTTCTCTCCAAAGCATCCACCTCCGCTGGTGAATACATGCGAGATAGAGAATCCGGGACCAGATGTTGTGATCCCTTTCTGTGTTTAATGATGAACGAGAATCCTTGAAGCTTCAATGCCCATCTGGCCAGTCTGCCGTGAAGGTCGGACTGGTTCATCAGCCATTTGAGCGAAGCGTGGTCAGTTACCACTTCGAATGTTGTGCCTTCAACATACGCTCGGAATTTGCGCACTGCCTCCACCGCTGCCAGACATTCTTGCTCAGTGACAGTGTAGTTTCGCTGAGGCTGTGTAAGCTTCTTCGACATATACGCTATAGGAACTTCATGTCCCTCCTCTGTCTTCTGCATCAGCACCGCTCCTATGCCATGTTGACTTGCGTCACAATGTATGGCGAAAGGCTTGGAGAAGTCGGGGCTGTGCAGAACTGGAGCCGAGGAGAGACTCGTTTTCAGAGCGTCGAAGGCCGAGATAGCTTCCTCAGACCAGCAAAACTGACGCTTCTTCTGCAGCATGTCTGTCAACGGTGCAGTCAGCGAAGCGTAATTTGGCACAAATCGCTGATACCACCCACACATCCCAAGAAACCGCCGCAGTTGCCTGACGGTTTTCGGCCGCGGAAAATCTTTAATGGCGTGTACCTTGTCGGGATCGGTACAAATCGTCCCGTTACCGATGATGTGCCCCAAGTATCGAACTTCCTTCATGACAAACTTGCTCTTCCGGATGTTCAACGTCAAGCCAGCGCGTCTCATACAGAGAGCCACTTCGCTTAAGAGCAGCAGGTGCTGATCGAAGGTCTCTGTAATAAGTAGCAAGTCATCTAAATATACAAAGACTTGATGACGTAAGTGAGCAGGGATGACCTTATCCATCAGTCGTTGCATGGTTTGAGGTGCATTGCAGAGCCCAAATGGCATGGTCACAAACTGATAGAGTGGCCGACCTGGGACGGTGAAGGCAGTCTTATCCTTGGACGCCTCATCCAGAGGAATTTGCCAGAACGCATCCTTCAGATCTAAACTCGTAATGAATCTAGCCTTCGGGAGACGACTGAAAATCCCCTCGATGAGAGGTAAAGGATAAGCGTCCTTCACTGTTACACTATTCACTTTACGTGCATCAAGGCAAAGTCGCACTTTACCAGGTTTCACCACAAGGGTAACTGGCGAAGACCAGGCGCTTTGCGATTCTTCGATGACTCCCAAAGCCAGCATCCTATCAATCTCTTCGTAGAGGAGCTTTTCGATGGTGGGAGAGACTGAGAAGTGTCTCTGTTTAATCGGTTTGTTACCGCCGACATCGATAACGTGTGTCGTGAGACTTGTACGTCCTAAGTCCTCCGACTCGAAAGATGGAAAACTGCCAATGACAGCATCGAGCCTTGCTCGCTGGTGTGTCGTCAACTGATGTTGATTGACGTTCTCAACATTTTCGATAGAACAAATGGAAGGTACAAATAAGTCCTGTGCGAGATCGAACTTGCGCACAAAATCAGCTCCAAGGTAAAGATTTTGCGTTAACGACGGGATAAGGAGGAACGACATCGATTCCGTCCGATCACGAAACGTGATGTCAGCTGACACTCTGCCTACTGTCGAGTGGCTAGTCCCGTCAGCTGTCCTGAGATCGATGCGTAATCTCTCCCACTTGTACCGATCGTCGTTAATAATTTTCCGGGCGAAATCCGAAGCTAAGCAACTTACAGTGGCTCCGGTATCAATCAGTCCTGAAACACGCTCACCCAAGACTGTGACATCCGCATACGGGCGAATATCATTAATGGGCCGACTCGTGAGAATGGCAGAGTAGTAAAGACGACGGTTGCGCATTATTCGCATCCAATAGTGGCGTAAGCGAAGAGTTGAACGCTTCGGTTTTTTCGTCGC
Organism: Hermetia illucens; assembly: GCF_905115235.1. Classification (NCBI taxonomy): domain Eukaryota; kingdom Metazoa; phylum Arthropoda; class Insecta; order Diptera; family Stratiomyidae; genus Hermetia; species Hermetia illucens. Next base: position 202,837,286 of record NC_051849.1, read on the forward strand.
CATCTCTGCTACTCCGAAGATCCGTTCTCTGGCCGCTTGATATTGTTGCAGTCTTACGTGCAACGGCCTCAGAACAGAAAGCATCGGTTTCCTTGAAATAATTGGTGGTGGGGTCAAATCCGGGTAGGTCATATCTATTTTGTCGGACCGCTTCAACACGGTAGGCGGACCGAGAGTCGAGGAGACTAGTGTTGTCGTGGCATCTGAGGTTTGCGACTCCCTTCCCCGAGGGAGCGATTTGTCCAGTTTTTTTGCACTGAACAACGAGGACATTGTGGCTTCATGATGTTAGGAGTTCCGCAACCGTAGCAAAATCGACGCAACTCCCCCATACAATCCTGCCATTGGTGTCCTAACTCCCCACAATTCCAACAACCCCTGGGCTGTAACGCTTCGACCTCTGCTTCGGGCATGTCATGACGATTCAAGCTGCTGCGCACGCCAAAAGGTTCGGTAGCGTCCACTTCCGACAAATGTCGCTTCGGACCCGAAAATTTAGCTAATTGGCGTACGGCCAAGCGGTCTTGTTCATTCTCGAACTTTTCAACCCATTCACGCAATTCACGAATTGTCGCTAGGTGAATGGGGAAAATAGCCCGCATGATTTCCGGCCGGAGATTGCGCCGTAGAGTCTCCACTAACTCAGCTTCTTTAGGCGGTTGTTGAAGTCGGGACACCCAACGTCGGACATCCTTATAGAATTCATGGAAAGGTTCCCGATCTTTTTGAGTCCGGCTCCGAATTCGCTCCCAAAGATCAATGTCCGGCAAACGATCTCGGAATTGATCTCGGAGAGCGTCCCGCAGATCCGTCCATTGCGCGTCAGGGTTGCCTTGTCGATACTCCCAATACCAGTCAGCCGCTTCCCCAGAGAACAAGGTGTAGGCGAACTCCAAGAGAAGAGAAAAGTTCCCCTGCAGAGTCGAATGAGTCAAAGATTCGACTCTGAAAAGGAACTTCTCTATTGGCAGCGATCCCTCAGAGCCGTCATATTTTAGACCCCACGAGTTTATGATGTGAGTAATTTTGTCTGGGGACATCATGCTGCGTAGTCGTCCTGATGAATTAGAAGGGAGAGTTAACGGGGGTAATGGCGATGAAAGAGAAACAGGTGCCGGGGGGCGATCCACTCTAGGAGGATGTTTAAGCGTGGAAGAACGCTGTTCCTCGTCCAGCACCTCCTTCACAAACATGCTTACTCGCGACATTAATCTAGCTTCTAGATATGACACCGACGGTGATTCCGGTGTCACATCATACGGTCCTCTAACTTGAGTCGCTGTGCTAGAAGTTCCCTGTTGGGTGTTATCTGTCGCCGGATAAGCAGAATCTTCGCAGGTGGCCGAAATCCATCGCTGCTTTGATCGCGCCCCTCGATTATGGGTCGACGCCCAGGCCCCTGCCCCTCGTTCATCGCCACTCGGCACCGGGTCACCCTCGTTCTCGGACATTTTGGAGGCGAAGAGAAAAAAAAAAAAAAAAAGAAAATGAATAATGACAAAAAAAAAAAAAAAAAAAAACCCGAATTTAACTGACAGACAACCCGAAAAAAAAAATCCCAGCAAAATAGAAGAAAGGAAAACAACAGCCAAGTAGTACCAAAAATGCAGTAAAATGTACTTTGAGGACTCCTCCCTCTCTCAAATTTTCAACTCCATATTCAACTCCCGCAGAACTCTCGGATGACCAAAATGCCATCCCAACCTCATAAATTTTCTCATCTGTGTGCAGAACTTCCACACACAGTGTTTTCCAAGAAGAGACAACAATCGAATTGCTCCCCGTCGCAGAATATTAAATAAAAAGAACAAGCAAAAAGGGAACGCGAGAATTCAATCTTCCTCGTCTGGAGTCAGAGAACAAAGTGAAGATGAATCATTGAGGACGGAATGGCACAGCATATAGCCGACTACCTCCGTATTCCATCAAGGATCCATCTCACCCGTCACTTCATCCCTACAAAGAAGAAAGAATATTTAATTTTCTTCAAATCTGAATCGAAGAGATAGCCGTTTCACATAAAGGTAGGGAAGGACACTCCTCAGAAGCTCGGACGGCAATACCTTTCAGCTTATAGCCGCAAAGGCCCGTAGATCCAGAGGCTTCTGGGAGGCAATCACCTACGAGACGTTAAGTCTCAAGACAAACACAACAAACGACTAGCTCTTTTGGTATTCTACCAAGGATAGGGCAGGAAACTCTACGTTACAAGGTGGGAGAGGAAATTGAGGCTTAGGAACACTTGCTTCCGGGGAAAAAGGCGTGAAACCTAAAACTAGAAATCTGAAGACAAGTGTACGTGGAGCCTAGCCGGGAACAATATTGAGAAATCTATTGATTCTCTATCCGACACCACCAAACGAAGTTGTGAGCTGGAATAGGCTATCTTCCACATGATTCAGGAAACCTGTAAATAATAATTAAATAGGCTTGAATCCAGGATATGTCGGGCCCCACGTTGGGCGCCATTTGTAATGATAATTATGGTGATATGAGATCAAGTCGATCCCTTGAGTGGCCGATAACGACCTAGAGGGCAGAGCTATCCCAAAAAAACTAAACAATTTGGCAAAATTTGACCGTGAAGGTCCGCCCACGAAGATCGCAGCTCTATCAAAGCTCTCGGTCGACACGTTCTTGCACGCCTCTGTGCTAGCCAGGCTCGGGAATGTGGGGGGGTCCTTTGAGCGCTTTGATCCCTCACGCTTCATTACTAAAAACAACGTGTCTTTACCGGTGCGTGGGTCCGCACCGGATTTTAAAATCGAATTTTACGTGGGAATTCGCGACGGCCTATCGAATAAAACCAGAACGCGAGCTAAATTGGAAAATAAAAATAATAAAAAAAAAACGGCTCGACCGCGCGCGTGGAGCCGTTTGTCTCCGGACCCGAGTGCCGCGATCAAGTAGTGGAAAATCCACGACGGATCACCTTCCCGATTGCCGTCCCTTCCACCTCAGATCTTGAACGAGGCGCGGCCGGTGAGGTTCCCACCCTTCCTCGACATCCTCCGGCCAGTTATTCTTTTAGAGGATGTCCCTTCTGTAAGAATTCCGCGGGAGTAAGGAGATCTAAGGAGAGGGAGTCCTCAAACTACTTCCGATTACGAAAAATTCATTATTTATAAAAAAATTCTAGGATATTATCTATTAACACAAAGTTGACAATAAAATATACAATTATACCAATTCAAAAAAAAGAAATAATAAGGCAAATGAAAAATTTAAAAAATAAAAAAAATAAAAAAAAAGAAAATAAAATAAAATAAAAGAAAAATCCAACCAATTACTTACTCTAGTCGTCACGCCGAGCTCGGTTAACGGCTGGTATAACAGGTTCTAAAAGAAAAAAACAACAAATTATGTCACGTATTCAAAGATACTATGTTAATTACAGCTTTTCTGTTTCACTTTCTTTTTTTTTTAGTTCCGAATATAGGTACAACTTTTTCAAAGATTTCTTAGATAAATGTATTTATATTGTTCGTCTGATCACACCATTAGCGAAACACTTCACCGATTTCTTAAATAGAGGCACTTATATTGCTCGTCTGATCACATCGTTAGCGAAACGCTTCACCGATCTCTTCCTTAAGTCAATTATGTTTTATTACCTTTCCAATTTTTGCTTTCGGGTGAAAAGTTATCCAGTTGCCTTTGCTTCTTTATTGTGAATCAATTGCCATTACTTCACCTTCCTTCGCTACGTTCACTAGAACTTCTCCATCTCCAAAAACTTCCTCCTCCACCAAGACGTTCTTCAAACCGCTCCTACAGCTCTTCAACCAAAACTCCTCTTTTCTCAAAATTCACCTTCTCCTCCTAAATTCTCTCGTCCAAGGAAAAAAACTCGCTGCTGCCTTTTTCTCCTTCTTCCACTCAACTCCTCAAAATCCAATCCAAATCTCCTCCAACCACTCGCCTCTAGATCTCAAACAAAACTCCCCCGTTTTTTTCTTCCCGCCAAAAACCTCCTCCCAGCAACATTCTCGCTGCCTTTTCGTGCACCGCTTCTATTCCCGCTACATAGCCTTTCTCACTCGCTAGGCAATGTTGCGGCAACATACGCATGCGCCTGCGGATGCGGCAAATCATTCCCCTCCTGTCAAGATCAATTCGCTTGAATACATTGAATAATGTGCAATCTGCGGCGAACTTTAAGGCAATTGCACACTATTAAATGCATTGTTTAAGCAAATTGATTAAGAAAGAGCCGAATGAAATTCCGCTCCCGTCGCGCAGCCGCGGTCACTACAACCCTTACGGGGATCTTTCTATACACCGCGCTCATCTTTTGAGCATTGCATGCGGTATGCAATGTAGTTGACCAAATTGGTGGTACGTAAAGCCATATAGAACTCACCACTCTACAAGCAGTCTAGGAGTGCATCACGGGCCTCCAACATTGGGCATCATGCTCATCAAGGCCATGGTAACATTTGGCGTGGTGCTTAAAATTCAGCCTCGCATTTATCATCACTCCAAGGTGTCTAATTGCTGGCTGATAATATGCTACCCCATCCTGATACAGGCAGTGGTTTCCTTACGCCGCTTCGTGATAAGCACTGCCTTTGTTTTATCCTCCACGAGTGCAAGACCTGCATCCTTGAGCAACTTCTTTATAGCAGTGATTGCATTGGATGAATACAATTCCACATCCGCCAATCTATTTCAATCACCGCCATTTCGTCGGCATAACCCACTACTGTGGCCTCGCTTGCAACTGATAGTGAGGACTTCATTATACATGATGTTTCACAATAGCGGTCCCAGCACAATGTATTCTTTGGCTCCATTGTCTGTGTCATACCAGAGACTTTTATCTGTTAAGTAGCTACCGACTAACGCAGTTAAGTAACTCGGTACACCAATCGGTGTCAATGACCTCCTTATAAGGTTCCAACTGGCAGAGTTGAACGCATTTTGCACGTCAAGGGTAATCACAGCCCAATACTTGCTAGTGCCACCCATTCCGTGCACCGCATTTTCAGCTAAACTAGGGACCAGTTTGATAGCGCCGACCGTTGATCCGGCCGTATGGACGCCAAATTGTCGGCCTGATAATCTTTCCAGACTTTTTACACCCGAGAGCTGTGTTGTAAATTATTTTCTCCAACAATTTCCCCATAGTGTAAAATAAACTTATAGGCCTGTAGGAGGATGGTTCACCAGGAGGCTTAGCTGGTTTAGGCAACAACACCAACCTTTGTTTATTCCATGTCTCAGAAAAGATCCCATCAGTCAAGCGTGTTTCAAACAGCTGTACGAATATATCTGGCCTCGACTTGACGGGCAGCTTAAGGGCTTTGTTTGGTATACCGTCCAGGCCAGGCGCTTTGTTGTCTTCCAGTCTACCACAAATCTCCAATATTTCTTCTTTCGTTACTCGCAATACACTTCGTGATATGGAGGACTCTTTCCGATGGTGCAACTACACGTCTATGAAAGTTTGCTCGTCAATTGCTTTCGCAGACCAACCTGACGTTCTCCTTATTTTTGGACGAGCAGATTTCCGGCCGCTTGACTTGCCCTTCCGGTGAAAGAGTATTACTTGGTGATCACTTTGGGTGTACTGTTCACTGACTTTCCAGGGCATATCGCGAGCTACTGCCTAGGCTCCGAAATACCTTCCATACCGATATCTTTTCAAATGAAGTTAATAATAGTATAATACTATAATTCTGCTTAGAGGAGCAGCCTATTCATGCATATTGCCTTGGTTTGCCCCAGTAGCTCTACAAAGGACCCACCAAATATGATATCTAGTCTCGATTAAAAAAAAATACAGACACTGTTGCATTTGAAGAATAATTACCCCTGGTAGTTCTGCTGATTAGTTATGATGTTGATGCGATTACAATTTTGGTAACTTCCCCTAAAATAGACAATATTTCATAGACATCAAATTCCTCTACAATTTACCTTTGGGTTTTCCTTTTTTTCCACATTAAAAACGACACTATCAGATCCATGTAAATATAAATTTAACACTTTCATTTACGTTGTCGAACATGAAAACTTCAAAAAAAACGAGCTTCCAAACTAATTTCCACGAAAACCATTAAACTTGGACGACATCTATTAAAATTTATCCTGACCATTACGCCATGACTATTTATCAGGGGACAGAAACTTAATTTAGTAGATTTCTAGGTGCATAATCACCAAAGTTTGAATATGAAAAAGTTTAATGGGTCCCAGAACGAAACAATTTTAGAAGTCGTGGGACAATAGTGAGCTCGTATTTTATCAACTCCAGCTCATTTCGCTTGTTTTGGTTTCTGCATTGCGATATGTAATGACTTTTGTGAAATGGGTAATGCCCATTGGGAAGTCCGAATTGCTCGTAATCTGCTCAAAAGTACGTTGAGCATGAATCGACCTGGTCAAAGAAAAAGAGTTTTCCTTTTCAAATGACTCACCAGATACAATCCGAAGTCAGAAATTCGGTCTTCAACTAGCGCTAATGAGAGCAGAGTAGAATGGAACTTTCCCAGCGTAGTCAACCCTAAGTTAATGGAGCTACCCAACCAATGACAATCCCACTGTCTTGTCTATTGAGATACCGCATGAGGACAGTATCTTCCGACCGAGAGTCCAGGCTAAGAGGATGAAACGAGATGGAATATCATATAATAGATAAACGTTAAAGTTTAATGGTGGATTCCGGAAAATCCAATCAGCCTTAAGTACTCGCATTTCCTCATCTAAATACAAGTCCACACTGAGACTTATTACATTACTAACAGACTATTATAAGGGAACCTCCGAAATTCCATTAATCATAGAAGAAAATAACTTTCTTACAAGGATCCCGACTACTTCAGATTTTGATTAATCGACTGGGATTCGAAGATTAATCGAAGTTTTTATTTTTTGTTTCTTCCGTTTAAGATTTTCAGGCAAGATAGATATATTTCCGAATCGGAACAATTGAAGAAATTAAGGTCATTTGTAATAAACAGAAGCCCGGAAGTGAAATATTTCCAGACATCAGGAGAGTGTAGAGCATTGGGTAAAAGGGCGGACTTTTGTGGGATCACGGAAACGTGTGGCTGCACAGACGAGCCACAAGATAAACGTTCACCATAAGTGCAGTTTTCCTCGCCTTTCGTTCCCAGCTTCATGTCGTCAATTACAAGTCCCAACTCGTACATGTCTCTATTGAATTACAGCTAAACGAGACCCTCTTCCTGAAGATGGCAGGAATTACTGCGTTCCTGCTTTCTAATTAACTTACACATACTCCTCCTCTGCAACTAGGCAAGCATCCAGCATAAAATCTATCGGAGAAAACGTTGTTAACAATTTCGTAAAGTTAAAAGGATGAAAAACCTGCACACAAAATTTCGTGGAACGCCAGGACCATGACTGGAAATTTTCTTAGCTGCGGTTTTAGTTCACAACTTTCACCATGCATTCGTCGAGCACTTCGTCTAGGTTCAAAGTTTTCAAGTTCCTACTCTTATAGCTTGTTCACTCGCTTCCATGAACGCCATCGTACAATAAAGTTCAAATCCTGGGAGAATTCCTAATCGTAACCGCACTCGACAATCTTTAGCTTACTTTACATGGGATATCCATCTCTGCAAGAAACGACCTTCGCAAGGAGATTCGAGTGAAGCTATGGAAAGTATCGTAACTCTTGGAGTAGTTATTCGCTCATGGCTTTTCGGATACGTGTGACAATGGCTTTTGAATCGATATTTATTTATGAGAGAGCAATGGGTAAGTTTAATGTCCTGTGGTTTGAACCAAATTTTTAGTACAACTGCAACTATTTCTTAAGCAGTGAAGTTACTGCAGATACTTTTCATACTTTCGCATTCCAGGCTGGAAAAGTCAACATCACTACCTCAGTCTTGAGGAAAAAATGTGTTTTGTGGAAAACAAAATCTTAATAAAATCAGTTTACAGCTTTTCTATTTGTCTGTCTATCCGTCAGTCACACGCGCTTCACTCGAAATCTCCCAAATGAAATTGAGTAAAAATTTTGGAACTGGAGTCATCGAACGTCCAGTAAATGCCCTTTTTGTATATTAATTAAAGGAGGGTTCTTATATATGCAAAGGAGGGGTACAGCAGTGCACTGCGGGATAGACTGGCGTGGAATATAGCTCTCTGGGATCAACCTATCACTCTCTGATAGTGAACTGTCTCTCTTTTAGGGTGATGTGTGGCTCTCCAGGGGCCAAGCCTCTTATCTATAAAGACCATTAAAGAGTGGTGGTAGCCACTGTGATCCTAATATTAATAAAATTCTGCGGGTCTAGATTGGGAAGTCGAGAAACACCTCCCCCAATCGAGGGTGTAATGCGAACCATGCCCATTGGATAGCTTGCAATCGGGGGTAACTGACTGTATTCGAACTTACTGCGCTACCGGGAATTATGGAGCGGCGGACCTCCTAACTCCCATACTCGTGGGAATCAAATGAGTACACGTGTAAAATAAAAAAAAAAACTACAATTAAACAAGCGAGACCCCGTACCGTACACAAGCTGGTCAACCAAGCGGAAACACATTTGCGAAATACTCTGGGTCAGGTAATTATACCCAAAAAGGGAAAAGTCGAGATCCAAGGTAAACATTGGCCTAGTACGAGGCCAACAACCAAAAAAACCGTTGCTTAAAAAGCACGAACAAGCAAAAGCACGTCTGGGATCAATATGTCACACATCAGGAAGGAGAGAGGCGTCCGTGGCGTAGGTGCTAAATGGTACCTGCGTTATCTGAAGGAAGGCCTTAGACGAAAAACCAGAAGAAACACTTAAGGAGGCATGGAAGGAACTCTCCAAAAAAAAACCCAAACCTCAACCGAAGAGGAGAGGAAACCCGGGTAGGTCAGAATTGAAAACGGGAATCAGAAAGACCATCATTATCTATGCTAGTGCGGTCATGGGCATTCGACTGGCCATACTGCTAAAAACGATTCCCGAGCTCACTCGTGAGAAGCAGGAAACTATTGAAAACCTCGTTGTCAGGCAGATGTGCAAGGGATGGAGTCCGAAGCTTGTGTTCACGGGGATACACATAGTGATGGACTGCGTGACGGTTGACACTGCAGAGCAGCTTGGGACTATACTTCCTAAATTGCCAGGCTGGAAACGAGCGGAACTATCAACATTTACTGGAGATTATATACCAGGAGCACACTTGGTAACAGCTTCTAAAGCAATAGAGACTTAAGACCTCAAGGGCCTCCTAATCGCTCAGAACCAGGATCTCTACACGCGATAATAATCTTCAGAAGCACGAATAAAGGTAGACTCCTCACGATCAGGGCTTACGACCGATCCCTGGAGGCAACTAAACACAGTTGAGAGTAGAAATTGGACGACCTTGACGTAAATCTTCTTGGGCTTAGGGTGGACAGCGACGTTCAAGAAAGCTGCATGCCGAAAAACGAGGGTGACACTCCAAACAATGGCGAAGACAAGGGCAGGACTAAAATAGCCGAGATAAACCTTCACCATGCGAAAGCTCCATTTGCGGTAATTGCGAGGGCAATTTCCAAAGAGAACGTTGGAATAGTGCTGACCCAGGAGCTCTCTGCGGTCAGCAAGGTGGAAAAGGTGGGAACATGCAGGTAATTTAGGAATCCTCCTGCGAAAAACCAAGACCTTGTATCGTTCTTAAACTTAATTTAATTTAACATATATGTCTTTTTCGAATTCCTGAGGTACGAATATTCTTCAACCGAGCAAAACAAACCGCGAACTGACCGAGGAGCAAAAATGCACTGACGTAAAACAATGCGATCAACGAAGGCAAATGGAACAGCTAAAGGGAATTGTGTGAAGGATTGTTCGATTCCACAGAGGCAACCAGGCTGTACGAAGCTATAACCAAAGACGGGGCAATATTTTCTGACTATCTGAAGAAAGAGGAGAAGGCATTTCTTGAGAATGAAGAGGACAGAGTACACCTGCCTCTCAAAACTCATTTCCCGGGATCCTACCCCACGGCGGAAGGCAACAACATTCTGCCTGATATCGCTACAAGGAATAAAAAGGGGAAGAAAAGAGAACTGGAAACTAGCAAAAGAGGTATGCCCGGAAGCTAGGGTAAGGTGGGCAGTGGGAACTTCTGAACCACTGAAATCACCCGGAGTAGATGGCATCTTCCCACCACTAATCCAGACAGGCCAGAAGAAATCATCTTAGAGTGTCTTCTATGGAAGACACCCCGAAGATTCTACTTTGAATATGCACTACAATAGTAAGGCCAATGGAGCGGTAATCTGGGCGGAAAGAATACAAGCCAGGGAGTTACGCAAACTGCAAAGACTGGCTTCCCTGTGTGTCAGTAGCGCAATGAAGACATGCCCAACGGGATTCCTGGAGGTCCTTCTAGAATTAAACCCTCTCCATCAGCACATACAGATGCAGGCAAGGAGGGCAATATTGCCGATAGCCGAGAGTATCAGTAGGGCGGGGAGCTGCCTCAATCGAAGGAAGATTGTTATTCTTCCTAGGCGGTATCCTGAATTACTGTTAGCAAGGGATAACGTGACATGGAGGTTTCACTTTGCAAAGAAGTCTGAAACACGTTGGAGAAACAAGCCAAACTGGAAGAGCGTGGCTGGAACATACGACTTAAACCAGCAACTGATAATTCGATACACTGGCGGATCCCTCACAATAGAGGGAGCGGATGTTGGTCTTATTGGTCCAAGGAAAATGTACTTGGAGCCTATGGGTGGGTACACTAGCATATACCAGGCGGAAATATACGCCATAGACAGATGTGCCTCCTTTAATCTCCAAATGAACTACAGTGAGAACTACAGAACATTGCGTAGTGGGAATTCTCACTGGACACACAGATCGTCGCCGGCCATGATGACGGATTTCAGCGTCCGGTGCCAATGCTGTAGCATCCCATTGGATTGTGGGTGGTACGCAGTGGCCCTATGGCATTTGAATCCCAGCGGTTTGCCTACCTCCGAGAAAAGGGTCGACCCAAACTGCATTCCCTGATCAGTGATTATCACTGCCGGGACTCCAAAGCGCGGGATCCACTCTCGACAGAGAGCTTTGGCACAAGATTGTGCTGTAATGTCAGGCAGATGTATTGCTTCAGGTCACCGCGTAAACCTGTCGGCGATTCTGAGGCAATACTTGAAGCCGTGCGAATCTCGCAAAGGACCTATGAGGTCGAGATGGATCATGTAGAAGCGCTTGGTCGTTCGAGGGGATGAGCCCACTTCTTTTCTTACGTGCCTGGTGACCTTAGGCTTTTGTCACGCGATGCACTCTCTGACCCAGGAATTGATATCCTTGTTTATAGCGGGCCAGAAGTATTAACCGATTCGTTGTCCTGATGCCTGGGTGCGCCAAATCGTGAACTGCATGGAACGCTTGCTTGCGAAAAGTGGCCGGAATATATGGCTGAGGTCCCTTGCCCGAATTTTTGCAGAAAATAGTGAAGTTCGAGCCGAAGATAAGCAACTCACGAAATTTGTATTTGGGGTTGGACTTGAGGCTCCGAAGTACTGTGTCTCCTCTTCTTGTGCCGTGGTGATAGCAAGAAAGTCTACTGAGGCGGGGATATTTACTTTGGAGATACGTGACAAAGCGTCAACAACAATGTTGTCCTTGTCGGACACGTACTGTATGTCAGAAGGCTTATAAAACTCAAGTGTCGAAACTTCGACAGGACGAGGACGCGGGAAGCTTGAAATTGTTTGCGCCTTGTTTGGGTCGGGTTGGATTCCATCAGGGGTAATGGAATGATCGAGGAATCTCACCTGATTCTGGAGATACATTTGTTCACCTTTAGGACTAGTCCAGCCTCAAGGAGACGTTGAAAAATGCCTTCGAGATAGGCCAAATGCTCAGACTCTGACGAAGAAGCGACAAGAACATCGTCCAGGTTTACAAAACAGAAATCAAGGTTTTGCAATACCGAGTGGAAACGTTTGCGCCGAGCTGAACAGACTAAAAGTCATCCGCATGGACTCGAAGAGCCCAAAGTGTGTGCATATTGCCGTCTTTGATATATCTTCGAGAGCTACAGGGGCCTTGGTTAAGTCCAAGGTCGAAAGTGGTGTGGAATATCGGTCTGGAGTGGTCTGGACGTTTAGTCTTCGTTAGTCTCCGCAGGGGCGCCATTCGCCGTTTGGATCAAAGACCATATGGAGTTGTGATCACAAACAACTGTCTTGTTGAATTAGTTGCTCGCATTTCCTCCGTGCTATAGCCAACTTCTGGATTGGTAGGGGACGCACCTTCGAGAAAATAGGGGAGCGGGTGATGATGTGGTGTAAAACATCGCACTTCATTGGTTTCGAGAGACTACATTCCGTAGTAATCTGGCAGAACTTTTGGAGGATCGCCCGAACACGAGCGTCGGTAATGTCCTCCAAGAATACGGAAAGGCTGTTACTTGGTTGGGTCGGGATTCTCCCAGACGAAATGAGGTTGGCTGTGGGGTACACAAGTGAGCTGTCCTGCAGGTTCACCAGCAACCCATCGTGACACAAGAAATCTGCGCCTAAAATGGGAAGCCGACATCCGCTAGGATAAACAGTCACGAAAATGTCCTACGTAGTCCAAGACTCACGTCCACTTGCCTGTACCCATAGATATTTATTTGTGAGGAGTTCGCTGCCGCGAGTTTAAAATTTTGTGGTATTAATCGGTAGTGCCGGGGCACGGGAAGAATCAAGACCTTCGACCAGTGTCCACAAGGTAGCTGCACCTGGTGAGAGGGTCTTGGATCGTGAGGCGACGTGGCACTGCGTTCTGGGTAGACATGGCCAAAATCCCTCGCGGATCTAGTTCCTGAAAATGTAGGACGCGCGTACACCTCGTGCTTCATTTAACGAAGCAATTGGCTGGGGGTTCAATCGCCCAATGTTAAGCTTGCCAGCAAGTGATCCAGTTATGCTGACTGACTCACTGACAGGGGTTTGATCAATTCGCTCTTGAGTTTCATACCCGAGGCATCTTTAACTATGTCGGAGACGAGGACGATGGTCTCCTCATCTAAGCCCACCACTGTGTAGTTAAACCGGATCGCGTCTGCCTTAATTCCGGACATTTGAAATGGTACCTTCAAGTGGACAAACCATAATTCCGGGTTCGTCGCCAGAATGAGGGAACACGCACATCCAGTGCTCTTACCTGTCTGATGGGTCTGATGCTGGGGCCAAGTATGTTTGTGACCGTATATATGATAACGTTCTTCAGGTGATTGTGAAGATCATTTGTTGATGTTTCATCTCCAGGATCTCTGTTGACTGCGGTTATTGCGGCATCCATTTCCCTCTTATAGGTGTTGCGGAGTTATGGATGGCCTCAGTGTTCACTCTCACTTGATTGTCAGAGGGGAGTCTGGGTGGTGTTGTTATTTGAGCTCGGAGCACCATGCCAACGAGACAGTGATCCGAGTCTATATTGGTCCCCTATATGTTCTGACATTCATCAAGGTTGAGAGGTGGCGGCATTCAATCAACACCTGGTCAATTTGGTTGAAAGTGGTCCCGTCTGGAAAGGTCCACGTATGTTTGTGGTCCACTTTCGCACAAACTACTTGGAACAACCATTTCGTGCGATACTGCTAACTGAATAATCCACAGTCCGTTATCATTAGTATCCCTATGTAAGCTATGGGAGCCGACGTATCACCTGAATAAGGGATCCGTCCCTACTTGACTGTTGAAATCTCCAAGTATGATTTTGATATCATACTTGGGACAGGCTTCGAGGGTCCACTCAGCTGCCTCGTAGAAGGTATCCTTCTCCTACTCTGCAGTCTCCCCTGTATGGGCGTGGACGATTATGAGGCTTATATTTCTAAATTTGCCTCGCAAGCGCAGAGTGCATAGCTTTTCGCTTATATTTAATATTTATATGGTTTACTGGATGGCCGCTATAATATATGGTGTAGTGGCTCTTCAGCAGGAAAGCGGTCCCTGTCCAACGCATCTCCTGTAACCCTGTTACATCAGCCCTTTATTGGGACAGGGTATCGGCTAGCTGCGTGGCAGCTTCATCTCTGTACAGGGAGCGCACGTTTCATGTGAAAATGCGCAAACCGTTATTCCTTTGTTGTTGCCGGGTTCGTCCTTATGTTATCCGTCCAGTCCGAGGCTCCTGTTGTGGCGTCGTAACAAGTTGTTTTCCGCGTAGGGTTGTCAGCACTACCCAACCCCCAACTTGGTTGGGACAAGCTGAACAATTTGTCCCATTTTTAGGCGCGCCAGACTCGCCTTCATCCTTCTCCGACTGGAGCTATTCGATAAGAAAGAGCTCCCAGCGGTCACCACGTGGAGGTGGAGACAGGGTTTGGTAGTAGAGCTATTGGTGTTGGTTCAGCAGGCGTTTCCCAGGTTTCATGCTCCATCGTGGGTGCCAATTAACGTTTCGCCCTGCGACCTATAGTACCCTTTGACCACCTATATTTAGATGGCATAAACGCTATTTGATTTCGGGGCTACTGAGGCAGTTTTTCTGTCTAACGTCTGATACACCAACCTCGGAACTACTGTCGCTGGTCCCCGCGTTTTGATAACCGATCCTACGTTGAACTTGATTCCACTAGCTGGCTGACTTTTTCTCTCTTCACTTGTTTAGGTGTTATTACCTGGTTTCCAGCCCTTTTTATTGTACTCATTTGGTCCCCATGTCAAGGGGAACCCACTAGTATGGCAAGGTCAAGCTTACTCACTGAAGCGACCAGGCATCAATAAGCATCCTTTTAAATGTAGCCAGTTACCAACCAAGATAAATTAGTTCAAAAACAAACAGGGAAGGTCAGGGCTTTCCTTGCAGACAAATAAACCGGAAAGTATCAGCAAACTTCCTAGAAATAAGCAATTCTCATCTACGAAACATATCATGATTCCCATGGCTAGTTCAATTAAAGAAAAAGTTCACCACACTCCCAAAGCAGCTTGCTAACTTTGCCGTCCTTGAAATACGGAATTCAGTAAGTATTCATAACTACAGGGAAAAGTACTGTCAATCTATTTCACATTTTAGCCATCCCTTCCTTGTATAATATCTAAATTGCGCCCAAATTAGGTGGAGTATTTATGTTATACATAAAGCCAGAATCCAGATTTATCTCAACAAAACCACTATCAACACCATCATCATCAGCATTAGCAGTTCCGATCAAAATACCAGGAATTTTCACAGGAAAAGCCAAAATTAAATTTCTCTCGCCTCACTTTAAGATAACGAATTCAAAGTACGTCCTGACTAGAGCCGAAGCTACTAGTTGAAAAAACATACCAAGGTAATCTCATCGCTTTAGCAGGACCTATCCCAATGCAAACTAATCTAGTTCATCACCGACATGGATCTAATCTATACAAACGATGCAAAAGCATAAATGCGAGTCGGAAAATCATCAGGTAGAATGCCATCAGAGCTTTCCATTCAAACCAGTTTTCCATAGATTTTCCCATTAGCCGCGCACAATTTTACTGCGAGCTTTTCCATGGCACGAAACTTGGACTTTTGCTGAATAAAAGCGGCCCAGGGGACGGAAAACCCCAACTTAAGGGGCAACTTTCACCTGGAGAAATTTTATCCGGGGAAAATAGGGGAGAAAAGTCATTTCCCCGCTTATTCAGCAGATTGAAATTGAGAAAAGCTATAGATTTTTTTGAAAGGAGGAGAAAATTCTTTTCAAGCGTGGGTGGGTCCTTGTGGTCTAGATTTGTCTCTGCAATCTGAAAGCCCCAGGAAAAGATTGAATTTCAGTCTCTGCTGGACTTTCGCTGGACTGCAAAGGCGTTTAACCTTTGAAATTTCCTGGATAGCACGGTCAGCGCCAACGCAGCGTTCGTTCAATATTTATCTATTTTCTCACGTGAATTTTTCCGGTCCGGACATCACTCAAACTTAAACCGAAAGAAGTACGTAATGAAGCAAGTACATGGGAGTTCATCTAGCTTCGTACTATTACTGTTCACTTCAAACATTTCCTCCATTATCTTCCATCTCATTTTTTTTGGGCACTTGCCAGGTTATTTTTTCGCTAAACATCCACAAACAAGCACGGCAAAGTGTATCCTGAATCCAGGGAATCGTGAATTCTCCTGGTGTCCCATTGTGTAAATGCCTTTTCCCTTTTTTTATAAATTCGAAGACTATACGTCTTTCAGTGGAATTAGTAAGGGATGGATTTGTCCTAGATAAAGAATACCTCATACCTAGATACATAGATAAATACAAGCAGTAGTAGGAGCAGTAAGTTGTGGGTTCGGGAGTCCTGGAAATGCTGTTGAAATGTTCTTGTTTGGAATCATTTCGTTGCCAATGTCGTTTTTCATGAGACAACCAGGATTCGTTGGATGACCTGATCAGGAGGTCTAGGCATATATACGTAACCAGGATGGGGTGACAAGAATTTCCCGTGAATCCTCAGACAACAGTGCACGAAATATGTCGGAATTTCACTCCAGTTGTCCTTTACTGTGTAGATTCAGTTCAATGCCCCGTTAGATTTTTCACCCTGTGATATCCCAATTTTACGGAATTCCACAAATTGTTGATGGTGGCGAGGAGGTGATGTTTTCCAAAAGTTCGAAATGTTTCGTACAAGTAGATGCCCACTTAAAATATGGGTGGAATCAATTGAAGGGTGTTAGGCGGCACTTGATATTGACTTGGGAAACTCTCGTTCGGGAAATTCTTGTGGAAAGTTTCAAATGAAATGTCTTTGCGACTTTAATGTCAGATGATAAATTGTGAGAAGTTCCGGAATGAATGGGGCGTAATTTTTCATTGCCAGTGATTATTTTGGGAAGGAAGGATAATGAGAGTGTAAATATAGCTTGATAGATGTGGTCATATACCCAAATGTTGTTTCCTTATTTAAATATTTTCAAATATGATATCACCCTGAAATGGCGAACTGTACCTTGGTCGAAGGAGAACTTCGGACACCACCTTGCCGTGGTGGGGGAGCTTGTGGTAGTTTACTCCTAGACTAAGGGTGTCCAAAAACACATAGAGATGAATACAAAGGATTGTAACTCTCCAAGTGGTAAGAAGTCACAGATTTCGAATCCACCCGTAACTTTGAGAAATTAGGTCGTGGCCGAGGATTTGGGAACCCTGACCTAAGTTATGTTCCTCCACGAATAAATCTGCGGAAGACAGGCTTTCTACTTCAGTGGAAAACCTACACCCGGTATCTACGGCGCAGTCAGCCAGAAAGGGTAGTACAGCAACTCCCTTAATAAAAGGAATTGGAAACCTGACTACGACTAGCCTGTCGGTGACACTCTTGCCGAATTCTTATAAAATACGGGGGAGGAAGGCTCGGCAGAAGGGAACTTCAGTCGCAAAGGAAAAGGGACTACTGGCTTCCATGTCACAAACTTCTCCTCCGCCTGTACCCAGAAAAACATAAAAAAGGAAAGTTGGTAATGAGGACGCAACTAGTCTAACACAGCAGAGTTTTCCGTTAGTGGCGGTTTTCATATTAGACGGCACTTCTGTCTACAAACATGAGAGTTAGTCAAATTAACCAGCAACATGCCAAAGCTCCTTCCTGTCTACTGGCGGCAAGGCTGGCAAAGTTGCAGGACTGTCCTTATATATTTCTGGTTCAAGAGCCATCATCGTCATCAAAGGGGCAACAACCGATATCCGGTCTATATCCTGCCTTAATAAAAAACTCCAAATATCTCGGTTTTGCGCCGAGGTCCACCAATTCGATATCCCTAAGAGCTGTCTGACGTCTTGGCCTAAATCATCACTCCATCTCAGGCAGGGTCTGCCTCGTCTTCTTTTTGTATCATACGGATTAAGTAACCTGCCCGCCACAGTATATTTGGCCGGATTTTATTTATAATTTAATGGTCATGATATCGCTCATAGATTTCATCGTTATGTAGGCTATAGAGTCGTCCATCCTCTTGTACGGAGCCAAAAATTCTTCCGAGGATTCTTCTTGCGAACGCGACCAAGAGTTCGCAATTTTTTCTTGCTAAGAACCCAGGTCTCTGAGGAATACAGGACTGGGAAGTTAGACTTGGTAAGAGTTTTAATCCTATTTAGAGACGTTGCGAGTGGAAAAGTTTTTGTAATGTAAAAAAGACATTGTTGACTGCCAACAACGGTGTTTGCGAAGCTGTTATTGACTGTGATTTTCGACCCCAGATAGGAGATATTATCAACGGTCTCAAAGTAGTTGTCTCCTATCTTTTTGTACTTCTTTGACCAGTGCGATTTGATGTTGCCGCTTCTATGTTCTTTGGTGCTGACATTGCTACCAGGTACTTCGTGTTGCCTTCATTAACCTGGACCCAAAGTTCGAGTTCACAGACTTTTTGGTTTTCCGCGGCTTCGTTTTCTTCCGTTCCGTGGCTGGTTTACATTCATCGTCGAGCCAGTCGTTCCGAATTTATTTGTGGCCGTACCACTGATAATGTTCTTCAAGTGATTATGAAGATCATTTGGTGAAGCTTCATCTCCAGGAAACCTGTTAGCTGCGGTTATTGCAGAATGGATTTCCCCCTTATATGTATTACAGAAGACCCTGTTATGGATGGCTTCAGTGTTAACTCTCGCCTGATTGTCGGAAGGAATTGAAGGGGCTGTTGTTATTGGACCTCGAAGCACCCTACCAGCGAAATAGTAGTAGGGCTCTATAGTGGCCCCTTTATATATTCTGACATTCATTAAGACTGAGAAGTGGCGTTGTTCGATTAGCATGTGGTCATGATGATTTTGGTATGGAGCGATGGCGTAGGTCAGGACGCCAGACAGCTTTTAAAGATAGCGAATTGGTGAACCTCGGGGCAAAACCGGGGTGTCTAGAGTTCCTTACTAAGGCAGGTCTAGACAGGATACCGGTTGTTGCGGCGTGGGTGATGATGATTTTGATATTGTATCTGGGGCGGGCTTCGAGGCTTCGCTGAACTGCCTCATGCAAGGTATGTTTATCAGAATTTGCAGCTTCCTATGTAGGGATTCAACGTTAATACCCCGCAAGTGCAGATTGTATAGTTAGTTGTTCACTTATATTTTCAAAGCCAATAACAGCAGGTTTCATTTTTTGGCTGACTTGGAAACCTACTCCAAGCACCTGGATTACAAGATGACCACTACAATGTATGGTGTAGTGACTCTTTTCCATAAAACCGGTCCCTGTCCAACGCATCTCTTGCATCGCTGTTACATCAGCCCTATATTGGGGCAAGGTATCGGCTAGCTTCTTTTCTGTACAGGGAGCAGAGCGTCCGTTTTCGATGCCAGTTGGTCGTTGTGTTGTCAATCCAATCTAAGGCTTCATTCATGGTTCCGTAACTTTGTTTTTCCGTCTCTTTGTCTTCTATCTCAAAACCTCCGATGTCCTCCATGAAATTCGATTTTACTGTTCACTGCAGTCAGTAGGAGGCATGCTAAAGATTCTGGTTAAATTGTTTGCCTCCTAGAACTGCTGGATTATGCTTTTTTAACATGCATACTATCCAATATGTAAGATATCTCTCCAACGCATTCTGGATGACTTTACTGCTAATATTGTTGTTATGCATAGATAGACACGGGTTATTGCTAGTAGTGTAATGTCCTTCCATTCAAACTCGTTAACTCGTGTAGAGAACATTTGTAGTATTTTAAGTGCCGCAGTTTAATCTGCGCAAACCTTACCAGGGCGTTCCTATTGTCTCTAAAACCTGACCAATAGCCAAATGGAACCCAGTCCATTCCCATGCAATCTTGGCCTGTCAGAATACAATTTCCAGCAGTCAGTACGGAAAGATCAAGTGGGAACATATCTGCTTTTGGAACCTCAACTTAAAGCACAGATGACCGGGTCACCAACAAAACCAAAACAAGATTTGAACTTTGACTTGGGGTTCTGAAAAATTAGTAAGAGCCAGCAAAAAGAGGTTGTTAAGAGAAATCCCTATAACAATTCTATAGGATGATAGATGACGAATTAAGTACAACAGAAAACGGGAGGACCTAGTCCATGCAATCAGCACTTCTTTATTAGGCACTCCGAACTGGGCGATGCTGTTTTTGAACCGGAACTACCGGATGTCCTGTCTTCAGAAAACTAAACTTCGAATAGGCCATAGCGTTATAAAGAAGAAGAATAGTATCGAAGTAACTGAGAATATCAATTGTCACGAAGGGCCTTCATAAAGGATTTCCGTCATAGTGCCCATCAGAGGTTTTATCCAATAAGACATGAGTTCTAGATTCGATAGATTTATGTTCCAAGAAATATCCCCTTCGACATTCAGACTTCGATTTAGAAAGCCAACGTTTCTGATCTAAATTTCACTGTCAATTTGAGCTCTTCTCTCTTGAGATATTCTCAGGCTCCTATTTCCAGCAGTTTGTCCCTGGTTACTGCAGGAAATACCATCGCTTTCGGGAGTCCCTAGAAACAATCAGCTCCCTTTCCAGAAGATTAATCCCTGCTTAGTTTTGAAGAAGAAATTTAGATAAATCCGTGTGTGTGTGTATGTGTATGGTGGGGAAGAAGCTACAGCTTCTGAGCACTCAGGCCGTGTTGGCCCATTGTATTCGCCTCCCCCGTCTAACGGAATATTCCGGATTCGTTAACGTATCGCAGGATTTCCGTTAGTGGATGTGATGCTACCCGTCGCAATTGGAGAACATCGGTCCCAAAGATTTGATTCCTGATGCGTCCATAGGCGGAAATGCTCCGTGGATTTCGCTTCCTCATTACAGGAGGGACACGTATCATCTTCGGTAATTCCTATTCTGAACATATGCCCAGCTAGTGAATTATGGCCTGTCAGAATGCCCACAATACACCTGCAAACTTTGCGGGTACATATGTTCGGTTCTGGCAGGAAAAGTTTCGTGTGTCGGGCAGCATTTAGGTTCTGCCACCTGTCATTAGGGAAGCTTGGGCTCAGTTTTTGAAAACAGATTTAGCCAATGCTACTGATACCCCAATTGCTGGCTCCGGTCCCGGCATAGGGGAGATTGACCCCTCTTTCGCTAAAGCATCCGAGATTTCATTTCCCCCTATGCCACAGTGACCAGGTACCCAGAGTATTTCCACCGTATTGAATTTAGACATAGAGTTCAAACGGTTTCTGCATTCCTGAACGATTTTCGAGGTGATCAAAGGACTGCTCAATGCCCTCAGTGCAGCTTGACTGTCACTGCAGATTGCGATGCGCCTGCCCTTCAACCGCTTGTCAATCACCCAGTTTGCCACCCTTAGGATCGCATAAACTTCGGCTTGAAAAACCGTTGCATATTGTCCCAAAAGAAAGGCCCACTTCTCGCTTTTATTCGAGAGGTAGACTCCGGCTCCAGAATCCTCCTCTGTTTTTGAGCCATCGGTGTAGAAGACTTCCGTATATCCCGCCACGCATTCCTCTGGTTCTTCCCAGTCCTCTCTACGCTTCTGGGTAACTACGTATCTTCTACCAAACAGATGTATGGGGACACGAGAATCGGAAGGCATTGTAAGAACTGGATTCAGTCCTCCCAGTAACTCTTCCAATGCTCTGTGCCCCCCACATCCGTTGTTCCCCCATAGATCTAATCGAATTAGCCTATGAGCTGCTCTCATTGCAGTGCTTTGAATAAATATATCCAGGGGCTGCAAATTGAGTAGTGCATTCAGAGCTGCGCCGGATGTCGTGCTCATGGCACCAGTGATACCCAGACAAACAGTTCTTTGCAGTGCGTCTAGTTTACGGTGAAAACCTTTGTGTCTCACCTTAACCCACCACACTACGGATGCATATACGAACATCGGCCTAATGATGGCAACGTATATCCACATTACCACATGAGGCCTGAGTCCCCATGTCGAGGCAAAGGTCCGTCTGCACAGCCCATAAGCTGTGAGAGCTCGTTTCATCTTTACCTCTACATGTTTGTTCCAAAGAAGTTTTTTATCTAGAGTGACCCCCAGATATTTCACTTCTTCGGAGAGTTGTAGGGTAGTACCCCTCATCTCAGGGAGACAAAGTCCATCCAGTTTTCTCCTTTTTGTGAATAAAACCATTGAAAACTACCTTAACCTGTTGCCAAGAAGAAGGCACGTAGCCCAGAGCAAGACATCCTCGAAAAATATTTCTTAGAGGTCGCTCTAAATGCTCCATACCCTCCTTTAGCATTGCCGGATAGATGCCATCCATGCCAGGTGCTTTGAAATGTTCAAAGGACAGTATGGCAGCTCTCACCTTTTCATGGGTAACAACCGCTTTCGCAGTGTTCCAGTTCCCCTTGCAACGCTTGCGTGTTGAAGGGGTTGCAAGAACCGTCAACTCTCCCCCTACCACTTCTCTCACCCGTTCTCCCGGGTGGTGTACTTCCAGGAGGGTCTGTACTGAATCCAGTTTGGAGCTCGCGAAAGTACCGTCGGGTTTTCTAAGAGAATCCAACTTGGCCGACTCATCCCTTTTGAGGACTCTGCACAGCCTTGAAGTCTCCCTTTCGCCTTCCAGTTCCTCACAGTACGCTCTAAAGGAGTCTCGTTTCGAGCACCTCACGAGCCTCTTATATTCACGTTGTGAGTTCGTGAAATTTAATCAGTCTTCGTCCTTGTTACTTTTGCAAGCACGATTTAGAAGTCGCCTGGTTGATTTCCTGAGTTTTTGCAGTTCTCGGTTCCACCAAGGAACCGTTTTACCGCTTTGGCCTCGGGAAATAGGACAAGCCTCTTCATAGCACTCTAAAAGTGTGCCGTTCAGAGTTTTCAATTCATCTTCCAGCACCAAAGGAGTCCTTAGTCGCCTAGGGAACTGTATTTTATTGCCAAGAAGTTCATTGAACTTTGCCCAATATGTTTTCCTAGGGTTCCGTCTTTGTACTGCAGACTGTTCGCCTGCAATAGTCAGATTGAATTCTAGATATCGGTGATCTGACAGTGAGACCTCGTCTAGCACTCGCCAGTGTATAAACAGCTCTAACAATTTTGGAGTACAGATTGTTAGGTCAATTTCTTCGCTTCTTCTCGGTCCCACGAACGTAGGGACGCACCCTATGTTTGCAGTCATAAGACCAGCTGAAGTGATGAAATCAAATAGCTTCTCTCCTCTTGGATTGCATTTGCTACTGCCCCAACAAATATGTTGAGCATTCGCATCGCAACCTATTAAGAGTTCGAGACTACTTGATTCTGCATACGCCACCAGATCCCTAAGTTCTTGCGTCGGTGGAGGATACAAAGAATCATAGGGTAAATAAGCGGAGGCAACTATGATGTTTTTCCTCTCGCCATTTATTTGGTATTGTAGGATGACCGTAGCTAAGTCCTGGGAACAATATTGTCTCAGCATAGTTGCCTCTAACCGTCTTGACATCAGGACACAAGCTCTCGGTCTTATGGATCTTTCGTCGTAGAAGATCCTAGCCCCCTTTACTGATCCAATGCCACAGATTCTGTTAAATCGAACCCACGGTTCTTGCACCAGAAAGATATAGGGGAAATCCTGCAGCTTTGTTATTATCGCTGCCAACAGGTAGGGGGGAGCTTTGGCATGCTGCAGGTTGATTTGACCAATCTTTATGTTTTTCGACATAAACTTAGTCTATTGTCGCTGACAGAAGAGTCTGGTGCGTCCAGTGTGGATCTTACCGGGGTTTCCAGTTTATCCCCACCTTCCGCCGGAGATTCCGCTTCCTTGTGTCCGATTTCTCTGGGCGTTACCGCGCCTAGTGGTACAGCCACGTCCATGTCCTCATTCCCAAGGTGCTTCATCTACCTTCGCAGGGCTCTCTTCTGCTGTCGGCTTCGGGCCTTTCCAGGTTCACGGTGTCCGGACCGCTTGGATCCATTTCCACACACCGGCGTTAAACCAGTAGCGTCCACGCCACCAGCTTCCCGTTCTTCCTCTCTTCCTGGTAAGGATGAAGGAGAAGGTTCTGACAGGCAGAATTCAGCCGTAGTCGGATTTCCAGTTTCTCCCAATTTGAAAGTTTCCGTACTTTCCTTTCTGGCTAACTTCGCCGTAGACACCAAGTGCCAACTTTTCACTGAATCGGAAAGCATGCCTTCTACAGATTAATCTGTAGCCGAGTATGAATGTGGTGAGGCCTCCAAAATCTGCGCCTCGGCCGCGACATGATTGCTCATGGTCGCGGGTGGATTCGAAGTCTGTGACTTCTTACCACTTGGAGAGTTTAAATCCATCGTTTCCATATTCATATTTTTGGACACCCTTAGTGTAGTAGTAAACTACTACAGGCTCCCCCACCACGACAAGGTGGTGTCCGAGGGGGAGAGACAAATCCGTAGTTGCTTCCTGGCAGAATTGCTTGTAGAACTCACTCTTGTTCCGCTTCGAGGTTTCCACTGGTTTTCTTGTAATGTTGCTCTCTTTGCTTCCTGATAGCTCCTACTTACTGTCATATACACCGCCCATCTGATCGGTGCCCGTTTGCAAGTTAGTTCGATTTCAGTTGGTGTAATACTATATGATGAAAAGGGTAGGTTATTTGGTGTTTTACCCTGATCTAGCGAGACCTCCTCTGCTGAGACTTATCCTTTCTTTTTGCAGAATACTCTAAAGTACTGTTTTGATTTTGAGAATGCGGGGTGCTTGTCCAATAGTCACAATTAAAATTCAAAAGCGATTACCTAATGGCCATAGCAAGTGTAGTCTTCGCTAACGTGTTGGACCATGTTTCGCTCCATTATAGTACTGTCATCCTACCTATGTAAGATAAGATTCCATATCTTATAACTCATAACGCTCTCTTGTAAAGGTTGAATTCAATTCACTTTATTTCCTCGTTGCATTTACGGCCTTTCTATGTTCTGGACATTTCACCCCATTGCCTCCTTCCCCCCACATTATATGCACTTTCCTTGGACATATTTTACATCGATCAAGTCAATCAATGGCGATCTCGATCGGATGCATAACGTCGCGGAGTTTTAAAACGTGAGGCCTCCCTAGTAAAGTCTGGAACCACCACATTGTTCTTTTAGGAAACAAAGGCTAAATCCTGTGACTACCTTTTCGATTGCCAAAAAGTTCTGAGACTCCACATCCTACAGCATGAATTATTCTCTTAAGACTGGACAGACTCCTGCCTTGGTCCGTGCACAGCAGCATTCTCCTTTAATGAGCTTTTAACTTGGATTGTGAAGCCACTAAGTTCACATCTCTCTTCCGAGTTCCTACTAACATTTCCAACTACTACCGCTAGGTTGATCATCTCTGAGCGAATTCATGTCCTTGTTTTCCGTATCTGCTCTTGTTTCCTCTCACCAGATGATTTCACTTGAGCTAATGAACTAATCGACACTCGCTGTAGGTTGGTTTTCAGCCTTCCGAGTTTTGCCTCTGGAAACCATCAGTACTCCACATTTTCCAGCGCACTTTTATTCGCCCTTAAGGCACTAGTGCGATTAGATGTCATCTGGATCTCTTGCTAAACAGTTGCGGCAGTAGATTTGGATTGTTCTTTGCAAACACTTTCTTGGCTCTGCAACCTATTGCAGAGGATCGTAAAAGTATCAAAACATTTTGGCACATTGGTTCACGTTACTCTTGTCCTTCATAAAATCAGACAAGCTTCTCTCAAATATGTCCATCTTCTAATCCTGGGATGGTTGTGATAAGCAGTTCGCCTGCTAACGCTCTCTACTAACGCTGAACAATTATCTTATCTTTACACTGATGTCTGTCTGATAAATTGCTCCTGAATTAGATGCGACTGGTAGCCGTCCTTTTTTTAAAAACTGCGCAACATTTCCTGGAAAAACAGAGCCCGTAGACTAAAAAAAGTAAAGAGGAGCGAGGACTGCTACGGTTTCTTACCAGGGCAGAGGCAACTCATCAGATCCTGCCCCACCTCTGGCTTGGGAGCAGCGTGACAGAAGCGGATCAAAGGTGTGATCGGGTGACCAGGTCCGGTCCGACATCAAGTGGATTCGAACTCGCGACTCTCTCAATTTGAAATGATATTTAAAGCAAAAGACGTATCGAGAAATAAGGATAAAGTGAAATTTGGACCAAATCTTAATTATTTTTACTTAAAAAGCAAGGCAGTATCTACTTTTGGCTACTTATTTTATGGTTCTGAGAGTTTCCAAACATATTTTTAACTGTAATTTTGGGACTTCAATCTTTTACACTGAAATTAACCTGAAATTGCCTCATACAGCATTTGAAATCATAAGTACTCAAAATATTCACCTACGCTAAAAGGAAACAATTCAATGTAGGCATTCCAGATAGTCCCCGAAATATATCGCACATTTCTGACGCAAATGAAACTGAATCCCACATTGGACGCATCAGCAACATCTGTTTAATTAAATATTTTGATTCCCATTCATATTCCTGAAACCTGTATTCCAACGGAGACAATATTGTGCAAATTAGAATATTTTCAGCAGAAGTTCATTGGTCTCTAAGCTTCCACCAAACGTACGCCCGTAATATCCTGTTCTGCCATTCACATCATTGTCCAGTGGAAGGTTAAAAATATCTTGCAACCTTCATTAACTTTTCGTTGGAAACATTCTCTATATCCATGGAATGCCTCGGGCGAATCCGCTGATATCCATTCGTAGCAACAGAAAGTTAACGTATTGGAAATGTATATTTTTTTCAGAGCGGAAGGATATATTTTGCCAAGGAGCAAGGTAGGCGGGAAAACGAAAAATCAACCTGAAATACAAAAAAAAAGGAATTTAATACTTGCAGGCACATCGGTAATCATGTTGTCCTGAATCCTATTAAGGGAACTTGTATTTGTTAAAAAATATATATTCTGTTAGTCCAAACATGGGGATGGAATCGTGATAAAATAGCAAAGGTATAAATCACATTAAAGATATGGATAGAAGATGTAAAACAGATTAATAAGAGTATGATTAAAATTATGCTCAGAGGGTTCAACTAACATCAAAAATAAAACTCATAAAAGTAACCTGAGAAACACAGTAGCATTGACAAGTTATCCTAAGGGAAATGGCAAGGATATTTCCTCGAATGATAGATGACAAAATTTGAATTCATGTATCACAGTATTAGTGTATGTACTTTTTTGTTACTATAAAAGATAAATGCTTTTTATTGCACATTTTCGAACCAAGCCAACTCACACCTTCCAGTTGGTACGCCCCCCCCCCCCCAGATCAACTTTGTAGAGAACGAACGTAAGTGACGACGACGACGCCCTATTATGCTGGGTCTTGTGGGACTTGTCATTTGACAAACGAGTCGGAGTAGGTTGCATTTGAGCTGACAGCTGTGACACAGTTACATCCCGAGGAAACCATTCTCAGGTTAATGTTACAGCTGGATCCGTCATCATAATAATTTTTGGCAGGACTGCGGTCGTGGCTATGACAACATTAAGCTGACAGCGGAGGCTCAGTTGGGATGGACTCTTAACCAGCCCCTCATCCTGGCTCTGAGCATAAACTCCCATAAAGATTTATGTCATTCCGGAAGTGATCTCCCTGCATACATAGACAATCATGGTGATCATTTCAAACGACCGCATTTTGTACTGGAGATAGCGATTTTCAGCTGGGATAAAATGACCATAGTCTGAAGGGGCGGTGAACGGAGCCGCTTTTGCAATTAAAATGAAGGATTCAACCCTAAATTCCTTTGTAAGAAGAGCAAATATTCAGCAGCCACCTACTGAAAACGTGGAAAGGCCAATGTCCCACTGGAGACGGGGACTAGAAATGAGAGAGAGTAGCAGCTTGAAAGACAACTGATATGAAAGGACGAAGAAAAAGAAGGAGAGATCTGTCACCAATGACGTACCAAGAAGAAAGCTACTGTTGAAAACTCGAACTCAACTACGACGACTAAAGTAGCGAAGGAAAATTTTCCGCTCAAGTTCTGCGAAAAATCCGCATCAGCAACAGAATCATCAAGTCAAAATATGCTGGGGTAAACGTCAAACGTCAGTATATTTGTCAAACTTAGGTCGAAAACTGACAGGACCAACACGTTCTGTGAGACAGTTCAGGGCATTCTAGGCATGAACTAAATTAGAAAGTTGGACTGCTCTCGAGCAAAGGAGAGGTAGAAGAAGCGATAACCCAGATGTGAGCAACTTAAAGTGGGAGTTATATTTGTGAGATTCAAAAAAAAAAAAAATTGTTTGCAAAGAGCAGGATAGAAGCGCTTTGTCTTACAAGTTTGGTAATCTCGGGCACAAAGCAAAGATTTGCACGTTGAAAATGTTGAATTTTTTGCTAGCGTCGCGATCTGCAGAAAGAAAGCGTGGCTCATTCTTCTGTTTCCGGGCTGCTTAAGGTATTCAAAAAAGAGTTGCAGGACGTCGAAAGTCATAAGGGGGCAACTGCTGACAATCACAATCTGATGGAGCAGATGATGCAAATAAAAAGAGCTGATTTGTTGGTCCTTAGCGAACAGCGCCGAGATAGAATTCCATTACAGTCGTCTCCCGAGATTTCTGACCCTACTATCATATGGGTGAAAGATACGATCAACTTGCAAGAACGGGACTACGGCCTAGGATGTGACTTCGAAGAAGTAACTTTTTTTCAATGTTTGCCTCACACAAAACGAACCTGTTTCACTATTCGAAATAGAACTGAACCTGGATAACCCAACAGGAGTACTCGTAATGGGAACGTTGCAATGAGCGCTGTAGATATGTGTACGCGAGTTGCGAAATACCAGGCAGAAACGGAGGAATTGCGAAACCAAAGAAATGGTTCAATAAGGCGAGAGCTGTAAAAGACTTGAATTACAGCCAACTGGGATAAGAAACAAAAGAATTAGAAGCTTTGCCACAAAAACCTATAAAAACGGACTAAAAAATTCAGACTAGAAAGCTGGCGAAAAGTCGTTATCAAAGAAGTTCACCCAAATTCGTGGTGGATTCCTCACAAATCGGCTTTGATAGAACTGCGGAGGAAGGAACCGCTAACATCTATCAAAACTGGGAAGGGAACAACAAGAAATTGAAGGGACTCAGCTAGAACCATATTGCCAGGCTTCTCCCCTGATGACATACACAAAAAGGCGCGGCAAATTGGCGTATTCTTACGCAATCAATTAGTAGCAGGGTAGAAAACTGCGGTGTAAATAGCACAAAAATTAAGAGACCATTCGAAATTGCTGAGCTCGAAATAGGAATCTACCGATTTCGAAGCGGTAAAACTCCAGGAGCCAACCAAATGATGCTTAAAAGAGCGGTGGATTCAACTCCACATAAAATACTGTGCATGTATAATCGATGTGTTCAGGGGAAAATTCTCCTTGTAATTTGGAAGATGTGATCAATTTGAGCAATATAAGGGGGAGGGGGAGGGAAAGGATAGAAAACAAGTGAAGTCACACAGCCAATATGCTTTCCCCGCTGGCTGGCAAAATGCTTGAAAGTCTCATCCTAAACAGACTAAACGCTTTACTAAATGGCAGTCCAGAGTTACACAGTGTGAGTTAGGATTCCGTACTGGGAAAGAAAGTCAGGATGCCATTTATGAAGTGGAGCGTATTGTGCATAAAACCTATGCGCTTGCAATTGCCTTTAATATTGAATTATCCTTCAACCTTTTTTGGTTGCCAGCGGTACTAAGCGTATAAGCGCTCTATGAACTCATTCAAAGCTATGTGCCTTCGTTAACGAAAAATGGCTACGAAAGACACTTTTGAAAGGCAAGAGAAGTGTTAAAGCGTGAAAGCGAGGAAAATACAGGCAACGCTCTCAACTTGCCCGCCTTGCAAGTGCAGAGCGGGGCTTGAGAAATCGGATCAAAGCCATCTTATACAAGAAGTTATCGGTGTTTATGTTAACTTATGGAGTAAAAGGATGTGCGCGATATACAAGCGAATCATCTTTAGGGCCTACCTGGTCGGCATAAAGAATCGCGCTCCTCGCAGTTACGGGAGCGTATCGAACAACCGCGTGGTACGTACTTTGTGTGCTAACAGATCAGTTACCGATAATACTGGCAGCAATGGAGGGGCACTTTTCGTACATGCTAAGGAAAGTAGTAAATTTTTAAATAGAAGTAGATGTATACAATGGAGATCACTGCATAAGCACGAAAACCTATTTGAAGGCAGCCAGGATTAGACAATGGCAACAGGAATGCCCCCTTTTAAGTCAAATCACGAGGGCATTAATTGCAAACTTACTCAAAATAAAATGGGTCGTAGCCAAACATTTTACAAACCAATTCTTAGCAGGACACGGTGACTTCAAATGGATGCCAGCACAACTTTTGCTCATTAGGAACCGTCACTGCGACTGCAGAGCGCAAGAAATGGTACTTCACGGCCTATATAATTGTCCTGCATTCTAGGCTGAAAGATAGAGGCTGCTAAATTGAAGCACGGCCCATGCCGCTGGAAAGAATCACATAAGCTTCTGCTGCATGAATACCCGTCACTTGGACCTATCCCCAGGGTCTTCCCAAAACTCGGATTGATTTTGTAACCACAGTCAAAGCCCCATTGTGACGAGCAACAACCACACCAGTCTATACTCAGTGCATGGCTCATATTGAAGGATGTAAGACCTACCCGAATCTGTAAAGATTACGGCACCTAGTTGCAAGCGCAACTTCACGCTTGAAGCTCGAAGGCCTCTTATCCACTTCAAGGCAGTTACAAACCCCATGAATCTCCCACTGGAAGGCCAATCATGGCTGAGGACGCATGCCTCAGATATTCTCCTGATACATATGGACTCAGAGGGCTATTCCGGTTCACATGGTACCAGATAACCTCTGGTGAGGTTTCGTGACCGAAGCTACTTCAGATGAGTCTCCGTACGGACTCGATTCTGAACACCCTAACTAGGCGTAGGAGCGTTCACCTACTGTATTATGACCAGCAGGTTAAAGTCAGTGCAGTGTTTTCCGGTACCACGTGGAAATTCTCCTCGGTCCTTTGGTTTCGACTCGGCTGACAGGGTTATTGCTCCGTTTTCCTCCTCGCCACCATAGATAATGTTGTCTAGAAAGAGTTTCCCTTTGACTGTGTAAAGTTGCTGACAAGTCCTTCTTTCGCCAAAGGTGTAATCGGTGTCGTCAACCACTCCATTGGAGAACACACAGATCAGTGGATCGTTTTTTTTTCCAATCTTATGCAGGTAACACCGTGTGAAGTTGGATAAGGAAATAATCAATCTCATCACATTTTCGATTCAGCCATCGGTCTAAATTGCCGATAATTCATGCAGTTCATTTGCTTCTTGGCTCACTTTGCCAAAAGAGCCAGTTACTGTACGTTGCCGTTTTTAACAAACTTTACGTTCCTTGGCGAGAAAGGTAGTGTGGATCACTAACGTGATCACCATTACAGTCGGTTCTCAGACAGTGCGAGAAACAGACGCCACCGGCAAAGCTCTCCATCTCTGCACTTGGGCAAGGCGCTTATGATACACCTCCTGGTTCCAGAGATCAACCCATACCACCGCGCGCTGAAAAGAACGATCATAAGAAGGCACCCCAAACATTCATCATTAGCTGGCTTAATGACGAGACCCTGTCGGAACCTTGAGCAGTCATCCATTCACTTCCTTGTCGCATCAATATCACTAATCCAGAATGCGACTGTTCAACTGTGCGTCTAGCAACAATGACCGCAATGCCACTCGCACAATCGAACATGCGCGGCACTTGTGGCATGTCAAATATTAGCAGATTGTCGTAAGAAGCGTTCTAGCCCTGGGACAGATCCCTGTGCTACGCGACCACTATCCTCTTTTGGCTCTCTAGTGTCCAATAAAGGAAATATATACAGGAGCGATAACCACTGATAGTCACTTTCGACCACGCTGCTGCCAGGAGAAAGGTGAAGTAGAAGGTCTGATGCGTTGCCTCTGCCCTGGAGGACGCAGTCAGTCATTCTTTTTGGAATTTGGGTATTTAGCCCAGAAAGAAGGGTGGGTGTTTGAAGGAAGTTTCTTCCCAATTTACCCGGGCTGGCATCAACTGTTTGCGAACTTAGCGCTCCCTTAATCCTCAAACAAAATAACGACTACCATAACGGCAATCACCATGGATCTTTCCATTGTAAATCTGAACTGCCTTGGGGATAAATCCGTGGTAGCGCATACTGCTTCAGCGATTATTCATTTGATAAGCGTTTAAGGTATTTCGCCGGCCGTTTCCAGCGTAGACAGCGGCCGGAAAGCAAACGGTAGCTCATCAACATCCTTTCTTTTTCTTTTTGCTGACCAACGCGAGCCCTGCCACCTTCCAGCACCAGGGAAAAATGCTCTTTTTCAGGCAGTAGGACTGGCCGGTAGTGGAATACCAATTTATATGTTTCTGCCGGAATGCCATCAGCCTTCTTATATTTCATAGTAAAAACTGCCTCTTCACATTCTTGCATGGTAAAAAATGGGCGGCCCCCAATGTATATCCCGTGGTTGCTATCAACTCGTACAGGATGTTTCGGGAATAATTCCCGTATAATGTGATGCATCTGGTCTGTATTAAGTGACAAGTTAATTACCGAATCTCCACAGATTCCCATTTACCTTGATGGCTAGATGTTGCCTGCAGCGACCTTGCTTTTGTTGATCTTGATGCGGAGTCTCCTTTTATCTGATCCATACTTCGCCGTTGCAGTGCATGCTCCCTCACGTGCACTAAAAAGTTGTGTCAAACGGCGATACTCCTTGCACAGGTCGGCAACTTACGCTGCCCACCAATACGAGTAGAGTGCCCTCCAGGGCATGGAAGCTTTGCAGCTTGTCATTATCAAGTTCATAACTGAATTTATTGCACTATCAACTGGAATTCCACTACCCCAGTATCCTTCAACGACCATTCTTATTCCAAGAGCTTCGACGAATCTCCCTCTATTCATCTTCGCAGCGCTCCACGCGTAGGGCGAGCATCATTAAATAGTCTCAGCCACTTCGGATGCGATGTGTTGGTGTGAAGAAGTCTTCTAGAACTCGCAACCCATCCACCGACGGCGGAGGATACGTAAACGATGCTTACTTTACAGCCTGGGCACCAGAACTTTGAGGAAATACCGTTGTTCAAATTGTAAGCCGGGTTCTCGTCGTCTTTTCCAGGATCCGTTGTGGGCCCCCAGCATTGAAATCAACCCCTACCAGGATTCGCTCCTTTGTGCCCATAATAAAACCCTAAGAAAAAACTTTCGTTGAAAGTCCGGCATCATCTCATTTAGGCGTAGATATAAACGCTACCCAAAACACCGAACCCATACAAAGCCATCCCCTCGGCCTTGGACTGGAACCCAAAGTTGGGGCCATCCCAAACCCAGATGGCAGCAATATCGGATAAGTCGATATGCCACGAAGCTGTATCCTTGTTCCGGTATTGTTTGCTCATTAGCACTAGATTCGCCTTTCACTTCGCTGCCAACTGTGCTGGCAACTCATAACAGGTTGCACTTCACTACATGTCAATTTGCAGTCGGACTGCGGAGTTAGCCGCGTCCTAGCCCTTTCAATTTCGCCCTGAAGACTAAACACCACCTCGAGCCCGCACAATTCACTTTTTCTGTGCAAATTTTCTGTGACCTACGTGGTTGCATCTACGGTATACTGTCCTGCTGTTGGATTCCCGGGATCTCCA
Organism: Hermetia illucens; assembly: GCF_905115235.1. Classification (NCBI taxonomy): domain Eukaryota; kingdom Metazoa; phylum Arthropoda; class Insecta; order Diptera; family Stratiomyidae; genus Hermetia; species Hermetia illucens. The sequence goes on from NC_051849.1 coordinate 202,870,775, forward strand.
CTTAGATTGCTTTGAAGTGGACTGTCTTCTGACCTTTGGCGCTTACGGTATTCTCAGAGAAAAACGCAGCCGTTTCTGGTCTTTGCACATTTTCCGTTGCTGGCCATGCCCACCTGTAGAAAGAAATGCAGTCTAAGAGTTCTGCTAGTTTCAACAGCCTATTTCTCATGCTGGTGTTCTTCTGAGGAACGTTAAGAATCACAAGTGAAGCGCATTTTCTGATAAGCCTGTCCTCTTCGACACGAGCCAGCCTACTTAGCTGATATCTGAATTCACCTGCTCAGTTCTAGCGATTCTGCAGGCTACTGGAATAGCCGTCGCCGCATCGGCAGCCGTGTCACTCTGCAGGACTTTCTCTTTATATCGGAGTCACCAGGATGGATATTTCAGCCATTGCTGCCTTCTTCGCTGGGCCTTGCGGCCGCACTATGCTCAAGTGCATTCAACCCTTTCCCATTCCTTACTATTTAATCGATTTTATGAATTTTATTGCTTTTGGTCTCCACGAAAATCTTACCATCACATCATGTGCGGGCTACAATAGTCAGGAACGGTTGAACTCTCCGAGGAAAAGCCGTTATCCCGGCCTCCAGAAGGCCAACCTACGCTTAAGTCATCCCCAAATCCACACAAGGATCAGCGCTCGCTTGAGGCGATGCGGCCTACTTTCAATGGAAACTAACCGACCACGATACAGAAACTCTGATAACTTTCAGTATGCCCCAACATGTTCTGGTAACTAGTGGTTCACTCTTCATCGGGTGGCTTTCTGAAGGCCTAGGACGCAGATGTACTCCCACCTAGTAAGATGGAACTACTTACTCAGGCATCTCGAGGACATCACTCGCCGTATAGTGAGCAATCCGTTAGTAATTTCAGACGACCTTTTTTTCGGATATTGAGGGACTATTTAAACGACCGTGCCCTGCTCTACGAAACCCGTGAAGAACAGTTTAGAATGAGGCTCACATCCAGGGTCGATCGATCTATTATTGATCCGACCTACGGTAGGGGTCATCCCGACCATGGAACGGTCCCAAAAGTCCCCTCTATTCAGGTTGCTGAAATCATTATCATGTCGAACCGGCAGCGAAATACCTCGGCATCATCATAGATACTAAGATGAGTTTCTTCGACAAGATTTGAAACACCGCCGACAAGAGTGCAGCCAGAATGTTTGCGGTTTGCTGACTGATAGTCTAAGTTGAACGCCTCTTATCCAGTAGACGTCGTTTGTTGATGAGTGCAGTTCAGTCCGCCTTTCTTCACGGTTCTGAAGTATGGGCTGGCGCTCTCAGTAAGGAGAGAAACCTAGCGGAAATACGATGATCAGGAACTTTACGAGCCGCGTTCGCCTATCGTACTGTCTCGGAGCTAGCAAGAATGGCAATAGCAAGAGTTATTCTGCTCTCCACGCCACACACCGGAGGTCTATATAATTCAGAAAACAAGAGGGAAATAAGGAAGCCACCGCTTGTGAAGACAGTGCCCTTAATCTGAGCGCATAGGAAAGAGAATCGATGGGTAGACGAGTCACGAATCTCATCAGTGACAAGCGGGCATATTTCAGTCAAAAGCACGGTAAGGTTTGCTATTGAATTTTTTGATGTGAGTGCCATCGCTATCGGCTGTCGACGGAAGAGTGCCAAATGTGTCAGGACACCATAGTTGACGTCAAGTTGCAAAGCGAGGACGCGTGGGGCAGAGTGACATTCAAGCTATTGTTAAGACCAAAAGGAGGGATATGGATGGAAGAGACAACAAGGTAGTTGAAGTTCCTTAAACAGTGGGGTCTGTCCTCCTATATTGAATACCCCCGGGTGAACCTAAAGTGTCAAACGGCTCCAGTTTAGTGTCCTAGATGCAACAGAGGGTGTTCTAGTCTGAAACAGGAATCCGCTAGTTTGTGTCAAAATACATTTCATCCCCATTTCCGGGGAAGAATAAATATAAAATAAATTTATAAGTTATCTTTAGAGAGAAATTAAAACTTTATTCTAAAATCTAGAAAATCTTACTTTCCTTCAGTATCCGCTATTTTCAAAATGCATCAGATTGGGACTTCTGCTGGCATATTCTGTAGTTTCTCCATAAAATTGAATCACTAAAATATTAAACAAAACTCTGAAAACCATTTCTACTAAAACGCCACCTATTACCACTAAAATATTTGCAACAACTTTCCCAACTTCATCTTTCAAAACTAAGAGTTCATTCTCAAAAGAACTTCACGCCCGATTTGCAAATAGATCGACCGTCCTAAGGTAGGTCAACAGGGCACACCGTATAATATTTGAATAGCGCTCTAAAGCGTACTTGGAGCTGAACGTAAAATAAACAATTTAATTAAATGTTCATAGTTGCAGGAAAAGCACCCGGAAAACGCGTATCCAAGCTGGAAGAAGCACACTTCCATCATGTCGTCCTAGAATCCTAGAATCTCCCATAGCTGCTGAAACACCTGTTGCTTTTCCCGCAACTAGGAACGATCGCTTCGCCACTTAAAATAGAAGGAAAGACTTTCATAAACAAGCTTTAATTTTCTGTAGGTGGCCATGGCAGATTATTCTATAATTCCAGTGGGGGATTCTTCCCAACACTTCTGAAAGAATTATAGCGAATCTTTTAATGAAAAGATGAGGCCAGTCATTTGTGAGATTTTTTTCTCGGCTTCCTACTTTTTCTATTTTTTCCCAGAATATTTTTCTTTGCAACTACAAAACTCAAGTTGATGTATTTGCGCAATATATAGTACATAAGCCCCACGGTAATTATAAGGCAAGAAAGGAAAATACGAAATACGACTTCGGAAAAATCGAAAAGGGAAGCTTCAAAGACTTCCTCCTCTCCTTAAGTAGCACAACTTTTCAAAATGTAAAAGAAAGTTATTCTTTGGAATATACTTTTCAAATACAGACACGTCTTACCAATCAACCTACGCAGGAATGTGAGGTTTATGTAAGGAATAGAAATAGAGAGGAATTTCTAATTAATTAAGTTACTCAAATTAACGGTGGCCTGAAAAAGATAGCACAGTTTGAGTTTGTCCGTCCTAATTTGTTTATATACGTGAATATGTATGATATTGGCATCATTAAAAGTTTCTTTTAAGATTCTGTGAGAAAAAATAGATCTTCTGTCTATTTTCCTTCTTTTCGCAGACGGAAGCCACTAAAAAGGTACTGACCATGAAAAACTGATGAAATATAATTAGGCTCTCTATGGTTTCTCTGCGTCTCTCCATGCTCTCTCCACTTTCATCAGGTCAGCCCACTTTTTCTAATTATTCTCGTCAACGATATCATTTATTCTGTGATTCCTCCCTTTGCAAGATGAATAAAATTATCGATACTACAGTGTGTCCATAACGTAATGCAATTGGTAATACACCTTTAAAAATTTTGAAAACCACCCCCTCGTATATCTACACACTGTTCCAGCAGTACCATACTAATAAACCTGCACCTTCCCTCTACCTCATGGTACCCAACATAGGTCCGGTCTGTCTTACTTCCCGAGATACACCTCGGTTTGGACGAGCACGCTCCCAGCGCCCGCTTCACCTTCCAGGTTCCATCTAGTTTTTGAGGCTTCCTTTGGATCATCACTACTGCAACGTTAATTGTGGTGGAATACTTCTCGGACCTCAGGATCCCATCAACCAAATTGGAGAGTGTTATATTTACATTCATTATTTTGCTCAACCTCATGCTCTCCTCTAAGAACCAAGGACAATTGGACGTGACGTGCTCCCAGCTTTCTGCTGTAGCCGTACATTTAGAAGAGTCGAGAGTCCCATCCTACCGACAGTAATGTAAATACTTCCTATATCCACCGTACCCTATGAGGACTGATAACACGGGTGCTACCCTGGTTAGCCTTTAGGTGTTTGTATCCATTCCTGAATTCAAGCAGATTTGGTATTTCCTGACTCTGAATGCAGATGATTACGTGAGTGGCTAGGGTGTCGCAATTTCCTCTAGTAGTGGAGATGGGCATTGTGGCGTCATAGCTAGAATCCAAACTGTTTCCTATAAATCGAATTGGGAAAACTTGACTTGATAGATTTGTAACCCAATCACTAACTCAACTATCAAGATAAATGCCAAAAGATCCCCCATAAGGCGTGTTGGAGTGTAGGTCCCTATTCCAAGCCAAACAAGTAGCCCACATGACCCTCTAGAATAGAATAAACGCGTGGGAGGACACTTAGATACCACTTTGTCAGAATAGCAGTGCCAATGGCTTTTGGATGTCAATCAGATAATTCACTTCTTTCCATGAGTAGGGTACCAGTGCTGAATGCTAGTATAACCGAGAAGAAAAGGATACCAAACCCTAATAGCTAAGTGATAGAATAGCACATAACTTACATACCCGTTTCGTCCCCATTCCCCTTTAGTCCTTTTACTTTTCTCATGTTCAAAATTCAATGCATTTCTAGATAAACACGAAATCCAGTCAGCACAGGCGTGAAAAAAATACTTAGCAACACATCTACTGGTTCAACCCTGAAGGAAAGCACCTCTTTCTCCAGGGGTAATAATTCCACCTAACATTAGTATCTAGATCCTTAGATATCAAAACCGAAGGACACTGATAACAGAATTAACGTCAATAATGGCAGGTGGCCAAAGCGTACTTTAGGTCCCAGCGCGAAACATGGATTGGCACCCACGATGGAGCATAAAACGTGACTGGGAAACGCCTGCGGAACCAACACCAACAGTTCTACTATCAAACTTTATCTCCACCTCCACGTGGTGACCGCTGGGAGCTCTTTCTTAATGAAAAGCTGCAGACGGAGAGGAATGAAGGCGAGTTTCCCGCGCCTGAAAACGGGGCAAATTGTACCAACTGGTCCTCCAGGTTGGGGGTTAGGTAAGGCTGGCAACCCTTCAAGGAAAACAACTTGTTACGAAGCCACGGAAGGAGCCTCGGACTGGACTGGCAACACAACTACGAACCCGGCAGCAGCAACAGAATAAAAATTTTCCCATTTTCTCATGGATTGTGCACTCCCTGTACAGAGATGGAGCTGCCAAGCAGTTAGCCGATACCCGGTCCGAATATAAGGCTGATGTAACAGCGTTGCAGGAGATGCATTGGACAGGAAGCGATTTCCGGGAGAAGAAACACTACACCATATATTATAGCAGACATCTAGTAAACCCTGTGCTCGGAGTAAGTTTTGTTAATCAGAAAGTGGTCCACAGACAAGCGTGGGCCTCTCCAGATGGTCCCGTTTCAACCAAATTGACAATGTGTTGATCGTGTCTTGATGAATATCAGAACATATAAGGGAGCCAATGTAGACTCGAATCACAATCTCGTTGACATTGTCCTCCGGGCTCGGATAACAACACCACCCAGACTCCCCTCTGACAATCAGAAGAGAATTAACACTGAAGTCGTTCAAAACACCAACCCCCCCCCGCTCCCTCCGCCTGTAACACCTATAAGGGGGAAATGGATGCCGCAATAACCTTGTTAGCTGCGGTTATCCTAGAAATTACGGGTTGTCCTGGAGATGAAGCATCAACAAATGATAATAATAATAATAATCGTTGGCGCATCAATCCATGTTGGATCAGGGCCTTGAAGTGTGTTAGAGCACTTCATTCAAGACCGTAACGGTACACTAGGAGGCAATGTGGTCAGCATTGCGCTCGCCCGAGATTATTACCCTGATTTGACTCAGGTACTCATTCACAGCTGAGTCGACTGGTGTCCGACGTCAAATCACGATACAAATTCCACTGCCACCAGTGAGATTTGAATCGCGACCTTCCGTACGACAGCCTTGCGCTCTAACCACCCAGCTATCCGGACACAACAAATGATGAAGCATCAAAAAACGACCTTCACAATCACCTGAAGAACATCATCATTGATACGGCCACAAACATACTTGGCCCCAGCCGCAAAAAGACTGGGAACGGCTTGTTCGACGATGAGCTAGCAATGGAACTGAAGAATGCTGCATAAGAGACTTACAACAAACTCCATCGAGTGAAGAAGCGATTTGACAGGCGGAAAAAGGAAGCCTGGAAGAACCAACACGTGTGGAGGTCCTGGCAACTGAAGACGACGGACAAAGACTGCCACCACCAAGTATAGAAGCAACAATCCGTGCAATTCATGGAATTACAGCTGAATTGGTTAAATATGGAGGCGACCAATTACACCAAGTAACTTATGCTCAAGGTGTGGGACAGCGAATCAATTCCTGACGACTGGCAACGAGCTTTTATCTGTCCAATACCTAAATATCAAGTAGTGCAGCAATAAGGAAGGTATCACATTGTTGAGTACCATCTATAAGACATTCTCCGCTACCTTGCTAGGTCGGATAGACCCATGCGCCCAGAATAGCCCATACCAAAGAGGCTTCACTCCAGACAAATCAGATTTTCTCTCTGCGGAAAACGATGGAAAAACTGCCGGAATATGGCCATCAGTTGCATCTTCTTTTCATCGACTTTAAAGCCGCCTATGACAGAATAGCCAGGGTAAAACTGCACACGGTCATAAGAAAATTCCATATATCAACGAAATTGATAAGACTGACTAGGCTGACCCTGACCAATGTGCAAGGCCAAATAAAAGCAGCAGGATCACTCTCAAGACCATTCAACATCAACAACGGTCTACGACAAGGGGATGCCCTATCATGTGTCCTCTTTAACCTGGACATGGAAAAACGGATCCGTGATGCTGAGGTAAATTCGAGGGGTGCGATCCTCTTTAAGTCCACCCAAATACTGGCCTATGCTGACGATATCGACATCATGGGAAGAACAACCCGAAATGTATAAACTGCCCTCATCCAGATCGAGCAGGCGAGGATGAGGCGAGATTTTGGGCTGCATATTAATGAAGGCAAGACAAAATATATGATGGCAAAGTCAGCACCGAAAACCAACCAGCAACATCAAACCGCACTGGTCAACGGGGAAGAATAAAGATAGGAGATTACAAATTTGAGACCGTTGATGATTCCCCCTATCTAGGGTCGAAAATCCCAACCAATAACAGCTACGATGGTGAAATCCACGCACGGTTGTTGGCAGCCAACAGAACCTTTTTCCACTTTCAAAAACTGTTACGCTCGAAACGTCTCTGCCGGTGTCATTGGTCCAAGGAAAATGTACTTTGAGCCAATGGGCAGGTACACTAGCATATTCCAGGTGGAAATTTACGCCATAGACAAATGTGCCTCCTTTAATCTGCAAAGGAACTACAGGGGGCAGAACATAGCTATTCTCACCGATAGCCAAGCAGCGATCAAGGCACTTAGGTCCAACCAGGTGAAGTCTAAACTGGTATGGGAATGCCTTGAGAGACTGAATACACTCGGCTCGTCCAACAAGGTCTGGATACTTTGGGTTCCAGGCCATGCTGGGTTGGAAGGCAACGAGGCAGCGGATGAACTAGCCAAGAAGGGAGCAGGGATACCTTTACATGGGCCAGAACCCTTCTGTGGAATCGGAAACGGTTTCATGGCTATGAATCTAAGAAACGAAGAGAAACGGTTGAGGGAAATATATTGGGCGGGCCTACCAGGGATGGAGCAGTCCAGGGTGCTTATGGGGGGATACGAACCCATGCGTACAAAGGATTGCTTAAACCTCATCAAAGAGAACCTCCGAATCATAGTGGGAATTCTCACTGGTCATTGTCGACTGGACTATCACCTAGGGAAGCTAGGGATATTTACGGACACCGCCTGCAGGTTTTGTGAGGAGGAGGACGAAACGTCTATGCACGTCCTGGGACAGTGTCCGACACTTGTGCAAAGTATTATAGGTCGATACATCTGAGAGAACACTTAATACCAGATGCAAAGCTGAAACATCTGGAAGTAGGGAACATACTAAAGTTCCTAACGGTTACAGGCCTGCTTGAGATACTATGATCAATAGGTACACTATAACCAGTAAAAGGGGCACAATAGTTCTTCAAGGACGCTGTGCGACTTTCCCTTAACAGAATAATAATAATAACGTCTCACCAAAGGGTGAAAGTTCTTACTGTACAGGACAATGATCTTGACAGTCCTCATGTATTCCTCGGAGACTTGGGTTCTTAGCAAGAAAAATTGCGAACTCTTGACCGCGTTCGAGAGAAGGATCCTCCGAAGAATTGTTGGCCCCTTACATGAGGATGGACGAGTTCGTAGCCTACATAACGACGAAATCTATGAGAGATACCATGACCGTCAGGTTGTGGATAAAATCCGGCATAATACGCTACGGTGTAAATAAGGGCAATATCTATGGTAGAAAAAGAAGACGAGGTAGACCTTGCCTAAGATGGAGCGATGGCGTAGGCCAGGACGCCAGACAGCTTTTAGGGATATCGAATTGGTGGACCTCGGCACAAAACCGGGATGTCTGAAGTTCCTTATTAAGGCAGGCCTAGACCGGGTATCGGTTGTTGCGCCGTTGATGATGATGATGATGTGTTATTTAAGTAAGTCACCATAAGTGCATCCTTTAATTTAATACTTATGGAGCTATGGATAATTGGACTTCTAATTCTTTTTCCTCTCGATCGACAAAATCAAGGCCAAATCCAATCGTGAATTTGGAAACTTTGCCAATATGATTCGCATAACAAAAAGACGACTAGCGGTTTCGTCCAAGGTAAAGGCAACCTATACTTTCGCATCTATCCTTGGAGCACCGTGGCCGGAAGGAGCTGTCACCCTTTGTTCGCTCTTTTATATACATAGATTCATCACCCAAAACAAATGGGAGCCGCTTCCGATGACTCTATCCTCAGGACAGAAATAATGCAGAATCTGATAGGTTGCTTCTGGGCTGCCCCTTCATTGTTGGGCTTAACCCATCGGGCATTCGCGGACTTTCGACTGAAATGGGTATTTTTCAAATCTCCACGATCTTCCAGTGAACTACGCCGGAAATTTACACGTGATAACCACTCCTTAGACTTGCGGGCCTACCAAGAAACCCAGAAGGACTCCAGCAATAGATAAAATTTCTTCTCATATACTACCTCCACCTGACATCAGATGCAAACACACCCCCCAATGATACTTCTACAGCCCACCGAACAACCAAAACTATGGCCATTTTTCTAAATTCTTCCATGCGAAAATAGACTACGAAGTACAAGAAAAACAAGCCCCAGGATCCGACCAATAACGTTCCTGAATAAACTCAATAACACTAATCCCAACAAAGTATTACGACAAGACTGTAGGAAAAATGCTTGAGGAGTTACGTCTATTCTGCAAAATTTCAATCCATTGCCAATCTCTAAACGGAGACAACCGGGAATTATATTTCTACCAAAGTACCACCGTAGAAAAATCTCTAGCAGCAGGGCGGCCAGCACATTAATAAAATTCTTGGAGAGGCCAAAACGCTGAAAATAACATACATACATACTGAATTGTATTCAAAGGTGAAAAGCGCCCTAAACCTTTGTGTTCATCTAAATATACACAAGGCTAACCTATTATAGAAAGAAATAAAATTACAATAGAAAAGGACACATTTGGTTAATTCGATTTGGAGAGAGAGATGGCTGACAAGTTTTGGTAGCATCTTGGGACTTACCCCGTAGATCTTCCGAGAGCTCGCCCCAATCTCCTATTATTCTACAACATATATGTATCTCTAGACGACCCATTTGTCAACCACACCGCGGAAAGGGATCGCATTGCAATGAAATTATCCTCCTTTTTCAATGTGTGACCTATCTACTGCCAGTTTCGCCTTGTAATGGATACGTTTACTGCTGTTTGGCCCGTTCGTTTTTGGTGCCACCGCCAACGATTGACAAAGTTCGATTATGACCGGTAACAAACAGGGAACCTTGGTTTTGTTGATGTTTACTATTGCTTCTTCAAACCCAGAGCCGTCTTGTCAAGATCCAGAGCCTAGTGATTAGGCAAGCAGGTACTATAAAAATAGTCGTGATCCTCCACGTCCCTAGGCCAAAGTAACATAAAGGACATCATCGATGGTGAAAAAAACATTGATGACAGGATCAAAGCTGCGATTTCGATTTCCAATTCCTGGGTTATGTTGTCTCAGTACACCATGTAATGACAAATCTATTAGTTTCCTCTGTTAAAAACGCTGCTGAAAGCCATCTAAAAAGCAATGAGCAGCATCCAAAGGGAGCCGCGTTGTTCCAGAATGTTCCTAAGAAGGCTGTTAAGAAGGATTCAAGGCAAAAACGTACTGGCTCCTTATTATTAATTAACCTTGAAGTTTCAGAATGTATGAGGCGCCTAGTGGAAGATATCCCGCTTTATATAATAATAATAACTCCGCCGAAGCCGGTGCCAAGCCGGTTGTGAAAGAAGGAGGGATGGAATGGCGTACGCTACCGCAGCGTCTCAGGGGGTAGGCGAAGAAAGTGCAGGAACTTCGCAGTCTTGTAGATTACTCACTAAGGGAGCTATCTCAACACCTGGCAGCTAGGGATAAAATGCACCACCAAAAATGAGAAGAAAGAGCCGGGAGTTGTCTGACTTGGTAACTGGGTCGGGCTCTCGTAATGGACAGCACGGCGTCGAAACCGCTAGTCGTGGGGCGGTTCGACGTCTAGGCGCCACGGCGACCAGGAGCGCAGCTCCGCCTCCTGCAGCTGCTTCGCCACAATCTGTGGCGACCACTTCAGCAGGTTCGCGTAGGAAGCGGATGAAATGGACTGAAGAAATGAACCTCTTCATCATCCGCTCCTACTACGAAATAACAGCGGGGGGCGGGTACAACATCTTACCGCCCCTTGTCGCACCAGAGATTCGTCGAGCGTGCAGCGAGTCGCAGACCAGTACCGCTTTATTACTCGCAGCGACACAATTCCGGCCACCATCAGGGAGCGTGTTCGACTTGAAGTCATCGGGGAAACTAGTGACCGAGAGTCGATGGGGGCAGAGGCGGCGGTATCAACAACACCACGCCGCACTGCAGGTAACAGTTTCAGTACTCGCCGAAGCACTCTTCTGCACCGTCCAGCTGAAGTTTCCGCTGAGGTTCGGACGAATTCTAAAGAGCGTGTATAGAATTCTCGGATATGGATCCTTTGCATAGACCAGATATTCCCAGGCTCTATGCATCTCTAGCAACTCCCGGAATTCTATTATATCTCAAATCAATGATGAGACTGCATCTCGACTGTGTGCTGATATGTCGCTGCTGCAACTACAATCACTTGTGTATGGTGGTGCAGTTGTGGCTATCAGATTGCACGGTTAGAAGATTCGCTTTCGCGTTATTGGTTTGAGTGACAGAAGAGATCCACCATGGAAACTTCGTCTGGAACATCGGCGGGGCTCACTAAGGCAGGGCATTGCTAAACTGATTCAGATCAGCACTGGCAATGCCAGCCGACGGGGGAGAAATAAAGTGCAGTGGGTTTACCGGAACTATGCCATCCCCTGTGAGACACCCGTTGTTGAAATTCTGGACACACTAAAACAGAAACTTTCTGTCATATGCAGTCGGTTACCACAGTATGGCGAAAGTTATTCCAGACGTGTCCAGAATGCAACATACGCGAGGCACCAGCGGAGCTTTTTCAGATCTCTCAACGAATCCCAATAGAGCGACCAGACAATACAGTTCTCGGTGACGGAAGCGAAAGAATATTGGGGTGGACTTTGGGGGTTACCTGTCCAACATGCTGAGTGGATCACCGCCGAAGGCACCCGCCATGCGAATACACCTGGCATGAATTTTGCGGATGTTACCGAAGAGGAAGTTTGAAGAGCCATAAACAGTTCGAAGAACTGGAGAGGCCCAGGTCTGGATCGGGTGCAGAATTTCTGGTATAAGAAATTTACCAGCGTACACAGTTGGTTGGCACGCAGTATAAATGAGGTCATGAGTCGGCCGGAGGAATTTCCACCTTTCCTCACTGCGGGGATTACCTACTTTATCCCTAAGAAGGGCACGGTGCAGGACCCCGCAGACACAAGAACGATCACTTGCTTACCAACCCTTTACAAATTCATAACGTCCATTATTAGTGGAAGAGGCAATGCACACCTCGAGACAAACAACATTCTGTCCGAGGAGCAGAAGGGCTGCCGAGTTGAGTCAAGGGGTTGCAAAGAGCAACTCATAATCGATTCGGTAGTGGTAGGACAAGCAACTAGGGGCCAATGAAACATCTTTAGTTGCTATACCGATTATGCGAAGGCTTTCGATAGCATTCCGCATACCTGGCTAATCGATGTCTTTCATCTGTATCGCATTGACCCGAAACTAAGTTTTTGGCGGCAGTCATGGAAGGGTGGCACACCACTTTATCAGTGCGTTCATCTTAGGGTGATAATACTTCAGAGACCACCCATATATGGAGGGGCATCTTCCAGGGGGATTCATTGAGTCCCGTTCGGTTTTGCATGGCACTGAACCCCCTTTCATCGCTACTGAATGATGATAGAAGGCATGGTTTTGCATTAAATTATAGCCTACGTGCTAAGTGCGAACTGACACATGATGTACTTAGATGTCATCAATCTGTATGGTGGTACTGATGACCACCTTAGAAGCCTCTTGCGAATAGTTGACAAGTGCCGAATCCAAGCCATCTGCAAGAGTCATCACGAGCCACATGCTTGAGTTGGAGATCTGAAAGATGCCCTGCTGTCCGAATTCCTGCGACGTGTAAAATTGGTACTGAAATCGCATCTCTCGGGGAAGAAAAAAATAAGCGCATTGAATGTATTCGCTATCCCTTCACTGGCTTATGCATACGGAATATTGCCTTGGACGAAGACCGATCTGGAAAACGTCTAGCTGCGGATACGGACTACTATGTCCAAATTCCGAATGGATCATCCAAACTCTGCCGTGGAACGGATGAACCTGCCTCGTGACATCGGAGGTAGGGGCGTGGTTGACGTGGCGGCACAACATCATCGCCAAGTCGACTCGCTGTGCGCTTATTTTTACAGTAAAGAGCAGGCGAGTCCCTTGCATGCGGCTGTCTGAAAGGCATACTGTGGACTGACTACACTTAACTTGAAGGATCGATTTTCAATCCGCTGAGTGGGGTGAAGTCGGACCAAGAGAGGATCGGTGAATGAAATTCGAAGACAATGCACGGTAAACACGTGAACTGCATTTGTCGAACAGATGACTATCTGCTGGGGAGGTCTTTGCTGAGACGGAGGACATTATCAAAATGGTGATCGCACTCCCGCTAAGAATTACCACCTTATTTCACTCTTCCCCTCCTGGAGCAAACTCTTGGAAAAGTATATCAGCGACTGGTTGTCCGCCCACTTCAGGAACCTCATAATGAAAGAGCAACAGGGCTTTGCTAAACTTAGTTCCATTGCCTTCAACTTGCTCGACTTCACCAACTTTGTAGCCAAATGTCAAAATTTTCAGGAGAAGGTGTATATTATCTACACTGATTTATCTACAGCCTTCGACACCGTAAATTATAAGAGAATTTGGTCGGAACTCGCCTCTCCCTGCATTCTCATATCACTTGCTTTGGTTTCCTTCTTTCCTCTTCAAAATATCCTTCCTTTGGATGATCGCACATGCTACCCCTTTTCTCTTTCTTTAGCGTACAGCAAGACTCTATTCAGGGGCCTTATCATTTTCATTCTTTATCGGTGTCATTTCCCTCTCCTCAAGTGTTCCTACTCATTCCTCTATGCCGACGACCTTAAGCTGTTTACTGCTATTTGGACACCTATGGACTGTGTCCTTCTATAACCAAACCCAGACATCCTTGTTTGCTGATGCTTTCCTATTAGGTTAGCTATAAACGTCGGCAAATATCACTCGATTTGTTTCTCACCCAAACACTCACCCACATTCTTTTCTCTTAACGAATATTCTTTATCATATCAGAACCCCTCCCAAAACGTAGAAGACGGTTTGAGCAATAAACCCGCTTGGAAACCCACTGCCTCAAAGTAACAAATCAGATTGTCAATTTTGTCGGGATTTACGTTATACTTCACATCTGAGTTTGACTCCTTCTGACCCTCCTCTTCAACTCCGTTTTTGGTAATATATGTGGATGATGTCCTGCTGTGGTCAAGAGAAAACACGCAATCTCCCTGTTGGCAAGCCTCAACATCATCTTCAAAAAGGTTTCCTTCACAATGGAGACGGAAGTGGATCACAACCTGCCATTTTTGTATGTCAAAATAATAAACAGGGAAGGGGAGGTGGAGTTTTACATCCACAAGAAAATCACCCACACCCAACGAACCATTCGGATAACCTGTAACCATTCATGGGATCAAAATGCGATGTACACGGCCCCGCTAAGTGAGGAACACTTCGAGAAGGAGAAAGAATACATAATCTACACTGCTAAGAAGAAAGGTTACAAGGATAAAATAGTGAAGCATCTAATGAGACGAAACGAAGAACAACGGAAGAGGAGGGAGCTAACCCACTTAAGCAGACAACAACAAGAAAACTCAATGGACAGAAATAGATTCCCCTGCATCTACTCAAAAACGATGCGAAACATTAAAAAAATAATGGAGAAAACAAACCTGGTGCCGATGTCAACAAGCAGGAAGCAGCAACTAAGACAAAAACTGGGTTCCCCAAAAGAGTACCTACAAAAGAATGGAAGGGGTGGGATATACAAAATCGATTGTCCGAAATGTGATCAGATCTACGTGGAACAAACTAAAAGACTGGCGGCCACCAGGATCAGAGAACATTCAAGGGAAGCACGGGCTGCACTGAAGAAAGGACAAACAGCCTTACCCATCCAGCAGTCAGAGACTTTCCACTGAAGCTGCCATTGCTCAAATCTCCATAATGTTCCTCCATAATGTTCTTGTGATGAAAAGCGGAGCTACCAAGGAACTCAGAAGGGCTCCATGTGGCACCAGGTGCGAACACTAATTACTTAGTACGGAGAAATGTATGAAAACCAAAAGCCAAGTTGTTCCAGAATGTTCCTAAGCAGGCTGTTAAGAAGAATTCAAGGCAAAAAACCACTGGCTCCTTATTAATTAACCTCTGAAGCTCCAGGATGTAAGAAGCATCTACCGCAAGATATCCCGCTTTGATTAATCAAAAGTGGGTACGGTCATCAGATACACACATCGTCAGACGAATCAAAAAAAAATCTTGAAATGATTGACCTTCTTTGAGACCGCGGATACACTTCGGATTTTGATATTTGGCTCGACAGGACATTTCCTTGGTGAATGCAACTTGTGCAATTTGAATGAGGCTAAAACCTGCACCTACCGACCTAATGGGCTGAAGAATTTTTACACGTTGCTTTTGAGGTCATTATAAATTAAGGGATGCAGTCATTCCAACTTAAATAATTATTGTAAATTTTTATGCAGTCATACTTCCTGCTGGCTAACCAGATACACAGCAAAACTCCAACTCTATTTCGGAGAACAGGCCAGATAGATATAGGTAAATAGGGAAAACGAACAAAACTATTTCGGGTTTTATTAAGCAAGAATTGTTCGCACCGTTGTATCCAAATGTAATATTCCTTTTCGAAGGCTTAGGTAACATGACCATGGCAGTGGGTACAATATGTAGCCCAGTTTGAACTTCTGATGGTGGTAATAGTGGTCAAACTAATTTAAACTTTCCCCAAACAATACTACACACAATTTTGATTAGTTCATCTATGAAGTTCCATTTGTGCACGGCCAGCAGAATTGGCTCTTATTTTCAATTTTAAGGACTAACTTTTGCCAATTAAATTGATCATTGCCTATTAAATTACGAGAATTACAGGAAGACTATTGTAAGTGCGGCAGAAATTCCTATGTTCCAGTTTAGCCTGGAATTGTCGGAATTCCACACTTGGAGATTTTTGGGGAGTTTTTAGCATAAGGGGGAAAGTACGTCATAATTTATTTCTTTAATGAAGTCATCCAATCATTGCCTGACACAGACAGAACAAGTCCTTGGCCAACCTTGTGACTTAAAGGCCAATAATCAATAGCCCAACCACGGGTATCGGGTCTAGGCCAGCCCCCATAACTCTATGCATTCCCTGATTTGGGTGAAGTTCCACTAATTCGAAATCACAACTACTTGGCTTCTCGGGTTCCGTTTCTTCTTCTTTTCAACCATAGATATTACCCTTAAAGATTTTCCAGCCTGGACCGTCCTCATTCACTCGGATTAAGTGAGCCGCCCACCGCAGCCTTTGAACCGGAATTCTATCCACAAACTGACGACCGTGGTTTCCCCCACAAATTTCATCCTCCAACATGCAAAAGGTAGGTATAAAACTTCTATTTGGAGGGTATGTGGGATATCATATGAACAGTCTCGATTAGTACTTTTCAGATCAGGTCTTAGTTTTGACCCCAGTTGAGATTGGAGGATGTGAGAGGGTCGGAAAGGGTTAACATAATTTAAGGGAAATTGCCCAGTAAAAAAATCTGGAAGAAGTTCAGGATGATACTCCTTTATGACATCTAGACCTCCAAATACTACCTGTTCAGCCATTACCATTTTTTGGACACCAAGGGCCAGAAGCTCCGTTCAATTCATTCTAGGACGATAAAGCTTAGAAGAATATAAGATATAATATGGAGCATCAGCTGTATGAAGGATAGTTGGCCAGTTAGCCTTAGTCTTTCTGCCGCTACAACCCAAATCGAGCCTTGACCTCTCGGATGCATCGCCTCCAATTATATCGATCCAAAGATCTCCAGTTTGGAAGTCTTAGAATTGATCTGCATTCTGTGTCCACTGAGTACTCCCAACCTTTTCTCGGTTTCCCTTTTGGTCGGCTACCATCGGCTCTGTCTTTCAACACTCATTTTGGAGGCCTTCCCTCTTTTATTCGTTCGATGTGGCCAGCCCATTGCAATTTCCGGATTTTGACTAGCGTCGATGTTGGTCTGTCGTCAAATAATTCAGATAATTCATGATCTCCTTTCTCTTTCGGAGGACTTTTCTCTCGGCCTGTTTTTCCGACATTTGCATCCAAGTCCACGTCTCGCGTCCATATAGCAGAACAGGACGAATTAATATCTTGTAAATGCGTACCTTATTGCATCTGGGTACTTTTCTAGACCTCATTATGGGGAAGACCGCATAATATGCTTTACAAGGAATAGTAATCCGCCTTTGGAGTTCGTGCTTTTCGTTTCCGTCCTTCGCGAGAAGGGCTCCTAAGTAGACGACATATTCGAACATCTAGTTAAAGAGGCGGGTAGGGGCGAGACCACCCCCTTGTTTGAGTCTTGACACTATAGGAAAGCTTTGTGTCAGTTCATTTTGAATTTTTACCTTGCCTTTTTGTTCACCATTGTGGCTCTTACTAACAGGACTAACTTCAGTGGGATTTTTGCTGATAAGTTTCTAGATTCGACTAATGAGCTCTGTTCCCTCTTCTTTCAAGAGCTAAGCTGGTATACAATAGATTTCAAAAGCTTTTTGTGATTTTGATTTAAACAGACATTCCCCTACTTCGTAAAAAGTCGGGGGGTATGGGCACATCTTCTCCGTTTGGGTCATCCAAAGTGGCAAAGGGGTGAAGATGTTTCGCCGTTGAGTTCAAGAAGTCTTGATCTTGCTTTCATTTGAGTCCCGTCACTGATGTTGTTGCCATTCTGATCTCTACCGGGTGTGGTTCACAGTTTGAAAACTATCCTCATCTGTTTGACACTAGAAGGTCAAAGGTGGATGGAGGTCACGTCGGGGGTAGCACAGGGATCCATCCTAGGGCCGGACCTCTGGAGAGTCGCGTCTGGTCGGCTATTCAGATGATGTCGCAGCGCTTGTTGCTGGATGCACTGTCGAACTGGCGCAAAGCAGACTCGGCATATTGATGCGACGGGTAAGTGGACGGATGACTACTCATGGTTTCAACCCTGCATTGGAAAAAACCGAAGTAGTCATCCTTACTAAAAAGAGAATTCCGACCCTGCGTCCCATATTGTTCGCGAGTCGATAATCGAGTCAAAATCAGCGGTAAAGTACCTCGGGTTGACTCTTGACTCAAAGATGAGCTTTTCTGAGCAAATCAAAGCAGCAGCGAACAAGGCTGCGGCGTGAGTTTCGGCGTTAAGTAGGCTAATGCTACGTCTAGCAGGCGACATCTCCTGATGAGTTCAACGCAGTCTGCCCTGCTCTACGGCGCAGAGGTATGGGCTGGCGCTCTTAACAAGGAGGTATATCGTGAACGCCTCGCGCAGGTACAAAGACGGGGAGCTTTGCGGGTGGCGTCTGCGTACCGCACTGTCTCTGAACCGGCCGTGATAGTGATCGCCGTTGCCGTTCTTACTAAGGAGCGTCAGTCCATATACAAGCGCAAGGGAGATGAGCCAAGGGAGGTGGTTGCTCGCGAAGAACGGCAACGCACTCCAGACGAGTGGCAGCTCTCTTGGCAAAATGGAGGGAGGCAGATGGACTGCGCGGCTCATCAGCAACTTAGGTGCGTGGCTGAATCGGAAGCATGGTGAGACTGACTATTTGCTTACCCAATTTTTAAGTGGGCATGGAAGTTTTCAGTCTTACCTGCACAAATTTGGAAAGGCGCGTTCTCCGGATTGTGTGTTTTGCAATGGAGTTGTGGATGACGCCCACCACACTTTTTTTTTTCTTGTGGAAGGTGGGATGGGGTTCGTCAGCAGCTCTATTTAAACACAGGGGATCTCTCTCCAGACAACATTGTCGAAGAGATGCTGAGAACTGCTGACAGGTGGAACCGTGTTGCCCATTACGTTCGGGCCCTTCTCGTTGCTAAGAAGATAGAACTCGACCGGTGGAGGAGCCGGATGGAAGGGTGTTCCTTGAACTGACGCTTCTCTTCCTCCTCTCCCCTCCCGTTGGGGAAAGGAATTCCCAGATTTGAAGGGTCCGCAAGGCGGAAGAGTTCGAGGACTAGCCCGAAGTAATGTGAAAAATGGTTCCAGGCTAGCTCTCTGACGATGGGGAGGTGTTAAGTTGGTTAGTCCGACGGCGTAGCGAATCGGGAGTCCAACACTGTGTGCGTAAATGCATTCACCTACCCTTAAAAAAAATCCTCATCTGTTAGACTATGTTCAATCTGCAGATCTTCTTATCGCATCGCCTTAGTTCGTGACACTTGTCTTCTGTGACTGGAGCTCGTCTTTCGATTAGTTGTCGGTAAGCTTCGTTTTCTTGTTAATGTTGGACTCCCGATTCGGTACGTCGTCGGACTACCAACTAAACACCTCCCCATCGTCAGAGAGTTAGCCTGGAACCGTTTTTCACATTACTTCGGGCTAGTCCCCGAACTCTCCCGCCTTGTGGAGCCTTCAAATCAGGGAATTCCTTTCGTTTTCGTTTTCTTGTTAATCGCTTCCAGGCAGGCATCATTGAATCATTCGTTATGGTTCCTCTGTTTTACATGCCCAAGGATGTTTTTAGTTTCACTCTGGATACCATCCCTAATTTTCGTTTTTCAACTTTTCCACATTGATTTTTGTAGTCCAGCTCCTGTGGCTGTGGCTGTTTCTCGGTTACTCGACAACAGTATTTTCCTCTAACCAGGAAATGGTCTGAGTCACAGTTAACATCTCCTGGCGTCCTCACGTCCGTTATATTTGAGGCAGCCTTTTTTCGACGGGTGATTTCATTGAATATCTGCCAATCTGGTGATGGCCACGTCATTCTATATATGCTCATAAGGGGGAAGCAAGTGCAGGTTACCACTGAATCTTTGTTACTGTCGAAGTCACTCAGTATTTGGCCATTATCGTATGTTTCACTATGGAGCCTCTGGCCTCCTCTTATGCCTCTATCCAATAGTTTGTTCAGCATTGAATAACGTCAATAACACTTTGATGTCATCAAATGTGTAGAATTTGTGTTTAATAACATCGTCTTTCTCCTCCGTTGGTGCATGGTAGCGGATTAAGCAGATTCGTTCATTAATTGGTTTTCAATCAGTTACCAGATGCCTGAATGTGTCCATTTTACGTTGCCAAGATCGTTTGATGCGTTCAGTACGGGACTGTAACCTGGGTTGCTGAGCATGTTGGTATTTTCAACGAAAGTGTTGTCAACACTTCCCTTAGTCTCCTTCCAGAAGGGCCGGTCTGGATATTCTGCTGCTTTCATTGCAAAACAACCTTTCACCCCGTGGAGTAGAGGTGGCATTCGATAACAGATCTGTCGATGTTAAAATACAGGAGACGTTCTACAGGATGGCAGCTGTGTACCAGATCAGAGTGTAGCCCTGTGATCCCTACCACCATTTGACCACCCACACTATTTTATTTCATCCTCCTTCTCCTTTCTTTGATATCGGGGGAGATCTCGGAATTGGCGAACTCCTCCTGAAAGGGTCCACTTTGCTGGCCCCAAAGTGCTTCCAGTGCTTGCCTCTCTAGAGCAAATGCTGTGGGTACCAAAACCATCTTCGTTCGTAACGATCATCTTTCTTAGTGCTATTTGTTTTCTTGGTAGGGTCGCGCCTACTTCCCCAAAGCTAAGTCCTTTGTAGAATCAGATTGTCCGGTGGCGAGGTTACTTACTCTGAAGACACTGCAGTTGAAAGATATCAAAATCCAGGAGCCCGCTTGTTCATTCCCAATCATCAGCAGTACTGTTATTTCGAAGTTTTGTTTTCCGCTTTTGTCATGCTCCTAAAGTAAGACTGAGAAAAAGTCCCATACGTCAGTGCATCAACAATAGTGCGAACACTTCCAGTGAAGAATTTCAATACGTCCTGGTCATATAAGCTTTAGTCAGAGCCGGTTTCGCACCTAAAATCACTCCCGCAGATATCAAGGAGGCAATAGTGAAGTAATTGCAAATCGAGCCAATCAAGGCAACAATCCACCTGATCCACGTAGACATAAAGTGTTAATCACAGCATCCAGACTTGCGAAATTTCTTCGATCTATCTTGACTATCAGTAATCTTTATATAACCGAGTTCGTCGAAGAATGTGAAACTAGAGCCACAACTCAGGCCACTCAGCCCCTGCTCGAGTAGTATCAAGTCCTTCGAAGCGCTTTCATGGAGGAAATGTAGCAATAAATCAGAGAACTTCTTCTTCTTTAATGACGCGACAGGCCAAATCGGACATTATCCTCCAGGATAGACTTCTTCCAGCAATCTCGACCCTTCAATCCCGTCCTCCAATTGTAAAATTTCAGCAGCATTATACTGGCCTCGCCCACTGAGTCCTCCTACCATTTTTTTTGCTTTCCCACTGGGCGGCGTCCTTTGGGTGTGCCTCTGAATATCATGTTAGGTATTCGCTACTTGTCCATCCGTTCAACGTGACCGACGCACTGCAATTTTCGTAGTTTTACCACATATGCTGCTGAGTCGTCATAAAGCTGGTACAACTCATGGTTGTATCTAATTCGGGCGTCAGCTCCAAACTTTACCGGTCGAGGTATTGGAAGTAGAACTTTACCTTCGAATGTGTCGATGGATTTTTCCAACGCCTGCGTTAGAGTCCAGGCTTCATAGCCGTACAGTACCACAGGTCGTATTATGGTCTAGTAAATGCGGAGCTTATTTTTCCTGTGCACCCTTTAATTTTTCATTTTCCATAGGATTGAATAGTATAATTTGTTGGTCGTCCTTAATCGTCGCTGTCTTCTTGATTGGGCTCTGAATTTTGTTTCCTTTCATTAATTCTTAGGCCGAGTTCTTGCGCTGCTTCATTTAGTTGTAGGAATACTTCCTTGGCGTCTCGAATTGAAGATGCCATGATGTTTATGTCCTCAGCGAATCCCATTATTTGCGAAGATTTATGGAGCAGTGTTCCCGTGGTATCGAACTCCAGTTTGAGGATAGCATATTCAAGAGCTAAATTAAAAAGCATGGGCCGAGTCCATCTCCTTAACTTAATCCGCAGTTCGTTTGGAAGCATTGCATTAGCTCGCCAAGCACTTTCCCATGAGATTGAGTTTTAACCATCGTCAGTTCGGTGGCATGATACGTGCTCGTCGTTATTGAACTCATAGCACTTTTCTAATCGTTGTTTGACCATGAAAATTTGGTCCATCGTGGATCATCCTTTTCGAAATCCACATTGGTATTCACCAATTCCTTTGCCTGCATATGATTCTAATCTAACTTGGATGATTTTCGTCAGGATCTTGTCAGACGTGGACAAAAATGAAATGCCACTGTAGTTGTCACAGATAAGTTTGCCACCTTTGTTGTGTATAGGACAAACTACGCTCTTGCGTCACTAGCGCTCAAAAGAACCCCCCTCAACTTTCCTGAGCCTGGTGCTCTGATGCAGCTTTGTAGTTGTGGGCGGGCCTTCACGGTATATTTCGCCAACTTTTTAGGTTTCTTGGATAGCTCTTCCATCTAGGACGTATTCGGCCACTCAGGATGCTCATTTGATTATCACAATCCCATTAGTTCATTGCAATGTGCAAACATGTGTTCATAAAGAGTCTGAAAAGAGAGGGTATTAGGACATATTTACATGTCAACAGATTTGCCCCTAGACACCACTTGCGATTCTGTGATGTGACATCTGACACGACTCTGTCTCTTTGTCAAACACGCTTTTTCTGCTCAACCTATTGAGACGGAATTCGGTGGACATACATTTGCAACCTACGGAATCCCTCCCCCTCATGATTTTGTGTGGAGTAACCATGCAGGCAAAGACAGGGAGTACAACTTTTCCTCCTCCACTTTTTCATCTATTTATTCTGCCTTCTATTTACTGACGCCTCCGTTGCCAAAAACTTTTTCGGACGAAGTTATTTTTTGCCCTTACAGCCTTCAACTTTAGACTTTTGGAACTTTAGTCAAAAAATATATATTGAAGGTCTTGAAAATTTGCGGTTGTATTTGACTGAGAATATTTTATCACAACCGGAAGGTGATTATCCATCAAGAATACTAAAGAATATACCTTCCCAGAAACGGAAAATTTAAGGATTTTCACCCGGTCATAATTCAATAAAATTGTGTGAAACCATAGACAAAAAAGCGAGAACATTTTCTCGAGCTTCATTCACGCCGTCCTCAATGACTGCTACACTTTCACAATTTTCGTTTTTTTTCAAAGTCACCCCACTCCATTGACCGACCCTCAAACTTTCATTATCAACTTAAATTGGAAAAAGCCGCACTCAAACACGTACCCGGAAAACTGTAAGAAAGCCGGAGCACCAATAGCTACTCAGATATTCTCTATTCATCCCACGTTGTATTCGTGTCATTATCACGTGTCGTTGCTGATGTACAGGACCAATGTAAGCAGGGGATATAGGAAGTACCAAAAACAAGTACACTCAAGTGGAAAACTGCAAAACTTCAATCATCAGCGTCATCAGCATCGTTCCCATCGCCATCACCATCATCCATAGCCATCATCCTCATCATCATCTCATCTGCTCGGTGCTGACGGGCTAACATGGTGACGCCATTGTAGGCACCTGGGTTTCACAGCACTTGAATTAAACATCCTGTTTCAGTCCCCCCAACCCCACCCCTTCCGATGTCGGCCTTGTCTTAATAGTGTCGAATATTGGAAGCCTCCAGAGAAAATCCGTAAGGCAATGAAATTAGACACAAAATTGCATTTGAATACAATTAATTTTCCGTATAGTCTTATTGTTACGACAGAACAAGGACTCATGTGCTCAGGTAAGATAATTGTATTTCCAGCATTACAGTTGAAAGCTTTAAAGCGAGCGTCAGGACTTTATTGCGAGGTGAACAAAGTTGAAGGAAATACAAAATGTAAGCTACATCTGTAACTGGAATTGGGGATTCTCCGTCTTTTAGGCAGGAAGCTCCCACATTTGTGGGAATTATGTCTGTATTGTAAGTACTTTGTTGAATTTTGTTGCTTCCCATTTGGACGAGCGGAGGCAACATAACAATAAACGGCTGTTTCATTTAATGATCCTGAGACTTTGAATGCGGAAAGAACATACATATTGACTTTGGGTTAGGCGGAAATCCTGGATATTGTTCAGGAACGCAAACACAGGACGAGGAAAAACATGTTCTTCAGTAATAAGGGATGAAGAGTCCACCGTGGGTGTTGTTCTGTCCAAAATAATCCATTTTCAATGATATTAATCCCAGCTTTTCGACCCCTCCGACAACACCTTGTCGTGGTGAGGGAGCTCGTGATAAAAGGAAACAAAGGATTATAACTTTCCAAGTGGTAAGAAGCCACAGACTTCGAATCCACTCTCGACTTTGAGAAATCAGGCCATTGTCGAAGCACGGATTTTAGAGGCCTCACCTAATTCAGGTTTCTCCACAGAAAAATCTGTAGAAGACAGGCTCTCCACTTCAGTGGAAAACCTACACCCAGTGTCTACGGCGCGGTCAACCAAAAAGGATAGTTCAGCAACTCTCTTAATGAGAGGAACTGGTAACCTGACTACGGGCGGCCTGTCGGTGACACAGTTGTCTAACTTTTCTAAAATACGGGAGAGGAATGCTCGGCAGAAGGAAATTTTAGCCGCAGAGGAGAAGGGACTGCACGCTTGCCTGTCAGAACCTTCTCCTCCGCATGTACCCGGAAAAACGGAATAAAGGGAAGGTGGTAATTTGGACGCAACTGGTCTAACGCAGGTATGTGAACACAGATCCATGCAGTCCGGACTCCGTGAACCTGGGAGGGCTCCTAGCCGACGACAGCGAAAGGCATTGCGAAATAAGGCGAAATTTCTTCGAAATGAGAACATGGACGTTGCTACACCACAAAGTGCGGCGAAATCCAGAGAAATCGGACGCAAGAAAGCAGAACTTTCAACGGAAGGTGAGGGGAAACTGGTAACCCCGGTGAGATCCACACTAAACGCAGCAGACGTTTCAGTCAACAACGGTTTTCGTATTAGACTGCACTTATGGCTACAAACATAAGAGTTAGTCAAATTAACCTGCAGCATGCCAAAGCTCCTATTTATTGGTGGCAAAGCTAGTTGCAGGACTGCCATTATATATTTCTGGGTTCAAGAGCCATGGGTTTGTTTTAACAGAATCTGTGGTATTGGATCAATCAAGGACATTAGTATCTTCTTCGAGGAAAAATCCTCGACACCGCGGGTCTACGTCCTGATGTCAGAATTGTTAGAGGCAACCATGCTGAGACAACTCTGTTCCCCGGACCTTGTTGCTGTCAGCTTACAATACCACGTTAATGGTAAAAGGAGAAACGTCATAGTTGCCTCTGCTTATTTACCCTATGATTCTTTGTATCCTCCGCCGACGAAAGAACTAAGGGATCTAGTGGTGTATCCCAAACCAAGTGACCTTGAACTTTTAATAGGTTGTGATGCGAATGCTCAACATATTTGTTGGGGCAGTAACAAATGCAAGCAGAGAAGCTGTTTGATTATATCACTTTAGCTGATGTGATGACCGCAAACGTAGGATGCGCCCCTAAATTCGTGGGATAAACAAGAAGTGAAGTAATTGACCTTCACTTCAAAGTTGTTAGAATTGATGATGATGAAATCTCATTTTCAGACCACCGTTACTTAGAATTTAGTCTGACTATTCCAGGCGAACAGCCTGTAATATCTAGGATTCCGTCCTAACCTTAGGAAAATGGACTGGGTAAAGTTCAATGAACTTCTCGTGGACAAAGTTGAGCTCCCTAGGTGACTAAGGACTCCTTTAGCGATAGACGATCAATTGAAAACTCAGAATCGCACACTTTTAGAGTGTTTTGAAGAGGCTTGTCCTATTTCCCCAGGCCAACGTGGTAAAACAGTTCCATGGTGGAACCGAAAACTGCAGAGACTAAGAACATCAATCAGACGACTTCTAAATCGTGCTTGCAAAAGCAATAAAGATGAAAACTGGCTAAACTTCCGGAACTCATAGCGTGAATATAAGAGGCCCGTAAAACGTTCGAAACGAGGCTCTTTTAAAGCATACTGTGAGGAATTGGAAGATGACGGGGAGGCTTCCAGGCTGTGCAGAGTCCTTAATAAGGATGAGTCAGCCAAGTTGGACTCTTTTAAAAAACCGAATGGTACTTTCCAGACCTCCAGAGTTGAGTCTATACAGACTTTCTTGGAAGTACAAAACCCAGGGGAACAGTTGCCAGAAGTGGGAAGACGAGAATTGGCGGTTTCTGCAAACCCTGCAAAGGAAGAATGTTGCAAAGGGAATTAAAACACTGCGAGAGCGATTGTTACCAATGGAAACGGGAGAGCTGCTATAGTATCATGTGAACACTTCAAAACACCTGGCATGGATGGCATCTATCCAGTGATGCTAATGGAGGGTACAGGACACTTAGAGCAACTTCTTAAAGAAATTTTTGGAGGACATCTTGCTCTGGGCTACGTGCCTTCCTCTTGTCAGAAGGTGAAGGGAGTCTTCACACCAAAGCCTGAGAAAGATAACTATTCAAATCCAAAGAACTTCAGGCAAATCAGCTTAACATCATCTTCGCTGAAACGTCTAGAGAGACTGGTTGAGCGTCACATTCGCAAGAAGAGACTAAGGTCCCACCCACTAAATGCAAACCAACGTGCTTACCAAAGTGAAAGTCCTGTGAGTCTGCTCTTCATTTTTTGGTTTCAAAGATAGAGGATTCAACTCTAAAGGGCGAGTATGCGATGGGAGTGTTCGGGGACATTGAAGGGGCGTTTGACTGTGCGGTCTTCCAAAAGCTCTGTGATGCCGCCAGAGAGCATAGTCTTGACGAAACTCTATTAAGCGTAGATCCAGCGCTATGCTAACGCGAAGATTGCCGTGTGCTGAAGTGGGTGTTGATCGCTACCTAACAACAGAAACGCCGAAAGGCTGCCCTCAAGGAGGTGTGGTATCGCCACTTCTATGGAATATGCTGATCAACTCACTACTCTGCGAACTGCAAAATCTGCCAATACACGTTCAAGTTTAACGTGGCTGGGCTGGCAGTTGGTCGAAATCTCGAAATGGTGTGTAGAAATACACGACGCGCCATTGAGTTGATTGCCAGTTTTTGTCTTAGGCATGAACTTTCAGTAAATCTAAATAAAAATGATATTATTTACAAAAAGGAGGAGACTGAATTGTCTTTGCCTTCTAGAGATGGGGGGTTTAACTTGCTGGGGGAGTCGTAGCTCCGAGCAGTCAGACCATTGTTAGGCCCATTGAACTATTCCCGTAAATCGTCTATTCAATGGCTTCCCGCCTACGACATCCGCAGGCTTTAGCGAATCTGAGAACATTCTCCTGAGGCAGAGAATGTGCATACTCTTCATTGAAGAAAACCTTACCAAGGCGTCTCCGTCTGAAATCTGAGGAGACCGGGCAGCTGCAAAAAAAATGCGGAGCCGTCTCCTCCTCCTCCTCACATTGTCTGCACATAGCCGAAACCACACCCCAAGGAGCAGTGTCCCGTTAAAAACCCTACTAGGGCTTTCATGTCCCACTTCTTAAGGAACAACAAAAATGCCACTCTAACGACCCCCGGTTCTTTCACAAGGATTTTCGCCTGCCGGCAAGAGTTCAAATTTCTTCACTCGGGAGCGTGAATCCTTGCATTTTCACTCTTCAGAGTAGACTTGACAGCGGATGCCCGGACTCCAAAAGCTAGTTCTGGCCCCACCATTGTGGATCCAGACTCTCGGCGAGCAAGTCTGATCAGGGCAGTTGCCGCTTTATAATGTTGCAAATTGATTTAGGAAATGTAGCACCTCATCTACGCTTCAGATGAAAATACCGAGGGCTGCACGTCCCCTTCAATGATTTTAGGGGCCGAAACTTGTAACGTCACGGTTCCTAGCCCGTAGTAGAGCCGGCAGCCCGATTTTTCACGAACCTTCTAAACATTGGGTTCGGAAACGCCGATAGTGAAAAAATTCCCGGCCTATCGGCTCTCTCTCCTGTTTTGCTGCCTAGCAGCATCCAGGTGGAAGTGTTGAGGTTATTCTGCACAAAGAGCAGTTCCAGAACCCCAGCACCATTGCGCTCTTCTTCTGGAAGTCAGAGGAAGCACTTTTTCAACGATGGCAACTCAGAGACCCTTTTCAGGGTAAGTCGCGCATTTTCCCACACATCGTTGAGGGAGGATCAGTACTGCCTGACCTACCCGTTCGTGTCTTCGTCGGCAAAATTTAGCCATAACATTTTACGGTATACACCTACCGAATCAAAGCAGAGCTTAACGCCTTGCTAGGATGCAATCCTTACAGTTAGAAGGAGTTTCCTCCTAAGCTATTCGCACTGCTCAGTATCGTAACCGGATGAATTAGAGTTGTCATACACTGCTTCGATAGCATTGAATGCAAATGAAGACCAAGCCGTTGTCGGCCGAGGCCTCTTTGCTGCCTTTTGTGTCAAAGAGGTGGGATAGTTCAAGGAACACTGCCGCTTTGGCTTCTCCGTAGCCGCAGGTGACTCGAACGATCCTTTCTTCTCGACCATGGCGCGGCCCCACGACGGTTTTTCCGGAGGCGGTTTGCCGGAAGGCGGTTTACCCGGAGACGGTTTGCCCAAAGGCCGCTTGCTGTCCGTGGACAAGTGCTTACCCATGGGCAAGACTTTAGCCTCAGCAGGTGGCGCCGAATGGAGTCTGGGGTCAGGGGTGCTGATAGAAGGGGCCTGCTTGAGTCTAGACTCAGGTTCTGCATCGACGAGCTTAGGGTTCCCCTTCACTCGAAGTGTGATAGTTACGATCGAGGTTTAATTGTGTTTGCTTAATAGGTTTAGGTTTTTTTGTTTTTTTTTTTATAATTGGCTGGCATGGCTTCAGTTTTATCGGGGGAAGTAGGTCGTTCTCGACAGAGCCCCTTTTTACGGAGAAAAGGCTAGTTGAAACTAGAGGTCGCCTGGTACTCATAGTTCACCGTTTACGGCCACATCTTAATACCTGTGACCATTCAACTCTGGGGACGGTAGTCACACCTTGGCTTGGGGTTTTAATTACCGCTTGGCTTCAGGTGTCATCCCCCGTTTCCTCGAGGACCTTCCTTACTAAGCTCATTCACCACGACAAGGTAAGTATTCGTCGAGGGAGAGAGATTGAAGGGTACAACACTCCGAAGAAGTGAAATATCTGGGGTTTATTCTAGACAAGAAGCTTCTTTGGAACAAACATGTAGAGATAAAGATGAAACGAGCTCTCACAGCATAAAGAGAACATTTCCGTGGAACAACCTGACATTGGTGTTGAAATATCTGCATTTCCAGATTTTAGACAAAACAATGAACGTGGATCAAGCATTATTATTGCCTTGAGCGACCTCAAGTTCCATGCCGCCATCAGCTGAAACAACAAATCCGGACCCTGCTTTAGACCTAAAATTTTACCTTAATGCCACAGGTGTTATTTTCATCATTTTCACCATCGACAATGGCGAACCAACCAGTATGCGGGCTAGGCCTGCCTCAGTAAGAAGCTCCAGACATACCGGTTTTGTGTCGTCGTCTCGAACGAAGCTAAGAATTCGCATTTTTTTTGCTAAAAACTCAAGTATCTCAGGAGTACCTGAGGACTGGCGAGATCTTTGTCTTCTACAGTGAAACCTTTGGTCCTATGGTAAGCCGCTTGAAGCGGAACTGTGTTGTCAGCTGAATGTCCATTTCGTCAGCATAGACTAGTAGTTTAGTGGATTTGAAAAGGATGACGCCTCTCTGTTTTTTATATCAGCATCGCAGATCTACCGATTTAAGAAGGATACATGATAGGGTATCCCTTTGTCTTAGATGGTATTTTTGATGGTGAGTGGTCTCGAAAGTTATCGTGCTAAATATATGTATACGTGATATAAATAAATGTATGTATATGTGACATAAAACTTCAACCCCTTGAATGAGATGACGGAAAGGTACCCCCTTGGGGCAGTTTTTCGTTGCTTCTGTGTCAGGTGGCGATCAACACCCGCTTCACCACACAACAATCTCTTCAGTAACATAGCATATGTAGACCCTTTTAATAAAAGATCCATTGACGCAATGCTCTCTGGCAGCGTCACAAAGTTTTTGGAAAGGTGGACAGTCAAAAGCCCCTTCAATGATCACGAACACCCCCAAAGTACTCGCTTTTCAGGGTTACGTTCTTTATCTTTTAAATCAAAGAAAGAGACCAGATTCGCAGGCCACCTTGGTAATCATGTTGGCTGATATAGTGGGAGGTTGCCCAGTGAAGACTTGCTGCATCCAGTGTGGTTCTCCCTGGGGCGACCAGTTTGTCTGCACTTTGCGTTCGATTTCTCTGGATATTGACACACTTCGTGGTGCAGCAAGGACCTTCGCCCCCATTTTCAAGTAGCTTTTCTTTCTTTTGCAGTACCTTTCACTGCCGTCGGTTGAAAATCGCCCCAGGTTCACGGTGTCCAGTCTTTCATAAACCGGCATTGAACCAGTTGCATGCAGATCATCGTTTTTCCTTCATTCCGCTTTCCTTTGTTAGAGGCGGAAGGGAAAGTTCTGACTGGGAAAATTTACCCGGTTGCCCCCTCTCCTTTGCGTCTAAAGTTTCCTTCTGCCCACCGAAGTCCTTTATTTTGCGGCAGAATTATCCGACCGTGCCTTCGACAGGCAGGTCAGATTTTTATTGCCTCACATTATGGCTAGTTGCTGCACACTCCTTTCTGGCTTTGGATTTCCCATAGAGGAACGTGAGTCCGGTGCAATTAACCGCAATTTGATTGTTCAAACTTAAAGGCGGATTTGTGGTCGAGATCGGGAACGGGTCTGCTCTTTGTCGATCAACCTTTGGATTCGTTGGTCGATGCGTTCTAGGATGATTTTAACTATTATTTTTCTGATAGGAAGGAGCATGCCAATTTCTCTTCAGTTGACACAGTCCAAATAGGTGCTTTTTTCGAATAATAGCGACCGCCTCCTTTCGTTTTCCAAACAGGATCCCCGGACTGCCAGGTTTTATGAGCCAGTGGAAGTAGAGTTCTGAAGAAATTAAAGAGTCTTCAGGGAATTCTTCACCGTTGAGTTCCTCGGTCTTGAATGCATTGTTGGCGAGTTGATTTCAAGTTTATTCGGAAAAAAATAGTATCTACTCGGGTGAACGGCAGGCGCATTGCAATCTGTAGCGATAGTCAAGCTGCATTGAGGGCGTTGAGTAGTACTTTGATCACTTCGAAAATCGTTCAGGAATTTAGAAACTGATTGAACTCTGTTTCTAGATTCAATACGGTGGAATTACCCCGGGAACCTGGTCATTGTGGTGTAGAGGGATGTCATAGGCTTCAACTTCCCCCATGCCCGGACCGGAACCATCAATTGTGGTGTCAGTAGCATGGACTGATGCTGCTATCAAAAATTGGGAATAAGCTTCCCATAAAGATAGGTGGTGGAACCTTAATGCTGCTAGGCACACCAAACTTTTCCTGTCAGAACCAAAGGAGCATACTGCAAAGTATATCCTGTCGAAAAGCAGGAAAACTTGCAGAAGTAGTGTGTTTATTCTAGCTGGCCATAATTCACTAGCTGGGAATATGATCAGAATAGGAATTATCCAGGATGTTAGGTGTCCATCCTGTAATGAGGAAGCGGAATCTACGGAATATTTTCTATGTGAGTGCCCCGCGTATGGACGCAGATTATTGGTGCTGATGTGCTCCAACTGCAGCCGGTAGCATCCCATCCACTAACGGAGGTCCTAAATGGATCAGGGATATTCCGTTAGACAGGGGAATCGAGTACAATGGACCCCTAAGGTATGAGCACTCAAAGGCTTTGCCTCTCTCCCACCTCAAACACACAATCCCAGTTTGCCTACCTCAATAAAATTCTCGGATGGCGCCCAATGTGGGCTATTACCCACTCTAAGCTTGGTAGAAAAAAATCCTCAAAAACATTGCAGCTATCGGAAATCCCTTACAGGATTTTACAAATCCTTCTGCCCAGTTACACCACCATGTCACATGCTATAACAGTATCACTAATTCTCCACTAAAATCCATTGACCCTGTCGTCCTTTCAACTCACGCCAAATTACACTCAATCAAAATCGAAACAAATTCCAAACTCTATCATTGCCATTCACTCCCTCATAATCGGTGCAATTCACGTCTGATTCTCTGACTTCTCCCATATTGGCACACATATCCGCATACCTACACATTTCATAGGTTTACCATTACCGCCTATGTAGTTATATCGTCGCCCCCGTGAAACAAATTTATAGAAGTTGATCCTGTGAAAGTTTACTGGGCAAAATCATTTTAGGAAATGCCTAGTGAGAAATTTAAGGGTGACATAAATAAAAAGAGTTGTGACAGATAAATGCCACATATGTTTACCACAATCTGAAACGTTTTGGGAATTTGTAGACTTTACCAAGGCTGGATATTGGTTCAGAAGTATGAAATCATATGTCCTGCGACGAAGGGAATGAATTGGAATTCGTGACATGCCTGCTTACCTGTACCCAGACGGAAAGCATCTCTATGACGGCAGGAAAGTGCGAGATGACTTGCGTAACTCAGTAGATATATTGCCTGCTATTGTCCACCGAGAGCAGAATGATATCTAGTTTCTATTCTCCGAAATCTTCCATTGATACCCAGGACCTCTAATTCCTACCCGAGGCATATGTAAGACGAACACCACTTTCCAGCAAGCCCACACGAAACTTGTTGCCATATTTCCTAAAAGGACACCCTCACCTATCAATTCCTACAAAGCACTCAGATCGTACCACATACAGGTTGCCATCATGGCACCTTTTCACTGCCGAAATGGGAATTCGGCGTGAATTGATTACACAATCAAATCATATTTCAAGGGATGGAGGATTACGTATATGGTTTATGCTGGAATCGTGATCTCGTCGTGTATTGTCATGTGTAAAAGGGATTATGATAATGGCAGCGTATTTGAAGGGAATTCGTAATTGCATCAAACGTACGATAAGAATTGGTTGATTCGACGAGCTCCCACCCACATTCACAACCCTTGTTGAGAATGGATTTCCGGGGACGAGGGACGAGGGACGAAAAATCCGAACTACGACCCTCTCACCTTCTGCTATGCTTTCAGAATACCTGCACGGCCAGGTGAATTTACTTACTCGTTACCCCGGCATAATTTCAAGAAAATCCACACCATCCTGTTCCCAATTCAGAGAAGAAATTGAATGGATATCGATTGTGTGAACTCAATTGAAAATTTTCAATTATTTATGTGTGTGTATCGGCGGTACGCGTTTCCGATTTGTTCGCCCGCACAACGTTTCCTTCGGCTTAAAAATGTACTTTGTAGATGGATAGATTCAGCTTATCCTGTGAAAGATGCTTGCGGGAAAACGAAAGTGAAATTGTGTAAACAGGGATCCTGAACAGAAGAGAAGGAACTTAACCCAGATCCTGGCACTGCTGCTTGTCTTCTGGGGATTACTGCAAACAAATAATATTGGAAATGCCAATATCGGATGCAGCTTATCCGTACAATTGGTGTGTGGGCGGGCTCTTACTAATTTCAACCCACACTTTGTATTTTTTACCTGTTATTGCTGAAGCTTTGCAATTTTAATTCGCAAGTTCTGAAGGACGTAAAGTAAATAGTGAGCAAAGGGAGAAGTACTCGGAATGGCGGGTATTGATTAATCTGCAACTCATCAACCCGTCTGGTTACGGATAATGAGAGCTCATTGTGTTTACTTCTGGATAGACAGGATTACGCTCTCAGACAATAGGGCAATGGGAATAGGGAACCAGACCAATCAGGCTGCATGAATGATCACACCTTGCGGTTGCGATTAATGTTTCTGCATGGCTTGGTGTTCGCTCCTTACATTTTACTTACAGAGCACATAATAATTGTAAAAATAGTGGAACCACCCTTTTTCTAGAATTAAAACCATCCCATTAACAGAAATTAACAGTAACTCGCTGAGCCATTCTGCGGCAGAGCTCATAACCCCCATGCTCTTCATCAGGGGTCGTCAACGACCTTTAACGGGTCGCTTACAATACGGGGTGTGACGTCCCTGAGGTGCCCGAGGAAGTAGTTCTGACCCCTTGCCTGGCAGTATACCTCCGTCCTAGGTAGTACCCTCGAGAAAACCTCTCGGTGAAAAGCGAACCGCGAATGACCGGTTCACATCGAGACACACTGGCAGTCTCCGGAACCGACGACAGATCTCTGTCGACGTCGATGGGGTGATGTGAGCCTAGCTCTGCCAAGGTGGCAGCTGTGATGTGTGTCAGGAGCCAGCCCCTTCGGAACCCTGGTCAGGTAGTGTGCATTGAACCGGTGTTAGTACACCGCGCTGATTCGTTGCTGAATTCTGGGATTAGGTAAGCGTAGGTCAGGCCTCAGGGAACTGGAGTAGGGGCTGTATCCCCGAGGGAACACTCGTTCCCGACTATTGCGCCCCCTTCCTTGCACACGATCTGCTGGTAAGTTTCCCATGGCAAATACATATAAACCAATAAAAAAAATCGACGAAATAATAGGGAAGTAGGAACAGATGAGTGCATTTGGGCGGAGTACAAAAATACGTCGTTCACCGCAGCGATCAGGGAAAGAGGCAGCGAAGGCTTACATACCCGATGTGACATCGGAGCCCCCAAATGAAGAGAAAGCCTTATCAGGTGGCGCGACTGACCGTGCGGGATGGCAACTTCAATACCTTTAAGTGCCCCTGTTCCCCAATCAGAATCCACACTCCACACGCACTGCAACACCTTGAAGTGCCCCTGTGCCCCCCAATCAGAATCGCTAATCCTGAGCAGGTAAATTCGGACACGAACTGAGTAGAAGTGCAGTCGATTGTCCTAGCTAAAGCCTAAAAGGAAAATCTCATAAGGAAACGCGCAGCAGTGGTGAAGCGTATGCAGTCGACAACGTTCCTCCAGAGGAACGTCAGGAAAGGCGTCAAAAAACGGGCTGATGGAACTGGAGGAACTATTGGACTACATCTCCTTCTATAGGCGAACGTGGAGAGCAGCGGAAGACAATTAGAAAGCAGAAACAGCCGCATTCCTCGCTCAGAACACTTCCTGCGTCAAACGGACCGCAGATAGCCCACTGCAAAGCGATCCGGGGAAAAAAGCAGAAAGAGGACAACGTGCCTGAAGGAGACTTTATCAAAGTAGTTTCCAGGGCCCAAAAAAAAAGGTGAAGAAAGAAAAAAGCAAACAACTGAGTACCTTGCAAAAGACCCGTCTGTCCAAAAACAAGGAAGCTGCAAACCAAAAGCCAGGAGCAGAAAAGACGATAAAACGAAGAAGGACTAGACTGTCGGCTCTGCTCATTAAGCCGACAGGATGAAACCCGAACACAATGGAGAAAAGATGTCTTCCATGTGGAAAACGAGGAGTGGCGGAGTTCTCGTCGAACTGGGCCCAAAGACAACCATTAAGAGTACGTTCTGCGAAGCAGTCAAGGGGCTAGTGGGGGAGAAGGCTCTGGTTTCCTGCCTACAGACCATGTGCTCTGTAGAAATCCGAGATCTTGACAGCCCCACAGAAAAGGTCGAAGTGGAGGAGGGGATAAAACGCGAATGTCCAGAGGTAACCAATGCCCGGATAGGTATCACCTCTGTAAATGCTCGAGGCCAAAAAGTGGGGGAAGCCCCCGAGCAATATGCGGGGAAATTACTTAAACCAAAATTGGATGGGTAGCATGCAGGGTACGAATACATATAATCCCCACCAAGTGATACGGGCCTCTGGACGATGGACACACGTCAGCAACGCGCAAAGGACCGGACAGGAAAACATCATGCCAAGTAAGCCTGCAGACCTACAGTGAAAGCGCGAATGGCATGATTCACATTTTACAAATTAATATACACAGGAGTGCAACCGCTCATCAGTTGCTAGCACAGTTCACTGGGGAATTAAATGCAGATCTAGTGCTAATTAGCGAGCAATACCGAAACAAGGACCCGCCCTTATGGCATCTCGACTTATCAGGCACCGCTGCCATATGAGTTCAGAAAGACCGAGAGAGAATGGGTTTGTCTGGATTCGGTGCTTAGGCGTAACTTTTTTAGCGTTTACCTGACGCCGAACAAGACGAGGCCGGACTTTCAGCGCCGGCTTGATGCTCTGGAGGACACCGTTTCCAGCACAGAGAGGCGAATCCTGATAAGTGGTGATTTTAATGCCAGGGCCTTTGAATAGGGCATGCCTCAGTCAGACTCCAGAGGGAAGCGGATTCTGAAAATGGCAGCGAGAACCGGGCTCATAGTTTTAAACACCGGAACCACGGCAACGTTTCGGCGCCCAGGCTGTGAAAGAAACATTCCTGTCATCACTTTTGCGTCGGAATCTCTGGCATCTTCGGTGAACGGGTGGTGAGTCCTAGAAGACTTCTCAGCAAGTAATCACCAGTTCATGCGTTCGAAGTGGTGGACGCTACTTACCGGCGAGCACCAACGCGACGCTCCCCTGCCTGTGGAATGTCGTCAGGGTGAACATCGAAAAGCTCGTTGAAACTCTTGGATGCATGCAGAGCTGCTCTGGAGGACATTCCCGGGGTGGTAGCGTCGCAGCTGACACCGTTGTAAATTCGGTGATGAACCTGATAACGACGGCGTGTCAGGCTTCCATGCCCCGGAGGGGCCCCAGCCGTGACAAGCCTTCAATGTACTAGTTGACAGCAGAAATAGCCGACCTACGGAGGGAGTGTCATAAGCTCCGCCGTTTGGCACAACCTTTGCACGCCAACGAGGAGGCACAGTATAGATCAGCAAAAAAGAGTCTCCGCAGCGCTATAAATAGAAGCAAAGCTCGCGGCTGGCTGAACCTTGTCGATGAGGTGAATGAGGACCCGCAGGGACTTGGTTATAAGCTTGTCACCAGGAAAATCGGTGCTCTGCGAGGCCTTGTATACTACGCACCGACCAGATGAACCACATTGTATGAGCATTGTTTTCCAGACATCCTGTACGGATTGATGTCAATAACGCGGAAAGCGTAGAGGATTGCCTCTTTTCACAATGAGAGAGCTTGAAGAAGCGGTTCTTACTTTGAAAAACAAGAAGGCGCCAAGTGCTGATGACATCCCTGCGGAAGTTTACAAACTGGTGTTCCACCAACGGCCAGACTTACTGCTTGGGGCGTTCAGCGCTTGTTTGAAGGAGGGCATTTTTCGCTGTCGCTGCAAGGTGGCCAGACTCGCGCTGATCAACAATGGAAAAGGAGATCCAGAGCTCCCGTCTGCATACCGACCGCTGTGTATGCTTGACACGGCCGGGAAAGTACTCGAGAAGCTCATCAGGAGTAGACTAGCTGAAGAGTTCCGCGCTGCCGGGGACTTCTCCCTGAGGCAGTTCGGGTTCAGAACAGGGAGATCCACAGTAGATGCTATTATGGAGGTCGTAGATGCGGTTCATCGAGCCGAGGCATACAGCCGCCGGATAGTGCTCCTCATAATGCTTGATGTCAGAAATGCCTTCAATTCCGTAACATGGGCAGATATGCAAGGCACTCATTACACGTGCCAATCTATCTCTTGCGGATATTGAAGGATTATCTGAAAGACCGCTCCCTGCTCTGTGGACAGCGCAATTGATTCTAACGGAAAGGTTCTGTAAAGGATACTTTCCTTCCTTCGCAGCCTGGGCACCCGGACAAGTCATCACGTAACAAAATCCGGCTTTCCGTATCCAAGACGGCGTCTTTCAGAGCATCAAACCTACGTGGAAAGTCCGATATCGTGTCAGTCGATGTTAGGAAAACACTAGAAAATGTTATCCCTAAACACCGAATTCAAACATCGCTGGGCCGGAATTCGAAGTCAAGTGCCATCCCAAATCCGAGTACCGATAAAACCCACGCCATGAAGTTGGGTTGTTGTTCCGATATTGTTCGTTGCTAGCGCGATGTCAGCCTTTTTGTGCTCAGCGAATGCCGCTAGCAACTCGCGAAAGGTTGGCCTCAAGACCATTAATTTGCAGCGGGGCTATGGAGTTAGTCGCGACCTAGCCTTTTTCAGTTCCATTCTGAAGATTGAAAAAAGCCTGGGACACTGACTTTGGCCTAATTCAACGAGAACTCCCGTGTCTTTTGTTTACCACATAAAAGACATTTGATTTTGAAGCGGATCCCGCTGACAACTTCCATAAATGCCTTCCCTTCTATTGATTGAATGAGCATAGCCGAAAGGCTTGTCCTTCTTTGCTCCCTCGTTCTATCCGTCGGTGAACCGCGGCCATTAAGACCTTGTATCCAGCGACGGCATCGTTCAAGCTGATGGGCCTGTGCAGACCAGTCTGAGAGCACACTAAAGGTCACCAGCTCTAACTAGAGTCAAGCTACGGACATTGGGTAAACCATTCTTTGGGGATCTCAGAGAGATTTCTAACTGCAAGGTGGGAGAGCTGCTTTCTTTTGTGAATGATACGATCTGGGTCTGAACATTTTAGCCGGCTGGACTTTACTTCCTTGCTCCTATAACAGCAGTCACGATCTTTGGAGTTTATGGCATCAAAACGGCTCACCACAGTGCTAATTGGGGAGCGGCCACTGATAGCCTACTTGTCTTCCGCAAATTTTGCAATGGTGTAATTGGAGGTATATCCATACCCATTACGAAATCAAAGCACCTGAGATCTGAGAGTGTGATATCGTTTAATACTCTCTACTCTTCCCAAACATATATGGTGGGTGTTGGTATCACATCCTTCTATTAATCCCGTACCTTTACTTTTGATATATTAGATAGCTCTGGTGAATATTCCACTGGGAACTTCGTCTGCGTTATAGGAAAAATAAGCAGAGCACCATAGAATCTACTTATATCCCTCGCCATCACCTAGGTCGTTAACCAAGATAGCTTGGAGGTCTTTTGAAACCTTCATGCATGAGCAGGGTATATCCCTTCCATTGACGTTCAACAGGTCAGCAAGCCGGAATTTTGGGCTGAGTTCCACACCAACAACCCACGGTTCCTGTTTGCGTCCTGGAGTTATTAATCGGGCAATGCTGCACTTTTGTGCTAGATGCTCATCTACGCTACAGATGAAGATGCCTTAGGCTGCACTTCCCCTTAAATGCTTTTAGGAGCCGATAAGCGCGTAGTAGAGCCGGTGGCCTGTTTGTTCCCGAACCTTCTGAATATCCGGTTGAGGAACAACGATAGTGAGGAGAATTCCTGGCCTGTTGGCACTCTCTCCTGTTTTACTGCCCCTGCCAATATCCAACTGGAGAAGTTGAGGATATTCTGGAAACCAAGTTGTTCCAACACCTGCTCTGCGAGTCAGAGGAAGTACTTTTCGAACGATGGCAACTCAGACACTCTTCAGAAGGTTAGTCGGGGACCCTCCCATACATCGTTGAGGAAGGAGCGGTACTGCTTGAACTACTCGTTCCTGTCGGGGACCCTCCCACACATCGTTGAGGAAGGAGTGGTACTGCTTGAACTACTCGTTCCTGTCTTCTTCGGCAAAGTTTAGTCGTAACATTTCACGGTATACACTGACCGACTCAAAGTGAAGCTTAACGTTTTGCGAAAATGCAGTCCTTACAGTTAGAAGGAGTTTCCTTGTAAGATGTTCGCACTGATCAATATCGTAACCAGATGGCTTCGATGGTCTTGGCTTAAAATGAAGGCTTAGCCGTTGCAGGCCGAGCCCTCTTTGCTACCTTTTGTGTCGAAGAGTTGAGATCCTCCGAGGACGGCGCCCTTAAAAGCAGGTGTCTCAGTTTGCCAGAAGACTGCTGGTTCATTGTTAATTTTAAACAGAATGTCGGATGGCTATTCGATTGGTGAATAAACTGGAGACGTTGGCGGAGTTAGTTGAGCTGCTCCACCTAACTACCCCCGAGTCTGGCTAATGACAGTGAACTTTAAAATGAATTCACTTCGAATACCGGAGAAACCGAATCGAAGTCCTGCGCTGTTAAAAACTTTGGAGCTCCAATCCCATAATAGCCACTCTTACAAGGACAATTAACGGCCCATATTCATTCAAACTAATCTGTCAAAATCCAAATTATCGTGGTTCTCTATCAAAGATATAATTCGCGCTCGCAAAATGAAAATACGTATCTCATAATCTGCCTAGCAAATGGCTTTATCGAATTTTGAACTAAATGGTGATAGCCCCGCGGTCAATGCTTGCACCATATAGGCTGGCTCCACTACCACTAAACATCACTGCCATACCTGCTAATGGAAAAGTTTCCACCTGTCGAAATAAATGGATTTCAATCGAAATTTCGAAAGTTCATTTGTTGGTCCAGAACAGGTTCATTCTCTACGGTGGCAGGATATATTGTTTTGCATGTTCAGCAGTGAACATGTGGCGGGGTCGAAAAATGACCTCTTTCAGTGAATGGTTTGTACTTATTTCACGAGCAAATGTTGCTTATTGAGATAATTTGTTGCAGCCCATATTCAACGGAAAATATTCTGGATAAAATTATCCTTCCCCGGCCCAAGCAGGCATTTGAATAAATCGATCGACTGCTCCCTCTAACCAGATGAACAATGTAAAGAGTAAGAGCCTGGTCTCCCCATCTTCCCATTCAAAATGTATAATGAAGTGAATTTTATATGCTAATGGAATAACCGCTTTGTTTTCATAAACATTACTATCCAACTCATGAATATGTATATATATATAGGTTACTTTGCCTTGTCGCCGTCTCAAGAGCCTTGGACAATAAAGCAACAAAAACAACAACTGCAACACTCAGCAAATAAACATGTCCTTATTTTTCCTTCCAGAATATTTCAAAGCCCGCACAAAAACAAACTAACAATATTCATAATAGAATTTCAACAATGGGACAAGGGAAACTAGTTGAAATTTGATAATTGTCCTCGACGTTGAATTCCATCAACATAAATCTCAATGCGGAAAGGAGGCAGAGTCAACAATAAGCCGTACAATGCTCTCAAGAACACAATCCTGTGTCGTGACAAGATAGTCAGTAGGCGGTGGAATTGAAGGGAAAAAAGAAAAAAAAAAAACTTACTTACTTACTTACTTTACATAAAAGATATTTGTTAAACTTAGAAAAAAAAGGAATGTAAAGCTGAGGAGATGAAAGCGACATTAATTTCCACTACTTGGCTATGGTTTCTTTGTCATTTTTCCTTCAATTTTTCCCTTTTCCAAAATGTTGAGAGGTGAATTCAGCGTCGAAATTTGCTATTTTTAAGTGGACAATTTTCATTTCATTCATTTTCATTTATTTTCTGAATAGTGACTTACAACTAGACAATGATTACTTAATGCTAGCTTAATAACTGCTAATAGATCTTAACGCTATCAAAACGGGTGACTATTATTATACATAGTTTGGCCAACCCGACCTTCTCTGTAATTTACTTTACTGTGTATATTCTTATTATATACATCGATCTTGACAATTTGTTTAATAGGACTTTGCATATTCAAACTGCGCCCGCACTAAAGGCGCGAGAAGGTGAAATTTTATTTACTTAACCTAGTTACATATAACTTAACCTAACTTATTTTAACTTAACCTAGCTGAATCTAACATAAATAATTCTTAACTACTATTTACAATGAGCACATTACAATTTTCTGTGCTTATCCTCTATCCACCCCTACCAGGCAAGGAGTTTCAAAAAGGGTTAGGATTTTGGATCTTAGAGATGAACTCACGATTTGGCAGGGCCTTAAGAATGTGGCCAATGGGGAGGTTTTACCCTGTTGGTAGAGATGCCGAATTAATGGGTTGGGGTGGTCCTCCGTTCTTTCGAAGAACCTTTCCATTATTGTGAGAACGTGTTCTCGAAGTGGTTTGACTTTGGCTCGCCTATACACTTCGGCGTTTTTACCGATCTTTTTTGTTTTCCAGTTGTAAGACAAGCCTGTGCAATGTCTAAGGATTCGGCGTTCGAATGACTCGCATTTTGTCATTGCTTGGTTGGAGCAAGAGATCCAAGTTGGTGCTTCATAACAGATAACGGGTCTTATAAGGGCCTTATAAAGGGTCAATTTGGTTTTGGTGATGAGACCTACTGTCTTACGAAGAAGATAATAGATGCTACTGACTGCACCGCGTGCCTTGCTGATAGCGAGCTGGAGGTGGGGTTTGAACTTGAGGAGTTCATGCAGGGTTACTCCCAAGTATTTGATCGAAGTAGATCTGCTCACTGTGGTGTTCCCGATTCTCATTTTCAAGCGTTTAGCTTTCCTATGGATGCCTCTAGAACCTAAGTATCTAGATTTTCTCCTAAAGGTGCAGATTTGCGTTTTTCCCTCATTAATCTTGATTCCCCAACTACGGTAGTACCTGCAGAGATTTACAATGTATTTCTCAACCGCTTTGGCTGCCCTGTTGGGGTGGGGGTTCGAAGCGAAGATAAGCGTGTCATCGGCGAATTGGATCAGTTCAACGCCGTCATCGGGGATCGGAACGTCATCCGTGAAGATGTTATAGAAAGTTGGCCCAGAAATGGATCCTTGCGGTACACCCGACGGTACTGGCAAGAGATCGGAGAATTCATTCCCCACGCTGACATAAAAGTGCCTATCTTCGAAGAAACTTAACGCAAGTCTAATTATCGGGACAGGGAAGTCATTATCTATTAATTTGTATATAAGTCCGTTTACCCACACGGAGTCGAAGGCCTTTTCTAAATCTAACGCACATGCTACTGTGGGTTTATTGTTGACGTTAAGTCTTGAGACGACAGTGTCGTGTAGGTAGCTCAGCGCGTGCTGGGTTCCGTGTTTAGAACGGAATCCGAACTGGTGGTCAGGGATAACTTTGTTGAGATTACAATGCTGGACTAGCCCAATTGTCCATGCTTTCTCAAACAGTTTGCCAAGGTTGGATAATAGGGAAATGGGCCTGAAATTGCTTGGCTCGTTGGAGGTTCCTTTCTTCCGGATCGCAATAATTTTTGCAACTTTCCATGTGGATGGAAAGTAGCCGTTATTAATACAGTTGTTGAAAACTGCTAATAAAAACTTCAGTGAGGCTCTGGGGAGGTTCTTAATGACAAAGTTCGGGATTGCATCAGGCCCAGCTGACCTTTTACCGTTGAGGTTTCTGGTTAAGTCGGTGAGTTGAGGTAAACTCAAAAAATGTTGCGATTCCGATGGCTTGACTGAGGTGTTGGTTGTGGTGAATTTTGTTAGCTTCTTGGAACTCTCAGAGACGAAGGCCTGGATTGTTGAATCAACAATCGACGATATAGCCGGGTTGTTTTGAGGCGGAGGGGAATTGAGCTGAGTCTCAAAAGATTCCGCGAGAACTTGCGCTTTCCTAGCGTCACTGCAGATGTGCTCCCCGTTCTTGGAAAGAGCGATATTGCGGGACTTATGTTTGCCGGTTAGCCTGTTGATATGCTGAAAAATATCTGGGCCGGGCTTAATATCTGCTAGTTGTCAGTTCTTTGTTGTGGAAATTCGCCACTCTTTGCCGAATTATTGTACTCAGACAATTAATCCGGGAAAGCAATGCTTTATACTCAGCATTAACTTTATTTCCGAGTTTGTGGAAAATCCGTTAGAGTTTCCTACGCCATATTTGCCTGACTTTCATGTGGAGCATGATATCATGAGTTATATTGTAACTCGTCGACTTTGATAAGCCTTGTGTTTCTGCGTGTAGCAGTATTAATGGCATCTGTGGCCAAGGTGATGGCTTCGTTGATCTCCACGTCTGATTGATTGCGGTCAGTTGCGAGTTTTTTCAAGTTCAGCCTTGGTGCAAGGTCTGCCTTGAATTTATCCCAGTCAGTGTGGGCGAAGGACCTTACGGTGGTCATCACTCGCTTTCGCAGTTGGGAGGACGAGGGCAGTTTAAGTTGTACTGCGAAATGGTCAGACATGCCTGGTAGAGTAATGCACGATATCACTTGAAAATTCAGGGAAGTTTCCTCAGATAGGAGGAAGTAGTCAATGGTTGATTGGCTACTGGGTCTTGTCGGAGTATCTGGCAAGACCAAATCGACATAGGCTGGCGAGTAAGGGTCTTGGATCCATTTAAGCAGGGTTTACCCATTTCTGTTGACTGCCATATCGCCCCAGGAGGTGTACCTAGAGTTGAAGTCGCTACCGAAAATGAGGTACTTGTACTTTAACTGGAGATTGCCCAAGATCTTAAGATCTTGTCCCAGTTGCTCAGTTAGACAGTTGCATTTGATGTAGACGGAAACTACCAAAATCCGTCTACCATCAGTAGTTTTTACTATTGCCGCCGCAGCGGAAGAGGTAAGCAGGTTTCGTATAACGACTTCCTCAAATCCATAGTCTTTTCTGACTAAAAGGGCAGCGCCGGTGTTGTTGTCGTTCCGGATAATATTATACCCGGTGAATTGCACGTTATGCCTGCTATTGAGGTGAGTTTCTGAAACGCAGTATAAGTCTGCTTTCAGACTGTCGATCAACACTTGGGCAGTGGCACGTTGGGCGTGTGAGATCATGGACGCGGAGTTAAAGGTGACGATATTTAACTCCATAGGTTCATTAAAAGTTTTATTGCAGCGAATTGCCGCTGCTCGTTGGTGGAGGCCGTCGCGAGGGATTGCACCAATTCGCGGGAGGCGTTTGGTGCGGGGGTGGGAGCAGGTTGTGCTGCCACTCTTGGTGAAGAGTTCCTGGCAGCTTGCGCTTACGATACGCTGGGTCTGGCCAAGCTTTGTGACAGTTGTGTCACTGCGTGCTTGGCTCGGGAGCTTTCATTAGCTCTTCTTTGCTTGGCAGCTTCCTTCCTGGCTACCATTTCTTTATAAGCTGGGCACCCGCGGTAACTCGCTGGGTGGCCTGCTTGCCCGCAGTTGCAGCAGAGTACTCCTTCGGCTGCAGTCCTCGTGCATTCCCCACGAGGGTGCGCTTTCGAGCACTTGACACATCTGTGTACAATAGTGCAGTTTTGCGCAATGTGTCCGAAGTTTTGGCAGTTGTAACACTACACTTTTTCGAAGCTCATGACTTTTTGCCAGGAGATCTTTTGGTGAAGGATGTATTTAACCTTCATGACTTCGGTGAGC
Source organism: Hermetia illucens (assembly GCF_905115235.1). Classification (NCBI taxonomy): domain Eukaryota; kingdom Metazoa; phylum Arthropoda; class Insecta; order Diptera; family Stratiomyidae; genus Hermetia; species Hermetia illucens. Next base: position 202,915,552 of record NC_051849.1, read on the forward strand.
TCTTGAGAGGGCTCGAACGTGGCTATAAATAGTCCCGATTGAGATTTCATCGGGAGGGTAGGGACTTCTCTATGCAGAGCTTTGTCTCTGCGAGTAACCAAGTTCGCCACCGCGTTGAGTTTGAACTCAGGGTGGTCGGCTTGCAGTTCCTGCAGGATGTCCGTGGGGTCCGTTCCCCTGTGGAGCCCTCGGATAATTAGGGACTGATTTTGCAAAGAAGGCGGGGTTCTGGTTGTGGCGTTAAGCCCTTGCTCTTTCATGAGCGCGAAGACCTGGGCGTGTTCTTCCGCCGTCTCCGTAAAAATGAGGGTTCTATCCGCCCTCGTGTTTTTAGGGATGCTTTCAATCCCTTGGCTTTAATTAATCAGAGGAACTGGGGCATGTTTAAATTGTAGTCGGTAATGGCTGGAATTTTAACTTTTTTGGTCTTCAAGGACGGGGAAGGATTTGTGGATGGCTGTGGTGGCTGTGGTGGGGCGGTCACAATTTTCGCACTAACCTTGCTTTTTTTATAACTCTTCCGGCTCCGGACAAAGTTGAAGGGGTCCTCGTCGATGATGACCTCAGGGAAGGCTGCAGGCGATCCCACGATGGCTTCCTGCTGCTCCTGTTGTTGTTGTTGATGCTGTTCTTGCTGTTGTTGTTGTTGCTGCTGGTGTCTCCGTTGCTGCTGTACTGCTGGCGGCCCAGAGCGGACCGTCTCCTCCAGCGACGCTAACTTCTGTTGCAGTTGCTTGATGAGCAGCTGCTGGCACTCTAGCTGGTGTGCCATGGCTTCCTTTTCGCTCTTCAGGTCTGCAATTTCCCTTTGCAGACCCAAAGTAACTACGTCCTTGGGGCCCGTGCTCCCCTCCTCCTCGGAGGACATTTCTCCTAGGAGTATCACCTTACTCCTCTTGGCGGACATCTTGTCCCCAAGCCCGTCCTACGTGGCTGTAGATCGGTTACTTTTGCTATCTGAAATAACAAAAAGAATTTTGTAGTTTACTTTTCAGTTTTCTATACAGTGTCTCAAAATTTTTGAGATGCACTGTAACACATGCACTGGACGATACTTCCTTTAGGTACCTTCCTCCACTCTGGCAAATCACTTTTCACTTTTTTGTTTCTCTTTTTTTCCGAACACTCCGTACAGTGATTTTATCACTGCGCACTGCAATTCACTTTTCTTTTCTTTTTTATCCTCTTCGTCACGTCTGTTCGCTTCGAAGTCTCGGAGCGAACTCTGGACAATTTTCGCAGTTCGATGGAATTTATATGTTAGGGTTTGTTAGGGTGTGGCGCATCAAACACATCTACGCGACATCGTTAGCAGTTACCTGAGATGCGCGTCAGCTCCCCGCACGGTTTCCAGAGACGCATGCTCTCCTTCACTACTGTTCTGCGCCAAGTGCTATTAGGCGGACCAATCGACCATCTTGGGGAGTGAATTACGCTACATGACGCAGCCCGCAGTGCAATTGTCACCCCCCCCCCCACAAAGTGTGACCTATCCACTGCAACTTCTGCCTTCCCACCACAGTGCATACGAGTGTCATGCCTGTGGGCCAAATAATGCTATTAAAGTCGAAGAATTTGGACAGCTTGGTCGATGGAATTTGACCAGAAGAAAATAACTTAATTCCACTAGCTCAGCATCCAGTCAAAGGTTGGGAACTTATTATTATTATTATTCTGTTAAGGGAAAGTCGCACCGCGTCCTTGAAGAACTATTGTGCCCCTTTTAGAGGTTATAGTGTACCTATTGATCATAGTATCTCAAGCAGGCCTATAACCGTTAGGAACTTTAGTATGTTCCCTACTTCCAAATCTTTCAGCTTTGCATCTGGTATTAAGTGTTCTCCCAGATGCCTCGACCTACTTTCCACAAGTGCCGGACACTGTCCCAGGACGTGTATAGAGATTTCGTCCTCCTCCTCACAGAACCTGCAGGCAGTGTCCGTAGATATCCCCAGCTTCTCTAGGTGATAGTTCAGCCGACAATGACCAGTGAGAATTCCCACTATGATTCGGAGGTTCTTTTTGGTGAGATTTAAGCAATCCTTTATGCGTATGGGTTCGTATCCCCAATAAGCACCCTAGAATGCTCCATCCCTGGTAGTCCCGCCCAGTATCGTTCCCTCAACCGTTCCTCTTCATTTCTTAGATTCATAGCCATGAAACCGTTTCCCTGCTCCCTTCTTGGCTAGTTCGTCCGCTGCCTCGTTGCCTTCCCATCCAGAATGGCCTGGAACCCAAAGTATCCATAATATCAATCTTCCTTCGATTTAGGCAGCTTCCCGCCTCACTCATACTACCGACCATCCTGAATATTCCCCTTCTTGCCTGCATCTGTATGTGCAGATGGAGAGGGGTTAATCCCAGAAGGACCTACAGGGATGCCTTTGGGCATGACCTCATTGCCCCACTGATGCACACGCAAGCAGCTTTTGGAGCTTATGTAATTCCCTGGCTTGTGTGCTGAGTTCGGTCCTTTCTGCCCAGATTACCGCTCCATAGGTAATCATTGGTCTTACTATTGCAGTATATATCCAAAGTAGTATCTTCGGGCTGTAACCCCATTTTTTTCCTGCTATGGATCTGGAAGTCATCAGAGCCCTCGACATGTGTCTTCCAGAGTACTTTTTGGTCCAGCATAATTCCGAATTATTCCACCTCTGTTTCTCGTTTCACCTCTATATCATGTAACCTTATGGCTCTCCGGTGATCAAGCATACCCCTCCTAGTGAAGGGTACTATGGTGGTTTTGGCTAGATTGGTCCGTAGTCCCACCTTCCTGCATCAAGCACCAGTAACCCTTAGTCCAGTTTGGATTCTAGCACATAGGGTATCTTCATATTTGCCCCTACAGATTAAAACAATGTCGCCCGCGTAACCCTGGACTTGTATTCCAGTATTTGTTAACACGTTCAAATTCATCCACTACCATACTCCACATCAGCGGCGATAGTACCCCACCCTATGGACAGCCTTGAGTGGTGTTCATGATGATAGAATAGCTTGAGAATATTGTAGGGAATTTAGTAATCTCCACCTTTAATGTTGACTTTCTTCTAAGAAAGCTTCAACAATGTACCAGGAATCGACATCAACGTCCTAGCAGTAGGATTGGGTACTTATCGAGAACACTTTGTCAAGCTTAAATTATTCTAACCGAAAATAAGGAAAAAGAAGCAACTGTGGAAGCCAAAAGTGGATAGTGATAATGATGCTAGTTAACATTATACTATCACTGCGATTCTGTCAGTTACTTGTGTACATTCTTCTGTTTCTTTCCAAAAAAGACCCAATTTTCAGACCTTTTCTCAGCTATAGGTTCTCTTAGTTTTTCCCATAATTTAAATATATCACTCTTTCTAGGGAAGGGTAGCTTGATAGGCACCTTTATTCTATGTCCTTTTTTAAGAGTAGGCAATATGAATGTGCTTACCCACAAAGTGTGGGACTCCCGCGACGATACGCCGTCGAACTACTAACTAAACACTTGCCAGTCATCAGAGAGCTAACCTCTCCGGGCTTAGGAAGCCTTCAAGTCTGCGAATTCCTTTCACTAAAGGAAGGGAAAAGAGAAAGGGAGTTATTAGTTCAGGTAAACCCTTGTCACCAAGTCCCTCCACCAGTTGACCTCAATCGCCTTCGCAGCAAGAAGAACCTGAACGTAATGTATGGCTCGACTCAACCTGCGAGCGCTCTTTAGCATCTCTCTGACAATGTTGCCTGAAGAAAGCTCTCCTGTGGCTGACGAAAGTCATCCTACCTTTTACAAGAGAAAAAGGTATGTTCGGCGGGTCCTCCACTCCATTGCAGAATATAGAATTAAGAAATCGTGCCTTCCTAATCTTGTGCAAGTAAGATTGAAAACCTTCATACCTACTTAGAAGTTGGGTGTAGAAATAGTCAATTTCACCATGCTTTCGGTTCAGCCACCGATCTAAATTGTTGATGATCGCAGTAGATCTGCCTCTTTTTGGCAAAAGACTTGCCACTCGGTAAGTGTGCGTTAATATTCTTCACGGGCAGCAGGTGGCTGGTTCTGAGACAGTACGATAAGACACGCCAGCCGCAAACCTCCCTCTCTCTGCACATGGACAAGGCGCTTAGATTGGACCTTTTTTTTAAGAGCATCACCCACGGCGCGGAGGTCCGTAACGTAGAACAGAATGTCTTGCTCGCATAAGAAGACGCTTTAGGTAGATATTCGACCCCAATATAGCCGACTCACGACTGAGACTCCAACTGCAGCTCTGTCTGCTGCTACCTTCATTTGCCCGAAAAAGCTCATCCTCGAGCATTAAACCAGGATATTTAACGGTTGGTTTTAACTCTACAGTTAACTTGCTGATCGATATGGGACGCAGTGTCTTTTTGGTCAAGATGAATACTTCGGTAATTTCCAGCGCAAGCCTGAAGCTGTGGGCAGTGATCCATCTACTTACCGTATCAATACGCCAGGCCTGCCTTGCGCCTGTTCAACAGTGCGTCTGATGACAAGTGCCGCAACGACGAGCTTACTATAAGTTAACCGGTGGGGGGACTGGAGGAGAGGGGGTTCCTTAAACTCACGATTCCCTTCCTCCTCTCCTCTTCCGTTGGTGATAGGAAAACTCTGATTTTTCAGGCTATTCCTCTGTAGACAGCGAGATGTTAAGTTGGTAACCCAAAGCTGTACCGTTGCGAGAGTCCGACACTCTGTACATAAACACAGTCACCTGCCCTACTCATAAGAAATCACGGAGACACTCCCTATGACCATCGTCATTTCGTACAAAGGCATTCTTCCTATTAGATACTTGTCGACAAATGCAACCTAATAACTGAGTAAACCAATCGTCGTCAGAGACCTCCTTATGAGGTTCCACTTAGCCCAGTTGAATGCGTTTTTACATCAAGAGTAGCCAGAACGCAATACTTACTAGTACTATCCTTTCCATGCATTGCATTGCTAAGGCAGTAACCCGTTTAGTGAACCAACCTAATGGCTTCAATGATTGATTTGACTGTACAGAAATTGAGTCCTATATCTGATAAGCCTTTCACATTCTGTACAACAGCAGATTATTCGCTCCAGCATTTTCCCCATTGCGTCCAATTGGCATATAGGTCTGAATGAGGATCGGTCGCTACGATGTTAACCAGCTTTAGGCGACAACACTAACCTTTGCTGCTTCCATACCTTAGGATAGATCCGTCTATCAAGTATTTCACAAAGAATTCCACCGGTTCTTCGGCCTCGACTTGGCTACTAGCTCTTAGGCTAATACTAGCACTTGGTCCAACCACTCTTCCATAAATATTTGCTCACCGCAACTTCGCTCCAGGGGTCCAGCTCTAAGATGTGCTTCTCCTGACGTGATATGCATCCCATGGCTTTCTCGCCTCTCATAGGGGGAGCAGCCTCTCAGATGATCCCTCGATCTCCGCAAGAAATAGCACCGCACGTGGAATGATTTTCTAGTGTGCCCAGTACGAAGTTAAAGGCATTTCTGACATCAAGCTTTATGAGGAGCACTATCCGCAGAGATTGACGGTTTTGTACCTATGCTCAATCAACCGCATCCACGACCTCCATAACAACATTCACCGTAGACCACCTTGCTCTAAACCCAAACTGGATGATTCCCCGCGAGCACGCATCGCTTCAACGAGTCTACTCCTGATGAACTTTTCGAGCACTTTCACGTTCGTGTCAAGCACAGACAGTAGTGGAGGAACACCAGTTTGTAAGTTTTCGCCAAAATAGAATCAAGTGAAAACTGCTTCATGGTGAGGGCTGCTTTTTCGAGCTTTTTCACTTTGGAAAGAAAACAGACCTCAACGCTTTCCGCGCTATTAACATAAACATGTACGGGATATCTGGAGAATAATGCCCTCATAATGCTGTCCATTTAATCAGTACTTAGTTTGCAGGAGTTCCCCAGAGGTTCGATTTTCTGGGTGACCACTTTCTAGCCAAGTCTTCATGGGTCCTTATTTATCTCGTTGACTAGGATCTGCCAGTCGCGAGCGTTGCTTTTATTTATTGCGCTGCGAAGTCTCCATTTTGCTGATCTGTACTATACTTTTATGGTGCATGCCTCTCCGCGGCCATTCAAACTCATCCACAGGTCTAAAAGTCTGCCATCCACCAGTACGTGGAAGCCTCATATGCTGTCGTTATCAGGTTCATCGCTGAATTTACGACAGTATCAGCTACAACGCTACCACCCCTGAAGTGCTTTCTAGTGCAACTCTATCCATTCCAAGAGGTTTGACGAATCTATTTTTGTTCACCCTCGCGACGTTCCACCAGCAGGGAGAGCGCCTTCGGTCTTAGCCAAGAAAGTGAAGTTAAATATCGTCCCGAACCCAGATGGCAACAACATCCGATAAGCCGATATTCCATGAAACCGGGTTCTTTTGCTCGCTGGGGCCTCGGAATTCGATATGCCCAAAGCCGTTTGTTTCCACTTGAAGACAGGCTTACCTGAGGCAAGTTTGAATCCATCTTGAAGTCCATGAATGTAATTGATTGAGGAATTTACTTCACCGTTCCGAGCGGCCGGCTAGTCCCCAGGAGGGAAACTCTGGTCGTCGAGAATGACTATGGAGGGCTGTCGTCATTAATCACGTCTTTGGCCATAAAGGCCGTGGCGACTGAATGAAGGAGCTGTGTGGCGATGTTAGAAGTGCCCTGTCCATGGGTGGCGATGGTTATGCTGGTTCTGCATCTTTTTCACGCTGTGGTTCAGCGTCGCCCCAGTAATGGTACGTTCCCCACTCACGGCGAGAGGGCTGTTCCATTTTCACTTTGTTATTGAGTAAAGCACAAGGACTAAATCTCCAACTGTCACTGTTTTACCATTAAACCGATTAAACAACTGAATAACGATATCAGAAAACTTGGCAACGACACCAAAGCACGGTCCAATCGCAGGAGCGACCAATCGGCAGAACGAACTATGCGCTATGGCGGGCACAAGCGACCTCGCTATCTGTGGGCTTATGACATTAACCTGAACCCTTCGTGCATGGAAATCTGCGCACTTGACTTTCATCCTGATTGCTGGAAGTCATCAGCACGTTGCAGCTCCAAAACTATCCACAATACCTCTTCACACAGGGGCACAAAAGTTAATTTAGGGGTTAAAACAGTGTTGCTACATGACCGGCGTCAATAGCTAACCAGCTAATACGTCAGGAAATTTGGTGCTCTCAGACGCTGGATAATAGGATGTGGCATGCTTGTCTAGTTCAATTTTCAGCATACGGCTCACCGTCCTGCAAATCCCTTACTTGAAGGTCTATAACATTTGCTCTAAGACCTGTAGCTTCTGCTTAAGACTAAAGCAACCATTTCACAGCTGAGGTACTTAGAAAGCCTTGGCTTTTGTCTACATCGTACGCAATGCTGAAAGCATACATGCTGTTAACATGATAACATCGATTTCGTATGAAGATTCTAGACTCCATGCCAGTTAAAAGGGATCCACAACCCGCTATTATTAAGTTCGCTATATCCAACATATCATCTGGCTCCAAAAAGCATTCTACTTGTACTGCATTTGGACAGACAACTAAGGGTACATCAATATAACATTCGCTCTTTAGAAAAAGTCTTCATAGAACCCTTTGGTTCCGTCTACAAAGAATATATAAGGATGCAGTCCACTATTCATATACAATCGAATTCTCAACGGAAGTACTCTTCCAAAAATGCTGTTACCATCGGGCTTATTCCGACAAATCTTCTTCCGCCCTTTGTATACACTCTGCCGTGAGAGTAAAACGTAAGTCTCACCGCATTAAAAATTACATGCCTTTGAGTCTATGCAATCCCTTTTGTCGTTTTGGATGGTATGGTTAATTGAATATAGTGGTCAAAGATGTTGGAATAGAGGCTGGTTGAGCTTCTGAGGAGCTTAACGTGACTACGTTTATAAATTTCCTGTCTCAACTATTTTCGCAGCAATATAGATTCTAAGTGCCTTTGAAATTACCGACCACCCTTGCTTATTGACAAACATCTTATTTTATATTGCTAGCATGATGCAGATAACAAATATTCCGATCGGACATCCAATTGACCATAAAACCAGCAATAGCATAACAACAATACTAATGAGAGCACATATAAACAAATACTCTTACCTTTTATAGAAAATTGAGGATTACTGGACTTAGGATGGCAATAAGTAGGAAGGCTTTGCTGTTCTATTATAATTTATAAATACCATTGTTCCTCCATTGCAAGAATTGTTCTTAAAGAGTCAAGTACAAATCACGTAAGTTAAAAAAACTTGCTTACACAACAAAATACATGAAATCACAAAATTGAATCCATGAAGTGCTTGGATACAAATGAAGAGGCGTAGTACATTTTCAGCTCCTGAAATAATTTCGAGGAGACACAAACAAAGTGCTGTAAGGAGCACACACGTGAGATTTTTTTTTCAATATCGTTTTCATGACATTCTCACTTCATTTATCATTTCATTTCTGAAAGATGCTATCAAGCCTAATTGAAACGATGCCACGTGTCCCATGAAGGTAAAATTTCATAGAAATATGGAACCCAAGGAGGAATCCTGCAAAGCAATATATTGCCTCCGATCTCATTTATATGAAGGACTTTAAACACTTCAATGGACAATGACATTTCGATTAAATGGCTCACATCTACGTCTCCCTTCCACTAATTCATAGATTTCGGTCAAATGATTTTCGATTTGAAAAATGGGGTAAAAACTAATAAAAAGAAAATGTCAACAGAGAGGTAAAGTGCTTATTTAACTGAACCTTATATGGACCTTTCTTGACAGAAATTAAATGTTTGTGAGTGTATCCATTGCAAAAACATTTCATCTCCGTGCCTGCTTACCCCAGGCTAAAACCTCCAGTCCGCTTTCCACAATGGCGTTTTGGAAAAACGGGTACAGATGAAGATGGAGCAACCCAAGAAGAATAGTTATGAAGACAGTATTGATCGCCGAATTACAGGCCTGCAAAAAGTGACACTAGACTATATAAAAACTTATCTTAAAATTAGCTACTAGGAAATAAAGGCAAGCGCCTCTGTGTCAACTATTTCAGTCTCTCGAAAATTGGAAACGTCAGGGGTATCCGCTCTGCACACTTCTGTGCCATTCGTGGTTTCTGAATGGTTTACTTTATAACCCTAGCCTAGGCTTATAGATCTGGCGCTACTGCAGAATAGTCCGCGAATCATCCCAATCAACCCAATAAATTCGTCGAAGAACGGAGGAGTCTGACTTCTTGACAAATCACAACCTGCCTAAATACCTTCCACAAGAATTAGCACCAATCTGAGATACTCTCATCCATCCAAAATCTATGACATCGTGGTTTGTCTGGTCAGCCTCCCTAAAGCAAAGTGCTGCCCCGCAATAGAGATGAAAAACGCTACCTTGCAATTTTTGAGATGCACTCCCCCAATAACGTACATTTCTCCTGCACAGCTCTGCACCATTCCATGCTCTGAGGCAACCCACCCATTGACCACTTTATATTTGAGGACACCATGGAATGACGTACCTCGGAAAGAAATTTCGCTTTATCTAATTAGGTGACCAATACGCTGCCACTTTTGCCTTTCAAATAGGGGACGTAGTTCTTCAATGAGAATTGTGTCGGCGAAGAGTACCTTGATACTATGGCAAACACAGGTGTTACCAAAAGCTTGAAGCTTGGCAGCAACAGTGACTGTCACCTCCAGAATTTTTTTTAAGCAGAGTAAGTGAATACGTTTACGAATAGAGTGTTTAACTCCTGGAACGGTACGCCATCGGAGTGCTAACTAAACAACTCCACATCATCAGAGAACTGTCCTGGAACCATTTGACACATTACTTCAGGCTAGCTTCAAGTCAGAGAATTCCATTCACTAACGGAAGGTGAAGGAACACGGAATTGTTAGTTCAGGAAACACCTTACTATCCGGGCCGTCCACCGGTCGAGCCCATTCCTGGCAAAAAAAAAACCCGAACATAGTGTGCAACACGAGTCCATCTATCAACGCTCCGATAACGTTGCTTGGAGAAAGTTGCCCTGTATCTGTATAAAATCGTTTTACGCAGTTCATCTTCCTTTTCGCTCATTTTGCAAGAGATTTGCCACTTGGCAAGTGTAAGTTCTTGAGCGTTTTTGACGGGCCACCACATCCCTTAAGTCTTTGCCTTAGCGGCAGTAGATAGCTTTACGTTCCTTAGCAATGAGTGCGACAGGGATCACTTCTGCGACCACCATCACAAACGCCTGTCGCAAAGCTCCCCTCTCCGCTCTTGGACCAGGCGCTTACGATACATCCTCTCGCCAAGGACACCAGCCTATATCTTCGCGCACATAGAGCAGAACGGGCTGTATTGCACCCATAACAACACATTCCCTGGTAGATGATACTCCAGCTGAAGCTTTTCCACTGCTAGTTTGGCTTACTCAATGAAGCTCATCTTCGAATCGATCGTTAAATCCACGTATATACCTGTTGGTTTTGACTCTACAGTCTACTCGTCGTTCGATATGGGAATCGGGATCAAGTTGACGACATGAACTATTTCCAGCTCAAAGCTGAAACTATGAAACATTCTTCATAACAGCATCCATCGTGAATCTCCCTACTCTAAACCCGAACTACTTCAGCGAGTCTACCCCTAATTCGTTCGAGTACCAGTCCATACTAACTGCATGGCCCAGCATTCATACTGGTGGGTGCAAGTACTACCCTTCGTTCTACCGAATTACGGATTAGGGCACCCGAGTTAAAACACAACTCTACGTTTGATACCCGAAGGTCTCTTGTCCACTTGGGCTTAACCACAACCTCCATGAAACTCTCTAGGGGAGGAAATTACCAGGATGAAAATACTTGAGCCTGGAATTCTCCTGAGAACAAGCCATAGAGAGTATAGCGTTTCCCAACAACATCTTGAAGGTTCTCCTCGGCAGCTTGGTTTTGATTCGGTCGACTGCTGCCCCGCCTTCCTCCCCGCCACCTAAGAGCACCACCTTCCAGTGACAACGAAAAATTTTCTCCACCTGGTAAACGTTGAATATCCCGAACAAGAAGTTTGGCCTTTGGGGGAAAGCCAATTCATATATTTCTGACGGGATACCATCAGTGTCTGACTCCTTTTCATTTCTCATAGGGCCTGCCTTCGAGGTCTTTTATGCCACTAACCCGTAGTGTCAATTTGGTCGGTACTAAGTATGCAAGCTTTCCGCAGAGCCCTGATTTTCCGGTTGACAAACTTATAACCGAGTCTCCCCGGATCCCCACTTACCTTGTTAACTTTATTCTGTCAGCCTCTAGTTTTGTTTTTTTTATCGCCCTGAAGATTCTCCTTTCTGTACCCTGTCTTTGTGGCGCCAGGAATGCTTTTTTCCAAAGCTTGCGCCAAATATTAACGTGAATCCGGTGTTTAAAACTAGAAACATGGTTCTCGATGGCTTTTTCAGAACCCATTTCCCTCTGGAGTCTGACTGAGACATGCCCCATTCAAGGACCCCAGCACCACCAGTCTGACTTGCCAAAATTTGCCCTCTGTGCCAAAAACGGTGCCTTGGACAAGAAATCAATACGCACCTGAGCGGAACCGCTCACGAGCTTCTAGCGCAGAGACCAAAACTAATTTAGTACTCATCAGTATTAATACCGAAACAAGGACCCAGTTTCATGGCACCTTACCATCATTATTATCAAGTACCGCTATCATATGGTTTCGGGACGGCGCCCTATTTAGGACTCTTACCCAAGGCTAAGGGGACGGCTTTGTCTGCATTGAGTTTTCAGGGATAACGTTTTTCAGTGTCTATCTTACGCCGAACGATACGATGCCGGCCTTTGACGCATGCTTAATGCTTTGGAGGACGCTATCTTAGGCACGGATGGGTGGATCCTGGTCGGGAGTGACTTCAATGCCAGGGCAGTTGAATTGGGCATGCTTCACTCAGACTCCAGAGGAAAACGAATCCTCGAAATGGCAACGAGAACAGGAAGATTGGTTCTAAGCCCCGGATCCACCCCAACGATCCGGCGCCCAGGCTGCTAGGGACGCATTACAGATGTAATCTTCGCGTCGGAGTCACTGGTCTCGCTGGAGGACGGGTGGCGAGTTCTGGAAGACTTCACTTCTTCGAAGTGGTGGACACAAACTCTCAGTGTGCGCCACCCCGGTGCTCTTTCTGTTCATGGAACGTTGCAAAAGTGAACACCGGGAAGTTTGTCGAAACTCTTGGAACTGGTGGATTCACGCTGGAAGGTACTCCAGAGGGTGGTGGCGATGCAGCTGACACTGTTGTAAATTCAAGTATGAACCTGATAACGATGGGCTGCGGAGTTTCCATGCTCAGGAAGCGTCGAAATGTGTCGAAATTGCAGAGCTTCGGAAGGAGTGTCACAGGCTCCGCCTCTTAACACAACGCCCAAGCGACCGGGAGAAGACATGTAACATAATGACGGAGTACAAATCAGCCAAAAGAGACTCGGCAACGCAATAAAAAAGAGCGAAGCTCGCTGCTAGCAGGGTATGGTCGCTGAGGTGAATTGGGACCTGTGGGGAATCGGTTACAAACTGGTAACCCGAAAAATCGGAGCTCTGCCGAAAGCCTGTTCACTTAAGGCTGAGCAGATGGACCGCGTTATATGGGCACTATTCTCTGCGCACCCCGTCCGGGATAATGAAGTCAGCGCGGAGAGTGCCGAGGAATGTCTACTTTTCTCTATAAAAGAGTTGAAATAGGCAGTCCTCTCTATGAAAAGCAAGAAGGCGCCACGGCCCGATGGTATTCCAGCATATATAAACTGGTATTCTAACACCGGCAGCACCTACTGTTCGGCGTATTCAACGCTTGCCTAAAAGAGGGCATTTCCCCTGCTCGTTGGAAGATGCCGAGGCTTGCACTGAGCCGCAAAGAGAAAGGCGACCCCAAATTGCTGCCTTTATATCGCCCAATTTGTATGCTCGACACTACTGGAAAAATGCTCGAAAAGTTCATCAGAAGTAGACTCGCTGGAGCAGTGAGATCCACAGTTGATGCTGTCATTCAAGTCGTGGATGCTGTTCGACGAGCGGAGGCACATGTCGCAAAATTCAAAGGGTGGTGCTCCTCGTAACGCTTGATGTAAGAAACGCCTTTAATTCTGTAAGATGAAAAGACATTCTAGGCACACTAGACAATACTTTTCACGTGCCGAACTATCTCTTACGGATATTGAGGGACTATCTGAGGAACAGCTCCATGCTCTATGAAACACTAGAGGATCAGAGGAGGATGGACGTCACGCCGAGGGTAGCACACGGATCCATCCTAGGGCCGGACCTCTGAAAGACTACCTATGATAGTATATTTTAACTCGACATGCCAGAAGAGTCGCGCCTGGTCAGTTGTGCAGATGATGTGGAGACGCTTGTTGGTGGATGCACTGTGGAACAGGCGTAAAGCAGACTCGGCATATTGATGCGACGAATAAGCGGGTGGATGACTACTCATGGTTTCAACCTTCCACTGTAAAAAATCGAAGTAGTCATCTTGACTAAAAGGAGAATTCCAGCCTTGCGCCCCATATCACTCGGCAAGTCGACAATGGAGTCCAAACCAGTGGTAAAGTACCACGGGCTAACTCTTGACTCAAAGATGAGCTTTTTTGAGCAAATCAAAGCAGCAGCGAACAAGGCTTCAACTGGAGTTTCAGCGTTAAGTAGACTAATGGCAAATATTGGGGTCCTACATCTAGCAGGCGACGTTGAGTTCAACGCAGTCTGTCCAGCTCCACGGTACAGAGATATGGGCTGACACTCTTGGCAAAGAGGTATATCGTAAGCGTCTCGCGCAAGTACAGAGACGGCGAGCTTTGCAGGTGGCGTTTGCGTATCGCACTATCTCTGTGATCCCCGTTGCCCTTCTTGCTGAAGAGTGTAAGCCATATACAAGCGCAAGGGAGAAAAACCAAGGGTTGGTCGAGAAAAACGGCAACGCACCCTAGTCTAGTGGCAACTCTCCTGGCAAAATGAAACTAGAGGCAGATAGACTGCGCGACTCACCGGCAACTTAGGTGCGTCACTGAATCTGATGCATGGTGAGAATGACTATTTCCTTACCCAGTTCTTAAGTGGACATGGAGGTTTTCAATCTTACCAGCACAAGATGGGAAAGATGCGATCTCCGGATTGTGTGTTTTGCAATGGAGATGTAGATGAAGCCCATCACGCTTTTTTTCTTGTGGAAGGTGGGATGGGATTCGTCATCAGCTCTATTTAAACACAGGAGATCTCTCTCCAGACAACATTTTCGAAGAGATGCTGAGGAGTGCTGACAGGTGGAGCCGTATTGCCCATTACGTTCGGGTCCTTCTATCTTTCTATCTTCTGCAAAGAAGATGGAGCTCGACCGGTGGAGCAGTCGGATGGCAGGGAGTTCCTCCCTTTCTCCTCTCCCCTCCAGATGTTGAAAGGAATTCCCTGATTTGAAGGCTCCGCAAGGCGGAAGGGTTCGGAGACTAGCCCGAAGTAATGTGACAAACGGTTCTAGGTCAGCTCCCCGACGATGCGGAGGTATTTAGTTGGTAGTCCGACGATGTACCATTATGGGAGTCCATCTGTGCGTAGAGGCATTCACCTTCCCCCAAAAAAAGCTCCCAGGACAGAGGTGAGGCAGCATCTGATGAGTTGCCTCTGCCCTCGACGAAATCTTCAGTCTGCCCTTTTATAAAAACCTGGTTGTTTAGCCACAAAAAAGTGGTACGTGAACCACAAAAGTTTGAAAAGAATTTCTACTCGACATCTTCCTTTTTCAACAATTTAACTCCCCATTCTACTGCAACAATGCTCGCAGAAATCAATCGTTTTCGGAGATTAACTAGATCTTTCTCGCCGCGACGCTATTATCGATTGGCAGAGAAATATCTTACACTAATTCGATGGTTAGCCCACAATTTGTGCTTAATCCCCGATTGGCCTTTTAAGGATAAACCACCCCCCGAGATATACCAACATACAAAACTCATAAACTCGTGAAATTATCTGTAAATCGTGAATTTAAATCGCAACCTCTCAAGCTGGAAAAGTTCTCCGCCAGTTCTTGGAAACATCACTGCAAAAGTGAACTATAGAAACCTGACAACAACAAAAGTGAAACGTCCTTGTGAGATGATTATAAGCTATCGCCAGGCGTGCCTCCTGATTCATCCCCTCCAACCGCCACTGAAAAATGGTTTTCCGTCTGTTTGCATTTAATTTGCAAGTTTGTCAACAAAGTGTAAAAGTATCTTTTTCCAGCCATCTTACCAAGGTTCGAGGATGACATTGACCCAATTGAAAATGGGAACTAATAAATGAGCGAATTACACTAATTGGTCATTATCGATTGGTTTGCTGAGCAAGTAGGAAAGTTCAGAAACATAGTTACGGTAGTCTTGGGAGGAATGGATGGAAGGGATGCAGAGATAGCAGTGGAAGGATGGGGAAGCTGCATACGTAATGTTTGTCTAACTTGGTCCTGATTTACAGCCTTATTCAAGGTTTATTGAAAAAGTTAGGCCACATATCATAGAGCGTTGCAGACGAGCATGCTAAAAACAGGGAAACTGTAGATAAAGTTCAAGCCAGGATATCGATCTAATTATCAGACGAATATTCCATTGTCGTCCGCATTAAAGCTATAATTTGATTAAAAGCGCTTTTTCATCACTTGTGTATTCGTAATGGCTGCACGTAATCGGCGGCACCTGACCGTGGTGAAGAACGTGGTCTTTTCATCCCCAAACGCTGCTTAATTAAAAATTCCAAGACATCTGCCCTTCTATGCCGACCAGCATATTCAGGCATTTGTTCCCGAAAATTGATTAAAGCCAAACTGGAAAAATTCGTGGAAATGCAAGAAACGAGGCCAGCCAATCTAGGATACGGAATGATGGCTTGTTGGGGTTAAGGAGGCTTTCCTTTATACTCTCAAACCAGACCAGACCGCCAGGCTGGTGCTCCATTATATTGTAAGTAATTTCCGTAATTCATTAGCCAGCCCAACCCTAACCATCCTATTACAATCCCATTCATACATAGAACCGGGTGGACCCTCGTTTAGGTCCATTGATTGAGCTCTGAAACAGAAAATTGAGCCCAGAGCTTATTTAAATTTGCGTTACTCATTTCTTCATTTCGTCCCGGTGGGTGTGATGTGATCCAAGGTTGGAAGAGGCGCAAAGGACGAGTTGTTTGTTGCGAATTGTCGGTGTGTGTGTGAGAGAGGAAAAAAAATGAAATTAAAAAGAAAGTTTACTCGTTATGATAAGTCTTATGACTTCAAGCTTGGGTGTGCTATGATTAAAGAAAATGGAAAAAGGCATGGTTGAAATGCTTTTGATCCTATCCACGGAAGAAGTCCTGGGAAAATTTATTCGTTTAATTTCGCGGAGCATGCTGTACTGGATGCAATTTGCTTTAATTATTATTGAGTGGTATAAACAACGAGATGTGATGTTTGGCTTGTTAGGAAGTTGATTATTACGCTTTTAGGGATATTGCCAGAGTTTGGAAGGATTAAGTGCAGTACGAAATGTAAGGGGACTAATGCAAGGAATCCCGGTCAATAGCGTCGATAATCAACAATGAAAGCATAGTAGGGAACTGACCTATTCGAAGTTAGATGGAGAGGCTGTTTGGCACCAGATTGGGACACAATGCTGGGACAATGATTAGACTATATTGTGAAAACGACGAGGCCGAAGAGTCTGCTAATACTACTACTACAGATTTCTTAGTTTTTTTCGAGTAGGAAGGTGAAATTCATTTATGCATAAAGACTCCAGTCTCAGGAAAATAACTTCAGGCCTCAGGCTCCTATACTGGAGCAAAATCGCGTGGAGTTAGGGAACCTCAGTTCCCTTGGAACCTCTCTTGTCCACCTCCCTCTTTTTCGTCTTAAGAATGTCCTATGTGTTTCGTGCAGTCTGCAACATGGTCTCAGTTATAGTGTCCTTAGAAAGATGATGACAATGGTGCTCCCACCTTCTGCAGAAAAACTGTAACAGGCATCATCCATCGCTTCCTTGTAATAAATGCAGTCCGGCGACCGTAATTTTCCAAGCGTGTGCAGGTAAGATTGAAAATCCCCATGCCCGTTCAACAGCAGGGTTAGTTAATAGTCAACCTCACCGTGATTTCGATTGAACCGCGGTCGCACGACTTCTATAAAATGAGCGGCCTATCTACCTCTTGATTCTCTTTACCAGGATTGCTGACATGCGCGGAGAATACGGGCACGGCAGACATTCTAGCCACATTAATAGGATATCGGTTCGGTTTTTCGGTTTTCTCCAGAGCTAGAATCTGATTATTCGTCGCATCACCATTTTCCGTGCGTGCGGTAAACAGTGTCGAAACATCGCCTCGTGGAAGACTATGGTATAAGGCGTTTCAAAGGTCCGGCCCAAGGACAGATCCCTGAGTCGCTCCCGATGTAATTCTGCGCTGTCCCTTCCGAGTCTCATACGATAGCACACAGTCCTTTAAATAGTCCAAAATAGTCCACAATAACCGCAATAGGTTGCCAGGAGTATGGGAACGTTTTTCCAGTGCCTCAAGCGTCTAGGGTCAGAAGAAGCAGCACGTACCGAAAGTGCCGACTGTGTACGTCAGCCAGTTCCAGTTCGGCTTGAATTTACATACAAGTTTCAACACTTCGCTGGGAATACCATCCGGTCATGTTGCTTTTTTGTCCTTCATCAGCCACCAGTACACAAGTAATTTTCCAGAACACAGTTTCATTTTGGGAACCGATACATTGAAAGTTGCGGTGAAAAGGCTTATTATTGAATGAACTAGCAATTCAAACGCAGTTCTTCTTCTTGCGTGTGTGTTTCCAAAAAAACTCCAATACCGACTCCACAGACCATCTTTGATCCGTTGGTGGTATCGACAGTCCGCCATTCTGCCCAGCTCGCAACAAAGTCTCTTTTAAAGTTCAGCTTGTTTGTAGCGTAGCCCAGAGTTCCCGAGATACTTTATCTAAGATGTTACTATCACCGTAGGACTTCGCTGTTCAACACCCGTACTTCTTCTCCGTAGCCTGACGGCATTGCACGCTACAGCGTATTTAAAGTGCAGTCCTAGGGAGAAGAGGGGCAGGAATATATTGAAAGCGTCAGCCGGGCAGCACTGCAGATCCTCGGTAACACGTGCACACGCCTTATTTTGAATCCCATTAAGCTTCGTTCTAATGTACTTTTTGCCCAGCGCCTGCCAGCACACAATAGGTCCATACGTTAGGATGGGAGGAACCACGGCTATGTACATTCCATCCCAGAACCATCCTCCATGGACTCCATTTTCTTTTGCAGGCATAGAAAGCTATATAGGCCCTCTTAAACCTTAGTTCTATGTTCAATCTCCAATTTAGCTTCGGATTCCGGATTACACCCAGATTCTTTTCTTCGGAGGACCAATCAAAACCAATCTTTATTTCGGGCTCCTTTGACTTGGTGGTAAATAGCGTGTTCTACTCTACCTTCCAAATTAGACTGGATTATCCTACTTTTTAGCATGGATATTATCCAGTGCGTAAGATACCCCTGCGATCCAATGCTCGTCAACGTTTCCTTGAAAATGGGTGGTGAGGTTGATTGGTCAAAAGGCCTCCGTGGTATCATAGCCACGCCTGTCCACTTTCAATATGAAAAGCACGCATGCGCATCTCCTAGATTATGGTATCTATCCCAAGGATATATCGCCCCGGTAAATTTAAAAAACAGCAGCACGAGTCTTTCTTGCTGTTTCTGTAGCATGACTGGCGTTATGTCATCTGGGCCCGAAGATTTAAATGCGAAGTAGCTGTTTATAGTTCAGTCGATTCTATCCTGTGTAATTACCGATTTGATAGTCACGAATGACTGAGGCTGTATACCCTCCAATCTGTGCTTGGACTCGCAGTCCTCTTCGATGGCGGGGAAGTGGGCCTGAAGCAGCAGTTTCGGAGTTCTACTAAAGCATTTCATCTAGGAGCATTCTGATTCCTATGTTCGTTGGACAGAATTTTACCGAGTTTCGCTGATTCACTGGTGCTTCCAATGTTCTGACATTATTCGAACCAAGACCGCCTCTTAGCAGTCTTGATGGTCGACTTGCACTTCTTCAGAAAGTTTTTGTATGGTTTCCTGAAGTTGGACACATCTTAGTTCCACCATGATGGTAAAAGGGTAATTTTTTAAAATTACTTATACAATTCTCTTAAATTTCGATTTAATGCCTATTCATAAGACATCATCATTCTCACTCAGGTTGTCACTGTCTTTCGGGTTCGGGAGAAGTCCTTATCGCAAGCCGCTATTAATACTAGCTAGACACAAAATCAGAGCTCGATCGATTGCAGCTTGACCGGCCAAGAATACCGAAAAAGTATATCCAAGGTCGATACTTGAAAATATGTATATCAAATAATACTTTCTCAGAATGACCATCCATTGTTTCGATCCGATAACACTTAGAAGGGTCCCTAATGTTTCTGTTCTCGGCGCCTTAATCTAGTTTCATTATAATGTGAACCCAGCATTGGTATCCCCTCAAGTGTTATTCAACGTACGCCTCCTTTCTCAGCGCTTTCTGCCGGCATCGAAAAAAGTGCAGAATCAATGAAAACACATGAAAAGAAATTGCTTGTAATTCAAACCGCCAACGGTAAGCACGAAAAAGAACGCTAATCTGACATCAATGGATCCTTCTCTTCCCGTTATTCGCAAAAAAAAAAAAATTAAAAACACAGCATCAACCGCGATTCGTTAAATAAAAATATATTTAATTGTGCATTAGCAACGAAAGATGCATAGCACTGCAATGTCCATTATAATAGATGCAAAGGTTAATGATCATTTTAGTTTTCAAAAGTATGAGAGCGTGCTGAAAAATGCGTATGCTAGCACACAGATGAGCCTACTAGTATTAAATTCATATGATTTTTAATTAACCCTAACCTCCAAAGCGTACAAATTTAACAGTTGCTGGATTGTTAGTGCGTGGGATATAGCGTTTTGAGTTGAGTTTATTAGCATTCGTCGTGGCCGCAGCTTTCGGTTTCCCCGGGGTCGCTGCTCCTACTTCTCACTTACCAGTGACATTTATCCAAATGTGGGATGTTGGTCCTGACGCAGGCAAAATATGATGACTGTCTTTAGACGAAACTTTGGTTGGGATCCAGCTGCTGTCTGGAGGGGAGCAGTGGTCTTCGGCTGGCTAAGAGTCGGTCCTTGTCTCGAAGAGGCTGGCAATTGTCCAGGCACGCAGATCTTGACCGGATATAGCATCAACTGCTCTTGTAAACACAAAACGAGTTAGTATAGCTACGGTGCCCTACTTCAATTTGGGGATCACCCTAGTTGGCAACCTGAGAGGAGTTCTCTCTACTGGGAACCATGGTGGAGCTCATACTGTATGTAATGGCTATAATTTAATAGACCTTATGGAACTAACTATTTTTAGACACCACTAAAGAATCTTTGATAATTGAGTAAAACCCCTAGTTGTCTCCTAAAATTTGTTCTGCAAGAACAATGAAATATTATTTATTCTTATTTATTATCTACTATTATATCTTTAATCCCTAGGAATAGTATGCAGTGCATTCTAACTACAATACCAGGAAAGAAGCGTCCAGTATGGTCGAGGAATTGATTGCCCTAGAACCACTAGCTGATGAGCTCAAGAGGCTCATCGGACGAAAGCGTAACAACTACCTTTGGCTCAGTACCAACTGGAGTTTCTATGCCTTTCCTAACGCAGAGCTTTAGGCATGAAGCCAGCGGAACTCGACCGTTAGAGAGTGCCAAGATCGGCTTGAAACCAACTGTTTTGCTTAGCATAGGAACTAAGACAGTCACTTTCCCTATCCTCAACTCAATTTTTATACAATTTTATGTTTGCTAGAACCGACAAATGCCCATAATTGCCAGGTCTGCAATTGAGAACGAAAAGTTCAGACATCAATCTTCCTTAGCAATTATTGTGTGTGTGTGTGTGTGTGTGTTTTTGATTTGTCCCACGTTGTCCCGGCAGGCTAACGATGTATACCACCAGATACCACCTACGATGACTCCGTGACACGGTTGGCTAGACTGTTGTCTATGTTGCCAGCATGACTACGAAAAATATGGGCTACTGGGCCTTATATTGCTTTGTAAATTTTTAATTTGTTAACGTGATTGAGTAGTAAGAAGTAAGATTCATTTTGCCTATTTTTCAACTTATAACCGTAAAAATTTAGGCTTTTACCTAGGCTTTATTTAAGTGCTAAAGTTTTACTTCTGCTTGTTCCAGAAAGGTGATAATTTCTAGTAGGTGTTTATTTAGGTCCTCTGCAAGCAGGAGCTCTACAGAGTTGATGGATCTATCCCAGTTAAAATTATTTCTGATTTGGATATACTTAGTACATTTGAAGAGGGTGTGGTCTAAGGTTTCCTGCGCATTGCATGTATTGCAACTGTCATTTCTTATGATTTTCATCTTTTTGAGCCATGGTTTATTATAGGAGTGACCTGACATGATTCTGTTGGCAGTTTTTATCCGCGACACCTTTTGTTTGGAAAGGCCTTTCGGAGGTTTTATGGGTACATGGGGGAATATTTTTGCAAAGAATTTCCCTTTGGAGCGAATGTCATTTTGATAGCTTGAGTCCCACTCCTCTGCTATTTGGTTGGCAACCAGAAGGTTTAAATCAATGGGTGCTAGGTGACAGTTCATCAGCGTGGCGCTGTTCTGGCCTTCGGCAGCTGCCAGATGTGCACTTTCATTTAATTTGATGCCACTCCTTGCCGGGCACCACATTATGACTACTTCTTCACCGTTCATGCATTTGATGTTGTTGTGGATTTCGTTTACCATTTAGTGAGTGGCAGACTCTTTGCCCAAGATCCGGCACGCATGTAGGGAGTCAGTAATTATGACCACTTTCTTATGACCTTTATCCAACGCGTATTTAGTGGCTAGCCAAACCGCTTGGAGTTCTGCTGATAATGTTGTGAGTTGATTTAGCCTGTACTGACCCACCGTTTCAGCATGATCATTGACCACTGCAATGCTTACATCACCTCCTCTGACAGAGGCATCTGTTGCAAATATTTCGAAATTCCTGGATTTGTAGTTGCATATGGAGGAGTTGATCTCATTTGCTAAAGCCGTTTTTGGAATGTTTCTGCCTGACGCCTGATTTATAACCACTTGTAAGGTATGTGGAGGGCTTGATTTTATGTCAGCTCTCAGGAGGTCAAAGAGGTGAGAGAAACGTTTGTAAGTTGCAGAGAGGCCATTTTTAGCATCTGCACTCTCTTGGACATTCCGAAAAACATGAGGTCGATTTGCATGGAGCCTTATTAGCTCCTTAGTTGCTAAAACTGTTATTCTGAGATGGGGCGGCGGTTCATTTGCCAGAGCAAAGGTGGACAGGTGGGGAGCAGTTTTGGTAAGCCCTAGGCATCTTTTTAGGATTGTGGCCGCTATTGAGGTGATTTTGTTATTCAGGTATTTGGGAGCTAATACAGATGTGGAAGCGGCGTAATCTAGGATGGGTCGTATTAGCACTCTGAACAATTTGATGCTATTTTCGGGAGGAAGGCCCCAAGAATGCCCAGTAGAGAAATTGATGACTCTAGCAGCTTTTTTAGCCTTAGAGATGGTGTCAATTGTTTGGTCTTTTAATATTAAAGATGAGTTAATTGTCTTGCCAAGGAAGGTTATCTTTTTGAATTGCTGTATGCTGATATTGCCAAGATTCAAGGGGTGTAGTGTACTACTATTTCTTTTAAGGGTAATGAATTTTGATTTGTCCGGATTTATGTGAAGATTTAGGCTTTTGCATTCGTCAATGAGGGCTACTGTTTGGGCTTTAATGGAGACTTCAGTTTCCATAATTGTTTTGCCAGTGGCTAATATGAGAAAATCATCAGCATATTGATAGATTTCTATGTTGGGGTCGACTGGTTTATGAAGTGAGGCCGTGTAAATATTGAATAGCGTGGGGCTCAAGACACATCCTTGGGGTATACCATTGCAAATTGCCACCTTCGCATCACCTAGGATTAGATTCCTGTTGGCCAGAAACCGTGAGATCCAGATAATGATTTCGGCTGGTATTTTATGAAAGATCATTTTAGATTCAAGGGTTTTTAGATCTACACTTTCATATGCTTTGGATACATCAAGAACTACCGCTTGCGCCTGCAGTTTGTTTGCTTTGGCTATGGAGATTGCGAGAAGGATGTCATTTAGACATGTCACAGTGGATAATCCGCTCTGATAGGCATGACTGTTGGGAGGGAGAATTTTGTGCTCTAGAATGAAATGGTTTAGTCTGTTTTTGACAAGTGTGTTGAGGATTTTGGCGAAAACATTAATTAGAGATATGGGTCTGAAATTTTTAATGTCTGACAGATCTTTATTTATTTTGGGTATGGGAACTATCTTAATAGCAGACCACTCCTGTGGAGGGTTTAAATTTTGCCAGGTTTCATTAATGGAGGTAAGCAGAGCAGATTTGACAGGAGGGCTAAGCCACTGAATGTAGGTGTACGTAATTTGGTCAATACCCGGTGCAGAGTTCTTTTTCCGTTTGTTGAGGACCAGAGCGAATTCCTCAGGAGTAAAATTTTGTTGCAGCAATGGTGGCGGTAAGTTGGATGTAATATTATTTGGAGTTGGCTTGTTGTAGCTTGAGCTTAGAAAGTCTAGGTATTTCTGGTCATTTTCAGAATCCCAAATCCGGTTGCTGGATTCTTCGTCTTGAAAATTTTTAAAATTTTTTATGCTTTTCCAGAATACCTTAGTGTCTTTTTCAACACTCAGTTCTTCCCAAATCTCGTCCCAGGTTTTTTTCTTAGCCGCTTTCACCGCTTGTAACCAATTTTTGTTTGCAACCGAGAAAGATATGAAGTTGGTGTGGTTGGCATCCCTGTGGTAGGCTCTCAGAGCTTGCCTTTTCTCTACAAACAGTGTCTTCAGACCACTGTTCCACCATGGTTTATGGGAGGAGCCCTTGCGGATTTTGAATGTCGACTCTTTAATTTTGCTTTGGATTTCTGCTGTCAGACCGTTCAAATTCTCCGTGGGAGGGATGGACTGCAAGGCAGTTTTTAGATGTAGGAGGCCTATTTTGTATTTCTGTTGAATTACAATGGTGTTACTGTGGATGGCTATTGGTTTGTGCTTGCTTTTGGAGATCGGTTGTGCCAGCGCGTTCCAGGACCAGGATATAGTAATGGAATTAGTAAGGGTGACATCTGGTGCAGATGCTCTTGTTTTGCCGTTTGTTACATGGTCCACAAAGGTTAGTGAACCGTTGTTGAGTAGTCTAAAGTCAGATCTGCATAGTGCGTTTGAGAGATGCCTCCCTTTACTATTCTCAATGGAGTCCCCAAGTATGAATGACCTGGCATTTAGGTCGCCCGTTATTATGGTGTTTGGGGTATTGCTCAGAAATTGAAGTAGCTTGTCCAGTTCTACTTTGAACGTGGCCGTAGTTGTATGCGGGGGCATGTATATGGAGGCAATGGTGATGTTTGGAGTAAGGTTCATGGTCTTAGCAATAATGATGTCCATGTTGGTATCATAGGTTATTGGCCTGGCATTTATGCCTTTGCGAAATGCAAGGGCAACTCCACCATAGCCATCCTCTCTGAATTTGTACATAAGGTTGAAACCTTTTAGGTACCGAGAATGATGGGACGAGTTAAAAGTGAAGATTTCTTGTAGGGATAGTATGTCATAGCCATGAGTATTAGCAAAGTATTCAATTTCAGACTTATTGTTAGCTAGACTTTGAATGTTATATTGTAGGATGTTTACCATTTGCAATTTCTACGAACGTCAAGTCGCTTGTGATGTTGAGTTTATCAGTCTGTTTTTTTATTTTTTGCATGTATTCTGCCAAAGATGGATCTTGTATCTTTGAAGAGATGTTGTTCATGAGTTTGATGATTTGCGCTAGTATTTTTTGGTACTCAGATACAACCGTGTACGTTGGGTGTTCGAAAACAGTTTGATTTGGTGTAAGTGGTTCTTGATAGTCACCTTTGGGAAAGGGTGTTCTGGTGTTCTGACGTAGATTTGATTTGACAGCAGAACTGAATTTTTTGCTCCCTCTGATGGTTCTGTTGAACTCATCTTGAGGATTCCTTGTCCAGTTGTTCTCATTTTCTCTTTTTTCCAGCGGAGGGAAGGCAACGTCACAGTCAACATCGCAGTCCAGTGAGTCGTAATAATTTTTCACTTCTTTAGTGGCTTCCCTCATGGAGATATTTTTTATTGCTGCCGTCTTGATAATCGCCAGGTGTTCGACCCAGATGGTGCACTTCCTGTCTCTGGCGTCATGGTCAGTCTTACCACATAAAGCACATTTTTTCCCGCATGTGTTGCCATCGCACTGATCTTTTGGACCACTGCAATTTAAGCATCTACTCACTTTCGCTTTGCAGTTGGTGGCAATGTGGCCCAATCTGCCACAAGCAAAACATTGCCTCGGTCTGTTTAAATAATGATCAACCTCAACCCTCACGCTACCGATTGAAATATGTTTGGGGATGTCAGAGCCAACGAAGGTTAATTTGACTGTTCGAGATGGAAGGAAGACATCTTTGTTTTCCTTAGATCTGAAGTTCAGCCTTTGAACTTTCGCCACTTTTATCGGGGAGTTAATGTCCTGAAGTATTTCATCTTCTGTGAAATCTGTGGGGATGCCTTTAATAATCCCAAATCTATGGGTATCTCTCAATGAAATAAATGCTTTTAGCCCTAATGTGACCAAGCGATTGTCGGATGCCAAATTGTTCGCGCAGGACGCTGATTTGCAAAAAACTTTTACCCTCGTAGGCCCATCTTCCTTGACCGTAACTACCTGGTCCTTGAGGTTGAGACGCCTCGTAAGTTTATGGAAATTGAGGGGTTTGAAACCCTCAATTCTTTCTTGTCCGTTAACCTTATCTATGTATGTCATGGGGTTGCTTCTCTCCACACATACTGTGTACGTTTTGCATTGAGCGTTCTCACTGTACCTGTACACTGGGGCTGTTTGCTCCATCGGAACTATTTTTTGTTTTTCCATTGGTGAAAGGGTCTTGCTTTGGTCTTGAGATTGGGTGACCTCAGGGAAAGCTTGGAGTTTAGTCGTGGCTGGTAGAAATCCAGAAACCTTTTGTTGTTTAATTGTGGGAGACTGGATTGGGGATCTTGACAGGCTCCTCGAAGCCCTTCGCTCTTTCCTGGTTAGGACATAGCCACCGATTTCAGTTGGGCTTTTGAACTGTGGCCCTACAGCTGCCTGGGGAGATGTTGGCATTTGGGAAACAGAACGGTCAAAATTTATTTTCCCCTTGTCCGGGGGTTCACACTCCCTAACCTCCATGGCCTAACTTGACAGATGCCAGAATGCCTGTTTACAGGGGAAAAACCACCAAAGGATACAGGGGCAGATTTCTACTTACAAGATTGATTGCGTGAAGAAGCAGAAATAAAACTAAGGCACTTACCTTTTTCCTTAAGCAGGAACCGATTCACCGCCAAAATTATCAAAAACAGAAGGAAAACACGGTTTATTACACCCACGCGGATAGGCAAAAAGAAAATTAGCTTCAAACTAAAAACGCACTGTCGATACAAACACGAAATGCGTCTGCCCACGGCAGATGTCACGAAGCAAGTGCCTTAGCAATTAACAACGCAATACAACAACATGCATGAAATGTCTAAAAATGTGAATATAAAAATCAACGGTTACTCGAAACACTTGGCGAGAGTTGGTGGGCGTGGCTTGGGTGCGCTAAGCAAGGCGGGAGATTCATTCGCTCTCTACGATGGCTCGCTTTGTGATAGTACCTTCTTCCTGCTACGTCCCAAAAGTGTCTTAAGTTTTCGGCGGGAATTTTCCATATAGTAACAGCAGTCAACCAACTAACACTGTGCTGAAACTAGAAGAATTTAGGTCACTTACCTCTGCCGCCGATTTTTCTTGTCCTAAATTCATACCCCAGTGGGTCTAACAACGTTTATTTGTTCAAAGGATGATTTTAAAATTTTGGTTAGTTCCGATGACAGAGGTGCCGTGAATAACGCTTAATGGGAGGCGACAAAAGATAAATCTTGAAATTCATCCTCACCTTCTCACAAAGTTATCGGTAAAATACCTACACTATAGGCGCCAGAAACTTTCGACCAATGAAAATTTCTTGCCAAGAGAAATCCCCCACGCAAAGCACCGCCAAGGCTTACCATTAGCTGGAAGCAAACTCAGAGTTCACGCGATGGTCGCTTGACCCCCTCAAAACACAGAAAAAACGCACATAATCCTTACTCGAAAATATTCTAAATGAGATGTTCTCGGAGTCATTTTCTGATTCCCTCTCCTCTTCCAGTCGATTAACACTTACAAGGATCCTCGTTCTATGGTTTCGGCTTCCAAAGCCCCGATCGAATTTGTATGGATCTAACAGGAAGCCAACAGTGGATACGCCGTGATATGTTATCCAACGCACGTGTCTTTCCGTACCTCTCTGGCAACAAAAAATTCACAGCATCGAGCAATGGAAGCGCCTAGAAAAAAGGGAACATTTTACTCAGCATTGAATTTGACGTAACCACCTGAAAAAAACTTCAACCAGAAGTTATTCTCAAACTGTTCCTTTTTTTGTACACAACATCAATATGAATGATTCAAATCTAGTCAAATGGACATCCGTATCAGTAATGGGCTGGAATGCCGGTGGAACCTTACGACAAAAAACTCCCTAGCTTATGCTTCG
Organism: Hermetia illucens; assembly: GCF_905115235.1. Classification (NCBI taxonomy): domain Eukaryota; kingdom Metazoa; phylum Arthropoda; class Insecta; order Diptera; family Stratiomyidae; genus Hermetia; species Hermetia illucens. The sequence continues at coordinate 202,943,312 of NC_051849.1, forward strand.
CATCACTGGTTGCCACTGTTCAAGCAGGTCATCAACTGATTTCCCAAAACAGAGGCCCGTTTTCTAGGACGATAATAAAAAATTTTGACTCCCAAACACAATAAATAAAAAGCGCGTGATTCGTTAAACAAAAATTCACTCAATTGCGCACTATCAAGCAAAGATACATAGCACTGCAATGTCGATTTCCATCAACGAAAAGGTTTTGGTTTCCAAAAGTATATAATTGTAAAATCGCTAAACATGCTTTAAGGTTTTGGGAGATTTTAAGATCGGTGGGTTGGTGGGGAGAAATCTTGATGCAAAGTTGGAATTATTAATATTAATGTTGACTCGAGATGAGATTCAGGAAACTGGAAGGGGGGAGATGCTGAGTACATTTACGTCCTTGGTGGTTTAACGTAAGTACCCATAAAGTTGACATGATCCCACGGACTTCTTAAGACACGGATTGGTTTTTTTACCACAATCAGAGCCCTGCTGAGACAATCACTACGGTACCAGTCTATACTGAGTGCATGGCTCAGCATTCATGCTGGAGGATGCAAGACCTAGCCTCTAACAAAGTTTGGAATACAACACTCGCTTTGAAACCCAACATCACCACTACCTCTGCTTAGACGTACTTGGAGGCCAACTGCAACAACGGAGCTGAACGAACATGAATGAGGAATTCTCCTGGGACATTAGAGTTCGAGAGCTATCCCGGTTCCGATGGTACCAGTATACTCTTGGTAGGGCTTCGAGACCTAAAACTCCGCCATGATATTAACATAGTATGGTGGTCCCAAGCCCAGGTAAAGGAGGAGGGTTTGAGGCAACGTACTCTGTACTATCCTCAGTAAAACAAAAATAAAATACTGAGATCAGGGAAAGAGATAAATAGAGTATAGTTGGAGATATTCCACTATGCTAAATCCTACCTCTCTTGGTGACAGGCCCCGCGACAGGTCGACCAAAAAATGCAAACAATGTCATTACAAACATGATGATCGGATTGAGTCACAAGCCTCGGAGAAATGCTAGGGCGTCCACCTCAGTCGACGCGGCAGGACGGGCCCCGGTCCTGTCGAGAAATGAGCAAGGGTTCTTAACGCATGGACAGCGTCAGGACGTAAGCAAGTTAGTCCGCACACAACGAACAAAACACGTGTCTGCACGCTAAATCTTGGTACCCTAACTGGAAAGACCGAGGAACTCGCAAGAGCCCTTCGGAAAAGGCGCATTGATATCTGCGCTCTGCAAGAAACCCGATGGTCTGGTGCCAAAAGCTACGACATTGAACGCGAACGCGGTAAAAATGGCTACAAACTTCTCTATTTTGGTAACCCACACACTCAATATGGTGTATCTCAGAGGGTCTCCGTGATGCCATTAAAGAAGTCGAACGATTTGATGATCGGCTGATGAAGCTCACCATTATATCAGCTGATCGCACTATTCACTTCTTCACCGCGTATGCACCACAGATAGGTCGACCTGATGTCGAGAAAGATGCGTTCTGGCAACTTCTCAATGAAAAGACTTATCACGTGCCTGCTGATGATTACATAGCCATTGCCGGCGACTTTAATGGTCATTTGGGTGAAAAGGCAGACGGTAACAGGTGCGCGCAATGAAGGTGGCGAGCGCATAATCGATTTTGCGGACACCCATGACCTTGTACTTATGAATACATGGTTCATCAAACGATTGTCTCATCTTCCCACATTTTATAGTGGGAACAGTAAAACGCAAATCGACTATATTCTCATAAGACGCCAACATTTTACTACTGTCACTGGTTGCAAAGTCGTTCCCTCTGAGACCATCGCACCTCAACATCGGCCGTTGATTACCGTCCTGCGAATTAAGCCACCGATAAAACAGTGTGAGGAACGCACTGGCCCGCCGCGCATTAAATGGTGGCGATTTGGTGGGAAGAAAGAAGAAACGATCTCACTCATACGATTGCCGACCATTACGAATGTGGAAGAATCATGGAAACAAAGAAAGACACGATCCACAAAACGGCCTCTGCAACCCTCGGGGTCACCAAGCCGGGTAAGCGGTACATCAATCGAGATACTTGGCTTTGGAATGATGATGTTGAAATGAAGGTCCGTGAAAAGAAGTGCCTCCACCACAAATTTCTCGACGATAAAACGCCTGCTAATTGGCATCTGAGCTCTGGAAAGCGAAGAGCTAGGACCCAACACTGTGGTTCAGTGAATTCTTTAACTGGGTTATTCAGGAAGGAAGAACACCATCTGACTGGCAAGAAAGTACCACTGTTCCAATATGGAAAAAGAAAGGTAGCACAGCAGAATTACCGTCCGATCCGGTTACTTTCCCATACCATGAAGATTTTTGAACGCATTCTTGACAACCGTATTCGCGAAATCGTTGAAATAACCGTGAATCAAGCCGGATTTGTCAAGAACTGCGGAACTACTGACGCAATACACGCTGCGCGGTTACTCATGGAGAAACACCGTGAGAAGCATCGCCCTCTTTACATTGCCTTTCTGGATCTAGAGAAAGCCTTTGACCGTGTACCACACGAACTCATCTGGTATGCTTTACGACAACACTTCGTGCCAGAAGAACTCGTGCGCTGGGTTCAATTGCTCTACCACGATCCGAAAAGTAAAGTTCGAAGTATGGCGGGTGTATCAAAACCGCTTCGTGTCTCTGTTGGAGTTCATCAAGGAAGTGCCCTCTCACCACTCCTCTTTGTCCTTGTTATGGACACCGTCACACGGGATATCCAACGTCCAGCGCCCTACACACTGCTTTATGCAGATGATGTTTTCCTAGCATCTGATAGCAAAAATGATCTCGACCAACTTATTCAAAAATGGAATGATCGCCTCATGCAACACGGTCTCAGATTGAATTTAAACAAAACTGAATTTTCGACGACCGATCCCCATGAAACAGGCACAATCACTGTCAGCGGCAGTGATCTGCCCCGAATTGAGCGATTTAAATACCTCGGGTCAACGCTATCAGCCAATGGAGAACTGCGTTATGCGTTAATGCTTTACGCATTAACGCAACCTGGATGAAGTGGCGTTCCACAACTGGTGTCCTTTGTGATCGACGTATCAACGAACGTCTTAAATCTAAAATTTACCGCAATGTCGTCCGTCCAGTCGCTCTCTATGGTTCTGAGTGTTGGCCGACCATAAAAGACAATGAACGGCGTCTTGCGGTAATGGAGACGAAGATGTTACGTTGGACTAGTGGCGTCACACGTTTAGATCACATCCGAAATGAGGATATCCGCGATCGTTATGGGGTTGCACCGATCGTGGAAAAGTTGCGAGAGAGGCGTCTTCGATGGTATGGTCACGCAATTCGTGCAAACGAGAATTCACTTGCAAAGATTGGTCTGAACATCGAAGTCGATGGTAAACGACCAAAAGGCCGACCTAAGCAATGGTGGCTTGATACGCTGGATGGGGATTTGAAAGCCTCGATATTGCACCCAGATCAGGCATTCGATAGAGCCAAATGGCGAAGCCGATCACGACGAGCCGACCCCGCTTGTGAACGGGACAAAGGCTGAAGAAAAATAAGAAGGGCTTCGAGACCTAAAGTCACTTCAGATGAGTCCCCATGCAGACTCGGGTCTGATTGTCCTGATTAAGCCTTAGAGCATTCGCCTACTACATCACGGCCTGCAAACCATAGTGGGTGCAGCGTATACGTTTTCCTTCGCCGCTCGGTTTTAGCTTGGCCGACACGTTTGCTGCCAGTGCTGCATACAAACAAATGAACCCCTAAATGAAGAAGTAACAATAGACCAGGATAGTCTAGAGGTCTTTCAAAACCACTATGTGGGAACCATTGAAATAACGAGGATTTAATACAGTGAAGCTGACTTTATCCCGAGCCGCAGGCTTTTAGTGAAAAGGATTCAATTAAAAGAGCAATTTTAAAATTTTCAGGGAACACAAAGTTTCTGCTTCGTTCCATATACATCTCAAAACAAAACATCCAATATGCCTGCATCCGAAACTCATTAAAAGTTTATAAACAGAAATCAGGTGGTCTTCTACCAAGGATAATATACAAAAATATCCCACACTCCTATTTTCCATTAGTCGAGTCATCGAATTTCAGCAGCAACTTTCACCGTTGAAAGACATAACAATATTTTCAAAAGTTGTACCTTTTATCTCGATACTTTCCCATAAACCTCTCTAGTCAGATAAAAAAAAAATATGGAAAATCATTCAAATGTCGCACTAACAGCAAATCTAACTTATCAAAGTAAAGTAATCCTGATACTTTCTAAAGTCTTACGGCATTGAGTTGTCGCATTTCATTTAATGTTTGTAATAACCAAAATGACTTTGAAATTTACTTTCAACACCACACAAAATATTAGCCGGCATTGCATGGCGCCTTTACGTCCTCACCGCCATAATGATAAAGTCATAAACGTACAAGCACTTTACAAAATTCATTCTCTTAGACTAAGTATAAAATGTTCGCCGGTCCTCCAGTGCCCCGAAAATACTGGCGAACAGGCTCCAAGGACCTCGCAGAGTGAGCGGATGTTGTTCTCTCCCGACCGGCAAAAATATCAGCAACATGCGCCCAAAATAATGATGATGATAAGATGAGAAGGATGGCTCCCATCGCATTCGTCCTTTTTAAAAATATGAAAGCGTCACGCACAACGCAACACCAAGCAGATCCAAGATCCTGGCTAGGCATTATTCCTATTCAATCCACGCGCCCAAGGAGCATAGCGGAAAGTAGTAAATTTAGTATGTCTCTTGGTGCTCTCAGCATTTCGATTTCCTTTACTGTTCCACTCATCAGACCAATGAAAGGATAATTCCAGAGAATCGGGACAATTTGTTCCATCTGGCAACAATCAAATAATCATTATTCAATATTCACGTAAACCAAGAATCGAAGATTAGGAGAGTGCCTGCTCAAGGATCTGGTTAAGAGGATTGCGTTTCAGGGTCTGGCGAAGAGACAAGGGCATGATTACCTTCATCTGGGCGTTTATTGGCACTATAGCACGTTCTTCGGTGTAATAGGTGTCCTTCATTTGGATCCCGAAAAAGGCTCCTTGCATTGTGAATCCCTCAACCAAAAGGGTTTCGTCCTAGGCACTTAGAATATTGTATGAGTCCAATTCTGGGAACGTGGTTTTGTGGTCAAGCATTTAAGGATTGAAAATTATGACCACAGGAGATTTGAAAGGCGCACTCAATACGTTTTTCCAATTAGTGCAGTAGCCCGGAATTTTCGTCCTAATAGGATACTGAAATCAGGGCAAAGTTCAAAACGCTCGGATGGCTCCTCGGTTATTCGGTCAGTTATCAACGAATTTCCAAAGGATGTCTGGCTCAGTCCAGCCACTTCAACTAAGCCTATAAACTGACAACACTACCATATGGGTGGGTTCCTTGCCCTTTTCGGCTCTTGTCCTTTGTGGACCGTTGCCAATCCCATTCAAAGTGTCGAAATGTTCAATGCGTGTGGTTTGAAGAATTAATTATTTCAGGAATAAGAGCGCTACTGACACTAAAGCTCCCATAAAATGTTCACCGGGACGTGTAGGGTGTCTATTTTGTAGCATATCCTCCGAAGTAATTAGGGGAATTTCTTGCAATTAGCACACAAGACCAAATTGTGTTGTGGATCCCCTTTAGTTTTAAGTGATACACATTTGCCGTAATAAACGGATATAAAATCGCCTTTGTTGCAGTCCAAATTTAATCAAAAGGGTCAATTGTCGGAATTTTACCAGGTCTTGTGATTAGAATTATAGAACTAGGACACACGATGGAAGTGGAACTCGAGACGCTTCGTCCCAAATTAAGGTAATTTTAATTTCTTGGGTTCGTTGGGAACGTGTTTCGGGAAAATTCATTATGGGCACGTTTGTCTGGTCAGGACGTCCTTGGCTAAGGTTTTATTTGCATTTTTATCGAGATTTATTCAGATGAGCCATGCTCACTCTTTCACAGACTTCAAGGTTGTCTCGACGAGTTCTTTGTTTTCAAAGAAATTATATTACGTAGTCAATCAATTTATGAATCCAATTTCTAACTTGATGTAACTTTGTGACACTTTTCTTATCGAGTTCTTAGGCGAATTTGGATTTGGAGAAGGAGATGTTGAAAGGAAGCACGACTCTAGCAGGAACATGCTTTTTGTGCGACAAAGGCACCCGCCATATCTGCTCAAAAGCCACTCCAGGACCAGGAAATGGACCCATTCAAAAGAAGCTGTTTAACTTGAACATCTCCTCCAATGCCAACGCAAAACCTCAGGGAATCTGAATGCTGAACCACTGTGTAGAAAAGGGAGCGGAAAACAGAGCTCCGATCCAAAAGAACACAGTTGCGCTGTCACAATGTTTACCAAGCCATAGGAGAGAAAATGCCGAAACCTACGGTCCCAACAGTGAGGGCCTCTCAGGAGAATTGCTGGGGCATGTGTTCTCAATCCGGTTATTTACGGTTGACCCCCTAGTGGGAGTTTTATGGGATTTGTGGTTATGCCCACATCGCGGGCAGAGTCCTTCGGGGCTCAAGCGTAGTAATGCATGATACAGATCGAGTACCGTATTCCTTTGTTTACTGATAATTTTACATGTGCCAACAAATGGAATGAAAAGTTCGAAACGGGGAAAGCACGTTCCCAAAGTGTGAAGGAAGAAACCTGAAAAGCGATCTCATGATTGAGTTGCAAAAATCCTGCATCCAAATTATAAACTCGCTTGGGGAGAATGTTGCAGTATTTTCCCAAAAACCTTTTTAGAGTAATTTCGCGATAAATCTGAAGAAAGTGGAGGCAGCGCAGAAGCTGAAAAAATCTAAGACAACAGATCTCACTAAAGAGGTGCTTCAAATGTCTCAGGTTGGAACCTTCTGAGGCATTGATCAGTCCGACCGAAGGTGTGAACAGGAACCCTAAGTGCATTTTATCCAAGAATGAACGATATAAATGGCATATTTCCAGAAGCAATAAACGTCCGGAATTTAGAAGAACAGGATTTGGTTGCGTAGACCACTTACAAATCCGACTGCCATCATAAGGGAACCCTCCAAAAACCGGACTCTGTCTGGATAACTAACGAAAGGCGTCCCAACTTTCAGAAAAGAAAGAGGTGTATTCGGCGTTATCCGCCAACACCATTGCAGAACACATAATCAGGAGATCGTGCTCCCCAATCTTGGGTAGGTAAAACTCAAAACATCCAAGTCCACTTAGTAGTTGGGCTAGAATGTAATAAATCTCACCGTGCCTTTGTCGACCAGCCGCACGGTCCATCTGCCCCATGATCAAGGGCATCACCCCACACCTTTTCACTGTAGAACAGAACAGACTTCGTTGCTCCCATTGGAAGACGTCTCCAGCTAGATACAAAGCCTCCAACATTCGCGGTTGCCCGACTCGGGGCCGACACTCCAGCTCAATATCAATTTGCTGGTTTTGGCAATTCGCCGATCGATATGGCATGCAGACTTGGTATTCTCTTTCTGGTCAGGATGACTGCTACGGTTTTTTCCAGCGCAAGGCTGATACTATGAGCAGTCATCTATCCACTTACCCATCGCATCAATATGTCAAGTATGTTTTGCGCCTGTTCAACAGAACATCCGCAACGTCATCTGAATAACCGACCAGGCGCGACTCTTCTATCATGCTGAGTCTTAACAGCTATTCAGAGGACCGGCACTAGGATGGATGTACCATCCCCGATGTAATCTCCATTCACCTATGGCCCTCAAGCGTCTCATAGAAGGGGAGCGATCTTTCAGATAATCCCTCAATATCCGCAAGAGATAGCTTGGCACGTAGAAGTTTCCTAATGTGCCTAGCATATCGGTCCATCTTACGGAATTGAAGGTATTTCTAACATCAAGTGCTCTGAGAAGCACTATCCGTCGAAATCGACGGCTGTGTGCCTCGGCTAGGTGAACCGCATCTAAGACACTCCATAACAGCATCCACCGCAGATTTCCCTGCTCTAAAACGAAACTGCCTTAGGGATAAGTCCTCGGCAACGCAGATCGCTTCAGCGAGTCTATTCCTGATGAACTTTTCGAATACTTTTCTACCCATGTCAAGCATACACAGATACTCAAGGGTGAGTATGCAGGCGGTAGCTCAGAGTCTCGTTTTTCCTTTCCTTTGCTATTTTTTTTTTGTGTTAAGAGATGGAAATCTTCAAAAGGATTTTTGGGTCCACCATCCCTGAGAGTGTGGGATTTTTAGCCACTAAAACCACCACAACTGAGTTTTCCCCATCCAGTAGCTTTCTTTGCATATGTAGGTTTCGTTTTTATTGGTAGAAAACCCTGTGGTCCATCCAGCACTTTGGTTAGCTTCGCTAAGGAACTGCTTCAGTAGCTTATACCTTTAGTCATCAGTTATGTTAGCAAATGGTTCGACTTTACTCTTTTCAGTCGAACCATTGTATTAGAGCTATTAGTCAATTTTCGAACTTTGGTATTTTCATGTGAGCGTAGTCGGTGGCTATCTTTGATTGCTCGGTCATTGGTGACTTTACTAACTAACTGTACTTTCAGGTCCTTATGTAGATCCTCATTACGAATGAACCAGGCAGCTACTTTGCTTCTAAACAGTTTATTTTGGAACGTTTTTATTACCTTCGCTGATTAGCGCAAACCAGCGAGAAGGAAAAATGCCTTCCTCCAAAAAAAAGCGTTGAACGCCTCCAACAACAAGTCTGGCCGTTAGTGAAACACCAGTTTGTAAACTTCGGGCGGGATGCCATCAGGACCTGGTACCTTCTTGTTTTTCATGGTAAGAACTGCTTCTTCGAGCTCTCTTAATTTGGAAAGAGGGCAATCGTCGACGCTTCCCGCACTGTTGACATCATCCCGTACGCGGTGTCCGTACAATGCGGCTCATATAGTCGCCACATAGTACACCCTATTTTCCGGGTGACAAGTTTATAGCCAAGTCCCAATGGGTCCTCATTTAGCTCGATGACTAGATTCAGCCAGTCGCGAGCTTTACTTTTATTTATCGCAGTGAGGAGTATCCCTTTTGCTGAAATATACTCTACCTTTTTGACGGATACCTGCTCGCCGGCGTGTAAACGTTGTGCCAAATGGTGTGGCTTATGACAATCCCTCCGTAGATCAACGATTTCTACCGTCCACTAATACATAGAAGGCTTCACGGCTGGTGGTCCTTCCACCCTCCCCTCGGAGGGAGTTCGGAAAAGGAGCCACAAGAAAAGATAGAAAATTCCAAACTTCGTGACTTGGGGAGCGAGGTGGAAAAGCAAATCATCACACCGGAAATGATGGACCTCATTCGAAAGGCAAAAGTAGAGACAGAAAGTTTACTCAAGATGTGGCAGTGGTCCTACGGAAAATAAAGACTGCTACCATCGTCCAGCGAAACATCTCCACGGCTGTCAAAAGTGGCATAATGAAGATGGAAGAACTGTTGGGATCTGTTACACACAAGCGAAACCCCTGGAAGATGAGAAAAAGGTACACAAGTTTCAAAAAACGTGGTGCTTTCGCTCCGCCAGAGAGAAAACAAATAATCAACAAAGAGAGGCGAGGGGAAAACACCGTGAATCTGCCGAGGAGGAAACAGAAAGAAGAATTCCACGAGGTGGTTCCCAAGTGGATCAAACAGCGTCGAAAAAAGGAGAAAAGCTAGCATCAACAACCTAAGATGAATAGCGATTGCAGGGGCTCCAATGTAACAAAGCCGAAATCGAACACAACAGCAACGGTAACGCCAAATCAAAAGAGAAAGGCAAAACCACCGTCAGAGGCCATTCTCATGAAGCCGAGCGAAGGGAGATCTTTCGTGGAAGTTCTTCGAGAAATTCGAAACAACGCCAAATCAAAAGATGCTGAGGTAGATGTTTAATCTATCCGGCGGACTCGAACCGGTGATATACTTATCGAGCTTGGGTCGAAGTTCTGTGTGACAGTCCAGACCATCCTAGACACGAAAGTTAGGCTTTCAGTCTAGAACCTATGTGCACCCTTGAAATAAAGGAACTGGGGGGGACTGTCTCACTAACACGCAAGAGGTGAAGGAAGTGATAAAAAGAAATTACCCAAACGAAAACAACCTTAAGTTGGGAGTTACGTCTGTCAACGCCAGAGGATAAAAATTGGCCGTTGTTCAAGTACTGGTCATACGGACATATAGTAAGGGCTTGTAAAGGGCAGGACAGAAGCAGAAGTGTGGAAAACCCAGGCGCGAAGCGAAAACTTGTGAGTCGGAGTTTTTCTCACACCAAATGAATCTATGCAAGGTTTTCGGAATAGGCTCCCCACGTTGGAGGACAGGATATGAAACCCGGAAGGGAGAATTCTAGGCGGAGGAGATTTTAACGCCGGAGCCCTGGAATAGAGTATGCCTCGACCAGATTCTTCGGGCGCACAGATTTCGGAGATGGCCCCCAAGACAGGAGCTTTCGTCCTAAATACCGATAGCACTCCAATATTTCCACGGCCTGATTGCATGGGCACCATCCCTGACGTAACTTTTGCTACGAAGTCCTCAGTGGCAGCGGTTCGACGATGACATATACAGGAAGATTTCACGGCTAGTGATCACACATTTCCTTCGAAGTGAAAAACGGCTCTTCCCTATGTTCTGATGTACGACAAACACCTGCCAGGTGGAATATCGACGTTGCAAAATTTGTCTAAGCTTACTCCATAGAGGTAAATCACCGACAACAATGAACCGTATCACAGCAGCTTGTAATGCATCGGCCTCCAAAAGAAACTGCTTGGCGGGAAAATACTTATGTACTGGTAAACGCTGAAATTGGAAGCCTACGAAAAAACTGCGTCAGTTCGCGGTGGATTGTTCAGCATGCAAAAGGCCAAGACTAGGTAACGCTTAGGTCCGCAGAATATAAGAGTTGGAACAAGCAACTCCGGCACGAAATCAACTGGCAGAATTCACGATGTTAGCAGGGGCTAGCCAACGACGTAAATAGAGAGCCATGGGGCCTCGGGTATACGCTGGTTATCAAAAACGTGCCCATCGGCCACCCTACTCTATAAAAGCAGCAAAGATGGTTGAAATCGTGCAGGCCCTTTTTCTCTATCCACCCCATCCGAACTGACGCTGTCGATGAAGGAGTGAGTGCTGAAGAATGCCCACTCTTCACTGCAAAGGAACTAGTGGAGGCGGTCCCGTCCATGACCAAAGAAAAAAAGGCACCAGGCGCTGCTGGCGCATTCAACGCATGTTTGATAGCGGGTGTTCTTCCCTATCGCTGGAAGATTGCGAGACTTATGCTTATAAGCAAGGTCAAAGACGGCCCCGAAGCAACATCAGCGTATCGTCCACTCAGTATGTTGGACATAGCGGGGAGCTGCTTGAGAAACTCATCAAACCACGATTAACTAACGCAATAGTGTTTTGGAAGACTATTCACCAATACAATATAGTTTTATTAGCGGAGCGATCCACAATTGATGCAATGGAGGACGCGGTCCAGGCGGTGAAACTGGCTGAGGCGCACAGTCGCCACTGTCAGCGAGTAGTGTTCCCTGTAACCGTAGACGAAAGAAGCGTCTTCAATTCCGCGAAAGAGTGCCACTTGCTTGACCCACTGGAAAATCGTTCCCATAAAGCACCGTTCCCTATTATACGGGACCCGGTAAAGGCAGCACAGAATGATGGTGGATGGGGGGACAGTTCAGGGATATATACTTGGTCTGGTCCTTTAGAACGCCATTTATGATAGTCTTCAACAGCTCGAAATGTCTGATGAGTCGCATTGGTTACCACATGCACGGTTGGGCAAACTCAGCGCACACTGGGAACAGTGATGCGGCGAGTAAGCAGACGGATGGCTAAAAATTGATTCCCCCCAACTCTAGAGAGTTGACCAAGGAGAGGGTTCCGGTAGTCCTCCCTATTCAGGCTGGTTAGACCATGGTCTTGTCGAAGCCGGCGGCGAAGTACCTCGGCACGAATATGAGCTTTTTCAAGCAATGTCAGAAGTAAAGACCTCCAACACTGGACATTGCACTGAATAAGGATACAGCAAGCGTCACTTGCTGATGAGTGTGATTCAGTCCGTCCTCTTTTACGGTTCCAAAGTATGGGCTAACTCACTCAGTAAGGAAAAGTACTACAAGGGCCTAGCGCCAGTACGAAGACGAAAAGTTCTGCGAGTTATGTCCGCCTATCATACCGTCTCGAAGCTAGCAGTAATGGCGATAGCGGGAGTTATTCCAACATTCACTATACTGCCGAGCGGAGGCTCATTTACCTCAGAAAAGGCGAGGGAAAAAGGCAAGCTTTCGCTGACGAAAAGAGAGCCGGTACTCCCTCTACATGGCAGAGGATCGAGAGGTAAATGAACCACCCATCTCATTAAAGACGTGCGGCCGTGGTTCAATCGACAGCACGGTGAGGTTGACTATTACCTAACTTAGCTGTTCAGCGGACGTGGGTATTTTCAATCTTACCTACACACTATGGGGAAATCACGGCCGCCCGACTGCATTTATTTCAAGGATGTGATGCTGCAGAAGGTGGGCGCGCTATCCCCATCACCTTTCGATGAAAGGGTATCCTGCAGCTCTTTCATGGGCAGCTCATTCACTACCTTATTGACTTCTAACCCCACATGGCCTGGAACCCAGAGCCTCCTGACCGTATTGTGCTAGCTGAGCATATTCAGTCTATTAAGGCATTCCCATATCAGTTCAGAGTTCACCCAGCCGCTTGGCTGTCAGTTAAACGTGCGATATCCTGCTCGCTATAATTCATACTATGTGCTTACCCATTGGTTCAAAATAACTTTTCTTTTGACTAATGATCCCTGTACCGGGTCTCTCTGTGGCGAGGGTAATCAATTGCTTATTTAGGATTCAGGTCATGGTCCGGTTTTCTCCTCGGTTTCAAATCCCATGGTATCAGCAATTCATTCAAGGATACCACCAAGAAGGAATATAAACCTTCTTTCGATACACAGGATATTCTGAATCCTTCAAGAAGTCACTTGAATCCTCAGCCTCTCTAAGAACAGAAGGACTTTAAGTTCAAGTACTTTTCAAAACGTCTTCAATCAGTAGTATTTCACCCCCAGATGACTTCCCATAGAAGAACTGAGATCTGATTACAACAATATTGTGCGAACTAATGCATTTTACAAAACTTCCAAGTCATCTTTTCCACTGCTCGCATTCCTGTGATTCCGCCCTCGGCACTTGTGAATGGCTCATTAACGAGTCAGAAAAAAGTATTAAAAGTATTTCATACGTTCACTTTACTTTTCATCCCCTTAACATCACGATCAGAGCCAGCTCCATGGAGGCCAACTGATTTCATTCTCGATTCTTCTAGAATGCTATTTGCCTGAGCCATCTGAAAAACTGAAACTCATCTGAAAGATAAAATCCCGACTGAGCGCCATCAAATGTATAAGAAACGACGATTGCGACAAGAGCACTTGAAATGTGCTAACAATTTGCAATTAAAAAGACCCAGACGACTAACCAAAAGTCATTTTAAAGGTTCGCCGAACTCCACCATGCAAACGAAGACAAGAAACTTTCCATAGGGAATGGCTTCAAAAGGAAAATCTCGCAGGATAGTTTTTCTTCTTTGTAGTAGCGTTTTTTTTTTCGCTTTTCGCTATTCTTCCAGGATTTAGATGCATGCGGTGCTGAATAGTAAAACCACTTGTTTTAAATTGTGATCTGACTCGTCATAAGTTCAACCCGGTTACGCGCCGAGAGGAATAGTTTATGGGGGAGGAGTGTCACTAATGTTTGCAAGTTTGAAATTCTAATTACAGAAAACTGGAGGCCGTCTCCAGCCAGGGCTGACCATTTAATCTGGAAACAAATTAGAAAAGCAGCCGGTTTTCTCAGCCACGAATTGGGAAAATGGCAACCTAATTAATCGCAATTACATAATTGTCCTAAGATAACTAAAGCTGAAGCACTGTTTTTGCCAACTATGCCCCAAAATATTGTTCTCATAAATACTGGGCACAAAAAAGTGAACGTAAAGCTTAACAGGACATCTAATAGTGAGTACTACTCATTCACAACCCACCTTCTCTCAATGACAATCCTTGTGCACGCAACTGAAAAGCGAGTAACGAAAATTTTGAGGAAAGTGGTAAAACGCAACAGGCATAACCTTAATGGCGGATAGAGTGCCCGCTGGCAGGTATATTCTACAAGAGAACGGCTAAATTACCCCAATGAAAGGTCCTTTTTGAAGTTGTGCTTTCTTTACTAAAGCAATCAGAGTTAATTTTCATATCTTACTGCTCAGCGATTGATAGAGGAGCTCAGTATGGATTACCTCCTTGGAAAACATAGGGTACCCAAGCCAGACTGTAATCGGAAAACTCACGTATTAACAGATGAATTTCAGCAAGAGTGAATGCTGTTATGAACAAAGCCTTTAGATTACCAAGGAACCTCCACCCCGGAGTAACAAGGCTTGAATATATACCTGGGTCGCTGAGTATGTGGAGCGCTTATTACCTCTGTACTCGTTGGACCACATATAGAAAATTATTCAAAAAACACTCAAAGTAATCAACAAAGAAGTGGGGGTATACCAACCAATAGAAAGATCCTCCGACTCCCTTCCATTCTCCAGCCAATGAGAGCCTCTTTCCAAGCACAACTCCTGTCTACTGCTTCATTTATCACCAGTGTTTTTTCGGCTATTGAAGCACCCCGCTTCGCTCCGTATCTGCCACCGCAACCAAAGGTGGGGCTAACACTAGTACTATACCTAAGTCCTCCAGTGTGCTAAACCGTCCGTCTCCGCCATTCCACGTTGAGACTTGTCAAACCAAGTGACTCTTCAAATTATTTTCGATCGAGCATATATTCTTCATTTGTGGGGGTACAACACTCACTCTATGACAGTAGCGCCACGCTTTTTTTTATTTTTTTTTTTATAAGGAGGTGGAAATCTTCAAAAGACTCTGGCCTCGGCACGCCAGAGTGTGGAATTTTTACCCACTAAAACCACCCTCGCCTCCCCCTTACCTCGTGGAACCACCTTTAGGTATTACATCACGGGGCGGAATTAGCTTACTTTAGCTAGGTCTCCTTCCGTCTTCCCGCGGGGTCCTCTGGGACCCCGTCGCAGTTTGGACAATTAGGTGAGGTGTCCAATTTAAACCTGTACAGGTATTGACGGTATCCTCCATGGCCGGTGAAAAACTGGGTTAGATTTTAATTGATCTCCCTATGCTTTCTCTCCAGCCAATCCCTGATGGAAGGGATCAACCTGTAGATCCAACGACCCTTATGCTTATGGATCTCTCTCTTTCGGTTTTTTCACCTGCGATAACGGAGAGATGGACCTGGTGTTATAAATGTTCATCACTTCGGTTGCCAGAATCTCAATCGGCATCACTCCCGAGATGGCGAACGCTGCATCGTCTAAGACGGTCCTGAAGGCTGAGCACACCCTTACGGCTCGTCTTCTGTAAATCGTACTCAGTTTATACACATTGCCTAAAACCTGCAGCCCTGTGGGACACCCGCGGAGACAACGTACTCCTTGGGTCCATCATCGGTATTATACCAGAGTGTTTGCTCATGGAAGTAGCAATCGATAATAGCGGCGAGGTAGGTGGGAACACCAATCGTCGCCAGAGACTTTCAAATAAGGTTGGCCGAGTTAAATGCATTCCTCACACCCAGGGTCACCACCACGCAATATTTGCTGGTACAACCCCTTGCGTGATTTGCATTTTCGGCCAAGGCAGCAACCATTTTGATGGCATCAATGGTTGATCTGCCTTTACGGAACCCATATTGCCTATCTTCAAGGCCCCTTGGATCTTGACGACTGGAAGTAATCTATTATAAATGACCCGCTCCAAAATTTTCCACATAGTGTCTAGAAGCTATATGGGTCTATAGGAGGAAGGTTTCCCTGGAGGTTTGCCGACCTTAGGCAACAGCACCAGCTTCTGCCGCTTCCATGGTGCAGGAAAGATACCCTCCGACATGCACGTTTCGACTACAGACTATCCTGTTGACGTAAAACTGGGTCTAGCACTCTTCCCTTCCTAAGTTCCACCAATGATAGCCTCCGCACGGGAAGATAATAGTTTCTACCACTTATCCCCGTGACCTCGATGCCATCGCCTTAGAGGAAAAAGTGAAAATTTCCTTACCATTTCTGAAACCTGATTGGATTATAAGCTTTTAGATTCTGAATTCACCAAGTTTTCCTCTTTCCCCACTCCAATGTTTGTTGTGTTCCTATCCTTACGCGACCAACGTTCTCCGCCCTCCATCGCTCCCTATCTTCCATCATTCTTCTCTTCACTTGTGTACTTTAATGAATACCGGTGCTGCTTTTCAGTTCAACCTTATCTGAAGTCCTTAAGTCAACTTCTTAGTAGAGAAACTACTAGCGTCCCAGTAGTAAAGTCAGTTACTCCATCCCATGCGAATTCAACAACAAATCTTGATTCGATTCCGTCATCGTCGTCGTCTATCGCAGCCAATGTTTATCTCGTTCAGCCCAAATTGTCTGTGCATTTTCGCAATTTTCAGAAAATTCTCCTTAAGTTCCTGACATGTCATTATCGCTCCTTTATCTTGCAACGAACCGTTCGACTTCTTTTATACCAATATCACTAATCTACATATTTTATTGTTACGTCCCATACTCTCCCTCTCGCTCGCTCTTATCCCCCCCCCCCCCACTGAGATTCATAAGAAGCACTGTCTGAAACACGCTACAAGAAAAAAATCAAAGACTTTTGGAAACTATGTCAATTTAAAGCTCTGTGAGCTTGAGCAAAATCACTGAAATCTAAGTGTAAACAGGAGTATCTGAATAAAGTGGAGGTCGTATTGGCTTGCTGGAACTTCAAACCCATAACGGCCTCATATCAGCAACATCCCGCTATCCCGCTCTTGTCTTCTTCTGACTTTCTGAGTGACTTACTTTGTAATTAGCCTTCCTCAATTTATATTTCCCTTTCTCCTTCTTCGCTCCCCAAGCTTAGTGATATTCGTCTTTTTACTCCTTCCTTAGTTGAGTACCTCATAGGTAACCTCGAAGCCCCATCCAGACAGACTTCCTAACCTCTTTTTATTAAAAACCAAATAATTCATTTCCCGCCCGTTCTGTATCATTTTTGACAAAAGCCTCGAAGGTTGTCGTTTCCTTAGCCTGTGAAATGACACTCTCATTATCTCTATAAACAAAAGCGGTGATCATGTGGTTACTCGGAATTTCCGGCCTATTTTCCTCCTCTTTTCCTATTCTCAAAACCTTAAGAGATATATCAGTGACTGGTTAACTGCACGTTTTGAGTACCTTAAAGCAAAAGAGCAACATGACTTTGTGAACCATTGGTCCACCGCTGCTCACCTACTAGACTTCTCCAACCTCTTGTCTAACCTCTCAGCAAGATGAGGACGTATAATAATTTAAGCGAATTTTCCTAAGGTCTATGACTTTGTTAACCACAGGGTACTTTTAGCCAAACTCGCCTCGGCTGGCTCGCTTTCTGCCTCTCTAGCCGTTTCTTGCCACGTTACTTTTGATGGTTGCATATCCCGCTCCTTCCTCCTCCACTGGTGCACCATAAGGTTCTATTTCAGGTCCACTACTATTTTGATTTTTCATCAACGACCCACCCTCTCTCGGGACTATCGCTTGCTTACTTCATGCCTAATCTTCTCTATCTGTTACTTCTCCTGTAAATCGCGTATCCTTTACTCGAACTTAGACGCCGTTGACCTACAAATAAATTAGCATTAAACATTAGCGAGTGCCTATCGGTGAGGTGCTCTCTCACATTCTCTCCCACTAAATGTCCCTACTTCTTGCTGTACACTTCATCTCATCGGAGCTTCATCCAAAACCGCGGCATTACATTTGACGATAAACTCCGCGGGCGTGGATGTCTGGAATCACGCTTCCAGAACCTCTGGTTTCTTATTGCTTACCTTATCTGACTTTGGCCCGGTCCAACCCTCCACTTTTGAACTGCACCCTAGATAGCAGTCTTACGTATTGCCGTGTCATCTGGTCCCCTTCCCGCAACCCTGGTTTTCTTGCCATAGAAAAAACACAACACATCCCAAGAGTTGGACCCAGCTTTATGAGTTATAGTGAAGACAACCAACAACAAAGGTCATATAGCTCATTTAAGACTGCACAAAGCAGTCGACAAAAAAAGTGCACTACTCGGACCGCGATGTTCCTTGACGAAGAGGGATTATTACGAGCGGAAGGAAGACAACGAGTACAACCAGGACGGTCATTCATCAACTGCGGAGTGGATTTCTGCGGGCCTTTCTGGATTCACTAGTGTATGGATGGCCCAAGTGATTAGAACGCTTAGTTATAGTGGCTCAAATCTCACTGGTGGCAGAGGCATTTGTTATCGTGACAGGATGTCGGATGCTAGTCCACTCAGCTGTGAATGAGTATCTGAGTCAAATCAGGACAATAATATCGGGTGAGCGCAACGCTGACCATATTGCCTCCTACAGTGTACTATAGTGTGCCGTTACAGCCTTAAATAAAGTGATCTAACACACTTCAAGGCCTTGTTGCAATATGGATTGTTGCGCCAACGATTATTATTATCTCGATCCACTATCGCTAACGAGGAAGTCGTCCACAAAAAGCTATCTGGCAGTATTCTTCTGCTTCAGCACGAAGGCAGTCCATCTTGACGTAGTTGATGACTTATCTACTAATGCTTTTTTTGGGGCACCTAAACAGTTTGTCGGATGATGTGGACATTATCAGAATCTTTACTCTGATAATGCCACCAAGCAAATCGACAATTGAACGAGCTAATGTCAACAATATATTCCCAAGACGCACAGCAGAGAATTTTGAATGAATGCAGCGCAAGACAGATTACCTTTCATTTCATCCCTCCAAGAGCGCGACATTTCGGAGGTCTATGGGAAGCAGCGGTTAAATCGGCAAAACAATTGCTTCAGCAGCTAAGCAGCTTAAGAGTAGCAGTGGAAGCAATTCTAAATTCAAGGCCACTCACACCCCTATCCATGAACCCCAATGATCTAGCTGCCTAAAGACCTCAATACAAAATGGAAGCTGGTGTTGCACATCAAGGAAGAATTTTGAAAACGCTGGCCCCAAGAATACTTGACGGAACTTCTGCAGCGCAAAGCCTGGAAAACGATGGCAGAAAATATCCAAGAAAACACAATCGTGATCATCAAGGAAGATAACATTTCCATCATGAAATGGTGCCTGGAAAAAGATCATCAAGGTCCATTACAGTGACGACAGCTTAGCAAGGATGGCAGAAACACGCACGAAGTCGGGTATCCTCAAACGTGCAATTCACAAATTAGCACCCCTAATTAAGCCATCAGCTCAGAATGCCGAGAAAACAAGCGGTTTCCTTGAGGAAACCAGGCAGTGCAGAAAGCGTAACCATCACGAAGGTAAAGGAGCAGAGGAGACGTTAGCCTTCTAGTCTACCGAGACGCCATCTCGACAAAAAAAGAAGCGAACGGTGGAGAAAGGGCTTGTAACAGTATTGCTCATTTCCTTGGTGGTCCGGATATCAATAGGGGGAAGTCAAGGTAGCGAAATTCAGCAACCAGGGATTCATTTCGAAAACCAAGGAGAGATAAAATTGATTTCTTCCTATTGGAAGCCAGTAGTTTATTTCGATCTACCTAACCTTCGCCATCGCTCCATCTCAGGCCTCGTCTTCCCTTTCTACCATAGATCTTGCCTTTATAGACTTTCCGGGCTGGATCATCCTCATCCATACGGATTAAGTGACCCACCCACCGCAGCCTGTTGAGCCGGATTTTATCCACAACCAGACGGTCATGGTATCGCTCATAGATTTCGTCATTGTGTAGACTACGGAATCGTCCATCCTCATGTAGAGTGCCAAAAATTCTTCGGAGGATTCTTCTCTCGAACGCGGCCAAGAGTTCACAATTATTCTTGCTAAGAACTCAAGTCTCCGAGGAATACATGAGGACTGGCAAGATTATTGTCTTGTACAGTAAGAGCATTGACACTATGGTGAGACGTTTCGAGCGGGACAGTTTTTGTAAGCTGAAATGGGTTGTTGGCTGACAACAACTGTGCGCGGATTTCATCATCATGGCTGTTATCGGTTGTGATTTTCGACCCTAGATTGGAGAAGCTTTTAATGGTCTCAAAGTTTCAGTCTCCTATCTTTATTGTTTACGTTTACGTTTGACCAGCGCGATTCGATGTTGTTGATTCTTTGGTTTTCGGCGCTGACGTTGCCACCATGTATTTCATCTTGCCTTCATCATCATCATCAATCATCATTCATCAATGTGCAGGCCAAGATCTCGTGCCGCCTCGGGGTTGTTCTTGCCATAATATGAATATCGTCGCCGTAGGCCAGTAGTTGGGTGGACCTAAAGAGGATCGTACCTCTTGCATTTACCTCAGCATCACGGATCACTTTTTCGAGGTCCAGGTTAATGAGGACACATGATGGGGCATCCCCTTGTCTTACACCGATGTTGATGTCGAATGGTCTTGAGAGTGATCCTGCTGCTTTTATCTGGCCTCGCACATTGGTCAGGGTCAGCCTAGTCAGTCTTATCAATTTCGTCGTGATACCAAATTCTTTCATGACTGTGTACAAGTTTATCTTGGCTATGCTATCATAGGTGGCTTTAAAGTCCATGAAAAGATGGTGCAACTGATGTCCATATTCCAACAGTTTCTCCATTGCTTGCAGGAGAGAAAATCTGATCTCTTGTTGATTTGCCTTTAATGAAGCCTCTTTGGTATACGCCAATGATATTCTGGGCGTATGGGGCTATCCGACCTAGCAAGATAGTGGAGAATATCTTATAGATGGTACTACAATGCGATATCTCTATGTGATGTCTCTATACTTCCTGCACTGCGTGATATCTCCCTTTTTATGTATGAGACCAGACCGCGTCCTTTGAGAATTCAACATTACTCGGTATGCATTCATCGTCAAACCAGCCGTTCCGACTCTTTTTACGGCTGGGGCCATGTATGTTTGCGGGGCAGTTTTTGAGGGTTTCTCCGACTCTGCAGTCTCCTCTGTAGGGGCGCGAACGTTAATGAGGCTTATGTTTCTAAATTTGCCTCACAAACGCTGAGTGCATAGTCGTTCGCTTATGTTTTCAAAGCCGATGATAGCAGATTTCATTTTTTGGCTAACTAAGAAACCTACTCCGAGCACATGGTTTACTGGTTGGCCGCTATAATATATGGTGTAGCGACTCTTCTTCAGGAAACCGGTCCCTGTCTAACGCATCTCCTGTAACGCTGTTACATCAGCCCTATATTGGACCAGGGTATCGGCTAGGAGCTAGGAGCTAGGGGCGCACGTTCCATGAGAAAATGCGCAAATCGTAATTCCTTTGTCGTTGGCGAGTTCGTCGTTGTGTTATCCATCCAGTCCGAGGCTCCTGTTGTGGCTTCGTAACAAGTTGTTTTCCGTGTAGGGTTGTCAGCCACACCCAACCCCCAACCTGGAGCATCAGTTGGTCCAATTTGTCCCGTTTTTAGGCTCGAGAGGCTCGCCTTCATCCTTCTGAGTCTGCAGCTTTTCATTAAGAAACAGCTCCCAGCGGTCACCGCGTAGAAGTGGAGATAGGGTTTGGTAGTAGAGCTGTTGGAGTTGGTTGAGCAGACGTTTCCCAGGTTTTATGCTCCATCGTGGGTACCAATCCACGTTTTACCCTGGGACCTATACTACCCTTTGACCACCATTGCGACAACTGCAAGGGATAATCGTGAGATGGACGAAGTCACACTAGACCAATTGAGAGCGGGTGGTCAATGGCGAACCAAACACAGCATGGGATTGTGCCTATCACATAGCAAGCCAAAGAAGTGAAACTCCAACGAGTAGACCGTGCAACGCAAAGGCACCACGAAAGTGAGGTAGAAGGTAGGCGATCGCCTGAAAAACAAACAAATGGGAGGGCCACGGTAGCTTCCTTCCTGAAGTGTAATTGTCCCCCAATTATTTCGATTTCGTTCACAAAACCAGCTATTTCTTAAAATCCTTTCGATTATCTATATTCCCTTAAAATAGCCAGAAGAATTAAATCAATTCAAATGCAAGTATAATTGAAAAGGACTACAACATCCTTGCCAAAATACTACCACTACAAAGTGGCCGAGAATCCTAAATCTCAAACGTTTATATACAAACCATTAGGAGCCCCAAAACACCAATTCCACAGAAAATCAACTCTCAATAGACTCTTTGGTCTGACGAGGCAAGCAGCATGCATCACTGAGCTTCCCTATGACGACAAGGACTGCTACAAAGGTATCCTCTTCAATTTTATACCGAATCAGACAATAAGTATGTATCGAGAACAATAGCATCCCCTACGCAGGGATTGTTGCACTAATCTGCCATAGATAACCTGCAGCAAAGCTCCTATTAAAGATACATAATCGTGTGTTGATGCGCTCGCACAAGGACTATTGTGCAAGGACTATAATTAACATACCAAAGCTCAGTCCTAAGAAACTCTGAAACCTTCGTATGCCAGCAGATTCCGTAAAGTCGCTTGCATAATAATCCTTTCTTTCTATTTTTCCTTGGGCGGATAAAGTTGTTTTACAAGAAACGGAAGCGCTCCACGTCCCACATCAGAGCATTATCGAGCAACAACCAAACTGTATGAAACGAGCAAACTACCGAGAAATGGTGATGGCAATGGCGTGTGAATGCATTTAAGGATGCCGTGTCGTGGCAAACGAAGAGGAGTTTATTCGGAGCTTATCGAGAGTGGATGATTTATAAAGGAATTGTATCCGAACTTCAGATAACCAGGCAACGACCGTAAAAGATACCGCAAGGGCAGTTACCTACATGTCTGTTTGTAAGGCTACGATGCAACCTATATGTGGGTGTGGTTGAAAGTGTTGTCCTTAGAGGCAAAATGTATTTTATTGCATTGCAAAGTTAACTGAGTGGATCGTCTGAGGATTCCTACCAGAGTCACATCCTCCCCAAAGTTTAGAGCTAATGCATATATGTTTCCCATTGTCTGCACGTCTGGATAAATGTTATTACCATTTTTCACTGGAATTTTTCATGTGAAAAATCACAGGAATATTCAACGAAATCAGCTAAACAAAATGTACCGCAAGAACCCTCAAGCCTCAACCCAGTCATGTGGAATCACTCGGGTTACAGATAAAAGCTCTTGACTTGTAGCTGAAAAATTCTTTGTTGGCCATCGAAAACGATTTTAAGATTGCAAGGATGAAATTTCCAAAATGGTCATGAATTCTTTTTGTATTTTTAATATTAGAGTGTTATATGCAGAGTTGAAAGGGAAATTATCGGCTGGGGAAAAGGATTTGGCATTAATAATAATCCAACATTTGTGTCCTTAAAAATTAATACAGAAATTTGCACAAAACATCCACGGAAAGTTTGCAACGTAATATGCAAATTGGCAGAACATTTCAGAAGTTGAAATTGATTAGGGTTCATAATTTGGAATTTTATCTCAATAATCCATCAAGCCGTTAAGCTGTACCCAAAGTTACTCCACAGAGATAGAACTGAACCTAGATAATGGCCTTCAGTACATGAAAATCTTTGTTGAAGTAAGCCAGCTGACGCCGCATTATTAGTGCAGCATTAAGCATCTGGGTTGGCATCAATAACAGACGTAATTTCTCATCAAATTAATATGGTTTCCATATTCTAGCTAAGAACTTTTTTCGGCTCCCCTATATCATAAAGATTCGTTATCTAAAGATTAAAGATTCAAAGAGCCCTACCGTCTTACTACTAAATCCTACTCACACCTTCACGCTGGTAACCCACGGACGTCAAACAGAGGTATGCCGATTGGTCCTCCTAGTGCAATAAACTGCCAATCAGTTGACAGTGTAATATTGGCTTGGAACCCGGAACGGGTCCCGGGATTGGACTGTGGAAACGGCAGAAGGCCTACGAGTTGCGAACCTGGAAGATGTCCTCTCTACTCTCTGCAAAACTGGCAATTCCTTTTCTGACAAACTGAAGAAACTCTCAAAGTTCTTAGGGGTATCTTAAGGGTCCAGTAAGCGAGAATAGAATGGAAACCCAGGCAGTTTTTGGGGCTGAGCAAACTGGCTCCAAGCCGACAATATCCAACCACTGCAGTGCCTCGGTAGCAGCACTCTTGGCTACTCTGGCACCTAATGCTGTAAGAGATAACGAAGAGGAAATAAGATCCACAAAGAATCTTTTTATAATAGTTTGGAAACCTCTCTTCCGGTCAAGTCAAAAATGCAATATTACTTCGGAATGTATCCAAAAATAATTTACACAAAAGTGCGAAGAGAACAACAGTTATCTGGAATTTCTCGTTAGTCCAAAAAATGTGTCTGGGAGGAGCAATTTCAAGAGGTCTGCTTTCGTCGGCGGTTCTAACAAGCAGAAAGGGAAGTTCGTGGGTTGGCGAATTCACCACCGGCAATGAAATTGTGGTTCATGGCTCCAATGTGCCGCCACACCACTCCGCCCCTAGCTGAAACCGCGCGGGTTTAGCGGAAGAACCCGAGACGTGATCCCGCTAATGGGGCTACCGTCCCCCGATTCGGCAAAGGTCTTCAGCGTCGACAAGGAGACCTATTTGGGCCCGCCCCGAACGTCGAGCATTAAGGAGTACTCTCGTCGCTCCAGGACTTTAAAGGGGTGCTCGTATTGTGGGTGCTGCAGCCTCCGAGGAGCTTCCACCCCAATGAGGACCTGTGAGCATGCCTCGAGGCCCCTGGCGGTGTCGACCTCCAGCGCCGCGTATGGGGAAGGTGGAGTCAGTCGCAGCTTCGAAACCGCGTCCCTGAGCAGACGCAGCATGCTGGAGTTGTTTAACCCTGCTCTAATATTCAGCACAAAGTCGTCGAAGAGTCGCAGATTCTCCCTGTACGCCATAACTGCGGAACCGTACACCATAACCGCCGTGAACTCCTCTCGGTGAGCTGTGCGAAGGGCGAGGAGGACGGAAGGCAAATACCGCAACTATAACGAATTGTCGCAAGCCATTAAGGCGGCCTTTAGTGTCCAGTGCCACCTATCTGGAGTCGTCTGCGACCTTTAACGGGTCGCTTACGATACGGGGTGTGACGTCCCCGAAGTGGCAGTATACCTGCCTCTTAAATAATAGCCTTAAGAAAGCCTCTCGGTGAAGAGTGAACCGCGAATGACCGGTACACGTCTGTACACACTGGAAGTCCCCGGAGCCGTCGACTTCGATGAGGTGATTAAGCTTAGCTCTGCCAAGGTGGTAGTTATGACGTGGACCAGAAGTCAGCTCCTTCGGGAGCCTGATGAATTCCCGAATCAGCTAAGCGACCCTCAGAGGTCGTCAACGATCCTTAATGAGTCGCTTACGATACGGGGAGTGGTGTCCCCGGGGTGCCCGAGCAAGTAGTTTGTAGTAGCTGCGTCCTAGATAGTAGCGTCGAGAAAGTTTCCCGGTGAAGAGCGAACTGCTAATGACCGATACACGCACTGCTAATGACCGATAGTGGAAATGGAGAGTAAGCTGGCTGCGTTTATACGCTGCACGAAAATGCGCCGCTCACCCCAGCGCCTAGCGAAGGACGCAGAAAGGGCTGAAATTCCCGAGGAGACATCGGGAGGCGCAGACGGAGAGAAGGACTCGCAAAATGATGCAGCACCTGCAACGGAGACAGAAACCCAAACCTTACCACGCAGTGCTATAATTTCAAAAAGAGACACAGTGGAAACTGCCGAAACTAATCAAACGGTTTCGAATATAAACCGCGTGGGAGGATTGTCGAATACTCTGGCGCAAGCTGAAGAGGTAAGGCTTATTATGAAATACGCGACAGTTGTGAAGCGCATGCGATCTGCGACGCTCCTCCAGAAAAACGTCGGCAAAAGGACGAAAAACAGGCTAATGGAACTAATGGAGCTCCTGGACAGGATTTCATATTATACGCCGACATGGAGAGTAACAGAAAATCCGCGGGAAGCAGAAGAGACGTGGTTGTCTCCCGACTAGAAAACGACGAGTACCAAACGGATGGCAGAGACTTCACTCAGGTACTCCCCAGGGCTCAAAAGAAGAAGGCGAATAGGAACAAGAGACAATAACACGTCGCGCCATTAGAAAAACCTCTGCCTAATATTAAGGCGGTTTCTGGGAGAACAGCTTTGGTTTCCAGCCTGAAACCCACATGTTCTCTGGAAATCAAATACCTTGACTGCCTCACAGAAAAGAACGAGGTAGAAGAGGCCATCAAACGCAAATGTCCTGAGGTAACCAATTTCCGGATTGGTAACACCTCTGCGAACTCCCGAGGCCAAAAACTTGCTGTGGTGAAAGTTGCCGAGTAATACGCGAGGAAGCTTCTGAACAGCGGAAAAACAAAAATTGGTTGGGCAGTGTGTAGGGTACGAATCCGGGTCGCCCCAACCAAATGTTACAGATGTTTGGATTATGGGGACACATCTGCAACCTGTTGGAGATCTGGCAGAAGGGCAACATGCCGTAAATGTGGTTAGCCAGGCCATAAAGTGAACACCTACAATGAAAAGGAAAGCTGCGTCCTACGCTGATGAGAACCTTGCGCACAGTGCGGGCTCGGGGCGGTGTCCAGTCTTCTGAGCAGAATTGGAAACAGTTAGGACGCGGTCAACATGATTCGCATTCTTCGCAAAGGCGACCCAGAGACAACGTCAGGGTATCATGCAATCAGTATATTGGACACAGCGAGGCAGCTGCTTGAAAAACTTTTCAAGTGTGGCTGACTAACGCAATATGTGCTGCGGGAGAGTACTCACCAACACAATATGCTTTTACAGTGGGGTAATCCACAATTGATGGTAAAACTGGCTAACCCCTAATCTTGGAAAAGAGAATCGAGAGGTAAATGGACCGCGCATCTCATAAAAGACGTGCGGTCGTGGTTCAATCGAAAGTACGGCGAGGGTGACCATTACCCAACCCAACTGCTCGGCGGACATGAGTATTTTCAATCTTACCTGCACACAATCGGGAAATTATTGTCGGCCGACCGAATTTATTCCAAGGACGTGATGGATGATGCCTGCCATACCTTCTTCTTCTGCAGAAGATGAGAGCGCTATCACCATCACCTTTCGATGGAAGGGTGCCTCGGTTACCTGGACACCATGATTGGGGCCATATTGCAGAGCGAAAACACGTTCTTTTAAGGGGAAGCCACACCGCGTCCTTAAAAACTATTGTGGCCCTTTTACTAGGTATAGTGTACCTATTAATCATAGTATCTCAAGCAATTAGGAATTTTGGTATATTTCAACTTTCCAGACCTACTTTACACAAGTGCCAGACACTGTTCCAAAACGTGTATGCAGGGATTGTCCATAGATATCTCTAGCTTCCCTAGGTGATAGTTTAGTGAGAATTCCTACTATAATTCGGAGGTTCTTCTTGGTGAGATTTAAGCAATCCTTTGTGCGCTTAAGTTCGTATCCCCCAATAAGTACCCTGGATTATTCCATTCCTGGTAGGCCCGCCCAGTATAGTTCCCTCAAACGCTCTTTTTCATTTTTTATTGTTATTGCCATGAACCCGTTTCTGATTCCACAGAAGAGTTCTGGCTCGTGTAAAGGCGTCCTTGCTCTCTTCTTGGTTAGTTCGTTCGCTGCCTCATTGCCTCCCAACCTAACATGGCCTGGAACCCAGAGTATTCAGACCTCGTTGAACGAGCCGAGCGTATCTCTCAAGACCCCCATACCAGTTTAGAGTTCACCTGTTTGCACCTAAGAGCCTTGATCGCTGCTTAGCCGTCGGTGAGAATAGCAATTTTCTGCCCCTGTAGTTTCTTTGAATATTAAAGGAGGCACATCCGCCACTCAAGCATTCTTAAGAAGAAGATGGATAGGAGAGATGCCAGGGTAGCCGAGGCTCCCTAAATCCACTGGGTTTTGCTCTTACTCGCCTGGCCTAAGGTAATGTGTCAAACGGTTCCGGGTCACAGTACTGGAAGGTGTTTTAACCGTGAGCGTGTCTGAGACAGGAGCCCGGCACTTTGGGCGCAAATGGATTTCTCCTACCCACCCAAAAAAAACCTCTTGCTCTAAGGTGGCGGGGAGGAAACAGTAACCCTGCCCACCTAAGCTAAAGCAAATGGCTGAGAAGAACAACCACCTGGTAGCACTGGGAAACGCTGTACTCACTTTGACTTGCTTGAAAGACGGGGACTCATCTAAAATGGCTTCGGTCGCGGCACCTCACCAGGGGTATGTAGTACCATGAGAACCAAGATAGCTCTCTGAATTTACACGTTCCAGAAGAATTCCTGGAGCATGTACTTTCAGGCCGGTTATTAGCGATTAGCCCCTTAGGAGAAGATTTATTGGAGGCCGAGGTTACGGCCAAGCGAACAAGAGACCTTCGGCCTCAAACATGATGTTGCATTTCAGCACGGGTGTCGTACTCCAAAGGTCAGTAGAGAATTAGGTAGGTCCTGCGTCCACCAGTATGAATGTGAAGCCATGAACTCAGTATAGACTGCTACCGTTGTGCTTGTCGCAGCGGACTGTGGTTATAAAATCAATTCCTGTCTCAAGAATATCGTAAATCAACTCAACAGGTACTCACGTTAAACCACGAAGAACATAATTGTTCGTTTTGTTCTCACAAAAGATACTTCACAGGATTTCATTCTTTGTTCCTTCTCCAGTATTCGAACTACGTAATAACCCTTTATCAATTTCTAGTTTACAATGAGGTTATGCGAATTAAATTTCAAAATTTAATGAGGTAAATTGGCCATTTCAGGCTACAAGGATAACTCAATTTGCTACATTCCCGCATATAAGTCTTCATATTTTCCAATTTAATTTTCTCGCATGGCTTATTAGGATGTGCTCGAAACCCTAAGTAATCTTGTTATACTCCAGCGGCATCATATTCATTCCTTCTTTGAAAATTCAGCCAATCAGTCACAAGTATGCACAAGCTTTTAACTCTCACTTAGGTTGACAAAAGTTGAATCCTCGAATAATTGAAATCATTTCATTCGTGTACGTTTGGTTGAATCCTAGTTAAAAGCAACTCAACATCAACTTAGAATCGGATCTTTTTCCAGACAGGGCTTTTAATATTGTTTGTTACTAACGAGATCTCTTCTGAAAGGACGACGGGACATTCTCTCCTAAATAACAACAAAACGATACCCGAATCTAAGTCAATGTAATTAGCTTACAAGTAGATACAACACCCACTCTAACAAGGATCGTTGCCACAAAATTAATTGCACAAGGGCTGAGTTTTCTTTCCGGTTTAATTGCAATAAAAATAGTTCAAGGATTCGGAATCCCTAAAATCCTCAGAACATACACAACATGTCCGTCCAATTAGAAATAATAAAAAGCCCTCGCTCTGTGTACAAGCACAAACTGAATATAAATACGAACCCATAAGATACAGGACACCATTGCGACATAAAAAGGACGAACTGTTCTCATCACTGTCGTGATAACATCAGATTGTGGTGACTGTCCGGGAGGGATGAAATGTATGGGAAAACTTTTCAACTTGTTCTACTTTCTGGGAGGATTTTAATGTTTTTGCAAGTGCACCCGCATGCCAAGATTTACTTCGAATTTCGTCTGGATTTACTGAGTCTTCTGATAATACAAGGCAGTTCCCTTAATCCATTATACGTACTTAGTTTTGCAATATGCTTATTGTCTGCACAATATCAACTGGAAGTGATAGCTCCCTGATATGTGCATGGGACGTTGTAATGTGACAACGTTTACTTATTCGATTGACTAGCTTCCTCGCTGTTTGCCCCAGATAAAATTAGTCGCAGTGCCTTCGTAGCAAGACCAAAAAAACCGTAGTTTCACATTTCAACTCTTTTTGTGACCCCGACGATTCTAGGTCGTCCCAGCTACCACCACACCAGGACAAATCGAGAAAACCAACCTTTATCGTTCGCTGGCCCGTACACAAAAAAAAAATCCCTGGTTTTATGTTCATTGAATGAATGGAATAGAAAGTTGCCCTGACAATTCAAACAGGACTTCATTCTGCTGTATTCTCCCGAATTTTGCTATCTTACTAGGATTCTAGCCCCGGATCGGTATCAAACGTTCAAAATCGTTTTCTCTGACTTGAAAATGTTCCCTATTGTGTCCTTGCGAAGCACTTTTCGTCCTGCCATCACCATGTCCTATTGTCGTGGTTTTTATTTCTATTTTCCTCGAATTCACAGCTCACCCAGTGAAAAAGCAAAAAAACCCGAGATCGAATTGTTGTATGTTTTCACCACCGCTATTTTTCCCATGGTCTTGTTAGTGGTCGAACCGAATAGAATAGTTCAATATTTTGACTGGAAGTACAACCATAAAAACACAGTGTGGAAAGTAGAGAAAAATGTAGCGGAAATCAAGGAGGAAATTGAAACGTGGAAAAGAGAGATTTCTACTCGTTTTTCATAGAAATCAGAACACGAGGTGGCACTTACAATCATATCACCACGGCTGGCTGTCTCGGCGACTTACACGGAGACTACCCTGATAACATACGAAATATGCCTTCGTAACTTTGTTTCTGATATGAACGCAAGATTACATGGAGGACTGAAACGTATAGAGCTCTTTTACACATCAATTGACTATCAAGAAGTGGCTCTGGAGACCAGACACATTTACCTTATTTTGGACAAACAAAAAGCAAATGAGAAGATATTTTTCAACTTCAGGTCAGGACTGCTCGAAAATGAGATTACTTCAATCGAAAATCAATGAAAGTATTCGATAAATGATCTCAGATTGGGGAGCCTAAAACTGTTGTTTTGTTAGAAGTTTGGAACGAATTGCAGCATAATAAAGCATTGCCGCAGGATGCCCACTTTTGTTGCATGACTGATACTGGAAGGCCGAAAAAATTGGGACCGCACAAACCAAATGCGAATTATTCTTCTAGAACGTGGAACACCACAAACCATATTAGAAGAGGAGTTGAAATACAAAATAAATATACTCCCATTCCACGGAATGAAATGATTAGATAATAATGTCAAGAGCTTGAAATCACAGCAAATATTTAGAAGCATAAAACTTCAGGAAGTCGCATCTATCGTCGATAACCCCTAAGAGTGTTAACAACCCTAAATCATTTTTTCCTGTTTTAGTCAAAATCTGGAAACTCAGCACTCACAATAGCAACATCATGTTGCGACAGCTCCGTGTCTTTCTGGTTTGCTATATAAGAGCAACACATGAAAAGTGGCCATCACTGTCTTCCAACAACACTCTACCAGAGTCCCAATTCGGCAACCGAACTAAACACTCGGTTGAGCACGCACTGCTGTCCTCAGGACCGATATCCTCCTGGGTATCAATCGGAGGACACCCACCATAGCCTGTCTCCTTGACCTAAGGAAAGCTTTCGACTCCGTATGGCAATACGGACTCACGTACAAGCTTTCCGAAATCCTCAATTTCCATCCGCACCTCTGTAAACTAATACTTAGCTTCCTAGATGGGCGGAAATCCTTAGTCAGCATCCAGCAGTACCTTTCCTCGTCCTATAGTTGCCCCGCCGGCATTCCCCAGGGTTCAGTCCTGTCCGCAACCCTTTTCTCGCTGTTCAGCGCAGACATCCTCAAACCACCTCCACACCCATGTCTCATCCAAATCATCCAATACGCGGATGACCTCGGGGTGACAATGAACTCCCGCCTCTCCCACGTACCTCATATAACGAAGGCACTAGGCCGTGCAACGGTCCCTGTATCCTATCCTTAAATACAACATCCCAACTCCAAAAAAGGTTAAGCTGTTTGGTTATAAACAGCTTATCCACCCACTCCTCATCTTCAGCTTCATTTTCTGGTCCGATTGCTCCCCATCCCAAATGGAGCGACTCCGACTCAGAGAGCGCAGGATCTTTCGTTACTGCACCAACATCTTTAAGAACGAAGACCGCTCCAAGTACGTTTCCAACCAGATCCTCTATGAGTCCTGCCAAACCCCACGCATCGACGCCTTCCTTGCCCGTCTTGCCGTCAACTTCCTGGTCAAGTGCCAATCCCATCCCAATCCTCTTGTCGCCAATGCCATGCAGATCGAGATCGTTGAAGATAACCTTCTCCGGACTCATCTGTTCCCCCAGATCCTTTTATTCCTCCAGTCCCAGAACCGTCTGTTCGATCCCCTAGATAGAATAGTCTTCTACACAGGCAATTTCTCCGACTCCCAATTTTTTAAATCTACCCATCATTAGCACCCCCCCCCCAGCTTTTAATTCCCATCCCTCTCCCGCCTGCCTCCCATCCTACCCAAGTCCTTTTTCCCTCCCGGTCCCATCCTCTTTTTATATATGCTCAACGAATGGAGGTTTTTTTTCGACTTTTCCTCCAAAATGAAATGTAAATATTTTTTTTCACATAGCCTTTTTAGTAATAAGTTAGTTTAAGCTTTATGTTATACCTTGGATTAAGTTTAACTGTTAAGGTAGTTCCCAAGTTAGCTATAAGTTTAAATTCACTCATTCTAGGAAATAAAAAATTGTTGTTTTTCGCAAAATTGTTGTTTTTCGCAGTGGCCATCACTGTTACTCCAAAGCTCTAAGACTTCGGCAACACTTGTCTACGTCATACCATACTGCGTTGGCTGGAGGACATGAATGACTTGAATGGAGAATGTCATCTTTCCCTAAACACCTAGAATACACCGATGAAATCGGCTTTCTCCCGCAACGAATCATGGACTTTGACCAAATGGCTCTAAATTTGGGAAAAGAGGGAAGCAGAGCCAAAGTGAAGTTGTCCTTATTCGTACACGTACACGTAGACGTAGACATCTAAGATTCACGCCTACTGAAAACCACATCTGGTCTCTCCAACTCCAACCCCACTGAACCACTTTTTGGTATTACTTCTTGGGATGAGTTTGCCTTTAGTCAGTCGTGCTTCTTATCCTTTACGATTTCCTTAACTTTATCAACTTTACTTCCCCCAGCAGCTCGTTCTGAATTTTTACAATTGGGGAGGAAGCCGTAGGCCGGTACTCTTTCGATATCAGCATCTCCGCAACTATACTCTCCGGGCTCACGTTCATTCTGTCCGCTTGATACGCCACTCTTATGTTGGGAAAAAGCTTACGTCTTCCCCCACCCTTCGAAAACTCGTCCCATCTGCACTGTCAGAGATCATTCGACTCTCACCTTGCCAGAAACTGTATTCACTTGCAAGCCCCTGCCCAGACAGACGAGGTATAAAACAGATGGTAGAGCAACCTTCTTCAGTCTTTAGCCTCGCCTATATTCGAACACATTTTTGTAAGATCCGCTGCTTTTTAATACACGTATTCTAGTTGATCCCCAAAGCTCAGTTTAGCGCTAATCATCTTTCCGCCCCAGATCTTCGGTAACCGGCTTAGAGAATTCGATGGGAAGATCACAGGCAGATCATCCGCAAAGTCGCCACCTGCAGCCTTTGCTGGGACAAAAAACCCAACCACTCCATTACACATAACATTCCACAGCAGAGGATCCTATACCAAGGCAACGAGGCAGAGCAGCCACCGCCTTTATCAGGCTACATATCGAAATTATTGCACACCCACACTGAAGATTTGACAGGCTATTGTTGTTTTCAACGATAAGCAACATTCTTTTGTTGGTGACTTTTTTATCATCATCTTCCAGACTGTATCCAACTTATGACCTATTGCCTTTAGAACACAAAATCAGCCTCTGTATTTTCACCGCCAGCTTCAAAGCTCTGCTAAAGATGCTACACACCTGGGGCCCTGTTATTAACAATTTCAAAATTTAGTTTTCGCAGTACACTATAGACCCCAGGCCCCTTCCCCTGATTGTGTGTGAGATCCAAACATGAGCACCACGTCAAGCTACCTCGAGTAGAACACTTCCTCTCACAACTATTGTCTGGCTGCCCCTTCAAGCGTACACGCGTTAAAATTGTTCAAATTCGAAATGGTCGGATTCCCGGCGGAGATACCTTAAACCAAATGAAAGCGGCCCAGACTCCGCTACCAAGCGGGAAAAGCGCGATATTGCGAAAATTTCCCCGCTCGAGATGCTGACCGAAATCCAAGAAAATTAGAAATGTCCACGGCCCCCGGGTCGACAAAATGGCCGAAAATGCAAAATCCTCAAATTTCGGCCGGAGATACCTCGATCGAGAGAGCAAGCGTCCCAGATTCCAGAAATGCAAGAATTTTCACACTACCATGCAGGAAACGCGAGATATCGCGAAAATTCCACGCCCGAGGGGCTGGCCTAAATCTAAAAAAATTGAAAATTTCCACGACCCCAGGGTCGACAAAATGACCAGAAATGCAAAATCGTCGGATTTCCGTCGGGGATACCTCGATCAAAAGGGGAAGCGTCCCAGATTGTGTAAATGCAAGAATTTTCCCGCTACCATGCAGGAAACGGGAGATAAAGCGAAAAATTGCCCACAACATCCGGGTCGACAGTCGTCGATTTGAGCCGGAGATGCCCCGATCGAAACAGGTTTCTCCAGCACTATACCGGAATTACCAGGACCGACATTTAAGAATTACTTCGCGTTCTGGGTCTTCCTTTAAGCTCTCGTGCCTCTCCTTTTTTGAGATGTCCTTATCCTTACTTCCTCCAGTAGCTCGTTTCGTATTTTTACAATTGAGGAGGAGACCATAAGCCGGTTCTCCTTCGACCTCAGCATTCCCTCTATTATAGTCTCCCGACTCGCACCCCTTCCAAACGCTTGGTTCAGATTTTTTCTCTCCGACGCGAACCTTCGGCAGTGCAAAATCACTCACTCAGCATATGGGTCCCCCTATCCGTCGAAAACTCGTCCCATCTGCATTACCAGAGATCATTCGACTCTGACGATGCATAAAGCAGAAACTAAAACAAGCTTCTATAGTCTTAAGTCTCGCCTACATTCAGCACGTTTTGCCAAGTGCACCTGCTTTTGACACACGTATTCTATGATAAGTGAGTCCAGTTTGGCACCAAAGATATTTAGTAGCTAGCTTAGAGATGACAGTATGTCCACCGACGTCCACTTTCATCGTGTTCATCTACAAAGTCGGCAGCCGTAGCCTCCTCTGGAACAGAAAGTGCCACCACTACATTATACATAATATCCCACAGCAAGGGACCCAATACGGAACCAACGAGGCACAGCCACCCGAATTCTGCGCGCTTTTTTGCCAGCCTAACCACCGTGGTTATTACTTCCATTGTATAATTACGCGACGATAACCATACCGACGATTTGGTAGGCTGTTGATGCCTTAGACGATACGTTATACTCTTTTGTGAGTGACTCTTTCCGAGCAAGTACAATGGATCAACAGGCCTGAGTGCTCAGAAGCTGTAGCTTCTCCCGAACTCTTTTCATTATCTCCGAGATTGAATCCAACTAGTGATAAGTTTTGTTCTTTCCACTCGGAGGCGTTGACGAAAACCTAGCCTAGTCTTCACTGCCAACTTCAAAGCTTTGTTAGAGACCCCATATATATTTGGGGCTTTGTTATCAAAAATTCTACCACATAGTTTCCGCAGCGCGTCATAGACCCCAGGCCCCCTTGCTAGCCAGTGTATGAGCCCCCAACATTCATGAGCTTCTCCGAGGGGATATCTTTCCCCATTCCAAAACGCAAAATACACGGACTCTCGATAGAGATACTTAAACAAAACGGGAGAAGATTAGATTCCGGCAGAGCAACAATTTTCAACAATATCGGGAAAAATCTCCCGAACGACAGACTGGTCAAAAGAGAATAAAATTGGAAACCTCCACGACCACCCGGTCGACAAAATGGCCCAAAATGCGAAATCGTCGGATTCCCGGCTGAGATACCTCGATCGAAAAAAGGAGGCGGCCCAGGTTCTGAAAATACAAGAATTTTCACGCTACCATGCGGAAAACGCGAGATATCGCGGAAAATGCCCCGCCCGAGAGCCTGTTGGAAATCCAAGAATACTGAAAATTTCCACGACCTCCAGGTCGATGAAATGGCCAAAAATGCAAAGTCGTCAGACGCCCTCCGGAGATACCTGGATCGAAAGGGGAGGCGGCGCAGGTTCGTAAATACACGAATTTTCCCGCTACCATGCAGGAGACGCGGGATATCGCGAAAAATTCCCCGCCCGAGAGGCAGGCCAACATCCAAGAAAGTTTAAAATTTCCACGACCCCCGGGTCGACAAAATGGCCAAAAATGCAAAATCGTCGGATTTCCGCCGGAGATACTTCGATCGAAAGGGCAAGCGTCCCCGATTCTAGAAATGGAAGAATTTTCACGCTACCATGCAGGAAACGCGAGATATCGCGAAAAATTCCCTGGATTCGAGGCTGGCCGAAATCCAAGAAACTTGACGATTTCCACGAGCTCCGGGTCGACAAAATGGCCAAAAATGCAAAATCGCCGGATTTAAGCCGGAGATGCCCCGACTGAAAGGGGAAGCGTCCAAGATTCCGGAGATGCAAGAATTTCCACGCTACCATGCAGGAAACGCGAGATATCGCGAAAAATCCCCGCCCGAGGGGCTGGCCGAAATCCAAGAAAATTTAAAATTTCCACGACCCCGGGTCGACAAAATAACCAAAAACTTAAATCGTCGGATTTCCACCGAAGATACCTCGATCGAAAGGGGAGGCGTCCCAGATTCGAGAAATGAATTTTCACGCTTCCATACAGGAAACGCGAGATATCGCGAAAAATTCCCCGTCGAGGAGCTGGCCGAAATCGAAGAAAATTGAAAATTTCGGGTCGACAAAATAGCCGCAAGTGCAATGTCGTTGGATTTCCCCTGGAGATACCTCGATCAAAAGAGGAAGCGTCTCAGATTCCAGAAATGCAAGAATATTCACGCTGCCATGCGGGAAACGCGAGATATCGCGAAAATTTCCCCGCATTCGGGGCTGAAAATTGAAAATTTCCACGACCCCGGGGTCGACAAAATAGCTAAAAATGCAAAATCGTCCGATTTCCGCCGGAGTTACCTCGATCGAAAGGGGAAGCGTCCCAGATTCCAGAAATGCAAGAATTTTCACGCTACCATGCGGGAAACGCAAGATATCGTCAAATGTTCTCCGCCCGAGGGGCTGGCCGAAATCCAAGAAAATTGAAAATTTCCGCGACCCCGGGGTCGACAAAATGGCCAAAAATGCAAAAACGTCCGATTTCTGTCGGAGATACCTCGATTGAAAGGGGAAGCGTCCCAGATTCCGGAAATACAAGAATTTTAACGCTACCATGCAGGAAACGCGAGATATCGCAAAAAGTTCCCCGCCCGAGGGGCTGCCTGAAATCCAAGAAAATTGAAAATTTCCACGACCCCAGGGTCGCCAAAATGGCCAAAAATGTAAAATCGTCGGATTTGAGCCGAAAGGGGAGGCGTCCTAGATTCCGAAAATGCAGGAATTTTCACGCTACCAGGCAGGAAACGCGAGATATCGCAAAAAATTCCCCACCTGAGAGCCAGGCCAAAATCCAAAAAAAATGAAAATTTCCACGACCCCCGGGTCAACAAAATGGCCAAAAATTCAAGATCGTCAGATTTCGGCCGAAGATACCTCGATCGAAAGAGCAAGCGTCCCAGATTCCAGAAATGCAAGAATTTTCATGCTACCATTCAGGAAACGGGAGATGTTGCGAAAAAAATCCCGCACTCGGGGCTGACCGAAATCCAAGAAAATTGAATATTTCCACGACCCCCGGGTGGACAAAATGGCCAAAAATGCAAAATCGTTGTATTCCCGCCGGAGATACCTCGATTGAAAATAGAGACGGTCCTTATTTTACGAATGCAAGAACTTTCACGCTACCATGCGGGAAACGGAAGGCGTCGCGAAAGATCCCGCACGCGAGAGGCTGACGGAAATCCAAGAAAATTGAAAATTTACAAGACCCATGGATCGACAAAATGGGCATAAATGCAAAGTCGTCGAATTCCCGCCGAAGATATCTCGATCGGTGTCCATATGCGCCTACCCAAGATTGAAAATAGCATTAGGAGCTGTTTGCTACTCCCCTGGCGATCCT
The DNA here is from genome assembly GCF_905115235.1 of Hermetia illucens. NCBI lineage: Eukaryota > Metazoa > Arthropoda > Insecta > Diptera > Stratiomyidae > Hermetia > Hermetia illucens. The sequence continues at coordinate 202,981,331 of NC_051849.1, forward strand.
TAAATAAGAAAACACTCAAAACCTAACTCTATCGGAAAACTTTGGCAGCTCCTTTCGCAGAATGCAGCAACCCGGGGCGCGAATGTCTTTCACTCAGGTGTAATTTTCGATTGGATTCTTGCGTGTTTGAATTCACTCCAACGTGATCCTGGAGTTGCCTCCGATAGCGGCTTTCATGTGCAACAAGTTCCATCCAGTCCCTTTGTGGATCTGCTCGTTTTTCTTTGCTTGGTTTTCTTCCTATTCCGGCATTTACCCTTACTTGTTTTCGTCAATTCGTCTGAGGCTTACCACAGAACTTTCACTAAGTAATTTCCTGGTAAGGGTTAATTTCAACCCCCATTGCTGAGGACTGACTTTGTTTTTACCAAACCTTAGTTTCGTCGTCCAGAACCTGACTCGTAATGAATTCTTTGAAGAAGCCGAGCAAAAATTTGGTATGACCACCATTCTTTACGTCTTTGATCTTCATGGATCTTATCTTGAATTCCACGACGTTAACTACCTACGCAACTGTAAAGATAGGATAAGTGGATATCCCATATATGGAGACTTACCTGAATACGTTTTATATCCCTCCTCTCTACATAACACAAATGATTTACCAAGGTCTAGGCGTTGAAGAAGTAAACACTTCAAAAGGCGCTTCTTTTCCGGAAGGACTCCTAGAATCCAATATGTCGCTTTCCTGAACCAAACAGGACTACATTTATCTAAGCTCTCAATACTCTCCGCCCAGATGTCCTTTCTTATACAATATCTAAACAACGCCATCCTGTTTTCTGTCCTTCATAACATTTTTGAGTTATTAGACTCATTCAGAAAACTTTCCCAACTGTCAGATAAACTTTAGAGAAAATCACATTCATGGAAAATTGCATTGCCGTGTCATGACGGGTGTCCTTACTGCAACTGCAACGAAAACAATCACAAGACCAAGGAGAGACGTTGTGTCGCCTGCAACAAAGGATTATTGCAGGAAATCGCAAGGACCCACTACGTATGGAAGTGATTTGGTATGACGAGAAGAACTGGAAAACTGGAAAAGTAAACTAAAAGCGTTCAGGATGTTGCCGCCATATTATGCGAGTGCTATTTTCTTTGCCGCAACCGGAAACTTGTCCATCGTCTTGTCTGGTGCATCAGAAAATATCTGATTAAATTTCAGTACGGTACTCGCAGCTACATGAGGGCATATTATCGTTGGCTTGACAGACTTATTCGGATTGGATAAAGGTGAGTTTTGACTTGACTGAAGATTACTTAAATCTGCTCCTTGATCTTTTGACCTAGTTAGGCTAGAATAGGAAGGGAGTGGCGCATAACTTTTACTTCGAGCGAGCTCAACAGAATATGTAATTTGTATTCAAGTTTTCCGACTCAAACATGTTGTTAAGCTACCTGGTTACAACATGTCAAAGCAGGAAGCATTACTATCCTATAAAAGGCTGAATTTAATTGTAAACTAGAATTGGCAGTGTCATGCTAACTGGGTGCGAGTCCGGACGCACTTTTAGTGCGATAGTGTGGCGGAGTGAGTAGACACACGTGCATTGCCTAAGTGTCTTTCTTGAACCTGTCACTATTGTTGAACAGGCGCGTCAACAACGGTATGTCGAAGCGCAATGCGGACGATAGGTCCCTATCGCCCCAGGGTAGAATCCTGATCCTAAAAGGATCTAACGCTGCGCTTAGGCGGCAGGTCCACAACCTCACGGGAACCCTCAAGAAAACAACGAGCCGGTATGAACGTCATGCGCTCCAAATGCACAGTCTACCTCCGTCACCAATCCAGTTAACCCGCTCTGAATATCCAAACACCGATTTCCAGACATTCAATCAACACCCAACAAATATTCCCATCATTCAACTTCAATCGGCATCAATGAACACTTATTCAAAAGGGGTAATTCATTATCCGCGCGGACCCTGCTACAACCAAAACTATTACTAACAAACTAATCTCAGCTATCACAAACAACTTGACCCTAGAAAAGACCTCCGTCCACTCAACTGATCTACTCGCCTCGCCCCAGACTAAATACAAGTCAGGAAAAGCGCTGCTTAAAGAAGGAAACCATCCCTTCTTTAGGTACAGGCCGACACACCATAGGACTAGATTTTACATACTCCTCTCAGGAGATCCTAGATGAACTTCATCGTCTAGGAGTTAGCCAGGCAACTAATGTCCGCCCATACAAAACGAACTCATCCCGTCGAAACTCAAATCCTTTGCACCTCTTCCTTTTACCTTTTCCCCCAAATTCGAACAACCCTCACTCTCAAAGGCCAGAACGATATTTTACTGCAAGATGAAATTCGAAGCCGCCTAACTCCATAAGACTGCACAATGCCTATCCTTGTGTTAAGAGCAACACCCCGCATGTTCCGCGCCAGTGTCCTAAAAAGCAGGGGGATAATCCCACCTGCATCAACAGCGGGTCAAACACGCATCGGCGAGTTATTGCAACTGCCCGAAGTGTGTTGAAGCTTGCGCCCGCCAAACTCAATTCGTTCATCCTACCAAACCTAGCCCCATCCCCTTCCCCAGACTAACCCCTCAGCCCAGACCCTCTCAAACATTTCCTGCTGCCAAACCTCAGTCCTCAGTCGAGCAGAGAAGCGACGGAAAAAGGAAGCCTGGGAGAACCAACAAGTCTGTGAACTCGAAAAGTACTGGGAGCAAACGCGGATTTCATTATCGTAGCTGTTATTGGTTGTGATTTTCGACCCTAGATAGGAGAAATTGTCAACGGTCTCAAAGTTGTAGTCTTCTATCTTTATTCTTCCCGTTTGACCAGTGCCATATATTTTGTCTTGCGTTCAGTGATGTGCAGCCCAAGATCTCGCGGCGTCTGCTCGATCTGGATGGAGGCAGATTGTAGGTATCGGGTCGTTCTTCCCATGATGTCGATATCATCAGCATACGCCAGTAATTGGGTGGACTTAAAGAGGATCGTACCTCTTGCATTTACCTCCGCATCACGGATCACTTTCTCAAGGGGGAATGGTCTTGAGAGTGATCCTGCTGCTTTTATCTGGCCTCGCACATTGATCAGGGTCAGCTTAGTCAGTCTTATCAATTTCGTTGGTATACCGAATTCTCGCATGGTTGTGTACAGTTTTATCCTGGCTATGCTATCATAGGCGTCTTTAAAGTCGATGAAGAGATGGTGCAACTGATAGCCATATTCCAACAGTTTTTCCATCGCTTGCCACAGAGAGAAAATCTGATCTGTTGCTGATTTGCCTGGAGTGAAGCCTCTTTGGTATGGACCAAAGGTGTTCAGAGCGTATGGGGCTATGCGGCCTAGCAAGATAGCGGTAGCGCCCCTGCTCCGAAAAAAAGCCCAGTCAGAATCGTTAGTACTTAGGAGGTGGATTCGGACACGAACCGAGTGAAAGTTCAGTTGACCATCTTAGTTAGAGCCGAAGAGGAAAGGCTCATCAGGAAATGCGCGCTACTGGTGAAGCGCATGCAAAGGCGTCAAAATCGGGCTGATGCAACTGGAGAAACTATTGGATCGCATCTCCTTCTAGAAGCAAAAGTGGACGCCAGCAGAAGACGATTGGAAATCAGAAACAGCCGTCAAACGGACGGCAGATAGCCCACTTTAAAGCGAACTGAGTAAAAAGCGGGAAGAGGACGACGTTCCTGAAGGAGACTTTATCAAAGTAGTTTCCAGGGCCCAAACAAAGAAAGCAAAGAAGGATAAACGGAAACAATTGACTACGTCGCCAGTGACCCGTCTGTCTAAAGACAAGAAGGCTACAAAGCAAAAGCCAGAAAAGACAAGAAAACGGAGAAGGACTAGGGCTCAGGACGGTGTTCAACCTTTAGGGTGGAATTCAAAGGGCTAGGCATTTTATAAATTAACATCCACGGGAGTGCCACCGCTCACCAGGTGCAATCGCAGTTCGCTGCGGAGGTAAATACTAATCTAGTACTAATCAGTGAGCAACACCGACTTCATGGCATCTCGACTTATCGGGTACCGCTGGGCTCTTCATATTGCAAAGAAGACTCAACTCAACCGGCGGAGGGACCGGATGACAAGGGGTTCCCGAAACTAACAACTCCCTTCCTCCCCTCCTCCCCTCCTCTCCCATTGGTGAAAGAGATTCTCTGACTCGAAGGTTCTCAAAGCCCGGAGAGCGGGAGGGCTATCCCGAAATAATGTGTCAAACGATTCCAGGCTAGTTCTCTGATGGCAGGGAGGTGTTTAGTTGGTAGTCCGGCAGCGCACTGATGCGGGAGTCCAACACTCTGTGCGTAAGCGCATTTACCTACCCTACTCCCATAAAAAAAAAACAAAAGAGACAACCTTATACCCAAAGTTAAAAAAAAAAATTTAAAACGACTACGGTTTCGTCCAGGGCAGAGACAACCCATCTGAAGCCCAAGTAGCAGCGTGACGGATTAAGTGGCTCCCTTTTATTAACCCATATCGTCATGGGTGCGAATTATATCCAGGGGAAACCGCCTTGTATCTCTGGCCAAAGCCGGCGGAATCGAAAATAAATTTTTGTTTGAAATTGAAGTCACGCTGCTCCCAGGGCAGAGGCAGCATCTGGTGAGCTGCTGAAGTCGTCGTAACAAAAAGTCTTCCACCATAGTTTCGTCCAATTTCTATTTCATTTTGAAAGTCGCTGTCGTCTTTTAGATACGTCATGTTGTTACTCAGATATCTTATATAAGAATCCTGATCTACAGCTGCTCTTTGTTGCCTTATCCCTTTCATATTTGCCTTAAATGTCAAATCGGTGATTCGCCATAGAAGCCTCATCCTAACCTTTCCAATTCCAAGCTCACCCGAGTATTTCCTGTGTAGAATTTTTCCCTTGTGTTAATCACGAATGGTGGTACACTTTCAAAATTTTGTACTCCCGACCTGTTACTAAAGAAAAATTCAAAAAGATACATTCTTCTTCGGTTGCAAAAAAGGATTTACCAAATTTCATTGCTTGCATCGGGATCCCAGCCAAAAAGAAATGGAGGCACTTTCTTTCATAGCACTTTACCTGTCTACAAATTTTCTCTCTCCGATGTCGAATATGAGTAGTCGCGCTGGCTTTGGAAAATCTTTTGCGTACATCATTGCAGCTTCGGGAAGACAGGTTGTCATCACGTTGGAGCCTGGTATTTCGTCCATAACAGCGATAGTTCCACTCCATCCCAACCCCCCCCCCATTTTCAGATTATAGCCCTAAACTATTCCGCCTGACATTCGGCATTCGATTTGCGCTTGCTTCTCACAAGTGAGTATTAGCTTCTCATTTGACTTAGGTGTAACATAACAGTCCTATACACTCGACGGCGCCAGTCTAACGATGGATTTCTTGCTGTAGACAGGGTTCCATCCATCTTGAGTTTGGGAATTGATATCATAGGAACATTGCTTTCTAGCAAGCTGATCTCAGCTGCTCCTCTCTTAATCAGCTAAACTGTCAAAGGTTTAGAACCCTCCTGAGTCGTTTTGTAGGGTCCCATGCCTTCCCTTCAGATAGCGCTAATATCAGCTAAATCCTGGATCACTAAGGCGTTTATTCTTTCCAACGTCTAATATATAATACTAACCTTAGACATACTCGCACTGATCGCTGCTTTCCAAGCACTGAAGTTTGATGGCTGTGATCTACGCGGCAGGCCAATATTAAGCTTCATTCTGCTTGCTGACTTCTTAGTCCTTGTAACATTTCTTGAAATCACAGGTTAGCTAGATAACCATCCAGATTCACAAACGCGAACCACGAGGACGGAACTGTCCCTAAATCTGAAGAAAATGGGGAGAGTGACCATAAGCGTCTGGCAGCATCGAAGTGTAGCTTTTCTGAAGTATCCTGTCGGAATGAGCTTGCACGCCTTCTGTGTTAGCCAGGCCCGGTAATATGGGAACGACGAAAAAGTGTTTTTGATTTTTAATCCAATGCATGCGGACCACACCAAAACTGAAAAATATGGCGGGAGTCTAGCAAAAACAGCACCCGTTTGGTTTGAAAGAAAGTAGGATTGGGTGATGTTTACGCTATTTGTGGGATCGCACTAACATCGTTCTCCTTCTCCTTTCCTGAATGACTAGTACAAAAACTTGCAATGCAAATTTCACGATGTCTCACTTCGTTTTCCCCCCGGTACCTTGTTCAGCGATACCACAGTAGACTTCTATCTTCAGTACGATATAAGAACCTTATAACACAGATCGCAGATTGCCGTGAAACCCCACAATGTTTAGAGGATTTTGCGATAGGATAATGATGCAAGAAATGCGAAGTTGACAAACCTGTCATTATACGCAAGAGATAGTTCGACACGTGGAATCTACTGTCTAGTGTACATTGAATATCTTTCCATCTTACTAGAATTAAAGGCAATTTCTTACATCGATCATTGCTACAAGCACCACTTGTTGAGTTCGTTGGCTGTGTGTCCCCTTGGTGAACCGTATCCAGGACTTGCATGACAGCATCCACAGTGAACCTTCCTACTCTAAAACCATACTGCCGTGGGGATAAGTCACCGCCAACATATACCGCTTCAACGAGTCTACCCGTGATGAGTGGTCGGTATGCTAACGGCAGCTCAAGGTCGCCTTTCCCTTTGCTATCAGCGGAAGCCTCGCCAACTTCCAGCGGGTTAAATAAATGCCCTCTTTCAGGTCATCGGGTCCTGACACTTTCCTGTTTTTATAAAGAGGACAGCCTTTTCCAACTCTTTTATCCTAAGCGTCTTGCACTTTACTATCATCAACTAGTACAAGATGTTCAACGAACTGAACAGCATTTCAACAGAAGCCCGATTTTTCGGGTCCCTAGATTATATCCGAGTCCCCATGGGTCGCCATTCACCTCGTCGACCAACTTTTGCCAAAGGCGAGCTTTGTTCCTGTGTGTCACGTTGCAGAGTCTCCTTTTGCTTGATCTTTACTTCGTCCTTTTGTTAGATGTTTTCTCCTTGTCGTTTAGATGTTCCTGGTCGTTTAGAATTTCTGACACTCTTTCCTAAGTTCAGCTATTTCCGTTGCCCACCAATACCTAGAAGCTTTCCTCATCTTGATGCCTTCCTGGGCATAGAAGCTCCGCAGACTGTTGTTATTATATTCACAACTGAATTAGTGACAGTGTCGGCTACTGCAGAATGGTCCCCCAGCGTGGTTTTACCTGCTCGAAGAACTTCGACAAATCTCCCGGTCTTCACCTTCCTGATGTTCATCGCACAGGAGGATCAACGAACTAGCGCCCAGAAGGGGCGTCAAACACTTGGAACGTGATGTATTCATGGGTGTTTGCCGAGAACTCCTCTAGAACTCGCTACCCTTCTACCAGCAACACCAGTGATTTCGGCGGAAGTGTTTTCGCTTCTTACGAGAAACGAGAATTCGTTTCCCTCTGGGGTCTGGGTAAACATGGCATGGCAATGCTGGCATTGTCTTGCATAACCGGACCTGCCGCTTTGTTCCGAAGGCAATGTTTTCAAGAATATCGAACCTATGTCTAAGGTTCAGTATTGCCTCATTCGGTGTCAGATAGACACTACAAAACATTGCCCCTTAACACCGAATCAATACAAATTCATTGGCTCGGCTTTGGAACCCAGACGGCAGCCGCACCGAATAAGTCGAGATGCCATAAACCTAGGTCTTTATTCCGGTACTGTTCACTAATAAGCATTAGATCACTTTTTATCCCCACAAGAAGCTGCGTATTAACTGACTCCTAGCTCAATCCATGAATGAAGACCGGACACCGCCGTGAGCCCGCAATATATGCAACGCTCTCACCAGATCCGGCATGATCCCTGCATTGAAAACAACTATTCTGTCAGATCACCGACAGGTTGCAGACATGTGCCCATAATCTAAGCATCTTGGTTGGGACAGCATGAATTCGTACCTTACTTACTGCCCAACCAATTCTGATTTTCCTGCTGTAAAAGACGTTTTCCAGTGTATTGCAAGGCAATTTCCACCACAGGGAGTTTTTGGCCTCCAAAATTCGTAGAAGTGATACCAATACGGGTATTGGTTACCACCGGAAAATCATGCTTAATGGCCTATTTCACTTCAGTCTTTTCTGTAAGACAGTCAAGATCTCGGATTTCCAGAGAGCATATGGGTTGTAGCCTAGAAATCAGCAACTCTCAAATCAGCTCTATCTCCCAATTGTCTCTTGACTGCTTCGCAGAACCAACTTTTGCTTGTTGTTTTCGGACCTACTATAATTCGACGAGGACTCTACCACTTCTCGTTTTCGGAATAAAAGGCACTTGTGCTCCGATGTCTTGGGGCTGGAATCTCTAACGGATCTCAGTTAGGACTTCCGCAAACGTGTTGCCTTCCGTCGAATTCATAAACAAATCTGACGATCTAGCCTTCCTTCGTTTCTTCACCTTTTCGTTTCATGCTGCACCATTTTTGGCCTCTTTAACTTTAGGCTGAAGGTTTTCTGATGCTTTTTGTCCGTCTTCGCCTTCTCTTTTGAACCCTGGAAACTACCTCATTGAAGTCTCTTTCACATGAGCCTTCTTCCTTTCGTTTTTCAGTAATTCGCTCTGCAACGGACTATCTACGAACCGTTTGATGTTTACGCGGTTGCTTCTGCTCTGTCCATGTCTGTTAGTTGAAGGAAATGCGATCCTCGAGTTCCTCTAGTTCCATAACCCCGGTTTTACGCCTTTGCTAACGTTTTCCTGTATGAACGTTACAGACAGCATGCGCTTCACAACTCCCACGCATTTCCTGTTAAGCCATTCCCCTTCAAGAAGCCGAAGGTGCTCCCGCTCAGCTTATATTCAAAACTTTTATCTAATTTCTGCAGCTTCCTCTATACCTTTTTCCGGAACAGCAGGAAGTTTTGGGGTCGCCGTCTCTGCCCTGGGTTTTGGATCACTTTGCGTGTCTTACTCTTTATTCGGCAGTGTGCATCCCGAGGTCTTTTCGAGTATTTCTGCCCTTGCTTCATCTTTCGTCTTGCAGTTTTGTAATTTTTGTGATTTTCTTGATAACTGGTGATAGGGGAGGGTCTGAGCTACAAAATGACATATAGGTTGGGGGGCCTAGATGACAGGAAAATTGCTGAAATTTGGAGGAATCTTGGGAAAAATTTTAGAATCATCTCCGTTCATATTGAGAGTTCATGGAAGGGAACGGGCCGTAATAGTCAAGATATACCATCGGGAACAAAACCCGTAGCCTAGTTCCTCGAGGCCTGACCTATACTTAACTGATCCCAGAGCTCACGTACGGACCAGCGCTCGCTCGGGAAAATGGGGTCAACTAATAACGGATCAATGCACACTAAACTTCAAAATAAAGATAAACTGTCCATTCTTGACTGCGTGTTGATTGAGGAGGTAGAGCGTTAGTCTCTCGATCTCGTTGCTCCGGGTTCGAATCCCGGTCGTCATGGAAGCGTTGTGTTCGTCTTTGTGCCGGTCTCCGCGGCTGCAAGCTTAGCAATTGCAAAGCATTTAGTGGGACGGTGGTGAAACTGGAGCATAGTCTCATTGAAAATAAAATATGGGAAAAAACAATAATAACAACTAATAGACTGTGTGGATGTCCTACACTGCATTAAGGAGTGAACAGGAAACAAACAAGAGTCCACTATTCGCTCTTAGTTTTTCCACGTGCAACAGGTGATCCTTTGAGGGGCGGTTGACCCCATTAACAATGAAGACAAAGCCTTTCGAAGTGGGTGCGACCATTCTTCCTTCTATTCCATTTCTCATGATATTTCATGGAGTATTATTTAGGACAACAAAGAGAGCTGATATTTGACTCTAATCAACTTCCATTTAATTACCAGATAAACAGGGAACATTGCTTAGGAAAAATCCATCATCGCCTGTAGCACGCTTGACATCAATTAGTTAACACTGTCTCAGTTCGGCATACACAGAGGCCAACTAAGGATCAACTCTTTCAGTCTTGCAACAGTTTGACTTGTTTTTTTCCCACTCAAATATGATGACTCCATTTTCCGGTGAAAGAAACAATGTCATAAGTTTATACCCGAGGAAAAAAACTTATCCTATAATAAGCTCACGGTGACAAGAAGGAAAATAAACTTTTACCTTGCTACGGATATGGTGGATCCTGGATTTCTGACGTCGCCTAGGAACTACTCCCCAGATTCAACTTGCTTTTGTTGTCCCTCTTGTGATGTTCTCGTTAAGGATAATAGAAAAAAGGAACTAGCTGAGTAAAAACAATAACGGAAAACAAGTAAAAAGTGCGACTTGAAAGGAAAGGAATAAATAGACGAGAAAATTCAATTTTATCAAAAGATTCCCGACCGTGGAAATGTTCATATTTTCATGTAGTTGGAGAGTCGTCAGGTATGCGGAAATCATCAACTCTTTTCAATTGAGGTAAGGTAACAACACAACTGCACAAAGAAAGTTCATTGTTGCGAGATGAAAGTATCTACAAGAATCATTCGAAATGCAACCAAACAGTTTTTCCGATTCCGTAGAAAACGTGAATTAGTTTTTGAGAAACAGTGAGTTTCCCGGCTCCCTACAAGGATATTATATCCTTACAGATACTGTTGAATGGATTCATAAAGATGTATATATTTGCTGCCGTCAATAACATCAATAAACTAATTTAATCAAATTACTGCAATATTGAAGATATCTTCAAAGATTCTTTTGAAAAAATGGCAGAATAGCTCTGAATGGGTTTCCATTGAATATCTTAAGATGGTTAAGTTTCCCAACAAATTCTCATGATTTGATCCTTTTTCTAGGTCCTTATTTGCTTTAACTTAAATTGACTGTTGACTTTATCGTCATCTGAACTCTCCAACCTTTAATTTCCAGCATCTTTCAATATTGCCAGAAGATATCCCACTCCTAACTACACTTTTGATCACAAATAGATGCCTGTTTTCGACATGGATGCATTCTCTGATGGGGCCATTGAGGACGATGATATGAGTTACATGTCAAAAGGATTGATTACGTGATTCAAAGATAATGTAGGTGTCGGAAAAAATCACTTCCGCATTTCTAAGGACAGCATAGTATTTCAACAAAGGTATTGTTTGGTAAAGAGCACCTCCTAGCAACAATAAACCACTAAATTTCCCGGCTAAAAGCATAAAGCTGGGCTATTTGCTCAATCCGGAACATAAAGTTCAAGGAGATAAAATATGAGAAAATGAACCTTACGTGGAAATACGTTATTTGATAGCTCCAGCAAAGGTGCAATACCCTCTAGCACAATTGGTGAGGAATTCTCCGAAATAATGATAGGAAAAAGCTCCTCGTTCAAGATTTAATGTGCAAAAAAAATCAAAGAAATACGGCAGGATATAGAACAATTTCCCTAAAAATCTAATTTTATTCGACTTCAATTTCTTTTCACTGAACTTTTATCAGGAAATTCGTTGTTTCAACAAATTTTCAAATATCAAAAATGATTATTAACCTATTTTTCTACCCCTCAAAGTACACAGTCATGCCATACCCCTGCCCATGTTGTATGCTAGCAAATGCATTTACGCCTAGCGGATGTTCACTTCATCAGATTGTAAAATTGGTATGCTCGCCCGTAGATTTTTACTGCTATTTGCAGGAGTCGCTTTCTGCCGATTTTCTTTCTTTTCCTTACATTTATCAATTCTATTTTAAGGTAGTCCTGAAAACGCAGATTTCTTAAGGCTGGAGTTTTGAGCAGTTGAGCAGGGCGGGCTAGTGAGCATCCAGTTTGTTATTCAAACGGGGTGAACAGAATTTTAGAAAAAGTTTTGCAATTTTATTTTGAGTGAAAAACAAAAATTTGTTGCGGCCGGGGTTAATTACAAAAGCCAATATTATACATGTTGATGAAAAAAAAATCCCGTATATGCTTCTTCTGGGTATAAAATTTCGAGATAACTAGACTAAAATTGGCGAAGTAACTAGACTAATCTAACACAAAGGACAAAATTGAAAAGGGATTTTTTCCCAGTTGGAAACGATTAATTTTATTGATAAATTCCAGGATTCCTTAAGTCCAACACAATCAGAGGATTTCTCTGCACCACCTCAGGCTTCCACAAACCCCAATCAGATTCAGTGGTAGATGCTCCCTTTAGTTGTGATAATTTTTGATTTGACCAACGGAAGAATGGAGAATTCATTATGATGCCCCAAGTTTTTAATCTGGAGACTTCCTCTTGCCAATTCTTGGCAATCCCAGCGGAACTCATACTAAATCAAAGAGCGTCCTCCATTCTATGTCTTAAGGATGCCAAAGAAGAGTGGGAACATCAAAACCTTCGACTGCTAAAAATCTAAGGTAGGTCATCGACTGATGATGTGGTCCACATGGATTTCCTTCTCGATCGCGGCACCCTGTTCTCGTAGTTTCCGGCCTCCCGTGCGCGACCGACTCGGTATTTTTTTATCCAGTAAGTCCTTTCATCATCATCAATAGCACAACAAACAGTACCCGGTCTAATAGGGCACTTCGGACATCCAGATATTGCCCTTAAAGACTTTCCCATTTGATCACCCTCATCCATAACGATTAAGTGATCTACCCGTCTCAACCCATTCAGCCGGATTCTGTCCACAACCACACGGTTATGGTATCTCTCACAGATTTCGTCGTTATGAAGACTACGGAATCATCCATCCTCTTATAGAGGGGCAAACATTTTTCAGAGGATTCTTCCCCTGAATACGGCCATAAGTTTGAACCCAAGTCTCCAAAAATAGAGAAGGGCCGGCAAGATCATAGTCTTGTACAGTAAAACCTTTGACACTATGGTCAGACATTTCGAGGGGAAAAGTTTTTGTAAACTGGAATAAGCTCTCCTGGCGACCAACAACCTTGCGCGGATTTCATCGTCATAGCTGTTATCGGTTGTGATTTTCGACCCTTGATAGAAGTAATTATCAACCGTCTCAAAGTTGTAGTCTCCTATCCTTATTCTTCTTCGTGTTTGACCAGTGCGGTTTGATGTTGTTGGTTGATTCGTCTTCGGTGCTGACGTTGCCACCACATACTTTGTCCTGCCTTCATTGATGTGCAGTCCAAGATCTCGCACCAATGGCCGCCTGCTCGATCTGGATGAAGGCAGTTTGTACGTCTCGGGTCGTTCTTCCCATGATGTCGATATCGTCAGCATAGGCCAGTAGTTGGGTGGACTTGAAGAGGATCGTACCTCTTGCATTTACTTCAGCATCACGGATCACTTTCTCGAGGGCCAGGTTAAAGAGGACCCATGATAAGGCATCCCCTTGTCGTAGACCGTTGTTGATGTCGAATGGTCTTGAGAGTGATCCTGCTGCTTTTATCTGGCCTCGCACATTGGTCAGGGTTAGCCTAGTCAGTCTTATTAATTTCGTGGGGATACCGAATTCTCTCATGGCCGTATACAGTTTTACCCTGGCTATGCTATCATAGGCGGCTTTAAAGTCGATGAACAGATGGTGCAACTGTTGTCCATATTCCAACAGTTTTTCCATCGCTTGCCGCGGAGAGAAAATCTGATCTGTTGTTGATTTGTCTGGAGTGAAGCCTCTTTGGTATGGGCCAATGATGTTCTGGGCGTATGGGGCTATCCGGCCTAGCAAGATAGTGGAGAATATCTTATAGATGGTACTCAGCAACGTGATACCTCTATAATTGCTGCACTGTGTGATATCTCCCTTTTTATGTGTGAGACAGATAATGCCTCGATCCCAATCGTCATTGATCATTTATTGATCTTTTATTTATCCGACATATATGTACGTATAACATTTCGAGAAAATTAGATCAAAAATAGCGAAGAAACTGGAGAACTCTAACACAAAAGACAAAGCTAAAAAAGGTTTTTTTCCCAGCTGGAAACGATTAATTGGTTGATATATTCCAGGATTCCTCAAGTCCAAGACAATCAGAGGATTTCTCTGCACCGCCTCAGGCTGATTTACAATTGGCTTTCACAATACCCAATTTGCATGAAGAAGTGCTTGTCGGCGTAGTCTGAGATTCAGCGGTAGATACTCCTTTTAGTGGTGATAATTTTTGATTTGAACAACGGAAGAATAAAGAATTCATTATGATATCCAAAGTTTTTAATCTGAAGACTCCCTCTTGCCAATCCTCGGGAATTCGTAGTTTCCGGCTTTATTTTTTTATCCAGTAATCCATTACATTATCATCGTCATCAACAGCACAACAACCGGTATCTGGTCTAGGCCTACCTTAATAGGGAACTTCAGACATCCCGATTTTGCTCGGAAGTCTACCAATTAGATATTCCTTAAAGCTGTCTAGCGTCCTGACCAATGCCATCGCTCCATGTGAGGCAAGGTCTGCCTCGTCTTCCTTTTCTATCAAAAATATTGCCCTTAAAGACATTCCGGGTTGGATCATCCTCATCCCTAACGATTAAGTGATCCAGCCGCCTCAACCCATTGAGCCGTCAAGAGCGGTCCACTCGGTGTCAGCCGTTGCACCGCTGTGCTGAAACCAACCGCAAGGACCTCCCGAAGCGAGGAGGCAGACGGACTAGTGGTTTCCAGCCTGGAATCCACTGCCGTCAAATTGGGTGTAGCGAGTGCCAGACATAGTACTCCTAACCCTCGAAGTCGGGGGATCCCTCAAAAGAACATTAATTGCCGGAAACCGATTAAGAAGCGAAGATCCACTGGTGTCCTGCTCAAGAGGTAGTACCAGAAGGTCATGCATAGTCTCAGCAAGATTGCTAATAATAAAATATATGGAGGCCGGTACTGTCGACGAACGGGGTGAAAAAGACCTCGTTAAATATCAAGCAATTGTTGCAGAATACAACAGCAAATGCCTGGCAGACGAGAGAAGGTGAAGCTTTGAAAGGCAATCGATCTCAAGACGAGGTCGAGCAAGATCACAAGCGTAACAGAGTGGGCAAGAGCTTAAAAGCTAAGCAACATCTGAAGAAGAGCACGCAGCAACAGTCAGCCGACGAGCCACGAACTGCGAAACCCTTCATCGACATGGCCAGGAAGCACTTAGGTGTAGCGCTAGCGGATGGCAATTCCGCTAACAACAAACTAGCGCAGGAGGTGTGGACCAGTGTTGAGGCCAGGCTGTCGGAAATGGTCATTGAACATCTCCTGGACACCGAAGACAGACACTTGGGATTCATAGCCTGCTTTGATTCCTCTCGGGTGATCCGTGAGAGCCATGTTATAGTTTTTAAGGACCAATTCTAAGATTGGTTGCTAAGATTAGCAACGCTTGGGAGGGCGTAAAACTCGTCCAATCCCTGGGCCTTCAAAATCCTAGTATTCTCATGGACGATTGGGTTGTTATCAGGAGTAGGAACCCTTGACAAACAACCAACCTTTTTTACTCCGTCTAAACAGAGTAACTGTCGTAGCAGAAGGTCCCGGTTCAAATCTCGCTGGAGGCAGAGGAATTTGTTATTGTAACTGGATGTCGGATACCAGCTGACTTAGCTGTGAATGGGAACCTGAGTCAAATCAGGGGGAATAATCTGAGGCGAACGCAATGCTGACCAGATTGCCTCCCATAGTGTACCGTGATGTATCGTTACGGTCTTGAATGAAGTACTTTAACTCACTTCAAGGCCCTGATCCAATATGGATTGTTGCGCCAACGATTATTATTATTATAAACGGAGAGTGTCTGGAGGCGCTGGAAAAGGTCGACTATAAGGTGCGGTTCGGAGTCAGGAACGCAAAGGTAACAGGGTTGCGCTCTGCAAAACCGGACAACGATCAAGATCCAATCGATGCCGCCAATGAGCTGTTGGAGGAGATGGGGATCGACGATCCGACGGGGACTAACGAAGCCCCCCCCCCCGTAAGCAGATCATACTGAGGATAAATATGCAACGCTCGAAGTGCTGAGGAAGACATCAACATCGCAACAATACAGGCGCCTTAGGTCGAAGGCGACCAAAATATAAAAGGGCTCCAAAGTAAATATTTTAATTTATTCCACAGCACAGGAGACACTAAATCACACACAGATTTCGCCAGTGTATTGCAAGCGGAAGTACTAGCGTTATTGTTTGTCGATGACTGGGGCATTATCCGAGCCCCGAGCGTACTATAGCTATTCTGACCGACAGCTAAGCGACCATAGGGGTCTTGTACCCAGCGATGACATCTTCCAGGCTAATGAGGCAGTGCGAAAATGCGCTGGACTGTATGGGCGGCACGTTTAAGGGACATAGGGGGGAATGCGTGGGCTGGCGAGGTTCTGCTCTAGGCAATCTGGGCGCAGTCCGGTGGACTCAGTCTGTGATCCCCTGGCGACTGTTAAGAGCGGAATACACTCGCACAACTCACTCACGGATTTCAGATGGCGAAGGCTCACCACCAATGCCTAGTTAAGTATGATTTGGAACGCTATATAACAAAATCCAATCACGAGAGCTCTTGTGCTAGACACCTACAAATGCATACCAAATTACGACATAGGGCACTGGCCAGTAGGAGAACATGCCACCAGACTCGGCATATCCTACAATCCCCATTGCCAAAGCTGCGGAGAACAAAGAGAAACCCTCAGGCCCTTTCTTTGCGACTGCCAAGTTCTACCTAGAGCACTAGGTAGACCATTCTATGAGAACCTCTAACTGCAGGGTGGGAGAGCTGCTTTCCTTCATGAATACTACGGATTGGCTCTGTAGGTTTGAGTCGAATGAACTCTGCTCCTTATCACAGCAATCATGGTCTAAGGAGTTTGTGACATCGGAACGGCGCACCACAGCGCTATTTAGGCACCTCGGAGTAGCCACTGATGCCTACCTACCACATACATAGCATGGGCATAACATTTGTCTGTGAGTCGCTATCTGCCTTGAGCTTTAAGGGATGTAGGTCTAGATCATCCAGCCTTTCCCCGCAATTGTCAGCAGATCCAACACTTTACTCGATCCTGCCCACCTCCAAAATCTTCTCGATTTCTTAAGGGATCTCAATGGATTTTCCACCTGATGTGTCCACTGAAGTATCCTTTTTGATTGGTAGATCGGTCGTGAAGAGTTTGCTTTTACCCTCCATTTAGATTTAAAAGCTTCTCCTTCTCAGCCTGGCAATTTAGAGGCTATGATCCTCAGTCATTCCAATAGAATAATCAGTCTGATGCCCATCATGGGGCTAGCATATCTAATGCAGGATCTCCCACCTTTGCTGTTAACCTATCCTAGGTTTGCTTCTTCTTAGATTTGTTGCAAACACAGCCTTCTTGTGGTCTGATATCTTCTGTTCCCTTTTCCTTTCGTTCCCTTGGTAAAAGCTTAAGTCCTCAGCTTTCTTGATGAACCCGTCCAGTTCCAGGCCTTCCGTCAGATTGCCTAAATACCTTTTAACGTCTACACCACTGGTACCTGTTTTCTTTCTGCCATTTAATATGTTAACCTCGCCTTATCCCTGGTTACCAGTATTGGAGAGATGTATTTTCCGTTGTCTTTATTATTGGTTTTTGTATGGTCCCTACGAGTAAGGAGGCTAGCAGGTCAGTCGTGAGATAGCATTCATGGCACGGGAAGGTCAAGCTTGCTCACTGAGGTGATCAGGTATCAGGATCAAGCAGCCACAATAAGATTACCATTAGAGGCTGCTCAGAAGTTGTTGGCGCCCGGAAAAATTCAGATTGGATGAGATGTCTGCCATTTGGGAAAACAGATCACCACTAAAGATGATCGACCGATCCGATCAATGCAGAAGGTGTGGGGGCAAACGCCATATTACCAGAGAGTACAATAGGAACCCCAATTGCCTGTTGTGCGAAGGAAAGGAGGGGCGGGATAACCGGCATTGACTGAGCAAATGAGATTTGTGCAAATAAATCGCAATCATTGCATGGTCGTTCATAATTTGCTTGAGCAGATCACTACGAATCAGAGATGGAAATTGCCATTGTTAGTGAACCATATCGAAACCTTCACTGTGGCGTATGGGCCACAGATTTGAACGGTAGAGCGATAATATGGGCATACGGTTGACAAACCATACAATGCGCTGCTAGTCAGGCAACCAGTAGATTTCTGTGGGCGAAAATATGTGGTGTATATGTTTACAGCTGCTTCGCCGCACTAAGCCTGACACTATCTGAATTCAAGGAAATGCGTGATGATCTTGTTCTTGACGCAAGAGGACGAAGCTCAAAGATAATTGCCGGTAACGGATGATGCAAACACCTTTTGGAAGGGAGGAAGTGCCTCAATTGTAGATCTGACCTTCGTCAACCCCGCGCTAATATGTGGCATGTCTCTGTGCGAGAACTACACTCACAGCGATCACCAGGAAATCCTCATTGAACTATGGGGGGAACCACTGGGCAGAAAACCATCATGCCCGAAACCGAGAACGATGTCAGACTGGTCTGCAAAAGCTTTGGATGAGCAGACCTTCATAGAAATGTGGTTAGACCAACCTAATAGAGCAAGCACCTCTAGAGAAAGAACTCTCCAGCAGGCACAATTCATCGCCAAAGCGTGTGACGCGTCCAGGCCTAGGAGATGCACATTCCCGTTAGAAGACACAACTACTGGTGGAATGGTGAATTGGCCAACCTTCGGTCAGCTTGTCAACAAGTCGAATGGCTCAGAGGGCAATAGGCAGGATCGATGAGAAGCCTCAAGCTTGCTATTCAGCAGAGCAAGAGGGAGGAGTGTTTACCCGGAGGCGAATAAACACGTGGGGTAGTCCCTATAGAATCGTGATGAAACGCTACAGAGGCCATTCATCTCCGCAGATTACATGCCCTACTCTTTTTTGTTGAAAATCATCACAGGGTAATTCCAAGCTAGTGCTGCCTAAGTCTGACAAACTTCCCGGTGAACCACCCTCGTACAGAGAGCGTATTATAAACATTAGATCACTACAGGTTGACGAGAGCCAAGCAGGAATTTCAGATCGACAGTATGGGTTCCGTTAAGCCAGAACAACCATTAATGCAATCAAATTAGTTACTGGCTTGGCCAAAGATGGAATTCATGGAAAAGGCAATATTACCTGGTGTCGATCCTGAGCCTGGGAAATGCGTTCAATTCGGCCAATTGAAACCTAATACGTAAATAGCTAGCAAAGTTGGTATTCCCGCTAATCTCGTGACTATTGTCGATAGCTTTTTACAAGAACGGAGGCTATGGTAAAACACCCAGGGACTCCAAGAGTACCTTGTCTCTCCCGGTGTCCCACACGGGGCCATACTGAGCCTACTGTTGTAGAACATCATGTACAACGATGTTCTCAGTCTTTCGGTCACAGGGGGGACGTTGGGTTATCCCAACGACATAGCACTGGTTGTGGTCGAAAAGCAACTCGAAGATGCTGAGTTGTACTTATGCGAAGCAATCAATGGTGTTAAGGTTTGGCTAGACAGTTCAGGTGTGACACTCGCGGAGAAGAAAAAATGGAAACGGTCCTCATTACCAAACGCGTTAAAAGAAATTATGCTCGTATTCAAATTAGGGATTATATCATCACTTCCAGGCCGGAAATACTTGGAAGCGATGATAGACGGGAGGTTCAGTTAAAAGCAACACGTGCAGTATGTTTACGACCTTGCCAAGAACTATGCCGAACGTAGGAAGGCCAAGGCATACTTCTAGATTGCTTATAGCCACAGTAGTAAGCTCGATCTTGTTCTATGCAGCTCCAGTTTGAAGAAAGCATTGCAGATCGTAGCTCATGCGCATCCAGTGGCATTTGTTGACATTCAGTGTTAGCTTGTTGACCGAACACCAACGGGTTAAATTATCAAGGTTGGATTGTAAGAGAGCACAGTCCAATAGAAACGAAACAGAGGCAAACCATTTAAAGTCGTCTGCGTAAAGCAAATACGGACAGGTGAGGTTGGAGACGAGGTCATTGATAAAAAGCAGGAAGAGTAGGGGGCCAAGTGTAGAGCCTTGGGGAACACCAGAGGAAGGAGAGAAGGAACCAGATGAGTGACCATGAAAAGAAACTTTGCAGGAACGGTATGAGAGATAGGAGGAAAGCCAGGATATTTCTCGACCACTTATTAACCCCTGACGGTATACAAACTGACCCAGATAAGGTTGAGGAGTTCAAGACTTTTCCACTACCTACTACGGGGAAGGATCTGCGAAGGTCCTTGGGTATATTAAACTTCACCATCACCAAACGGTCCTGAACGCTCTTCACCAAACGATCCGGAACGCTGTCCTTGCGTCAGTCAGATAGTCAAACAACGGCTTGTTAAGGCAACATTGCTGGCATTTCCTCAGCCAGATGCACCCCTAGCTGCCTTCGTCAATGCCTCAGATACAGCGGTAGGCGCCGCTTTTCAACAACGGGTGAATCAAATCTGGCAACCGTTGAGCTTCTTTTCAAAACAGTTAGCGTCCTCTCGCCAACTTCCGCACTTGAGTTATATCAGTTCACTTCTGATCTACAACACGTGTCTCGAAAAGGCAATGTTCTTGCTGACGCTTTGTCTCTAATCTAAGAGGTCTCAATACCCACCGCGGTCGATTATACGGCAATCGCCGAGGCATAAAAAGAAGACACAGAGCTTCAAAGGCTGAAGGCAAACTCCAAATACAAATTTAAGGAGTTTCCTACTTTCAGTTCAAACTCCTATTTATTCTGCGAGACCTCAAATAAGGGACCCAGGCCATTCATTCCGGTCAATTTTCGCAAGGAACTATTCCACCCGATTCACGACAGAACCCGGGCATGGACTTTGTGCACTGGAAGGTAAAGTTAATGAATGCAGAAAGAACAAATCCTCAGAGGTGGAGGGTTTCAACTTGGTATTTGAACTGGACCAAAAGAGTCTGAATGTGCTCAGGGAAAGTCACCATATGGCGCTCCACTTTTTCCGAGATAGATTGAAATTCAATCATATCAGGAAACTGTAGAGCATCATCTCCATTTTGAGAGCAAAGAACAGCAATGGTCTTCGACTCACACAATGGACCTGCGTGCGGAGAATAGTGCACTCAATGGCGGAACCCCCATATGGGGGTTTGCTCTGGTGAAGGGACTACAGAGTGTATCCTACCTGCTTGTAATTTCTCCGACACCTTTCAAGGAGCAGGCGGAAGAAAGGAAAGCCAGAGGCGTGAACGGAACTGACTTAATGCCAGTTCGAGTGATCCAATCACCGGACATCGCAAACCAGTCAAGGTGCTCATTGGAAAACAGACGAATGCTCTGCGGGATGAGATGAGATTTTTCATGGATGAGGGCCTGAGAACTGCTATACCTCCAAGTTCGGCTTTTCTCAGAGAAATCAAACACGAGGGAATCAAGTCTTTGGCAGTACGGTGTTAGGGAAACCCCGTCATATGCAGACCACAGCATTCGCTTCTAACTGTTTTCCATGACACATTGGACTAAGATTGGTCAAATTAACCTGCAGCATGCTAAAGGACTCCCCCTACATTTTTTTGGTGCAAGAGCCATGGGTTCGATTTAATAGAATCTGTAGCATT
The DNA here is from genome assembly GCF_905115235.1 of Hermetia illucens. NCBI lineage: Eukaryota > Metazoa > Arthropoda > Insecta > Diptera > Stratiomyidae > Hermetia > Hermetia illucens. The sequence continues at coordinate 203,002,733 of NC_051849.1, forward strand.
GGATCGGTAAAGGGAGCGAGAATCTTCTACGATGAAAGATTCATAAGACCGAAAGCTTGTGTCCTGATGTCAACAGGGCTAGAGGCAACCACGCTAAGACAGTTCTGTTCCCAGGACTTAGTTACGGTTATCGTACAATATCAGATTAATGGCGAGAGGAAAGACTTATTTACCCTATGATTCTTTGTATCCTCTACCGACGCAAGAGCTTAGAGATGTGGTACCGTGCAGAATCAAGTGGTCTTGAACTCTTAATAAGAGGAGAGAAGCTATTTGATTTCATTTTTTCAGCTGGCCTCATGACTGCAAACGTAAGGTGCGCCCCTAAATTCGTGGAACCGAGAAGAAGGGGGGCCTAACAATCAACACCTCAAAAGTGCTAGATCGCCGTTACTTTGAATTCAATCTGACTATTGCGGGCGAACAGTCTGTAGTACAAAGACGGAACCCCGGCACATTTTCCACCATATCTCGCGTTCCTGACCTCGTAGCAAAGAAAGTCCTGCATTTCCTGAATCTGGGTCGCCTCCCGGTTTTTCCTTGAGAATCCGACGATTTTGCATTTTTGGCCATTTTTCCGACCCCGCGCTTCAGCGCGCTAGCTAACACAAAATTTCCGTATTACTATCTTCCCCACCGACCTACCGAGATTTCCTCATTTAGCATTGGGAATTGGGTTTCTTGGGAGCACCCCCTACCCCCCTTTTTAGCTGATTTTTGCTGCTCCCCTCTTGCTTGTTGATGTCTGCTGTTCTTCTTTTCTAAGGTTCCCCCGTTGAGGACTTGAGTCTACCCTGAACCTTCTTGGGAGCCCTTCCGCTCCCAGGTTTTTCTTCCTGTTTAATTTTTGATGTCTGGTATGCTCAGCCGTACTTTCCCTGGTTTCTGCCTTCTGATCGTGGATTGTTGTTCGTTGTAGTCTTCGCAACAAGCCACTGTTGAGCTGGGCTCTGCTGCCTGACTTCGCAGCTACTCCCTTCTGAGTTCCTATCAACTGGTTATCAGTATTGCGGAGATGGACCTCCCCCTGGCGCACGAGTGAACGTGCCATATGAAGTGCCGCTTTTGGCTGTGGTTTTTATCATTGTGCCAATTATTGGTGTTAATGTTGTGCGCATTAGAATGGAGGATGTTTTCACCGTGACATATCGTCCTTACCCCGTAAGGCCAAAGTCATTTACTTAGGCGACCAGGTATCAGTGAGACTCCGCTCTAACATCCTAAATTGAGTGGTGTTCTTCGACTCCCCAGTCTAGATCTCAAGCGTTTTGTTAATGGTATGGCCACCTCGAACAGGCTTGATCGCTTCCCGGAAAACGAAAAGTTGGCTGCTTGACCCGATGAACAACGATAAACAACGTATCAGAGTATTCCCCGAGTTCTATAAATGCAACTTCAACTCTTTGAAGCCTCCTACAAGGAACTAAGCTCTAATATCCTCTTAAAGATGGATGCTTCTTCAAAATTGAACTTGAACTCAACTGAACAATCAATAAAAACATTTTGGGGACTATTTCCCAAAAAGGGACTGGATAATTGAATATGTAATGCTATCCACATAATATAAGGACTAAATTTTTCGAAGAAATCGGTATCAGCATTCAGTGGTAATCAATTCAGTATCATTTCTACGTATTTATTCTATCAATAGCTGCTACTTGAAAGTATCAAACAGAATATTTTTAAAAATACCACTTGATATTTGATATGATCCTCCAGGATCATTTTTCGACTCTTCACCACTCAGAAACGTCAGTTTGCTGTGATTTCGTATTCAAAAAGCCTGCAATGTTAACAAATTGAATTCAACACTAATCGCCATAAATTATGCGTACGGCTGAGTGAGTTCATGACATTAAAAGCCGTCTGTCTGCCTATGGAATACGGTCAGGACGAAAGCTCACACATGCCTCTCCGCGGCACCTACGTCCTTTCATTTTAAAAGCTGCTTTATTATTCTGGATGGTAGCTAATTTGAAACAGTCACCGAAGAATGTCATTAGTCGCGTAGGGAATCATCATTTGCATACATTTACCAAAAAATCAGTACAGAAATCCTGGGAAATGGATGACTATTGTGGGGTCCTTTGAAGCCCCCAATGGATCCGAAATAAAGCACTGCAGAACGAGGAGCTGTAAAGCTGAACTAAACCGATTGAGTCATTGTTTGCTATAATTATATTTTAAAACAATTTAGTTACAATTCCACCCCCACCGAGTTCACCCCCAACTGCAACGAGAGACATCAACCACGATTGGCATGCATTGAAAAGTCTAGCACGTGACTCTCTGAATACCGCTGAGTCGTGCCAGTGCAGACGTGAATAATAATTTATTCAAATAGTCTAAACAAACATGCAAATGTTATTGTCCCAAGAAATTAACTTTGGAGCGTTCTAGGCAAATTAAGACTTAAAATGTCTAAAAGTTTGCTCAACATTAGAGAACCCTCGGGGTGCCTCCGTTGAAATATGCCATGTCGGTTTGTTTTCTGTCCACTGAAATATTAATTTTCAAATTTTAATTGAAATCTGCTCTGCGCTGAGAATTTGAATAGTTGTTGGTGGCAATGATTAAAGGGCACTTGTTTGAAGTCAGTCGGGAACGAAATTCGAAATAATGGGAAAGCTGAGTTTATAGACATTTGAATTTTGAGTGAGTCAAGGGAGCTCAGTGAAAGCTGCATCGCAGACGAAGGATAGCAGACAACAAGACCTCACATTCGGGGGGTCGTTGGTCGCATTCTGGAGAGGATCTTTTGACTTGTAACTACCTGACATGACAGCTTTCCCACAGGGACTTCAATTGTTCAATTCTATCTTAAATTAAATTAAGCACTCGCTCTGAAGGAGAGTCCCCTTTTAGATGCACAATCAAAGCACAAAGGACACGTCCAAGTCACATGTATCTAAAATCAAAAGAAAAGAAGTTAATCCCGCCAACTTTTACCCATTGCTCTTTCATTAATCAAGAAAAAAAAAACGAAAAATCTGCTATTTAATTAACTTCTCCTTGGAACTAAGGATAATAATTTTCAAAGAGCCCTAGGCAACTAAGCATGAATCGAGTGCGTCTTGTCCTTGTGCCATCCATTCAATGCAGCAACAAACGCCGCAATATTCCTCAGGTGAAGTCTTATCTTCATCACTTTTAGCGCGACCATGTACTTTAAGCGTCAACATGGAAAAGGTAGTGGCACTTAACTATAAATCCCGGTGGAAAAGGAAGTTTCCATGGCATTTACTCTTTTTCGTCTCCGTCAATGTTTCTACTTATTCAGGCAACTTTTTTAAATGGCTCTTTTCTGTCTCGTCTGTTTTTTGAGACACTTTATTTAGTTTTTTTTTTCCTTTGCCAAGGAACAAGGATAATGTCAACGGGTTCATTTGAAAGAGCTGTAAGGAGCGGAAACTAAACGTCTGGCAGGCATTATCCTTGTAGACCCCGTACTGCTGAACAGTTAATAACCTGATATTCACTTTAAAGTAAGGTCCTGATTTTAATGGAGCCAATTTTCAATTTGTTCCTTATTTTTTAACTAGACGGGAAGGAATGCAGAGAGGGCGGGGGATGAATTTAAAGCTTGCAGATATGTTCCTACAGCGAAACTCAAGACAGATTCCCATCTACACATGAAAAGCCTGGAACCATCAACAATAGGAATTATGCTGAGTGAAAAGATTTACGGATGACGCCGGTGTGCTCCGTGTTGCTAACACAAAACATTGTCTTTCAGGGTGATGTTTCCTCAAGCATAATTTTTGTGGAAAGAATGAAACTTTGCAAGAATTCGGTCAATGCACTCACTCGCCTGTTTATTCCGGCAACATGAGAGCTGTCACGCAAGAATGTTTTCGAACAAATTTCGGGCCGCTCTGGAAAAGTACACAGAGTAAATTATGGAGGATCCAATCACAGCAGACACATCAGCATTTGTAGATTTAGCAGATTTACAGAATATTTTTTGAATGTATGAGCGCTTCTTATGGAGTGCTGGAAGTGATATGCTTCCTGATTTCGGGATGGGAATTGTTTTACTGAGCTAGGTGGCTCTAAAATTTGTGTCATTCCCTTTTTGTCAATTTAGGTTTTGGAATCACATGGAAACAATTTAGGAAGTAGGAAGCACTCTTCGTACGAACTACTCTATTGTCCTTGTGATGAGCTGGATTCCCAATAAAGATGTTTTACTAGAAAGTGCCATGACTGTCATTACGGTCAATTAACTAGTTTTAACGAAACGGTACAAAAGTATCGGAATCGATGAAGAGAACGTAAAACATATTTCCTATAAACTGAAGTGAAGGTTCACTTCAAGTTGACGCATCGGAATGCCAGACCATCATTTCCAGTTGACGTTTGTTAACCACGACAGCAGAGCGATATCTCAAGGCCGTAAAATTGACAAAAGGGACAACAAAGGTCCACCTGTAAATTAGAACAGCTTCGTCGACGCTATGGGTATAAGCCAGTGTGTTGACAATTCAAGGATAGTTACAGTTATGTTCCCCGAGCTGGTATACTGCATGATATGTCACACTGCGATAAATTCTGGGATATACCCTTTGGTGTGTCTCTCAGAGTTCTGCTACCAAATCTTGCTCTCACATACTCCCACATCTTTAACCGTCAGGTAATGCGTTGACGGCTCTGGGAGCAAAATCCTCTAACAGATTTCGCCAATCTTTGCATTACCTGTTCGCATGAATAACCATGAGATAATGTAGTCATTGCACAATGGAAAGTTAAGGCTTTAAATGAGGACCCAGCTAAGACGGGTACAAATAACATAACACCGGAAGTACCAATAATGGTGTACTGAAATCTTTGAACGAGAGGAATTCCTTTGATAGGAAGGTGCGTATCAGTGGTCACTCCGAACAGTCCAGTTAGTGCCATGGTGCGCCGTTTTGTTGCCAAAACCATCTAAGACAATAACTGGTGCGGTAAGAGCAAGCTGGCGGAATGCAGCTGGCTCAGAACTTCACAGTCAGCCCGTAACATTCAGAAAAGAAAGGAACTCTCTTATCGGGCAGTTAGAGATCATTCTGAGGTTCTCAAAAAATAAGAGAGCCTACAGCTGGGCAACTGCGAAGAAAATGCCTGTAGGTTTTTCCCTCTTTTCGGCAGTTTCAGCAATGTGAATTGTAGGCTTATATAAGCCCGTTTCTATGCATTTGCACGCGTATGGCACAAGAGCTCCCGCAATCAGGTTTTGCTTTAGGTGGGCCAAATCCTCCTTGACTTGAGCCTTTTTCGCTATCTGGGACCCAAGGATGCTAAGTAGTATATTCCATACCAACGAGACACAGACTCGTCCCCTTCTATGTTCCTATTACCGGTAACGTGGAGGATGGTAACCCTGAGGGTGCCACCCAAATTACAGTGCCCAATCAATCTGGAGGATACCGCTCTTGAGTACAAGGCCATAACGGCCGCTTGACAGTCGATCAGGATGGCAAATCATAATCTAGCCATCGACAGGCCTTCCGTATCGCCAGAACTTTCCTTGGATACGCGGGCGAATCCTGTATTAGGTGGTGGAAATCTTCGAAAGACTCTTGCCTGGACACATCGAATTTTTACCCACTAAAATCACCCCCGACTCCCCCCTACCCCGTGGAATTACCTTCAAGTATTACATCCCCGGGCGGAATTAGCTTACTTTAGCCAAGTCTCCCTCGGTCTTCCCGCAGAGTTCATACCCACACCTTCCTCTCTTCTTCTGCTTTTTGCAGTTTATCGTGGATTGCTGCGATTATGAAGTTGATCGTATCCCAATCTTCCTGGCAAGCTACCATTCTTCGGACCTTTAAGGCTCTTCTTCTGTAGACTGCACTCAGTTTATGTGCATTACCTAAAACATGCAGCACTTTTTTTCCAAACTGTGACTGCATACAGCAAGGTAGAACTCACCACTCTGGCTATAAGCAGCCTGCAAGTATACCGCAGCCCTCCTACGTTCGGCATCATCCTTTCCAGAGTCATACTCGTGATGGATGCTTTTTCGAAAATATGCTCTATGGACCGCTTAAAATTGAGTTTTCCCTTTACCATCACTCCCAAGTATTTGATTGGCTTTGAAGTGACGATATGATTCCCAATTCCAATACAGTCGTAATTTTTTTTTGCGGCGCTTAGTGATGAGAAGCGCTTCCGTCTTTTCGTCAGCGAGTGCCAGTCCAGCACTTTCTAACCAACCTTTAATTGCACTGATTGCTTCGCTTGAGTACAACTAAGCATCTTCGAGGGGCTTTGCGACAACAACCAGTACTATGTGGTCGGTGTAACTCATCACCGTGGCATCCTCCGGAACCGGAAGGTTATGTACATCATTGTAAATGATGTTCCACAGTAGTGGACCTAGTATAAAGTCCTGTGGAACACCTGCGAAGACAGCATACTCCTGGGATCTCGCAAGTAGCTATCGACAATAGCAGCGAGATAGGTAGGAACACCAATCGTCGCCAGGGATCTTCGTATAAGGTTCCAATAGGCCGAGTTGAATACATTCCTTATGTCCAGGGTCACCACCACGCACTATTTACCCCTTCCTTGCATTACATTTCCAGCCAAGCCAGTAACCATTTTGATGGCATCAATGGTTGATCGGGCTTTGCGGAACTCATACTGCCGACTGAAAGGCCTTCTTGACCCTCGACGACCGGGAGTAATCTATTATAAACGACCCTTTCCAAAATTTTCCCCATTGTGTTTAGAAGACATATGGGTCTATAAGAGGATGGTTTCCCTGAAGGTTTACCAGCTTTAGGCAGCAGCACCAACTTTTTCCGCCCCCATAGTGCAGGAAAGGTACCCTCGGACATGTACGCTTCGAACAACTTCACGAACATATCTAGTCGACATTTGACGGCAAGATTGAGAGCCTTATTCATTATGCTGTCCAAACTCGTTGTTTGCTGTCACCTATTCAACCGCAGATCCCCAGCAGCTCGTCCATGGTGACTGGTGGAAGGTGTGAATACCCCCACCCCCCCATCCCCCATCCCCTTGCTGGGGAAAATAGCCCCTGGATTATTTTTAACAGGAGGATAGAGCACGTGATCTGCGGAGATGAACGGCCTCAGAATCATCCTGTCACTATTTTATCGGCGCTACTCCACCGATTTATGTCCGCTTCCGAGCAAAGCTCCTTAAAACAATCCCCTTTTGTTCCGCTGGATGACAACCTTAAGATTCTTGCCGGCATCCCAATAGGCATGCTCTTTTTGCCCTTGATCGATCCTACCTATTTCCCTCTGAGCCGTCCGTCTGGCTCGATGGCAAATCGATGGAAGACTAGCCAGTTCACCATTCGGCCAATAGTTGTAGGACATGGAGAGTTCTATCCGTGCAGGTCCTTCCTTTGCTAGGCTGATCTAGCGACAACTCTATGAATGTTTGTTCATCCATCGGTTTTGTAGACCATCCCGGCGTTCCTTTGGATTTCGATTTTCGAGGTGCACGTGTCCTGTCTTGTGACTCCATCCTTAGTTCAAAGATCATCGCCTGGTGGTCGCTGCTCGTGAAGTCGTCACTAACTTGCCAGGACATATTACGTGCCAACGCAGGACTGACAAAAGTTAGATCTACAATTTAACCGAATCCACCTTTCCGATAGGTGTTTACATTAGCTTCGTTTGCCAGAACTATATCCAACTGGGCGAATCCTTTTAATAAGCCGCACCCTCTTGCGTTAGTTTCTTTGATGTCCCATTCGATGGGCCACACATTAACGTCACCGGCTACCACATTTACACCTCATCCCCTTGCGTCGCGAACAAAATCGTCTAACAGGTCTTCAAACTCAGGCAGTATGAGGTCGTGTGGCGTAGCAGCTGTATACGAATGTAACGATTAGTTTGGCCCATACAAACCCACCAGCCCCATGACTCATGGTATATTGTATGGTTTGACGACCGCACGCCCATATCGCCGCTCCACCAGCCGAATCTGTAACCCATGCACCACCATCAAGGCTCCTGTACGGTTCACTTATGATGGCAGTCTCCATTGCAGATTTCTAAGTGATCTACGCAAGCAAATTCTGTGCGACCCTACAATGATCAAGATTTATTTGTATTAACGTCATTTTTTCACTGCAGTGAACGGCTTCCTAAATTCCGGACAGTTACCACTTCCGGCAATATGCCAGTTATCCCGTCCCTCCTTTCCTTCGGACAAAATTAATTTGGGGTCCCTATTGCAGTCCTTGGCAATATGTTCTTTCGCCCCACACCTTCGACATCGATCGGACCAATTGGCATTCCAACTTTTTAAAAACAGACGTACTTCCATGTTATTAGGACAGAATTTCACTCAGCGTCGTAGATTCGCTCGTACTTCCAATGTTCTCACAATAGTCCAACCAGGACTGCGCTTTGATGGCCGACTCGTACTTCTTCAGGTAGCCCTTACCCTATCAACAAGTTGGCCTTCTTTGTTGCTATGGTGCTCTTCAATTTTGTAGTTCTTCTGGCGGAGCTGATAGGCCGTGAGTCGAGGAACCGAGAAAATATACACATTTTCTGCCCCCGTCTGCTCCAGCTTAACCATGACTAAGTCACTGGAACTCAGGTCCGGACACAGAAAATCGTACAGACTCTTATTCACAAAGATACATAATATAGATCTCTCCTGATCACACTCCACTCCACACTCAGAACCGTACTTTATATCCTACTTTTTCAAGTGCCACCATGCACCCTTCTTTATACGCAGCAGAAAAAGTTGACAGTTCGCCTGGGGTTTCTATTCCTTTATATCCACCCAGTCGTCCATGGGAATCCTGGGGTATTGAGGGCGCAGGGAATGGGCGAGCTTGTCCTTATCCCTGTAGATTTTTGGTAACCAGATCCAAACGACCGATCTCCTGGGGATCTCGTCGTACCAGATGACTTTGAGCTTTACACCCTCCCAGGCGTCGCTTATCTTAGCGAGGCACGAATCAAGGAAGTCCCTGGAGAATTGATCCTCGCATTCTGTAATCTGGAACCCACGAACTACCTAAGATGAATCGAAGCAGAGAATGAATCCCGTGTGTTCGTTTTTGTTATCCACGAGATGCTTGAGGACCATCTCCGACAGCCTGGTCTCAACACTGTTTCACATCTCAGGCGGTAGTTTGCCGCTGACAGAATTGCCATCTGCGCCACATTAAGTGACACTTGGCCACGTTGCTTGAGATCGATTACTTCTGAAGGCGGTAATCTTTGCCATCTACGCATCTCCCAGGCGCTCGCGGTCATATTATTCAACATTCGCCTAGTATTTAATGAGCTGCTTTTCGTCCCGCTCGTCGACAGTACCGGCTTTCTTATTCTTCACAATCTTGCTGAGAATATGAAGTCCCTGCGGTTGGGTTCAGCGCAGCAGTACTAAGGCTGGCACCAACTGTACTGCTTTCGACAACCACTGTCTCCTGGCTGGATGCCACCAGCTTCTTCTCTAATGATGCACCTATCACCACCTCTTCTTTTATCGTCCGTTTTAAGTATTTTTTTGTTGAGTGCACGTTTGAGTCCCACGGGTAGTCCGGGAGATATGTCCCCCCTGGCTAGCCCGGTCACCAGGGTAAATGTATTATTTGAAACTTAGGGCGTCGAAGATATTCAGAGTACGCATACTACGCATCCTTGGAACCCTGTTAATACCAATTTCAGCACCAAGAGGATAATCCGCAGACTGTTGCTTCGGCTTATTCTACCACCAGATCCGCTTGCCCCTAACACATGACCAGCTTTCAAACAGATCCTCGTCAGTTTGATGAGCCTACTTCCGGCCAAGTTCTACGCACGCTGGGCCCATCCGAAGACGATTTCCGGCGGCCACAACGGGGGAGATCGTAAGAAGACTTGTCGAATTATGCAACTTGAACCTGAAGCACAATATAACCAGGCCGCCCTTTGGGGGAAGTTTATAAATCTCGGGACCACCTAGCCAATACGTGGTTTTTGCCGTCGAACTTTTTGGTTCTCCTCAGTGTTTGAATGCAACAAACAGATTTTTTTATTTAAGGACAACCCCCATCGCAAATATCGATATTTCAGGAGCCAATTGCCCCCTTTCTCAGTACTTATAATCTAAATCAAAAAAGTCTTGGCCACCATTTTTAGTTAATAAATACTCCTTTATGCATCCGGAGTTTATAATTTATCCCGGTTCCCATGGCACCAGTACACCCCTGGTAAAGTTTCGTGAACTATTACCACTTCAGATGAGTGCCCGTGCAGATTCGAGTCTGATCGCCCTAATTAGGTTTTGGAGCATTCGCCTACTGCATGAAGGCCGGCAAACCAATGTGATACAGCATCTCCCTGTGCCACCACTGTGGAGGCTCTCATCAGCCACTTGGTTTTGGTTCGGCTGACAGGGCTGCCGCCCCGTCGGAGAAGCTACCCTATTGGCCAAACCAAAACCAAATGGTTTACTCTCCACGAGGGGCACCGAGAAACGCTGTACGCACTCTGGCTTGCTAGGCGATCAGACTTGAGCCTACACGAAGGCTTATCTGAAGTGGCTTCGGCCAAGAAACCTTACTAGTTATATAATGGTACCATGGGGACTGCGGTAGGCCTATGAATTTACATGTCTCAGGAAAATTTCTGTTTCATGTGCTTTCAGTCCGGATATTAGTCCCCCAAGTGGAACTTTCAGTGGGGTTGTGATTACATCCAAGCAGACGAAGAAACCTTCAGGCCTCAACCGTGAACCGTGGTTGCATTCCAACTCGGGAGCCGTACTCCTTAGTTCAGTAGAGATTTAAGTAGGTCTTGCATCCACCAGTATGAATGCTGAAGGCGGGCACAGTTGCTGCTTGTCACAAGAAGGTTCTAATTGTGATCACCAAATCAATCTGCATCTTAAGCAGACCGTGGGGTTAAGCCAACACGAAAGGTACTAACGTAAAGCTTGTCAATAAAGTACTTGGGTAAGAAATGCGTAAGGAAAAGTCTTACAGAAAATACGGACGTGAGGAGAAAAAGGGTAGGAGAGGTGTCCTCGAGCAGTCAAACTGTTTTCCTCCCCCTACTTGTCTTACAATTGCGATTCAACGAAAGTGCAGAATAATTGGAGTGGAGTCAATTTATCAAAAGTATCCCGGAAAAATTCACCCGATTTATTAGTAGAAACTATCTAATGAGTGTGGGAAACTTGAAAAGACGACTTTTCCTCGAATTAATGTCCTAAAAATCTTTGACTATAGACAGTCGCTCGCGTCGTTAAACTAAGTTTCGCAATTGTTAATCATAAATTGATGTTTCGTTTAAGGTATTTCTCAGCATCAATTCTTCCCATACGAAGTTGCAAATTACAGTTGGAAGTAGCCTCATACCATGTAAATTATATTCACTTTCAAAATATCTCGTAAACTTTCTGATAGTGCCTAAACTATAATCCTGCCTCCTCCTCCTGTCTCCCCGTCTAGTATATTTCAAAAATTATTTCATCGAGTGCTTTCAAAACTTGCAGCCAACCTTGAGATGTAATGAAGAAAATTTTCTTAATTCCGTGGCAATATATTTACTTTGATTTAAAGCATATTCCCGACGCTGGAAAATTCCTACCCCGTCCCAAGTAAAACCCCTTCAAAGTCAGAGTGTCTATCATTGAAATGGTTGTGCAAATTCTAACATACTTTCTACGCAAATATTGAAACTTTCACAAACTCGACCTGATTTCTCTTTTATTTGCCGAAATTCCTGGCACTTAACTTTTGCTGCAGCAAAACTTCACAGAGATCACCTTGCTTTTCCTCGAAGTGTATAATCTCTTCAAACTTTCCCAAGGTGTTTAGTTCTGCTTAATTTTATTTAGTTCTTAGTCGGGCTGAGACGTTTAAATAAAGGTAACCAAACGCCACACAAAACTCATCAAACCAAATTAGTTCTTCTGGGATTTCTCGAAAATTATTCAGCACAAGCCGAATTAAAGATGGTCCGAAAAAATTGACAATGGACAAGTCCTGAAAGCAAGCAAGCAAGTTGGGGCAAAAATAATCACTCTATTGGAAAACATTATCATCATCATCAACGGCGCAACAACCGGTATCCGGTCTAGGCCTGCCTTAATAAGGATCTCCAGACATCCCGGTTTTACGCCGAGGTCCACCAATTCGATATCCCTAAAAGCTGTCTGGCGTCCTGACTTACGCCATCGCTCCATCTTAGGCAGGGTCTGCCTCGTCTTCTTTTTCTACCATAGATATTGCCCTTATAGACTTTCCGGGTGGGATCATCCTCATCCATACGGATTAACTGACCCGCCCACCGTAACCTATGGAGCCGGATTTTATCCACAACCGGACGATCATGGTATCGCTCATAGATTTCGTCATTGTGTAGGCTACAGAATCGTCCATCCTCATGTAGGTGGCCAAAAATTCTTCGGAGGATTCTTCTTTCGAACGCGGCCAAGAGTTCGCAATTTTTCTTATCCACAATCTCCACCGTCAAATTATTATCCAAATAATTTAGTGCAGATGAATTTGTAACTTCCACTGATATAAAGAATTACTGATTATTTTACCCCTCTGTTGTCTTTAGTGCAAGTGCAAATGAAAATGGCAGAACCCAGCAATAGGACTCTCCAACGGAACAATTTTGCGAGCATCGCCAAACTGAGTTGCAATTTTGGGAAGGACAACCAGGATCGTCATTCACTAAGGTACTTCCAAGCAAGGTTGGAACGGCTTAAACAGTTGTGGACTTCATGCACGGAATTATACTCCGTGGTACTATACGAAACAAAACTTAGTTCGGATCAACAAGAAGAATCTACAAAGGAGTGTGGACTGACGGAGGACGTCTACATGGTCCTTCAGACAGACAGAAATCAACAAATTCGAGGCTACGGACGTCGCAGGGAAGGATGAGCAACATCCGCTAGCCCAGGGCGGATACGACTGGAGCGAATTGCTATTCCCAAGTTCAATGAGGACTTTCAACGACCTTTTCAAGTCGATGGTGGATAACGACGAAGGACTCTCTCCTGTAGAAAAAATGCAGTCCCTAAAAACTCATCTACAGGGGAAGGGGAAGATCAGCAACGATAACTACCAAAAAACGTGGGAACTCTTGCGAAAACGCTTTGAAAACAAAAGGGCGATCACTTCGAATTACTTGCGGAAATTCCATAGCATGCTAATAGCAAAGGAAGGAGAAGATGCAACTATCAACCCGACCATGGACGCAACCTCCGAGTTTCTAGCCAATATGGAAGGCATCGGCGTGAGACTGTGCGTGGACACTGGGATCTACTAACAATTTATACAATTTTTCAGAAATTAGATCAAGAGTCGAAACGTTTATGGGAGACGTCCCAAGGGGCGTCACCCGACATTTCAAAGCTGTCAGTATTTATGGATTTTTTTACTGGTCGCTTCAGAACTTTGAAAGCTCTTGGTTCTCCGAAGAAGAACAAAAGGATCGAAGCGCTCGTGGTCAACGACGCTACCGAATGCGACATGTATCAAAAGGATCACCAGATACACTAATGCAGCAAGTTCAAGTCCACCACCCTCCAGCAACGAAGGGACACCGTACGGAAAGAAGTTTGTGTTATAGCTGCCTTAAGAAGAGGCGTAACGTAAATAAACGCCCATCCAAAAGTCTAGGAAACACCATACCATATATACCGACGCGATAATGCGTCAGAGTTTTCGATCGATGCGAAGCCGTTTGTTTCCGGTACAAACGCCTTGATAGCAAAAAGGACGCCGAATCAACTATTCTGCTGGCTACAGCAAGAATTCAAGTACGGGACGCAACCGGACAATTTATCTTTCTCAGAGCATTGATTGATTCCGGGTCCCAACGAAGCTTTATCACGAGGCAGCTGCGCAATTGCTTAACGTCAAATGGCATAGCGGTAAAGTCAGTATATTTGGTTAGGGTGCTAAATCGTCAATACTAAAGAGAGGTCGAGCTTCCTTATGCATCAAAGCAAGGAAGGATGATCTGAACCTCAATATATCCACCCTCATCATACCGACCATCACCAATGTCTGCCCTGCTGTCGAGATTAAGGCTCAGCTACCCAACGGACTGAACTTGGATGATCTAGCTGATCCTGCTTACGGCACTCCTGGCAACATCGACGTGCTACTAGGGGCAGATGTATACCATTCGTTACTACTACATGGATTTCAGAAAGGATCTCCATGCGCCATTAACATCAAAATTCAATAGTTACTGCTTGGACCAACACATGTGATAGACACAAGCGCAGGCATAATATCCATGGTTAGCACGGAAGAAAGCACGAATCAGCTGCTGAGGAAATTCAGGGAGATTGAGGAGCAACCGCCAAAAGCACTCTGGACTCAAGACGAGCAAACCGCGGCTACTTGGTATACGAACACAACTAAACGGGATTGAATGGGAACGTATGTTGTGCGACTCCCATTCAAAGAGGAAGCTCAACCAGCCTACGAGCTACGCGATTCACGGAAAATTGCGCACATTCGTTTTGCACAACTAGAAAAGCGATTAGCTGCGAATGACGAGGTACGGCAAAAATGCGTGGCATTCATCTGTTCATCGACTTTAAAGCCGCCTATGATAGCATAGTCAGGGTAAAACTGTACACGGCCATGAGAGAATTCGGTATCCCGACGAAATTAATAAGACTGACTAGGCTGACCCTGACCAATGTGCGAGGCCAGATAAAAGCAGTAGGATCACTCTCAAGACCATTCGACATCAACAACGGTCTACGACAAGGGGATGCGCTATCATGCGTCCTCTTTAACCTGGCCCTCAAGAAAGTGATCCGTGATGCTGAGGTAAATGCAAGAGGTACGATCCTCTTCAAGTCCACCCAACTACTGGCCTATGCTGACGATATCGACATCATGGGAAGAACCACCCGAGACGTACAAACTGCCTTCATCCAGATCGAGCAGGCGGCGCGAGATCTTGGGCTGCACATCAATGAAGGCAAAACAAAATATATGGTGGCAACGTCAGCACCGAAGACGAATCAACCAACAACATCAAACCCCACTGGTCAAACACAAACACGAAGAAGAATAAGGATAGGAGAATACAACTTTGAGACCGTTGACAATTTCTCCTATCTAGGGTCGAAAATCACAACCGATAACAATTACGATGATGAAATCCGCGCACGGTTGCTGTCAGCCAACAGAGCCTATTTCAGCTTACAAAGACTGTTCCGCTCGAAACGTCTCACCATAGGGTCAAAGCTCTTACTGTACAAGACTATGATCTTGCCAGTCCTCATGTATTCCTCGGAAACTTGGGTTCTTAGCAAGAAAAATTGCGAACTCTTGGCCGCGTTCGAGAGAAGAATCCTCCGAAGAATTGTTGGCCCCCTACATGAGGATGGACGATTCCGTAGCCTACACAATGACGAAATCTATGAGCGATACCATGACCGTCCGGTTGTGGATAAAATCCGGCTCAATAGGTTACGGTGGGCGGGTCACTTAATCCGTATGGATGAGGATGATCCCACCCGGAAAGTCTATAAGGGCAATATCTATGGTAGAAAAAGAGGACGAGGCAGACCCTGCCTAAGATGGAGCGATGGCGTAAGTCAGGACGCCAGACAGCTTTTAGGGATATCGAATTGGTGGACCTCGGCGCAAAACCGGGATGTCTGGAGTTCCTTATTAAGGCAGGCCTAGACCGGATACCGGTTGTTGCGCCGTTGATGATGACGATGATTCATAAAGGAGTACCTCAAGTTGGGTCATATGACAGTGGTTAAAGGAAGTCCATTCGATGCGCAACTATTACTTACCATATCACGCAGGCAAGGCAGAGAGCGCAACAACAAAGCTTAGAGTGGTGTTCAAGTCATTGCAAACGACCCCCACCAGCAAATCACTCAACGATCTCTTGCTGGTTGGACCCACTTTGCAGAAGAACATTAACCACGTTCTAATGAAATGGCGAACGTTCAAGTATGTGACTACTGCAGACATGGAGAAGATGTATCGACAAATTGGTTTCTACGAAAAGGATCAAGATTTTCAACGCATTTTATGGAGAAATCATCCGTCCGAAAGACTGAAACATTACAAACTGGCGACTGTTACTTATGGAACAGCCAGTGCCCCCTACCTGGTAATTCGAACCCTGCAAAAGCTAGCGAATGACGAACGCTTAAATTTTCCTAAAGCATGTCAAGTGTTGGAAGAAGACTTTTATGTTGACGATGTTCTGTCCGGTGGTCCCACCATCGATGAAGTTAGTCAGCTGCAACAGGACCTTATAACGGTACCCAAGAAAGAAGGTTTCAAACTGCGAAAATGGATCGCGAAGGACGACTCAGCAATTGAGAAGATTCCAGAAAATGACCGGGAAGTTCAATTGCCTCTAGATATCAATACTACGGAAGATACCAAAACACTAGGTCTATGATGGCATCCGGTTAAGGACGCATTCACCTTCAAAGTAAATTTGAACCCAGAACTCGAAGGGAAAATGGCGAAGCGGCAATTGCTGTCAAACATTTCGAAACTGACCTCATCGGTTGGCTACAACCATGCGTCATCATAGGAAAAATGATAATGCAGTTATGCATCAACAAAACGGGCTGGAATGAGCTCATTAACGACGAACTCAGTACGAGATGATGGCATTTCGTAAGCAGTTGCCTACCTTACAAAGCGTGTCAATTTCTCGTTGGTTACGGTATGAGGCTAATTGTCTTCAGATTCATGGATTTAGTGATGCATCAGAGCCCGCGTACACAGCAGTTATATACCCCCATATCCAGGATTCGGATGGTACGATTACAACAAGGCTTCTCACGTCTAAGGCCAAAGTGGCTCCTTTGAAGGTGCTATCGATTCCTCGATTAGAGCTGTGTGGAGCAGTTTTATTGGCCGAACTCATGAGACCTACATTGGAGGCACACCGATGTTCTTACATCAAACCATACTATTGGACAGATTCCGCCATTGTGCTCCAGTGGATTCGAATACAAGCATTTAAATGGAAAACATTTGTCGCTAATCTAGTCAGCCAAATACATTAGAATTCTGATGTCACTCAATGGAATTATGTAACCGGTAAGACCAATCCAGCTGATGTCGCATCTCGTGGAACTTTCCTCAGGATTTAATAGGAAACAGTCTATGGTGGGAAGGACCAACGTGATTATCAGAAAACTGCAATAAATGCCCAAAAACAACCGTGTACACCGACAAAGCCATGACCAACAAGGAAATCCGTAATGACAAGTCGTGCTTGGTGAGTATGAACATTGATCGAGGACTCGATTTCACGGCGAGGTTTTCATCTCTCACCAAACTCGTCAGAGTAATTTCTTGGTGCAGACGGTGGGTTAGAACAGGCGAGAACACGTTCTTAAGTACGGATGAATTGCGGGAAGCTGAAAAGGTATGTGTGCGAGCAGTGCAACGTTACGCGTTTCTCGAGGAAATTAAGCTGCTCGAAGACAAGAAACCACTTCCAAAATCCAGCCCCCTGATAGGATTAAACCCATTTGTAGATCCAGAGCATTTGCTCAAGGTCGGGTGAAGGATACAACAGAGTTCGGTTTGCGAGAACAAAAAGCACCCCATTATGCTGCCAAGAGGACATTTCGCTAATCTGGTAATTAAACATCATCACCACCTAACGCTTCATGGAGGAGCGCAGTTGGTCCTTAGTACAATACGAGAGAAGTATTGGATCATAAACGGCTTGACTGCGGTAAAATCTTTAATAAGAAAATGCTTGATATGTTTTAAGGTAAATGTGAGACCGACCTATCGAGCGAGTTCGCCCAGGGAAACCTTTTGCACGAAGCGGTGTTGACTATGCTGGTCCTATATCCATGAAATGGAGCAGTGAAAGGGGAACGAATTAGTAAGTGACTTGACAGCAAATACATCTATCGCGGCCATTAGACGCTTCGTGACACGCAGAGGAATGGTTCACATTGGAACTAATTTCATTGGAGCAAATAAAATTATGCTGAAGAATTTCAAGAGCATGCGTGATATCCCCCAGTCGTCAGGCATTGATTCGTTGTCCCACACCTTGAGCATCAGTGGATGAGCCACTTGATGGAGTTGGTTGCCTCCATATTTAACCACTTCGGCTATAATTTCATCGGCTCCTGGCGACTTATGGTTTTTAAGCCCGTGGATTGCGCGGACTGTTTCCTCTATACTTGGTGGTGGCAGCATTTGGCCGTTTTTGGCGGGACCTCCAACTCGTCGAAATTTTGGTTGTTAAGCAGTTCATCAAAATACTCAACCTATCGCTCCAATATGCCTATTCTGTCGAAAATCAGATTTCCCTGGTTGTCTCGGCAAGATGAGCATCGAGGTGTACAAGACTTCATTCTATTGACTTGTTGATAAAACTTCCGCGTCTGGTGCGGTTTCTTCCTGTACTTTTCGAGTTCACAGACCTGTTGGTTCTCCCAGGCTTTCTTCTTCCGTCTGTGAAGTCGCTTCTCCGTTCGACGAGTTCTTGGTAGGCCTCTATAATACTATTCTAATTGATTATATGGCTAAATTAGATTAGTATAAACATAGCTACTAAACCCACTGATGAGCAGACTTGTTAGCACTGATGAAGGGAACAAGTCGTTTCCGAAATATAAGTATTTGCAAGGCCAATAGATTAACACTAGCGAATAGGAAAAACAAGTTTTTATTATTTAAAATAATTTAATCGCTAGAAATTTCGCGTAATTACACTCAGACGACAAAACTAATAAACTGACTACGCTGACCCTGAATAATCTGTGAAGCCCGATATGTTCAAACTTCAGAGAACGTCAAAACCAAAAACGGAAGAAACAATCACATCAAATAGCACTGGTCAACTGAGAACAATAAAGATAAGAGAATACAACTGTGGAACCGTTTCCTTTGAAGAATTTTAAGCCCCTCAATTCTTCAGCCTTTGTCCCGTTCACAAGCGGGGTAAGCTCATCGTGATCGGTTTCGCCATTTGGCTTTATCGAATGCCTGATCTGGGTGCAATCTCGAAGCCTTTAAATCCCCATCTAGCATATCAAACCACCGTTGTTTCGGCCGGCCTTTTGGTTATTTCCCATCGACTTCGATGTTCAGACCAATCTTGGCAAGTGAATTCTCGTTAGTGCGAATTGCGTGACCATACCATCGAAGACGCCTCTCGTAATTTTTCCACGATCGGTACAACCTCATATCGATTGCGGACATCCTCATTTCAGATGTGATCAAAACGTGTCACGCCACTCGTCCAACGCAACATCTTCGTCTCCATTACCGCAAAACGTCGTTCATTGTCTTTTATAATCGGCCATCACTCAGAACCATAGAGGGCGACAGGACGGATGACATTGCGGTAAATTTTAGATTTGAAGCGTTCGTTGATACGTCGATCACGAAGAACACCAGTTGGTGAACGCCACTTCATCTAGGTTGCGTTAACGTGTGAAGAAATTTCATAACGAAGTTCTCCATTGGCTGATAGCGTTAATCCGAGGTACTTAAATCGCTCAGTTCTGGACAGATCACTGCCCTGTCTTATGGGGATCGGTCGTCAAAAATTCAGTTTTGTTTAAATTCAATCTGAAACCGTGTTGCATGAGGCGATCATTCCACTTTTGGACAAGTTACTCGAGATCATTTTCGCTATTAGCCGCTAGGAGAACATCATCTGCATAAAGCAGTGTGTAGGGCGTTGGACGTTGGATGTCCCGTGTGACGGTGTTCATAACAAGAACAAAGAGGAGTGGTGAGAGGGCGCTTCCCTGATGAACACCAACAGAGACACGAAGCGGTTTTGATACACCCGCCATACTTGGAACTTTACTTTTCGGATCGTGGTAGAGCAATTGAACCCAGCGCACGAGTTCTTCTGGCACGAAGTGTTGTCGTAAAGCAAACCAGATGAGTTCGTGTGGTACACGGTCAAACGCTTTTTCTAGATCCAGAAATGCAATGTAAAGAAGGCGATGCTTTTCACGGCGTTTCTCCATGAGTAACGGCATAGCGTGTATTGCATCAGTAGTTCCGCAGTTTTTGACTAATCCGGCTTGATTCACGGTTATTTCAACGAATTCGCGAATACTGTTGTCAACAATGCATTCAAAAATCTTCATGGTATGGGAAAGTAACCTTTCTTTTTCCATATTGGAACTGTAGTACTTCCTTGCCAGTCAGATGGTGTTTTACCTTCCTGAATAACCCGATTAAAGAATTCTGTGAACCAAGTGTTGGGTCCCAGCTCTTTTCTTTCCAGCGCTCAGATGCGATGTCGTCAGATCCTGTGCCCTTCCCCGATTTCATTCGTTTTATTGCCTCCTCAACTTCAGTTGCGGTGACAGGTACGTTATGGTGTTTTACGTGGGTACCTGTTTTCTTAAGAGCGGATTGATTTTGTGACCACAATCAGAGCCCCACAGCAGCGAGCTACGACGGTACCAATCTATACCAAGTGCATGGCTCAGTGTTCATACTGATGGCTGCAAGACCTACCTAAATCTCTACCGAACTACGGAGTACGGCACCCGTGTTGAAACGCAACTCTACGCTGAGACTCGAAGGTCTCTGTTCGCTCGAACGCAACCACAACCCCCATGAAGCTCCCACTAGGGGGCTAACCGCAAACAACCGAGCTGAACGCACATACAGGAGTTCACCTGAAGTATGTGAATTTAGGGGCTATCCCGGTTCCCATGGTACCAGTATAACCCTGGTAAGGTTTGGTGACCAATTTGCCACTTCAGATGAGTCCCCGTAGAGACTCGAGTCTCATCGCCCTAATTAGGCCTTTGGAGCATTCGCCTACTGCATCACGACCGACAAGCCAAAGTGAGAACAGCGTCTCCCGGTGCCACCACTATGGAGGTTCTCCTCGGCCACTTGGTTTGGCCGACAGGGTTGCCGCCCCGTCCTCCTCACCGCCACCTCTGAGCACCAGTTGCACCGACCGGTAGAACTGATCCAAATGTCGCCAATGATTGTAAAAGT
The DNA here is from genome assembly GCF_905115235.1 of Hermetia illucens. Classification (NCBI taxonomy): domain Eukaryota; kingdom Metazoa; phylum Arthropoda; class Insecta; order Diptera; family Stratiomyidae; genus Hermetia; species Hermetia illucens. The sequence goes on from NC_051849.1 coordinate 203,023,686, forward strand.
GAAGAATGAGCAAATTCTTCAGTTGAAATCTGCTCGAAGTATTCGCGCCACCTGTCGGTTGCGGCTCGACGGTTGGTAAGCACATTACCGTTCTTGTCATTAACGCAACAGAAGTATTCGATATCCTGTGTATGTTCGATACGGCTTTTAGCAAGTCGATACAGATCTCTCTCGCCATCCCGATTGTCCAGTTTATCGTAAGGATTTTTGTAATGGTCCGGTTGGGTGACAGCGATCGCTTTCTTTGCTTCCCGATTGGCATTCTTATAAATTTGCCAATTGCTCGGTATTTTATCGTCAAGGTGTCCGAATAGCTCAGTGGTTAGAGAACCTGGTTTGTCATACGGAAGACCGCGGTTCAAATCTCGCTGGTTGCAATGCGATCTGTATCGTGACTTGACGTCGGATACAAGTCGACTCAGCTGTGAATGAGTACCTGAATCAAATCAGGGTAATTATCTCGGTCGAGCGTAATGCTGACCACATTGCCTCCTACATTGTACTGTAGTGTACCGTTACGGTCTTGAATGAAGTGCTCTAACACACTTCAAGGCCCTGATCCAATATGGATTGTTGCCCCAACGATTATTATTATTATTTATCGTGGAGAAATTTGTGGTAGAGACGTGATTCCGTAAGACTATGTAACAATGAAATTGATGAAGGTTCCCTCGACCGCCTGGCTGTAGATAAATAGTTGTGATGATGGGGTCATGTTCGTATGGGCCATTCTCGCCCATATGGATTCAACTCGGTAAAAAAAGAGGGCGTGGCAGATTCGGTCTCAGATGGGCCGATGGCGTAGGCAACGTCACCAGACAGCTTTTAGAGATATCAAATTGGTGCGCCGCGACGCAAAACCCGGATATTCGCAGTTCGTCATTAGTGCAGGCCTAGATAAGACAGATGATACTTTCAAAAAATGCGCACCTGTGAAAAGTTAGGATAAGACAATTGTGAAATCTAAAAAAGACAACGAAATGTAGAAGCAAATAATAGATATGCGATTATTACTAATTCACTTTTATTAAATGACAATCTTAACCAAAACAGAATACAATAACAATATCAACGATATGCCGACAGTTATAATGATAACATATTGATCTGCTCAATAGTGTAACTAGCCTGAAACAATACTAGGATCGAACTCAAACGATGACAACAGAAAAGTGCAAACTACAAATTCAAATGTACTCGGTATGTATCAAAACAATGTGATAAATAAACTTTTGTTGTATATCCCCCTCTCGCAATAATTACTCAATTTTTTTGTTCACCCTAATTTGTATAAAATTCTTGTTTTAATTTTACTTTGAGCTTACTAAATTCTTATCGTTTGTCACGGGTGGCGTTGTCGCCGCACTACTAACTCGATACGCACCATTCTTAAAACTAATTATAATAACAGTTATATTATCTACAGATCCCCGATAGTAGGATTGAAGTGTTAAACTTTTAGCACCGAAATCGTGTTCATGTAAGTGATCTTTGATATATGCGACAGCTTCCTCGTTTGAGAATGTATCCCAGAGGCCGTCCGAGGCAAGTATAACGAAGCTCGGTCTAAAAAAAAATATTTCAATTTGTTTGAAAGATATTTTGGGTCTGTTTAAGAAAACACAAATTATGAAGTTGCTTTCCAATTTCGATTAATTTACGATCGTAAAACATTGGATATAAATCGCAGGAAAAGCTCAAATAATTTCTCTTTGTCGATGTGTTTATTTCTGAGCTACGTTCTGGACATGAATCTGAATAGATCAAAATTTATAGAAATTCTTTGATATTTCTTCATCATGTAATATATTGAACATATTTATTTGATTAACAAATCACATGTTTCAAAACTCCACCGAGAGAAATCAAATCGAGATAAAAAATTCATAAAATTTAAAAATAACATTAGTTTTACGACCGTTTTGACAAGTCACATGACCGTGAAAAAATGGGAAAAAAATATAAATTATGAGAACCTACTTGTGATCATTCAATTCGAACGTAAGAATATCGGGATCGGCTATGACTAGATTTTTATCTTTGAGGGGATAATCGCCCAATGCTCGAGATGTAGCCAGAATACCGGCGACACGCCAAACACCACGAAACGAGATAAAACCGCCGGCATCGTGAATTCGCTTTCGTTCCCGTACCTGAAATAACATTTCCATTTAATTCGGAATAAACTACGCTTTTGCAAAATCAATTCTTCGGATTAAATGTGAAATTAACTCTACCTGCTGTGGTTTGTGATCGAACGATAGTGGAATTGCGTTTCCTTTCAAATCGCACATTACACCACGAGAGTCCCCGACATTCGCAACAATTAGTTTTGTTCCCTGAATTATTGCGATCAGAGCTGTTGTCCCAGCTACATTAGTCTGGAAAATTGCATTGGAAAATACAAGTATAAAAGGATTCGTCCCCTAAATAATGGCCAAATAACTCACCGATTTTTTTGCAGCTTCAACTAGTTTGTAGTCAGTCGCGAGGACCTCATCTGTTATCATTTTGCCGAAGTTGATTTTCCCATTTTCGATATAACACTTTGCGTCCAAACTTGGAGGAGGTTTCAGGATATTTGTGTTGTTATTCACATTTAGGAGATTATCTTTGGTTAAAGGTCGAATTAATGAGTTCAATTGAGATGTGAAAACATCTGTTGGCTTCTCTGGCACATTTGATCGTGCACAGTCATCCATTGTACTGCAAAATAGAATCAAATTTAAATCTTAAATCACAAACAGATTGCTACCTCTGAATTTCCTACCTATGCGCTTTACGTAAACTGTCTTTCCTTCGCAACGACACAGGAACATTCTCCTTATTTTCATCATGTACTGATATTTGTGGATTTTCTTCGCGGCGACTGCCTCTTCGTCGTAGGAACGCGTTGTCTTCATTTAACAAGGATGGAGATTTTAGTAGATTTGTTGTTTCAATTATTTTATTATAAAGGCTTGGTACGAGCATATCTTTAGCGAAGTCAGCAGCAAATTCACCCCCATGACCGTCAAATATTGCAAAAAATGCGATGCCGGTATTGTTGCTAATATTCTCGTCGAGCACAAATCTAGAATAGAAAGTGAAGTCGTTTAGAATGAATGAAAATTCGCCAAATAATTATAATAATAAAAAAAAAATAAATGGCAGATGGAAAAGATCGAAATACAGTTGAGTTGTACAGAGACAGGATGAACAGCCTTGGACAGGGTCGATACCATGGAAACAATCGCGCAAACGAATGAAGGACTAAGCTGTGATACTGTCAAAGCCTTACTCCAATAGCCCAGCTATTATAAGCTCGGGCCTCAAGCAGCCCAGTAAACGAATTAGAATGATTGTGAAATAAACGACATGAGGTCGGACACAATTCACATAATTTCGCTTTTTTTGTCCTATCGCAACTATCGAAGGATTGATGGCGGTGCGGACCAATTGGAACTGGGTGATAACCCAAAAAGAGGAGCCTATGGACCTGAAAAGTGGGAGAAAATATTTTTCCAACTGGTCCGGTCCGCCATCAATTGAATGGTGTAGGGCTCCCTCCATTCTTAACAGCTTCAGCCGGTTTAGGCCAAGATTTGTATGCAGTTTGTTAAGTTGGATATAATTCACATACATTGCGTGTTTGCGAACTAATATAACCGAGCAAACAACACCCTTGAACCACTTCGACCACGCTGCTCACAGGCCAGAGTCAGCGTCTAAAGAGTTGCCCCTGCCCTGAACGAAACCGAACCGGCTGAATTTATTTACAAAACGCTCACACCTTTTAACTTTCCCCACATAGACCTGATCGTGTTGCATATTATTAAATGCATTTCTAACGCTGGTTTCTGGCTAAGGCTAAGTATTGTGTATGTAAAGGCTGGGTTATAGTGGAGCCGCTATTGGGTAGATGCTGGTTCCATAAAGGACGACTAAGCGGAGACTTTGTTGCAAAAGAAACTGATTTGAGTTAGGAATGACGGTGAGTGCAGTGTTGGTTGACGTTGTCCGCGGTGATTTTCTTTGTATCAAATCTTTTCAAAAGAAATTCAATGTAACGCTCCTGTGATTTCGGAAAATCTACACTAATTGAGTGTGTAAGTGAACCTCTGTGCGAACGAATCCGGAATAGAATCTTAAGGGAAGAGCTCGGAAACCAGAACAGCAGAGCTGAGAACAAACAGGTAGAAATCATGAACTCTTCGTTGGAAAGGTGATAACAATCATGTTTCCTCTGGCAGGTAAATAACGATAAGCTTCAATCGATTAGGAAATCGGCCAATGGGATATGAGAATCGGGAAAATTTGCGAAACGGCGGGCTCAGTGCATTTTGCAAGCACATTGTTCACCGAATGTAGATTTCAGTGAACATTATCTGTCGAAATATGTATTAGGAGTTTGGGGCAGTTGAATTTTATATAGAGCAAGAAATTATTTTACTTAGATTCCTAGCGAGTTTACGATATTCTGCTAGATTCTAGAATTAGATAAGAAAATAGAGATTCTATCTTTCGCATCGGTCTGCAAAATTCACATAAATAAAGAAGTATCAAGCCACAGTTGTTTAGGCCTGCCTTTTGGTCGTTTACCATCGACTTCGATGTTCAGATCAACTTTGGCAAGCAAATTCTTGTTTGCACGAATTACGTAACCATACCATCGAAGACGGCTCTCTCGCATTTTTTCTACGATCGGTGCAACCTCATATCGATCGCGAATATCCTCACTTCGGATGTGATCAAAACGTGTTACAGCACCAGTCCAACATAATATCTTCGTTTCCATTACCGCGAGTGGCGGTTCATTGTCTTTTATAGTCAGCCAACGCTCAGAACTATAGAGGGCGAACACTGCGGTAAATTTCAAATTTGAGATGTTCGTCGTTGATACGTCGGTCACAAAGAACCCCAGCTGTGAAACGCTGCCACTGCCAGTGCCTTCTTCATGGGGATCGGTCGAAAAAATTTCTGTTTTATTCAGATTCAATCTGAGACGGTGAGGCTCAAGATCATTTTTGGTATGAGACGCTAGGAAAACAGCGTCTGCATAGAGCAGTGTATAAAGCGGTGGACGTTGGATGTAGCGTGTGGCAATGTCCATAATAAGAACAAAGAGGAATGGTGAGAGAGTGTTTCCTTGATGAACACCAGCAGAGACACACCCGCCGCACTTCGAACTTTACTTTTCGAATCGTGGTAGGCCTGGAGTTTTTCTGGCACTTGGTGTTGTCGTAGGGCAGATGAGTTAATGTGGCACACGATCAAATGCTTTCTCTAGATCCAGAAATGCAATGTGAGTCACCGCGCAGCATGTATTGCGTCAATAGTTCCGCAGTTCTTGACATACCCGGCTTGATTCGCGGTTATATGAACGGCGTTGCGAATACGATTATCAAGAATGCGTTCAGAAATTTAATGGTATGCGAGCAAAATGTCAATTCTGTGAAGTGAACAGTGAATCTAAGTCGCCAAGTCATTGGAATACGAGGGTTTCAAAACAACCCAGCCTAGAAGTTACTTTATGGCGTTAGCCGTGTGAGGTCTGGCATTGTTGTGCAGTAAGCATACTCGAATTGTCAGCATATCCTTCCTTTTATTCTGAGTGGATCTCACAGTATCCTGCTTTGTTGATGATTTCTCCCAGAGACAGATATGATCGTAAAAAACGAATGCCAATTTTTTTTAGCCTGAAATGATCGTTTGGTTTTTCTATAGGTGGGTGAAAAAGAGAAATTGAAGATCTTCCCCTCACCTAATCGTCATTAACGTTTAGTATATGATTCATAACCCCACCACCATATATGGTTGTCCTTCACCCCTTGCTGGGGTATAGCGTGTCAACCACATCTACGCCCCATCGCTCGCGATTACCTGAAACGCCCTTCAGCTCCTCCCGAGACGTTTGCACTCCGCCTCTGCGCCATGCCTTTGGGACGAGCCACTCGTCGGCCATCTTGGGAGGTTCCACTGCATGGCGTAGCTGGCAATGATTGTCGCCCCCCTTAAAATGTGACCTATCCACTTTCGCTTTCGTGTCCCAGTGGCAGGCCTGTGCGCCGACCAAATTCTTCGTTTAAAGTAGTGTCAGGCCAGCGAACTCCGATGATATGACGCAGACAGGTATTGACGAAAGCTTGGAGATTTTGGGTTACAGTGGACTTCACTTTTCTTGTATCACTGCTATATAGCAGCACAGAAAGAAGACCAGCTCAGAACAGTATTAACTTGGACTTGGTGTTTAGATAACTGCATTTCCAGATTCCAGACAGGGAAACGAAAGCGGATCTGGCGATGGGGGCAACAACTTACTCGGTGCCATCGTCGGCAGAATCTACGCTTCCTAAATATACAAACTGATTGATATTTTTGACACTCTGCCCATTAATGTAGATAGGGAGAGTGCGATAACCCGTCAGACTTAGAACCCTGGTTTTGTTGGTATTTATCTTCAGTCCAATTCTACTTGCCTCTCTTTCCAAATCCAGAGTCATTTGGCCAAAGTCCATGACCCTCTCCTACGTCGAGCACTCAAAATACACTCCCTGTTCACGCTATCGAAAACATTCTCGAAATCGATGAAGAGCAGATGATCGATGATCTGTAGGGTGTTCATGTGGTCAATGCAAGAGGATCCGGAGCGGAAGCCTGCTCTCTGTCGATGAAACTTTCGAGATGTTCTTTGATGAGTTCCATGATTAGTTCAGCTATTATCTTTGCAAGGGCAGGGAGCACGCAGACACCCTTCCAATTGTCATACAAAAAATGTGTGCCCTTTTTTGGAATCTTAACGATCATCTCCTCCATCCACTCTCTGGGAAAAATATCGGATTGCCAAGAGTGGAAGCAGCAGATCTGCAGTAACTGCGGGTGCAGCGATAAATAACTCTGCTCGGAGACCGCCCAACCCAGCGCCTTTAGTCCGTTTGAATGCATTGACGGTCGAAATGATTTTTCTTCTGCTTGGAAGACCTTCACCGGATGTAATACGGTTAAGAACTATGATGAAGTGTTCTTTCCACCTCTTCAGTTGTTCATCATCGTGGATGAGAAGTCGACCGTTGACGTTCTTCATAGGACCATCAATAGATTTGCGACATGCAAGCTCTTTCGTGATTCGGTACACAGTTCAGCAATTCGCTTCCGTGACCAGCGCAGTAGCAAATTCTCTCTTGTCACAGCATACACTAGGCTGAACTTTTCGGGATTTCGCTCGGTATCGCAGTTCGAGCACGTCACGCCCGCCACTACTCGCAACGGTCAGTAAAGCCTTCAACCCTTCCGTTCGTCGATCCACTTTCGAGAACGACACCAGCATCCAGAAGACAACTCCTAAATCGTCTGCTTATTGCGAAGTCGTTGATCTGATTGCTCGTACGGCGTCGATCAGTTGAAACCCAACTAACCTTACGACAGGCTATGTGCTCGAACAATGAACCACACATGACGAGGCGAAGGAAGTTACAGAAATCCACAAACCTCCCGCCATTATCGTTACGGTCGCCAAGTCCGTGCTTCCCCATCACATGCGCAAGCAGGTTGTTGTTAGAGCCCACCTTGGCATTCAGATCGCCCGTCACGATCACAATATCACCTTTAGAAAGATTCTCCAGAACAGCATTTCATTGCTCGTAGAAAGAATCCTTCTCGACTATATCGGAAATCTCTGTTGATGCGTACCATCGTATCATTCTGATGCTCTTTAACGTGGGTCGAAATATTGCAGTTAGACGCCTGTCAGAAAGCGGCTCCCCGTCAGAAGTAACGGGTTCACGTCTGCTGTCTCTTGGCTTTCCAGAGTACAAAACCACATTTTCGCAAGAGGGAAAAGAATACTCTCCAGAGTGCGACCATCTGACTTCGCTTAGGCCCAGAATGTACAATTTATATCGCTGGGGACGGGAATTCTCAAGTTCGCTACCGTTGTCGAGGAGCGTGCGCACATTCCACAAACCAATCATAAATACTTCGTTGCCGTGATGTCAGTCTCTATCCGGGGCGTTTTTAACGTTTCGGTCGCAATAAAATTTCAAAATTTGCAGGTTGCTAGCCCACAAATTTCTATCCTTTTTGGTCGCCTCTTACGACAAGCAGGAAAGGCAACTGGTGATTTTCCTTCACAACAAGGAAACGAATGATGTCGCGAATTTCGCACTTGACGAAAAATTGAATCAACATTTTTCGGAAGAAATACTTCTATATCAAGAGTTTTCAACATACCAAGCTCGAATTGGTGTCGTTTCGAAAAAGAAGAGTCAGGCTATACACCTCTACTCTGCAATCGAGACCGACCAAGCCAAAATGAAACGGTTTTTGAGTAGTCCGTGCACTAAACAGAAGAAGTGAGTTGTTTCTCAAACTAGCGCGGCCCACCATTAAGTAGATAGTAGATGGGCGCCTCAAGGGGGCAGTCAAGGTGCAAACCAGCCAGCTCCACCGTAAAACCACAGCGTCCAACACAAAATATTAATGTCGTGTCTGGCGCTGAAATAATTTCTCAGCTCACAATAGGTCGTTGGCATAAAAAATTTACTGTTGGCGATTTCAGCCTCTTAAATGAGTCATGTGGCCGACCACAGACTCAAAGACATAATATCATGATATCGGTTGTGATTTTCGACCCTAGATAGGAGAAATTATCAACGGTCTCAACTACATATTTTTTTTCTCATCTTTATTCTCCAACTCGTCGATATTCTGGTTGTTGAGCAATTCATCAGAGTACTCGACCCATCGCTCCAATATGTCCATTCTGTCGGAAATTCCGACAGAGATTTCCCTCTTTGTCTCGACAGGATGAGTGTCGAGGTCTATAAGGCTTTATCCTGCTGAGTGATTGGTAAATCTTCCGCACCTGGTGCGGTTGCTCCTTGTACTTCTCGAGTTTACAGACCAGTTAGTTCTCTCATGCTTCCTTTTTTCGTCTGTGAAGTCGCATCTCTCAGTCACTCGACGGAGTTCGTGATAGGCCTCTACCCGCGTCCGCGTTTTTTTAAGAGTGCAGCAGTGGCCGGTATACAGCATTCTTCCGCTCCATTGCTAGCTCACATTCATCGTCTAATCAGCCGTTCCAACTTTTATTGCGACCAGGGCCAAGTATGTTTGTGGCCGTATCAATAATAACGCTGATAACGCGGCTGTGAAGATCATTTGTTGATGCTTCATCTCCAGGACAGCTACGGTTATTGCGGCATCCATTTCCGTCTTAAAGGTGTTACGAAGGGCTTTATTGTGGATGGCGTCAGTATGCACTGCACTGCAGGCACTTATTGTGGAAGTTTGTTGGAAATTTTAAGACGGCTGCGAGGAAATGAGTGAAAGAAATGCCCAATCAGATGACTGGTTCTTTTATCGCGATAGTGCCTGCATGCCTCAGTGAATCGCTAGTTGATCTCTCAGGAGTGGTATGCTGTCCCCTACCCCCGTAAACGCCAGATATAGCTCGATGCAATTTATTCTGTTGCCGAGAATAAACAATTCTAAAAGCGTGTTGATGACGTGAAAATTTAAGAGTTCCAGAGGTGTTTCGAACAGTGGGAAGAAGAATTGACAAATGCATCGCATCTAATGGGCAGTGCTTTGAAGGTGAATGAAGTGATCTTGTAAAAATGTTATCTGTAAATTCTCGAGATGCATGTATACCTCGAATTCCAAAGCCTGAAGAATTTCTTCGACTAATAATCCAATTTTTAACACTAGGAATCAATTTATTTTTTGCTTCAAGCTAGCGTCATTTTCGACTTAGTACGCATTTTCTCCGACCCAATTAGTTGAGGTATTCCTGTAGAAAAGCCTTCTCTTCCAGAAATTATGAAGCGCAAGTAGCAGTCGAAGATGTGGAAAATATATTAACAATTCTTATTACTTAAAAAAATTCACGTAAGCGATAGTTGCAGGTCGAACCTTCTGGGAGCGGATACAAAATTATCGAAAAGACATAAAGGTTTTTCACATAGAAGAAAGGAGAACTACAACAGTTGCTCTCTGCTCAATTTTGTTCAAATTAGTTATATCAGCATTTTAGTCTGAAAAAAAAAACGAAATTACACCCACATTGCACAGAAAATTCAGTCCTCCTACGACAGGCAAGAGAGACAATTTGACAAGATACTATTCCATAACTCTGCAAAAATTGAAGTGAAGCTCCATATTTTCACTCTCACTCAAACTAGTAATTTTTAATCGCTTTAATTACAATTACAATCTGTTTTGCGCTATAATTTCAGAAACTCCAATGATACATAACAGTCTACAATTTATATAATTTCATTGTGGAAAACCCCAGCCTAATAGAACAATGAAAACTTTTTGTTTGCACATAAACTTGGTCTTGTAACCAAACACCCATAAACCTTAACATAACACCGCAATAATAAATTTTCCTAGCAATTCTACGGAACTAAATCAAACAACCGGAAAATGAGTCTTTGAAAGAGGAAATTTTTCACAGGAAGTAGATGAATCCCATTTCGGAAAAATAAGTTTGTTTCCAGGAGGAAATATATCAAGGACCTCCCTTACTTCCCTACACGTTCAAACCTCTCTCTACATTACTTATGAGAAAAGCTCAACATTTTCACGCATAAAAAACTGCACAAGCAACTGGAAATTTATGCACTTCAAATATGTTTGAAAATCATAAAAATATTTCATCAGGAATCTGCATTTTCTCACAAACGGAAGCATTGTTAAGATAATAAACAATTTTGACTGAAACATCAACAATTTTTTGCGAATATGCTTACATAATAATTTCTGGCTTTCATATCCGAATAAAAAAACAATAGTCTATCATCGGATAAATGATGGAAGTTCATTATAATTTACGGATTTTTCCAAATAAACAATTTGAATGATTTGACGGTTATGATATTTGCAGCACGAAATTGAGATTCATTGTAAAAACAAGATAGAATGGAGTGAAAGACAAACTGCTCATGATTCTAGTTTCGTTGGTTAGCCTAAGGTCCTTGATTTGTCTAAATTTGCTATACTACGAGTATCTTAGGCTTGGTGTTCTGTTCAAGGGTTTCAGGAGTCAGGGTTAAAGACGTATTTCCAAATAAAGCAAGCAAAGGAAATAAGAACATTTACGTACCCCCTGACACCCAACAAATTTACAAAAAATGGGCGATAGTCTCAAATGCAAAACACATCCTTGGACCTAGAACCTAATAATTTCAGACGAGAAAAGTCATTTCATTTTTCAAAAAAACCTTTCCATCTTGGCTAAACAATATTTAACTGGTGATTTCCTCCAGCACCACAACTAAATTCTTTCGGTGCAGCTGTCCCGAAGTTCAACAAGGGGGACGTCCAGGGTGAAGGGAAGAAAATCATCATCAGGAAAAATTGTCATTGAAATACATTCCAAGGACTTTGTTTCTTCCACGAGAAATGTCATCAAATGGGTAACTTGAATACTCTTAACAGCCAGTTCCCAATACGACAGCGATAAATTGGAGCCAGCAACCATATTTCCGACAAAAAGCTTGAATTTCATAAATTCATTAGAGTCAACTTGGAAATATCCGATTTCAATGTCGACCCGAATTTCCTAAATTTTTTAAAGAAATTCTTGGCCTGGTCCCAAAAAAACATAGAAAAAGTTCTCGATAGCTTTTGAGGGTGAGTTTTTCTAGTCTAGGATGTTGAAATGCTAAAATAATGTTTGCCGAAATCAAAGTTAAATGCGAATTCATGTTTTTTTCCTTCAGATAAAATGTGGACAAAGTTTATAGGAGATGAAGGTTGGTTTGAAACATTTGAAACTTTTAAGGTATAAATTGCCATTGAAATGATTGATTTAGGCACTGTTTGCGTTTGCCAACTGCGTCAGCTTGTTAAGTTTGAAATATAGAATAGGAATTTTCCAGTGAATATTGTCCAAAAAAAAATTTATTTAACTATCCTTTCTCGTTTTTCATTTTCACCACTACTTCCAGGTATCTGATCCATACACCGGCGAAGTTTCTCATTCAACAAACAAAATCTTATTAAAATCGGTGTACGATGTCTGTTTATCTCTCTATCTGTCACAACTGCTTTATCCGTATTGATACGAAATTTGTTGAAAAGGTGGAAACTGTGAACCGCCTCGCATCCCGTGAATAACATTGTTCTACGTTTAATTTAAGGGGGGAGTCCCCATACATGCGAAAGGAAGGTGTAAATTTTTTCCTTCGCCGAATATAGTCATGTAGGGTATCAAATGAAAGGTCGCCAGTAATTCATTTTAGAGCTGACCTCATTTTTGACATTTGATCTAAGAGGGGAAAGGAAGGAAAAATAACTTGCACAGACCAGTTCTCAGAAACTACTCAACTTAAAAAATTACGAAGCTATATAGTGTCTAGACCTGAAAACACGCTCCACACCGATGTCAATTATTAGATTTTAGATATTAGATGCAAATGGGGCAAATAGACAATCAAATATTCTTACAAAAGAAATACACAAAACCTTTCACACCTGAAGTGCCGAACTTGTGGTTTTTGACATTTTTGTTGTCTCAGAGTATAGTCGACAAAAGTTGGAGCATGGAGTAATCACTTTCCATATTTTGTGTTGATGTCTGTTAATGCATCGAGTGACATTAAGTCCGCTATAAGTAATCAACACTTCTTAGACATTCAAACCGTTTGACGCCCATTAATATCCGATTGTGGATGATTAAAGAGGTCGAGCGATAGTTTCTCTGGGCTTCATACCCAGTCATCATAGATATTTGTCTTCGTTTTGCATTTTTCTCTTTTCTGTGAGTTTGTCACTTGTACAAAATTAAGTGTGATTGTATAAATTGAAGCCCAGTCTCGCCGAGAATGAAGAGAAACAAAAATAGCAGCAAAGGGACTGTGTGGTGTCTTGCGCTCCACAAAAGATGAACGGGAAATATACAATGCGAAGAAAAATGAAATGACCTGCCAGACTGTGACCCTTGGTTTTATCAGTGTTTTTCTTCAATTCGACTATGATCTACTCCTCCAAGTCAAGATACATTTGGTGAAGATCCATGATTCGAAGAATGAGCAAGGAAGTATCACCAGAGATGTCTGAGAAAAGATGACATAATCCATGGAACCCCTCCATGCCCTGCAGCCAAGGCAACCTTGGCGAACACCGCCTTGGGATTTAAACAGCTTAGATATTTTATCCCGATTCATCATGTGACTTTTTACGTCGTCATCTATCGCTCTGATAATGCCTCTTCTAAGTATAACATTCCAGTTACGCTCCTTCGAAAGTTTTCGCGAAATCGCCCGCCCACCGCAACTTATTAAGCCGGATTTTATCCACAATTAGCCCCCCCTCATCTCTGAAAGTCAAAGACCATTCAGTTTCATTATTATTGTAAATAATCATTGTGGTTTTATTTGGATTTATCCATCTGGATAGATCTATGCCTGAGCTAGCAACTGTTGTTGTTAGATAGCAATCAACACCCACTTCAGCACATAGCAATCCCTGCGTTAGCATAGCGTAGATCCACTTCAATATAGTTTCATCAACACCATACTCTCTGGCCCACAGTCAACCCCCCTTCAATGTCTACGAACACGCACACGCGTACTCGCCTTTCAGAGTTGCATCCAATTTCTCTGGAACGGAAGAGTGAAGAGCAGACTTACAGGAATTTCCACGTTGGTAAGCATATTGGTTTTCATTTAATGGGTGCGACCTTAGTGCCTTCTCGTGAATGTGACGCTCAATCAGTCTCTCCAAACATTTCAGCGAAAATGATGTTAAGCTGATTAGCCTGAAGTTCTCTGGAATGGTCATCTCTCCCTGGCTTAGGTATGAAGACCACCTTAACATTCTGACAAAAGGAAGACACGTAGCCCGGAGGAAGATATTCAGGCATATATACCCTCCTTTAAGATCATTGGGTAGATGTCATCAATGCCATGTGCTTTGAAGTGTTTAAATGATAGTACAGAAGCTCTCGCCTTTTCATTGGTAACAACCGCTCTCGCAGTGTCCCAATTCCCCTTGAAACACCTTTGTGTTGAAAGGTTTGCAGAAACCGCGAATTCTCTTCTTCCCACTTCTGAAACCTGTTCTTCCGGGTGATGTACTTTCAAGAGAGTTTATATAGACTCAACTCTGGAGTTCGGGAAAGTACCATCCGGTCTTCTTCTTGAATCCCAGTGGGTATGCTTTCCATTGGACTTAATGCTGGAGACTTTCCAGCGGCGATAGATTTGTTCCCTCAAGCCTTAAAGAACTGAATAAACTGCTCCTGTGTTTTTATATCGCGGGGGGGGGGTGGCAATACACCAATGATATGACAAGATCTCCTGGCCACATCTGCAGGCATAGCGAGGTTGCTTGAATGAAATCCCTATTTGTTAGTTCCAGTGGATAGTGTTTGAGCAGGCGTTTAATCAAAATCTGGGACCTGCCTCTTGCGTTCTCTCCAGGGTGTTTAGCATCATAAAAAATATAGCAGCAAATCATACCCCAGGACGAATAGATGGGGCCGGTAAGTTAACGGAGCTAGCCGGAGTTTGTGTTTTGGCCATAGAGTTCATTTGATGTTGCTCCCATCTTTGAACAGGCAGCGTGTTCTGCTTCAGGACTTTATGCATTTCGCAACCTCTATAATTAGCAATATGGTTTTGTCCACAGTTACTGCATTTTCTAACTGTAGCGTCGATTCTATTGCATTCGTTTTATGGAATTCTCCAGACTACGCAGACACTGGGAAGTGTACAGTTTGACTTGGTGTGGCCAAATTACTGGCAGTTCATACACTAGACAGAACCATTGCAACATTTATCTGGCCCTACTGCAGAGCAAGGAGCGATCTCTCAGATAATCCCTCAATATCCGCAAGAGATGATATTAATTTTCTAGTGGGTTTAGCATATTTGCAATCTGACGAAATGGAAGGCAGTTCTGACAAATGCGTTACAAACAGTACTACTCGTCAAGATTAACGCTGGGCCTCAGCTTGATGAACACCAACCACAACCTTCATGACAGCATCCACTGTCGATCAACGGGCTCTAAAACCGAACTGCATTGAGCACAAGTTACCGGCAGGACATATCACTTTCGAGCATTTGCACGAAGCCTGTCACCTTCTAGTAAGAAGTAAAGATGCAACTTTGGGAAAATGTTAAATGCGTCCAGCAATAGTTCCGGTCAATGATGAAACATCAGTTTATATGCCTCTGCCGGGATACCGTCGAATTCCGAAGTCCTCCTTATTTTTCGCAGAGAGAACGGCCTCTTCAAACTCTTTCGTGGTGAAAGGTAAGCGATCCTCGACGCCTTTCACGCAATTTGCACCAATCCGAGCAGTAGGAAAAGATATCCACAAAATTTAGTTCATCTGCCCTGACGGATCCTTATCCATCTCATTGGCTAGCTCCTGCCAGCAAGCTTTGCTTTTTGTTTATCGCACAGCGGAGTCTCCTCTTAACTGATCTGCATCCCGCACGTTGTGCCAAACGGCGGAACTTATGACGCTCCCTCCAACCAATACACAGAAGACTCGACACGGTGGAGTGCCCATCGGAGCATGGAAACGCCACAGGCTGTCATTGCCAGGTTAATAACGGAATTCACCACAGCACCAGCTTCAGCGCCGCCACGTCCTGAAGTGTCCTCCACTCAGCCTAACCCTAGAACTTGGACGAATCTTCCATAGGGACCACAAGTTTTTTTAGTTTTTCTCAATTTTCCAGTGATCAGATGCACGAATTAGCAGGCAGTTAATCGTTTTCATCGGGTTTATTTCTCTACAAAACCCTAATATTTATTAATGATAATCCAGCCTTGTTTAATCTTCAGAAGAAAGTGAAAGTAGGTTACTCTGATTCTGTTTACAAACAATACGATATGTTCTGATGATAGCCCATAAACCAAAATATTCCAGTATCAATTTATGGGCCATAAATCAACTTAGCCACAACTAGACCGAAAAATGCAAACTAGGCGCAAAATGTATCTTATCTACTAACCACACTAACTCCTCTAATCAGACTTTTCTTGATGTTCCAATCACCGGCAAACAAGCTTGTTAAGAGATAACTCATGCTGGGTTTCGACCTGCTTGAAAGATTTCTTTATTGTCTGTGCTGATTTTATCACTTCATTTAGCGGAAGCTATAATTTGTTTATTTTCCTCGAATTTTTGGCGAAAACGCGTTCGTTTAACGAGGAAAATGCATGAAAATAGTTGAGATGCGCATTCATGCAAGTAGAAAGTCAGGCATTTCGATTTCCGCATGAATCTCTGTTGTTTATATTACGAAAATCTTTTCTGTTTCATCTTTACTGAACTAAGCTATTTCATCTGAACCGTAAAAATAAAGATATGTTCTACTTACTCAATCAGATTTACGGGTAAGCGTGCGTTCAGAGGGGTTTCAAAATTGGGCCTCATCCGTAAACAATGCACATTTCTAAGGAGACTTGTAAATTACGGCAAATTGTTTTAAATAAAAGATTTGGATGTTCCCTCCATATTTACCAAAGAATTTATATGTAAATTATACGACTTATATCTTATCAAAGGCAGATAAAAAAGCAATGAAAAGTTTGCAGAAGCAGCTTACAGTGGAAAATTTAACCGAAAATTTGGGGAAGCAAATGTTTACAACTTAACAAAAAAGAATAAAATAAAAAAGTAAATAAATATGATAATTTGCTGAGTGAAATATTCATGTTTCGAGCACGAAATGACAGAGTTTTAATTAAACTCAAAGGATCTGTTTGCTATTTACGATTTCATTAATCAAAATATTCATTAACAGATATATTTCTCTCAACAGAATACGGGAGCATTAAAACCATTCCCATAAACCCCAAATCAATGATTAAAAATGTTCTGAATACTCGAAAAATCTGTGGGGAATGAGGCAATACAGAGGAGCTTCCCCGTCAAATTAATTCAGTCTTTCTTTCTTTATTGTTGACAAATGTGATAATTACGAGGCCGAACAACACTATGTGTGTTCAGAAATTAACATATTTCCATCCCACATGGTGACCTCACCCTTACAACCCTCTCCATCCATTTTCCTGGGGGCCAGTTACTGTATTTGCAGCAGAGTCGGTATAAACCCAACCCATAAAAACAAGGTTGAAATAAAGTCCGATTTATTTATAAATGTCATGGAAGGATGCTTGACGGAAGTAGTTTTCGTTTTCGATATCATAAGCAGCAACTAATTTTATTTCCAAGAGCTCACAAGTAACTAGGAAAACGCTCCTCCTATACTTCAAGCACAGCCACTTAGCAAAAGAAAAAACTCTCGACTTCAATTGACCTAGCTTGAGGTCTCACCAGCTAGACCTTATTTCCTTTATTATTCGCTTCATTACAAGAGCCCTACAGAACTCGGACATAAACCTCAGATCAAAATGTTGTAGAAAATCTATAGTGCTCGCGACTTCACAACATCCGCATTTTGAAAATTTTATATTTTCAAAACCCTATTACATTTTACCTTCTCCCAAAACCCTAAAATTCATTTAAATATTTCCAAATTTTAATACGGCAATTTTCTGATATTCGCAAAATGATCGTTAACCTTTTTGTTGTTGCTTTCATATAATCCTTCTCATAGTGCATATGTTTTAATGCATTTCTAACGTTGGTTTCTGGTTAAGATGAAATGCATGCGAATGATACTGAAGATTTTGTTTTTGCAAGGGGGCCAATTCGAAGCAGAACGGCTCCATACAAATTATGGAGGAATTTGAACTTTTGGTGTTTTCCCAGCTGACGAGGAATTTTGTGTTTCAGATTCGGACCGAAAATTTAGCGGGACTTTGGACAACCGAGAAAAGTAAATCAGTAGTCAGCTGACTCGTTTTAGTTAGTTTTTGGCCGCTGTTGAAGTGACATCGTTTTTCTTTTGGATTCGAAATTTTCAAAAAGAAAGAATTACAGCCGGTATCGGAAGAAAAGCGGAAATGCCTTCCACTCGGAGGTTGAACGCGAACATTTTTATTGGATTTCGAAGAGAGCCGAAGGGAACCTTTTTTGGCAAGACATAGTTCGAATTTTGATTAGTATTCAAAGAATGTGAGCAAAAAAAATAAAGTTGTCACTTAGTCGCCCATAATGGGCCTTCGGACAGAGAAAAAGAAGCTTTATACAAGGTGTGGTAGGTATGGATCAAAGTTTTGGGATATTTTGAAGCAGAAAAAGACGACTAATTGCGCTGATTTTTGTGAGTAGCTCAAGAACACTGTCAAGTCCTACGAAATCGTGAACGGCTTACTCTGCTAATTAATTAAGTTGTGAATATCGAAAAAACAATCCCCGACCACGAACGGCATAGATCCAGGATGCGTGTTTGATCCTAGCGAAATATGCTAAACATCTCTATATTTATATTCAATAGCGATATTGTATGAAAACAACTTAGAAATATTTTTAAAATTAGTTTTTTAATAACAAATTAAATAATTTTTTTCGCTGAAAAGGCAATTTTTTTAAGCCCCGCCATTTTGAGAAAAAAATTCTAAAATTATAATCGTGTGTACTTCACTAGCTTGACTTATGTAGTTTATGAAAAAAAAAATTATTATGAAAAACAATTTTTTATGTTTCTAGATAGTAATCTAAGTAAATTCTACTGCTCGCCGCAGAGGACCTCCAAAAAATTTTGGTTTGTTTCTACAATCCTTGACCTTGACTTTTGACCAAATAACGAATATTGACCATGATGTAGGCTACGATCTGGAACTGAATGCTTATGAGCTGGCGAGCGGCATATACTGTGACCTTAGTGAGCATGAGTGGGACCGTATCAAAACGGCTTTCAGATTAATGCCTACGTCCCGGTCCAGTTTGGCAAACTTCAGGTACGTTCCCCACATGCCAACGTTTAATTTGTGGTTCAGGTTTAGATAAGACAACTCCCGATCAAATCCTGGCTTCGCTTCGCATAGACACCCATGTTACATTAAAAGTAGCCAGACATTTGTGTACATGATAGCGGCTAAGTGTTGGAAACACAACACTACGATGAGATCTGAAGGTCTCTGTTCGCTTGAACGAAACCACAACCCCCATGAAGCTCCGACTAGGTGGCCAACCGCAAACAACCGAGCTGAATGCACATACGACAGAAATTCTCCTGACGTATGTGAGTCCAGGAGCTATCCCGGTTCCCATGGTATCAATAAACCCCTGGTGAGGTTTCGTGACTATTGAGCACCAGAGAAGGTACGAAGAGGAACAATGGTACAATGATAGGAGATGACATCGGTCAGCGCAATCGAAAAAAACAAAATGGTAATATAATCACCCAGCCGGTGGCCAAAGAGCATAAGAAAGCCGGTAGGCAACGCGAACAGTGATGAATAATGACACTATGACGACAAAGCGCCCCCAGAAAAGGAAAGGACCGACGGGAAGTAGGGACAGTGGATGATGAAATTGGGTGCTGGTTAAATCCAGACGAATCATACGTATGTGTGTGTGTGTGTGTGTGTGTGGTGGGGAGAAGCTACAGCTTCTGAGCACTCAGGCCGTGTTGGCCCATTGTACTCGCGTCCCCCGTCTAACGGAATATTCCGGATTCGTTAACGTATCGTAGGATTTCCGTTAGTGGATGTGATGCTACCCGTCGTAATTGGAGAACATCGGCACCAAAGATTTGATGCCTGATACGTCCATAGGCGGGGCATTCACATAGGAAATGCTCCGTGGATTCCGCTTCCTCATTACAGGAGGGACACGTATCATCTTCGGTAATTCCTATTCTGAACATATGCCCAGCTAGTGAATTATGGCCTGTCAGAATGCCCACAATACACCTGCAAGTCCTCCTGCTTTTCGACAGGATAAACTTTGCGGTACGTATGTTGGGTTCTGGCAGGAAAAGCTTGGTGTGTCGAGCAGCATTAAGGCTCTGCCACCTGTCATTATGGGAAACCTGTTCCCAGTTTTTGAAAACAGACCTAGCCAATGCTACTGATACCCCAATTGCTGGCTCCGGTCATACGTATAATAAAGTCTGCAACGAGGAAGCAAAGAAACATTAGTATATGCATGAAAGACGATATCCGCGCGCTAGAAGAACTTTTTGGTATCGTTCCCTACTGTCGGAAATCATGAAAAAAATTTTGAGAGTACAATACAAAGTACCTCAGTAGCAACTCCAAACCTCAATACGAAGATCACAGAGAAAACACTTCGGAAGTATCATCTTCTAGTTCTGCGAATCCCAGTACTAGCAACAAGGCCCCTAAGGAAAGACGGCCGCTAAAGTCACCGGGTATGGCTAAAAAAGAGATAGGAGAAAGCAAGGGAGGAAAATCATCCTAAAAAAGAAGGGAGAAAGTGCTGTAATTGGAATCAGTGGTTGTCCAACAAACGGAAGAACTCAGTTTTGCCGAGGGTTTAAAAAACCTAAAGAGTAAAACACTAGCAGAGGCTGTGAAGATCAATGCTAACAGGAAAACACAGACTGGTGACCTTCCAGATTTGGAGCAAGAAAGAGTTAAAGAGCTGTTTCAGTATAGAGCCAAGTTTCGGTAATGTTTGAGGGAGTGCTGGAGAAATGCACAAATCGCATACCTAAAATCTTCCCTTTGACCATGTTATTATACCATTTCCAACGTTATGTTGATTCATGATCAAATCTATTTCATTTTTCCGACACACCACGGCAACTTTACATCCCAATCACTGGATCATGGATGCATTCACTTGATTCAGCAAGCATATTACTGTTTTGGCATTTCCCCCCAAGTAATACACACATATTTATGCAAGCATTTATGTGCACATATGCACATTTAGGCAGGTGGAGAGGCTGCGTGTGCGTGCATCAATTTAGCAGATGCAGGGGGTCGGCCAGTTGGTTGTAACTGGTACTTCAGAACAAAGGACAACTGAAGTTTTCTTTGTTCAAAGGATAAAGCGGCTGGTCGATGAAACCCAAACTAATACGATCAAGGAGAGAATTCCTTTCTTTGATTCGGGAGACCTGGCCTGATTATGCTTCAGATTAAAGTTGAGTAGCTCGGCAAGTCCTCACATGACCTCCTTGTGGTGACCGCTGTCTGCTGGTGACCGGACTAACCAGGCTGGACATTCTTCCCGGACTACTCGTAGGACAAAGACATAGACTCAATTATTAAAAAATCAAATATGATGAGACGACGAGAGAAGAGGTGGTGATGCCAGGCGCATCATCAGAGAACGAGTTGCTGGCATCCAGCCAGGAGACAGTAGCCGTCGAAAACAGTACACTCGGCCAGGCGATTGCTGCTGTGTTTAAACCAACCGCAGGAACCTCCCGGAGCGAGGCGGTAGATGGACTAGTGGTTTCCAGCCTGGCCGTCAAGCTGGGTGTATCGAGTACCAGACATAGAACTCCTAACCCGAAATCCTTGACATCGGGAGATCTCTCAAAAATAAAGACCGACAAGGACGTCGGTCACCGGAAACCGGCTACGAAGCGAAGGTCCACTGATGTACTGCTCAAGAGCGAGTACCAGACGACCATGCATATTCTCAACAAGATTACTAAGAATAAGGAGGCCGGTACAGTCCAAGAGAGGGATGACAAGCAACCATTAAGGCCTTGTGATCAGCAACAGCATCCTCCGGGCTGGTGGGGAAGTGTAGAACTGCGATGAATAGTCTGGTCGGCAGGCTCAAGGTCAGCCTCCTCTGGGTTCCCGGTCATAGGAACATAAACGGGAATGAGCGGGCTGGCGGATTGGCCAGATGGGGCTCTGCCAGTCCTTCGGCGGGTAGAGTTGATGTCTCGCAGGCGACTGTCAAGGGCGGAATCTACTCGCAGTATTTAGCACCCGCGGGCCTCAGATGGCGAAGGCTTATCACCTGTGCCAAGTGAAGGAGGATTTGGCCCGTTTGTAACAAAACCCGATCACGTGAGCTCTTGTGCCAGACGCGTCTAAATGCATACACTGCAATGCATACGGGCGGTCTGCACGAGACGTATAGGGGACCATGCCTCCAGGCTCGGCATACCGTACAATTCGCATTACCAAAGTTCTGGAGAAGAGTGGGAACCCTCAGGCACCTCCTCTGCGATTGCCAAGCTGTATTTCTTTTATAAAGACATTTGAGTTACGCAATCTGCGGTAATAGGCAGGCTGCATTGAGGGCGTTGAGTAGTACTTTAATTACCTCGAAAATAATTCAGAAATTCAGAATCCTTTTGAATTCTACCTCTAGATTCAATATGGTAGAACTACTCTGGGTACCTAGTCACTGTGGCGAAGAGGAAAATGAAATCTCGGAGGTCTTAGCAAAAGAGATTTCAACTTCCCCCATCCCCGGACCGGAACTAGCAATTGGAGTGTCAGTAGCATTTGCTGATGCTGCTATCAAAAAATGGGAACAAGCTCCCCGTAATGACAGGTGACATACCAAACTTTTCCTGTCACCAAACAAACATACTGCACAGTTTATCCTGTCAAAAAGCAGGAAAACTTGCAGAAGTAAGACTGGCCATAATTCACTAGCTGAGCATATGTTCAGAATAGGAATTATCCAAGATGATACGTGTCC
This sequence comes from Hermetia illucens, assembly GCF_905115235.1. Classification (NCBI taxonomy): domain Eukaryota; kingdom Metazoa; phylum Arthropoda; class Insecta; order Diptera; family Stratiomyidae; genus Hermetia; species Hermetia illucens. The sequence continues at coordinate 203,046,187 of NC_051849.1, forward strand.
ATCCTGTAATGAGGAAGCGTAATCCACGGAACATGTTCTATGTGGTGCTGCATCAGACATTAGATTTTTGGTGCTGATGTGCTCCAACTGCAGCGAGTGACATCACGGAAATCCTTCGATATATAAATGAATCTGGGATATTCCGTTATTCGGGGGAATCGAGTACAATGGACCACTAAGGTCTGTGTGCTCAGAGGCTTTACCTCTCCCCCCCCCCCCCCCTCAAACGCACACACACAAGGTTTCCGGGACACGTCCGTCCTAATTAGGACATGCGTGCAGAAGTTGGGATCCCTGGGTACACCAGCCAGGTTTTTCGCGTGGTGGGCGAGTGGTGGCGACTTCAGCGTTCGCACCGTGACCTTGAAAAAACGCAAAAATACTGTGGTGTCAAAGCTCGACCTAATGGCGAGTACAGGTTAGCTGGAAGCTCAGTTTTCCGGTATACAAGCTCCAGGGGGCTTGCAGCAAATTGTTCGTGGAATTCACTCTCGACAGAGAGCCTTAGAGCACATTTTGTGCAGAAATTTCTTTTAGTGGTCTTGCCTCAAGCCATCACGGAATTGTGAGGTAATACCTGAAATCGTACAAATCTCGCATGACACGGTTACTACTATCAAAAAACTGGGAAATGCACTCTAATTTTCCACCTACAGCTCTACTACCAAATCCTACTTTCACCTCCACGTGTTAACTGTCGGATAATGCATCTGCAGCAAACAAGAGAGGGTACCGACAGGTTCCTTGCGTCAGAAAACAAGGTCTTAAGCCATACCTGGTTGTACGTATAAAAATCTGGGATAATCTGGCAAAAGAGGGTTCAATCTCCTCCATGCTAGGACCGGAACCAGCAATTTGAGTATCAGTAACATTGGCCAAGGCTGTCCTCAAAAACTGGGAAGAAGCTTCCCACAATGGCAGGTGGCAGAGCCTAAATGTTGCTAGACACGCCAAACTTTTCCTGTTAGAACCAAACATGTGTGCCTATGGACGCATCAGGCATGAGATCTTCGGTACTCCATACATGCAAAGGGGGGATTCAAAAAATTTTTTCACCGGATATAGTCGTGTAGGGTATCAAATGAAAGGTCCCGATTTGTACTTTCAACAGAACAGATATTAGTTTTGGCGTGAATTGCAAAGTGCGTGGGTAAGGAGTCAAAATGTACGCACTTAAGGTGAGACAGGACTCATTTTCGGAAACCACCCAACCTGTCTTATTCCGATATCTGCTCAAATAAACTTACTAATAGTATATTACCAATTTTGAGAAATTTACTGAAAAGCCCCCTTAAATGCATCCTAGGACTTCCGAATTTTGTGCCAGCATAGAGGACAATATTTCGTATATACATGCTAAATTTCATGGAAATCTGGCCATTAACGCGCACTTTTCTCCAAAACGGCTTAACCGATCCGAGCAAAATTTAGTGGACAGATGGGAACTATGAAATCCCACGCATACAGCGAGTGGCATAAATTTAGGTGGAGTTTAAAGGGGGGCTCCCCATACATCCAAAAGTGGGATTAACAAAAATATTTCACTCGATATAGTCGTGTAGGATATCAAATGAAAGGTCTCGGTTCGTACTTTCCGAAACTGACATTAGTTTCGGCGTGAATTGCAAAGTGCGTGAGTGAAGAGTCAAAATGTACGCATTTAAAGTGAGACAGGACTCATTTTCGGAAACTACCCAACCTAAAAATCCGAAAAAAATCAGGGTGGTGCGCTTAGATGAAATCTAGGCCTCAAAATATGTCCCATTCCAAAGTTATAGCAGTTCAAACTTATCAATTTCGTGCGAATTAACAGCATCCTAAGCTGACGTCATAATTAACGAGAATAATTAGCATTCGAGTGAAATATTAAAGTTCCATTCAAGAAGAATCTAATTCTCCCTAGCCTTTTTAAAGTTTTGTGTAAACACAAAACCTTATTAAAATCGGTTTACCGTCTGTCTGTCTGTCTGTCCGTCACACGCATTTTTCTCGGAGACGGTTATAGCGATTGACACCAAATTTGGTATAAAGGTGGGAACTGTGAACGCTCACACATACAGTGAGTTACATCCTTTTACGTTGAATTGAATGGGGACCCCCATACATGCAAAAGGGGGCTGTACATTTTTTTTTCATCAAATATAGCCATGTGGGGTATCAAATTAAAGGTCTCGATTAGTACTTTCCGAAGCCGGTCTTAGTTTTGACATTTCTTTGAAACGTGGGGATTTCGGGGGTTGAAAGTGATCATTTCTTTAAGGGGGCCATTCTCAGAAACTACCAAACCGAAAAATCTGAAAAAAATCAGGAGGCTGCCACTATACACCTATATGTACCTTGGCTCCGAAATACCTTTCATACCAATATCTGCTCAAAGAAAGTAAATAATAGTACATTACTATAATTTTTTGTAATTTGCTGGAAACCCCCCTTAAATTCATCCTAGCGGCGCACGATCATACCAAGTTTGATGGAAATCGCACTATTACTAACAAATTTATAATACGTCGAAGTTGTTGCTTCTTTGAAAATTGAAGACTATCAATGTCAATATCACCCGAAAGTGGACATATGCATATATTACGTGCTACGTACTAAGAAATACACAAAACCTTTCGTACCTGAAGCGTCCAGCTTCCGGTTTCCCGACTTGTTTATATTTGATGTTGGTTAAATTGTTGGCATTTGCTAATAATAACTCAGAGTGTGAAGCGTATGATGTTGACTATTATCAATAGAGGGCTTTCCATGAAATAATTTATTCAAATCGCTTTCTAAGAAATAGAAAGCAATGTAATGGAGCTATGTGACACGGAACTGTCGTATACTCGTCGCTCCTTACATCTTTTTCTTTTTCTTCAGCCTTTGTTCCGTTCACAAACGGGGTCGGCTCGTCGTGATCGGTTTCGTCATTTTATTTTATCAAATGCCTGATCAGGATCTAATCGCGAGACCTTTAAATCCCCATCCAGTGTATCAAGACACCATTGTTTTGGCCAGCTTTTTGGTTGCTTACCATTGACTTCGATGTTCTGATCAATACTGGTTATTGAATTCTCGTTAGCGTGAATTACTTGACCACACAATCGAAAACGTCTCTCTTGCAGTTTTTCCACGATCGGTGCAAACCCATATTTATCGCGGATATTCTCATTTCAGACGTGATCAAAACGTGTCACGCCACCAGTGCAATGCAACATCTTCGTACCCATTACCGCAAGACGCCGTTCATTGTCCTTTATAGTCAACCAACACTCAGAACTATAGAGAGCGGTAGACGGACGACATTGCAATAAAGCTTAGATTTGGGACGTGCGCTGATACTTCAATCACAAAGAACACAAGTTGGGGAATGCCATTTCATGCAGGTTGCGTTAATGCGTGAAACAATTTCATTACGCAGTTCTCCATTGGCTGATAGCATTGACTCGAGATATTTAAATCGCTGAGTTCAGGCAATGGCAGTAACTTGCCCAGTAACTTGAGATATTTCAATCGCTCAGTTCTGGCACTGGCAGTAACCTGCCCAGAACTGAGCGATTTAAATATCTGAGGTCAATGCTATCAGCCAATGGAGAACTACGTTATGCTCCTCACATAGGGAAACACAAAACCTTTTATACGTGAAGCATGAAGCTTCCGGTTTCCCGACTTGTTCTGAAATGATTTACAGTCTTACAAAGCACCAGGAAGATGCAGAAAATGAAGAATCATAGCACCAGGAAAGCAGTGAAATTATAGGTCTCATAAATTCATCGACAGAAAGCTAGAATTTTACACTCCTAAAAACCAACTTTCCAAGTGAAAATACATAATATCTTTTTTCCAAAAATTAGAAAATCATGTAACTAATTTTTGCAATAAAAAAGAACAAATCTGCTAATTTTTCTTTCTACACTATTTTGCAAAATCTTCAAAATAATATTCCTAAGCAACGAGCAAGTTTGATAGAGCGAACGAGTCAGGCTACTAATATGCGCACATCCAGATACTTCTGATAAATTGCAATTTAAAAGCAAAAACAACTGGAGTTAATAACATTCAATTTTCCTAACCATAATGCTCTTGTGAATTCCGGGAAAATATTTTAGACCCGCGGTGATCGGATAGGGGGGCTTGAAAAATTTCAATGCATAAATATTGCACATTAATCTTGTCGAATCAAACAGAGGAATTTCTAATGTTTGTTTTCAAGATTCGGTTAATTGATCTATTAATTTGTTTTCCATTTCCAAACTATTCCCTCAATTTGTTTCCTGCTCTGTAGAACATCAACAATTTCACACCGACTTGTCTAGACCGAAAGTACCAGGCGATGAACAGGCACGAGTAAAAATCAATAATGGCGAAAAATGAGACAAATAAGATTGTTATTGCCTATATAGAACGTGATATAATTATTTACATCACTTTCAGTAAAGTATCTCGATTTTTTGAAAATCATGACTATGGCGACAAAGCTTCTTCGGGAGACTACGCTCTGATGCAAGTGGAGTCGTCAACTAGTTTGGAGCTTGAATCTGACATCATTTCAGATGAAATCTTTGTGGGAGTCTAAAAGACTAGCTCATCACCCTCAAAAATAAAGACAGCAATCAGCGAATCATATCAAAATGAGAAGAATTCAGCAATAACACACCCCACAATTGCAATTGGTCTCTGTAAATCTTATTTGTTTGATTAATTCAGAGGGAAATCGAATAAATCTAAATTAACACAAAAGATCACGTGTGAGCTCTATGTATTCGTTGCCAAAAGTGCGCTCTAATGTGAATGGCATGAAATGAATTAATCTGTTTTGTAGCAGAACACACTTGAGCTAATACATCAGGAAAGTTTCTGAGTCGATAACAATTCGGTAATCGATTTTTAATGCAATTGAAAAATAGATTCTTCCATCATTTCTGCAATAGCATCATCTGTGGTGATGTAACGGCTCATTATCTTGAATAAGATCTTTCTATGATGGTGATTAGTAATTTATGGTTGACCCTGGACGTTGATTCGCAATTGTATGTACATTTGAATTGGACGCAATAGAAGATACAGACAATCAGAAATACAGGTTCTCTGGGTAGAGGTTTGCCAGCAACACTGTGAAAAGTGACGTAGGCAATTTGTAGTTTGTCTGATTCTCCCAAGTGTATTTAAGAATTTCGTTTAACTCGTGTCAGAATATAAATAGGAACAGTGCAAAGATCAGAGTTCGGCGTATAAACATCTAGAAGGTGCCCTCTTCATTTCAGCTCAACGATATTATATGGTATTCTCAGTTTTGAATGACAATGTTGATAAAGCCGAAAATACATTGAGATCATGTTAAGATACCCCCATGGATGTGGTCCATAAAATAAAAAGATAGGATTCAGAGAAACTCAGACAAATCCTAGACCAAGCTTTAATGTCTAAGGACTCACCAACTGCAAAAACTTAAATGAGAATTGCTAAAGCATTGTTGACATATAGGTCTTTTTTGCTCCGCTATTAGGTGGTGCCAATTGAATACTACCTCTTCATTTTCTTAGGAACTGTGGAGAAAAAAACAAGTGTATTCCATTAAACAGAATTTTAAAGTGTCTCCTCGTCCAGATAGCAATTTTACTTCTTCAATAATTATGTTTCAGCAGCTGTCAAAATTACCAATGAAATTCAGCTGTCAAAATATTCGCTAAGCTTTGTCAATTCCTCGTGAGTTGTTTCCAGCTCAACTGTACCAGCTGCACAAGCTTAAATCCACTTTTTGCTCACAGACGGCGTCAGTGAGCGTATCGAGCTGCTATGAGCCCGCCATATTTTCTTTTAGTTCGATATTTGTCAACAATTGTCAGTGCATATCATCAGCCATTTCATGCAAAAACATATTTTTTCTCTTCAATAATCATGTCCAGTTTTGTTCCCGGAAAGGGGGCGAAGCGGGAGGCTCCGCTTTTTTGCTTCAATTTAAAGAAATCAACCGCTGAATTGCATCGAATGCTTGTGGAAACCTACGGCGACAATGTTCTACCGGAAACAACGTGCCGAGACTGGTTTCGCCGGTTCAAAGATAGCGTTTTCGATCTGAGTGACAACGAGCGTGAAAATCGGCGCAGGAAAGTTAAGGACCTCGAATTGGAGGCTTTTTTAGACGAGGACGATACTCAAACGCAGAAAATGCTCGCCAAGCAATTAGGTGTTTCTCAACAAACCGTTTCCATGCGTCTACGTGCAATGGGTAAGTTTAAAAAAAACGGAAAGTGGGTGCCGAATGAATTGAACGATAGGCAAATGGAGCGGCGCCAAAACACATGCGAAATCTTGCTTGCTAGACAGAAAAAAAAAAGGTATTTTTGCATCGTATTGTGACTGGCGACAAAAAATAGATTTATTTTGAGAATCCTAAACGAAAAAACTCGTGGGTTGATGCGGACCAACCAGCAACATCTTCTGCAAGACCAAATTGCTTCGGATGGAAGACGATGCTGTGCATTTGGTGGAATCAGCGTCGTATTGTCTATTATGAACAGTTGAAACCTGGTGAAACTGTCGATGGCTATCGTTATCACCAACCACTCATCAAATTACATCGTGCTCTAAATGAAAAACGACCGGAAAATCAACAAAGACATGAAAAGCTGATTTTCCTCCATGGTAATGCTCCGTCGCACACGACGAAAAAAGTTCGAAACTACTTAACTTACTCAACTGGGAGATACTACCCCACCCCGCTTATTCGCCAAATCTGGCCCCATTCGACTATCATCTCTTTTCATCGATGGGCCACTCGCTCGCTGGACAGCACTCCGATTTTTACGCAAACGTCCGAAAATGGCTTGATGGTGGGGTTTACCTCGAAAGATTAACAATTTTATTGGCATGGTATCCATAAATTACCTGAGAGGTGGAAAAAATGTATAGATAGCAAGGGCCAGCATTTTGAACAAAGTTTTCTTTGGTTGTTATAAAAGAAAACGTGTTTTTCTTGAAAAAACAGCGGATTTAAGCTTGTACACCTGGTAAATCGTCGTCGTAACGGGTCTATAGTCCATTTCGCTATTTTCGTCAACAGAATTTACCCAGCACTTTCGGGATTTAACTACCGTCCTTCGTCCTTCTGTTCTCCCGTCAAGTACCCGTTGGAGTATCCGAAGGTCGCCCAAACATTGAGCGTGGCCAGCCCATTCCACCTTCTGAAGCTTGATTAGTTTTAAGACGTCAGAGTCGTCAAATACTTCATACATCTCAAGATTGTATCTGATTCGCCATTGGTCTTCCTTTTGTTTAGCTCCCTCCTCTCGAAGGTACACAAAGAAAGCACAGCTGTCGTGGCGGCCAATATCGTAACAGATCCAGAAATGTCAGCTCAGCATCGACCAGCTGTATTGGGAATTAGCCAGGGAGACAACCCGGTTTATTTTCCGTTTCGATTTTGACCTTCCTTAAACCAGGCATGTTCAGAAAGTAAGCGATACCAATGAAGTGAAAAATGTCGATCCAAACTCCCGCCAAGTGCGAATTCCACGAAACGCCACGGCACTTATTGAACAATGAGAGCTCAAGGAGAAGAGACAAGAGTACTGCCAGAAGCCATCGTTCCAAGCAGTCGTGCTTCCGCCGACAAAGTTCAGCAGTAACAATTCACGGTATACACCTACCGATTCAAAGCAAAGCTTGATGCATTGCGATGATGCAGCCCATTCAGCTAGGACGAGTCTCTTCCTGGATTGTACACGGCGTTCACTATGATAGTCTAATGGATTGGTGTCGTCATACAAGACCCACGCATCGTTTCGATAGCCTTGATTGCAAACAATGACTACCGTTGCCGACTAAGTCTTCTTTGCCTCCATTTGAGTTGACAAATTAGGGTCGCTAGAAAACCGTTACAACTTCGACTACCCATAGTCACATATGCCCTGGATGATCTCCTCCCATCGACTTTAATATAACCCGAGGGTTACGGTTTGCATTCAATATTGGTTAGAGACTGGCACCTCCTTGAAAATTAACCGGTCGATCTTAATTTTCTGGTCTCTGCATTGAATGCTTGATACCTTTCGTTACGTTTTTATACCTAGAACAAATGCATTTGATTGTTTGCAAAGGAAACTTTTTATTGCTATTTATAGCAATTGCGTTGGAAATAGACCCAGAATGCTCGCCGTATGGATCGCGGCGATATAAGCTGGACATTCTGCAATGTGCTTTTGTACTCTGGAAAGCCAAGCGGTAGAAGACACGAATCCGATGTTGTGTTACTTCTGACGGCTACCGTAAAGCGCGGTCTCTTGATCTAGGAGCCAGTTTCTCAATGACTTCAAACTGCAAGGTTCCGGTCCAGATTAAGGAGCATCACAATTGTACAATTCTATGCACCAACGGAGATATCCTATATAATGGAGCAGGGTACTTTTTACGAGCAATTAAACGCAGTTCAGGAGAGGCTTCCAAAAATTGACATTGTGATAGTGATGGATGATCTAAATGTCAAGGTGGGCTCTAACAACACATTGCTCATGATGGAGGGATATGATATTGACGACCGTAATGAAAATTGTGGGAGGTTTGCGGATTTCTGCAGCTTCTACCATCTCGCCATTGATAGCACATTGTTTGAACGAAGAACTTGCCAGCTTGGGTCTCACCTGACCAATACCGTAGAGTAATCAGATTCATCACATTTCGATCAGCAGTAGATTTAGGAGTTGTCATCTGGATGCGTGTAACAAGAGAACCTCTGACATTTGGCGCGAATGGGGTCATCCTCTAATGGCCGCTTGTATGTTGCGTCCTCCCATTTTCGCAGGGTTGGAGAACTGCGACCCTCCCAATTTCAATATCTACCGCTTATAGGATCTAGTAGCTGCTTGCCAGTGGGAAAGCTATCTTATTGATCGAACGGGAGATATCTTAATTAATCCGGTTGAAAATATGGATGAACATTAGGCTGGCGATGAATTATTGCAAAGGTGCCTCGGCGATAATACGAAAAATTCAAACGAATCCTACAATAATTTCATATGGAAAGCCGACGATATAGCAGCCTGGATCGCGGCATGTTTATTTAAGAAAGGTTCTGGAGCATACCTTGCAATAATGGACTCTATGGACATTAGAATTGGCTACATTGCGATGGATTGGTCGGAAACTGTCGACGAAATGCGAGCATCGCAAGCAAACAGAAGAAGCAGTGAGATGCCAAAATAGGGCCGGATTCAGAAAAAAGCATTAACCATCCACGTACAACATATAACAGAGACAAAAGATCCTCAATATTCACCAGAAAAGGCAGATTAGATGTAAAAATAAAAATAATCATGGATTTTCATACTTAAATCTAAAAAACACTTTAAACACGTTTTTCTCGAAACGACCAGTAAACTTTTGAGCCTTGCGAATCGAATCCCGTTGAAATTTTTACTCTATCTCTTACAGGTGCTGAGAAAACTGTCTCCCTGTTTAAAACGCACGTTTTGGTCAACGCCCTCTACAGGAGCCAACATCAAATAAAAGGGTCCACAAAAATTGTTTCGGATACTTTTTGACAAGTATTTCAATGCGCAAAAAGATTTATGTCATTATATATAATTGTTTCCTCACAATGATTAAAAAAAGGTTTTTATTAAACCCAAAAGTCCCCTTTAAGAAGTTAAAACTATTTATGGAGGTTGTAAACTACACATTGGAAACCGGAAAGCACACTCAATAGTGGCACCACACTTTTTCACACTGCCGAAAGTGCAAACCCACAATTCGTATATCCCGGACTTGGCCATTTGATCGATTGGATCCTTGGTCGATTCTAAAGGGTTATTAACTGGTTCTTCCTGCTGATGAAAACGACGTTCAAACCATGTTTCCCCCGTTTTCATTTTAACGAAGGGGATATACGAAATTCCCCGTTTGAAGGGGGGACGGTCTTCAAATCGAAAGTAGCATAATATATCCTCCTAAATAACCACATGATTGCCAAGGAGAAAGTAAGATTGGTGAAGTACGTAAGAGACACAACGCCTGGAAATTTATAGAACACCGAAAGATGAACATCTCAACAGAAATCAAAAACTACTCCTGGCTCTTCGAATTCACCAGGAAGCGCACTCATCGACAAAATTTTAATATCCGTTCTAACGACAAGACAACTAATCAATGTGAAGGTTTAATTATTTTTTGAAGATGCTGGGAGTCCTGACTGCGCACCTGCTTGATGACGGACCGGACCATTTGGGAAGCAATTTACTTCCTCTGTGGTTCACGGACTCCTCTTTTTTGGGTTAAACACCCAAGTTTTCCAAAAACAAATACTGACGGTTTAGTCCAAGGCAGAGGCAACTCATCGGACGCTGCCTCACCTCTGCCCTGGGCGAAACCGTCAGTCAACTTTTTTGAAAAATTGGGGTGATGTGACTATGGAAATCGCCACGAAATCCCACAGTTTCCATTGCGGCCGCCAAGACCGTGCTGCCCCATCACATGTCCGAGTAAAGTGTTGTCAGATCCCACCGTGGCATTCAGATCACCCATCACGATCACAATGTCACCTTTAGGAAGCCTTCCCTGAACTGCGTTTAACTGATCCATCATTCTTCTCTAGTATATTAGAAGCACCCGTTGGTGGGTACCATTGTACAATCTTAATGATCCTTAACATAGACCGAAAACTTGTAACTAGAAGGCTGTCAAAAATCAACTCCCAGGTCGAGAGAGCGCAGTTTGCGGTAACAACCTGACACCGGATTCGCGTCTGCTACGACTTGGATTTCCAGAGTACAAAAGCACATTACCGCAAGAGACAGAGGGTTCTCTCCTGAGTCCCATTTCGTTTAGGACCAAAATCTCCAGCTTTTATTGCTGGAATTCTCACGCTAGTTGGGAAAAGCGAGCATTCTGAGGACCGTCACTACCGCTTTCAAGAAAAATGCACACAATTCAGAAACCAATCAGAGTCCGTTTTAGGTGCCCCAAGGTCGTTACGGTGAAGTCAGTCCCTATCCGAGGCGTTGTTGACGTTTCGGTAACAATAAAATTTCAAAATTTGCATATTTCTATCCCTTTTAGTCGCCTCTTACGGCAAGCAGGGAAGGCTTTGAATGTATTCTTAAGGCTCAACTTACACGAAGGTTTTGCACATAAGAAATATTGCAAATCGAAGTCCACACACCAAGAGTTCGCAAGGGATTGAATATGTAAAACTATGTCAGATACGATGGTTTTCTTAATTGATGCAACTTGGAAAGCTCCTATAACTATATAATACACTGTATTCAGTGTTCCTATTCTACACTAGGAACCGGGTTTTAATATTTAATGAGCAGTTCTAGTTACGGAAAAATTCCTCAGGAACCATTTGGAGTAATGAATAATAGAGTTTTGCCCTAGTTTCACGGTTATCCATTTTCTTCTCTGTTTCGATTTATAGCTATTACGTACGTTCATCAATGATATCAGTTGAAAAAGGTGCGTGTTTAGTTTGTCTAGTTCAATAGGTCCTTTAGTATTTACTAATTGGAATTGTCTCCAGGACAGAAGGTGGAGAATACTTATATATTTTCTACGTTTCCCGAATAGAATACAGGTCAGGTTTTATACGGGCTACTTTAATGCCTAATTTTCCATTTTTAAGCCGAAGAGAAAGAAGCACCTCATGAGGATTTTCGTGGTGCTGGACGAAACCATCTGATAATCAGCAATGATCGAATAATATCCCTGTTTTTTAAAACAATTCATAGGCGTCTACTCCAGCAGTTAGCTGTACGCTTAGGACTCCAATCGAATACCTTATACTTGAAAATTTGATTTGATCCCTTAAAAATAATGCAGAAAGTCAGGTCGATTTTTTACCATGTCCTTTTCAAAGATAATACAGGATACAGTTTCATTAATAATTTATGACTAGATGACTAAGATGACTTTCGGGCGGCTCCATCAATCCTGCCGATGTTGATGTCGAATAGTCTTGAGAGTGATCCTGCTGCTTTTATCTTGCCTCGCACATTGGTCAGGATCAGCCTAGTCAGTCTTATTAATTTCGGCTGGCCGATATTCTGGCTGTTCAGTAGTTCATCAAAGTACTCAAGCCATCGTTCCAATATGCCCATTCTGTCGGAAATCAGATTTCCCTTTGTCTCGGCAGGGATGCTCAGAGGTGGCGGCGAGGAAAATGAGGCGGCAACCCTATCGGCCAAACCAAAACCAAAAGCAGATCGAGAGTGCACGATGCTTTTTGCTCTTTCTTTGCGCTTAATAGATTCCAGCCTACGGGGGCACTTAGAAAAATTGGCAGGGTGACCCAGTTGGCCGCAGTTTGCACATTTGAGGGGTGCCGCCGACTCCTTTTCGGCGTTGTCTTCTACATTCGAACGGGGGCAGCTAATCTTCCAGCTAATCCGTTGATACAGTAGGATATTTTTTGTGACTATATTGGCGTCTGCGTCAGAGTTGAAAGTCACACGGAAGAGGCTGAGATTGGTGTCATTGGCTCGTGACCACTGGGTGGAAAGCCTAGTTACTCGGACAGGTGTGATCTGCGTTAGCTCCTTGATTTCCGAAACCACGTCTTCGGGAGTGAACTCATGGGGGGAAGAAATGGCGTTCCAATTTGGTGATCTTAATTAAATGTATTAGTTTCCTATGGGTATTGGGACAAGTGAGGCGGACTTTGAGCCTGTCGGCCGGTAGGTTGGTAATTCCAAATGTGGCATTTTTGTCTATGTTCTTTATTACAAGGCCCAGTGCTCTGACAGTCAATCCATTCAAGAAAATCGGGGGAAGAAAGCTAATTCTATTCTTATCTTTAACTGGAATGGCCGTGTTAGCGGATTTCGGGGTTCCGGGACGTGCGTGCGTTGCTTCGGGTAGATGCTCGTTGTAAGAGAGGAGATAAAATCGGTTTTTGTTCGCTGGGGCCTCGTTGTCCGAGATGCCCGAGTCTGTTTGTTTCCGGTTGAAGACAGACTTACCAGACGCAAGTTTGCTCCACCACCACCCCAGAAGTGATCAAATGGAGGAGTTGTGTGGAGATATTAGAATTGCCCAATCCATGGCCGACGGCAGTGTAAGTTGGTTCCGCGTCTTTTACACGCTGTAGTTTCGTGTCCCTCGAGTAAGGATGAGTTTGTACCGGCTTCATTTTGTTAACGTGAAGTCACGGTTATTAAAACTCTAATTGTCACTGTTTTACCGTTAAATAAACCGTTAATCAAACACGGCTAAACAATTGAATAACGATGATCGTAAACTTGGCAACAGCGCACAAGCCCGATCTGAACAGTCGAGAGCAATCGTCCGGACAAACCATTCGCTTCGGCGGACACAAGCGAACAGCCTGCTGTAGATCATAATTTTGCACTTGGTCCAGTTGTCCAATAGTCGGAAATTCGCGCTTCCAAACTCCCGTATGGTTATTTCATAGATGATTACTACAACAAAATGAACCAGCTGTTCAGTGAATATATAGAATGTCCTTTGACATGTGCAAATAAACTTTCACTACGAACATTCCGCATCCGCATGGTATGGTCACTAGCCATTTCATCCACAAATGAAATGAAACTTCACTAGATATGAGCTGGTTAAGAACTGTGTTGAAGTGTTCTTTCCATCTCTTCTGACGAGGAGTGCACCGGTAACGTCCATTGAAAGATTTGTGACCGCATGCAAGTTCTTTCCTGATGCGGCATTCACTTCTGAAATCATTACCTTCTGTAGCATCTTCCGCTTTTTTGAAAAGCGCAATAACAAATTCCCTATTGTCATGATATTTCACTCGGTATCGGAAATCAAGCACGTCACACCCGCCATCACTCGCAATGGTCAATAAAGCCTGCAATTTCTTCCATTCATCGATATTCTCGGGCCGGTTACTCAGTGTATTTGGGGTCCAATCAAGAAGATAGCTCTCCTACTTTCGAGACCGGTCGATATTAAACTTGAGGGATCGCAACTCTCCTGCGGTCGATGTCAGCGCATGGCACTAGACAATTATAATGTTCCTTAGCGTCGGCCGGAATCTTGCAGTCAGAACTCTGTCACCAACCGACTCTCAGATCAAGAGAAGGCTCCTTGCGGTGGTGGTCAGAAACAGTCCGACACCTGATTCTCGTCACTCAGCTTTCCAGAATACAAAATCCCATTGCCACAGCATAATTGACAAGAGGAAGGGGAATTCGCTTCAAATACCCACCAACTTACTTCGATGGGAACCAGCTTATATCGCTGGAATTCTCGCTCAAGTTGGAGAAAACGGGCATTCCGGGGACTCTCCTCATCGTTGTCGAGAAACGTGCGTACATTCCAGAAACCAATCATAATTTGTTTTAGATACCCAAAGGTCTTCGGTGTGAGATCAGCCCCTGACCGAGGCCATTTTGACATTTTGGTAGCAGTAAAGCTTTAAAATTTACAGGTTGCTAGCGCACAAGTTTCTACCTCTGCTAGTCGCCTCTTATGAAAATGAAAAAAAATGGAAGACTTGATGTATTTTTAAGCCCCAACCCAAGTTCTTTCAGTTAGCGCCGCTAACATAAATTGTCTTTTATCAAATAAGAAAAAGGTAAGTCAGCTACTTGCGTACTGATGTGGTAGCCGTTGTTTTGAATCATCAGTTTCTATCAGTGGCGCCCATGATGTGTCAGCACCTTCAGTGAACGCCCTCGTCAACGATGCTCAACGGGTCGCCTACAATACGGAGTGTGACGTTCCCGAGGTGCCCGAGTAAGTAGTTCTGATCCCCTAGCTGGCAATATACCTGCGTCCTAGGTAGTAGCCTTGAAAAAGCCTCTCGATGAAGAGCGAACCGCGAATGACCAGTACACGTCGGGAGACACTGAGAGTCCCCGGCACTTGGTATAGACTGGTACCGTTGTTGCTTGTCTTAGCGGGGCTCTGATTGTGGTCACAAAATCAATCCGTGTCTTAAGAGGACCGTATCACGACAGGTGCCTACGTAAAACACCATGGGCTTCACTTTGTCTCGACAGGATGAGCATCGAGATGTATGAGGCTTCATCCTGCTGACTTGTTGATAAAACTTGCGCGCCTGGTGCGGTTGCTCATTGTATGCAGCATTCTTCCGTTCTGTTGCTAGCTTACATTCATCGTCAAACCACCCGCTCCAATTTTTTCTGCGGCTGGGGCCAAGTATCTTTGTGGCCGTATCAATGATAACGTTCTTCAGGTGATTGTGAAGATCATTTGTTGATGCTTCATCTCCAGGATCTCTGTTGACTGCGGTTATTGCGGCATCCATTTCCCTGTTTAAGGTGCCGCGGAGGGCATACGCGTAACTTAAATGAAGTGGCGTTCCATAGCTGACGTTCTTTGTGATCGATGCAATAATGAACGTCTCAAATTCAAATTTTATCATAGTGTCGCCCAACCTGTCGCCCTCTATATTTCTGAGTGCTAGCCGACTATCAAAAACAACGAATTGCGCTTCGCGGAAAAGTAGACAGATATTTCGACCGATAAAAAACCCCGTTTTTGGTCAAGACAAGCCTACCCGACTTCTGAACGGGATAAAGGCTCAAGAAAAAGAAGGAAGATGCCGTTTTAGGAAGATGACCTCCAAAAACCATGTCTGAAGAGGCAAGTGAAACTTCAGTTAAGGATATGATCCGTCGTAGATTGTCTCTCCCCATTGTGACATTCGAGATTAAAGTATTATTTCAAGCGCTAAAGAATAGAAAATTCATTTATCATAAACACACAGGTGGTAAGTCCTCCTTTATATCATTTCCTAAGAATTTCATAAACTAAGGTCATTTAATTTTGAAGTCCAACCAGCAAAAGTAAACATTTTTCAAACTCGTGATTGTCTTATTTTTAACGCTCGTCTGATGATAAATTACAAAATAAATCGTTCGAAATAGCCCTTCCCGTTCATGTAATATTTATCTGATTACCCCTCGTTGTCAGCTAGTTGAAAAGATGTTAATTTCGATTTTATTAACTTTTTCTTTTTCATTCAGTTGACATCGAACAGAATCCACCCACTCAAGTACACACGCAAAATTCTATTTCTATCTCCAAATCTTTGTAGCAGTAATTTGACTGAATTATCCAATTTACTGAACATTAATATAGAAATGTAGTAATAACAATAAACAAAAAATTAATCCAAGCAGCCGGCGGGGATCAACTATTTTTAACTTCGCAGCGGGTCCAAGGAGCGAATTAAATTAAAAATCACCAAACATTTCAGATATCAGTTTTTAGAGATGGACATCTACATTTGCTTGACGAATCCAACGCTAACAGAATGATAGCATAGCTGGGAAGGAATTAATATAAAAATTCGATTAAGAACTCAGTTCGCGTTCATTTCTATTTCCATTACTTCGAAATATTCTGACAATCGCCTGGATATGAGCTCGCGTGATCTAAAATCATTTATCGGTTGAATATGAGATGAAAGTGCGTAGATACTTTCGCGAGGAGCATATGCATGTCTTGAACTATTTATTTATCTTCAAAGAATTCAGTTTAGACAGTTTTTAATTCAAAGTGATTGAAGCAATTGTTGCTGCCAATCCAAACAGATGCCAGTCTGGTATTTGGAGGGATACTAATACCCCGAGCATAACGAAAATTTCCCAAATGACCTTCACAAAATTTTCCATAAACTGGGACCTGGCTCGCTCAGATACGAGAGTTTAGATCTGGGAATGGCGAATCTGTCATTGTGATGGCGCTTGTCACGAGTGCTTTTTCGAAATAATAAAATAATTGAACGATGAATATACTCCAAACCAAATAATCTGACTTTATTTTTCATTTTTCTTTTTTTTTTTTCGAAATGTTTTTCGCAGCAAATTTTAGAATTTCAAAAATATCTAAAGCAGTGTATCGACCCAGTTCATGTTTATCGTAGGATTTCGTTCTCTCATTGCTCTAAACTGAGCAAGACGCTACACATCTGTGTTCACCAATCTTCGTGATTGACATCTGGAGTGTTTTGTTTATCAACAAAAACTTTCGGAACTTCAACAATTAACTTAGGAGCACAAGAGTTTTGTAATGTATCATCTGATTTTGAAAGAAAAGCTAAAAGGGAGACGAAATTCATGAATGAATGACTTCAAATAAAGATTTCAGTTGACACTTTTCATAAACAGAACCAATTGATTTGATGTGCTAATGACAATCATTTTGAATTCAGTTTTGCGATCATCAATGAGATGCAAAAGGAATTCCTTAGTGTTTGCCTTTTTTTCCCACGATTTTGTTGATTCATGCCTGGGAACTCTTTTGGAAGATATATTTTGCAATTCAAATTGCGAAAACAAACTGGTAGATACAAAAATAGATGCATGATTTGGATACGTCTATGGTGCGAATTTGCGGAGACAAAAATAATTTCCAAATACGGAATAGAAATAAAAAATCTGAAATGTAGCTTGGACGAGGTAAACCAGATGTAGTTATCTCCTTTTTTGCAACTAAGGCTCCAACATGGAAGTAGCAACTAAATGTGGGTGCATTGATGAGCTCTACAATTGACGTCAGCTTTATAGACCTTGAATGCTGATCCGTTACTTTCAGTATGATGCACTTTGTTTTATTTATAGAATTGGCAAAGCAATTACAACTGGATATGGACAAGTTAACAAGAAAAAACCATATCTCATTCGAATGACGTAGTTCAACATCTTTAACGACTAAGATACCCTGACAAACCTTTCTAATCTTCCTTTTTAAATAGGAGATGTGGACCACCCTAAAATTCCCATATTAAGGAGACGGATAACACTAGCATCTCTTTGTTTCTAACCCTCAAACGCAACCTTAAGATTATCTTGGTCTTATTTCCAACCAACTAGTTAAGGTGAGGTAATAACAAGCCTAAAATATAATAAAATATGCAAGTCTGGATACTTTTTATTTAGACAGCACACTGTGCAGATATCCAATATAAAAGTATGTTGAATTATTGAAATGTCTTTTTCCTCACGTACGAAGCCTAAGGTGAAGACATTGAGATGCGACGAACTCAAAATATAAATTGAAAACCTCAAATGCTTTTTACTGATCAGGGAATATGTATTTTTCCCATTTCTCCTTCGTTTGCTGTTTAAAGCATGATTCGAAGGATATGGGGAACATCATATATGTATATAGTAAACAGCGAAGGACCGACTGAATACATCAATCTAAAAATAAAGTTATTTTCCAAGGAAAATATATTCGTCGAATGAGTCCAAGTTTTTTGCGAAATCCAATATTGATCCCTCGAAAAAAGACCACAATAGACAATGAACAATGAAGGGAACGCAGAGACTAGCAAGAGAACGTTTCTTCTTTTCTTTTAACCTTTGTCTCTTTCACAAGCGGAGTCGACCCGTCGTGATCGGCTGCGCCATTTTGTAGTCCAATACAACATCTTCCTCTCCATTACCGTAAGACGCCGTTCATTGTCTTTTATAGTCAGCCAATACTCAGAACAATAGAGGGCGACAGTATGATATTTTTTAGATTTTAGACATTCGTTGAGACGTCGATCACAAAGAACACCACTTGTGGGACGCCAATTAATCCAGGTTGCGCCAATACGTCAAGCAATTTCATAATGCAGTTCTCTATTGGCTGATGGCATTGACCCGAGATATTTAAATCACGCAGTTCAAGGCTGGTCACTGAACTGGTTAACAGAAATTCTGTTTTATTCAGATCCAATCTTTGACCGTATTACATGAGGCGATCATTCCATTTTTGGATAAGTTGCTCGAGATCAGCTTTGCGTCTCGTAAGACTCTAGGAAAACATCATTTGAATAACGCAAGAGAACGTTTAAGATGAGCATTAAATTTTAGAAAAAAAAGTAAGGCGTAACAAAACTATCTGCAAGACAGCCTACCCTAAGAACAGAAACTCACGAAGTTTCAGGGGTGACCTCAGCCAAGAAAGAGGGATCCAGTGAAACTCAGCTCATCAGAGATCCTTTTTCGCTGCATAGCACATGTTAGCTGTATGAGACAGTATTTCCCATTGCAATTCATCAACTTTTTCAAGTTCATTTTACGCGATAAATTTTGGAAAAAGGACATCAATGATTTCCTCAACAGATGAGAAAAATGCCGGAAGTTGCAAACTTTTAACGAGTAAGCTAATCTCTTTACTGTTTAAATTGAACTAAGAGCGTGGACATATTTGAACCATGTGCCCGAAAAGGCGTACTCCTAGGCTTCGCTACGGATTTCAAAACTTTCAGGGTTTAGATACCTGAGGAGTACCGAGTAGAAATGCTCGTGCGATGTACAATTTTTGAAAACGCTTTTGAGACGTAGGAAATAAACCTTTGACATCATATTGAACAAAAGCGACTTTGCAAGCATGCTTTGAGCAAGCACGATCCTTTCCAGAGCTTTGATGTGAACCCGGCTAATATCCCTCATGCGATTCCAACTCCCGAAGTTTCGATGCAGAAAGACCGATAAAAGTTTCAGTTCCAGTCTCTAATTAAGGAAGGACCAATTGATGTAGATGCTGGATGGCAAATTTTGATCGATATTAAAGAACAATGATCGGAAGATCAGTCAAGAAGTCGAATAGGAATAAATATGAGACCGATAATTTTATAACTAAACGGAATACCATGGAAGTGACAAAGGGACTTTGCCACCATCCTGGAATGGATTATGGAGAGACTTTCGGTCATGTGACGCATTTTAGCTCTATTCATCTTACCATGGCTCTCCCGGCACAAAGTGGGATGCACACAAAAGTTTCGACATCTCCACTGCACTCCTGAACGGGATTATTAAAAAGGAAATTCGTATAGAGGTCCCAGAATGCACTCCTTAGACATATTGGATAGATTCAAAATGTCGTCATGCCACACAGTTAGTAAACCACTTAACCCAAGAATAGAGCTCTCGGACGCAGATGCTCGGACAAATTAAGATGGGCCGAAGAAAAAGGGCCGTATGTGCGTTTATGCATTTATCAGTCACAAGTTGCTTTGAGATAGCGCATGTCACTTTTGTAGCAGTCACTGATAAGCTTTGAAGCGAGTGAAGGTATATCACACTTAGGTATCACTTAGAGCTGGAAGGTGTAATCTGGCGCCCTAGGTCGATGCTGATTGGCCCATGTGCATGCATGACAGAAGATCATACGCCGAGTATTTCTTCAGAATGAATGGGGGTTCCTATTTTTTCCTAACACCCCATCATCGATACCGATTTGTGTATCACAATATTCGTAGCGAAATTCAGTCGTTAATAAACCCCTCACTAAAACATAACCAAGATTCTTCATCACATTGTCACGTCTGGACCACCCGTAGCAGAACGGCCAAGAAGACCCTTTCCTGAAAAATTAAAAGAGGCAAAGACACAGTTTCAGTATTTGGTGAGCAGAAACTATTGTCGACCGTCAAACAACCCATGGTCCAACTATTTGTTTCAACGCAGCCACAAAGCGCGAGACATATCCCATGAAACATACTGAGGATATTTATTTTGAGAACGAAGCAGAACACGAGATACATGTTCGTAGTTTGTTCAAGCGTCTGGAGGAATGCGTTGTGCCAAACATGACAAAATATGTGTTTGACATCGCGGATATCGAATACCTACTTAAGCACTAGAATCGCGCGTTTAAGGCATCGATAATGTGTCACAAGAACAATCTGGATTGAGTTTATCTATTGCTGACCATTTTATTAGGACTAAGTTGCGCGCGAGCTGCGCAGAGTTGCTATATGAAACGACATTAACGTTACGAGGCGAAATCTTTGTGGACGACAAGACACATAGCCACCCACAGTGGTTTGCCATGTGATACGTGAACTACAACCGACACGAATCCTGAATCGAAAGAAAGGAACTCCATTTATTTTCAAGGAGCTCAAATCGTGGGCGAATGTGCATTGCCCTTAACGAAAAGTCATCTGTCCGAAAAGTAAACCACTGACATTCAACTCATCAGCGCGTTCAACAATAGTATTCGCAGCAATTGCAGAAGCGAACATTCACCGCAACTCGCCTTCTACATCAATGCGGCGAGTTTTTAGAAACTCATTTTGACACCAGAAGTAGTTGTCAGCACCCGAAGACTCCTTCATCCAAGAGGGAGTGATATAGCGACCCAACGTGGTAATAAACAAGCATGGCAACGCACTGTAGCGTTAAACACCATGACTCTCTAAATATCTTTAAATCGAAGCAGTCTCTCTCTTCCAATTGCAGCTATTATAAAAATCCTACGAAGGTTGTTTAAAAAATTAGGTTCCCGCATTTTTTTCAGGCACAAAACATTTTTATTTGAAAAAAAAACGAAAAGACCATTAGAGCCATGATGATATTTAAATTTTTTAAATAGTTTTTTCTTCGCATTTATTCTGACGGGTAATCCATTTTTGCATTCTCAAAGAAATCCGCCGCCAATCCGTTGAGGAACCGTCTTACAACTCGTCGTCCATCTTGAAATTGTTGACCGCCTAGGTGTTCCTTCAACTTCGGAAACAGATGCAAATTGCTGGGTGGAAAGTCAGGGTTGTAAGGGGGATAGACAATGATTTCCCAGCAAAATCTCTCGTTTAACTCCTTCGTTTGTTACGAGACACGCGGACGTGCATTGTCGTGGTGCAGTCTTATGCCTTTGGTGAGTTTTCCCCAACGACGATTTTGGATTGCCCTCCTGAGCTTTTGCAGGGTCTCGTAATAACTTGTCGAGTTTATTGTCGTCTCTCTAAGCCTAAACTCTATAAGCAGTACACAACACCGGTTCCCAAACACCGTTGTTATGACTTTTCCTGCTGACAGGTTCTGCTTAAACTTCTTTGGTATGTTTCCATTGGCGAGATTGTTGTTTTCTTTCCAGAGTAACGTAATGGCGCCACGTTTCATCCACCGTAACAATGGAGTCGTCTAAGAAGTTTTCAGTCTTCTCGTTGCATTCACTCAAAAACTCCTGAGTACGGTTGACGCGCCGCTGTTTGTGGATTTCGGAAAGCATTTGCGGCAACCAGCGGGTACACACCTTATGGTAGCCTAGCTTTTCTTTCAAAATCCTGTCAACCGAAGATTTTCAGTAACTCTCTGGAACATCTGCTTTAGGACACAGGATTTCAAGTTTAGTGCTTCTAGCGGGATTAGAAGGTTAACACTGGTGGCAGATGCTGGTCTTTAATAAGTGAAATTGTGAATGTAAAAATGGCAAATTACAGAATATAGATATTGGGCGGTAAAAATGACAAATAACGTTCAGTTCGCTGTGTTACATTTCGGTTTCAATTTTAGTGCCAGTGATTGCTGACAGACTTGACCATATGGAAGCATCCAAAGAAATTATGTACGCCACGATTTCGGATGTTAGTATTGACCTTTTCTTAGTTTTTTCTGGTGTCGGAAAGAGCTCCGTGCAGGGAAGTTAGCGGAATTAAGAGCGGAAGATTCGCTTGATTTTCCGCACTCAAGATTGTGCAGCTGACCTACTTGACGTTGCTCGGCTGATCCGTGCCCTGGACAGTCCGCCGTTGGCTTCGTCTAAGACCGGTACAGGTGTGTGCTCGACGGAAGTGTGTCTTCAATCTACTCATAACTCATAACACAGAAATAATCATCGGCACAGAAGGACTTGCGAAGAACTGTTTAGTCACTCTTTTAAACGGTTTACATGGTTTATTTTACTTTTTTTTTGATGATTTATTTTATTGTTATTTATCTCTGATTATATTTTTCCTTTCTGACATTGTTCTTGAATCCTGAATACAGTGTACCATGAAATCTAACTAGATTCCCTTGATTTGAGGACTTCCTTCCTTTCGCCGTTAGTCCCTGCAAAGCTCTCACACATAGGGACATCCTCCAGAATAATGGCCGGAGGGTGTCAAAGAAGAGAGGAAACCTCAGAGGCCGCACTTCAATTACCGTCTGAGGTAGAAGAAACAGGGATCGAGACTGTGATTCGTCGTGGATCTCCCCTCCTCGATCGCGCCGCTTGGGTCCATCGTTTTTTTTAATTTGATTTTTCAGGTTTTAGTTTCTGTTTTGTTTTAACTCGTTAGATTTACGGCGAATCCCTATAATTGTGTGATTATTTTCGGACCCACGCGCTTGTATAGACATGTGAATTTTGTATAATGACACGTGAGGAATCGTAGCGCTCAAAGAACCCCCCACAGTTCCGAGCCTGGCTAGCACAGAGGCGTCCAAGCACGTGTCGACCGAGCGCGCCGATGGAACTTCAATATTTGCGGGCAGACGTTCACGATTAATTTCGCCAACTATTTAGGTTTTTGGGATAGCTCTTCGCTTTAGGGCGTTTTCGGCCATTCAGGATGGTCGTCTGATCATCGCAAACCAAATTAGTCATTACACAACTTTAAAAGGTATACCCGAATTGTCACATACACATGGCTCTCAATATCTAACTGGACAATGGACTAGTAATGGCAAGGTTTCCTTGAGTGCAGCTATAACTTTATAATCTATGGGAATGCCATTTGGACAACATAATCCTGGTAGCTCTCCAGCGAAGTTATGGTTCGTCTGGTGACTACATCAACACTGATTTGAATCAGGTCAGTAAAGTTCAACGACAAGAATTCACACCGGCTTTCCAAACGAATCTTCCATGCTGGTTGTAATATTTGAGGATTCTATATACCCTTTTTAAAATTTGTTTCTAAACTCAGCAATGACCCTGAATAGATAATGAAGAATAATGCTTGAGCAGATAATGGAAGTACTTCTTGCGAAGTAGAGGTGTGTTCTCCCCCATCGACTATGTCGTTTTGTTTCTTATTACTCAGCAATTCATTCATAAGATTAGCACCTGAATTTGAAGGGCATCCGCTCGAAAATTGCGCTCAATTGATGGAGCTCTTTGATGCATGAAGATTATCTGAAATAGCCAATAGAGCACCACAGCAGCAGGTAACCAAAGCAATGACCTCTGTCATAAACTCCAACCAATTAGCGGCTGGTGACTTGGATTTTCCGTACTTGAATTCTAATTTTATGTGCTTCATATTCTGACAACCTTATACGTGTCACGTACGTTTTATTATTGGCAGAAACAGGGGAGATGGGACCATCTTTGAATATCTATCAATTCAAAATACAAAAATTTTGGCAATTCATCATTCCATTAAAAATGAAAGTGAACCAGAAACTTCAATCAAATTTCTAAAAATAAATCCGCTTTGTTTAATAACTCACAAAAATGAATTATTTCCTGGCGCAATGAACCGCCCAATTGCTCAGAGAATTCCGCATCTGAAACTGCCACCAAATCCCAATACAAAAACATATAATTACCACCGAGGAGGGGTGGAAATATCTTTTCACAAACAGAAAAATTGTAATAAAATTGGCGTAATGACAGCATGGATGCTGTCTCTCCGAGGTGCGCCTGACGCTTCAATTGGCGTTAACCAGCCATTCGCGTACATTTAACGATAGTTTATTAATAGCAAACGCAGAATATGCGAAAAATAGAACAAAAAAATAGACAACATGCAAAAAATACCAAAAAATAGAATAAAAAAGAACAACAGCAACAAACAAAATAAAAATAAACACTAAAAGAATTATTGGCAGACATTTCCCACTTGAAATGCAAAATGCGCGAAATAAAGACAGCGAAAAAAAAAAATCAGATAGTCCAGAGCGGAGAAAAAATATTAGCACGTAAAAATAAACAGATTCAGTATGGCACGGATGCACGTACTCGTACGACTAAGTATGTAAACTCCCATTCCCACCCACCACAAACATAGGATGGCATGGGGTCAAGCTAAAAAAAGTGCGAAATTTTGCAGGGAGGCCTTTACTCTTTACTTAATGCGATTTATCTATGTCGACAGGAAATACTGTCTTGAATGGAACAAAATTTCAAAAAGAGGCTAAGCAAAAGTCAAGGAGAGATAAAGAACGAAGTTTTCGTCAAGGCTGTTTCGTAGATGTTCTGTGATTTTATTACTTGGAGCCGATTTTTTTCGGGGTCGGTCCCCATTTTGATATCAATTTTTTTTATATATCTGGATCTGTAAGTGGATTTTGGGGAAGAGAAAATATCTGAATAGACTGTCCGGTCTGGATTTAATCGTTGGTGATGTAAGACTTATGCGATTCGATTGTTGAGTGTTTTATTGGGCCTTTAGATCGACCAGATGTACCTCAAATCGAGAGAGCTCCGAACTCAAGGGAGCAGCGAATAAAATTTCTTTCGCGAATGAATCAAAATATTTTAATAGTTGATGACTCCCTGTAAACAACTTTATTGAAACAACTTCCGCCGAACATGCCGATGAATCACTGTCACACTGTCCAGGCTACATGAAAACCAAAAACTCTGACCCACATAAAATAAAATCCTCTCAACAGTATGACCTTCAAATCTGTAATAAAAACAGTATCCGAAGCAATAATTCTGAACTTCCCTCTCGAATTTGTCAGAGATTCTAAATTCAATGCCTTCCAGTTTCCCATGTGTCACCATGAGTTCGAATGACAACTTTCCCAGACGATTCAGAACAAGGAAAAGTTAATGCGCCACTCGGAGAACATTTAATAACTCTTTGTTCGACTTCCCTTATGCATTGAGGACTTCAAAGTGAAAGTCTGTAATTAGAGCGCAGACCGTATATGTCATTCCAACAAAGGATGCACGCTGGGATAGTTATGAATAATGGAATTACGAACTCAGAGAGAGTGAGGTAGTTCCTGGTATTTATCTTTGCGTCTGGTATTTGCTGAACTTTGACATCAAGGGTTTGCTTTTATGGCAAATTAGTTCATAGCGTAAGACAATTATTTGAAAAGCCCACACTTGAATCTATTCCATAAACATACCAACTTCACTTTAGCTAGTACTTTGAACCTAACACAAAGATATGTAATGAGAGTTTGGGACTCCATTCTTATCTGAAGGTAATCTGTGGGTTAGTTTCTCATTTCAAAGAAAGAAAGGACTGCCCTGGGCTGTGATCAACTACGGGTTAAAATCCTCGGGAGAATACTGTAGAAAACTTTTCTACCGTCGTAACTTACATGCCATGATTCACTTTTCTTGGGTAATACACAACCCGGCGTCCACTCATCGCTTCTTCTTCTTTTGTCAGTCTTTTTCCCGTTCAGAAGCGGGGTCGCTTCGTCTTCTTCGATTCCGCCATTTTGCTCGGCCAAAGTCATCGTTGTGTGCCCTACTTTCAGTCATTTTGCATCGACTGCAAAGTTCAGACCAATCTTGACAAATCAGTTCTCATTACATGTCCATACCACCTCTGCCAAGTGCTCTAGGGTGACAAAGCAGCAACCCTGTCGGCTAAATCAAGACCAAGTGGCCGAAGAGAAACTCCACGTGGTGGCACCGAGAAACCTGAAGTGATGCAGGTTGATGCAGTAGACGAATGCTCCAGCGCCTAGTTCGCCCAATCAGACCCGAGTCTATACGGGGACCCATCTGGAGTCGTTTTGGCCACAAACCCTAACCAAAGGCTATCGGGTACAATGGGAATCGGGATAACCATCTGAGTTCACATGTCTCAGGAGAATATCTGGAGCATGTGCTCTCATCCTGATTATTAGCAATTGGATAGTGGGAGCATCATGAGGGTTGTGGTTTTGTCCAAGCGAACAGGGACTTTCGAGCATCAAGGGTGGAGTTGCGCTCACAACTCGGGTATGGCTTCTATAAGGCCTACAAATAAGTTCTGTCGGTTTTCACAATAGATGGCGTAGCTTGTTTTTTATTCCATTGATGCACATTTCCAAACATTCATCGAAAAGCTACTGTCAATAGGCACAAACGTCAGTATAAATTATTTAATTGAAGTGTAAACAACAATACTTTTTTCATCAACGAAAATGGCCAATTTTGTACCAAATAATGTGTTTTTGCGGGGAGTTCTACTTCATTATTTCAATATGAAGAAAAAAGCAACCGAAAGTCATCGCATTTTGGTGGAAGTTTATGGTGACCATGCTCTATCTGAGCGAACGTGTTAGAGGTGGTTTGGACGGTTTAAAAGTAGCAATTTTGACTTGGAAGACGAAGAGCGCGCCGGACGGCCAACAATTTTTGAAGATGAAGAACTTGGAAAAATACTTGGAGTCACTCAGCAAGCCATTTCCCACCGTTTAAAAGCAATGGGAATGATCCGAAAGGTCGGAAATTGGGTTCCGTATGAACTGAAGTCAAGAGACGTCGAACGCCGTTTTTTCACGTGCGAACAACTGCTCCAGCGACAAGAAAGGAAGGGTTTTCTGCATCGAATAGTTACTGGCGATGAAAAGTGGATCCATTACGATAATCCCAAGCGTCGGGCAACGTGGGGATACCCCGGCCATGCCTCATCATCGACAGCCAAAGCGAATATTCATGGTGAAAAGATCATGCTGTGTATATGGTGGGCCCGGCTGGGTGTGGTATACTATGAGCTGCTAAAACCGAACGAAATAGTCACGGACGAACGAAACGGTCACGGGCAAACTCTACTGACGTCAAATGATGCGTTTGAGCCGCGAACTCAAGAAAAAACGGCCGCAATACCGGCAAAGGCATGATAAAGTTATTTTGCAACATGACAATGCTCGTCCACATGTTGCACAGCCCGTTAAAACATATCTATAATAGAAACGTTGAAATGGGAAGTCCTACCCCACCCGCCGTACTCTCCAAACATTGGTCCTTCCGATTACTATTTGTTCCGGTCGATGCAACTTGGCCTGACTGACCAGCACTTCTCCAATTACGACGAACTCAAAAAATGGCTCGATGAGTGGACAGCGGCCAAGCCGGCCAATTTTTGGCGCGATGGTATCTATGAATTGCCTGAAAGATGGAAGAAAGTTGTGGCTAGCGATGGACAATACTTTGAACAATGAATGTATAACCAATTTTTCACAATAAAGCTTCAAATTTAAAAAAACCGACAGAACTTATTTGTAGGCCTTATAGTTCGGCAGCGATTTAGGTATATCTTGGATCCATCGGTATGTATCGCTCAGTATAGACTAGTACCCTTGTTGCTTGTCACAGCGTGGCTCTGATTGTGGTCACAAAATCAATCCGCATCATAAAAAGATCGTGGCGTTAGGCCTAAACGGCGTGAATTCATGTTGAACCACCCGGACGTAATCATCTCTCGCAATTTTCCATGATCGGTGCAAATCCATATCGATCTTGAATGTTCTCATTTCGGATGTAATCATGGCGTGTTACGCTCCCGATGCAACGCAACATTTTCCACTCTATTATCGCGGTGCGGCGTTTATAATCTTTTATAGTCGGCTAGTAGTCAGAACAAACGGCAACAGGGCAGATGGCATTACAGTAAATTCTGAATCTGAGATGTACGATCACGAAGAATACAAATTATGGAACGCCACTTCACCCAAGTTGGATATTTAAACAGCTCAGTTCTTCGCAAGTCGCTGACACTGACAGCGATAGTACCTGTTTCATTGGGATCGATCGACAAAAATTCTGTTGCTCGAGCCTATCTGGAACACTAGGCATCTGCATAGAGCAGTGTGTAGGGAGCTGGACATTGAAGTCCTGTGTGACAGTGTCCATAACAAGAACAAATAAAAGTGGTGAAAAGGCTAAGCGCCTCAACACCGACGGAGGCACGAAGAACTTTTCATATTCCTTCGGATCGCGGTAGAGCAATTTAACCCAGTGCATGAGATCTTCTGGCATTTAGTGTTGCCGCAGAGCATATCAGATGAATTCGTATGGCACACGTACAAACGCCTGCTCTAGATCGATAAATGCAATGTATAGAGGGCGTTGAGAAGCATCTGTGTTTCTCCAGGAGCGACCGGCAGCGTGCGTTACGAAAATTGGTTGCCAAAAATGCATTCAAACTTCTTCATAGTAGAGCAAACGAACTGCATGGTCATTTGCACGACAAGAATTCCAAGGAAAATTCATTCCACTGAAAAAAGACCATTGTTACCACGTTAGACTGGGTTCACTGGTGGTAACAATCCTTCGCAATGCACACAAACTCTTTCAGCTCTCCTCCCTCCTGAACTTTAACAATTACGAAGATAACTGAAGACTAGTTTTTGTCTGACTACCATGTTCCTACCTGCAGGTGAATGAGATGATGCCGGACTTTCGACGCAAGCTTGATCCTTTGGAGGACATTATCTTGGGCACGTATGAGCGGATCATGGTCGAAGGTGACTTCAATGCCAGGCCACTTGAATAGGACATGCCTCACTCAGACTCCAGAGGGAAACGAATTCTCGAAATGGAGGCGAGAACAGGACTGGTAATTTTAAACACCGGATCCACCTCAATGTTCCAGCGCCCAGGTTGCGAGGGAAGCATTGTAAGCATTGTAGCATTGCAGATATAACCTTCGCGTCGGAGTCACTAGTGGACGGGTGACGCGTTCTGGAAGACTTCTCGGCAAGTGACCATCAATACATTGCTTTCGAAGTGGTAGACACAAACTCTCGGTGAGCGCCACCCCGGCGCTCTTTGTGTGCATGAAACATTGCGGAAGTGAACACCGGGAGGTTTGTTGAAACTTTTGGAACAGGTGGAGCCGTGGTGAAGGGTACTCTTGGGGGTGGTAGCGCTGCAGCTGACACTGTCGTAAATTCAGTTATGAACTTGATAATGATGGCCTATGGAGCCTCCATACCCAGGAGGATATCGAGACGTGGCAAACTTTTTACGTATTGGTGGACGGTGGAAATTGCAGAGCTGCGGAAGGAGTGTCACAGACTCCACCACACAACATCTAAACGACCGGTAGAAGGCATGTACCATAAGAACAGAATACAGATCAGCCAAAAGGAGACAAGATCTGGTTGTCGAGGTGAATGAGGACCAGATTACAAACTAGTAATCCGAAAAATCGGGGCTCTGCGGAAACCCTGTTTACTTAGGACCGAACAGATGGGCCGTATTATACGGGCACTATTTCCTTCGCACCCCGTATGGGATGATGACGTCGGCACGGAAAGCGCCGAGGACTGTCCAGTTTTCTCTATAAAAGGTATACAAACTGATATTCCAACCTTGGCAAGACCTACTGCTCGATGCATTCAACTCAGGCAGAAGGCATTTTCCCTTCTCGTTAGGAGGTGGTCAGCCTTGCGCTGGTCAGCAAAGGGAAAGATGACCCTGAGTTGTGGTCATACCGCCTGGAAAAGTGCTCGAAAAGCTCATCAGAAGTAGACTCGCTGAGCGATGCGCGCTGCCGGAGACTTATCTCCACGACATTTCGGTGTTAGAGCAGGTAGATCCACAGTTGATGTTGTCATACAAGTCGTGGATGCCGTTCGACGAGCGGCGGCACGTAGCCGCTGAAATCGACGGGTGGTGCTTCTCGGGACGCTTGACGTCAGAAACGCGTTTAGTTCCGTAAGATCGAAAGACATTTTAGTCACACTAAACAATACTTTCCACATGCCGAATTATTTTTTACGGATATTGAGGGACTATCTGAGGAACCACTTCCTGCTTTATGGAGATCATGTCGGGGTAGTGCAGGGATCCATCCTAGAGCCGGACCTCTGGAACGTTATCTCGACATGTCAGAAGAATCGCGCCTGCTCGGTTATGCAGATGATGTCGCGCCACATGTTGCTGGACGCACTGTCGGACAGGCATAAAGCAGGCTTGGCATATTGATGCGACAGGAAAGCGGATGGATGACTGCTCATTGTTTCAACTTTGCTGTGGGAAAAGCCGAAGTAGTTATTATGACTAAATAGAGAATTCCGACCCTGTCCAATATCGTTCGGCGAGTCGATAATCGAGTCAAAACCAGGGACAAAGTACGTTGGACTGACTCTTGACTCAAAGATGAGGGTTTTTGAGCAAATCAAAGTAGCAGCGAACAAAGCTGCAGCTGGAGTTTCGGCTCTAAGTATATATTGGGGGTCCTATGTCTAGCATGCGGCGTCTCCTGATGAGTTCAACGCAGCCTGTCCTGCTCTACATTGCAGAGGTTTGGGCTGACGCTCTTGCAAAGACGGTATATCGGAAGCGTCCCACGCAAGTACAGAGACGGAGAGCTTTGCGGTAGGCGTCTGATGGTATTCGCACGAATGATCCCCATTGCCCTTCTTGCTAAGAAACGTCAAACCATATACAACCGCAAGGAAGAAGAGCCAAGAGAGGCGGTTGCTCGTGAAAAACCGCGAAGCACCCAAGATGACTGGCAACTCTCTTGGCAAAATGAAACTAGAAGCAGATGGACTGCACGACTCATTGACAACTTAGGTGCATGGCTGAATCGGAAGCATGGTGAGACTGACTAGTTCAGTCTTACCTGCACAAGATTAGAAGGGCACGTTCTGCGGATTGTTGAATGGAGTTAAGGACGACGCTCATCACACTTTTTTTTCTTGTGGAAAGTGGGATGGGATTCGTCAGCAGCTCTATTTAAACTCTCCAGACAACATTTTAGAGGAGATGCTGAGAAGCTTTGACAGGAGGAACCATGTTGCGCATTATGTTCGGGTCGTTCTCATTGCAAAAAAAATATTATAGGTAAAGGGTTCCTTGGGCTGACAGTTCCCTTTCTCCTCTCCATTCCCGTTGGTGAATGGTATTCCCCGATTTGAAGGTTCCGCAAGACAAGAGTGTTCGGAGAATAGTCCGAAGTAATGTGACAAACGATTCCAGCCTAGCTCTCTGACGATGGAGAGATGTTAACTGGTAGTCCGACAGCGTACCGTTGCGGGAGTCCAACACTCTGTGCGTAAATTCCTTAACCTATCCCCCATACATTTTGAAAAAACAGAACTATTTATATTGATCGGCGAGGCAGGCGAGATGCCCTGAAATTTACTCGCGAGTCGCTACGCTACCTACAGGCCAGAAAGAAGGATTGCCGATTGGGTCACATTCGTACGGATAGGTGATTTTAAAAGCTGATGTGGCGGCTGCTGTCTTTTGTCAGTTTGACACAAGGCAATGGTGAGAGTGCCCCGATCTTGCTTTTTATGTAATCCAGCGCCTCGCCAGTAGAAATGATGAACACCAGCCTGGAAATCAATAGCTGTTTTGGTGGAAAAGCCACCTTTAATCCAAGACCGATGACATGGTTGAATGAAGTGCCAGTGTTTGGAGGGGTTGGGGACTATCGCACTGATTTGAACACCTCCCGATCCTAATTTCCCCACAAAGCATGAAAGAAGACCCCACTGGTCGGCCAAGGGGTCTTGTTCGACTTGGTATGGCCTCCTATCTTTCGCAATAAATTCCGCTTCCTTGCGGGCGTTTTATGTGAATATTGTCAAATCGGAATCGTAACCAAATGGATTGATGTTCTCCTACAAGACCCATTCATCGACTTCGATAGCCTTTGCAAATGAAGGCGTAAAGCTTTTTGCTAACTTTTGTGTCGAAGAGTTAGGGTCGTCCGAGAACAGCTGCCGTTTCTGTTTGCCCTCAGCCACAGTTGCCCCCGGATGCTCCTTTCCCCTCAGCCTTGGCAGTCCATGAGCTGTGATTTGCTCGGAGGTGGTCTGCCAGAAAGCGGTTTGTCCAAGAGCGATTTGCCCGAAGGCTGTTTGCCTTCCGAGGATAGATGTTTACCTATGGAAAAGACTTTAGCCTTAGCAGGTGGCGCTGATTGGATCTTTGGATCAGGAGTGCTAATAGAAAAACCCAATTGCTCCCATTCCGATTGGTTCCTCAAGTAAGTGGAGAGTTCAATGTTGAGCGACAGCTGGATCATACAAGCGATCGATGATGGATTTGGGGTGTCGCAGCATGTCAAGCAAGATGCGTTCAGATTCCACCATTCCATACAGAACAGAATGTCACATTTAGTAAACTTCTCCTGAATCGCTCTCTATGGTTCTGAGTGTTGGCCGACCATAAAAGACAATGAACGGCGTATTGCGGTAATGGAGACGAAGATGCTACGTTGGACTAGTGGCGTCACACGTTTAGATCACATCCGAAATGAGAATATCCGCGATCGTTATGGGGTTCCACCGATCGTGGAAAAGTTGCGTGAGAGGCGTCTTCGATGGTATGGTCACGCAGTTCGTGCAAACGAGAATTCATTTGCCAAGATTGGTCTGAACATCGAAGTCGATGGTAAACGACCAAAAGGCAGACCTAAGCAACGGTGGCTTGATACGCTGGATGGGGATTTGAAAGCCTCGAGATTGCACCCAGATCAGGCATTCGATAGAGCCAAATGGCGAAGCCGATCACGACGAGCCGACCCCGCTTGTGAACAGGACAAAGGCTGAAGAAAAAGAAGAAGGAAACTTCTCCTGAACTGTGTGTAAGTGCACCGGAATCTTGTAGTGAGAATCCTGCCCGAGAGAGCGCGCCTGCTTTCTTGACGACGTTTTATATGGAAATTGTCAAAACTGTGGTGCTGCAACGTGATCTTATTCCCAAGAAGCTCCGAGTTCATGTCGAGCGCTTTCTTTTAGCGTCAGCTGGGAATCTTTGCAGGTTTGCAAGGCTCCACTTTCACATATTGGTGTCAGGCCATTTGCGTCCATATTATTCCCTTTCTTCTGCCCTTTCCGATAAAGACGGAAGAGAAGGTTCCTAGTCAATAGTCCTCCTCTTTAGTGACTGAAGTTTTCGTCTACAATGCCTTTCTCTTCCATTTCCTGGAAAATTTAAGCGGGGGGATGGGCGGCAATGATCACGTTTCCAGTTTCTCCCATGATGGAGACTGACGTACCCGCCTTGCTAGCTGACTGCGCAGGTAATAAGTGCAGCCTTCCGTCAAAGTGAGGAGCATGTCAAAGTGTCCGGAAGAAGCCCGTCCATGCTACTCATCTATATATTATTGGGAAATATCTTTCCTCTTCTCTTGTAATTGGATTTTTTGTCTGAAGCCGCTCTCCCCCTTCAAACGCTACCCAATGATTATTGGCAGCCAACCAGGAAGGTATCTGAACGTGGAATTTGTAACCACCAACCTTACCCTTGTGTACAAAAAACCAAGCCATCATCTTTATTATCATTTCAAGTTTCTCTTCCAAAGGCAACTCGGGGTTATTCGAGCGCCCAATTATTCAGCGACAAAATTTTCCAAAGCCAGATCGTGTTGTGCATCTTAACAATGTTTTATTAGTTCCATCCCACTAACCGCGGGGCCTAATTCTGGCTTTTGACAAGCTACGTCTCACTCTATTTGCTAAGAGTCCACAGAGTCCACTTGTTTTTTGTTCACGCAAAGTCTCTGGAAAACGCCTGAAAACCAAAGATCTAACCAAGCATTCTGGGCAATCTATCATATTACAAAGCCTCCACGTCTGGAAATTCGAGCGTTATCTGCCCGTCAGCAATTTAACTCATCGCCCAGCAAAAACGTTCGAATATAATCTCAAATTTCGCTGATAAACACGCTTTGCCTTGAGAGTGGGAGTAAACTTTGATCTGATAAAAGGCCCTCGCTGAATTCGGCGACATTGAACTTGGTCTCTATTTGTCCGGCATCGAAACTAAGCCCCGTAACGAGGTTGATAATTTGCCTCAACAAACACAAATGTTCCGTGTTTCGGCTAAAAATAGTTTTTCGTTATGAATTTGTCAGAAATAGTTGCATTTTCCAGTCAAAGTCCACAAGCTCGTATGACATCCAAGAACACACTAATTGGGCGCTGGCTGCATGCATAATTGCTGTCCAGCGCTGTCCGGGGAATGGTTGCTCGGGACGCTATCAAGGTCGCAGATGGAACGCTTCAATTATGCAACAAATCTATTACTGCGACGCTCGGTTGACGGCATCGATTATTTCGGGTCACGTGTGAAATTGTGTGGAAAACACTAGCAAGCTGGGCCGCATTGAAGGTTGTGCGAGGATACTCCAACTGGACAGCAGTGAAGAGGCCAGCATTTTCATGAAAGCGTAATGAGTGCGATCGATGCAGCTGCAGAATGTTGGTAGAGCCGTGAATTTCTAATTGCGCCATATCCGCAAAGACGTGTGTGCTCCTCACCTCTGATAGCCACTCGTTACGCCGCAAAGCCAAGGGGGTCCTCAAGCACTCCGAGTCGCCCCAGTTTCGCTTTGGGTTCGACGACACAAGACTTCTGCGGCATGTGGCCAACTTGAACGTCTTCAGAATTGATGTTGTAATCACGCTGAGCGTTAGCATGCATGCAAAGAGCATAATAGCGAGTCATGTTCTCGGGGAAGTAGTGCAGGGGGGACGCCAGCCGTTGCGTTAACGAGATTACCGCTGATGTGCAGTTGGGGAACGCACCAGAGCACTCCCCTCACCCCGAACACGCCGTCCACTTACAAAAATAGGCAGACGTCGGGTCGAAAATAGGACCGCGGTGCGTTTGGAAATGGATACTGCAACCGCTGCGAACGGGCGGAAGAAATATGGCCTAAATGAAAGCTGAAAGGGTACTCACCGATCTTCCATGCGAGGTCGCCTTCCGAGCAGGGCATAGGCTGCGCACGTCGACTTGTTGACTTCCCAGGCTTGCTTGTCCGCATGCGAGATGTCGATTAGCTTGAGCTTGTTCGCACGTTGCCGAGTGTAGCCCAGGGTGGCTTGCAGCCTTCCCAGCAGGCCGCGGCTCCATATGTCGATCGCTTGCAAGTACAAGAATAAAATGAATAAGATAACTCCGCAGAAGATGACTTCGGGGCGAAGGAGGTAGAGGCGAAGCAGCTTCCAGACATAGGCCAGGGGCGAGTTGATGGAGGACACGCCAACGGCGAACTTGGACATGAGCTTCATTTGGGAGACGAACGTTTGGTACAGGACTTTGTCCTCGAGCTCGTCATCCATAATTAGCAGCGAGGGCTTACCACCGCGCACCGACCGGTCGGGGGACAAAGGTTACGTCTGAGTCAAAGGGACCTTTCGCACTCCCCAGCACTGCACTGAGTCCTTTGTGAACCTTTCAGGCACGTCACCCCCGGGAACCTTGTCTTAACGTTTACTCTATTACGACCGTCGCAGTTCGCCCTTTTCGTTTCTTTCGACCGCCACACAACTCCGCACGTATTGCACCACAGTCATTGGAAAATTCTTGCCGCGGGGAGACTTCAATCTGATTCTCGAAAACAACGCATCACAAATATCCAAAAATTTCTATAAAAATATTTTTGCTGGCACGGATCGCGAGGGAAATATCATAAATATCATCACCGTCACTTTTGTCTCATTCGAAATGCGAGGAAATATCCGCCGCCACCGTCGCGGCCGGTTGGAAGTAAGAGGAAAATGTCGTCGGGACCGGGAGCGTTTCGCACAATTTCTCTTCGATTCCGATGCAGAGTTTATTGCGAAAGTGGACGCGACGTCATGGGATTTTTACGTCTTGGAGGAGTGTCGGGATGGTGTCGTCAGAAAGCAGACGGAAAGCTTCGCTATATTTAAAACAACCAAAAGGAATTGGATTTGTAAGACACGGGCAGCGATAAATCCACCCCAGACAGTTCTCAGATGACAACTGAACGGTCTTTTGACAGTTCTCGTCCGGCGAGCTGTCGGTGATGTTCTGCATCAGTGCTGCCATGGGAATGCGAATATAATTGTAAGCACAGAGCTTTATATGAGCAATATAACAGTTTCAAGGAAATTTCCGTTGAAAAGTTGTTTACAATGAAAATTCAGTAGAAAATTGTTCAAAGAAAAATAATTGATTCCTGTGAAATTTGGACGCGGTACTATGAAGACGATTGAACGATTTGCCATAAAATTAGGCTGATTCCGTAGCCTACATAGCGACAAAATCTATGAAAGATACCATGGCCGACCGGTTGTGGATAAAATCCGGCTCAATAGGTTTCGGAGGGCGGGTCACTTAATCCGTATGGATGAGGATGATCCAGTCCGGAAAGTCTATAAGGGCAATATCTATGGTAGAAAAAGAAGACGGGGCAGACCCTGCCTGGGGTGGAGCGTAGGCGTAGATCAAGACGCCAGACAGCTTTTTGGGATATCAAATTGGTAGACCTCGGCGCAAAACCGGGATGTCCGGAGTTCCTTATTAAGGCAGGCCTAGACCGGATACCGGTTGTTGCGCCGTTGATGATGATTCGGCTGATAGAGGTGACACGCGATTTGACGAAACAAACTATTATTGCAACCACGTCACGTACTTCAATGCGGCACGAAGTGCCTTCGAAAAACGATGGGTGAGTTTAGTATCTGGAGGCAGCAAAAAGAACCCTTTTTCTGCAATCCTTTTAATGAACATCTTCATACCCATTTAAATGTCAATAGTTGATTACTACAACTATTGTCAAGGAATAGTTTAAGTAATCCCTTCGTACGGTGACATGATACTAAGTGGCGATGATAAAATGCTCCAGATTGATGAAACCTTTCTCGAAGAAAATATAATGGGCGTCTTATTACCAAGTAAATGAGTATAACCGTGCTGGGTTTATATTGTAAGGAAGATAAACTTATTTTGGTTTATTTTTGAGAGTAAACTCGAAAAAAACAACGGGAACTGTGGCCATACATTTAGAAGTATGTGGTTTTCTCAACATCGAGGATATGTACCGACAGCGCAAAACAGGACGAAGGTATTGAACAAATATCCGGCCCTAGTACTGTTCATTTGCGAACAAATCGCAGCAAATGTGAATATGTTTATTTACTTATTTATTTAATTTAACGGACAATAAACAGAGTAAACTCCAATTACTTATTGCCCTCAGGAGAAGGAGAATGCAACAATCTTATCCTACGTTTAAAACTGCTTAAAGTAGAGAAGTTCAAAAGACCAAGCTGTTGTGCGTTGTAATTTCCGCAAAGCCCAGGAATCGGGAAATTAGAAGTAGAGTTCGAGCTCAACGAAAGGGCACGTTGAAAATGTATGCGTTACGTGTGTTATAAGACACAGGACGGCAGGTGATGTCGTTAGGGGCCGAGCAGTCCATGAGACGCGAGAAAAGTTTAAAAATGTGCATAGATCCAGATAAGGTCTATGCTGTTGTAGGAAGGAACGGTTCAGAAAGTGGTGGCGAGAGGGGTAGTCCATAAGAGGGAAGCTTTTCTTAAAGAAGAGGGAACGGGTGAATTTACGTTGCCCATTCTCGAGGGCAAGACAATCACAGTTACGGGAAATTGACCAGAGCATGGAGCAGGACTCGAGGGTATTCTTCACGAGGGAATTGAAGAGAGCTAAGGAGGGTTGGCTGGAGTTAAAATCAGAGGAGGAGCGAAGTATGAAGCCTGACAATTTTGCTGCTCGATTGGTGATTTCAAGGCAGTGGGTGTCAAAGCGGAGCTTATTGTCGAAAGTGACTCCGAGGTCTTGAGAGGAATTTAAGCAGTAGCACATAGAGTGACACTTTCTGACGTTTAGCGCTAAACCATTACTCGACCACCAATGAACCAGAGTGTCTTGGTTAGATTGAAGGGAAACACGGTAATTCTCCGCAAGCGTACGATTGCCACTTTTGTGCATGGGGATGACGAGAGCCTTTTTCCACAAGCCAGGAAAATGGTTCTCCTCGAGGCTTTTGTTGAAAATGCAAAATAGGGGAAAAGAGATGGACTTACCAGTTTTGAGCAAAAAGAGGTTTGGAAGACCATTGTAGCCAGGTCCGACATTGGCATCAAGTTTGCAAATGAGGTGCTCGACAAGGATAGGGGTAAGAAAGGGAATGGTAGGCGATGTGGGGC
Organism: Hermetia illucens; assembly: GCF_905115235.1. Classification (NCBI taxonomy): domain Eukaryota; kingdom Metazoa; phylum Arthropoda; class Insecta; order Diptera; family Stratiomyidae; genus Hermetia; species Hermetia illucens. Next base: position 203,084,724 of record NC_051849.1, read on the forward strand.
AGGCTACATCCACTATGAGGAGGGATTAGGAGGAAGGAGGGGGAACATAGACTGAGGAAAAGTAACGGTAGAATAAATCACAAAATAGTTGGAGAGAGTTAGCTGAGGAGCCAGAAAATTTAATGGACGGCAGGGATAACTGGGAAGAAACAGCGGGAGTTGCGAATGTGGGCCCAGAAAGGTTTCAGGTTTCCGCGCGTTAGTCTTCCACACTGGTCAAATGTTCGTTTCGGGACTTACGAATGAAGCATTTGACCGAGGAACGTCAGTCAGCATAGTTTCTAGAAAACAAGAACTTCTTCCTCGCAGTCTGTTTTTGACGTAGTTTCTTGTGAACTTCAGTGGTGAACCAGACGGGGTAAGCGCGTAAGCACTTAGAAGAGGGGGGAACGTAACATGGAGGAAGATCAGATAAAAGTGTATAGAAGGTGTTGAGTACTTGGTCACACGTAAATGGAGAAAAGAGGAGGACCTAGCTGATTGCCGCCGGGGCTGATTTCAGACCTTCGAAGTTCGCCTTACGAAAGTTGAACTTGGTAGGGTTGCGAGCGACAGGAGAGTGAAGTCGGGAAATCTGAGCATCGAACTTGAGAGCAGGATGATGGGCGCCAGGGGTAACGTAAGACGGGGCATGAAGGGATTGAGAAAGGCAACTCAGAGGGAGATTAGACAGAACAAGGTCAAGAGTGCGATCTAAGTGGTTTCTAGAAAGGTTAAACTGGAGGGCGCTACAGGGAAAGCCTGGGGAGCTTGGGAAGATTAAAGCCGCCACAGAGGATGAAAGAAAGTGAGGGGAACAAAACGATTAGCACCTCTGATAATCTATCGAAGTAATCCTCGTACAGAGAATGCAGGCTGAGGCAGGGAAAATATACACACGATATTATAAAGGGGCATACGTTTGACGGAATGACTCGTATGGTGATAGAATCGTGGGTGGAGGAGGCGGAAAATATGATTTCGGCACGGAGAGGGGACTTAACAGCTATTAGGGCACCTCCGCCAGTCGTCTTGCCAAAGGCAGCGCAGTCCCTGTCACAACGAAAGACAATATAACCTTCGAGGAGCTCAGAATCTAAAATCCTGCCATCCAGCCAGGTTTGAGAAATGCAGATGACATGATGTTGGAATGCTAAGACAGACAGTTTGAAGTCCGACAGCTTGGTCCTTAGACTCCTGATATTTAGATAAAAGAGTGTATAATTGTCGGAATCTAAGTTCGGGGAGGTAGGCGAGCGGACCGCAAGACCCTTGTGGCCAAAAGGAAGATTGAACGATAGCATCGAAGTCGAGGGGATATGTTACTTTGAAGGAAGCTATCACTCGGTCAGGAGAATCATCCTTCGTCAGCTTCACACATGAAAGAGGTGACAAAGTTGGATTGGCTTTGCTTCTGATATAGGCCAGAATTTCGTCGGACGTGGATTCTGCCCACCGCTCAGAGGGCGGTAGGCAGAATCGTGCATGTCCGAGGGAATTTTTCCTGCATCATGGAAGCGACAGAAGTTAGTGCTACTGCCTAAGGCTGGCAAACTTCCAGGTGAGCCAACCTCCTGCAGACCTATTTGTCTTTTGGACACTATGGGGAAAATGCTAGAACGAGAAATCTATACTAGATTATTCCCGGTTGATGAAAGCCAGGGAGGCCTCTCAGATCGACAGTATGGGTTCCATATGGTTGTGGTCGCAAAGCTTCTTGAAGATGCTGGCTTATACTCATGCGAAGCGATCAGTGCTGTTAAGGGTTGGCTAGAGAGTTCTGGTCTGACACTTGCGGTAGAAAAAACGGAAGCGGTCCTCATCACCAAGTGCCCTAAAAGAAAAAACACGTACCTTATGCATCTACTGCAGTTGTGGCCCTGGCAAGGATGATGCCGAACGGTGGAGGGCCACGCCATGTTTCCAGGTTGCTTATAACTAGGGTAGTGAGCTAGATTCTTCTCTATGCAGCTCCAGTTTGGGGAAAGGCATTGCAGGTTAGAGTTAACGCTAACAAACTGAGCTCATTCTACAGAAGAACAGCATTAAGGGTGTGCTCAGCATCCAGACTGTCTCAGAGGATGCAGCATTCGTCATCTCAAGAATAATGCCCATTGACATCTTGGCAGATGAGATGACGAATATATGCAGTACGAAGTCTATCTCTCCTTTATCGCAGACGAAGAACGCCGAAAGGAAGAGATCTCTAAATAGATGGCAAGAACATTTCGAACGCTTGGGAAAGGGCCGATGGACACACATCTACCATCCAGGAGTGGTTGGAAAGACGACAGAGATATCGTCAGTACCTGTTCGGGCTTAGACTAGATTGAGGTATTGAGGATTGTCCAAACTGCAATGCAGACCTAGAAGATCCAGAGCATGTATTCTTCCACTGTCCAAGGTTTGTGGAGGAAAGGAAGAACCTAGAGGAGACTCTAGGAGAGGTACTCGTACCAGAAAATCTGGTGCGAAGAATGTTAGTATGTCAGAGAGGCTGACATGGTCGCAGAGGAGACTGGAAAAGCGTGGTTACGTACGCCGCGTAGAGATGAAAGGGAACCAAGCTAAAATGAGGTGACTCCGCCTCGTGATGTAATGCCGTATGGTGGTTCCACGGGTTTTAGTGGGCAAGAATCTCACACACTGGCGTGTCCAGGCCAATGTCTTTTGAAGATTTCCATTTCCTCAACAAAAAAAAAGCCGACAGACAGACAGTAAACGGATTTTAATAACGTTTTGTTTAACACAAAACCTTAAAAATGAAACCTGCTGTATCGGCTCTGAAAATACAATATTAAGGAACTACCTCTCCGCGGCCTTCCCAGACGGAATCACTTTCAACCAAATTGACCAAGTGTTTTTTAAACGACACCATCTCTCAGCCTTTATGAATGTGAGACTCTATAAGAAGGCAATGTAGACACAGATTACTATTTCGTTAGCAGAGCACTCCTCGGCCGATTAAGCAATTATAGAATCCCCTATGGCAATCAGGTCAGAGTGAACACCGAACCATCCAAAACAAAGCCCTCCGTAACTCCTATATGGGTCGATGGATGACGCAATCACCGCAGTTAACAGAGGGCTTAGAGTCGAAGCATCGATAAATGACTTTCCCATCAGTGATACCACCACAAATATATTTGGCACTAGTCGCAAAACATCTGGTTCGACGCTGAATACAAGCTAGCTACGGAACACAAAAATTGGGTATACCGGGCAATTCTGTACCGTCAAAGAACGCGAACACGCGCAAACTTATCACGAACTTCGTCAACTAGAGAAGCAATTTCACAGGCAGAAATAGGAAGCCTGGGAGAACCAAAAGGTTTGTGAAGTAGAAAATTTGAGGGACCGCGCTAGGTGCCTGAAGTTTTAGCAACAAATGCGAAGGATGAATCACATAACACCTCGATGGCGAAGGCGAAAAATCTGATTTCCTACCGTATGGGCATTTTGGAGCCATGGGTTGAGCATTTTGATGAACTGCTCAACAACCAGAACATCGGTGAGTTGGAAGTAGTGGCAACTGAAGGCGACGGACAGATATTTCCACAGTCAAGCATGCCAAGTTTGCCTCCAAGGGCGGTACAACGATTATAGCGGTCATACAATTTTTGATTCCATTTTTATGGTACGATTTGTCTTTAACCTCAAAATAGGCCTCAGTTTCGGCGATTATCTCTTCATCGGCACCCAATTTCTTTCCAGCGAAGAATGGCGAGATGTACTGTCTACCTTCAACCAGATCGAGTACGCCAGATCTTGGGCTGCACATTAATGAAGGCAAGACAAAGTACATGATAGCAAGGTCAGAACCAAAAACGAAAGAACCAACAACATCACATGGAACTGGTTAAACGGTAACAATAAAGATGGGGCACTACAACTTTGAGACCGTTGATAACTTCTCGTGTCTAGAGGCGAAAATCACAACCGATAAAAGCTATGACGATGGAATCCGCGCACGGTTATTGGCTGCCAACAGGGCATATTTCAGCTTACAAAAACTGTTTCGCTCGAAATGTCTCACCATAGGATCAAAGTTCTTACTGTACAAGACAATGATCTTCCCAGTCCTCATGTATTCCTCGGAAACTTGGGTTCTTAGCAAGAAAAATTGTCAACTTTTGCCTGCGTTTGCGAATTCTCTAAAAAATTTTTAACCCCTACGTGAGGATGGTATAGGTGAGGATGATCCAGCCCAAAAAGTATATAAAGCGATATCTATGGTAAAAAAAGAAGACGAGGCAGACCCTGCCTGCGAGGGGGCGATGGCCTAGGTCAGGACCCCAGACAGGTTTTAGAGATATCGAATTGGTGGACCTCGGCTAAAAAGTGAGATCTGTCTGCAGTTCATTACTATGGTAGGCCTAGACCGGATACCGGTTGTTGCGCCGCTGATGATGTTTCCATTGGCGTGAGAGTGCCTAAACTTCCCGGATGACAAAGTCCTTGTAATAGTGTGACTGGCATAGAATTAAAGCAACCCTCGATGCCCGAAGCAAGGCTGTAAAATTGTCCCAGTCAAAGAGACTGTCTTCCGACTAAATGGATCCAGTGAGGTGTGGTTGACTTTACCGTTGCCTTCCTTAATTCTCTTTGATGAGAAGCACGTGGAGAAATGAAATGCCAGACCGTTCCTAGATCTGCTAGCACCTGTTCATTCTGGTCAAAGACAGCCAAAGTCTGCGTGTGCAGGCGAAGGTCCAGCCATTGTCACTGCACAGTACTGCATTTCATCCTCGACCAACAGTGAAACCTGTGAACGCGTCAAGAAACGCCTAGAAGCTGAACTCCTCCACTACCTCAATGTGCACGGCACGGCTAGCCATACCCGCGAAGATTGACAAAAACACCTTCGGGTTAGTACAAGAGCATTTGATGCCAAAGAGAAGAGTAAATGGTCTACAATAATCAGCCCCCATATCAAAGAAAGGAAAGTGGACAGGTGCCGCGCGATATTGGCAGCGGGGCCATGTGCTGTTCGATAAGTCTCTCCGATGACGGCGACATAGGCAGCGACACAGCGAAGGATGCAAGTGCATGCCGCCTGTTGCGGTCGTAGCGTAACGTGTGCACAGTGTTTGCAACATGAGTTGCGCACCACCGTGACCAGTGGTCAGATGCGCCTAATAAATGTGAAGCTGATTTAAAGCGTCGCCCTCCGGCAGTGTGGTCGAAAAGCACTGACCGTGTAACAACGTTGGGTGTTGGGTTCATACTCCTAGCCGAAGCAATCCTAGATGACTGCGGCACACGCCTTTATGCAGGCATCCGAAAAGCCATGAAGGGCCATCATGCGATCAGGAGCCATGCCTGACCATCGTGAAATGCGCAGTTGTTTGAGCTCATCCATTCCATTGCAGCAAAAACAAACCGTCCCGCCGTGATATCCGGAATAGGCATATTCCAGTTGCCTAGAAGTACTGAATGATGAGTTGGCCCCGAAAAATTATGAGTGCTACAAAGTGAACAGGACTAAAGAGCCTGGCCACCTTGCACCAGCACCTGTTGTTTATTCGAAATAAATGCCATAGCCAGACTTGGCAATAATGTAGGCTTGCGCCATTGCCGAAAGGGCTACCATATAGTCCCTTGCCAAAGAGGAAGCCAAAAATTGCTCTCTCAATGCTACAGCCTTAATTCTAACTGGCAATGCTCTGTAGCTGCGAGAGAGACGAAGATTTTTGTACTTTCCAAACCTCCTAATAGTCCCTAGCGCAAAGGCCACCCACAAAGGTCGCAACGTCGGCACTGATGACTGGGTGAAGTTTGCCGAGTTTGTAAGCCACAACCGCACGGTAGACGCTCGCAAAGAGGAACGTCAACGTATCCGCTCCAACAAACCAGCCTTCAGTGCGGATTGGTTTTGGTTGGCCCACACATTTGGTTTACACCTGCAGAGGAGCAAGACACCTTGTGTTTGCCCATCGTTCAACCAGAGAGGGGAAGGGAAATCAAGGTTGTTAATGAGTTACTCCACTAGGAACAGAATAGGGAGGGGGATGGCAGGAGATACTGGGGCAGGTTTCATCCAGTTGAGAAGAAGAAGAAGGAGAAGAAGGAGAAGGAGCATAGTAGCGGCAGAAAAATCATAGAATAGTTGGACAGAGTCAGCGGAGAAGCCCTACGAATTTGATGAAAGGAGGAGAGGGCTGTGCGTGATTGTGGGAATTGTGAGTGTGAGACCAGGAACCTCCAGTGATGTTTCAACATTGGCCAGATATTCCTTTCTAGGTTTAACTATTATAGATTTCACCAAGGAATGCACACCTTTGCAAAAAAAAAAAACCAAGCCAGCGCGGTTTCCAGAAAACAGAAACTTTCTCCCAGTGGTAAGCTTTTGGCGAAGGTTTTTATGGACTTCACTAGACTGGGTTAGACCGCAGGGACTTAAGGGAGGAAGGGCGTAACAAGAGAGGAAATCTGACTGAAAAGTAATGCACATGAAGATTGGAGAGAACAAAACCAAGCGTGTGATTTAAGTGATTTCTGAAAAGTTTGGATTTTAGGGCGAGGGTGTTCATGAAAGTGGACAAAGGAAAAGAAGAGTGGAAAGCGCTATTGGGAATAGAAGGTCGGGAATATTAGCTTAAGAGCGCATAGGAAGTTACCATGGAAGATGAAAAGAAGACAGAGGAACAATACGGTTAGGACTTAGAAGAGTGTAGCTGACGCATGGAAACATAAAGAGGATATGATAAAGGGACATGCATTTGGCGGAACGACTTGTACGGTAACAGAATCATACGAGGGAGATGAAAAGATGGTTTCAGCGCGGGAAGGAGACTTAACAGCTATCAGAGACTTTCTTCGGTTGATTTGCCTAGTGCAGCGCAGTCTCTGTCATAACAAGAGACAGAGTAACTTTCGAATAGCTCGGAATATAAAATCCTGTCGACCAACCAGGTCTCAGTAATGCAAATGACGTGGTGTTGGAAAGCTAAGGCAGATAGGTTGACACTCGCTAGTTTGGTCCTTAGACCCCCTAACATGCTTTTTGCTTTTTTTACAGAAGGTTTCGTCCAGGTCAGAGGCAACTCGTCAAACGCTGCCTCTACCCTGAGAACATCGTAATCGAAGTTTTTAACAGATCTAGCACGCTCCCTTTGATTAATAATAATGAAGTGACGACAATGCCTCGTCGTCGTACTAGTGTTATAGACTAGAAAAGCAATGACGTAAAGCAGGACCTACTCTCTACGAAAAGGAAATCCATAATCAGCGAGGTTTATGGCAACAACAGTAGCGGCGCCTGGGCCAAAATGTTACTGGCAAGGAGACAATATGGGCGTGTGGAATAAAGCCATTCAAGTAATGACGAAAGTCGAATTTTTTCAGGGAAAAACAACTACTTTGCGCCTCTTAGGAAATGCTAGTTTGCGTTGGTTCCGTGTGGAAGAAGTCGAAATCTAAAAATCATAATCGGTGATTTTAATTGGTAAACTGTAGATTAGGACAGCGGAACTACAAACACCAGGGTCCACGCTTGCTCGAAAATTTTGCGAATCTGGACCTGGGGCTTGCGGACATCCACGGGACACCCATCGTTGCAACAATCATTGTGACGTCTCTGAGCAACACACAAGAGAAGAGAATGGTATAGTTTGTTAGTGAGTACAATCCTCATAACAATTATCAGGCAATTTCCCTTCAGATGGATGGTGGATGGGAAGCTACAAATTAAGAGTGGACAGTGAAAGTATTTGATTTAGATGCGTTTATAAGGCTTCTATTGTTAGCCAAAAACTCGAAGGCATGGCAAAAAAGTAACTAGATCCACCGATATTCGATCAAACTACTAGTGGAACGTTAATCGTGGTGCTGCGGCCTGCATATTTCCGAAGAAGAACACTTTGGCCAGCGAGCGGTAGGATGATCAAACTTTGGCAAGGAATGGGAAATATACTCGAATTTTCGAAGTAGGCTTAAGCATGCCACATGTACCATCGCCGAGATGCTTAGAACAACTTTTTGCGGAAGCAGATTCAAATCTCTGGGAATATTATGAAGAGGCTGACAGAGCCAAAACCACCACTAATCTGTCTGCAAACACGGTGCGTATTATATCCAGTATTTATGGTCGAAGCTAAAGAGGCAGTAAGAAGTCACAGACTTCAAATCTAACCGCGACTTTGACAAATCAGGTCGTGGCCGAGGCACGGATTTTGGAGGCTTCACAAAATGCATGTTCCCCCACGGAGAAATCCGTGAAAGACAGGATTTCCACTTCAGTGGGAAACCTACACTCGGTGTGTACGGCGCGGTCAGCTAAAAAGGATAGTACAGCAGCTCCCTTAATGAGAGGAACTGGAAATCTGACTACTCTCTTCTAAAATACGGGGGATGAAGGATCGGCAGAAGGAGACTTTAGCTGCAAAAGAGAAGGGGTTACAGGCTTGCCTATCAGAACCTTCTCCTCCGCCTGTACCCGGAAAAATGGAAGAAAGGGAAGCTGGTGATGTGGAAGCAACTGGTCTAACGCCGGTATTTGGAAGCAGATCCATGCAGCCCGGACACCGTGAACCTGGGAGGGCACCCAGCCGACAACAACGGAAGGCACTGCGAAAGAAGGCGAAGTTTCTTGGGAAGGAAAACATGGACCTTGCTACACCACCAAATGTGGCGATATCTAGAGAAATCAGACGCAAGAAAGCGGAACTTTCGGCGGAAGGTGAGGGCAAGCTGGTAACCCCGGTGAGAACCACACTGAACACAGCAAACTTTTCAGTTAGCGACGGTTTTCATATTAAACTACACTTATGGATATATACATAAGAGTTAGTCAAATTAACCTGCAGCATGCCAAAGCTTCTTCCTATCTACTGGCGACAAGGCTGGCTAAGTTGCAGGACTGTCCCTATAATCTTTTTTGGTTCAAGAGCCATGGGTTTATTTTAACAGAATCTATGATATCGGATCAGTCAAGGGGACTAGGATCTTTTTCGATGCAAGATCCTCGATACTAAAGGCCTGCGTTCTGATGTCAAAATTCTTAGAGGCAATAAAAATAAAACTAGGTAGCTTGCTCCTACTAAAATATATTTTAATAGTTAGTAAATACTTAAGCTACCTAGCTAAGTACTGAGGAAGAGAGTATGTAGCTTTCGAAATGCGTATTTACTAACTATTAAAATATATTGTAGTAGGAGCAAGCTACCTAGTTTTATTTTTATTTAGAAGAACTACAAGCATCGGAACGATGACTATTCTTAGAGGCAACTGTGTTGAGACAATTCGGTTCCCAGGACCTTGTTGCGGTCAACTTACAATACCGGGTTAATGGTAAGAGGAGAAACGTCATAGTTGCCTCTGCTTACTTACCCTATGATTCTTTGTGTCCTTCTCTGATGGAAGAACTAAGGGATCCGGTAGTGTATGCAGAATCAAGTGGCAGCATATTAGTTGGGGCAGTAGCAAATGCGATCCTAGAGGAGGGAAGCTTTTTGATTCCATCGTTGACGTGTGCTAGATGAAGTTTTACTTTCAGATCATCGTTACTTAGAATTTAGTTTGACTATTGCAGGCGAACCGCCTCTAATACAACGGAATCCTAGGAAACCGGATTGGACGAAGTTTAGTGAATTTCTTGTCGACAAAGTTGAGCTCCCTAAGTGACTAAGGACTCCTTTGGAAACTCTGAATCGCACACTTTTAGAGTGTTTTGAAGAGACTTGTCCTATTTCTCGAGGCCAACGTAGTAAAACGGTTCCATGGTGAAACCGAGAACTGCAAACACTCAGGAAATCAACCAGACGGCTTCTTAATCGTGCTGGCAAAAGCAATAAAGATGAAGACTGGCTAAACTTCCGGAACTCACAGCATGAATATAAGAGGCTCGTAAAACGTTCGAAACGAGACTCTTTTAGAGCATACTGTGTGGAAGGTGAAAGGGAAACTTTTAGAAAATCGGATGGTACTTGCACGAACTTTAGAGTTGAGTCTATACAGAATCCCTTGGAAGTACACCACCCGGAAGAACAGGTCTCAGAAGTGAGAAGAAGAGAATTGGCGATTTGTGCAAACCCTTCAAAACGAAGTTGTTGCAAGGGGAACTTCAGGCGAATCAGCTTCACATCATTTTCGTTGAAATGTCTGGAGAGACTGGTTGAGCGTCATATTCGCGAGAAGGCGCTAAAATGGCACCCCCTAAACGAAAACCAACATGCTTACCAACGTGGAAAGTCCTGTGAGTCTGCTCTTCATTCTTTGGTTTCAAAGATAGAGGACGCAATTCTGAAAGCCGAGTACGCGATGGGGGTGTTCGTGGACATTGAAGGGGCTCTAGACTTTGCGCTTTTCCAAAAGCTTTGTGATGTCGCCAGAGAGCAAAATCACAATGGTATTATTTACAAAAAGGAGGAAATTGGAGGAGTTCTGGAGCAGGAATGTACCCCTCGAATAAAAACTGAATGATTGACGAGCGGTTGAAGGACAGGCGCATCGCAATCTGTAGCGATAGTCAAGCTAGATTGATGTCATTGAGTAGTACTTTGATCACTTCAAAAATTGATCAGGAATGTAGAAACCAATTGAACTCTGTTTCTAGATTCAATACGGTGGAATTACTCTGGGTACCTGGTCATTACGGTGTAGAGGGAAATGAAATCTCCGATGTCTTAATAAAAGAGGGTTCAACTTTCCCCCATGCCCGGACCGGACCGGATCCTTGAGTGACAGGGGATGTGTAGGCTGCGGTTCAGCCTTGATGAGGCGCCGAAGGGAGGGGACGCAGGCGTCTGTTCACCGACATTGGAATTGCTGCGTAGTACAGCCAGGACCGAGTAGAAATTGTGTCTTTCGTATGGAAGGCGGTGGTTGAGTACAGTTTGGGCTGGAGACACCATCGAGCTGACACGTTTCTTGGACTTGCACTGGAGCAGTGTATGGCAAACAAAGGAGGGGATTTGTCGGCCAATGTGACTTAGATATGATAGTGAACCGGAGTCGCCGGCAGCCTATCAAGTAGTTACCGTGGACGTGCCTCCGTATGCCTGTTTAGTTGCATAATTGTAGTTGAGTTCCTGCAAACCGATTAGTCCGAATTGTTTTTCTGTGGGCTCGTGGAAATCCTTTTTCGTTGTGGCTTCACCAATGTCTTTAGATTGTAGGGCAATTGGTTTTTGTGCCGTACTTGAGCGTTTTCCCCTAGAGGAAGCTTGATAAACTCCAACTGTTTGATTTGCTTGCCTTTTTCTGCAAGGTCCATTAGTTTGTAGAGATGATAATAGATTTGGATCATATTCTCCTTCTGTGTTATCGATTTTTCTTCGCACAAACCTTGCTACATTCAAAGGCGAGTGTAAAATTGTTTCTCACCGACTATAGGCTCCATGCTATATTCTATGGAATGTCCCGATTAGTACTTTTCGAAGCAGGTATTAGCCTCCGCATCAGTTGTAAAGGGGGGATGTGAAGGCCATAAGCTGGACCCTTATTTCGAAAGCCCATTCCAGTCCGAAAGAATCGGAAAGTCATTGTGGGGCATGTGTATGATATTAAGGCCTCAAAATATTATCCATTCCGAAATTTCCCCCTACAAAGAGAAAACTTTGGAATTAGATAGTCCATGGGGCATTATACTGGAAAGTTTGGTAGAAATAGCATCATTATTTAAAAATGTATGATAGGTCAAAGTTGCCTTTCTAGTGGAAAATTACTTTGAGTATCACAGTGAAGTGAATAGTCAAATGGAACCACAAAGTCTGTCATACCTGAAGAGGCGAGATTCCGATTTCCGAATTGTTTTTAGATGGCCTTGGAGTAATGTGTTCTTTATTATTAATTGGTCACCAAGGGCTAACAAAATTCTCATTTCTGTTAGTATCTTTTCATGAAGCCACACGTGCTAAAAGCTTAGAGCTCAATATAGGTTCATGGTTACACTGAAGCCACTATGGTCCATCCCCATGACTCACGTTGCCATCTGCTCCCTGATATTTACGATCAATATTTCATTCATAAGTATCTAATACGCCATGACATAATTGGGGAAAGTGTGTTAATGAGGTCAATTTCAACAGTTTCGAGCTAGTGAGTGGCAAGACTGAAAATTTATTTAAAGCTCCTGCAATCATAGACCGAACACGCAATAGTAGCAACGAGAGCAATTTTCACGGTCTTCCATGTTTTCTTCGATTTTGTAAGCCACTTGTATCTTTTTATATCGTCCACGTTGACGACATCTTACTTTTCGCTAATGATTGATAGTAGCAACTGAAGATGCACGAGATGCAGAATACGCGGGGCGGATTTAAGTCGCAGACACTTTGGGAGGGATCTGCAATTGTGCCGATCATAAGCAGTGAAAGGGATTGATCGAAGTATCTAAAGATAGTTTTTGGTTGAGGGGAAGCAGCAATAAGGTCTGTCAATAAATAGTTACCTCCGGAGAACGAGTCCGATTTTCTGATTCCACGCCTCATCCTTTCGAAGGAGTAAGTGAATTTTCTATGCGGAGAATAGTTCGAGTATCCTTGCGGTGTCCAGTTCGGCAAAATGTGGTGTTGTTGTGATTCTGTTGGTGGAATGTTGATGATTTTCCAGGGAAACACTTTGGTCACATTGGCACCTTGCGCTCGATTAGGTTTTCGTTTTCATTTCGATCGAATTAATGAAATTTCAAAAAATCAAAACAGGGATCATATCTAGCCTTTGACTATTAGATTTTTCTCACTTAATCCACATCATTTTCACTAAACACTTTAATTTAAAAATTTTAGAATTTTCCAAAACACTTTTTTCGAATAAACACTAATTTTTCAGGCACCGGAATCACACCAGATCTTTGGAGTTATATCCCTGCCTGTCGTGAATATCTTCTGAGAATATAACCTGAGAAACGGCAGGTCAAGACAAATTAGTGTATTATTAACGTAAAAAGATGGTCGTGTGCGACGACGTGGATCTTATTTGTTGCCAACCGAATCTGCGAAAATAAGATAAAACCCGCGGCCAAGATATTAAAATGAAAGAAAATAAATCTGCCGGGAAAATTGTCGTTGATTTTAATTCGATTTCATGTTGTTTGTGGTCTCCTTTTGTTTTTGTTTGTCTTGCTTTTATGTATTTTTATGCCTGTGGGGGTTGAGGGGGTTGGGGGGTGTCCGCTAATCGCCTTGCGATCGTTCTTTGAAATTTCCTCGGCCGATCTGTAAAATTTTATTGCGAATATACTTGAAGAAAGTGATGGACGAAAGAGAGATTTTGATGATCTGTGGAAATTATTTAGTTGTATCTAATTTGTGTTATATTGTATTCATTGAGATCTTTATGGCAGAGAAGCTTTCCTTTGAAATTTGGTTCTTTCTCTTGGCAGAGTTCCATTCACTCCAAATAGATGAATGGGTTCTATTACTGGTATTCATCCCAGATGTGTTCCAGATACTCTTATGGGAAGTTTTCACAATTGAAACTTAAACTTAGGCCTAACGGGCCGGGGGTGGAAAGAAGGGTGGTAAATTTTGATTTTTCAATCCCATCCAACCCCCAGTTCATAGAAGAGGGGGGAAGGGGGGGGGGGTGCTCCTGCTACAAGCCCGATGAAGGCTTGTAACGGTCACCCCCTTTAAGAAATTATGGCCCTCGAAGGTGGTGCTTCTTGATATGATCATGATAAAGTTTGAATTTTCGGCCCTATCCCGTCAGAAGGAGTAGACAAAGCTATGTGGAAAAAAGACGAAAATCCCTCCTTTCTAACCCCGTTAAATAATTGCGGTAACCTACTCCCCTTAAAAAGCCATGGTGCCTCAAAGTGGGGATATTTTCATATCAACATCGTAGGGTTTAGAAAAGTATAAAGGGAGAAGCGAGAGATCCTCTCTTTCAAGTGAAAGATTCTCGTCTCTCCGCTGAAAAAATCGTGGCGGTCACACTCTCATAATGATATCAAAATAATTCCGATTTGAAACACCATAGATTTTTAACAGATACTGACTGCCACGATTTCCAGCGGGATTTGAGAGAAAAGATCTCCTGCGTTTTCTTCATCATCATCATCAACGGCGCAACAACCGGTATCCGGTCTAATAATAATAATAAACGTTGGCGCAACAACCCATATCGGATCAGGGCCTTGAAGTGTGTTAGAGCACTTCATTCAGGACCGTAACGGTACACTACAGAACTCTGTAGGAGGCAATGTGGTCAGCATTGCGCTCGCCCGAGATTATTACCCTGATTTGACTCAGGTACTCATTCACAGCTGAGTCGACTGGTATCCGACGTCAAGTCACGATACAAATCCCACTGCCACCAGCGAGATTTGAACCGCGGCCTTCCGTATGACAACCCAGTGCTCTAACCACTGAGCTATCCGGACAGTATCCGGTCTAGGCCTGCCTTAATAAGGAACTCCAGACATCCCGGTTTTGCGCCGAGGTCCACCAATTCGACATACCTAAAAGCTGTTTGGCGTCCTGACCTACGCCATTGCTCCATCTTAGGCAGGGTCTGCCTCGTCTTCTTTTGCTGCCATAGATATTGCCCTTATAGACTTTCGGGGCTGAATCATTTTCATCCATACGGATTAAGTGACCCGCCCACCGTAACCTATTGAGCTGGATTTATCCACAACCTAACGGTCATGGTATCGCTCATAGATTTCGTCGTTATGTAAAACATTCTTCCGAGGATTCTTCTCTCGAACATAATCAAGAGATCGCAATTTTTCTTGCTAAGAACCCAAGTCTCCGAGGAATCCATGAGGACTGGCTAGATCATTGTCTTGTACAGTAAGAGCTTTGACCCTATGATGAGGCGTTTCGAGCGGAACAGATTTTGTAAGCTCAAATAGGCTCTGTTGGCTGACAACAACCGTGCGCGGATTTCATCATCGTACCTGTTTTCTGTTGTGATTTTTGACTCTAGATAGATAGGAGAAGTTATCAACGGTCTTAAAGTTGTAGTCTCCTATCTTTATCCTTCCCGTTTGACCACTGCGGTTTGATGTTGTTGATTGGTTGGTTTTTGGTGCTGACGTTGCCATGGAATATGATCTCTATAAAGTGGCAGGAACAGGGTGGGCATCAATGTATTTGTCCCTGTTCTGAGGGGAAGGAACTTCTTCTTTTTAGTTTATATGAATAACGAAATTGAGGGATTTCAATATCTCCCTTCTTAGAAACTGCTCAACCTGAAAGCGCTCAACCAGGAAAATCGAGTCTTAAAACATATCCCATCCCTCATCACATTCATATATTGATAATATTATTCTCCCACGCAATTATCTCCAGGAGAGAAAACCCGCCTAGCTTCATTCCAAGACCAATGGTTTTTAATAAGCATTGCGAATAATACGAGCAATAAATCTGGAAAGTTTGGTACATATCGAACCATAATTAACAAATTGATAGACCACCAAAATTCAATTTTCACTAACAAATGCTTTTAGGACATGAGAGTCTAGTTGTTGGACTGAGATAGAGGCAGGTCTGATCAGAGGGTGATTAGCCCCCCCCCCCGCATACGAAGTTTTCATTGGGAGTAGTAAAGCATAATAACGTGGAAAAGCCGCACTAGCCATACTTCAAAGAAAAGAAAAGCTTGAAAAGCAATGAAAGTGATTTAAATACGCACCGAAAAAAAATATCTGCTTCTGGCTGACATTCGTCACAACATTGGTGCATAACATCCCTTAGAATTTCAATAAGAATTCCAGCTATGGGGTGAGCTTATAGAAAGCCGGTAAGGCTTATTAAAAAAGAAACAAAAAGTCTATAAGGAAACCTAAAGAAACTTCGAGTTAGTTAATAACTTTAGGTAGTTCTTTAGCGAAGTAAGAGAGACAGACTCGTGAAAGGACTCTGCTCAGAGATGAACATACAATTTTGATGGGTTTATGAAGAGGTTGTAATAGAATCCCCCAAAACCTAGAAGAAGGAGCAGCGCTCTAATTTCATCACCATCATAATTCAGTGGTTATTTCCTCGTCATGGGAGGGAGCGCGCTTACCATAATAATAGCACCCGTAGAAATCAAAGAAGAGCTGCTGGATGATATGATATTGCCACTTTTATCTACCTACCGGTTTTGGTAAGACTCAAGGAGTATTCTATCTCCACAGGTATTCCAAAGGGCTTTTTACTATGTGAACTATTGTAAAATATCATATAACGTACAACGCTAGGCCCAGTTAAGACGAGTAGGTGATGTTTGTAATATTACAAAAGTGATATCACCTTATCATCTTCAAGTACTGTTCAAACATCACCAAATATCACTTAACATTACACTGCATGGCATACGGTTAAGAAATGTTATGAAGTGTTCCGTCCACATATTCAACTGGTCGAGGATGAGAAGCCGACCGTTAACGCCCCCCGTAGGACCATTTTAACGTTTGCGACCACATGCAAGTGCGAATAGGTAATGCGGTATACTCTTCTGAAATAATTGTGGTCTGAGACAGTTTTTGTTTCCATGACCAGCCCAATAACAAATTTATTTTTATTGCAGTGTACATTACGCTGAACTTCCCGGGATTTCGCAAAGAAGAGCCTTCAATGCTTCACGTTCAATGATAGGCTGATTAACATACAATCAAACGCTCCTTCTGGACGTAGCCAAAAACCTGCTCATACGGTGTCGGTAGGTTGAAACCCTCCTGACCTTATGGGAATTTGTATGCTCGAACAACGTGCCACCAATGACGAGGCGGCGGCAAATTTGGAAATCCACGAATCTCCTAAATTAATTGTTACGATTAGCAAGGCCATATTTACTCATCTCATTTCCGAACATCAAGATCACAATGTCGCCTTTAGGAAGCCTCATTGGCTCATAAGCTTCTCCGATGTCCTTTTTTCCCAGTTTTCGCGTCTAGTTCTTCGTCCTACTACTTTTCTGATATAGCTGATCCTGTCACAGCCTGCTGACGTACTATTCCTTTGCTGACGAGAGGGGCTGAAAAGAGTTTTGTTACCCCCGGGCCGGAATTTTCTCCAGGGCCTGGTATAGAATTTTCAATAAAAAGGTTCACATAGTTTTCACCTCAAACCCAAATAATTTTCAACCCCTGCCCGATTTTCGCTCATAGTTTTCACCTAAGGCTCGAAATTCCTCTCTGCAGCCCTGTCTGAACACTTCCATTGTCGAATATTTTATCATCAACTGTCACCAATTTGGTAGATTTTACAAAGTTTGCTATGAAGTCTTTCGAATGAAGAAAACAATCTCATGGCTTTCTGTCGTCCACATCACTTAATAGAAGTCCTCTCTAACTGGTAGAGTATGTCGTGTCTACTTTAATGGTGGTACCTCAACTCTCTTTTCCCTTGGTGCGGTATCCCAGAACTGCATATTTGATCCTTCTTGTTTTCATTCTTCAAAATGACCCTTGGCTTCTGGTATGCGGATAACTTGAAACTATTTTCCGCTGTTAATTGACTTGTTGAACAAACCTGCTTCCCATCTAACCTTGAGAAATTATCTCTATGATGTGAATAGTTTGGTTACTGAAAACCACCTCCCAGGCACCAGTCTAGACAGTATTTGAGACGTTTCATAACGATTTGGACGTGACGGTTGACAGTAAGTTTCGTTTCGTTTATAGATAAAGTTTAGGAAGCTGTTTTGTTAGTTGTTTTTTTTTTCGTTCAGCTTTATTAATTAACTGGGAAGTAGGTAGCTGTCCAATTTAACATTCTTAGGAGTTTTCCTAGGATCAATCGTTGTCCGTTTCGACGACTCAACTGCGTATCATCTGCATATTTACAGAGGCTTCAGTCGTAGGGATGGTTACTGCAGCCAGGTTAATCACAAATAACTGGCAAGAAACTCCGTCATTTGCCTAAATCTACAGCAAAGGAAAGGTTCTTGGCATTAAACCTCACTAAGAGAAATAGAGCCTTCTCCTTGAGGGTCGCCCCTTAATGGACCTATTTCGAACATTAATATGGATCAAGAAACGGTCAGTCTTTACAAACGAGGTGTAATGGACAGCATTTTGGATATTCTTGAAAGCGGTCAAGTATGCTCCGTTTCAGATGTCGCCTTCTCGAATTTAACTGTGAGTTTATCTAGAGTTCCGAGGATCTGACCTTGCAGTTAACATAGTGCCTATAGCGTAGGGGCTACTTAAATATATGAGTATCCCTTCATCTTCTTTAGCTTCTACTTTGTTCGGTAGTGGGTTCGGTTCGTCTAAATAGGGTTTGTCAGTTTTTCCGGTCATACCATTGGTCGGGTGGACCCATCTTAACTCTAAGACGCCTCCCTTCCAATTTTTCCACGGTCGGTGCAACGCCATTTTGATCACGGATGTTCTCATACCGGAAGTGTTCATAACAGGTTAGTCACTGAACCAATGCAACATCTTCATGTCCGTGAGATGATGCTCATTGCCTTTGGTAACCCGCCAGGACTGAGAACCGTAAAGAGCAATAGGCCGAGCCAGAAAGCACTTATTCGTCAAGCAATTTGCATGAACGAGACAGTTCACCATTCGCTAATACCATTGATCCGGAATACTTCAATCATTTAAATCTAGACTGGTAGCTGTCACCGATAGTGACAATATCTATTTTCTTGGGATAGGGAATCAACAACTTTATTTTATTTAGATCCCGATCGAGATCAGCTTCGTTGTAAGATCATCAAATATCATCTGCATAGACCATAGTTATAGGAAAAACGTTCAAACCTTTGAGGGATAAGAACAAACCCTACTCCGAGCCAAACTGAATGCCTTGTACATAAGAGTGAGGAATGGCCAGAATGGCAATCCGGGTTGACTATGGCCGACCATGAGGACAGAGTAATTTCGAGAGCGTCCTTTTGTACACTTCAGTTCTTCAAAGGCCTTTTACAAAATTTCACGTGTCCTTATTCCGGTTTTGACCGCACCAAAATCTGAAATACAAGGATTTACTAGAAAAGTACACGAAGCTGAAATTCTAGGCAAGAAAGAAAACATACCACAAATGGTCCTCGAGTGGAGCAGGAAAACTGGTAGCCCAAGTGTCACGATCAGGCAGAAAAATCTTAAATTGATGTCTCTCATGCTTCTGATCTGATGAGGCATAGCCTTCGGGGTCGTCTCTCTACTGGGGCTTGCCCGGCTATTGTAATTGTCGAAAGAAATTTTCGGCATGTATCTGTTCAACTAGGAGAACCACAAAAAAGTATGCAACACTTTATTACAGTTTTCTTTAATAAGAATTCCATTTTCCTTGGAGAAGTTCAATTGATGCCGTGAGGGAAAGGTGAGTGTCCGCAATTTTTTTTTTTAATTATTGATGGTAACCCATCATTGGTTAATTAAAGTCTTTTCTGAAGTGATTACCTAGATGGCCAGCGTAGAATGCGTTGACCAATAACTGATCCTAAATCCGGATTAGCAAAACCGATTGGGTAGAACTATCATAGCGGAGCCCTATAGTAGACTATCGTATAATTGATAGCTCTCACCCGCGATGTCATCTGCGTGAGAAGGGCTGGAAATATGACGTTAGTACTCAGGCTCAGGAGGCGACCAAGTTTGACATCTTAACGACGTCTGACACACCCTTACTCGCGGGAATGCGGTTACTGATGATTGTCGCTGAGGGAGCACATGCAAATTATGGCAAGGGTATTCGAGCTCTCCGAATTATGGGGTGAGATAGTCAGTTAGAACTGCGCAATAACGGAAGTGGGTGAGATAATATGCTTGAGCAGTACGGCAAAAGTGCCGAGTTGACCCGTTAGACAACGACAGCATCAGAATCGCAAACTGTATACTTACGTACGGCAAGATTTCCGAGCGTTGCCTAAGGCGGCCGGTGGTGAGAGGCTGTTTAGACCGCATCTAAAAACCGATAGCAATCCTCCCACCTGACCCTCCAACACATTAGGATGCCCACCACTTAAGGTTCGCTTCGCTGCAATTGCTCCGCTTGTCTTCTGTATCCTGTTATATAATTTTGAGAAGTGACCAAAATAATGACCCTCGCACGAAACAAAAACGTCATGAGTTCCAACTGACTGGATTACTAAATGAATCTTTTTTAATTTTTAGACGTTTCCTATATTTTCTATGTTTTTTGTTGCTATGTCCGCCTGCCGCAAAGGAAGAGACTGTGCAAATTGGTCGCTCAGCCTCGCGGCATGCTGAAACTGTTCAGAAAGTTTCGCCTCCAGTCGACGCCATTGTTCTGAGAATCCTTTCAAGCATATAGATACCGCGGGTGGTCTGTCCAGTTGTCCTTTGTTCTTCCTAGGAGTCTTTTAGAAAGTAATTAAGAATATCATTAAACTCAGTGGACCACATACTCAATTGTAATGCGGCGAATTTCTAGCTGATATAATTCGATAAGATAGGCTTCAAAAACCTTTCTTTTTTCTATAATATACACCTTGAAAGAAACGGACAAATTCTGCATGGATGAGTCCAACTCTCTCTGGAGATCTAAATTACAATTCATCGCACTACAAACCTCCGATGAACAACAACCTGTGAGTAAAACTTCGCCCGAGATATGCATTAGCTGTACTCTTCCAGCACAGTATCGGGTTCTCTTCATTGCATTTGACTCAGAAAAGAACGGTCAGCTGATACTTATGAACTAGATAAGTGCAATGCACACCCGCAATTTCGAAACATTGCTCTAACTCACGCTGGACTGTTAAACGAGAAATGTTTAGGAAAAATACATTTAATTGCATACTAGCATGGGCAAGTAAATAGCCTATCAATATTGATTACTATCCCAATGAGGATTAGTGATTATTTTAGTTTTCAAATTAGATAAAGGCTTAATCATTAGACGGAATTAGGCAGGGAATTAGAAATGAGATTATATTATGATCTAGTTGTGTGGAATAAAAGTGCAACATTCCTTTTTAATCAATTTCCAAGTGTGATCAAATTCTTAAGTTTTCATCAAAATGCGTAGCTTATTCATTCATTAAGTAACACGTAATACATAATGAAAATTTTCCATTGCAATCATCTTAATGATCACAACTGCTGATTAGGTTCAGCATCCGCTTTAATTTTAGAAGTAAACGCCCCTCTGTGGTGATTTTTTATAGACAAACAAAAAGCCAAATAGACAACAGAATTAATCGATTCTAAATTTAGTTCGATGTTTACAATTATTTCACTTCATTGTACAAATCAACAAAAAAAAATCATTTGTTGTTAATTTTGTGGGTTTTTTTTTCGTTTTGCGGAATATAATCAGTCATAAAATAGGAGCCAAATAGTGGGAGGAAAGATACTTTTCTTTTATATTTTAATTGTTAATTATAGGCTTTAACTTGTTATCGGTAAGAAGAATTGTATTTTTGTTATTTATTTCCTCTTTCCTGTTTGTGAAAGTACATAGATATATGTATGTATATGGGAATCAGTTTAAATATAAACATTTACAAATATGCGTAGGTTTTTAGAAAAAAAAGATTTTACTCAGTGCCGCTGTTTGTGATACGTTCTTTTTGGGGGAGTGTAAAGGCTGGCGATAACATTTCCATCCCGCGCAATGAACGCATAATATTGTGCGCCGTGACTTTAGCCACTGTTTCCCGTGTGGGATATGTGGAAGCGGCGAGGTGAGGTGTTATAACTGCAAGGAGAAAAATAAATGAGGTTGATTATACATTTTCGATAGGACAGTTCAAAATAAAATATTTCACTCATGCCTTTTATCAAAGTAGCCCCCATCTAAGTACTAACCACTTTCAACAACACTTAACTTTTTTTATCGAAACCTCTGGGCTTATCATGCTGACAACATGCGGTGGACTCAAGGACTTCCGCATATATAATCAATATTAACACCTTCCAATTTTGCATTTTGGCATGAGGATTTCACAAGCAGTGATCACGAAGCTAAAAGTTTTCAAATTAAGCACTCTACAAGAATAAATAGTGATATGAGTTTAGTTCTCCCAAGGTGATAGTTCTGACATGTATGAGGAGTCAGTTCTTTCGGGACCCTGGTCGGGGGGTGTGCATTGAACCGATATTAGTAGACCGTCTTGCACCGAGCAACCGCTGATTCGTTCGTGAGTTTTGGGGTCAGCTCAGCCTCAGGGAACCGGGGAGGGGCAAAAAGAAGAGCTGATTGCATTTAAGCGCAGTACGAAAGTGTGTCGCTCACCGCAGTGGCCAGCCAAAGAGGCAGCGGGAGCTGAAACACCCGATGTAACACCGGGACGACCCAATAACGAGAAAGCCTTACAAAGTGACGAAACTGACGGTGCGGGGATGACAATTTGAATACCTCTGTTCCGGAAAAATGCCCAGTCAAAATCGCTTGACCTGAATGAGTGGATTTAGACATGAACCGAGTGCGTTTTAATTAGAGCCAAAGAGGAAAGGCTTATCAGGAAATGCGCGATGGTGGTGAAGTGTATGCGAACGACAGGGTTCCTCCAGAAGTATGTCAGCAAAGTCGTCAAAACCAGGCTGATGAACTGATGATGAACTACCGGACCGCATCTCTTTCTACAGGCGAACATGGACAGCAGCGTAAGATGCGCTTCACTTCTCGGTGAGAGCCCTGTAAGCGTCAAATGGATCGCAGATAGACCACTGCAAAACGAACTCTAGAAAAAGCTGAAAGAGGAAGACGCGCCTGAAGGAGACTTTATCGAAGTAATTTCCAGGGCCCAAAAAGAGAAGGTAAAGAAGAACAAAAGAAAAGAACGCTGCGGCGCCAGAGACCCCGAAAATGAAGATACAAACCGGAAACCAGTAACAGAATAGACGAAGAAACGAAGGAGGACTAGACCGTCGGCACTGCTCATTAAGCCGACGGAATGCAAGACATTTGCGGAAGTCCTCAGTAAAATCCGCTACAAGATGAAACTCGAAGATAATGGAGCAGAAGTGCCTTCCATACGGAAAACTAAGGGTGGTCGATTCTTCATCGAACTAAGCACGCTCTGCGAAACGGTCAAGGGGTTACTGGTGAGGAAGCCTCTCACTTCTACTCCAGAGCCTATATGCTCGCTAGAAATCCGAGATCTTGACAGCCTCACAGAAAAGGTTGAAGTGGAGGAATCCACAAAGCATGAATATCCAGAGATAATCCATGCTCGGATAAGTATAACTTCTTTGAATACTCGAGGCCAAAAAATCGCCGTAGTAGAAGTCGCTGAACAATATGCTAGGAAGCTCCTTCACAGCGGGAAAATCGAAGTGCTACAGGTGTCTGGACTATGGATACACGTCAGCAGCCTGCATGGGACCTGACAGGAGTGCAGCATGTCGCAAATGCGGTTAAGTAAGTCAGCAAGCGAAGATTTGCAACGAAAGCAAAAATCGCGTTATTTGCAAGGATCGTGTTGTACACAATACGGTGCCTAGGCTGCGTAGGAAGTATCCTTGACATAAATTTCACATCGGAATTGCTGGTGCCTTCGGCAAACGGGTGGCGAGTCCTAAACGACTTCTAGGCAAGTGATCATCACTATATCGTGTTCGAAGTGGTTCACACTACTTGCCAGCGTGAACCAAACCGGAGCTCCGCCTGTGTATGGAACGTCGCGAAGATGAACATCGGGAAATTGGCTAAAGTCCTTGATACAAGCAGAGTCGCTCTGGAGAGCGTTTCGGTGGGTACCTACGGAAAAAATGTCATAAGATCCACTATTTGGCACAATGTTTGTACACCCGCAAGATGGCATGGGCCATAAAGGCAGAGTGTAGATCCAGCAAAATGAGACTCCGCAGTGCGATAAATAAAAGCAAAGCTCGCAACTAGCGGAACCTAGTCAACGAAGTAAATGAGACCTTGTGAGGGCTTACCAGTAAACTCGTCACCCGGAATTGACGCTCAACAGCCACACTTGCTGCTCGGGGTGTTCAACGCTTGCCTAAAGATTAGCATTTTTACTTGTCGCTGGAAGGTGGCTAGGCTCGCGCTAATCAGCAAAGGAAAAGGAGACCCTAAGCTGTCATCTACATACCGATCGCTGTGTATGTTTGACTCATTGCTCATAATGCTTGATCTCAGAAATGCCTCTGTCTTAACAGCTGTTGTGGCTTATGAGGGCGGAACATAAAATGCTCATTTACATAAACGGCTCTATATCTTTCCATTCTACCCCGCGAAGTTCAAACCAGCCCCTTTCAATAAATATTCTCGGGGCTTCCATCCCTCGCTGTCTTGTGGTGATAACCACAGCTAGTTCACCTGTGAAACCGTGGCAGATAAAATGTCTCTAAGGCATGGCACAGTAACTATAGAGACTTAACGCTACTTGAAAAGTGACTGTAAACTATCACACACTTCTGGAAAGCCCCTGCATGCTCGTATAAAGCCTTACGGGTAGATCATTATCTGTGGCCGCAAAAAACCTTATCCACCCTATAGTGCGCCATATTGTTCTCACAAACTACTAAGACTATGACTGCTGTGGGAAGAGCAAGGAAAGCAGAATCCAGGCTGCCCAGGTTTCCCTCGCCTCTCCGTAGTATTTACAAGGATAGCAGCTTCTTCAGCCTGCAGCTAGAGATCTCTTTGGATTCCCCAGAATTGTTCAACAAGTGTCTGTAGCCTAGCTCTAGTTTCAGCTGGGCAATCGTAAAGGAAGTGCGATTGGAGTTTGTCAAATGTCTCCTCAGCTTCGACAATGTAAATTGTATAGTATCTCGAATCTGACGCAGGTGGTGAACCTTAGCTATCTGAAATCAGCGGCTGTTAAGCAGTGTGAGTAATTTTTACTCTTGACAGTCGCTTGTGAAGACCAGAGTCTCCCCAACCAATCTGTCGGGCCATTCATCCCATCCTATGTTCATATGACCGGGGACCTAGAGGAGGGTGACTACGAGCGTGTCACCCAATCTGTTTGGTGCATCTCTACACTGCCACACCGACTTGAAGGATGCCGTGACCAAGTCCAAAGCATTCTTGGCTCCTTGGCTGTCACTGTCGGTTAGAATGACTATATTAAGCATAAGGCTGAATCCCCAAAGAGCGTACAACTCAGCCATACTGTATATATACGAGAAACCCCCCGCAACCATCTCTGATCCGTTGGTGAAAAACTGTGTGGTCATAACATTTGCAAAACATCGCCAGTGTTTCACTTTGCCCTGGTTGGGAAGCCCATAGCCAAATTCCTCAAAAAGGTCGAGTTTTCGAGGTACTTCGCCTAGGATTTTCCTATGACCATAGGGCTTCCCTGTCCAATATTCGGACTCACGTAGGCTGACAGCGTGTTTAATGTGGAGACCTAGGCGGGGAGGTGGGGGCGTATATTGTGGGCATCTGTCGAGCAGGACGATAAAGCCTCAGTAAAGGCCTCATTATTGAAAATGAATTCGAAAGGATGGTGTTAAGTATTGTCCATGGCTAGCTATCTTTCGAGTAGCGTACGAGTCCACTTCACACAAACAAATCATCTATTGACGGGATCCATAAATCGATCGAACTTTTTCTTCTTCGTAAGAATGGAGGTGCTGCTCAGCCAGGCTGCACACCATTGGACGGAACAGTGTTACTCAGAGGGAAGAATGTCTCTAAGACACAAAGAGTGGGGTAGGACTTTTCACTTAACTTTGCAAGTATCTTGTGGCAACATTATTAAGTTGTGAAACTACTATGTTATGCCTCTTGTTGTTTGTGACCGTTTTCTATTCAACGACGATATGAACTCCCTGGAACAATGACAACTTTCTATTGTCAAGGATGAGACTCCTCATTTTTCTCCACTAATCGCACTGATGTCACGCAAAGTTGCATTTACTTTCATGCATGAACTACATTATTACCCGGAAAACGTCAAAAAGAGGTCATACTTTCCACCAACTGCTGTCGTTGTCCTTTGAGGAAAAAAACCCCTTGTTACACCCAATCTACCCTTATAAGACTTGGGCCTGAGACAGCCATACATTTGCTATTAATTTTTGAAAAAAGCGCACTCACTATATTCAATTCAGATTCCTGTAGTCGCATCTACGAATCGCTTTTATTTTGAATGTAGACTTATCTCTGTTTTGAGATGATCAGACGAGCATCTTCAGTGGCCGAGAATGATCTAGAGCTATCCCAAAAATCTAAAAAGTTGGCGAAATTGACAGTAAAGATCCGCCCGCAGAAACAGAAGTTCCATCGGGCGCTCAGTCGACACGTGGTTGCACGCCTCTGTGCTAGCCAGGCTCGGGAATGTGGGGGAGCTCTTTGAGCGCTACGATCCCTCACGTGTCATTAGCCAAAATTCACGTGTCTGTGTTGCCGCCGTTTGCTTGGAAGTTCGTCAGATGGTTGAAGGGGCCACTTGTCGAAACTGAACGCAGCGGTAACTTCTGGCGAAAGGTTCCAACAAGATCCCCATGACGTCCGGGGAGCAGAGGTCGAAGCGGTTCAGTCTCGTGGTTGTTGGAATTGCGGTGACCTAGGACACCAACGGCAAATTGTGAGAGGGAATTGCGTCGATTCTGCTTCGGCTGTGGAACGCCAAATATTATGAAGCCACATGCCCCCGCTGCGCACTCCCAAAAAACTTCAGGGTTCGTTCTCGTGGAGAAGGGAGTCGCAGAACTCAATTGCCTTCACAACGCTAATCGCCCCGACTCCCGGTCCGCCTCTCGTGTTGAAGCGGTCCGACAATATGAATATGACCTATCCGGATTTGACTCCACTACCCATTATTTCTAGAAAACCGATGCTTTCGGTTCTGAGGCCGTTGCACGTAAGGCTGCACCAATACCAAGCGGCCACAGAACGGATCTTCGGAGTAGCAGAGATAGGGACGAGAAAGCCTTAGTGCTCAACCCTTCGCTTACGTCAATATTGGCGGCGAATATTGCGCAACCTTCACAAGTCGGTCCAGCAGTGATATTCGCCCGTAGGCGGACGTGTTGAGTGGCAGAAGAAACAGGGATCGAGACTATGATTCGTCATGGATCTCTCCCTCCCCTCGATCGCTGTACTCGGGTCCGGAGATTTAAGGCTCCACGAGCGCGGTTGAGTCGTCGTTTTTTTTATTCTCGTTTTTCAGGTTTTAGTTCGTGTTTTGGTTTAACTCCTTAGGTTTACGCGATTCCCTATGTTTGTGCGATTATTTTCAAGATCCGGTGCGGATCCACGCACTGGTATAGACACGTGAATTTTAAGAAAGACACGTAAGGGATTGAAACGCTCAAAGGACTGCCCCCATAATGCAAAGCCTGGCTGGCACAGAGGCTTGCAAGGACGCGTCGACAGAACGTCTTGATGGAGCGTCAGTACTTGCGGGCAGGCCTTCACGATCAACCTAGCCAATTTCTTTTGGCTTTGGGAATAGTTTTTTCCTCTAGGTCGTCTTTGGCCACTCATGATGGTCGTCTGATCATTTCAAAACAGATTAGTCATTACACACTTTAAGGGCCTCTAGGAATGCACATACTCGTTGAAGTTCTACACATGCTTCATTTGAACTATCAAATTGTAGATTGATTTTGCCAGGTACACCGTTCATACGCTACCGGACTTTAAGGAAAACAAGGAGAAAACTCACCGCAGTTCGGTAGATTCAAAAGAGGATGATTAGCAGGCAAAGGTTCAGGTACAGTCACATCCAATCCTGCGGCGAATATTTGTCCCAATTTCAGTGCATTATAGAGCGCATCGTGGTCAATGATTGCTGAAATCAGAAAAAAATGAGTCCACAGAGTCAGTCTCATCCTAGCTGCCAAACTTACGTCCTCGTGATATATTAACGAGAACACAATTAGGTTTCATCTTCTGAAATTCAGCGTCGCTGAACATATTCTCTGTGTCACTAGTCAGTGGGCATGCAACCACTATGAAGTCGCTTTCACATAATAACTGATCGAACTGAACATATTTGGCATTAAGTTCGTCTCCTCGAGGATTCTTATGTCGACATGTGTACAGAATTTGCTTCACTCCGAATCCTTGAAGTAGTTCGGCTATGACTTGACCAATTCCTCCAAAACCAACCAGGCCAACTGTTGAATTTCTGATTTCTTGTCCCAGCATCCATCTAATGTGCCAGTTCTTCCATTCGGAGCTGAAATCAAAAGAAAGACCTAAGCTTGGGTATCTTTTCTTCAGAATACCTTGGAAGAGAGAATGTATACTTTTAGAAACTGGGTTCCCGATTCTGAACCCAGACCACATGAATTTCTGATCCTGAATCAAAGTAC
The DNA here is from genome assembly GCF_905115235.1 of Hermetia illucens. Taxonomy (NCBI): domain Eukaryota; kingdom Metazoa; phylum Arthropoda; class Insecta; order Diptera; family Stratiomyidae; genus Hermetia; species Hermetia illucens. The sequence continues at coordinate 203,112,790 of NC_051849.1, forward strand.
CTCACTTTCATCCAAACTTCTCTCCCACTTTTTGGCGAAGGGGCGTATGCGTTCTTAAACTAGTGTAACCTTGCCGTCAATTGTTGTACACCTTAATTGTTGCCTATCTGCTTACCTTTTTATTTTCAACCGACCTTGATGAAACCGTTTGCCAGCTGCTATCATCAACCCGATAGCATGCTCAGCAACAGCAGTATTTGAAATGTAGGGGGCATAGCCAAGTTCAATGCCACGTCGCTTCATCTCATTTGCGTCGATGGTATCCAGTCCCGCAGATATAGTTGCCGCACATTTTAGCTGGGGTCCTGCAGCATCCAGGACTTCGCTGTCAAGAAGATGCGGAGTAGTCCAAAACATACCATCTACCCCCCGACATTTCTCCAAAATCTCTTGACGATCCGAAGGGAATTTATCACAGAATATCAATTCACAGTCTTCCCTAAGGATATCCAAGGCTTCTGGATGCACTTTATGGTTTGTGACCATAACTTTGAACTTGGGAACTTCCGAGGACATTTTTCTGGGCTAAAAATTGAAGTTCTCTGTCGAGTGAGTTCAAACTGTTCACTATTAATTCTCAAACGCAACTGATATTAATTCCGATTCGCAATTGAATCTTTTTGAAAAAAGTGGTCCTTATCTGCTCACCGTCTTGAATTTTCTACGCGTTGTTAACAGCAAAGTTTTATTATCATTCACATGACCAGTCTCCACGGGTCACAGGGTTATACTTAATGTTTACGAGATGATAATTGGTGAATCTGAATGCTGCAGTCCCCAGGGGGTCGTCTCTAAAGCTGGAGTTTATTGAGACGAATTATGGGTCATTGTGATCACTTTGGGGTACAGCCCCCGTTGCTGTTGAGTCATTTTAATATTCTTGGATTTATTTAGGAAATTTTTGGTATTCTGGTTGATTTTCTGCTTCCACATTGTTTTCCTGACGATGATCCGATCATTCAGGAGCAGATTGTCCATGATGAGGAAAACTGGATCGGTTTCCGACTTTTGCAACTTCAGATTGGAGTTGACTCAAAATTTTCCTAAAAATTTTTCAACTTTCAGTCAATTTTAGAAATTTTTGACCCCACAGCCCATCTCAATCCCAATCCCCTCTCCGTCGCTCTATGGTCGTCACGAAAACTGGTTACCACCAATTTCGCCCCCTTTGACTCCTGTGCCTTCATCGTCGTATGAAATAGTTTGTGAGTGGTGGTGATCGGCAATGGCGGGGTTCGAGGGAGCGCTCAGCAATTCCGAAACCGCACCCTAGGCTAGGGTATTGCTCTCCCTGCTCACTGGGAAACTAGGCTCGCCGGCGATGGTCGCAAGATTCAGCGACATCCGAGCAACGGCTCTACGTCTCCGACCGCAGCACGAAAATACGCTTCGTAGTCGACCCAGGGTGTGCTCCCTACATCGTCCCGAAGTGGTACGCCGCTAAATCTCTTCATAAGCAGAGGCCGACAACGCAGGCCGCCAAAAAGACACCCATTTCGACCTTCCCCACCTAGCAGCCCACCATGGATCTGTGATCACGTCGGTCTTTCCACTAGCCGTTCAACATCGTCGACGTGCTGACGGACACTTTGGGAACCGATGCCCTTGGTCACCATGTGCTTCTCATCGACATGCGCCATAGATGTTTCCTGGACGGGCTTACCAGTCTCACTACGGCCTGCACTATCGGCTTCCTTCGGCACACAATCAGCGCTGACCTGCCGATCCACCACGAGATTGTCACCCTGGGACCACCGACATTCTTACGACCGCGCCGCCTCTCTGGAGAACGCCTTAAAGTCGCAAAGAATGAGTTCTTTCTTTCTTTCTTGAGCGCGGCGTCATTCGACCATCGTCATGCCCCCCTTCATTTGGAACCCAAAAACACCGACAAGTAGCGGGTCACACGCAACTATCACAAACTCAACGGGCATACTCGACCAGATTGTTACCTGCTGTCTATCATCGAGGACCTCTTCCATGACGTCACTGGTTCGGCTTTCGCGGTTATCGACCTGGAGAAAGCCCTCTACTAAGTCTCGATGGACCCCAACGACGTCTGCAAGATCGCGGTAACTACGACTTTTGGACTTTTTAGGTATCTTGCCGCTGGGTCTGAAATACGCCACGCACACCATGCAGCGAACCATGAGTCACCTCTGCAGAAAACATCCTTTCGTTTGGACGACATCTTAGTCTTTTCTGACAGTCACGAACAGCATGGACGGTACCTGGGTCAGCTCTTCGAAATGGCGTGCCAAGCCAAGCTCCAGATCAACTGGGGTAAGTACCAAGTCGGTCTCTCAGAGGTCCTCTTCACCGAATTTTCAGTCAACTGCAAAGATTTCCGCCCACCATCATCGAATACGCGTGCTAACATCGAGTTTCCGAAACTGATGGATCCGTCGCAGCTCACGTGCTTCCACGGCATGATCAATTATTACTGGCGTTGCATCCCACACGCCGCCCAGTGCCAGGTGCTTTTCTCTGAGCTGTTAAAAGAGTGCAATACCAAACGGTCCAACGTAAACTGGACCGGAGACCGGTGCCGCTTTCGAGTGCTGCAAGAACATCTGCGAGGCCCAAGCCAAAGACATTCAGCTTCCTCACCGCCTGGCCAGTCCTCGCCTTAAACTGCGCTTAATCTAGACGGGCACGAGGCCTACGAGGCCTGCGAAGCTTAATGGTAACTTCAAGCCGTGCCTGCCACCTTCTCTACCTCGCCATGCACACCAGCTCTCCCACCCCAGCAGACGCGCGACCGTCAAGACGGTAGCACTTAAGTTCTTCTGGCCCAGTCAATGCGTTCATTATCAGCTCCCGAAGGTTCATCGGCACAACCAGTTTGGATAATTCCGGACGGGCGCTTTAACCACATCCATCTAGACCTGATTAAGATACCATTAGGCGAGGACTATGACAACTGCCTCACGATCATCGACCGCTACATTCGCTGGCCTCAAGTAGCCTCGCTTTAGTACACCACTGGAAATCACAGTGGATCGAGGTCGCCAATATGAGACGGAGCTGATATCTCACCTCGGTCGCCTTGTAAGCGCACACCGTGTGCACACAACGCCAAACCATCCGCATGTAAACGACAGTCGAACGGAAGCGTAGAATACTCAAGGTGGCCCTGAAGTGCACACCACAGACGTACTGGTTTCGCGCACTTCCGGTTGTCTTTGCGCAACACCTTTAAGGAGGACTTCTCGTACCGCCCACACTTTACATCATCCATCCGTTTTCAAGGACTTGATCTTGGAAAAGCCGCTTGAGCAGCTTTATACAGACCAGCACCGGGCGGTCCGAAGAAAAAACACTCTCGGCAGACCACCTTAAGCCAGCTTACATAGAACAAGCAGACCACACACCACGTCCCTCAAAACCCGCCCGGTCAAGAGCCTGTATCAACGTCAGCACCATGCTCATCCTCGGGTTAAGCGCTTCCTGTGACGCAAGAGTCCTCCCCGATGGCGGACTGGGAACCTCCGACGAACAGGGCGCCTTCTACACCGCCAGGCCCATCTCGGTTTATTCTATCAGCCAACCGTTCAATGCTCAATGCACATTACCCGACCAGGGTCCCGAAGGGGCTGGCTCCTGATACACGTCAGAACTACCATCTTGACAGAGCTACGCTCACATTACCCCGTCGAAGTCGACAGAGAGCTGTCGACGGCTCCGGAGACTCCCAGTGTGTCCCGACGTGAACCGGTCATTCGCGGTTCACTCTTCATACTGTCAGCTAGGGGGTCAAAACTACTTACTCGGGTACTCTGGGGACGTTACACCCCGCATCGTAAGCGTTAAAGATCGCTAACGATACCTGAGACTGTCAAAGATGGGGGGGAACCTCAGGGGCCTCGCCTCAATAAATATTTGAGACAGAAGAAGCTATGATCGGGATTGTGATCCGTCGTGGATCTTGCCTCTCGATCGCCGCACTTGGGTCCGGAGACTTCCAGCTCCAAACGCGCGGTCGAACGGTTTTTTTTATTTTCAGTTTTAGCTCGCGTTCTGTTTTTTCGTTAGGCCGTCGCGAATTTCTTCGTTTGTTGTCTATTTTGAAATCCGGTGCGGACCCACGCATCGATATAGACACGTTAATTTTGTATTAATGACAAGTGAGGGATCAAAGCACTCAAAGGACCTCCCACATTCCCGAGCCTGGCTAGCACAGAGGCGTGCAAGAACGTGTCGACCGAGCACTTTGATGGAGCTTCCGTCTTTGCGGGCGGACCTTCACGGTCAAATTTTCCAATTTTTAGGTTTCTGGGATAGCTCTTCCCTCTAGGTCGTTCTCGGCCACTTAGGATGATCGTCTGATCCTCCTATTTCCCTTTAAGTTCATTACACAGATCAGGAGTGCGGGGTGCTTTTGGTTCTCTCTTTGCGCTGGATTGGTTCCAGCCTAGAAGTTGGCAGGGTGACCCAGTTGGCCACAGTTTGCACATTTTAGGGGTGTCGCCGACTCTTTTTCGGCGTTGTCTTCTACATTCGAACGAGGGCAGTCCCTGGAGGCGTGTAACCCCGCGCACTTCACGCATTTGGGGTCGTATCCGCAGTTTGAGGATACGTGGCCAATTGTTTGTAATTGAAACATTGGGTGATGTCCCCTTTTCGGGGTTTCTCCCAGCCAATCCGCTGATACAGTAGGGTATTTTGTTTGTAACTAAGCTAGCATCTGCCTCAGAGTTGAGAGTCTCACGAAAGAGACTCAGATTGGTGTCATTGGCTCGTGACCATGGAGTGGAAAGTCTAGTTACGCGGACATTCGTAATTTGCGCTACCTCCTTAATTTCCGAAGCCACGTCTTCGGGAGTGAATTCATGGGGAGAGATTCCTCTGAGGATGAGGAAGGAATGGCCTGCCAGTTTGGTGATCTTGATTAGGTGGAGTAGTTTCTTATGGATATTGGGACAAATGAACCGAACTTTGAGTCTGTCGGATGGTAATTTCAAATTTGGTATTCTTGTCAATGTTCTTGATGACAAGGCCTAGTGCCCTGGCAGTCAATCCATACAGGAAAATCGGAGGGCGAAAGCTAATTCTATTCGTATCTTTAACTAACGGTGGGTTGGCCATGGCGGCAGATTTCGAAGTTCCGGGACGTGCGTGCGTCGCTTCGGGGCGATGCTCGTTGTCAAAGAGAAGATAAAAGCAGTTTTTGTTCGCTGGGGCTTCGTTGTCCGAATCCGTGTGTTTTCGCTTGAAGACAGACTTACCTGAAGCAAGTTTGAATTCGTCTTGGAATCCTTGGATGTAATTGACACAGGAATTTGCTTCACCGATCCAAGCGTCGGGCTGGTCCCCAGGAGGGAAGCTCTGATAGTCGTCGGTGATTATGACAGGGCAGTCGTCACTAATCATTTCTTCGGCCGTAACGGTCTTGTCGGCCGAATGAAGGAGTTGTGTGGTGATGTAAGCTGGTTCCGCGTCCTTTACCCGCTGTGGTTTCGTGTCGTGTTTTTTATCGAGAAGTCACGTGTATTAAAACTCTAACTGGCACTGTTTTATCGCTAAATCGGCTTAACAACTGGATAATGATGTTCGTAAATGTAACAGCGCAAAAGCTTGATCCGAACACAGGCGAGAGAAATCAGCAGAACGAACCTTCCGCTTAGGCGGACACAAGCGAATTCTACATTTGTTAATAGATGTGCAGCGAAATTCACCACGCACACACAAGTAAATGTTGTTGCCACGAACCGTCTTCTATTATAGTTCGAGCATTTCTTCTTCTTCGTCATCAGTCGTCCTGAACGGATGTCCCGCTTACATTCTTGTAGCCCGAGCTGACCAATGTCCAAAAATTACACACACAGATATTGGCTTTCTAGAAGACGTTTCCTTTTTATTTTCTCTCTTGCGGGCATGCGCGTGAGGTTCATGGAGGATCTCGGACGTAGTGAAACTTCATTTGCATATGTCAAAGGACATTTCTATATTTTCACTGAGCAGCTGGTTAGTTTTATTCTAGTAATCATCGGTGAAATAAGCGTTCGGAAACTTGGAATTTCCGACTAGGAGACAACTGGACACAGTGCAAGCTGTTCAGTGACAAAACATGTGAATATCCCCGAATTTCGAAAGTATCTGCGTATCTTACACAAAAAGTTTATATTTTTTTATAAAAAAAAACCCCAGCCCAAACCAATTCAATTGATAAATATGAAATTAATCACAAGTGATTTTTCCAACCGAAATCAAATTTTCCGTTTCCGTTTTTTTCGCTCCGCAAATATCGTACAATTAGATGTCAAAATATCGTAAACGTAAACTTTATAACGCTATCTGGCATCCCTTGGAGCTGTCAAAAGCTAGTGCACGTGCGCAAAAGCAAGATAGCACTATCCATACGGAGCACAACAAAGATCCACTTCTCTCTCGCTCACTCGCCGCTCCCAAAGTCTCCAATGTTTTTCTACAGAAAAACGCAAAGCAAATATTCGTTGACAGTTGCCGTGAACGCTTCGTCGGCTTTGTACGATTTTCCCAATTGGAGGAGTTTACGCTGAAGAGTTTGTGATTTTTCCTTGTTATCTGGCCGGGATAGTGAGCTCACTCGGGTCACATATTGGAGGCGAATATTCGCAACAGTCTCAGTGTCGAATTCCTAACAGAAACGGGCTACGATCCGGAATGTGAGTGCGAAAAACGCCGGAATGGAAGTGCAGCCCTGAAGGCGTTGTACGGTGCCGTGCAATGTTGAGGAAAAGGAAAATTCCACGGTTGAAGTGATAACAGAAATGCTCAGTGAAAACAGTGATCAACAGCGGCAAGTGGGGCTTGAGTTTGTGTGACGAAAATCGATGCAGCCCGCACGGAACTAGAACGAGTGATTGTCGTCCTGTTCCGCAAGTTTTTTCAATAACGGGTGCCCCCCCTGTTCCGGAAAATGACGGAGCGTAAGTTCACGCGGGGGCTGAACAAGCCGGGCATGGCCGCCCAGCTCCGGGAAACCGTTTCCCAAGTGGTCCGCGAAAGTACAGTCCTCGTAAGTACCCGTGACGCGGTCAGCGTCACGAAAACTTGTTTTCTTTTCCAGCTTCAAGGTCTCCGGCGAGAAACAGGTCGCAGGCCGGCCCCTGGTCGGCCGCACACAACCTGCGGCATAGCAAGTGCTCGGCGGTCGTCCAGGGGCCGTACGCGGCCGACGACGGGTTATGATTCAACACGGCACAATCAACTGTCCCTTTGTCGTTCAGCGATTTGCATCCTGCGCGCTCCCTTCCCTTTGGGGCTTCTGCCCACTGAATCTCCCACGGATGACAACGCCTGACGCAGTCGAGTGGAATTTTCTCAACAATGGAACTCATTTCCCTTTTCGTTTGCATTCGAGCTGGGCAGCCTACATTTTCCCCGTCGGCGGCTTCTTGCCGCGGCGATGCTTATCGCAACTCTTTGATCTGGTCATGGTCAAGTCGCGGTCAAGTCTCGCTGGCGCACTCGTTAGGGTGTTTTTGTGGCTCTCCGTAATCGCAACACGACCACGGACACTCGCCAGCCTAGAAATTAATCGGCACCGAAGCACGCCGCGAGCCACTGCAAAAAGCAGAACAATTTCGATTTCAAATAATCGGGGGGAGCAGGGAGCCCCCGCGCCGTTGCGGTAGGCATTCCGGCGTACTTGAATGGACCCATCTGTCCGTTTCAAGTGGAATTGGATCCAATCGCTCCGAGGCCTCAGTCTGTGTGTGCCAGGGAGCCTGTACCCCGCATTTGCTAATTCTCTTTCCGTTTTTGCATAAACTTTTCGAGGTTCTTTTGTTCGGCATTATTTTTGCTAGTTTTACGGCCCATGAAAAGTTTCTGGCCCATTGCCAGCCAGCAAGTCGCTGCCAGCGGCAACTGTGAAATAGTGAGTCCCACTCCAAGGGGATGCCGGGATAGTTGAAGGAGCGCTGCAGCGGGCGACTGGTGGGTGTTGGGGGCGATTGGTGCACACTGGAGCGTCTGCTTCTGTTTGTAAACAGGCGGCCCAGCACGAGCGCCTCGCAGGACAGGCTCTGAAATAGAGACAATTGCGAAAGAGCCGGTGATGTGATGATTCCAACGCTTGGACGACACCATCCCGGAGCTATGGCGTTACATAAGCGGCCACTGAACTCAGAACCGAACGTTGACAACCAATTCACACTGAAATGGGGCCAGCACACAGCTGGAAACGTGCATTTCGCTGGGTATTGATATTCCTGGGGAGAATGTGAATCGTTTGTGGAAAATGCGGAATTCATTGTTATCGACTGCGAAGTGACGGGTTCGAATTGTTCTTCTACTATTTCACTTTGCAAAGGATCCTGTTCTGTTCCCCGTTGAAGTTTGTAGTAATAAAAGGTTTCGAAATAAATCAGACAAAGGCCATATGAGACTCGATTTATTTCGAATTCCATCCATTTCCTTCAATTTAAATTCAATACAGAAAATAGCGGAGGTTTCCAAGGACGAAAAATACTTCACGATCCTCTCTAGACATGATAATCGCCGGGAGTTCTCTCTTAACGAAAAGCTGCAGACGGAATAAGATAGGGGAGTCTCCTGTGCCTAAAAACAAGACAACCTGTGCCAACTGGTCCTCCAGGTTGGGTAGGGCTGATAACCCTATATGGAACACGATGTGATCCGAAGCTACAGAAGCAACCTTGGACTGGGTTAACAACACAATCGCTAAGGCAATGGGAAAGGACAAACGATTTACCTTGTACACACCAGAAACTGCTCAAAAGCTGGTCGATGTCCTACTCCAATATAACCTCCCTCTGTCACTCGAAGTCTCCAAGCCTTCATCAATCATCGTATCATCGGAGTACCTCGGCCTGATACTATTATAAATGAAGAACTTGGTCGGCACACAGGTCTGTCACCCATGCGCAATATAATCGGAAAGCGGAAATGGCAGTGGATAGGTCACACATTAAGGATCGGCGGCAATTGCATTGCTGGAGATCTACTCTCTCAAGACGTTCCACGAGTGCGTCGATCCAAGCGCACTTGGCACCGAACAGTAGAGGAGAAATTTGGTCGTTTCGGGAAGTCCCGGAGTGAGCTGAAGGTAACTTCAGGTAATCGAGAGCGATGGCGCGTATATGCAGTTGAGGCGTTACACCATACCAAGGAGTATATGGCTTGTACCAGACAAAGCCTCTCTCTAAGCAAATCAGCAACATATCAGATTTTCTCTCTCTCTCTCTTTTATCGACTTTAAGGTTCAGGACAAAACTGTACATGACTATGACAAAATCTGGTATCTCGACAAAATTAATAAGATTGACTAGGCTAACCTTCAACAGTGTTAAGATGACATACCAGAAAAAAACCACAGGATCACTTTTGAGACCTTTCTGGGGTGGACATGGTTCTAGCCTCTCCCTTCCCCCATCGATTGCATTCGCAACCACGCCTTTCTCGTCTCCTCTGCCTCTCTTAATCTCCACTGAATTCGCCCTACCATGTCGTTCACTGTATTCCAGCTCTTCTGGCATGTAAGCATTTTCCAAATTATATTTTCCGGAGCTTCTGTTCCTCCCGATGTCTCCTCTAGTGGCGACTCCGAGGAGCTCAATTAGCGCTGTGGTGCGCCGTTTTGATGCCATAAACTCCTAAGACCATGACTGCTGTTATGAGAGCAGAGAGGTAGAGTCTAGCCGGCTTGGATCTTTAGAGGCAACCTGTAGCATTCACGAAGGAAAGCATGAGGTCTCCAAAGAATGGTTTACTTAGTGCCCGTAGCCTGATTCTAGCTAGAGCTGGGCAATTGCAGAGAAAATGCATGAGGGTTTCCCTTCCTTTTGCGCAGCTTCGGCCCGCGGCTGCTAGGTAGTGCGAGTAGACCCCTGACAGCCGCCAGCGAAACACCGGCTGTATTCACCGAAGGGCTGCCAAGAGCAGAGCCTTGCTTGGCCAATCCTTCAGCCCGCTCATTCTCCTCTATGTTCCTGTGCCCGGAAACCTTGAGCATGCCGCCCAGACGATTCAGCGCATCTCTGGATTGCCCCACCAGCCTGGAAGATGTCGGTCAGAATTGTTATGTTCCGTTTGGGGCTCGAATCTCGCTCCAGCCATCGACAGACTTCTAATATGGCCTGTACTTCCGCTTGGAATACACTGGCGAAACCTGGGAGACCATATGACTCGGATACACTGTGCGTATTCGAGAAAACCCCCGCGCCGGCTCCACAGATCATCTTTGATCCATCGGTAAAGAATACTGAGTCATAACCTTGAAAGGAAAGGTTGAAAAGACCACAGGAAAGTTTCTTCTGAAGTTCAGCTTGCTTGTGGCATAGTCCGTGGGGAAGGCCCAGATTTCCCGAGGTACTTCGCCTAGGATGTTGCTGTGGCCGTACGACTTCGCTGATCATCCGGACTCACGTAGTTTGATGGCACTGCACGCAGCAACGTATTTAATGTGGAGGTCTAGGGGGAAGAGATGCAGGAGTACATTGAGAGCATCTGCCGGGCAGGATTGCAGAGCCCCAGTAGCACCTGCACACGCGGTCCTTTGAATCCTACTAAGCTTCATCCTATTGTATTTTTTGCTCAAAGTCCTGCCACCATAAAATAGAACCGTACGTTTGGATCGGACGCACTACAGCGGTGTACATCCAGAGAACCATCCTCGGCCGGAGACCCGATTTCTTTGCAAAGGTTCTCTTGCAGGCATAGAAGGTTATACAGGCCTTCTTAACCCTCAATCCTGTTCAATCTCCAATTTAGCTTTGGATCCAGGGTTACACCCAAATACTTACATTAGAGGAAAGAACCAATATTTGTTCATTTAACCGTGGTAGGTGGAATTCAGGTATCCTTGTCTTGGTGGTTGGGTTTATGCCGAGTCCGCATCTTGCGATCCACAGGCATACCTTTCGCAACGCTCCTTCCATGATGTCGATCATAGTGCACGGAAACATTCCTGACACTAATATCTCCGAGTCGTGGACATACGCCACCACCTTCACCCCGCTGCTGTCCAATGTTCGTAAAATTTCTTCCATTACTATTCACAGCCCTGGTCAAGTGGTTGCTTTGCAAATTCGACTGGATTATCCTGGTACTTAGCATGGATATAATCCAATGCATGAGATACCCCTCCAATCCAATACCTGTCAAGGCTTCCTTGATGGTGTTGGTACTAACGTTGTTGAAAGCTCCCTCTATATCCAAGAAGGCAGCTAGGCTATACTGTTTGTACTGCAGCGACCGCTCAACCGTGCCAATTACCTCGTGGAGGGCGGTTTCGGTGGATTTTCTTTTGAGGTAGGCATAATGGGATTTAGAGAAAAGCGTTCTTTCTATAATCGTCCTTAAGTGAATGCCCAGGACGCGCTCTAGGGTCTTCAGCACGAAAGAGGTCAGGCTGATTGGTCGAAAGTCCTTCGCGGACTCATGATCGCGCCTGCACGCTTTCGGTATGAAAACAACACACACACAGCACACCAGGCCTGTGGTACGTATCCTAAAGAGATGCACCTCCGGTAAATCTCAACAAACCACCGCATAATCCTTTCCTGTTGCTTCTCCAGCATGACTGGCATTATCCCATCTCGCTCTGGAGATTTATATGCGGAGACGCTGTTTATAGTCCAGCCGACCTTATCCTCGGCATTTATCGATTTGATAGTCTCGCCCAGCTGGGGTGGTCGCAAACCCTCCAAGCAAGGGTCTGACTCACAGTCCTCCTCGCTAGCGGGAAAGTGCGTTTGAACCATAAGTTCCAAGGTTTCACTAGAAGATTCCGTCCAAGAGCCTTCTGACGTTTGAAGAAAGGATGGGCTCTTATATTTCTTGGATAGAATCTTTCTGAGCCTCGCGGATTCACTGGTGCTTTCGATGTTCTGACAATAGTTCAACCAAGATGATTGATGGCCGACTTGTACCTCTTCAGGCAGTCCTTGTATGGTGTCAATATTGATGCCTGCAGCAGATGTTGAAGATTTCCCTGGTTAGTTTCCTAAGTGATTTGAGGGATCCCCCTACGTCGAGGGTCTCTGGTTAGGAGTACTTTGTCTGGTACTCGCTACGCCCAGTTTGATGGCAGTGGATTCCAGGCTGGAAACCACTAGTCCGTCTGCCGCCTCGCTCCGTGAGGTCCCTGCGGTTGATTTCAGCTCAGCGGTGCTACGGTTGGCACCGAATGTACTTCTCGCGACGGCTGATGCCTCCTGGCTGGATGCCACCAGTTTGTCTTCCGATGATGTGCCTGCTGTCACCCACTTTTCTTCTAGCATCGGTTTCTTTATTTTTAAAATCATGTCTTGGTCTCACGAGTAGCCCGGGAAGAATGTCCACCCTGGTTAGCCCGGTCACCAGGGTAACGGTCTTATTTGAAACTGAAGGTGCCAAAGGTATTCAGAGTTTGCATACTAAAGATAAGCTCCCCAGTGGCCACGCAGCCCTCGGCGTATGCTGTTCCACCTTGGCTTGGGGTCCTATTAGCACCTTCTCCAGGGCAGGGAGGACGATCCCCGGGTTGTTGCTTCGGTCTATCCCCCCGCCAGATCTACTTGGCCCTAACACATGACCAGCAGACAAGCAGATCCTCGTCAGTTGGATAAGCCTACACCCAGCCCTGGCCTACACATCTCGGTTTCCAGTGGGCACCACGAGGAGGTCGTGTGAGGACTTGCCGAATTGTGCAACTTTAACCTAAAGCATAATCAGACCAGACCTCCAATGGTTTGAATATTTTGATGAATTGTTCGGCAACTAGAATATCGACGGGCCGGAGGTCCCGCCTCGTTGAAGAAGAAAGAAGAAGAAGAAATCTTTCTTTATTTAATGAAGACAACATCAGAAAATAAATTCCTTATTACATATTGTCTTCAGAGGGAGGAACAAGTGTTTGGCTTACCTTACGCTTAAAACTAGAGAAGGAGACACAGTCAAAGACCTAAGCTGTAGGGCGGTATAGTACCGTTATGGCCTCGGGATAGGGGAGTGAAAGTAAATCTGGAGCTCTGCGAAGGGTACTTCAAGAATGTCCGCACTACGTGTGTTTTGAGAGGCAGTGCGGAAAGTAATATCTGAGTTGGCAGAGCAGTCCATCAGGCAATTGCAGAGTTTGAAAAGAGTACACATATCAATGAAGATACGGCGTTGCTGCAGGGAGGAAAGTTCTTTTTGTAAAAGATGGTCCGGGTGAATTTGCGTTGTACCACGTCAAGAGCACGACAGTCACGGATGCCGAAGGGGGCCCAGACTACACAACAATATTCAAGTATGTTTCTGACAACGGAGTTGAAGAGTATTAAGGAAGGCTAAATTGAGGTAAAGTCGGAGGAGAACATAGGATAAAACCAGACATTTTGGAAGCTGTATTGATAATGTCAACGAAGTGGGAATTGAAACGAAGTTTGTCGTCGAATATTACACCCAGGTCTTGGAAGGAGGTCAGTAGTGAAAGGGGTTGTCCACTAAGAGAATAGGAAAAGGATGTTGGGAGGGTTTAAGCGAATACCACATCCAGTGGCATTTTTGACATTCAGTGTAAGCTTGTTGACCAAACACCAACGGACCAAACTGTCAAGGTTGGACTGCAAGAGAGCACAGTCCAGCGGAGAGGAAACAGAGGCAAATAATTTAAGGTCGCTTGCGTAAAACTAAAGGAGGTGAGGATGGAGGCGCCAGAGCAAGGACAGAAAGAACGAGGTGAGTAATCTTGAAAAGGAACTTTACAAGAACGGTATGAGAGATAGGAGGAAAGCCAGGAGATAATTGAGGGAGAGAAGTTGAGTAATGAAAGTTTAGAGAGGCGAATATTATGGCCAACGGGATCAAACGCTTTGGACAAATCAGTATAAATAGCATGTACCTCCTGTCGCGAATTAAAGCATTCAGGAACGAAGTTGATAAAGACCAGAAAGCTTGAAGCCGTAGATCTATGTTTCATGAAACCATGCTGCTCTTTGACAATGAGGTGACCGAAGTGTGCGGTCAACCAGTCGTTGACCCATCTTTCTAGGATTTTGGAGCAAGAGAAGAGAAGAGAGATTGGGTAGTAGTTGACAGCAAGAGAAGGGTCTCCGCTCTTGAGAATAGGGATGATAAGGGTCCCTTTCCAGACATGGGGAAAGTAGCATTCTTCTAGACTTTTGTTGTAGATTATACACATGAAGAGGGAAATGTGTTTTCTACAGTTAAGAAAGAAAAGGCTAGGAAGCCCATCGGGACCAGGTCCGACATTGGGGCCAAGATGACCAATGAGGAACTCAATCAAGGAAGGCGTAAGGAGAGGAATGGCCAGATATTCTGAGCAGCCTGTAGTTAGAAGAGGCGCAGAGCGTGGAGGGAAAGAAGGGCGTAGGATTGTTGTGTGGAGTTGGCAGTGGAGTCAACAAAACTGATAGAAGAAGAGAGAGATTGAGTGGGATTACGACAATTGCGAGTGTGAGACCAAAAGGGTTTCAAGTTATCGCGGGCAAGGGCGACTTCGACGCTCAATAAGTACCTTTTATGCGCTTTTTGAATCATTGACTTCACAGTAGAGCGCCTGAAACTTCTTTCACAGTGCACGTTTCAGGCGTGTGTTATTAAGAATCTCCGTTGTGAACCAAGTTGGGTACGAACGTAGGCAGGCAGGGGAAAAAGGGACATAATAGGAGAGGATATTGTGAAAGATATTTAGAACTTGATCGCACGTTGAGTTGCTTAATATATGTTCCCAGGTGAAAGACGTTAAAGCTGGCTTTGCGGAAGTTGAACTTAGTAGATTTACGCTCCGTTTTGGAGTTTGAACGAGGGAGCTCCCCTTTAAATTTAAGCGCGGGGTGGTGATCGCCAGTTTTGACATACGTGGATGTGCAAGTAAATAAAGGGGAGGTTGGATAGAAAGAGGTCGAGAGTGCGGCCTAAGGAGTTTTTGGTGGTATTAAAATTCAGGTCAGAGCAAGTGTTCATAAAGGAAGAAAGTAGAAGGGAAGAATGGGAGGGGTTGTTGGAAGGCTAGGATGATTAGGCCAGTGGAGTATGGGGAGGTTAAAATCTCCGCAAAGGAAGGAAGGGAGAGAAGGGTATCTGACAATAAGGGGTCCAGACAAACTGTCAAATAATTCTTCATACAGGTGAGAAGGGCAAGCACAGGGAACGTATACACAAGATACAATGAACGGGAGGCAGTTGGGCGGGGAGATGCAAAGAGCAACACACAGTGTATCTTTTATTGCAATTAGGACCCCGCCGCCGTTGGATTTACGAGATGCATCCCGGTCCCTGTCACAGCGGCAAGTGGAGGATACTTCGAGGAGCTCGGAGTTTAATATGACATCGTCCAGCCAGTTTCCGGAGATACAAATGGCATGGTGTTACTGAGTCAGCGCAGATAAATTGAAGGCCCTCAGCTTGGTTCTTAAACCCCTAACATTCTGACAAAACAGACGGACAGTAAACATGGATCCAGTTATATTGCTCGGCGGGTTGTCCTGAAATTTACCCGCGAATTGGGGCGCTTGTATGACTTGATGAATACACCTCCAGTCTAGAAAGAAGGGTTACCGAGGACGTTGAATTCGTGAGGATAAGTCATCTTGAAAGTCGCAATCACCCGGTCTTTTGCCAGTTTGACGCAGGACAGGAGAAAGTAAATCAACTTTGCGCTTTATGTACTCCAGTACATCGTCCATAGAAGTTGCGAACGCTAGCCTGGAGATAAAGAGCTGTTTAGGTGGGGACGCCACCTTTAGCCCAGGGGAGCTGGTATGAGCGGATGAAGTGCCAGGATATATAGCAGCGGTGGGAAGTGGAGCTTCGTTGGCGACGGGAACGATGTCAAAAAGTGGAGCGGCTGTGTTCTGATTCATGACCTGCTGACGAGGCTGCGCATATTGTCCCGTTGAAAGCGCGATGGACCGAGACAGGATCAGAGGCTTGGTGGACCGTAAGTCGTCGCATAGTGGCCCATGAATCAGGGGGAGCCAATTGAAGCAACCCTAATGTAGGAAGGCACGTACCAGTGTTGCGATTCACGTTTTCGGGGGAATTCAGTGGTTGTGCTGATTCGCTGGCGTTGGTTAAGTCATCCTTAGCAGAAGAAGAAGTAGAAACGGTTGAATATATAGTTGATACCGCCGGTAGAGGGACTCCACTCGACGGTGGTATCAAATAGAAACATCAACGGCGCGCTGAATGGCTGCCAAGGTCGTAGACTGTTTATTAAGCAGTCGGATCGCATTTGACAGCGTGCAGCTGTGGCAGGTATTGCAGCGATAGGATATGTTGTTGACAAACTATGCTTGAGTCTCCAAAAATATTATAAATGCATATACTTGGCTTTACCCGATCATTTCCGCTTGGCAACGATTGAAGCCTTTGAGTTCCTTGCAATCTTTCTAAGAATATGGACGGATTTATGGTACGGATCCTTTCAGAAGCATTGTTTCCTGTTTTAGTGCTTGGATTTTGGACGCTATGACTCGCGCCTTTCCTATCTGCTTTATCAGACTCCGACGACAGTCCTGAGGCTCTAGCTATTGGTGTTCTGTCGGTAGTACCCAATGTATCAATTTTGACGACTCGGTGGATTCCTCTGGCGACTAAATTTTGCTCACTTTGTCCAATTGTTCTAGATACTCCGCGTATAGTTGTTATTGCTAGCACTCAGCTACCTAAATAACTTTTTTTTCTGTTTTTTTTTTCCATCCTTAAAATTGAGTTTTATATTTTATCCCATAAGTGAGTTCGGAAAAGAACGTCCATTGTAGCAGTGCCACCCGTGTCTTTTTATGGGTGGAGGTGGAAATCTTAAGAAGACACCAGGTTGCAGTAGTGTGTTGGATTCTCACCCACTAAAACCACCCCTACTTCTCCGCCCATATCCCCGTGGGACCACCGTAAAGTATTACTTCGCGAGGAGGGCTCTGGTTTACACCAGCGAAACTAGGTCACGCGTCTGCGAAATCCTACCGCTCCGATAGAGTACCCGCGAGCTCGACGAACGGAAGCAGCCTGTTATATATCACCCTCTCCAACATCTTCCCCATAGTGTCTAAAAGACAGATAGGGTGATATGAAGAGGATGCGCCGGATGGTTTTTTGGGTTTTGATAGCAGAACCAACTTCCTTTTCTATTGCGCGGCAAACACTCCTTCCACCATGCACGATTCAAATGTACTCATGAACCATGCGGGCTTAATTTTAGCTGCCAACTTCAGGGCTTTGTTCGGAATCCCATCCAATTCCGGAGTCTTATTAACCCCAATTCGTCCACAGATCTCCCGTAGTTCCTCCTCGGTAACCCCTGGGATTGTGAAGACGTCCTGCTGCATCGTTGGTTGGAGTCCACTATCTTCCTGTTGTGGGAAAAGAATTTCGATTATTTTGAACAAAAGTCGCAGGCAAGCCTCTTGGAGTAATTTTTGTCCACGAATCTTGTTCATTGCATCCTTGTAAGTAGCGCCCCACGTGTTCATATTTGCCTCAAGGCGCAACTGCCTTTAGCAATTCCGCTTATTTTCCCGTATAGTCTTCTTAAGGCTACTTTGAAGATCGCGATATTCCTTCTCCGACTGACGATGTTCTGATTTACCTCTGATCCGTTGGCAAACCCTCTTCGCTCGCAGACACGATACTCTCAACAGCGCGATTTCTTGGTTCCACCAGTAATTTGGTTTCCTACTGTAGTGAAACGTCCGTCGCGGCATTGTAGAGTCGCATGCCTCAGTTACCCGTGGATATAGCTGGCTCATTTCTTCCAAGGGCATTCTCTTTGGGTCGTAACCTCCTTCTAAAGCCGCCAGGAATGTCTATCCCTCGAAAGCTCCAATGGGTCCTGGTTTTCTCGCTTTTCTCGCACTGTTCGTTTGCTCACTCGGCTGTCGCCCCCTCCGTTCCTGATGTCGATGGCCTGGTGGTCACTGTGGGTGTAGTGTTCACTCACCCGCCAGACCATCCCTCTCGCCAACGAGGTACTGAGATAGGTTAGATCGACGATTGAGCCTAGCCCTTCGCCTAGGAAGGTGGGCCCGCATCCGACGTTGGCTAGTACGACGTCCAGCTCCGCGAAGGTTTCAAGCAAGATTTGGGCCCTGGTGTTAGTTACTCGACTCCCCCAGTCTAAGGTCCACGCGTTGAAATCGTTGGCAATGAATTTGGGGCTGTCGTCCCTACGTTGACTTTTGCCCCTACAAAGCCGGCTCCTGGGAAAGCCATTGTTATTTGAATAACTTGCCGACCACTTGCCCATAACGTCGCGTTTCCCGATGAGTCTTCCCCCCACGTAGCACCAAGGAAGGTTCACATATTACCGCCACGTCCACATACGACTCTCGAATGGTTTGCGAGAACAAGTCTTGAGCTGCCTCGCAATGTTTGAGCCTGATTTGTATCAATCTCATTTAGCCCTACCATTCAACTCTCTTCTATATGCCGGGCACCTGGTCTCACCTGCAACGTGTCGGTCATCTGCTCCCGTTTTACCTTGGCACAACATGCATCGTGGATATCCCGTGCAGTCTTTGATAAGGTAGCCCTCTTCTCCACAATTCCTGTACCTTCTCGACCTATCATGCTCACTAGTACATACTGCATCTGAAGCATATCTTAACAGATACTTGTTCCCTAAGCTGACACACGACCCAACCTATTCTTACCTTGCCCGCAGTAATTAGTTTAATCCCTGATCCCAGACGAATCTTCTTTTCTCTTTCTGCCGCTTTTTGCGCCCACCTTTGTTCACTCTTCGGGTTTACGAGCTGTAGGCTCTTCCCCTTTCTTCAAAGTTGGGGCCGCAATCGAAGAACTATCCGCAATTTTCTCCTGCGTAGCTCTCTCGGTGAAGAGGCCTTTTTCTCCTTGGTCGCTTGTTGGACACCAAGGGAGGGAGTATGTATTTTCAGTGACTAAAAAGGACTGTGCCTGAGAGCAATAGGACCTATCTCCGGTAAGTGGACACTCTGAGTTCGCGTTTTTCAGTTGGTACTGCGGGAAGGATCCTCTACTTGATTAACCGTGGGTTGTGCCAATTGTTTTACGACCTACTATCATTAACCTTGACCAATTTCCGCAAACTGCAATGGGTTGATCATGTGGGACTGCATGAGGATCGAACCCTTAGGCGAGCTTTTACAAACAGAGCTAAAGGAGACAGCCCACAGGGAGGGCCCAGAAAAGTTGAAAGGAGTTAATGAACGTAGATGGCAGATTGCCTTTAATGAATTCGAATTGGGGGTCCAAGGCTGTTAGACGGAAACAGCTGGAGGAGTTGTGTCGTGAGCCCAAAGCTCCGCCATAGTGTTATCTCTGCTGCCGAAAGCTGGGTCCAAAATTGCACATATTTCCGCAAAAAAGGACAAGGCTTTTGAAACGCTACGCTGGATCCCAAGTAAGTTATTCCAACTGTATGAGGAGATAATCTTGCTGTGGGTATTTTTTGCTCTGAGGGTAGATGGCATAATAGTGTGTTATTCACGTTAACTAGTAGATTTCCAAATTTTTGCCCCCAATGATGTCATTGTCTCATGCGGCCCCCTTACTCTACTCAAATTATAAAGCCATCAAACGGGTGATATGACACGAAATTCACTAAACCGGGCGGATTAAAAGTTCCGCGCTCGTCCGCCTTTTGTCGCTTTCACCCATAATTTGTCTGAAATATGGTAATTAGCGAGCAGCCGCTCATCATTTTGTTTGAAATTCACTCAGATAGAACGTTTTAGATTGTCTCTACTCATCGTCATATATTCAATGACGAGAGAGTTGTTTGAAAAACTTGAGACTTTCATGAAACCAAGTACGTACATAATTGCAATTCTCACGCTAATTAGGCAGTAAAACTATGGCAGTTTAGATAAACGAGCACTAAACAGATAGATTCCTCATGCCGGCACTGTTAGAAATAAATGTGTTGTTTTTTGCCTGAAAAGTATCTGAAAGTGCTTTGGAAAGTTCTTACGGGGTTTGTGTACGGATGTAGTGCCGTTTGGAGGTAGGTAAACCTGTTGGACGGGTTGGCCGAAAAATAGCACGAATTGCACATTGTAGAAGGTCAGCTATGAATTGCTGCTAGAATTTACGATCAAGGCTATTGTGGCTAGAAAACAGGACTTGAACTGGGTTAGATCATTTGTGTTTTACGGAGAATGAGAAATTTTTTAAAATTCCAAAAATGCCTGTAATTTGATACTAAAAAATTATGGTATGTGAATGCGTTTACGCATAGAGTGTTGGAATCCCGCAAGAGTGCCCTGTCGGACTACCAACTAAACCCCTCAGAGAACTAGCCTGGAAACATTTGACACATTACTTCGGGCTAGCCCTCCCGCTGTGCCGGCTTTGGGAGCCTTCGAGTCAGGGAATCCCTTTCACCAACAAGAGGGGAGGGGAGGAAGGGAGTTGTTAGTTCAGGGAACCTCTTACCATCCGGTCCCTCATCGCAAAATCATACAACATAGGGGACCAGTACGTACAACATGCAAAGAAGAGTCCCACATAAATGGATCTAGCAGCTCTCTTGCTTAGACCCCATTCGAACCTCATCACACGCCTCAACATACACACCAATTTAGTCAAGTGTGGCTTGAGCTCGCGCAGGTGCGGACCTAAGGACATGCGTTCCGCGATCGTCACTCCCAAGAATGTCACTTTTTGCCGGTATTTCAATGAAACTCCATTGAGTTTAACCAAGGGCGAACGACGTAGGTAGTCTTTCAGCATCATCGCGACGGTTTTTTCCGTTGAGACCGCGACACCGACTTTAA
Source organism: Hermetia illucens (assembly GCF_905115235.1). NCBI lineage: Eukaryota > Metazoa > Arthropoda > Insecta > Diptera > Stratiomyidae > Hermetia > Hermetia illucens. Next base: position 203,133,480 of record NC_051849.1, read on the forward strand.
GAGACCACGCGTTAACGATGCCCTGCTGCTCGAGCTCGAGTCGAATCTTCCCTGAACAAGTATGAGGAGATCATCCGCGTAGGTAACACATTCAGCAACGGTCGAAAGCTCACCCAACAGTTTGTCCATCATCAGGTTCCATATAAATGGACCTGGGATAGATCCCTGTGGGCAGACGCGCTCCACGTTCACCCACACAGGCTCGTTGACACTTTGGACGAATGCTCCTCTACCATGGAAGTAGCTCTTCCACAGAGCTAATTCCTGGCAGTCACATTCAGAAAGCTTCGGCAGCACAGACGACCAACTGAGGTAATCAAATACGCCTTTAAAATCTACAAAGATTCCAAGGACGTACTTGCTATGACAACGAACAACAAAGTTCTTCACATATATTAAGGCGTCGTCAGTGGACTTACCAGCATGGAAGCCATACTCTCTGTCAAACACCAGATGAGATGTTTTCACCCCCAGTCGCTGGACCATAATTCTCTTCAGGACCTTGCCAAGGGCCGGGAGAAGGTATATCGCCCTGTACGACTGAGGATTATTATTATCCTTCTCCCTTCTCCCTCTCTGGATCGCCTGCCAGATGGCGTTGCAGATCTTGCCAGTCATCGCATCCCAGTCAGGTGACTTCCGAGACCTGAGCCTCGCCATGCTTTCCTCGATCTCGCAGCACCTCAGGGGCAGAATTTCTTCCCCTCCTTCAGCGCAACCGTCAGGAGAAACCGAACGCTCGGATCTCGGAAATAGGTTATAGGCTCACCGTTCACCTTGATGCCGGCTATGTCGTGAATACGTTTACCTTTGTACATCCGGTAGAATCTACCCCAAGGGTCATCATAACGTTCACCAATGATTCGCCTCCAGTCTTCTTCCTTAGATTGCCTCAACAGATCGTTATAAGACAGGACACCTCACCTATAGGCGAGTCTAAGTTGGTCAACATCAATATCAAGAAAGACAACACTTAGACGGCGCGCCCTTTGGAATTTCTTCCTCAGGCGATGGATTTCCCTCCGCTTAATACGGGGAGCATTCGTCCACCACGTGACATGCTTACGAAGCCCGAACGAACGATCAAAACCAAGCCACCTAAAACACGCAGGGAGCAAGTCATGCGACCTGACCCTGTAGCTAAACCATTTTACATACACCCTTTCGGTGGATGTCAACTTCTCAATCACAGCTGGCGTGCTTTCAATCACAACATTGCCGACTGCCCCAGGACCCGACCGTATTGGTCGACTTATAATCTTCTCTCTTGAATCGCTCGAAGGACATCTGGTCCCCCAAGTGATTCTCATGAATCTGCTGCATCAGCTTATCAGCGCTAATGCAGCAGTGCACGTCACAGACGATGACACGAGGTTCCAGCTTCTGGGCCACTGCCACCTTCAATCCATGTTCGGAGAACTTCGGGTTCGCCACAACCTTCTTTTGTTCCTTTTCGGAGGGCACGCGTCAGTGATCGAAACAGCGTCCCCCAGAGCATCAAGCCGCTACTGAAAGTCCGGCGTCGTCTCGTTCGGCGTCAGGCAAACGTTAAAAAACGTTATCCCTAAACCCGGGATCCAGACAAAACCATTCCCTAGGCCTCTGGCAAGGACACGAAGTCGAAAGTCGTCCCGAACCCTGATGGTAGCGGTACCCGATAAGTCGAGATGTCATGAGGCCGGTTCCCTGTTTCGGTATTATTCGCTAATTAGCATTAGATCAACATCATGCCATTCGTACCCTAACCCTTTCCAATTCCGCCCTTAGGTTGGATACCGTCCCGAGCCCGCAGTGTGTGCGACGTTCTCACCAGACGCGCCACGATCTCTGCAGAGAACGCAACTTTCGCTTTCATTGCAGGTTTTCGCTTGATAACCTACTTGACTGCATGCTGCATGCTGTCCTCCTGTCCGGTCCCTTACAAATTGCTGATGTGTGTCCATAGTCCAGACACCTGTAGCACTTGGTGGGGACTATCCGCATTTGTACCTTGCATACTACTCATCCAATTTTGATTCTCCCGTTGCTAAGGAGTTTCCTCGCATATTGCTCAAGGACTTCCAGTATGGCGAGTTTTTGGCCTCGAGCATTTACAGAGTTTACAGAGGTTTTACCTATCCGGGCATTGCCTACCTCTGGGCATTCATGCTTTATCGCCTCTTTCGCTTCGACCTTTTCTGTGAGGCAGTCAAGATCCCGGATTTCTAGAAAGCACATGGGCTCTAGGCTGGAAACAAGAGCCTTCTCGCCCAATAACCTCTTGATGACTTCGCAGAACGTGCTCTTGCTGGTCGTCTTCGGGCCCAATTCCTCGTTTTCGTGTGGAAGGCACCTCTGCTTCGTTGTCGTGCGGGTTTCATCCTGTGGCGGATTTCACTAAGGACTTCCGCAAATGTCTTGCCTTCCGTCGGCTTAATGAGCAGAGCCGACGGTCTAGTTCTGCTTCGTTTCCTGGCCTTTTCAGGTTCTGGCTCTTGGCTGGCAGCCTCCTTGTCTTTGGACAGACGGATCTTTGGGTGCGGAGTCAGTTGTTTCCTTTTTTCCTTCTTCGCCTTCTTTTTTTGGGCCCTGAAAACTACTTTGATAAAGTCTCCTTTAAGCAAGTCGTCCATTTTCCGCTTTTTCCGCAGTTCGTTTTGCAGTGGGCTATCTGCGATCCGTTTAATGCAAGCAGCGTTCTCAGCGGGACGTGCAGCAGTTTCTGCTCTCCAATCATCTTCCGCTTGTCACGTTCGCCTATAGAAGGAGATACGATCCAATCGCTTCTCCAGTTCCATCAGCTCGTTTTTGACGCCTTTGCTGATGTTCCCCTAGAGGAACGTTGCCGACCGCATATGCTTCACCACTGCTGCGTATTTCCTGATGAGCCTTTCCTCGTCGGCTCGAGCTAGGACCGTCGACTGCGCCCAAACGCACTCAGCTCTTCCTCCTTCCCTGTTATTTCGTCGTTTATTTTTTTTTTTTGATTTATGTGTATTCTTCATGGAAAACCCACCAGCGCATCATGTGCAAGGGAGCGGGCTGCAATATTCAGGAACGGGTGTACCCCCGGGGACACAGCCCCTACCCCAGTTCCCTGAGGCCTGACCTACGCTTAGTTGGTCCCGAAATTCATGGAAGAATCAGCGCTCGCTCGGGGCAACGCCGTCTACTAATACCAGTTCAATGCACACTACCCCACCAGGGTCCGGAAAGGGCTGGTTCCTGATACACGTATCAACTACCACCAGCTTGGCTCACATCACTCCATCGACAGCTCAGTCACTCCGGAGACTTCTAGTGTGTCCCGACGTGTACCGGTCATTCGCGGTTCGCTCTTCACCATGAAGCTTTCTCAAGGATACTACTTAGGATGCGGATATACTGCCAGTTAGGAGTCAGAACTACTTACTCGGGGACCTCGAGGACGTCACAGCTCATACCGTAAGCGACCCGTAAAAGGTTGCTGACGACCCCTGAGGGGACGATTCGACGATGACGATAGAATCTTTGTACGATTTTTACTGGCAATAAAATTTTTATATTCAAAAGCCCACATGGAATTCCTCAAGTCCCTACTCACCTTTGTTCACTTATTAATTGAAAATGTCCTTTCACCATAAAAGTTTCCTTACGGCTCCCGGATCCTGGACGCCTTCCAAGAAAGTTTGAAATCTTAAGACAATACAATTCGCTATATACTCATATGCTTGTACCCTTCTGAGAAGGAATCTAACATGTTGCGACATCCACAAGGAAATCCAATAAAGCAGTCAACACGACATGTTGCAACGCCTCTACGATCATCAAAGGACATTTTCCATTCTTTTGTGTAACAGCCGAACAAATGGAACTTCATAGTTGCCACGAAGAGCCAAGAACCTGTTGTTCTAGCTATCGCGCATCCTTCACTCGAAATATCCTTTCATCATTTCTAGTGTAATCCACAAAGGATGCAACACCACTCTTGTCCGTCCTCTTTAGAGACAGTCATTGTCAAAGTACAATCAAAATATCAGACTTTCTAGTCTCTTGAAATTAGAAAGGTAGGTGTGCTTTCAAAATGTCTCCGAATGTGGAGAAGGAAGGGTTGGAAATCCGTAAGCACATACACCTTAAGCTTTTGAGAAGTTGGAAGGGATGAAAGGCATGAGTCATTCGTATCAGCCACCCCATTTATCCTGCAATGTGATATGACGTTCCGGGAGTATACATACAAATGTAGGGAAGTAACGTTAAGGGGGGTGGAAAGCAGCGTCAATGTTACACTGCCAATTATTGAATAAACGTCGCTCTGTACACGCGGAGTATCCTGACTGCATTTGGGGTGGAAGCGGATACATTTCATAATGTACACATGGCTCCTCACAGTTGGATCATTTCGCATTGTAGTCCATTATGAGAATTAGATAAAACGATTTTGATCGATTAGGGTGATGTCACGTCATTCTATTTTGACAATTAACGGTGGGTAACGGAAATAGTTTGATTACTAAAAGTATTACTTTTTTTTTGTTCAGGATGGTGGGAGACCTGAGTCCACATTCTCTTGATGACGGACCGGACCACTTGGGAAGCAACTTATTTCCTCTCGTGTGGCCCACGGACTCCTTTCTTTGGGTTAAACACTCCAAGTTTATCAAAAATCTTGACTGATGGTTTCATCCAGGACAGAGGCAACTCATCAGATGCTGCCTCACCTCTGCCTTGGGAGCAGCGTGACCGAAAGTAGCGACAGGTCGAAGTGAATTTTTTTGTCAAGGATGCTGGGAGTGTTCCCAAATGGTCCGGTCCGTCATCAAGTGGATGCGAACTCAGGACTCCCACCATCCTCAACAAAAAAATGGTCTGGCCTGGTCTAGATTTGAACTTAGGACGGATTTCAGTTCAATATAATTCGCACTCATGTCGTGCTTGCGATTATATAGTATATAAATGGAGCGATTACCATCTGTGGCTACTTTCGGTCACGCTGCTCCTAGGGCAGAGGTGAGGCAGCACCTGATGAGTCCCCTCTGCCTTGGCCGGAATCGTCAGTCAAGGTTTTCAAAATTACTTGCTTAGTGACTTCACGAATGTTCTCCATCTCAAACTCAAATATAATCATGAGGTAATCAGCCAAACTCAGAGACTTTGAAGTCTCCGCCTGGGCCCCAAAACCCTTGGGTACTCGACCAAATGCGGACATCCAAATAAGGCAAACTACTCTGATTTGCATGCATGAGTGATCCCACAATTAGTAGACAACTCTCAGCTCACTTAACCACTTCAAAAACGCTTCTCCTACTCAAAGAAAACAAACCGCGCGCCCAGCATATTATGTAAAAATATTTCCTATGGGTCAAGGCCGCCATTTTTTCAAAAAAATTTTAATATTCGTCTCTGAAGTGGACAACGCGCAGCTAATGAAGATAGCATTATGCAATCAGTTTTTTTGGTGACTAAATAGCAATTTATTGTGGGAAATGCTAATGATGAAAACAAATGTAACCGCGGCTTGGAGTTGGGGGGTTCCTCGCCACAAAGTGGATTTAGTTATGATTTATCGGACGCTTATCGGTATTTATGGGCTGGCGACAAAATACTTAGGGTTAATGGAGGTAATGCTTGAAGTACTGAATGTTAATCAATGGCTTTTGTAATAGAGAATTTAATTTGTGTAATTGGTTATGTTTGCGGGTAATTATAAATGATTTATTGGCACCGTCATCGATAGCCCTTTAATTTGTGATGAGATAATAGATATCAGCCGCAGTTGAGGCTTGTTTAAAAGGTGAACAACGTATTGCAGACGGGTTTTAAATTAAATCTTTACTCTACATGGGAATCTGAAAGATCAAAGAAATCGACATGAAATCGAATCTTAATCAAACTTTTAACATTAATCCAGAAGACTTTAAAAAACCGGAGTGCTAAAGTGACAGAGCACATAGATATCGTCAATGGACCATGACATCTTTCTTCAAATACCTCGACTATGCTGATGATATCTGCCTCTTCTCTCACCAAGCCATGGTCTTTTGTCAAATGTCCCCGGACTTACGGAAGTAGGCGGTCAGGGTCGGACTAAAGGAAAATATAAACAAGGCCAAGCTTGACTGGTCATCGCACTTGATCCTATTTGCATTTGTGGGCAGAACATCAAGGGTGTCGAACAATCTATATATATCTAAGTAACGTCTCTATCGACCTTCATGTCATTCGACACACTAAGAACATGCAACTATCTTGAGATACATCAAGGTGTGGGTACTCCCCCCTAATTTTTCGGTGTGGTACAATATGGGAGTATTAGGTACATGGAAAGTGACCATCACTGTTAGTGATGTGTGTGTGGTGGGGGTGAAGCTATAGCTTCTTAGCACTCAGGTCTTGGTGGCCCATTTTATTCGACACCACCATCTGACGGAATATCCCGGATTCGGTAACGTATGGCAGCATGTGCAATCCGTCGCAACTGGAGAACACCGCCTCCGAAGATTTGATGTCTGATGTGTCCATAGGTGGGGCATTCACATCCTTAAACGCTCCGTGAATTCTGCTTCCTCATTACAGGAGAAACACGTATCATCTTGAATAATTCCTATTAAGAACATATGTCCTGCTAGTGAATTAGGGTTATTAGTGCCTGGTGCAGGAAGGTGGGACTGCGGATCAACCCAACCAAAACCACCATAGTACCATTCACTAGGAGGCGTAAGATTGATCACCTGAGAGCTATAACATTACATGATATAAAGATGGAACGAGAAACAGAGGTCAAATATTTGGGAATTACGCTAGACCAAAAATTACTCTGGAAGACACATGTCGGAAAGCCATGAGGGCCTTGATGACTTGCAGATCCATAGCAGGACAAAAATGGGGTTGCAGCCCGAAGATACTACTTTGGATATATACTGCAATAGTAAGGCCAATGATTACCTATGGAGGGGTAATCTGGGCAGAAAGAACCCAACTCAGCACACAAGCCAGGGAATTATATAAGATCCAAAGGCTGGCTTGCGTGTGTATCAGTGGGGGCAATAAGGACATGCCCAACGGCATCCCTGGCGGCTCTTCTGGGATTAACCCCTCTCCATCTGCACATACAGATGCAGGCAAGGAGATCAATATTCAGGATGGCCGGTAGTATGACGGGGAGCTGCCTAAATCGAAGGAAGATTGATATTCTTTTAGGCGGTATGGAGTAACTAGGCAAACTGGGAGAGCGTGGTTGCGACATACGGCTTAAACCAGCAACTGATTACTTGGTACACTGACGAATCCCTCACAGCAGAGGGAGCGGGTGCCGGTGTCATTGGTCCAAGGAAAATGTAATTTGAGCCAATGGGCAGGTACACTAGCATATTCCGGGCGGAAATATACGCCATAGACAAATGTGCCTCCTTTAATCTGCAAAGGAACTACAGGGGGCAGAACATAGCTATTCTCACCGATAGGCAAGCAGCGATCAAGGCACTTAGGTCCAACCAGGTGAACTCTAAACTGGTATGGGAATGCCTTGAGAGACTGAATACACTCGGCTCGTCCAACAAGGTCTGGATACTTTGGGTTCCAGGTCATGCTGGGTTGGAAGGCAACGAGGCAGCGGATGAACTAGTCAAGAAGGGAGCAGGGACGCCTTTACACGGGCCAGAACCCTTCTGTGGAATCAGAAACGGTTTCGTGGCTATGAATCTAAGAAATGAAGAGAAGCGGTTGAGGGAACTATATTGGGCGGGCCTACCAGGGATGGAGCAGTCCAGGGTGCTTATTGGGGGATACGAACCCATGCGCACAAAGGATTGCTTAAACCTCACCAAAAAGAACCTCCGAATCATAGTGGGAATTCTCACTGGTCATTGTCGGCTGAACTATCACCTAGGGAAGCTAAGGATCCCTACGGACACTGCCTGCAGGTTTTGTGAGGAGGAGGACGAAACCTCTATACACGTTCTGGGACAGTGTCCGGTACTTGTGCAAAGTAGGTCGAGATATCTGGTAGAACACTTAATACCAGATGCAAAGCTGAAAGATCTGGAAGTAGGGAACATACTAAAGTTCCTAACGGTTACAGGCTTGCTTGAGATGCTATGATGAATAGGTACACTATAACCAGTAAAAGGGGCACAATAGTTCTTCAAAGACGGAGTGCAACTTTCCCGTAACAAAATAATAATAATAATGAATTATGGCCTGTCAGAATGCTTACAATACTCCTGCAAGTCCTGCTTTCGATAGTTGTACCGTTCGTCTTTTAGAGGCAAAGTCTATCCAGTTTTCTCCTTTTTGGAAATAATTCCATTGTGGTTTTATTTGGATTAACTAAAAATCCATTCCTGAGGCACCAAGCTGTCTATCAGATCAACAGCCCGTTGTATATTTCTACCCACCGTTCCAAGATCCCAATCAACAGCAAGCACAGCCACGTCATCAGCATAAGCTTGAGCGTCAATTTTCAAATTTTGCAGTTCGCATAGTAGTGAGTTGATCAGCATACTTCGCAGACGTAACGATAGGACACCTCCTTGAGGGCAGCCTTTCGTTGCTTCTGCTGTTAGGTAGCAATCGATACCCACTTCAGTACACAGCAATCTCTGCGTTAGCATAGCATAGATCCAAATCAAAGTGTCATCAACACCATGCGGTCTGGCGGCATCACAGGGTTTTTGAAAAGTTGCACAGTCAAACGCCTCTTCAATGTCCACGAACATCCTCATCGCGTGCTCACCCTTCAAAGTTGCATCCTCTATCTTTGAAACCAAAGAATGAAGAGCAGACACACAGGATGTTTCACGTTGGTAAACATGTTGGTTTCCATTAAGTGGGTGCGACCTAAGCGTCTTTTCACAAATATGACACTCAACCAGTCTCTCCAAAGCTTTAAGAAAAAATGAAGTCAAGCTGATCTGTCTGAAGCTCTTTGGATTTGAATAGCCATCTTTTCTAGGCTTCGGTATGACGACCACCTTAACCTTCTGCCTATGCACATTGCCCAAAGCGAGACATGTTAGAAAAACATTTCTTAGCAATCGCCCTAAGTACTCCATAGCTTCCTTTAGCCTTACTGGATGGATGCCATCCTTGCCAGGTGCTTTAAAGCGTCCAAAGCGCAATATGGCAGCTTTCACCTTTTAATAGGCAACAACTGCTTTCGCAGTGTTTCAGTTCACCTTGCAGCATTTGTGTGTTGAAGGGGTTGCAAGAATCGCCAACTCTCTTCCTACATCTTCTCTCATTCGCTCCCCCGGATGGTATGCTTCCAGGAGCTATGGCATTTCGAATGGGAGGTATTTTTATATCATCATGGTAAAGTTTGGTTTGCCCGCCCCACCGTTGGAGAGGAAGGGGATGAAGTGAGTATGTAGGAGGAAGAAAAGGGTGTATGAATTTGCAAGGAATGTATCCCAAACATCACTTGTGGGATCGGAACCTGCTGAAATTAACAAGTCGTGGCTGCGGCAACCATACTGTGGGCATAGCATACTATAGTTCGACGTTTCCAAGAAAGAATTCGATAATTGAGGGATTCAGAAGCGGAATGGAGGGTATACTAGTCGAAGAGGAATTAAATGAGTCGGAAGAGGAGTAAAAACGGAGGAGAAATGATCCCGAAGGTCACAAGCTGATTTAGAGGAATACGGAGTATAATCATCCAATTTGATATTAACAGCGGGAGAAGTGAGCGAAGAGCGTAAATTGCGAACGTGTGACCAGAAGATTTTGAATTCCTGTCGCTCGGGGGAATGTGCATTTTTGATCAGAATTTTCGCAGGTGACCGTAGAGTTTTTTGCCATGTCTTCCGCATTACCGAAAAGTTTAAACTTCAGGTGAGCTTTGCGTTTTTCAAGAAGAGTATTACAGACCTCCACAGTAAACCAGGCAGGGTATTTGCGCAACCTAGGATGAGAGAGAGGAACGAAACAGGGAAGAAGGTTTTCCAAAATGTCGTGAAATACTAAAAGAGCCTGGTTGGATGATAGATTTTCTAACGCATCATTTCAGTCAACTGCTTTAAGAAAACCATTCAATCCTCGGAAATCAGCCTTGTGAAAATTGAATTTGAGTGCCTTGCGAGGCGGCAGTATGTTGGATTGAATCATGATTAACTTTCAGAGGCGGATGGTGAGCATCAATTTTAAGGTAAGGCGAATCGCTAGGAAACAACATGGACCGATTGTGAGCAATGCTGTTCAATATCAAATCGAGAATGTGGTTATTGTGACGGCGATGAACATTGAATTGGAAGGCGGAACAAGAATTCATGAACGCGATCAGAGCTAAGTGCGAAGGGGTCGAATTATTAGGGTAGATGGGAACACGGGGGGAACCTGACCATTCAATGGAAGGAAAATTGAAGTCCACGCAGAGGATGAAAGATAAGCCAGGATATTTGACTAAGAGGATATCCGAAAGTATTTCGAGAAATTCCCCGATATGATATGCTGAAGACGAATAAGGAAGGTAGATAGATGATATTATAAACGGAGCACTTTTTGGAGGAGAAATTACAGCAGTAAGCGACTCGTAAGGACCGGCACTTAAGAATATATATGGGGCAATAGAAAGATGTTGCCTAACGGCAATTTAAACACCACTCCCCGTGAGTTTACTTGACACTTGCAACTCCGATAGCAACGAAGGACAGAGTATCCATCGAGGAACTCTCCATTGTGTACACTAGAATTGAGTTTCAGATATGCAGATGATATCATGTATTGCTGATAATTTAAAATCCGGTAATTTGGTTCTGAGGCCCCTCACATTTTGATAGTATAGACAAATAGGCATTAACTGTGACGATGATTGTGTCGCTTTTTCCGGAACTTTATAGGGTGAGTTTGTCGGGAAAAACCTATCGGGAGGCCAAAACGACAGACGATTTAATCCCTTCAAGTCATGTGGGTAGGTAATTTTGAATGACGCTATGATTCAGTCAGGATTGTTGGCCTTTGTTAACTTAATACAACCAAACGGGGTCGGCAAGTATCGTAGCTAATCTTTAACATAGTTCAGGATGTCATCCGAGAAGGTGTCGAAGGCAAACCTCCAGACAAATAATTATTTGAGTGGTATAACGATGCGTAAAAATGAATCAGGCGTGGACATAGAAGTAGGATAATCTGTTTCCAACTTATCTTTTGAAGACTGCTGCACCCGTGGTGTTGAGCAAGTTGAAACGTGATTTAAGTAAGGGGCTGTTGAGGCATCACTGTTTAATGTCACTGGCAGATCTAGTATGTGGATATTAGTAGTTACGTCAATGGGTGGCCCTTCACCGGAAGCTCGACGATCTTGTCCCAGAGGAAACGACTCTTGAAGAGGCACTGGTTAACGCAGCAGAAAGTGTACTCTTAGTGGCAAAACCCTCAGACTTAATGCTTTGACGCACGACGTTTAGGGAGGTTATAGAGGGTAGGAATGCTTTCCCACAGTGCTCATCGCAGTCCAATAATTTCGGACGCGTGGACTCCGGTTCATTATACTGAATGGATATCATGATTAGTTGGTGACAACATTACACAATACACTAAGGCAAATCGAATTAAACGATACAACTATCCAATCAAATGTGAATTCGCTGTCCAAGTAAGACACTTTGGCATTATGAGAGTCCATCATCCTAAACGTCAGCGAATATCTCTTGAGTTTCTGAACATATTTCTCCACTTAAGGTCCGTAGCATTTGTTATATTTCTCCGAAGACACGAACGAGTGGCTCATGCAGTACTGCTCCTCCCTCAACGATGTGTGGGAGGGTGCGCAACTAATCCTGAAAAGAATCTCTGGGCTGTCATCGTTCAAAAAGTGCTTCCTCTAGCTTCCAGAAGAAAAGCGGAATGGTACTGAAACAACTTGGTGTCCAGAATAACCTCAACATCTCCACCTGGATGCTGCTAGGCAGCAAAACAGGGGAGAGAGCCGATAGGTTGGAAACTTTCCTTACTATCGGCGTTTGCGAACCCGATGTTAAGAAAGTTTGGGAACAATTGGCCTGCCGACTCTACTACGGGTTAGGAACAGTCACGTCACAAGTGTCGGCTCCTAAAACCATTTAAGAAGACGTGCAGCCCTCAGCATCTTCATCTGAAACGTAGATGAGGTGCCATATTTCCCAAATAAATTTGCAGCATTGTAAAGCGGCAACTGTACTTATCAGTCGTCGGATCAATAGCTGCACGACATCTATATACCTCATACAAGAATCATTGGTTTTTGGTGGGGTAGTCAGGGGTCTAAACTTCCAACATGTTGACCTTTTGTATGCCAATGAAAGTGATCGACTCCCCTTCTGCGGGTCCTGGTTAACGACTTAAGTGATGGCGATACCACATCGGCTAAACTAACCATAAAAATCCAACAGGGAGATAAGGAGATCCTATGATGCTCTTCATATTTCCCCTATGATGCAGAAGAACTTCCCAGTGGAAGATTAAACTTCCAACATCAATGCAAGAGGATCGAGATCCTTAATTTGGTTAATGAACCCACTTTCTTTAATATGGTCAGACGAGAGGACATCGACATCATGGTGGCCCCCTCTGACATCACGGCTCTGTTCGGAGAGTAGAGAGTATCAAACGATATTGCACTCTCAGATCACAGACGTATTGATTTCGTAATGGGCATGGATCCATCTCCACCCAATTCATTTCGGAATCCGCGGAAGACAGATTGGGCGACGTATAAAAGAGAACTGAGCACTGACACTAAAGAAGGGTAAAACACCATGGTGGAACTCGGATTTGGCAAAACAGAGGAGAATGACAAGAATGTTCGGCAATCGTACTCTGGAGTGTGATTCAGTCGCTAGCTGGAATCGCTACAAAGAGGCACAGAAGGCTCTAAAGAAGATCATAAGTTCGGTTAGCGATCATCATGGGGACGCTTTTGCGAAGAGACTCTTGAGGCAACTTCAAAGCTGAAGTGGATTCTTGTTAAGGAATGTAGCCAGAAGCTGGGTTTTTTACGATTACAGAACGGGAGGTACATAGAAAGCGATGAAGAAACGGCAAACCATTTACTTGAATTGCACTTCCCAGGCAACATTCAATCTAATCTCAGGACCGACAGGTGGATACAGCCCGCGACCGAGAGACTCGAATCTGGCATGCAAAGTAGTATCACTGGAGCGGGTATAATGGACATTTAACGCATTCTATAGATGCAAGTGTACAGGTCTGGATGGCATCATTCCTGCGCTAGTATTTTGTTAAGGGAAAGTCGCGCTAGTAATAGAGGGAATGAATGCCCTGAGTCTACATATTCGTAATATATGTATATCGTGCATGCCTAGCACACGCTTATATTCCAAGTAACTGGCGTGATGTGAAGGTGATATTTATTCCCAAACCAGCGAAACCCACCTACATGGACGCAAAAAGCTTCTGACCGATCAGTTTAATGTCGTTTTTACAAAAAAGGACCAGAAAGGCTGGTAGATCGGTTCTTAAGGGATACACACATTCCCAAGTGGCCACTTCACCATAGGCAGCACGCCTACCAGAAAGGCAAATTCACGGAGACAGCTCTTCATGAACTCACGGCAAAAATTTAATTGACTTGTTAACGTGGAAGCCAGGAACAATATCAGAAATCTTGCAGATTGGTCTGGTGCTGTAGGACTGCGATAGGTAAGACCTGGGGACGTTCACCAAAACGGATACATGGGATGTATACATCCATAATAAAACCCATTTTGATTAATGCATGCATCATCTGGTGGCCGAGGTTGAACTTTGCTAACAGCAGGAAGCTGCTAATGCAGATTCAGAGATTTGCCTAAGTATTACTGGAGCATTAAGTACTACGTCGACTGCGGCGCTTGAAGCTATCCTAAATCTACCCCCATTCACTTGGAGGTGAAACGGAGAGCAGCCAACGACGCATGTAGACTCGACACCATTGGAGCGTGGAAAGTTGACCAATCATACGATCATGGAAATTCCTTGACAAACATCCGGTAGCTCTGATGCCAGCTGATCATATGGTTTCCAGATTAGATACACTGTCGTAATCACCAAAAGAGAAGAATGGTCGATAAATGGCCATGAGTCTTTTCATATTATAGACTTAATAATTTTCACCGACGGGTGAGTCATGGAGGGCGGATCGGGCGCAGGGGTGTTCTCGGAGAATCCGGTTATAGAACTGGAAGAATGTCTGCGATAAAAATGGAGGGGTCGCACCATTCGAATCTGTTCCGACAGTCGGGTGGCATTATCAGCACTAAAAGGCAACGACATATCAAGCCAGTTGGTGTGGAGTTGTCATCAGGTGCTGCTGAAACTTGGCCGATCAAGCGAAACATTCCTGATGTGGATGGCGGGGCACTCAAACATCGCTGGTAATGAGGAGGCTGGCAGACTGGTTCATCGGGGGTCCGGATCCACAATGGTGGGGCCAGAACCAGCTTTTGGAATCCGGCCACCCACTGTCAAGTCTACTCTGAAGGGTGAAATTGCAAGGATTCACGCAGCGGAGTGGAGAAGTTTAAACTTTTATCGGCAGACGAAAACCCTTGCGAAAGAACCTGGGGTCGACAGAGCGGCATTTTTGTTGCCCCTTAAGAAGTTGGACATGAGAACCCTAGTGGGAGCAGAGATGCAGTGTCTAGCTGGCTCGGATCTTCAGAGCCAGCCTGTAGCATTCACGAAGGGGGCAATCGCAGAGAAATTGCATGAGGGTTTCCTTTCCTTCTCCGCAGCTTCGGCAATGCGAATTGTAGGGTATGCCGAGCCTGGTGGCATGGTCCCCTATGGGCCAGTGCCCTGTGCAGACCGCCGTAATCTTGAATGCATTTGCACGCGTCTCGCACAGGAGCTCTTGTGATCGGGCTTATAAGCGGGCCAAATCCTCATTGACTTGGCACAGTTCGTAAGCCTTCGCCATCTAAGGCCCGCGGCTGCTAGGTAGTGCGAGTAAACACCGACAGCTGCCAGCGGAACACGGACTGTATTCACCAAAGGCTCGCTTAGCCAATTCGTCAGCCCACTTATTCCCCTCTATTTTCCTATGCCCTGGAACCCAGGGGAGGGTGGAATACACTGGCGAAACCTGGGAGACCATACGACCCGGATACACTGTGCCTATTTGAGAAAACCCCCGCGCCGAACCCACAAATCATTTTTGATCCATCGGTAAATAATACTGAGTCATCACCTGGTAACACGCATTTACGGGGTTAGTACAGTGGGCCTAATAATGGCCTGAGTGCTCGGAGCTGCGGCTCTCTAAAGTAAACTAAACTCAAACTAAAACTATATTTCTCCCACACTATATTTGCATACTATTTGAATTACAAATATTTTATCATTGAAGCGTGAGACGTTTTTGATAAATATTAGTCCAAACCAGACGACAACAACGCCTTATCTCAGCAATAAATTAAATGGATTGCTTATTAGTATAAAACTATCTAGCCAATCCGTCTATTAAAGTTTACTAATCCATCGATAAGGTCTGAATCAAAGTCGAGTGTTTGTTTACTAACTTGTGATAGCCAATTATAGAAAAACCAAAATTTGTTGACTTTCTGAGTTATCACTGAAGTTTTTTTGCCTTGATGCATTCCAGCTGATAGAACGTGTTTATAACATGAAGTCATCCGGATATCAAAACCTGTAATACCAGGAGATTAACCACTGTCTCAGATAGAAGCTAGCGTCTCTTATGTTTTGTTCTGATGTAATTTTAGATGCAGTCAAAGTGCTGATTCACCTAGTTTATCTGCCAAAAGTGATGACTGACCTAATCATTGATCTTGCGCGTCAAGTTACCCATTCAACTTGAGCAGAATTGCAGACACCAGCTACATTCGACATTTTCACTATCCGTCAGCGGATTTGGTGCTGGGTTACGTGAGATGCATAGTAGAGTATCTAAGATAGTGGAGTTTAATTGGGAAACTAGACTGAATTGTTTTGATTCAGATCACGTTTTTGAAAAGGCTAGTGGTGGTTGTTTGGACTAAGTTTTACGCGGAATTTAATGGGGGGTTTTTAGGAACTTTTTAAATCTAATGACAAAGGATTTATTTATTTATTGATTTAATTTAACGGACAACAAACAGGAAATTCCAGTTAATTATTGTCCTCAGGAGGAGGGGAAAGCAAAAAACTTATCCTACGTTTAAAACTACTTAAAGTAGGGGAGTTAAAAGGACCAAGCTGTTCTGCATTATAATTTCGGCAAAGTCTAGGAATCGGGGAATGAAAGTAGACTTCGAGCTCTGCGAAGGGCACGTTGAAAATGTCCGCGCTACGTGTGTTATAAGACGCATGACGGGAGGCCTTCCAACGAGGAAACTTTAAAGAATGTGCATAGATCCAGAGAGGATCTACGCTGCTGTAGGAAGGGAAGGTTCAGAAAGTGGAGGCGGGAGGGGTAGTCCACACGAGGGAAGCTTTTCTTAAAGAAGATGGAACGGGTGAATTTACGTTGCACATTTTCAAGGACAAGACAATCACAGCTACGGGAGGGTGACCAGATCACGGAGCAATACTCGAGGATATTCCTCACGAGGGAATTGAAGAGAGCTAAGGAGGGTTGGATGGAGTCAAAATCAGAGGAGGAGCGAAGTACAATTTTGCTGCTCGATTGATGACATCGAGGCAATGGGTGTCAAAGCGGAGCATATTGGCGAGCTGCTGACTCCGAGGTCTTGAGTGGAATTTAAGCAGGATATGGAATGTCCGTTAAGAGAGTAGGAGAAAGAAGTGGGTGAGGATTTTAGGAAGTAGCACACAGAGTGACACTTTCTGACGTTTAGCGCTAAACCATTAGTCGAGCACCAACGAACCAGAGTGTCCAGGTTAGATTGAAGGGAAACACAGCCCATAGGCGACGATATAGCGTAAAACAGCTTAAGGTCGTCTGCACAAAGCAAACAGGACAAATAAGGAGGGGAGGAAGGTTGTTAATAAAAAATGAAAATAACAAAGGACCCAGAATAGATCCCTGTGGGACGCCAGAAGAGGGGGAGAAGGAGCGGGAAGTACAGCCGTTAAAAGAGACGCGGCAGGATCGGTTGGAAAGGTAAGAGGCAAAACAAGTGGTATGGGAACGTTTAGGGACGAGAGTTTGCCGTGAATTTAGACATTTGGCGACAAAGTTGGTGAAGTCTAGCAGGTTGGAGGCAGTAGACCTACGTTTAACGAAGCCGTGTTAACTATGTGTTGGCCCAAGTGGGCGGACAACCAGTCGCTCATATATCTTTCCAGTATTTTGGAACAGGAAAAGAGGAGGGAAATGGGACGGTAATTCTCGGCAAGCGAACGATCGCCACTTTTGTGAATGGGGATGATTAGAGCCTATTTCCACAAGCCGGGAAAATGATTCTGTTTTGAGGCTTTCGTTGAAAATAAGAGATAAGGGAGGGGAGATGGAGCAAAAAGAGGTTTGGAAGACCATTGTAGCCAGGTCCGACATTGGCATCAAGCTTCCCAATGAGGTATTCGACAAGGATAGGAGTAAGAAGGGGAATGGTAGGCGATGCGGGGCAGGCTACATCCGCTATCGGGAGGGATTCGGAGGAAGGAGGGGGAACATAGACTGACGAAAAGTAGCGGCAGAGTAAATCACAAGATAGTTGGGGGGAGTTAGCTGAGAAGCCAGAGAATTTAATGGACGGAGGGGATAACTGGGCAGCGGGAGTTGCGAATTGGGGACCAGAAAGGTTTCAGGTTTCCGCGCTTTAGTGAGTTTTCCGCACTGGACAAATATTCGTTTCTGGACCTACGTATTAAGGATTTGACCGAGGAACCAAGAGATTTGGAAAAAACTAAGTCAGCAACGTTTCTAGAAGACAGGAACTTCTTTCTCGCAGTCTGTTTTTGACGTAATTTTTTGTGAATTTCAGTGGTGAATCAGACGGGATAAGAGCGTAAGCACTTAGGGGAGGAGGGAACGTAACAAGGAAGATCAGATAAAACGGTATAGAAAGTGTTGAGTGCTTCGTCACACGTAAATGGAGAGAGGAGGGGCACCCAGTTGATTGACGCCAGCGCTGAGTTCAGACCTTCGAAATTCGCCTTACGAATGTTGAACTTGGTAGGCTTGCGAGCAACAGGAGAGTGTAGTCGGGATATCTGTACATCGAACTCGAGAGCAGAATGATGGGCGTCAGGGGCAACGTAAGACGGACCATGAAGGGATTGGGAAAGACAACGCACAGGAAGGTTAGAGAGGACAAGGCCAAGAGTGCGATCTAAATGGTTTCTAGAAAGGTTAAACTGGAGGGCGTCACAGGATTACATGAAAGTGGGAAGAGGAAGGGAAGGGTGGGTCGAGTTATTGGGGAGGGAGAGAAGGTCAGGAGTAATAGGCCAGGAGAGCATAGAAAGATTAAAGTCGTCACAGAGGATGAAAGGAAGTGAGGGAAACAAAACGATTAGGGCCTCTGATAATCTGTCGAAGAAATCCTCGTACAGAGAAGGTGGGCTTCGGCAGGGAAAATATACACACGATATGATAAAAGGACATACGTTTGGCGGAAGGACACGTATGGTAACAGAATCATAGGAGGAGGAGGAGGAGGATTAGGAAAAGATGATTTCGGCACAGAGAGGGGACTGAACAGCTATTAGGGCTCCTCCGCCAATTGTCTTGTCAAGCGCAGCGCAGTCTCTGTCACAACAAAAGACAAAGTAACCTTCGAGGTGCTCAGAATCTAAAATCCTGTCATCCAGCCAGGTTTCAGAAATGCAGATGACATGACGTTGGAATGCTAAGGTAGACAGTTTGAAATCTGACAGCTTGGTCCTTTGAGAGAATTAGTCGACCGGGGCGATTTAGGTATGGCGCCAGTTTTGTGGGCTGCAGTCGCCGGCGAGGTGTAAGCACAGCCAGTCAGCGGCATCTCAGGAGCTGAGGCTACGCTGGTGCTCGATGAAGCAGCGCCGTGTGTTGATGCAGCAGCTGAATTGCATCAGATAGCGTGGTACCACAGCAAGCGTTACAACGATAGGTAAAATTCGGTGAAAAACGCAGAGGGAATACCCAAACATTTGGCGTGGAAGGTCGCATCACAGTACCCATCGCGGTCTAAAAATTTAGAGCGAATAGTTTCCGGCTCCTTACAAATGGCACACAGAGTACCATAAATCGACAACTGGGAAACAGGAATTAGTATCGAGGTTCGCAAAGTTGGATGCAAAATATTGTTGTCGGGACAAAATTTTAAGTCTGAAAAAGCACACAAGAAGCGCGAGAATTAGCCGTTTCACTTGTGCGAGGTATTGACACAACGCACAACACCAGGTTACTCAGGGAAAGGCTCAAGGAACAAGGTAAAGGGAAACTGCAGAATATTCGCGATAAAAGTCCGTGTAACACGTCCATTCGACTCGAAGTTCACTAGGAGGGATTAAGGTACATCCTTATGTCTCTTTGGAAAATTAAACTTTTCTTTTGGATTGTATCTTAGAGTGATATTTCCTTTCTCTTATTGTTATTCTGTTAAGGGAAAGTCGCAACGCACCCTTGAAGAACTATTGTGCCCCTTTTACTGGTTATAGTGTACCTATTCATCATAATATCTCAAGCAGGCCTGTAACCGTTAGGAACTTTAATATGTTCCCTACTTCCAGATCTTTCAGCTTTGCATCTGGTATTAAGTGTTCTCCCAGATGTCTCGACCTACTTTGCACAAGTGCCGGACATTGTCCCAGGACGTGTATAGAGGTTTCGTCATACTCCTCACAAAACCTGCAGGCAGTGTCCGTAGATATCCCTAGCTTCCCTAGGTGATGGTTCAGCCGACAATGACCAATGAGAATTCCCACTACGATTCGGAGGTTCTTTTTGGTGAGGTTTAAGCAATTCTTTGTGCGCATGGGTTCGTATCCCCCAATAAGCATCATGGACTGCTCCATCCCTGGTAGGCCCGCCAGTATAGTTCCCTCAACCGTTTCTCTTCATTTCTTAGATTCATAGCCATGAAACCGTTTCCAATTCCACAGAAGGGTTCTGGCCCGTATAAAGGCGTCCCTGTTCGCTTCTTGACTAGTTCGTCCAGCATGGCCTGGAACACAAAGTATCCAAACCTTATTGAACGAGCCGAGTGTAATCAGTCTCTCAAGGCATTCCCATACCAGTTTAGAGTTCACCTGGTTGGACCTAAGTGTCTTGATCGCTACTTGGCTATCGGTGAGAATAGCTATGTTCTGCCCCCTATAGTTCCTTTGCAGATTAAAGGAGGCAGATTTGTCTATGGCGTATATTTCCGCCCGGAATATGCTAGTGTACCTGCCCATTGGCTCAAAGTACATTTTGCTTGGACCAATGACACCGGCACTCGCTCCCTCTGCTGTGAAGGATCCGTCAGTGTACCAAGTAATCAGTTGCTGGTTTAAGCCGTATGTCGCAGCCACGCTCTCCCAGTTTGCCTTGTTACTCCAACGTGTTTCAAACTTCTTATCGAAGTGAAACCTCGTTGCCATGTTATCCCTCGATATCAGTAATTCGGGATACCGCCTAGAAAGAATATCAATCTTCCTTCGATTTAGGCAGCTCCCCGCCTCACTCACATTAACGGCCATCCTGAATGTTGATCTCCTTGCCTGCATCTGTATGTGCAGATGGAGAGGGGTTAATCCGAGAAGGACCTCCAAGGATGTCGTTGGGCATGTCCTCATTGCCCCACTGATACACACGCAAGCCAGCCTTTGGAGCTTATAGAATTCCCTGGCTTATGTGCTGAGTTGGGTTCTTTCTGCCCAGATTACCGCTCCATAGGTAATCATTGGCCTTACTGTTGCAGTATATATCCAAAGTAGTATCTTCGGACTGCAACCCCATTTTTTTCTTGCTGTGGATCTGCAAGTCATCGGCTCTCCTTCCTTCCCCATTTATTCATTGTTGGGGTGTCAGGCAGACTGTTGTCATCTGCCACCGAGGGGTAGGACCCCGGGAAATGAGTTCTGAGAAACAGGTGTACCCTGCCCTCATTCTCGGTAAATGTCCCATCTTCTTTTTTCAAGCAGACAGCTTCCCTGATCGCGTTGCTATACGCAGTCAGTGCATTTTTATACCTCTGCCAGTCCCCGGTTAAAGAGTTTTCGTGCCTCTGTTCTCATTCTGGCTAGGTTCTGGTTCCATGGCACATCCCTTGATGACTTAACTGTCTTAGGCGGACACCTGGCCTCATAAGCGTTCATGAAGACTGTGTTGAGGTTTTCCACCACTCTTTGTAGTTTAAATTCGCTCCTAATGTCACCGAAGGTGGACCATGTTGTTGCTCAGGTGCGTTGCATAGCATTCTCAATCCGTTCTCCTGGGATTCCTTATTATTCTTTTTATTTCGGAGTTCACCTCAATGTCGAATCTGATTATTTTGTGATCAAACATAGAGAGCTTATCCGACACCCTCCAATTCCTGACCATTCCGCTCATTAGAGTATTTTCTAGAGTTATATCTAGCACCTCCTGTCTGGTGCTGGTCACAAATGTTGGAGTGTTCCCTACGTTATATATTTCTAACTTATTGCTTAGAATAAATTCAAGAAGGTACTCACCTCTACGATTGGTGTCGCTGCTTCCCCAGACTTCGTGGTGGGCGTTGGCATCGCCGCCGATAAGAAGTGGTAACGCTCTCTCCTCGCAATACTTCGTCAGTTTTGCGACTTGTTCCGATGGATCCCGGCTCTCGTCTCCTGGGAAGTATCCCGATGCTACAACTGCCTCTCGAGTGCTCCTTCCGGCTTCCAATGAGACTTGGATAGCCACAAGGTCCCCGGTTAAGAACTCTGAAAGACATATGTATTTTAAATTACGTTTAAGAATGCATAGTTCTTGGTTTATCACAAGAGGAGTCCCAAATTACCTGCACGCTTCCTCCTTGCAGACCGCGAATCTGCCTCCGGTACACCCAGGGCTCCTGAGCCAGCACTATTCCAATGTTCCCCTTGGAATTTGCCCTTGCAATTACTGCAGATGCAGCTCTCGCATGGTGGAGGTTTATCTGGGCTATCTTAGTGCTGGCCATTGGCTCCGTTATTATTTGGAGCTCTTCTCCACTGTCGGAATGTCACCCTCCTCCTCCGACATGGCGCTTTCCTGCGCGTCGCTGCCCACCCTGAGCCCTAGGAGTCCTAGGTCTAGGTCGTCCAACTTCTGCTCTTCACTGGGCAGCAGGTCTATTTCCCTGGTTGATCCAGTCCTTTCCGCCTCTATGGCTTCCGAGACTTCT
Source organism: Hermetia illucens (assembly GCF_905115235.1). NCBI lineage: Eukaryota > Metazoa > Arthropoda > Insecta > Diptera > Stratiomyidae > Hermetia > Hermetia illucens. The sequence goes on from NC_051849.1 coordinate 203,155,631, forward strand.
TCAGGGACCTCGGTAAGTTTTCCACCCGATGCCTCCTCCGAGGTCTCTTTCCTCGGCTTTTCCCTGTGCACATGCACCGGTATGTTGCCAAATCGTTAGTTGATATGACAACTTCGACGTTTAATTCCCTCTAGGGATCGGTCATCTACCCCGATCGTGAGGAGTTTACCCTTGCTCTCCACCTTGCTTCTGAAGACTCTCCATAGTCGGGCGGAATCGGACAATTTAGGAACTACGGTTCTAACCCATTCTGTGGTGTCTTCCGTCGCGCAGTCCACCAGTATAAGGCCAGTATAAGCGTATCTCGGTGAACACCTGTTTCGACGTCCAACCCTTGATCATCTGCTTGACGACAAGGTCCTCAATGATTTCCTGTTCCTCACGGGTGAGTATTTGCTCGGGAAACCTTTTTGGCGGTATGGCCAGTCGAAAACCCTTCACCGCACTAGCATAGCTAATGGTGGGCTTCCTGGGTCCTGCCTTCACTCCTGATCTGCACGGGTTTTCTCCCCCCTTGGGTTCAGGTTTGGATTTTTTGGGAGCATTCCCTTCATGCGGGCTGATCTCTGCTGCTCCCCGCTTTTTCGGCTCCGGTAGAGATGGCTTAGGTCTGTCCTGAGCCTTCTTAAGGGTCTCTTCTGGTTTCAGGCCTTCCTTTAGATAGCGCAGGTACCATTTAACACCGGCGCCACTGAGACGTCTCTCCTTCCTGACGTCGGTTATATTTATCTTAGACGTGCTTTTGCTGGTACCTGCTCTTTGAGCAGTGGTATTCGTTGGCTGTTGTCAACGCAGTATACCAATGCTCACCTTGGATCCACTGCTTGACATCCCAACTTCTCCCTTCTTGGGTGTAGTCACCTGGCTCTCAGTAATTCGGAGACGTGCCTCCGCCTGATTAACCAGTTTTGGTGCGGTACGGGGCCCCGCTTGTTTGGTTTTCGTTTTCTTTTCTTGTTTTGTACTCATTTGATTCCCACGAGTATGGGGGTTAAGAGGTCCGCCGTGCCATAGTCCCCTGTAGCACGGTAAGGTCTAACTTACTCACTGAGGTGACCAGGTATCAGTGAGGCACCGTTCGAATACAGTCAGTTACCCCCGACTGCAAACTATCCAATGGACACGGTTCGCATGATACCCTGGATTGGGGGAGGTGTTTTTCGACTCCCCAGTCTAGATCCGTAGCGTTTTGTTAATAGTAGGGTCACCTCGTACAGGGTGTGGCTATCACCACTCACTAACGGTCTTGGTAGACGAGAGTCTTGGCCCCTGAAAAGGCACAGACCGTCCCAGGGGAAAGACAGCTCATCCTCAGAGAGAGATAGGTTGGCTTCAGAGAGCTATGTTCCGCATCAGTCTATCCTGCAGTGCACTGCTTGACCCCTTCTTTTCTCTTAGGTCAGGTACTATTTCAATTTCGAGAGTTAATTTTAGATCCTGAGCATATTTAATGGATAAAATAGTAACAAATGACGTCATCCTTTCTCCAATTATATGTTTTCAGTATCTTCCCTCATCGGAGTATTACCTGAAACTTTACTTTCGATTCGACTGCGGTACTATTTGTAGTAAAAAACAAATAGTCAATGCACGTGATGTGAATTTAACCACATGTGATGGTTTTCTTTGGAAAGCTACAGAGGCACAAGTTATGCGTTTATCGGGCTACAACACAGAGAAAATTATAGACTGTTGCTCATAATAATGAGTAATTTATAAGAGAGAATCAATTGAGATTTGACGACGGTAGAGTCAATTTGAAACACCAACGTTTAATGATTGTTTCGCTCATTAAAAGTTCGATCCAAACAAGTGAGCATTCATTTAAAATTTCGGCCCCATCAGTTCACTTGAACACTCAGTGTAACGAAAGTTTGAGGTGGTGCTATTTTGTGGTGAATCCCATTTTTTCCATTGTATGGTTCTCAAGTTGAAGCTTCATTGTTGAAAATTAACTCCGGCATTAGTTGATGGGAAGAATCAATAAAACCCTTAAGAGATTTATTGTCGAATTTGTGTGTGAATGGAAAACAGCAAGAAAGAAACCGAAGCCATTACTCATATTCCCTCGCCCATTCAGTTTAATTGATATTCATCCAGCATAACTCGGCTTAATACTTTGCAATGTCCGGCCAAAATGGAAAAAGTAAAACTTTCGGCAGAAGAGCTATGAGCTTCTTTCAATCATCCTCACAATGTTTCGTAAATATATTTCGGAGTAAGGTGAATATCCTTTTTGATTTATAGTTTGTTTTTAGGACTACATAACGTTTCCCCCCTAAATTTAGCGGAACCCTAGGAAATCTTTCGTAAGTACTGGAAAAACTCTGATGTCTTTTTGTTGTTAAAGAAAAACTGTCTTGTCCACATATTTCTTCAGTCCAAATTCAGCATTTAAGATACTTGAATTATTACACGCTCCATCAAAGATACATTAACATATGTTCCATTAGCTTTTGAAGCGATAAAGATCGATCGAATCATTTTCCCTTTTCTGGTTTAATTGTTGCTTTCTGGTGCTAGGCATCACTCATTGCTCCACTTGTTACATTCTCACAGTTTTTCTGATATTTACAAGTTACATATGCTCTTGTTATGCAATGCCTGCTATAATATCTAGCATCTGGTTTTCTACATTGAACTTGACTACGTTGACTTACCATGTTCGTCGATTTGAATGACGCATGTGTGGACTGATTGAAAAACAATGGGGACTTTTATCGCATCACTATTCACTGGTAATGGCGGACACATTCCTCTAATCTGAATGAAAATTTCAGGTGGTAATGATCATAAGATATATGTAAGTTTACACAGGTTTCTATACATTGACATGTACATGCATATTTTATGGTTTACCTATCCACACTTCAAAGAATCCAATCAGCGCAGTGTTGTGGCGTTTTGATGCCACAAATTGTTCAGGCCGTGGCTACTTTGAGAAGGGCAAGAGGAGCAGCCTTCAGTCGCCTTAAACTTTCTGCGGCAGCTTGTAGCGTGTTCAAAGGATAAAAATTCTTCCATCTTACAATTAATGATTTCTTTGAGCTTTCCAAAGAATTGCTTATCTAGTGTCCGCAGCCTGTCTCTAACTAGAGCTGGGCAATCACAAAGGAAGCATTTGGAAGTTTTTCTCTCCGTAACTTCAACTATGCGTTTAAGTCAGTGCACTCTGTGCAAATCTAGATCGAGCCGGTTATAAGCCTTGATGAATGATACTTTCCCCGTCTCTGGAAAGAGGCCCTTATCATCCCTATCCTCAAGAGCAGAGACCCTTCTCTAGCCGCGAACTACCGCCCCATTTCTCTTCTTTCCTCTTCCTCCAAAATCCTCGAGGGATACGTCAACAACTTATTGACCACACACTTCGGTCACCTCATTGTTAAAGAGCAGCATGGTTTCGTGAAACATAGGTCTACGGCTTCAAGCCTTCTGGTCTTTACCAACTTTGTTGCTAAATGCTTGAATTCACGACAGGAGGTACGTGCTATTTATACCGATTTCTCCAAAACCTTTGATAACGTTGACCATATCATTCGCCTCTCTAAACTTTCATTACTAGACTTCCCTCCCTCAGCCATCTCCTGGCTTTCCTCCTATCTCTCATACCGTTCCTGCAAAGTTTCTTTTCATGGTTGCTCATCTCGTTCCTTCTCTCCTTCCACTGGTGTTCCCCAAGGCTCTGTACTTGGCCCGCTACTCTTCCTGTTTTTTATCCATGACCTCGCCTCCATCCTCACTTGCCTGTGTTTGCTTTACGCAAACGATCTAAAATTATTTGCCCCTGTTTCGTCTCCGTTGGACTGTGCTCTCTTACAGTCCAACCTTGATAATTTAGTTCGTTGGTGTTCGGTCAACAAGCTAACACTGAATGTTAACAAATGCCACTGGATGTGTTATTCGCTTAAACCTTCCCCTACATCATTTTCCTATTCTCTCAGTGGACGACCCTCCTCATTACTGACCTCCTTCAAAGACTTGGGTGTAATATTCGACGATAAACTTCGTTTCAATTACCCCTTCGTTGACATTATCAAAGAGGGTCAGATCGTTCTTGACAGATGGTGAACTTTCGCCATCTAAAGTCAGATTTCATCCTTCACAGTCGGGAATAACTACGTTCACCGAGGGACTATCAAAAGTGGAGTGGAGTCCCGGCTGGCCAGTACGTCGGCATCCTCACTATCCTCTACTTTCCTATTACCGGGAATCTAGAGAACTTTGAGTGTGCCATCCATACTGTTCAGTGTGTCTTTACAGTGCCTCAAGGATGTCGTCACTGGAGACAAAGCCTTAATGTCCGCTTCACTGTCCTTCAGAATGACTATGTTATGCTGGGGATCCAAGTCTTTCTATTCCAAGCGAAGGCACTGAAGAATCCCAGAATACCGTACCACTCAGGTGCACTGTGGGTCCCGCCTTGACTCCGCAGACTATCTTTGTTCAGTCACTAAAGAATATTTTGTTGCAACTTCGCAACACATCGCCGGTCTTCCAGTCTTTCCTGGTTAGAGAGGAAGGTATTTCGTCCAGGATGGCACAATAGCGATAGGACTTCACTGTCCAAATTTGAGATTCAAAGAATCTAACGGAACTGCACGTTACAGCGTATTTAATATAGTGGTCCAGGAAGGCAGGACTGCAGAGCCCCAGTAGCGCCTGCTCATGTGGTTCTTTGAATCCATTTAAGTTTACTCCCTATTTAATTTCTTGCTTATCGCCGGTCATCACAGAATAGAACTCTACCCTAGGATGGGGAGAACGGGGGCTATGTACATACAAAAAACCATCCTTGGCCCCCATTTCCTAAAGAAGTTTATTTTTCGGGCGGAGAAGCCTATACATGCTTTTTTAACCTCAACCCTCAATTTAATTTGGAATCCAGAATCATAACCATATACTTTACATTGAATGAAATTATCAATCTTTATCTATTAAGTCGCCGAAGGTGCAATTCCCGTGCCCTTACCTTGGTGGTAAATAATATTGGCTCCTTTCAGGTTGAGTCCTCCATAATTTGGCTCATAATGGAAGAAAATATCCCTTACACCAATATAACCAAGTCGTTGGCATATGTTTCCTTCTAGCTTCATCCCGCTTCTTCCATCCATCATTATTAGCGAGAGTATCGGATCATACTGGGATGTTCCTTATTTATAGCTCAAGTTGCTGCCTCCCAGAGCAGATTGAACTAACAATACTTTCCATTGCGCAAGACACTTCTCCAATCCCATTCTGGTTAGATCCTCCTTGGTTGCTTAAAAATCGATTTCGATGGTACAATTATTTTTTGCAAGTTAATAATAATAAAATGGAATTGTGAAGAGTTGTCCTAGCAAGTTCGTCCCCTATACGTTTCTCTACCGTTCCCCTGCCTTCTTTACTGCCATGGCAATAAGCCCCTTGTCGATGCCACGGAAGGGTTCTGGTCTCGCGTTTCCGTTTCTTCCGGGGCCTGCTGCCTCATTGCCTGATTTGCCCTGGAATCTACAGTATCCTGACTCTATTGTACGAGCCAAGCATTTCCAATTAATTAAGGCATTCCCATATCAGTTGAGAGTCCACCTGGTTGGGCATAAGTTCTTTGATAGCCACCTGGCTGTCGGTTGCGATCCCAATATTCTCCTCCTATAATTCCGCTGTGTCCGGATAGATTAGCGATTTGAATTCAATTCCGAAATATCCTCCAGGAATTCAGTTCTGCCCGCCCAGATTACTGCCCTATAGATAATTGTTACAGTATATTAAGCGTAGTATTTTCAGGATGCACCACTCCCACTCTGCAATAGACCTACAATTTATCAAAGCTTTTGTAACTTTCCTACGTATGTTCCTATTGTGCGTCTTCCAGAGTAGTTTTTGGTTTAGCATGACTCCCACATACTTGACGTCTGCTTCCTATTTAGCTTCTATATTATGTAATGAATAAAAGTGAGATTGCGATTATTAAACAACCATCCTGAGTGGCCGGAGACACCTAGACCGTAGAGCTATCCCAAATACCTAAAAAAATTGGCTAAATTGACCGTGAAGGTCTCCCCGTAAATTCTGAAGCTCCATCGAAGTGTTCCATCGACACGTGCTTCTACGCTTTTGTGCTAGCCAGGCTCGGAAATATCTGGGGGGTGGGCGGAGGTCCTTTGAAGACTTGGATTCCTCACGTTCCATTATGCAAAGATTCACGTGACTTTGCCGGGTCCTGAAAAAAATACGGGTATTCGCGTGCACCTAACGATATAACCACACGCGATCGAAAGGAAGGATCCACGCCGAATAACATCCTCGATTATAGTTCTTTGTGTCTTAGATGTTTAGTGAGGCGCGGCCTCTGGAGTTCCCATTCTTTAGGGACATTCTGTCAATTTAGCTATTTTTAAGGTTTTGTGTGAAACAAAACCTTATTAGAATCGAGACGGTGTCTGTCTGTCCGTCTGTCTGTCTGTCTGTCTGTCTGTCTGTCTGTCTGTCTGTCACACCCGATTTATTCGGAAACGGCTGGACCGATTGTCACGAAAATTGATGAGAGTATGTAATGTGGTGATCCCTTTACATGCAGTAAGTGGCGCCATCTTGTGTTAAGTTTAAGGGGGGGCTCCCCATACATGTGAATGGAGGGTGCAAATTTTTTTTTCACAGAATGTAGCCATGTGGGGTATCAAATGAAAGGTCTCAATTAGTACTTTTCGAAACTGGTGCAATATTTGATATTGGGTGAAACATGGAGGAGTGAGCGCTCAAAATATGACCCCCAAAAAGTGTAACAGGTCTCGTTCTCAGAACCTATCCAACCGAAAAATCTGACAAAAATCACAGTGGCGCATCTCTACGAAATCTAGGCCTCAAAATATATCCGGTTCCGATATCTGCACAAATAAAGTTAATAATAGTATATTTCCACATTTTAGAAATTTACCCGGCACCCCTCTTATGTTCATCCCAGAAGTACAAAATTCGGCATGCGTGTAATGAAGAACATAATGCACAATTCGGTCAAGTTTGAAGAAAATCCAATTATTATTAACAAAGTTATAGAAGGTGAAACTTTACAATTTTTTGTGAATTTCGTGCACTCTACAACCTGCATGACGTCATCATGACATATCAATTCGTCAATACCACAACGAAATAAGTTCTTGTGAATTGGGTCGCAGAGAATTATTTTGTTTTAGTTTTTTTAGTTATTTGCCAGCCAGACATGTGTGCATGTAGGTATATAATATATGCGTGCTAATGAACTTTGCGGGTAGTGCCTAATTCAAATAGATATAAGAAGTAAATCCGAAATATGGGTACGATCAATTTATATACGTGCATATATGTGTACAGTATTCGGAAATAGGCAGTTTGTTTGTTTAGGGTGAGCGTAATATCTATGGCTGTAATATGTACGCATGTCCCGTAGTTTGGAAAAATATGAAGGATTATGTTGGATTTGTAGCTAAATACGGATAGAAAAATATGCGTTGAAATTTCTTACATAAGATGAACACAAAACCTTTATATCCGAAGCGCGAGCTTCCGGTATTCCGACTTGTTTTTTGAGTATTTGGGATAGCTCTTCCATCTCCGGACACGCAATCTCACTTTTGTGATTATAAGTATGCAATCTATTGGCTCTCAAGTGGTGAAACTTGCGCATCCTAGTGAATGGTATTATGGTGGTCTTGATGGGATTCATACGCATCCCGGCCATACTAAATCAACTACTAGTAACTCCCTATTTTTCTGGACCTTGATTGCAGTATTTGTTAGCTCATCCAGAAGTTCGTCAACTGGTATAGCCTACATTAGTGATCATGGCACCACACTCTGCGAACAACCTTAGGCTATGTTCACGACAAAATTGATACTGATTACTGATACTTGCCTGATTTCTAATCGTTTGCTCATTCAGAATGTCATGGTGCTCCAGAATATCTTTCGGATTAGGGTATTCTGCATGCAAATTTGTCGAAAGCGTCATAAACGCAGCTAGAGCTATTCATTTACATCCCGTAATACCTTCGTCAATTAATAGAGCGAAGTTTCGGTTGATCGTCCTGCTTGGTAAGTATGTAGACATGGATGTAAAGGATTATGCGTCTGCTTTTTCTGGGATTTCTCAATATTCTCACGATTTTAGAGTTTCCCTCAACGTCGAATATTGTTATTCTGTGATTGACTATTCCGTTCGTAAGAGCATTCCTGAGGTTATATATAGGACCTCTATTTTGAAGCTGCTCATGAATGTTGCCTGAATGTGCAGCAATCAGATCTCTAGTTAGTAACTCTAAAATTAAGACTGATGCACGGTGGTTTTCCAGATTATCTGCATACACTTTGCAGAACACGAATCTGGCCTTGATACACCCAGGGTTCTTGAGTCGGTACTATTCTAACGTCATTCTTGAAAATTACTCATAGACGCAGGTTTTTACCTGGGCTATCCAAGTGCTGACCAATGGCTCTGTTAGTGCTTGGATGTCTTCTCCAATGCCGGAATATCGTCCTCCTCCAACATGGCACCTTCTTGTGACTCGATGTTCATCTTGAGCTTTGAAGATTCTGGTGTAGTTGGTCCAGCGTCTCCTTTTGGCTACCATAATTTCCACGATTCGCTAACTTTGCCATTTTTGGAATGAACTTGGCATCCGTTCTTTCAAGTGAAAATAAAAGAAAGAGGAATCTTCTTTTTTGGCAACAATGATCTTTATTTTGAATAAATACCGTTTGTCGAGAATCGGTTTTTCCCTTCCTCAGTGTATATGGAAGAAGTGGGTTTATGTCCCATGACTGGGAAAAGGAAGAAACGATACCAAAAAAGGAAACCCTTTCTTTCTTTTCACTCGTCTATTATTTCAGGAATTTCAGTATGCTTTTCACAAAATGTATTTTCCGAAATAAGTAATTCACCCCAATTGTGAAGAGTTTGCTTTTGTCCGTTACTTTGCTTCTTCAGAACTGCGTATAGAAATTTCGTTTTGGGCGATAGCAAGGTTCAGAGGTTCCTCCGTCTTCATCGCTGCTTTGAGAAGGCATCCCCGTGCAGTTTATCAGCGCCAGTATGACATCCAATCCCTTACGTATCTATCTGACGATAAAATTCCCTATAATTTCCTACACAATGACGCAATCTATAATCGATATCATGACCGTCCGGCTCAATAGGTTACGGTGGGCGGGTCACTTAATCCGTATGGATGAGGATGATCCCGCCCCGAAAGTCTATAAGGGCAATATCTATGGTAGAAAAAGAAGACGAGGCAGACCCTGCCTAAGATGGAGCGATGGCGTAGGCCAGGACGCCAGACAGCTTTTAGGGATATCGAATTGGGGGACCTCGGTGCAAAACCGGGATGTCTGGAGTTCCTTATTAAGGCAGGCCTAGACCGGATACCGGTTGTTGCGCCGTTGATGATGATGATGATAATTTCCTACTCCGAAAATGACAGATGGGTCCAGGCCTTCCTTCAGATAGATCAAATATCATTTGGCACTTGCACCTGCACTGGAGTCTTGGCGTGCGTAAGATCTTTTCGTGGCGCTTCATTTCGGCTGACATCAGGCCGTATTAGGCGCAGACTTCCTGTCCCATTATGAGCTACATGGTAGATATGCAGCATAGGTCCCTGGTAGACCCAGCAACCTCTCTTCGATTGTCAGGGAAAATTTCAACCTGTTCTAACAACATCACAATTTCTGTCATTTTTGAGAATGTTGCCGATCCACAAATTCGCACACTCCTCCAAAAATATCGCTACATTACATCTCTCAGTCAGTTAGGAATGATGTCCAGCATCACATCGACACTACTGATTCTCCAATCTTTTCGGGGAAAGAGTTTGAATAACTACTTAAGCAGGGTATGTGCCGACCTGTCAATAGCAGTTGGTCATCTCTATTCCATTTGGTCCCCAAGCCCAATGGCGGATGGCAATCTTCTGGAGATTATAGACGCCTGAATGCTCAAACAATTCCAGACCGGTACCCTAATGCACTCATCCAAGACTTTGGATTTTGCTAAGACCTAACAATTAAATCAGATTCATCCACTCTGTTCTTCGAAACTCGAACTTCTGTTACGTTTACTTGGATGAGGTTATGGTCGCTTCTTGCACCGAGTCTGAGCATTTGGTAACTCAACTGTTCCTTCAAAATGGCTAAATTCTCAATGTTGACAAATGTAATTTTTTCCTTCAGCAGGTGAAATTTCGAGGCATTTCATCACCACTGACGGTATTCAACACGGTCTAGTCAAAGCGTAGGCGATCGCTACCTTTCCGCTGCCAAAGACGGTTAAAGACCTTAGAAGGTTGTTGGGCATGGTAAACCCATACCGTCGTTCCCTGTCCAAAATCCCTCACCACCGGGCATTACTTAACGCCTTTCTTTCTGGTCCTAAAACTAAGGATTCGTAAGTGGTTGTGTGGTCTCCAGAAATTACCAAGCAAAGCTGGTAGACGCTACTTTTACGGCTTTCCCTCCGCAAGATACACCTCTAGCTGTGTTCGTCGATGCCTCCGACACAGCAGTAGGCGCTGCTTCTCACCAAAGGGTGAATCAAAGCTGGAATCAATCTATTCTCTTCTCGGAGCTCGGAAAGCTCCTGGGATTCAAACATCAGCAGACAACTGCATACCATCCGCAGTCCAATGAGATGCTAGAACGTTGCCATTATGCCGCAAGGCGTCCTGGTCGCAGGTCTTGCTTTTCGTTCTGCTTGGCCTCTGTGCAGCCTGCTGAGCTGGTGTACGGGGAGAACCTTCGACTGCCTGGCGACCTGGTCTTCGACAAAAGAGACGACCTTGGAAAGATCGGATTGTTGCGCTCTCCTTGCACGTAGCTGGCGGTCCACACCCCTGGGGAACTTAAAGTTTGTATCCACATTCTGGTGGGGATTGATGCCTTCCGGAAGCCGCTACAACCATACGAGCGCCATTATAGGAATCTCCTTGGACAGGCTAAAACTTTTCTTCCAGGAAACAGACGGCACTGGAGGGAAGTGAAAGCATCACGTTGGTTTTGACGTCCGCCAGCCAACCGTAGCCGAGTAGCCTCGCGGCGGGTTCTCTCGCTGAAATACGTAGGTTTCAGCTGGGAGCGGAGTGCTGTGGCGGAGCGATACCGCGATACGAATTGGAGTGAGAAGTCAGGATTCAAAGAATGAAGAATTCATCTCTTAGGATTCTTTAAATTTTGTTTTATTGTTGTTAAGGCTTGCTAACCTCAACACGCAAGCGCAAGTTTGTTTGATAGTTTTGCCTTAGTGATCGACACTAGTCAATTTGTTTACCTGCTGTTGGGTTATTTCTTAAGTTCTTCCCGTTTTTAAGGTTTTGTGTAAAACAAAACCTTATTAAAATCGATTCACTGTCTGTCTGTCTGTCACACGCACTTTTCTCCAAAACGGCTAAACTGCTCCGAACAAAATTTGGTGTACAGATGGGCACTATGAAATCCCACGTATATAGCGAGTGGTATAAATTTAGGTGGGGTTTAAAGTGGGCTCCCCATACATGCAAAGAGGGATTAAACAAATTTTTTCACCGGATATAGTCGTTTAGAGGTCAAATGAAAGGTCTTGATTAGTACTTTCCGCAACTCATGTTTTGTCGTGAATTGCAAAGTGCGCGAGTGAGAAGTCAAAATGTACGTACTTAAAGTGAGACAGGACTCATTTTCGGAAACTAATCAACCTAAAAATCCTAAAAAAATCAGGGTGATGCGCTTAGATGAAATTTAGGCCTCAAAATATGTCCCATTCCGATTTCTGCTCAAATAAACTTACTACTGTAAACACAAAATTTTATTAGAATTCGGTGTCTGTCTGTCCGTCTTTTTTCTCAGGAGGTGGAAATCTTCAAAGGACACTGGTCTGGACACACCAACTTGTGGGATTTTTACCCACTAAAACCACTCCCGACTCTCGCCCTGCGTCGCGGAATCACCATAAGGTATTACATCACGGGGCGGAGTCAGCTCATTCTAGTTTAATCACCTTTCCTCTATAACTCAGCATCTTCGAGATGCTTTGCGACGACAACCAGCGCTGTGTCGTCAGCGTAACCCACACTGTGGCTTCTTCCGGAAGGGGAAGATTAAGTACATCGTACATGTACATGATGTTTCACAGCAGTGGGCCCAACACGACGCTCTGCGGGGGCACTCGCGGAAACAACGTACTCCTGGAGTCCGTCGTCGGTGTCATACCAGAGTCTCCTTTCAGTTAAATAACTATCGACGATAGCAGCGAGATAGGCGGGAATACCAACTTTGCATTGAATGCATTTTTTCACGTCCAGGGTTACTACCACGCAATATTTGCTGGTACTACCCTTCCGTGGATTGCATTTTCGGCGAAGCCAGTAACCAATTTGATGGCTTCAATGGTTGATCTGGCTTTACGGAACACATACTGCCGATCTGAAAGGCCGCCTTCGCTCTCAACAATGGGGAGTGATCTATTATATATTACCCGCTCTAACATTTTCTCCACAGTGTCCAAAAGACATATGGGTTGGTAAGAGGACGGTTCACCTGGAGGTTTACCAGGCTTAGGCAGAAGTACGAACTTCTGCCGCTTCCATGCCGCTAGAAATATTCCCTTGGACATGCACGCTTCGACCAGCTCAGCAAACATGTCCGGCCTGGATTTCACGGCAAGCTTAAGGGCCTTATTCGGTACTCCGTCCAGGCCCGGCGCTTTATTGTCTGCTATTCTACCGTAGATTTCCAGCGGCTCGTCTCTGGTGACTGGCGGAATTGCCGTCATATTCAGAGGTGGTTGGAATGTGTCGGTGCTCTTCTCTTGCTGGGGGAATAACCCCTGGATGATTTTCAGCAAAAGGATGGGGCACGTGATCTACGGAGATGAACGGCCTCTGAATCGTCCCATCACAATTCTATAAGCACTCCCCCACGGGTTTACGTCCGCTTCTCAGCAGAGCTCATTAAAGCATTTCCTCTTGCTTCGTTGGATGGCGAGCTTGAGGGTTTTACGGGCTACCTTATAGGCGCACTCTTTCTGCCCTTGATCGACTCTACCTACCGCCCTCTGAGCCGCTCTTCTGCCTCGGTGGCAGGCTGATCGAAGACCGGCCAGTTCATCATTCCACCAGTAGTTTGGTCTTCTACGGGGGAATGAGCACCTCCTAGGCATGGACTCGTCACATGCTTTGGCGATGCATTGAGCCAGATGGACGGCTCTTTCCGTGGAGGTGCCTGCTTTATCAGGTTGATCTAACTACACCTTTATGAAGGTCTGCTCATTTTTTCGGTTTCGTGCATGATAGCTCTTTTCCCTGTGGCTCGAAACATGTCTCAAAGAAGATTGCCTGGTGATTGTTGTGGTTGTAGCGTTCGCTGACGCAGCAGGACATACCACGCGTCAGCGCAGGGCTTGACCCTTTGTCGTCTGTCTGTCACACCCGATTTATTCGGAAACGGCTAGATCGATTGTCATGAAAATTGGTAAGGGTGTGTGATCTGTTGCTCCCTTTACATACACCGAGTTGCGCCATTTTGTGTTAAGTGAAGTGGAGTTCTCCATTGGCTGATAGCATTGACCCGAGATATTTAAATCGCTCAGTGTTGGGCAGGTTACTGCCGTTGACGTCAAGCTTCCGGTTTCCCGGCTTGTTTGTTTTATCGAAATGAATCTATTCAATAGAAGTAATCATGACAAATCTGTTCTAAGTGCCTGTTTTGTCCTGCTGAAGCGGCCATCAGGTCGAATGTTGCGATGAACAATGATGACTTGACGTACTTCATACTTAGTAATTGGACTTCCGTGCGGTTCCTTCCCGATAGTTTTGGTTTTTGTCTAGCATTCCCCAGTAAATTCTACTTTTCCACTTGCTTCACTCTGAACTTTCTGTCACTCGCATTTTAGTTTTTTTCCCCGGACCCAGATGATGTTAATCTTGTTTAGCTTCCGATATTTGAAATGATTGACGTTTGTTTGACTGAGTATGGACCAACTTACCTGCTCTGAGGTCAGTGCACAGTATTGACTTTTTTCCAAAGAAAATTGTGACTAGATTATATACCATCAAAATTAAGAGCGCCTCGTTGGTATATAGCTTGTCAAATCCAGCAAAAGTGAGGTAAAAAAGAAGAGAAGTTTATTGTACGAAGGAGCTGACGTAATAAATGGACCTGATACTCGGTTACAATTATAACATAAATCAAGGACGGCTAATGAAATCTTGTTACTTTCGACCTTTTGAGTGACAGAAAAACCCTCTCTCTCTCTTGAAAACAGACTTATTGGCTAGTTTAAATCAGTAACTTGACCAAGAGTTTCCGAGGAGAATTTCAAGCGTAGTTTCATCAATAGTGTGAACTTATTGCAGAAAATCAATAAATCTCTGGGAAATCACTCGTTCAACTGATGGAATCCCATTCGTTTTTTGAGGCCATCAAGAGAAAAAGGCGAAAACGCTGTAATGAATATTCACGATTCATGTCACCCAAGTTTAATTTCCAATAAATCAGTGGAAACAACGAAGAGCGTTTTCAAATACAATTAAAAAGCCATCAATTCGAAACCAGACACACAATGCGAAAAAAACTCAATTATGCAAAAAACTTGCGCTTCATCAGTATGTCTGCAATGCTCAAGTAACCCAACTCAGGTTTGCTAAAAACTCGTTGGTGGTATTACCTAAGTGTGCTTTACGTACCTTGACTTTCATCATTTAAATCAAAGTAAGAAAAACCGACCTCAAATAAATGCTCGTTTCCAGCAAACTGGTTAGACCCCTCACCATACGGCACTCTAGGTCTCGGCATCACTTATCCGCTTTTTCGCTTCTACGTTCCTAAACGTCCATTACATTAGATACTTCTTCGTAGTAATGAGATAAGTTCTATTAATAAACCACGTACTCGCAAATCACAGAAGGGGATGGCTGATATGTGCTCACATATTTTGTGCGAACATTACACTTAGGATATCACTGAAAGCGTCTCTAATTTCTGCTGTCATAATGGAAAGACCGCGAAAACTAAGTGAAAAGCGGTGCTCATCATCTATTCTCATTACCGTTTTACGCATTATTTTAATCGAAATCAAATTACTCGGCTTGTGGTAGCTACACCAGACAACCCATTATCGCCCTCCTGAAGTTTCTCTGCTGTGCATGCCAGAAGATGCCTTCACTTCTTTGGTAAATTATGCATTTATGAAATTTTTTTTTAAATGGCTCCCAGTATGTCTCCAATTTCCCAACCGCAAACTTTTCCCTGTTTTCGCTGCTTTTGTTGCAATTTCAATGAGGGAGACACGTTGCAATTTTAGGTCTCATCGCGATAAGATGATTTTCTTTGCACAAATCGGATTTCGATTTCGAAACTGAAAAGCAGTGAAATGCTGGAAAACAGCCAATGGGAGTTAATATGTTGAGTGATTTGGGCGCGTTTGGAGGAGCTTTTGTTGGTACTCGATATGCGTTTGCTGGAAATTGTTCTGGCGTTGAATGATTTAATCCGATATTCGATTTACACTCAGCAAATGGGAATGATGAACTTTTGCTGAAACTATTAAGTTTGGTAAGTTTGATTAGGCATTGTGTGATTTGGCTGAACTGAACAGCATATGAATGTGTCTGCGAAGTGCTTGGTTTTGTACTTTCTCTATTATTCAGCTAGTTTTGAAAATAAGACCATGAAGTGAAAAGCAACTTACGTCTGTCGTAGTTATTCTGCCCGTTCTTTGCCCAGAAAATTATTAGTTACCAGGTCAGACCAACGATCGTGTTCGATTCTGAGGTCTCCTCTATCACCCTTTTTGGTCAAGCAATTAATATGCACCGTTGGCTAGATTCTTTTTCTTCAGCCTTTGTCCCGTTCGTAAGCGGAGTTAGCTTGTGTTGATCGATTTCGCCATTTGGTTCTATCAAATCCATCCATTCAGCGAATCTAGCCTTTTAATCGCTTACCATCGACTTCAATGTGAGACCAATCTTGACGAGTGAACTCTCGTTAGCGCTGATAATGTGACCATAGCATCGAAGACGCCCCTCCCGCAATTTTTCCACGATTTTATTTCAGATGTGATCAAAACATGTCACGCCACTAGTCCAACGCAACATCTTCGTCTTCATTACCGCTGGACGCGGTTCATTGTCTTTTCTAGTCAGCCAACACTCAGAACCATAGAGAGCGAGATGACGGACGCAAGTGTTGGCTAGACGATGATTTGAAAGCTTTTCCACTCCAGGTGGATCAACTAGCAACTAAGAAAGTAGCGAACCCGATCAAAACGAACCGACTTCTCTACCAAACGGTACAAAGTCTAAAGAAGAAGAAAAATAATTCAGTCTCTAAGTAACTCATTCTATACGGGATACTCTGAGTTTTCTTAGTTGGGACTTGACACTTATCTTAAAGATTTTGTGTAGATATTCTATTATTTTTGGTCCTCACTAATACCTTCCTCCTAGACCACGTACTGTGTCCAAGTAAAATTTTAAACGAATCTGAAGTTCAAAGTGGAATCCGCCGGGGTAGCATTTTGTCGTCGATAGCTCTTTCTCTGGTTATCGGTGGCGTCCATCATGTTACCTTGGTTGGATTTTGTGGACGGGTTTCAATGGATTCTTTAAACACCTCTTTAAACACCTCGGCTAAGCTTGCTCCCTCACCCAGTCCTGAACTTTTGGTGGTTTTGCATTTGGAGAGAAAAAACAGAACTGAGGTTCTCAGCCTCATGGGTTATCGATATTCCAATTTTCATGTATGGGCAGAACATTCAACTTGTGTTATTTCTTCGGTTGTGTGTGTCGTTTTTCCGGCTTATTTTATGATGAAAAAAGAAGAGAAATTTTATTTTTTAATGCCGAATAGTAGGTTTTTTATTCCTCATATACCGGTATTTCCAGGACCAGTTGTCCTCTTCTTTAGTGAGTTTTTGTCTGAACTGCTTATGGTCCAGCTTGTCCTTAAATACCTAAATCCGGACTTTAATTGCTATTTAATTTTATTACCTAATTAATCCAAAAAGCCAACTGTTGACGTTTCCGAAATCACTGTTAAACCTTTTTCCCTCCCGTATCTTGTGGATCATGAAACTCTCTAATGCGTCCCATTTACGGAAGTCATTAACCTCCTTAATTACCCTTAAGTTATCCTGCCTTATTGTATGTTTCTCCTCGATGGCGTGTCTGGTTACCAGTGATTTGAGGGCAACTGTTGGTCTGCTTTTTGTTTTCGCCAGATTTGCTTCCCTTATATGCTCGTTGATCCTCGTTGTTATTAATCTTCTAGTTTGCCCTATATATGATTTTTTACAATCGGTGCAGGTTATCTGGTAGATTCCACTTTTCTCGTTACCTTCCTTGGGGTCCTTGACGCTTCCTAATCGTGTCTTTAGTTGATGTGGTCTGCTGGTAGATGGCTGCTTCGATGGCACGTTTTCTTAGGAAATGCTAATTTGGAAATGGATGATAGGAACTCGACGTTTTTTAGATGGTCCCGTTTGTGCAAAAGATGTCGTCAGGTTACTCCTTTTCATTTTCGTCATTTCTTTACTGATTATTCCTTCTGTGGTCTTCCTGTTGAACTTGTTCTCTCCCGCAGTTTCAATGATGTGGCGTTTCTCATTGTTTAAACGTTCCACATATATGTTGGTTTTCAGCAAATGTTGATTTCGATTTTTCCTCTGTTGTTGATGAGGAGTAAGTCCAAGAATGGTATTCGACTTCCATGGTGAATGTAATACTCTTATAGACCGTATTCAATTTCTTGACTATAGTTTGAAGCTGACTTCGTTTCCCAATTGCAAAAATGTCATCAACATGTCTAGGTCTGCCTTAATAAGGAACTCCAGACACCCCGGTTTTGTGTCGAGGTCCACCAATTCGATATCCCTAAAAGCTGTCTGGCGTCCTGACCTATGCCATCGCTCCATCTCAGACAGGGGCTGCCTCGTCTTTTTTTTCTACCATAGATATTGCACTTTATAGACTTTTCGGGCTGGATCATTCTCATCCATACCGATTAGGTGACCTGCCCACCGCAACCTGTTGAGCCGGATTTTATTCACAACCAGACGGTCATGGTATCGCACACAGATTTCGTCGTTATGTAGGCTACGGAATCGTCTATACTCATGTAGGGGGCCAAAAATTCTTCAGAGGATTCTTTTCTCGAACGCGGCCAAGAGTTTGCAGTTTGTTTTGCTAAGAACCCAAGTCTCCGAGGAATACATGAGGACTGGCAAGATCATTGTCTTGTACAATAAGAGCTTTGACTCAATGGTGAGACGTTTCGAGCGGAACATTTTTTGTAAGCTGAAATAGGCTTTGTTGGCTGCCAACAACCATGGGCGGATTTCATCGTCATAGCTGTTATCGCTTGTGATTTTCGACCCTAGATAGGAGAAATTGTCAACGGTCTCAAAGTTGTATTCTCCTATCCTTATTCTTCCTGTTTGACCAGTGCGGTATGATGTTGGGTTGGTTGGTTTTCGATGCTGACATTGCCACCATATATTTTGTCTTCCCTTCATTGATGTGCAGCCCAAGATCTCGCGCCAACCGCCGCCTGCTCGATCTGGATGAAGGTAGTTTGTACGTCTCGGGTGGTTCTTCCCATGATGTCGATATCGTCAGCATAGGCCAGTAGTTGGGCGGACTTAAAGAGGATCGTACCTCTTGCATTTAACTCACCATCACGGATCACTTTCTCGAGGGCCAGGTTAAAGAGGACGCATGATAGGGCATCCTCTTGTCGTAGACCGTTGTTGTTGCCGAATGGTCTTGAGAGTGATCCTGCTGCTTTTATCTGGCCTCGCACATTGGTCAGGGTCAGCCTAGTCAGTCTTATTAATTTCGTCGGGATACCGAATTCTCTCATGGCCGTGTACAGTTTTACCCTGGCTATGCTATCATAGGCAGCTTTAAAGTCGATGAATAGATGGTGCAACTATTGTCCATAGTCCGACAGTTTTTCTATCGCTTGCATTGATTCGCTGTCCCATACTTTGAATTGAATTGCACGGACTGGACTTGGTGGTAGCATTTTGCATTTGGAGAACCAAAAAAACCAAGGTTCTCAGTCTCATGGGTTATCGACATTCTTACGAATTTGTTTTTACGTACTTTTACTGCTGTCAACAATTGCTACGATTTCCTTCATGTAATCGCACCGCTGTCACCAATTGTTACATTCTTAGCTATTCTTACTCGTCATTAGTTACGTTACTTGCTTTACGTAGGCTCGTATGATTGGATCACTTGATGGAGCGAACAATTCCATTAACCGATACATTCGAGGCGTATTCATAACCGACGTGATCTGTTCGAACTCTAGAACTATGACTCACTTTGTGGGCGGATTGCCGGCTCTTTTATACCCCGCAAAACATTCCAGAAAGGCATGTAAACACTTTACTAGAAAACTACTTTGCCCTTTGACAAGATCTTCTTGCCGACATTAGAAGTGCTCAGAGGTAGCGATCAGGAAGACGGGGCGGCAACCCTGTCGTCCAAACCAAAACCAAGTGGCCGAGGAGAACCTCCATAGTGGTGCCACCGGGAGACGCTGTACTCACTTTGGTTTGCCGGCTGTGATGCAGTAGGCGAATGCTCCAAAGGCCTAATTAGGGCGATCAGACCCGAGTCTGCACGGGGACTCATATGAAGTGGAAAGCTGGTCAAGAAAATTTCACTAGGGATATGCTGGTACCATGGAAACCGAGATAGCTCCTGGACTCTCATACTTCGGGTGAACTCCCATTGTATGTGAATACAGCTCAGTTATTTGCGGTTGCCCCCCTAGTGGGAGCTTCATGGGGGTTGTTGGTTATGCTCAAGCGAGAAGAAACCTTCGGGCCTCGGCGTGGTGTTGCGTTTCAACACTCCTTAGTTCGGTAGAGATTTAGGTAGGTCTTGCATCCACCAGTATGAAATCTAAGCCATGCACTTGGTATAGACTGGTACCGTTGTTGCTTGTCACAGCGGGGCTCTGATATTGGTCACAAAATCAATCCGTGTCTTAGAAAATCGTGGGATTAAGTCATCCAGACAGGTGCTCACGTTAAACCCTCAAGGACTTAACTATACTTCGTCGGGGTGATTGGATGTTATGACCACTCCAACGTCATCTGCGAATCCGACGACAACGGTTTAACTACTGGAGGCCGTGAAACGTTATCATACACTAAGTTCCATAGCTGAGGGCCCAGAACAAACCCCTGCGGAACTCCTGCTATTGCTACCTACATCTTCGACCCTTGGTCCGAATCATAAAGTAGCTTCCGCTGTCAGAAGTAATTGAAAGTTATATTAAATATATATTTTGGTGTTTGTGCCGCGATGAGCGCATCTCGCAGAATTAAACGGGTTGTTGATGTCAACAGTCACCAGTGCACAGTATTTCCCTTCGTCGTGGGCTTTTCTGGCTACCAGTTTGGTAGCATCAACCGCTGATTGAGCATTCCGTTATTTGATAAATAACCGCCACTATCATTTAATGGATATAGCCGGTTATAGATTACCCGCTCAAGGACCTTGCCTATTGTATGGTCTATGGGATGTTGATTCACCTATCGGCCTACATGTCTTCGGGATCAATACGAGCTTTTGTATTTTCCAGTCTACTGAGAAGGACCCTTCTTTTAGGCAGTCTGTAAATACCCGTGCGTACATGTTTGGTGGAATTCTCATTGCCAGTTCCAGCGTCTTGGTGGGGATTCGATCAATGTCGGTGGCTACGGTATGACTGCGTCAACGACTTCGCCTGTGGCTACTGGAAGGATGTCTTCGGCGCTCATTGGCATCATTGGGAAGATTGTTTCCGAATGTTGGGAAAACAATGTCAAAACTATCTCCCACAATAATCTAGGGCACATAATAGATGCCTTTTATTGCCGATATAATCGACTTGTACGCTTCTGCCCATGGATCTTAGTCTGCCTCATCACAGAGTTGCTTGAAGCAATAATTTTTACTTTTCATGTTGGCCCACTGCAACTTTTTGCGTGCCTGTTTGTATTCGAGGTACCTTTGTTCATACTCTGGCGTGTTTCTTCGTCGTTGACCACTGTTAAATAATAACAACAATTGATTTTTCGAAAATTCGCAAATTTATTGATAATTTGGTCGTCAATACTCAATGCAAATACCTCAGTAGCAAGTCCAATCTCCTGCATTGCCAATTATGGCCTGGCACCGTCGGGGCCTACTTTCCACTAGTTTTTCTGCATATTCTACCGGAAAAGACCTCCAAATTTTCCGAATTTGTCGAGAAAGTTGATCTAAATTACATGGCTTGCGTCTGCGAAGCTGCTGTTGAGATGGCCAATCTAAAGTGACAACTCCGTTTTGCGCCTTCCACTCGCTACACGCTCGACTCCGATGTTTCGGATCGTTGTCCTCTTGAAGGATCCAGGTTTCATTTTTCTTGATATACCATTGCTTGGCAGATGGTAACAAAGCCTTTTGATATATTTTATTCATTTTTTCGGCATTTAAATTCTCGGTAAATAAGAACAAAGTACCGAAACCTTTGTTTGAGAAGCACCCCCCAACATGGACCTTGACGGGGTGTTCCGTTGAAGCATCCTACTGGTGGAGGTTGCCCAGGCGTGTTTGATGCTCGGAAATGCCCAGAAGGAGGATTCATCAGAAAAAATGACGTTGCTCCAATCGCGGTCCAAGTTTTCCTTCGCCCATTCCACTCGTTTTTCAACGTGTTTTGCACTCAACATTGGTTTTTCCAAAGTACTGCGATATTTCAGTTTATTGGCAAGCAAGTGCCTGCGAATCGTTCTGTAAGATATGTCAACACCTTTTGCTTTCAATTTCACAGCAGCTCCACGTAAAGTCAAAGTTGGATCTTTCGAGAACAATGCGAGAATCTTTTTTTCGTCCTTTTTTGAGACTTTGCTTGCACTTCCGCGATCAGGAAAATCATCAACGTTACCGACCTTTTTATAGCGATTTATCCACTTGCTAACGAACTGCTTCGACTTTCCCATATATTTCGCAGCAGCAGTTTGCGTTAATTTGGGTCCTTTTTCATGCAAACATAGAAAAATTGCCTCAAAGCGAGAGGCGTAAACAGCACTCATTTCGAAAAACCACTCAATTGAAGACTAAATTTCACAGATAGCTGACTTTTTACAAAAAGCATGAAGGACTGAGGTGCCCTCTATGTCATAGAAAATGAAACAGGACGCTTAGATTTTTATCTACGTGTAACAGTGACCACGCTCTTATGTAACAGACTGTATATATCGCCTGGTGGTCGCTATGCGTGTATTCTTCGCTAACATGGCAAAGTAGACGCTTGACCAGCGAATCATTTATGAAAGTAAGATCTACAATGGAACCTAGCCCTCCACTCCTAAAGGTGTTTACGCTGGTTGACATCAGAGGTTAGGGTGACCTTTAGGGAGGAGAAAACCTCGAGTAGGATTGTTCCCCTTTCATTCGTTTTCTGGTTTCCGCACTCTGTCTGTGTGTTCGTCACACGTATTTTTCTCAGAGACGGTTATAGCGATTGATACCAAATTTGGTGAGAAGGTGGGAAGGTCGGTGGGGTATCAACCCTCACGCATACAGTGAGTCACATCCTCCTGCGTCGAATTTAGGGTGAGGGGTATGTTTGGTATGTTTTGGTATGCGAAAGGTGGGTGCAAATTTTTTTTCCACCAAATATAGTCATGTGGGGTATCAAATCTCCGTTAG
Source organism: Hermetia illucens (assembly GCF_905115235.1). Taxonomy (NCBI): domain Eukaryota; kingdom Metazoa; phylum Arthropoda; class Insecta; order Diptera; family Stratiomyidae; genus Hermetia; species Hermetia illucens. The sequence continues at coordinate 203,178,304 of NC_051849.1, forward strand.
TACTTTTCGAAGCCGGTCTTAATTTTGACATTTGTTGGAAAGGTGGGGGGTCGAAAGTGATCATTTCTTTCACGGATTCATTCTCAGAAACTACCGAACCCAAAAATCTGAAAAAAATCGGGAGGCTGCCACTATATGGTACCTAGGCTTCGAAATACCCTCCATACCGAGTACTGTTCAAATAATGTTATTATAATAATAGTATATTACTATAATTTTTAGTAATTGGCTGCAAAACCCCCTTTAAATTCATTCGAGAACCACCATAGCAACATAGGCTATAACAAAGAGCATGATCCTGCTAAGTTTGGTGGAAATCCCACTATTACCAGCAATGTTAGAATAGGTCTTAGTAGTCAGGACTTTGAACGTCAATATCACGCGAAAGTGGATATTCTCAAATAATATATATATATATATTGCGTGTTAGGTACTAATGGGGCAAATGCCTGCTCAAGTGTCTTTGTAAAAGAAATACACAAAACCTTTCATACCTGAAGCGTCCAACTTCCGGTTTCTCGACTTGTTTTTCTTGGCGCTGATGTCGTTGAAGTCGATTTCGACTTTGCTGCAGTAGAGCCACTGCAGTCGCTATTTAACTAAGGTTGTTGCTGTTGAATATTCTTTTTTTTCCGACGCTGCTTGGTCCGTTTCGTTACCAGCTTGCGGAATTCTTCTTGCTGCGTCCTTGTCGGCAGATTCACGCAGGCTTGTTTCTTCCCCTTCGGGCGGGCTGTAGGCACTGCCCTTTGGGTTGCACTAGCAATGTGTGTGTTTCTCAATTCCTCTTCGGCTGCCTCCCAGGAGTTTCCCTGGTGGCCAATAAGGTAAGGCAGTTCTTCCATTATGTCATTTTTGACGTTCATGGATATGTTTGGCTGGACGATGATAGCAGCCTTCATTTTCTGTAGGACCACACCGCACCACACCGAGTAGCCTTTCTTTCTCTACCCTTGCCTTTCGGGTGAGGTCCATCGTGTCTGGCGAGATGACTTGCATTTAGGCCTTTTTGGGGAGATTGTCGCTCTTTTTTCTCTTCAAAAGGGTAATACACAGTTTTGGCCCGTTTTACGAGCTCGAATTCGGCGGTACCTTGCTTTTTTTTCTGCCAGGAATACTTGCAAACGGATTTATAGTGGAGTCCCCCATTTTAGTTTCCAGAACGGGTGAGTGTGGTACTGTTGCTCTTTCTAAAAGTTTCGACTATTGCCGGTTGTGCCGTAATGTTTTTTGTTGTCGTTGTTGGTGTTGTCATTGTAGTTTAGGTCCCAACTGCATATCGCTATGTCCGCTAGAAAGTGCAGTCGCCTTAAATGATCCCCGTGATTCCCTATGCGAACTGGGTGGTCTGGCGCGGGTCGGTAAAAATCCTTATGGGAATTTGTGTTCAGAGCCGCGATTAAACGCTAGTCCGGAGTCCATTTCAACTGAGCTTGCATTGCCAATTAAATGGTGTCATAGCTTTAAACGTATTTGCATCCCTGCCAAGATTATTATCGGGACGGAGGCAGCTGTATCCTGAAAGCCATTTCCAGAACATAACACTCTCATGTGGTAGGGTAACAGAATACCACAGCTATCAGCACATATGCAGCCTGTTCTGAATCGTGCATTGATTATCTGAGGCTACTAACTGTGAGGAGGTGTGATTGTCATTCATCAACTTTACCCCATCTGTCTGAGCTCAGTACTATAATTATCTTAATGATTGATAGAACAGCATTATCCTTGGGCAAACGATCCTTGATAAATTTGCAATTGAAGCATATCAAATTCTATTTTAAAAGCAATCAATTTTTTCCAGTGAGCCCCATTCACCCAGGGTACATACCGCATTGACAAACATTGGCGTCATCATTGCAACATTCTCTGTAAACATTTGCTATCCATTAGACGTTGCGGTCCAAGTCTCCACAATCTGTACGTGCTCCAACATCCGTGGTAGTCGGCCAGATGCCCCAAAAACCACAAAATTCATATGTCGATGATAATGATGACTGTAATAACGTTAATGGTTCACTTCTATTATTGTGGCTTTATCCGCCAGTTACACTCGTTCATTCCCTTCTTCTGGGGTTGATGGTATGGCGAAAAAAATCCGGCATATCTTTGAAAGCTCCGGAGAATCTTTTTCTTGTTTTTCTCATATTGTAATGTGGAATGTGTGTACTCTTGTGTCATAGAACTTGGATGCTTTCCTGGTTGATTGCTTCATACGATGTGCGTATATTAGTGCAAAGATTTCATCCATTTGTTCAAAAATAAACGTTTCCAGAGGAAGAATGGATTCAATGGATTAAGCAAATGAGATGGAATTGTTGGGAGGTATAGAGTCCATGATGCGGATTTTGAGTGTCATTGTTGGCTCACTTTGAGGATATATTTCATTCTGGTGGATCTAAATGCAAAATGAAAGTGATTTATCTGAATGAGTAATGAATTCAGCTCGAATTGAGCCTGATGCATGCTTTCTTTTCCTATCAAGGAGCGGATGTCTAATTTTCAGAACTGTTTTTTTTTTTTAAATCATTTTTTATTTTTAAGAAATAAGTAACAATAATATATAGATTGGAAAAATGAACAAAAAAAAAACAATCTTTTAAAATAATAGTAACAAGTAATAGTAAGAAATAAAAATCTAATTTTACAATAAGTTGTCGGGAAATGGTCATACTATACGGCGATTTGAAGACGACAATCTGGGCTACAAGTGTCTGTTTGACAGTTTTATGATCGTACGTTTCAGTCTCAAGTTATAGCGCGTCAAAGATGGAGTCCACCAAGGAAGAAATTCGTCATATTTTACATTTTTACTACCTGAGAGGTAAAAATGCAACGAAGGTGGCCAAAAAAATTTGTGAAGTTTATGGGTCCGATACTGGATTCGCACAGCACAGCGTTGGTTCGATCGATTTCGTTCTGGTGTAATGGATGTCGAAGATACATCCCGTACTGGTAGGCCAATCGTCGTAGAAACCGATAAAATCGTCGAAATCATACAAGTAGACCGGCATGTGAGCATTCGCTCGATTGGCCAGGAACTGGGTTAGGACCATAAAACTGTTTGGAACCATTTTCAGAAGATTGGATTCCAAAAAAAGCTGGATGTTTGGGTGCCACACGAGTTGACGGAAAAAAATCTCTTGGACCGAATCAACGCCTGCGATGCACTGCTGAAACGGAACGAATTTGACCCATTTTTGAAGTGGATGGTGACTGGTGATGAAAAATGGATCACGTACGAAAATCTCAAGTGAAAAAGATCGTGGTCGAAGCGCGCCGAGCCGGCCCAAACCATCGCCAAGCTCGGCCAGGAAGGTTTTGCTGTATGTTTGGTGGGATTGAAAGGGAGTCATCCACTATGAGCTGCTCAACTGTGGCCAGACCCTCAATTCGGTCCTCTAATGTGAGCAACGCGACCGTTTGAAGCAGGCGATTGGCCAGAAGCGGCCAAGATTGGTCAATAGGAATGGTGTTCTGTTCCACCAGAAAACGCTCGGCCTCACACATCTTTGATGACCCGCCAGAAGCTACGGGAGCTCGGATGGGATGTCCTATCGTGCCCACCCTATAGTCCGGGCCTGGCACCAAGTGAATACTATCTCCTTCGGTCCATGCAAAACGCTTTTTGTACTACTAAGTTGGCCTCAAAAGAGGCTTGTGAAAATTGGCTGTCTGAGTTTTTTGCAAATAAAGAAAGGGGGGGGGTTATAACAGAGGGATAATGCAGATGCCTTCTAAATGGCAACAAGTTTGCGAACAAAATGGCGCATATTTGACTTAAATCGGATAATTCTAAGTATGTTAAATAAAGCCTTAAAATTCGATCACAAATACGACCTTACTTTTTCCCCAACCCAATATTTTTTTTTTTTTATAATAGTATCCATCCAGAGAAAGTAATAATAACAGTTGTAATATTTACAAAGGAACAAAGAATGATAACATATATATATATATAAGTTACAACTGGAAGCAAAAGCAGCACCCGTTCAATATGTACATATTTACAATGCCCCACCAAGAAACAAATGGCAGAACTGAGCACGGCCGCCGCTAATCGGCATCCCGCAGTCACCAGTACCAAGATTTCTCTTGTTCATCCAGCTTAATATCAATTGCTCTCGCTCTGGAGTATCTCCAGTTGAATTCCGGAGCTCCTACAGTCAAGTTTGGGGGGTATTCTATCCTTTTGTCCGTGGCCCGCCAATGTATATGATACATAACCGGATCACCGGCAGAATCAGGGATTAAACCATTCCTGTCAAGATACACGAACGCATCGAGAGGAATGAAGCCTGTCAACGGCTGCGAAACCCAAGGGTTCTCGCCATGCGAAACAGATTGCACTATATGATTCCGAATCAATCTGACGATAACTGTGTCAATTCTCGGCACAGCTGCAGCTGCATACATCACTTCATTAGGTACATAGTGCTCATAGTTTGACGAAGCAGTCCTATTAAGCCCCGTGCAAGCACGCAGACATTTCCTTTCAAAGATCCGTACTTTCTCCATTTGGCTAGCACTCAAATTAAACCAGATAGGACACCCGTAGGTGAGCACCGGTCTAACCAAAGTAAGATAGCAAAAAATCTTAACCTTCCGGCTATGATGTGGAGCATAAAAAAGTCTTCGAAGAGATGAATGCCTTGCGAACGCTTTCTAGCGCGACTTTAACGTGTTCGTTAAATTGGGGAGGCTCGTCAAGCCGCACACCCAAGTATCTAACGCGTTTCTTATAAGGAATGCGCTCAGAACTATCCTCGTTCGCGACAATGTGGAAATTTCTCCAATTCCTTTTCAACTTCCTACTGGCGTACGCCAAGGAATTTTCGTCCGCCAGCTGTTCGTGAAGAACTTAATATCATTGAACATTTTCTGAAGTAGTGAGATTGCCGTCCGTAATGACAAGGCACTTGCCATACAGCATACTACACATCATCGTTACGAGGTGGCTGGGAAACTCATTCTTCAGGAGTCTGAAAATCAGTCCATCCAACCAGGCGGTATCAAAGGCCTTCTCCATGTCTATAAGGCAAGCGCCTATGCATTCACCATAGTTAATCCGCCAGCAAAAATCAGACGTTACCTTCGTTATTGCATGTACTTTCGAATGTCCAGTTGGAAATCCGAATTGTGCATTCGACAATAGTTCCTTCTTTTTGATATGCCCGTTCAAGGCTTTCAATATCAAAACCTCAACTACCTTGCTGATGTTAGGCAGCAAACTGATTGGGCGGTAGCTCTTAGGACTGGATGAATCCTTCCCTCTCTTTAAAATCGGGAATACTCGGGCTTTCTTCCATTGCCCTGGAAAGAAGGAATTGTTCAATAAATTATTGAACAAAATCCAATAATTACGAATGGCAATGTCTGGTAAATACCTGAGGGCTACTTTGGGAATGCCATCCATACCGGATGATCTCTTATTGGTTATCCTTCTAATTATGGAAGTTAACTCCACAAATGGGACAAAGTAATCAAGGAGATTATCACTCGGTATGAGATCAGCCTACAACGCAGAGCTAAACTGGAGAACTGTGGTGCCGTTCAGGCTACATTTGAAAGTGTGGACATCTCGTTCTGCAACTTCCGAAAGTCGCGTTGGCTCTAAGTCCGTTCTGGGCCGATGCACCGATTCAAAGTGCTCCCCTATAAGTTCCAGTTTCAGAGGATCATCCATCACGATGTAATTGCCTTGCGCTTCAGCAGTTACACTATTGGTGCCTATACCTGAGTCAATAAGGTGTTGTATCTCGCTGCCACCGACTTTAATTCTCGGCAGAGTTACTCGTGACTTCTTCCGGAATAACATATTTATCTTTGTGAACATGGAATCTGAATCACTTGGTGAAATACCCCGTTAACTTCTCCCGCCATTGGGAGTTCACTTCATTTACGTAATATTGACGGATAAGATCCCGCGCGATCCTTACAAGTGATTTGAACTCAACCAATATGGGATGATGATGGTCCCCATATCTCCGATAGATTTTGTTTACGCGAGTAAGCAGAAGACTTTTCACTTTTTTCAACCCTTTTACAACTGCAGTTTCATATCCTTCCATATATTGGTTTAATTAAGGGACGACTTGTTCAATTGTATCCAGCGTCAAGTTTTCCAGCTTGAGAAGATTCTGAAGTCTTTCCCCGTTGCTTAAGTTCCTGTCACCTGGCGCAATTGTACCATTGCTTTCCCCATCAAGAGGTGGGCATTCCTGTCGATATTCCCGAATAAAGCTCTCTTGGAATTTCTTCCAATCTGTTTGTTTAAAGTTCAGCCTGTGGACGCCACTGTCCATCGGCAGAAGGCGAACTCTTCGTCCATCAAACAGAAGTTCAATAAGAATAGCGTTGTGGTCGCTATCGTAAGGAAGAGTCTGTAGTTTCGATTGAGGTTTCTTAAAATTAAAGTTCAGGCGCGCGTCAGCAATGCACAAATCTTATCACAGATGGTTAATATTTTATTGTGGATGGTGTTCATTCCGCCACTTGCATCCTGTTGGGGCTTTTTAGCTCCCCCTTGTCAGACTACTGCAAACGGGATCACCGAGATGATTGGTGCCGAAGGAACGGTATCGTTCAACGCCGCTGACACCTTCGTCCTTTGGGCCGATCTTGGCGCCAGCTGCCTTGTGACCTTAACATTGCGGTATGCAGGACAGCCACGGTACGAAGCCGGATGCCCTCCGCTTCCGCAGTTGACACAGAAAGTTTTTTCCTTGCCCTCTGCTTCAGTCAGCGAACATTCGGCTGCGGTATGGCCTTTCCCGCACTTTACACATCGCAAGGTCATTTGATCGTTCACTGCCGAGGGACCATAGCGCTGGCATCTTCGGCATTAGGCTATTTCGCCTCGCTCAGCAGGCGCTCAAAACGAATGGCCTGGTAATTAAGCGACCTGATGCCGATCAGATTGCTTCCCCGGCTCTCCGGGCTTATCTGCACGAGAAAGTGCGGCAGGATTCGTTTTTCCAAAACGGATCTCCTCGTACTAAAGCGTGACACTGAGAGGAACTTGATTTCAGTTCCCGTTTCCCGGAATATTTTGAGCACCTCATCGGGCTTTTCCTCTGCATCCAAGCCTTTCAGAAGGAAGGTTTGCACCTTCTCTTCCTTTGTGTAGTGTAGGTGAAGTGAGGAGCCTTTACTCGCTCGAGGACCTCTCGTGCTTTCTTGTAATCTGCTATTTTGTTACATTTGACTTGGACTCTCTTGGCTCCCGTGTTTTTGAAAATAAAAATTGAGAGCCCCGCGCTCCCATTAAGGGGAGTGGCTAAATCTCTACCACCTAATTCATAAACATTAACGGGGGCACCCTTTCCCCCTTTTCTTTATTTCGGGTGTTACTTGGTGGAAACGTCTTACCATAGGGTCAAAGCTCTTACTGTACAAGACAATGATCTCGCCAGTCCTCATGTATTTCTCGCAGACTTGGGTTCTTAGCAAGAAAAATCGCCAACTTTTGGCCGCGTTCGAGAGAAGAAAATGTTTGACCTCCTACATGAGGATTGACGATGCCGTAGCCTTCATAACGACGAAATCTATGAGCGATACTATGACCGTTAATTTGTGGATAAAATCCGGCTCAATAGGTTACGGTGGGCGGGCCACTTAATTAGTATGGGTGAAGATGATCCAGCCCGGAACGTCTATAAGGGCAATATCTATAGCGGAGAATATCTTATAAATGCTACTCAGCAACGTGATACCTCTATAATTGCTGCACTGTGTGATATTTCCCTTTTTATGTATGAGACAGATAATGCCTCGTTGCCAATTGTCAGGCATTGATTCGCTGTCCCATACCTTGAGCATAAGTTGATGAACCACTTGCTGTAAGTGGTCGCCTCCATATTTGACCAATTTGGCTGTAATTCCATCGCTTCCTGGCGACTGATGATTTTTTAGCCGATGAATTGCGCGGACTGTTTCTCCTGTGGTAGCAGTATTTGTTCGTCAGTTGACGGGACCTATGCGCATTCTGTCGGAAATCAGATTTTCCTCTTTGTCTCGGCAGGATGATCATCGAGGTGTGTAAGGCTTCATCCTGCTGACTTATTGGTAAAACTTGTACGCCTGGTGCGGTTGCTGCTTGTACTCTTCGAGTTCACAGACTTGTTGGTTCTCCCAGGCTTCCTTTTTCCGTCTGTGAAGTCGCTTCTCCGCTTGACGGAATTCGTGATAAGTCTCCGCGCGTGCCCGCATTCTTTGAGAATGTAACATTACTCGGTATGCGGCATTCTTCCATTCCGTTGCTAGCTTACATTCATTGTCAAACCAACCGTTCCGACTTTTTTTGCGGCTGGGGCCAAGTATGTTTGTGGCCGTATCAATGATAATGTTCTTCAGATGGTTGTGAAGATCATTTGTTGATGCTTCATCTCCTGGTCCTCTGTTGACTGCTTTTATTGCGGCATCCATTTCCCTCTTATAGGTGTTGCGGAGGGCTGTGTTATAGATGGCTTCAGTGTTAACTCTCACCTGATTGTCAGAGGAGATTCTGGGTGGTGCTGTTATTCGAGCTCGAGGTACCATGCCAACGAAACAGTGGTCTGAGTCTATATTGGCCCCCCTATATGTTCTGACATTCATCAAGGCTGAGAGGTGGCGGCGTTTGATCAACACCTGGACAATTTGGTTGAAAGTGGTGCCGCCTGGAGAGGCCCATGTATGTTTGTGGGCCACTTTCCGCGCAAACCAGGTACTTCCAACAACCATTTCGTGTGATACTGCTAATTGAATAATCCGCAGTCCGTTATAATTTGTATTTTGGTGTGCGCTATGGGAGCCAACGTATCGCCTGAATACGGGCTCCTTCCCTACTTGGCTGTTAAAATCCCCAAGTATGATTTTGCTATCATATCTGGGACAGGTTTTGAGGGTTCGTTCTACTGCCACGTAGAAAGTATCCTTCTCCGACTCTGCAGTCTCCTCTGTAGGAGCATGAACGTTAATGAGGCTTATATTTCTAAACTTGTCTCGCAAGCGCAGAGTGCATAGCCGTCCGCTTATGTTTTCAAAGCCGATAACAGCAGGTTTCATTTTTTGGCTGACTAAAAAACCTATTCCGCGCACATGGTTTACTGGATGACCGCTATAATATATGGTGTAGCGGCTCTTCTCCAGAAAATCGGTCCCTGTCCAACGCATCTCCTGTAACGCTGTTACATCAGCCCTATATTGGGACAGGGTATCAGCTAGCTGCGTGACAGCTTCATCTCTGTACGGGGAGCGCACGTTCCATGAGGAAATGTGCAAATCGTTATTCCGTTGTCGTTGCCGGGTTCGTTGTTGTATAATCCGTCCAGTCCGAGGCTCCTGTTGTGGCTTCGTAACAAGTTGTTTTCCGTGTAGGGTTGTCAGCCCTATCCAACTCCCAATCTGAAGGACCAGTTGGTACAATTTGTCCCGTTTTTAGGCGCGGGAGACTCGCTTTCACCCTTCTCCGTCTGCAACTTTTCGTTAAGAAAGAGATCCCGGCGGTCACTACGTGGAGGTGGAGATAGGGTTTGGTAGTAGAGCTGTTGGTGTTGGTTCAGCAGGCATTTCCCAGGTTTTATGCTCCATCGTGGGTACCAATCCACGTTTCACTCTGGGACCTATACTACCCTTTGACCACCCATTAGGCATTAGCTGCTCCGTAAGCTTTCCATTTTTCATTTTATTAATAATATTAATTTGTAGACACGTCCGTTCTCTACAAATGTCAGCCTACTTTTTCATTCTCCGACTTGAATGCCAAAGATATTGTTCTTACACAATCACATCAAAAACTAATATTTTCTGCTGTCACTCTTGCCTTATGGACTATGACTTTGTGAAATGACCATTCCTCATTATTTGCTTCTCTAGATTTTTATGATTCCAGGTCGTTTTGTATTTCCCAATTCCAAAAATATAATTTCGCTTTTGCGGTGAATCATTGCGGATGAGAAAATTCCATAGTTTCAAGATGCATAGAGTCTACGAAGTAGTTTAAATGAAAATACTTGAAGTTTCCTCCAGTATTCAAATTATGTGAACGTGGTACGAGTTTTGAATAGTCGAGGCAAGATTTAGGTAAGCGTTTTCAATGATTCATACAATCATGGGAAAATTGGTTCAGACTTCAAAAGATGAAACAAAATTTTAAGCATTGTCTTTGACATGCTTTCCCATCAGCCACTAATGGTATTATATCCTGTTAAAAGCTCCCATACGAATTCCAAACATTTTTCATCTTAACTTCTTCTGTTATGTTTGCCACCCTCCAATTCAACTCAATTTTCCCTGAATCGATACTACGTGCCAAATTCCAATTTAACCTGCTTCAAATTAAAACTCAGCATTCCTTCTTCCTTTTTCAACTGACTTTTCGCCGTCAAAAAGGTTGTGAGCAAGCAAGCACAAAAATATCTACATCGGATTGGAAATTATGAGAGCCATTTCACGGTTGGTTAGTACCCTCCTACGAATACGTGCTTCTCTTGCCACCGTCGACGTTTCTGATGGCGAAGGGGTGCTTATGTGTGCTCATAATCAATTTTAAAACGGAAGCCTCAAGAGGTAGAACAACCTCTCATCGAGTCAAGTTGACATCGACACCGTTTGTAATCATACATAATATACGTGGATTTGTACATATACATTCCATGCTAGTCGGTGTCATGTGTTAAAATCGTTCAAGTTCAACGAAAGGGCTTGCCAGGTCGTCCAGTCAGTCCTTGCTTTAACTCAACAATAAAATTGTCGACTCGAAGGCAAAAGTGTACAGACTGGAAAATGGCAAAAAGGGACATAGTGGAATGGTGACAGGTAAGTGAACCATAGCAATGTGTATGCGTCTAGATGGGATTGAAAAGTCCTGGGGCAATGGTCGTGGTAGTAGTTTTGAAATGAAAACAATTCCACTTTATGCATGAGTTGAATATCCTGGATTCACCTGAGGCTGCTTCAATTTACGAATAACATTACAGGAAGTACCTGGAAAGTAGGAGAGCTTCTCGTGCATTATAACATTTGCATCAACTATGACTACTTTATCACGTATCCGCCCTCACTAGTATGCACTCCACAATGGTGTCAAAGAGTAATGAGCGTTCACTTTGTTGTAATTGAAAAAAATGGATACTTTAATTAATCAAAAATAGGGTTTCCCATAGTCTCTTCATCTTATCAAAGCTGTCCAACACATAGTGGTGCGAAATCGAAAAAGTAATATTCGTTTTAGGATTGAGGGAGTCCTCAATCCGGCACTTGATACCGAGTTGGATCAATTGGAATGAAACTTTTCGAAACATTTTCAGTTCAAGCACCTCTCCTTTTGGGCTTATCACCCAACTTTCTAAAACAGAGACAAGTTCAGGGCGGAGACTACTCATGTGAGGTGCTTGAAACAGCTGGATACCACATTCATTCACGCTGCTTTCAGAGCAGAGATAAGGTAGAGTCTGAGGCAATATCGCGCTTAGCTCAAAAACAAAGATCCGTGGACTGACCAAAAAATTTGCGCTTCAATGTCTCTGGTCGATCATCACGTGGATGGCGAATCCAGCACTCCTTCAATTCTAAAACAAAACTTAACACCACTTCGGCTGGCTTAAGCCAAGCCAGGGGGTTTTCGTCTTCAATTTTACTTACCGCCATGTCGTGTTTGTGGATGTATATAAGGGATCGAAAAATACCCGTGAACTACTTTAGGTCATACTGTCCCTAAAAGAGATGTAAATCAGTGCCTGATGTATTTGTTGAGCGGGGCTTGCAGCGTAGCGGCGTTGCGCATTAAATGTTAATGGTCCCGCGGAACCGTCGAAGGTCCTTGACGGTTTCTTGAATTTGTGAAGTGCATCTACTCGAGACGTAGGTGGTGAGGAATCTCTTTCGCTAATAACATGCCCGAGATACTCCACCTGGTTCACACCGAACACGCACTTGGAAACGTTGATGACGATGCCAAACTTCGTGAGACGTTCGAAAATCAGGCTCAAGTGCTCCATATGCTTTTGGTTCGACTCTGATGCAACGAATATGTCGTTTATATAGCAAAAGCAATAGTCGAGTCCTTGCTAGACCTCGTCCACAAGACATTGAAAGGTTTGTGGGTCATTACGGAGACCGAATGTTATCACCGTAAATTCAAGCAGACCGAACGGTATAATGACCGCTGTTTCGGGGAAATTGCTTTCGAGGACGGGTATTTGATGGAAGGCCTTCAACAAGTTGATTTTTGGAAAACACACGTTTGCCAGCAAGATTCATGGTGGCATCCTCGATGTGTCGCATCGTGGATTTGTCCAGGGCAGTTATAGCGTTGAGGTGGTGGTAGTCCCCGTCTTTCTTTGGCACGAGATGTTGGGGGCTGGCCCAGGGACTTTTGAAAGCCTGGCAGTATCCTTTGCTAATCATGAACTAGAACTCCTCTTTCGCAACTTTCAACTTTTCAGGGTTAAGCCTGCGATGGCGATCTGATAACGGTGAGCTGACGATCGTAATGGAGTGTCGTGTACTGTGAATAGGGGCAACTGTGCTTAACGCAGTGTTCGTGAGCCCTGGGAAATTCTTCAATAACGCCGAGTACGGGGAGTTTCTGCTGTCAGTTAATACAGTCTGGTGAACATGCGAAGGCGTGTGTGGCAGGTGTAAGAGCTTGCGGTTTTTAATGTCGATGAGTAGTCCAATATGATTGAGAAAATCGGCGCTTAGGATAGGACGCGACACCTTGGCGATGCAAAACTGCCAGCGGAACGGACGCGTGAGGCCTAGTGAAAGGTGAGGATTTAAGTACCTTACGAAGACGCCTTCTGGGCATCACGTGCGAAGAAGCCTGGAACGACGGAAACATCTGCCCCGTATTCACTAGGAACTTCAGTCGCGACGTTGGGTCGTAGACCTCCAGGCGATCCCTCAAGGAACCACTAGTTCTCGCCTGCTCAGCTAGTGGTTTGATGCGTTTTCCGACTGTCGCTTCACAAATGAACACGGTGAGGAGCACCGCCAAACTTTCTGAAAATAGCAAACTTGGTTGCTAACCCCAATTGTAACGTCGGGTGCCGCTTGCCGTGAGGAGCCGCATGTGTTACAATTTGATGAACTGCCCGGACAAGATCGCGCACTGATGCGGCTTAGTTCCAACCTGCTTCCTCAAAGAGTCGATCTCGGGAACGGGCTGCGAGCTAGTGTCGTTCTGGATGTTCGATATGGCGGAGACGCTACCGACCCAATCTGGAATAGCTAACCTCTTCATTCGGTCGTTAGCGGCTACGATGGCACGCACGTGGTGCGAAGAGAATCTGGCACGGATCCCCTGGCGGTGCATTACAGGCGTCGCAGGAATTGCGACGGGCGTTGCTCGTCCAGGTCCAGATCGAAAAGCGCATCCTCTCGTCTGCGGTGACGCCAAACACGGTGAAAAGCGTTTGCTCAAGGGCCCGGTATCGGGCGGCATGTCTAAAATGTTCGCCACTTGGGACAGAATTGACACATATAACTCGGTTATAACTCTGTCCAATGGCGCTGCGTCGCTTGTAATACGGTTGCTTCGGAATTGCGCTTCGACGCAAACGAACCACAAATCTGGCTTGCTTTGCCAAAAGGGAGGTAGTTTGCATGTAATTGAATTTACCTCAACAAGAGTGGCTATGGCGCTTGAGGCAGCGAAAGGAAGTGTTCACTTTTTCAAGGGTACATTTAGGCCTTAAATTACTCTCTATTTCAATATCAGCTCAAATGAGGTAAATAGAGTATATGATTGCATGTATTTTAAAAACCTACCGTAAACCCCGGACCAAACGTACCTCAGGGTTATATTCATCATCAGCAGCGAAACAACCGGTATCCGGTCTAGGCCTGCCTTAGCAAGGAACTCCAGACGACCCGGTTTTGCGTCGGGGTCCACCAATTCGATGTTCTTAAAAGCTGCCTGGCATCCTGACCTACGCCATCGTTCCATCTCAGGCAGGGTCTGCCTCGTCTTCTTTTTCTACCATAGATTTTTCCCGTATAGAATTTCCGGGCTGGATCATTCTCATCCATACGGATTAAGTGACCCGCCCACCGCAACCTTTTTAGTCGAATTTTATCCACAACCAGGCGGCCGTGATATCGCTGACAGATTTCGTCGTTATGTTAGCTTCGGGATCGTCCATCCTCATGGAAGGGGCCAAAAATTCTTCGGAGGATTCTTCTGTTGAACTCAGCCAAGAATTCAGAATTTTTTTTTTTGCTAAGAACCCAAGTGTTCGAAGAATACATGAGGACTGGCAAGATCATTGTCTTATACAGTAAGAGCTTTGGTGAGATGTTTCGAGCGAAATAGTTTTTGTAAGCTGAAAAAGGCTCTTTTGGTAGCCGACAATCGTGCGAGGATTTCATCTCAAAGTTGTAGTCTCCTATCTTTATTGTTTTCGTTTGACCAGTGCGATTCGATGTTATTGGTTCTTTGGTTTTTGGCGCTGACGTTGCCCCCATGCACTTCGTTTTCCCTTTATTAATGTGCAGCTTAAAGATTTCGGGCCGCCTGCTCGATCTAGATGAAGGTAGACTGTACATCTCGGGTTGTTCTCCCCATGATGTCAATATTGTCAGCGTAAGCCAGTAGTTAGGTGGATTTGCCTTCTACATTTACCTCAGCATCGCGGATCACTTTCTCCAGGGCCAGGTTAAAGACAACGCATGATAGGGCATCCCCTTGCCTTAGACCATTGCTGTTGTCGAACGGTGTTCAGAGTGATCCTGCTGCTTTTATCTAGCCTCGAACATTGGTCAGAGTCAGCCTAGTCAGTCTTATCAATTTCGTCGGGATACCGAATTCTGTCATGGCCGTGTGCAGTTTTACCCTCGTCGATGAAAAGATGGTGCACTTATGTTCATATTCCGATAGTTTTTCCATCGCTTGCCGCGAGAGAAAATCTGATCTGTTGTTGATTTGCCTGGAGTGAATCTTCTTTGGTATGGGCCAATGATGTTGTGGTCGTATGGGGCTATCCGGCCTAAAATATACCGGAGAATATCTTATAGATGTTACTCAGCAACGTGATACTTCTATAATCGCTGCACTATGTGATATCTCCCTTTTAATGTATGAGGCAGATAATGCCTCTTTGCCAGCCGTCTTCAGTTGATGGGACCTCCAACTAGTCGATATTCTGATGGTTCAGTAGTTCATCAAAGTATCCAACCCATCGCTCCAATATGCACATTCTGTCGGAAATCAGATTTCCCTCTTTGTCTCGACAGGATGAACATCGAGGTGTATAAGGCTTCATCCAGCTGACTTATTGGTAAAACTTGCGCACCTGTTGGTTCTCCCATGCTTCCTTTTTCCGTCTGTGAAATCCCTTCTCCGCTCGCCGGAGTTCGTGATAAATCTCCGCGCGTGCCTGCATCATTATTCGGTATGTAGCATTCTTCCGTTCCATTGCTAGCTTACATTTATCGTCAAACAAGCCGTTCCGACTCTTTTTGCGGATGGGGTATGTTTGTGGCTATCTTTACGATAATGTTCTTCAGGTGATTGTGAAGATCATTTATTGATGCTTCATTTCCAGGATCTCTGTTGACTGTTGTTATTGCGGCATCCATTTCCCTCTTATAGATGTTGCGGAGGGTTGTGTCGTGGATGGTTTCAGTGTTAACTCCCACCTGATTGTCAGAGGGGATTCTGGGTGGTGTTGTTATTCGAGCTCGGAGCACCATGCCAATGAGATTCGAGTCTATATTGGCCCCCCTATATGTTCTGACATTCATGAAGGCTGAGAACACGTGGTCAATTTGGTTGAAAGTGGTCCCGTCTGGAGAGACCCACGTATGTTTGTGGACCGCTTTCTGCGCAAAACCGGTACTTCCAACAACCATTTCGTGTGACACTGCTAACTGAATAATCCGCAGTCCGTGAATTTTGATGTAAGCTATGGGAGCCAACGTATCACCTGAATACGGGATCCGTCCCTACTTAGCTGTTAAAATCTCCAAGTATGATTTTGGTATCCTATCTGGGACAGGCCTCGAGCGTTCGTTCTATTGCCTCGAGAAGGTATCCTTCTCCGACTCTGCAGTCTCCTCTGTAGGGGCGTGAGCGTTAATGAGGCTTATATTTCTAAATTTGCCTCACAAGCGCAGAGTGCATAGCCGTTTGCTTATGTTTTCAAAGCTAATGACAGAAGGTTTAATTTTTTGGCTGACTAAGAAACCTTCTCCGAGCACATGGTTTACTGGATGGCCCCTATAATATATGGCCAACGCATCTCCTGTAATGCTGTTACATCAGCAATATGTTGGAACAGGGTATCGAATTCTATACACGCTCTTTGGAATTCGTCCCGAACCTCAGCGGAAACCTCAGCTGGACGGTGGAGAAGAGTGCTTCGGTGAGTATTGAAACTGTTGCCTGCAGTGCGGCGTGGTGTTGTTGATGCCGCCGGTGACTCTCGGTCACCAGTTTCCACGGTGATCTCAAGTCGAACATGATCTCTGATGATGGCCGGGATTGTGTCACACTGGCTTAGACGTCGAATAGAATCTGCACGCTTTAATTATAAAGGTTTTGTGTTAGTCTTGTATAAGAAATGCCCTATTCACGTTTTCCCACTCGCGTATATCACTAGTTCAAAATATTCCTTGATCTTCATATGTATTTCTAAACTCCAAATCTGCCGTTCATATGAATTGACCTTATATGGTAATGACGTCATACACATCTTAGAGTGTGATTAATTCAAGTGAAATACACAACTTTGATCTTCTATAACTTTATTAATAATAGTTGGATTTTCATCAAACTTTTCAAAATTATGCACATCTAGAATGGACTTAAGGTGGTTATTCGGGTAAAATTCTATTATTAGTAGTAGTAGTATTATGCTGTTATTAACTTGATTTAAGCACATATCGGAATGGGATGTATTTTGAGGCCTAGATTTCTATCGATGCGTCATTGTGATTTTTTTCAGATTTTTCGTTTGGATAGGTTCTGAGAAACAGAATACTTTCTGGGGCACTCACTTTGAGCCCTCATTTCCCTATGTTTTACCTGGTATCAAAAATATATATGATCAGTTTCGAAAAGTACCAATTAACCCCTTTCATTTGATACCCCACATGATCATATACTGTGAAAAAAAAATTACATTCATGTTCATTTGATTTAACTCCTAGCGCCACACATACATATTTTCTTCAATAAATTTAGTGACACTGAGAACCCCTTTTTAGCTTCGAGAGTAAATTGATTGATTTTTCTTAAGAAATCAAAGGAAATGTTGAAATGTCTAGTTTTTCGCCGGATTATATAGTCCAAATTTAACGATAAGGCTACCAATTCATCAATGTTTCCCATGCAGGAAATGAACGACACAGAGTCCTCGGTTTCTGGTTAGCTCTAGATTACATCCAACTGTGATGATTATGAAATGCCCATTCATCATCATCATCATCATCAACGGCGCAACAACCGGTATCCGGTCTAGGCCTGCCTTAATAAGGAACTCCAGACATCCCGGTTTTGCGCCGAGGTCCACCAATTCGATATCCCTAAAAGCTGTCTGGCGTCCTGACCTACGCCATCGCTCCATCTTAGGCAGGGTCTGCCTCGTCTTCTTTTTCTACCATAGATATTGCCCTTATAGACTTTCCGGGCTGGATCATCCTCATCCATACGGATTAAGTGACCCGCCCACCGTAACCTATTGAGCCGGATTTTATCCACAACCGGACGGTCATGGTATCGCTCATAGATTTCGTTATTGTGTAGGCTACGGAATCGTCCATCCTCATATAGGGGGCCAAAAATTCTTCGAAGGATTCTTCTCTCGAACGCGGCCAAGAGTTCGCAATTTTTCTTGCTAAGAACCCAAGTTTCCGAGGAATACATGAGGACTGGCAAGATCATTGTTTTGTACAGTAAGAGCTTTGACCCTATGGTGAGACGTTTCGAGCGGAACAGTCTTTGTAAGCTGAAATAGGCTCTGTTGGCTGACAACTACCGTGCGCGGATTTCATCATCGTAGTTGTTATCGGTTGTGATTTTCGACCCTAGATAGGAGAAATTGTCAACGATCTCAAAGTTGTATTCTCCTAACCTTATTCTTCTTCGTGCTTGTGTTTGACCAGTGCGGTTTGATGTTGTTGGTTGATTTGTCTTCGGTGCTGACGTTGCCACCACATATTTTGTCTTGCCTTCATTGGTGTGCAGTCCAAGACCTCGCGCCGCCTGCTCGATCTCGATGAAGGCAGCTTGTACGTCTCGGGTGGTTCTTCCCATGATGTCGATATCGCCAGCATAGGCCAGTAGTTGGGTGGACTTGAAGAGGATCGTACCTCTTGCATTCACCTCGGCATCACGGATCACTTTCTTGAGGGCCAGGTTAAAAAGGACGCATGATAGCGCATCCCCTTGTCGTAGACCGTTGTTGATGTCGAATGGTCTTGATAGTGATCCTGCTGCTTTTATCTGGCCTCGCACATTGGTCAGGGTCAGCCTAGTCAGTCTTATTAATTTCGTCGGGATACCGAATTCTCTCATGGCCGTGTACAGTTTTACCCTGGCTATGCTATCATAGGCGGCTTTAAAGTCGATGAACAGATGGTGCAACTGCTGTCCATATTCCAACAGTTTTTCCATCGCCTGCCGCAAAAAGAAAATCTGATCTGTTGCTGATTTGCCTGGAGTGAAGCCTCTTTGGTATGGGCCAATGATGTTCTGGGCGTATGGGGCTATCCGGCCTAGCAAGATAGTGGAGAATATCTTACAGATGGTACTCAGCAACGTGATACCTCTATAATTGCTGCACTGTGTGATATCTCCCTTTTTATGTATGAGACAGATTATGCCTCGTTGCCAATCGTCAGGCATTGATTCGCTGTCCCATACCTTGAGCACAAGTTGATGAACCACTTGGTGTAACTGGTCGCCTCCATATTTAACCAATTCGGCTGTAATTCCATCGGCTCCTGGCGACTTATGATTTTTTAGCCGATGAATTGCACGGACTGTTTCTCCTACACTTGGTGGTGGCAGTATTTATCCGTCGTCTTCAGTTGGCGGGACCTCCAACTCGCCGATGTTCTGGTTGTTCAGTAGCTCATCAAAGTACTCAACCCATCGCTCTAATATGCCCATTCTGTCGGAAATCAGATTTCCCTCTTTGTCTCGGCAGGATGAGCATCGAGGTGTATAAGGCTTCATCCTGCTGACTTGTTGGTAAAACTTCCGCGCCTGGTGCGGTTGCTCCCTGTACTTTTCTAGTTCACAGACTTGTTGGTTCTCCCAGGCTTCCTTTTTCCGTCTGTGAAGTCGCTTCTCCGCTCGACGGAGTTCGTGATAAGTCTCTGCGCGTGCCTGCGTTCTTTGAGAATGCAACATTACTCTGTATGCGGCATTCTTCCGTTCCGTTGCTAGCTTACATTCATCGTCAAACCAGCCGTTCCGACTCCTTTTGCGGCTGGGGCCAAGTATTTTTGTGACCGTATCCATGATAACGTTCTTCAGATGGTTGTGAAGATCATTTGTTGATGCTTCATCTCCAGGTCCTCTGTTGACTGCGGTTATTGCGGCATCCATTTCCCTCTTATAGGTGTCGCGGAGGGTTGTGTTGTGGATGGCTTCAGTGTTCACTCTCACCTGATTGTCAGAGGGGATTCTGGGTGGTATTGTTATTCGAGCTCGGAGCACCATGCCAACGAGATAGTGATCCGAGTCTATATTGGCCCCCCTATATGTTCTGACATTCATGAAGGCTGAGAGGTGGCGGCGTTCGATCAACACGTGGTCAATTTGGTTGAAAGTGGTCCCGTCTGGAGAGGCCCACGTATGTTTGTGGACCGCTTTCCGCGCAAACCAGGTACTTCCAACAACCATTTCGTGTGACCCTGCTAATTGAATAGTCCGCAGTCCGTTATCATTTGTTTTTTCGTGTAAGCTATGGGAGCCAACGGGCTCCTTCCCTACTTGGCTATTAAAATCCCCAAGTATGATTTTGCTATCATATCTGGGACAGGCTTCGAGGGTTTGTTCTACTGCCTCGTAGAAGGTATCCTTCTCCGACTCTGCAGTCTCCTCTGTAGGGGCATGAACGTTTATGAGGCTTATATTTCTAAACTTGCCTCGCAAGCGCAGAGTGCATAGCCGCTCGCTTATGGTTTCAAAGCCGATAACAGCAGGTTTCATTTTTTGGCTGACTAAGAAACCGACTCCGAGCACATGGTTTACTGGATGACCGCTATAATATATGGTGTAGTGGCTCTTCTCCAGGAAACCGGTCCCTGTCCATCGCATCTCTTGCAACGCTGTTATATCAGCCCTATATTGGGACAGGGTATCGGCTAGCTGCTTATCAGCTTCATCTCTGTACAGGGAGCGCACGTTCCATGAGAAAATGCGCAAATCGTTGTTCCTTTGTCGTTGCCGGGTCCATCGTTTTAAAATCCGTCCTATCCGAGGCTCCTGTTGTGGCTTCGTAACAAGTTGTTTTCCGTGTAGGGTTGTCAGCCCTACCCAACCCCCAACCTGGAGGACCAGTTGGTACAATTTGTCCCGTTTTTAGGCGCGGGAGACTCGTCTTCATCCTTCTCCGTCTGCAGCTTTTCGTCAAGAAAGAGCGGTCACCACGTGGAGGTGGAGATAGGGTTTGGTAGTAGAGCTGTTGGTGTTGGTTCAGCAGGCATTTCCCAGGTTTTATGCTCCATCGTGGGTACCAATCCACGTTTCGCCCCGGACCCATTGTTTCCTTTAAAAAATACCTTTAGGATCCTATGAAACTGTCTCAACTTCAGTTGAGAGGAAACTTAAGACCGAAAACACTTCCCCAAACTTTATTCCAAAATATCAACAGCAACAGACCCGAATCAACTTCCCTCCTCAGCTGACTTGCTGGTGCACCCCCGCTCAGCTGCCCAATGTCGCGCTATTTTTTCTGTCAAGACAATGAACCCAGAATTCGTCATCGGCTGGGACAATAACATATATTTTAGATTGAGCCGCTCCTTTTGAACCGGCCTCTGCCAACAGCAAAGGCATCACAATATTCCAACATTTTCATCCGAATGCATAGTATTTTGTCGCAGTCCGAAACAAACGATATGCATTTAAAAACATACAGCATAATCGGGACTATGACAAAAACAACAACAAAAAAGGTTAATGATCATTTTTGAAATATTTGAAAATATCTTTGTTGCTACTAGAGGTGAGAGGGTTTTATTGACAAGAACGATCATTTGTTAATTAATAATTTAAAATAAATCAATTACCGTACCGTATTGTTGTTTTTCCCTATTTAGTTACCAACCTAAAAATGAATCGACCCGTCCTAGGTGGTATGCATTCATTGCCCATACGATGCGAAAAGTAGTGGCTCCATTAAATCTGCAAATTAGAGACGTAGGGAAAGCGTCGACCAAGGTTATAGTTATTGTTCAATTAGATTGTTGTCGAGTCCGTGTAAAATTTTCAGATTCTCTAAGATTGCACTGAACCCAGTTTTCGAGCAATCAACGAGATGATTGATTGTTTCGAATATTAGAATGTGGTGGTCATGGTTCGCTTGACCAATTTACCACTGACTGACTGTTTTCATGACAAACAAAACGAACTGATTACATAGATATCTTTAGAGAAGTAGGAAAGCTAGACCTAAATCTTTGCTTCATAACATTTGTCTTTAACTTCGTCCACAATAGATTTTAACCCAAAAACAATAATGCATTTTTAATGCTACTGTTCTATGTCATTCATAATTCACCCAGTGCTTGTTGTTTCTATAGATTCTCCCAGCCATACCGAGTCAGTCCATTAGAGAAGTTGAATAAGATGAAGTAGTACTGTAAGTGTAAATAGAATCCCGACTTCATAAGCCAACTTGCCCGCGTTCATGACCTTTCCAACACAATAAACTATAGCATAAGCCAACTTCATCCACCAGTCCTTCCGCAAGCACTATTACTCCTGATAAGCCTTCCAACGTCGTCAGGCTGATTTCACCAGGCAACACCTGTAGTTTCCAACTTTAGTTTTCACCTGCAAAGAGTGTTTAACCATAGCGCCATCGAAACAGCCTTCGGTCTACTGAAAGAGGGCATAGAACCCATCTAAACTTTACCAAGGCTATCACCATATCATAATACAACCCTGCGAGTCATATGGCCACAGAAAAGGCTGTTAAGGAACTTTTAATCTACGGAGAAAAGTGAATTCGACCAACCGGAAAAGCATTCAGAGAATTCGTTGTGCTTGTGTAAATGCCGAGATGGGTGGCGGAGGCTCGAATAGAGTGAAATAAATACATTGAGGGTTGGCTGGTGAAAAGCCTGGTGGTGATGATGTCAAGCCGTGCTCTATTCATGGGGCCTTTTTCATGAAAAGCCTTTTATGCAAATTGTTTCTCATGGAATCACTTTTTTTCTGTGTTTTACTTTTTTTTTTGCTTTGTTTCCACCAACCACATGTTCGATGAATGTGAAAATAATTGTGCAGAGCAGTTCTCAGATAGATTGTTTGGTGAAAGATTCTTTTGCAATGCATAGTTGATTATGTCATTTAGTTCGTTCGTTGACATCGGGATTGGCAAGTTACTATCATGGAGAGATAATTTTCAATCGTATGATTTTTGTGGTGGTGGGTTGAATGATTTCCTGAAATTAGTGGGTCGTTAAATGTAAGAGTATCAACCTTTGAATGTAGACAGAAATTCTTTATTAAGATTGAAATATTCTGGTCCAGAAAACAGCCCCTTATGGTTGTGCAGAAATCGTGTTCGTATTCCTTTTCGTTAGTTGGATCTCCTACGCTTACCTAATTTTATCGAATAGTTTTCTCAGTGTAAACTCTGATGCTGACGAGAACCTTTGAACCCTGCAGGGAAGAGACTCTTGAATAGACGATTACAAGGGATAGTAGGCCTAATTTGTGAGGTCTGAGTGCTTGGAGCTGCGGCTTCTCTCTGTCTCTCAACCCACTCTGAACATGTAAACTCTTTTTTATAAGAGCTCGCAAATGAAGGGCCGCGGGGAAAACCGTCAGGGTCCTATTTTTTCAACTTTGTGCAAATCCATTTTTAAGGTTTTGTGTAAAACAAAACCTTATTAGAACTGAGTCGATGTCTGTCTGTCCGGCTGTGTGTTTTCTTTTTGAGTAGGTGGAGATCTTCAAAAGACCCTGGTCCAGATTTTTACCACTCAAACCACCCCCAACACCCTATCTGCTTCGCGAAACCACAATAAGGTACTATATCACGGGACGGAGTCAGTCCACTCTAGCTTAGTCACCTTTCTTCTATACGCAGCGTACGTGACAGCACTTTTCTCCTCTCCTCTGCCTTTCACAGTTTGTTTTGTATAAATGCGATTATGGAGTTGACCGCATCCCAATTCTTTTCGGCAAGTTTTTCTGATACCGTCACCTCTCCTAGAGTCTCCTTTAGATTCCTCCTTTCTTCCATAAATTGCGGACACTGGAAGAATACATGCTCTGGGTCCTTTGGGACTCCATCGTAATTTGGACAGTCGGGTGAGGTCTCCAATTTAAACCTGTGCAGGTATTGGCGATATCCTCTTACGTGCCGTCTCTCCAACCACTCCTTGATGGCAGGAATGAGCCTGTGAATCTACCAACCCTTTCATGAACGTTCCCACCGCTCTTGCCATCAATTTATGGATCTCTCTCTCTCAGCGTGCTTGATCTGCGATAAGGGAGAGATTGGCTTGACATTATATATGTTAGCCTTCTCATCTGCCAAGATGTCAATCGGAATCATTCCAGAGAAAACAAATGCTGCGTCGTCTAAGACAGTCCTGAAGGCAGAGCATACGCTCAGGACTATCCACCTTTAGACTGCATTCAGTTTGGCAGCGTTAACTGATATCCATAACGCTTCCCTTCAAACTGGGTTCGCATAGATCATGATTGAGGTCACCACCCTGGCTATAAGCAACCTAGAGATGTATCGCAGCTCTCAAACGTTCGGCATCATCATGGCCAGGGCCATACTTGCAATGGATGATTTGTCGCAAACATACTGTACGCTTCCTGTCTATCACCATTCTCAAGTATTTAATGGTCGGCTTAAAAGTCATGATATGATTTTCGATTCTTATATAGGCGTAATTTCTCTTCTTGCGCTTAGTGATGAGGACCGCTTCCGTTTTTTTCCTTCACAAGTCTCAGACCAGAGCTCTATAGCCAACCCTCGTCTGAGTATAACTCAGCATTTTCGTGATGCTTTACGACAACAACCAGCGCTATGTTGTCAGCGTAATACATCACCGTGGCTTCCTCCGGAAGAGAAAAATTAAGTACATCGTTGTGCATGATGTTCCACAGTAGTGAGCCCAATACGGAACCCTGTGGGACATCCGCGGAGACAACGTACTCCTTCAACGTCATCGGTGTCATACCAGAGCCTCCTTTCAGCTGAATAACTATCGAAGATAACAGCGCGAATACCACCCTCCGCTATTGATTTAGGTATTAAATTCTAATTGGACCAATTGAATGCATTTTTCACGTTCAGCGTTACTACCACGCAATATTTGCTGGTACTACCATTTTTCGTGAATTGCATTTTCGGCCAAGCCGGTAACTAATTTGATGGCATCAATCGTAGATCCAGCGTTACGGAACCTGTACTGAAAGGATCTGAAAGGTAGCCTTGGTTCTTAACAACCGGGAGTTATCTATTATGGATTATCCTTCACCTGGAGATTTACCAGGCTTAGGCAGAAGTACCAACTTCTGCTCCATGCTGCTGGAAATATCCCCTCGGACATGCATGCTTCGAACAAGTCAGCGAACATATCCGGTCTGGATTTCACGGCAAGTTTAAGGGCCTTATTCGGTACTCCGTTCAGGCCCGGTGCTTTATTGTCTCCTATTCTACTGCAGATCTCCAGCAACTTGCCTCTGGTGACTGGTGGAATTGCCGTCACATTCAGAGGTGGTTCGAATGAGTCGGTACCCTCCTCTTGGTGGGGGAATAACCCCTGGATAATTTTCATCAAAATGGTAGGACACGTGATCTGTGGAGATGAACGGCCTCTGAATCGTCCCATCACGATTCTATAAGCACTCCCCCAAGGGTTTACGTCCGCTTCTAAGCAAAGCTCCTTAAAGCATTTCCTCTTGCTTCGTTGGATGGCGAGCTTGAGTGCTTTGCGGGCTGTCTTATAGGCGCACTCTTTTTGCCCCTGATCGACTCTACCTACGGCCCTCTAGGCCACTTTCTGGCTCGGTGGCAGGCTGGTCAGTTCACCATTCCACCAGTAGTTTGATCTTCTATTGGGGAATGAACACTTCCTAGGCATGGACCCGTCACTTGCTCGGCATTGGGCCACATGGACGGAAGCACCAGCTTCCGGTATTCCGACTTGTTACAGTTCCATTTCGATTATTTTGATAGGGCACGGTGGGGCACAATGAAACACGAAAGTTGATTTTACCTCTCTATCTGAGACTTTTTTTTTCAACTTGAAACAACTGAAAAAAATATTATTACTTCAATTAATGAACTTAAGGACATAAGAAAAGGCATCTGGAGTAAAAAACAAATAAAAATAAAATAAATAAAAATGTCGAGGCACAAACAGGAAATTATTTTACATTTAACCCATGTTCAAATTGTTGAAATCGATCCCGAATGAAATTAAATCTTTTGTCTTCGAGTATCTTAACCCACAGATGGATTTCCCAACATCTTTATGTCTGTATCATTAATCAAGGCAATGGCATCTACAGGAGGCTCCTCGAAGGTGTTGGATTTTCGGTATCGCAGGAATTTGACATTGTAGTTTCCTTCATCTTTCATCTTGGTGATTCGATCTGCTATGCTCCACCCAGCACTACATTTGCTGAGTATGAGCATATGTTTGCCGTTCTGGTTTTGGATGGAAGACGACGTTGGCCGACCATAATAGCATTCGATTTGAATGAGTTGACCCTTGAATGGGGTAGCCGGGCGTGTTCTCCTCGAAACATTCGCTGAGATAGACATGGTGCTGGCGAATGTTTGGGCCTCGTACACTTTCCGGGGAAGGTGGCTGGGGTCTATAGTGGACCTGACATATATGAGTGCCGCTTTAGCCAGTAAAGTCGCTTGGAATGTCAGTGAGGACTATACTCACCAGTCTGTGTAAATCAATGGCGGGTCGAGCTCGAAAAAGAGATCTGGCAGAATGCCGGGTGGTATGCTCGGTTGGACAACGAAAGCTTTTGAAGGGGACACGTTTTCCGCGGCGCTCAAACCCGACATATTCCTGAATGGTACGGCTAGAGAAAAAGCCACCCAAATCACGCGATGGGTGGCGGAAGCATGCGACGCTACTATGCCCCGAAGGCGATTGTTCCCCAGTAGGCAACCTAACTACTGGTGGAACAACGAAATCGTAAGCTTTGCGAGCCGCATGTTTCCAAGCAAGGAGGCTTTGCCAGAGGTTGAGGGGAAAACCTGGTGGCGACGGTCGAGAGGAGGCCGTCTTAAGGAATACATTCGGAGAAACAAAAAGAACTGCTTCAAATAGCTGTTTGACCATGCCGATATAAACCCTTGGGGCGAGACCTACAGGGCGGTAATGAAAAGGCTGCCTCCTGAAACAGATTGTTGCCACTCTATTCACTCACTACAAAGCTAAGGGAAGGCAAATGGTTTTCTAGTTAAATGAGGGCATAATACTCCCAGTAACTGTGGAGGAATTGCGGGAAATATGTGATAGGATCTGTGACAACAAGACCCCAGGTTTGTATGGCATCCACAACCGAGTTTTGAAACTGGCAGTGAAGACTAGCTCCGATCTTTTCGCCAACACTTTCGAGGCGTGCCTAAAAGAAGGAATATTCCCTGTCCAGTGGAAAAAGCAAAAGTTGGTATTGTTTCCAAACCCTGGCAAGTCACCTGAAAACCTAGCGTCTTATTGTCCTATCTGCCTGCTGGATACAATGGGAAAGGTGATGGAGAGAGTCATCTACAACCGACTCTTACCCATCGTCGAAGCCAGCAATGGTTTGTTGGAACACCAGTTTGGTTTCCGACGTGCCCACTCTACGGTGGATGCAATTAGTATGGTAGTAAAGCTGGTAAAAGGTGCATTGATTACTTGAGGCTGCTGTGTCGTGTTCAAAAACGCATTCAACTCAGCAAACTGGAACAGAATTAAAGGGACGTTGGCTAACATAGGTGACCCCGGGTATTTAGCGAATTTGGTGGAAAACTGCCTCTCAGAGAGGACTCTCTGATACGAGACGGATAAGGGTTCCAAAGAGTACATTGTCACAACCGGGGTACCATTCGTGGATCGGTACTAGGTCCCCTGTTGTGGAATATCATGTATAATGGGGTGCTTGGTCTTCCCGTCCCATTACGATTGTCGGCTTTCCTGATGACATAGCTGTAGTTGTTACAGCAAAACACCCAGAAGATGTGGAGGTCTACGCGACGGAAAAATTAAGAGCGGTAAAGTCGTGGCTAGAAAGAGCCAGGCTGATCTTGGTAGACGCGAAAACGGAAGCGGTCTTAAAAACCAACCTCAGGAAGTTAGTAGATATACGGTCGTATCAAAACCGGCTATCAAATACCTGGGGTTGATGATTGACATCATATTGAGCTTTAGGGACAATTAGAATATATGTGGCGCGAAATAAATTTTGAATGTTGTTAATTCGATTGACAGTGGCCACCACCGGTGTTCTCCGTGGGGGAGCAGGCCGTGATTTCAACAATTAATTGAATTGGAAAAATAGATTTAGTGAGATGTCAATTTTAAGAAAAAGAGTATACACAAAGTTTTTAGTTCCTCTTCCATTTTTTATGTAATAAAGTTATTTACATTACAAGATCAAATAAAGTTTTATGATTGATTTCCTTCTGCGGTTTTAACCCATAAGCAACAAGTTTGTAGACTTTATAAAAGGGTTGGCGAAATCTAGAAGCGTGATCCGATCAAACCATATTTATCGCTACCAAGCTGTACTCCTGAAGAAAAGGTTTCACGAATCGAGTTGCATTGAAGTCTTGCGGAAAGCTCAAGATTTGCTCGAGCGAGTTGCATTGAAGTCGTGAGGAAAGCTCAAGATTTCCTCGAGCAAGTTGCATGGAAGACTTACGGAAAACTCGGGAGCGGAGTGATGTGGTGCAGCGGGGTTAACATCCCCGCATTACTTGTTAACCCCGCTGCGACACATCACTCCGCCTCCAGATCAAACCTAGGGGTTTCAGCGACTGAACCCGAAACTGCGTTCGCCATCATTCTGCGAAGCGAATGCCACGTTGATTTCGGACGGATACGGGCTTCAGCTTGGATAAGGAGACAGCCTTTTTTTGTCCCCTGATCTCGAGCTGGGAGAAATGCTCTCCCCGCTCGAGAATACGGTACGGGCCTTCGTATGGAGGTTGCAGCGACTTCCGGACAACATCCGTCCTAGCCAGGACGTGCGTGCACGTGTCCGATTCCTTGGGAGCGCAGGCAGGTACGGATGTGTGTCAGGTGGGAGGTGTAGTTTTAAGGCGGTGGAGATTGTCTTTTAGCAGGGACATCAATCCCGAATCTGTGAGACCCGATCTCTTGTCGAAGACCGGATGACTTAGAAACCTTGGGTTCTCCCCGTATACCAGCTCCGCGGGGCTGGCAGCAAACTCCCCTCGGCGTGTTGTTTGTAGGCCGAGTAGGACGCCAGGCAAGACCTGAGTCCAGGACGGATCATCGCGAGCCATAATGGCGGCTTTCAGCGTCCGATGCCAACGTTCTAGCATTCCATTGGATTGCTGGTGGTAAGCCGTAGTTCGCTGGCGTTTGAAGGAGTTTTCCTAACTCCGAGAAAAGGGTGGACTCAAATTGCATTCCCTGGTCAGTGATGATCACTGCAGGGACACCAAAGCGAGGAATCCACTCTCGACAGAGGGCTTCGGCACAAGATTGCGCCGTAATGTCCTTCAGAGGTATTGCCTCAGGCACCGCGAAAATCTGTCGATGATTGTAAGGCAATACTTGTAACCGTGCGAGTCTCGCAAAGGGCCTACGATGTCGAGGTGTATGGTGTGGGACCGCTTGGTAGTGCGGGGAAATGAGCTCACTTCTTTTCTTACATACCTGGTGATCTTACACTTTTGGCATGCGATCCACTCTCTGGCCCAGTAGTTGATGTCCTTATTTATGGAGGGCCAGAAACATTTTTCGGTGACTAACCGATTTGACGTCCTGATGCCTGGATGCGCTACGTCGTGAACCGCCTGGGTGGCGATGGAAGCATGTGAACCAGGACAGTGTGTGACCGCAGAGTATTCGCGTGACTCGTCCAAGGCATCCGCTGCAGGAACGCTGGCAGAAAGTGATAATTTTGGAAAATTGAACTTAATCGACTTTTGTGTGATTTAGTATGAAAATGGTAACGGGAATTGGTATAGTGGAAACCGCGCACTCCGCCAGTATAATGGCCAATGCCGCAGGATCCTAGATTCCCCTCAAGGAACCGGTTAAGAGCGACCGACGGAGCAATAAGCCTATCATAAAGAAAAGACGTCGCGCCCGCATCAACAATTGCTTAAATGAGCTGAAAGCTCTCATCCTAGACGCCACCAAAAAAAACTCGGCGCGACATTCAACACTGGAAAAGGCCGATATCCTTGAGAAAACAGTCAAATACCTGCAAGATTTCCGACGACAATAAGCAGTCATGTCCCAGGCCACAGACCCCAAAGTTGTGAACAAATTCGAAGCAGGCTTCACCGAATGCGCGAACGAAGTAAACCGCTTTCCAGGAATCGAGCCGGTTGTGAAACGTCGCCTTCTGCAACATCTAAATAACTGCATCAACGCCGTGAAAACGGCAGATCTACACCACAGTGCTCCTAGTTCTCAAACCGTGGTCCCATCTGTCCAGGTTCACATCCCCAACGGATACTTTCTATTGGATGTTGCCAATCCTGCTGCGCCACACATTTTCCGAGTATTCGAGCCGAAGATGGGCAACTGCCGAAATTTATATTTGGGGTTGGATTTGAGGGTCTGAAGTACTGCGTCATCTACGTGCACCTTGGCGATAGACGAGAAGTCTACCGCCTCACCGAGTGAGGCGGGGATGTTAACCCTGTTGCGCCACATATGCATGCCAAACGCCAGCCAGTGTCACCGCGAAACTCTGTCGGAGGTTGTTTCTAGCCGGAGTGGTACATTCCATCTTGTGTCCGCAGGGGCACTTGCAAACTCTCAGAGGCGGAAGCAGGTGAACTCGGTTTACCGCCTGATGGCTTTGCGGGTTTGCATTCTTTTTAGAAACACATCAGATGAGACAGTATTGATGATGGCAGGCATGATCCCTATCGATATTCTGGGTAAAAACATGAACGTGCTGTACCATTGAAGACGTATGGGGAGACACACAGAGCGTAGAAATGCGGCAAGGAAGGAAGGCAGGTTGAACGAGTCTACGAAGGGTCGGTGGGTGCACAGGCTCATCCCTAACATTAGGGTGCAGCTTGCGCGGAAACATGGGGAGACCAACTACCACACTACTCAGTTCCTCACGTGACATGGTGATTGCTAGAGGCAGTATCTGTACTGCTTTGGGTTGGATGATTCTCCGAATTGTCCTAGATGCCGTGGCATACCGGAGGATCCAGAGCATGTGATGTTTCACTGTCCAAGATTTTCAATGGAGAGGAGGAATCTAAACCAAATCTTGGGCTGGAGAGTGAGTCCGGAGAACTTTGTTGCGGAAATGCTGAGGTCCGAGGAGAACTGGCTAGAGGTGTTGCTGAAGGAACAAAGAAGGAGGAAAGCCGAAAGGAGGAGAAGGACGAGTGCCTAAGGGCATATCTATCCCTCGAAGTAATATCTAAATAGTGGTCCCGCGGGGCTGGGGCTGGTTTTTAGTGGGTGAGAATCGCGCTCACTTAATTACGAAGGTATTAATCAAATTAACAGTGTCTCAATAATTCTGACATATGCACGTCTGCTTGACATCTCCTCCATATTTCAAATTTCAAAATCCGTGCTAACCAGAACAATATTTTTCCCTCATAAAAATCACCAATGTAAACATTTACTACTTGAAACTATGCCAGGATTCCGGGTTGAAATTAAAAAAGCAACCAATTAGCAAAATGACTGCAATTTGTTTTACAAGAAAAGTTGAATGGTTTATTGTAACGCCACTTACCCGCCCGACAGTTTAAGATAAGGAAATTCCAGCACGAAAATGTACTTAACACCCTGCCGTTAAGTTTATTACCCTCTAATTTGCTCTGACCTAGCCCCTACGTCTTTCAACAACTCCCCGTTCTACACATGTTGGAAGAGCGTGAAAAAACGCAAAAGGTCATTCGCTAAATACAAGTAGCTATAAACTTCCTCCTTCTCCTTTGGAATCAAATAAATATTAGGAAAAATTTCAGTTCATTAACACGAAACCCGTAAAGAAAATTCACCAGATATCAGACGATCTATTAATTGCCAAAGGTACCATATAGATTTTTGGCAAACACATTCGATTTTGGAGGCTTTAACAAATGTTGTTTGTATACAAAGGATTTATTTATAGGAAGATTTGTATTATTTAGTATTTTGTTAGCATTTTTATAGGCGGGAATAGAGATTCTAGCCAGTACCATGAAATTCTTGGAAACTTTCGTCAGATTCGCCCGCTAGTGGCTATTATTAGATAGTTGGAGCACGCAAAGAGATCCGTATCAATTTGTTGGTTTCGTACCAGAAAACCGAGGTTTATTATTATTATCCACTTTTCGCCTTCGGTTTACTAGGGTCTATGCTCCCATTTAGTTTCTAGAGGAATCGAGCATATTTAGATTGCTATTTTTCCAGTAAATATCCGTCGAATCCTTGCAGTGAGGGAATCCCTGAGTGCTGAAAATAAAAATGTCTACAAATATCAACCTACATCCATTTTTGGAAAAAAGAACTAGAAATATTCAAATCCGTTAACACCTAAGTTTAGAATCTGTTGATTCAGATAATAAATTATTCAGATACTGCTTGAACACACACACTGTCACTGAAACTCACAAACTAAATCATGGAATCTCGTCTCTTTGCATTAATCTTATCAAATCAATTCAATTTCGTGATTCTTTCATTCTTTTTTTTTTTTTGCTAATTTCTTTTCCATTTGTTATTTCTTTGCAGAACAAACCACTCCTCGTTGAGCCAATTGACTTCGAAAATTTTATATTGAAGAATAAAACATTAATTCAGAATGATCCGCAACGAGAATTGCTACTGTATCCCAATGATGATGTCTCGGTAAGTAAACTCCGTTTGATAAAAGATATTCCGACAACATTTTAGATGCAAAAATTTAAATTTATAATGAAGAGATATTAAGTAATGGTATCCGAGATTGGAGAAACGAGGATTTGCAGTTTTTTTACTGTAGAATTTTATTGAGAACCATTTTAGTTGTTATTGATATTGATTGAAACTTAATTGAATGTGATATGTTGATTTAACATTGATTAGTCCGTTTAAGCTCCTAATCCATTGATAGCGTAAATGACGATTATCTTACGCTTTTCTACCAGAAATTTGGCTCCTAATCTGCTGTTCTATAGCCGATATACTTGCAAATTCAGTCGGCATTTTCCAAATAAACTGTATGTGATAGATAGACTGCCAGAAGAAGTAGGTTTTTGTGCTATATCGTCAACGCCAAATTTCCGCAAAAAAATTATAGTCCCACATTTGTTAGGAATCAAGCAAAGTTTTGCATCAGAAGATGTTAAACTCATCCACTCCTGTATACTCTGCCTCACTCGTGTATACTTTTGATTGCGGAGTTTACCAGTCTCCCTCGGACTTCAGCACTCCGACGATATTCTGCGGAGTTTTCCAAGCTCCTCCTCTCTGAGTAAATTCGTAGAACATAACATGCTTCGGGTCCTCAGGTGTGAAAACAAAACCAACCTGAATTGGTGCAGATACTTCCAGTAACCACCATGTCCTGATAGGAATTGCGTTAGATGATAGTTAATCTCGCCATGCCGTCGTTGGATCCACTCCTCAATACGGGGAATCAAAGTGTGGGTCCAGCGACCCCTTTGCGAGGCATTCCACCGTTACTGACACTTTTGCAACGAATCTCGCCTTGCCGCCTTTCGGTATTCTACATCCTTTTCAGGTGGATTCATTTTCTTTTTCTCGTACAGGCAGCGTGCCTCACTTACCAGAATGTCTACCGGGATCATTCCCGCAATAACACTCGCTGCATTGCCTGATATTGTTCTGAAGGCGCTGCACCAAACCCTTAGCGCCGCAAAGCGGTAAGGCATATTTACCCTCCTCCAATTACCCTTACACGATAGTGCTTCCTCCCAAACTGATGCCGCGTATAATAGTGTGGAGCGCGCCACTTCAGCCACAAGTAATCTGCGATTGTATCTTGGGTCTCCAATGTTAGGCATCATCCGTGCTAATGATACGCTGGTATTTGCTATTTATCACAGGCATAGTCCACGTCTCGCTTGAAATTGAATTAATTTGAATTCAAATTTTAGCGTCAATCATCACCCCTAGGTATTTGATAACCGATTTCGAAGTGATGGTGTGACCACCAACACGAACATTAACCGTATTCCTCTTCGTACAGTTGGTAATTAAGACCGACTCCGTCTTTTGTTTCGCAAGGTCAAGCTGAACCAACTCCAGTCACGCTTTTATGGCGCTAATGGTTTCGTTAGCGTACATTTCAAGGTCTTCAGGTTGTTTCGCGACGACAATCACAGCTAAATCATCTGCGAAATCGATTATCGTGGCCTCCTTTGGCACGGGAAGGACAAGGACCCCATTGTACATTACGTTCCCCAGGAGAGGTCCCAACACTGAGCCCTGTGGTATTCCTGCGGTGACGGTTTACGCCATCACGATATCGAGCAGAAGATGCGGGCAGGTGAGTTGTGGTGCTCGTCTTCTCATTTTCTTCATAGCCACCCTGTATGCTGTTTCCCAGGGGCTTTATCCCGGCTCTGCGCAAAGTTCCTTACAGCATTCTCGTTTGCTTGTTCATATAGCCTGCTTAAGCCTACCTCGATGGTTCACATATACTTGCCGTTTCTCGCCTAAGTCCGGTCTTCTTCTAGATCGTTGGCAGATCCTTCTCACAACTCCGCGATCTCTTCATTCCATCAATAGTTTGACCGTTATGCGCCCCATTATTTGGTCTACCTTTTCTGAAACCGCACCATCGGGATAGTGGCCCCCTAATAGCATCTTTGTGAATGCATCCTCTTCAAAGCTTTTCACGGACCAGCCTCGGCGAAAGCCTCCAGCAGGATACAGCCTCTGGTGTTGCTTGTGCGACTGCCCCAATCCACAGTCCACTCGTTGAAATCTTGATCCTGGGGTTTCGACTTCTTGCATCTGCGACTAGCATACTTAGTATTCCTTCGAATTCTGCTATCGTCGCGCTTGGTGGAGCATAGCAACTATATATGCAGATTCCAGCTATTTTTACCCTGATGAATTCAACTTCTGGAAACTCCATGATTTCTTGAATGGCTTGATTTTCGCACACTCATATTGCCACCTTGTCAGTTACATCTGCAGTCCAGGTACCGCTATTATTATTGCGATAAGGCTCGCTGATTATGGCAGCTTCAATTCCCTTCTCATAGATGATCTGCGAGAAAAGATCTTGCGCTGCCTCGTAGTGGTTGAGGTTAATTTGTATTAACCTCATTTCTTTACTACATCCAAGGCTCTCCTAAACTCTGGGTATCTGCTACTATCTGCAACGTGTCGATAGTCGACGCCTTTTTTCCCCTTGCAAATCATACATGTAGGCTCAGCCTCGCATTCCCTGAACATATGGTCTTCTCCCCATTTTCTGTAACTTTTTCACCCGTGCATGTCGCCGATCATTCTCTTATCTGCACGAAGGGACGCACCTAATGGGAGATCTGGCACTCTATCTCGTCTGTCTGTCTGTCTGTCACACGCATTATTCTCGGAAATGGTTGTAATGATTGACACGAAATTTGATGGAAAGTTGGGAACTGTGAACGCTCGCGCATACATCATTCTAGGTCGAACTTAAGGGGGATCTCCATATATGCAAAAGGGGGGTGCACTTTTTTTTTCCACCCAATATAGTCATGCGAAGTACCTAATGAAAGGTCTCGATTATTATTTTCCGATGCCGGTTAGTTTTGCCATCTGTTAGAAAAGTGGAGAGTTCGGGGAACCGACATAAAGCATATAGCATGATCCTACCAAATTTGGTGGAAATTGCATTATTACTAACAAAGTTAGTGCAAATCCTTGTCAGTATCACGCGAAAGTGGGTATTCTCACATAATATATGCATATATTATGTGCTAGGTTCTAATGGGGCAAATGTCCACTCAAATATTTTTATATAAAAAATACACAAAACTTTTCATACCTGAAGTGTCTAGCTTCCGATTTCCCGACTTGTTTATGGGTGGCGGTGGAAATCTTAAAATGGCGCTACTGCACTAGGTTGCAGCAGTGTGTGGGATTCTCACCTTAGCTTTGTACTGATGAAGGGAGTCAAAAATATATATATACGTAATAAAATAAAATTGTAGTTTGGAGTAAGCTACTGGTCTATCAATTTTGGATTCTCACCTACTAAAACCATCCCCATTTCTCCGCCCATATTCACGCGGAACCACCGTGAAGTATTACTTCGCGAGGAGGGCTCTGGTTTTTACCAGTGCAGTTAAGTCACGCATCCTCCGCGCTTCACGGGCTCGTTTTAGTTCATGCAGCTTCTCCTGTATCGCAGTTATTGTTCGTTCATCGGACTCCAATTTGCTGCGTATCTCAACATCTCCTCCACGAAATTATGGGATGCGATAACCGCATTGAGGGTATCGTTTAACCTCTCTTTCATTTGCGAATCTCGGAAAGTGGAACATAATATGGTCCGGGTTCTCGGGTGTAGCGGTGAATTCAGGACAGTCTGGAGAATCATCTAATCCGAAGCAATGCAAGTACTTCCTGTATCCACCGTGTCCCGTAAGCAACTGCGTTAGGTGGTAATTTAATTCTCCATGCTTGCGCTCGATCCATTTTTCAATACACGGGATGAGTGTTTACGTTCAGCGGCCTTTTTTGGAATTATCCCACCGTTGCTGCCATCTCCTGTACAGCTCCGTCCTAGTGGCTTTTAGGAAGCATTTCGCAGTCACTTCGGCGGGATTCAGCCTCCTTCTCTGGTAGAGACAGTGGGCCTCATTCGGTAGAAGGTCCAAGGGAATCATTCCCGCGATCGAATGCCTT
Organism: Hermetia illucens; assembly: GCF_905115235.1. Lineage (NCBI taxonomy): Eukaryota > Metazoa > Arthropoda > Insecta > Diptera > Stratiomyidae > Hermetia > Hermetia illucens. The sequence goes on from NC_051849.1 coordinate 203,214,520, forward strand.
GCGAGAGCAGGTCTTGAACCCCCACCCATATGCCGGGCACCTGCCACCACCCGCAACGTGTCGGGCGTCTACTCCGTTTTTCCCTTTACACAACATGCATCGTGGATCTCCCGTGCAGTATTTGATAAGGTGGCCCTCTTCTCCACACTTCCTGCACCTTCTCGACCTATCGTGCTCACTAGTACATGCTGCACCAATGTGACCGAAATCGAGGCATCTGAGACATTTCTAGAGAGATACTTGCTCCCTAAGTCCTGGGATTCAAACCTTCCTTTCCTACTGCTCTGCACCAAGTTTGTTGGGGCGACCCACTCGTCGGACATCTTGAGAGAGTTGATTCCACTTCATGACGTAGCCCGCAGTAATGCAGTTGTCGCCACTCGTTAATATATAACCTATCCGCCTACCGCCTATCGAACACATCGTGTACGGGTGCCAGGCCTGTGCGCCGACTAAGTTCTTCTTTTGTAATAGTATTAGGCTACCGTACAACGATGATACGATGCGGACGGGTCACGAAGACTTGGAGTCTTTGAGTGACAATTGGGGTCACTTTCCATGTCTTACTATTATATAGCAACCAAGAAAAAACACTTGCACATAAAAGTTTCAGTCTTGGTGTTGAAATGATTGCATTTCCGGACTTTAGGCGAGACAGCTCTGTTAACGCGTTGGGCAACATCCAGTTCGGTGCTACCGTCAGTAGAAGTTACGCTTCCTAAATATTCTAATTGATCGATGCCTTCGATGCTTCGGGGAGATGATTTTGTTGGCGTTTAACTTCAGTCCAATTCTCTTCGCCTCTCTTTCCAAACCTGAAGTCATTTGACCAAGCTATATGGCCACGTAAGAGAGCAAACAAATGTCATCAGCATAGCACTGTTCCAAAATGATCCCACAGGTTGTCAGTGTGGTCAATGCAGAAGGATCCGGCGCGGAAATCAGCCTGCTCTCTGTCGATCAAGCTTTCGAGATGTTAATTGTTTAGGATAAGTGACGAAACCGTTTGTCCTACAATTTTTGAATGCTTGGGTGCCATGTCCCAAACGAGGGATCCGCGGACCAAATAAACGTGGGAGTAAGTTGCTCTCCATTTGGTCCGGTCCAACAACAAGTGGTTGTGGACTTAGGATCCCTCACTTATCCTAAACAATTAATTTAGCTTTAGCCAGCTCAGGCTCAAACTATCGGTTTCTACTGGATACAATTCGCACCCTTGGCGTGTTTTCCTAAACATATAAATGGAGCGTTTTCCATCCGATGCCACTCACGGTCACGCTGCTCCCAGGGCAGAGGTGAGGCAGCGTCTGAAGAGTTGCCTCTGCCCTGGACGAAACCGTTTGTCCTACAATTTTCGAGATGTTCTTTATTTCGTTTCAAGATTATCACATTCAAAATACATTCATCCGATTCTTTCAATCTCTGGGAAAGGCTTGGATTCCCAAGATTTCCATGCGAATGAGAGTAGTAGATCTGCAGTAGCTGCTAGTGTAGCGATAAATACCTCTGCGGGGAATCTAGCGGCTTTACTTCATTTCAGTGCATGGATGACCGAAATGATTTCCGTTCTGCTTGGAGCACGCTGTTTATCGGTGGCTTGATTCGCAGGACAGCAATCAACGGCCGATGTTGAGGTGCGATGGTCTCACAGAGAAGGTCTTTTCAATCAGTGACGAGGGTAAAATGTCAGCGTCTTCTGAGAATATAATCGAGTTGCATTTCACAATTCCCACTATAAAATGTAGGAAGATAAGACAATCATTTGATGAACCATCTTGCATGTAAAATCGATTATACGCTCGCCACCCTGATTGCACACCCCAAACCCCTCTCTCTCATGGCACTTGACATGACAATTAAGGTCGCCGGCAATGATAATATGGTCATCAGCAGGCACGTTGCAGATCTTTGCATCAAAAAGTTGCCAGAAGGCAACTTTCTCGGCATCAGGTCTGTGGGGGTGCGATCAGCTGATATAATGGTGAGCTACATCAGCCGATGACTTCTTTAATGGCGTCCTGGAAACCCTCTGAGAAGGCAATGCCAAAATCGGGTTGAATGCAAAGTGGTCAATCCGGTTGCTCATATAGTGTCGGGCGGTTGATTGAACACCAGTTTTGACCGGTTCTGTGCTCGAACAGTGTGCCACCAATGACGAAACCGTGGAAGCTTCAGGTATCCACACACTTTCTATCATTATCGAGATCGTGTTTCTTCATCACATGTCTCAGCAAGGGGTTGTCAGAGTTCACTTGGGCATTCAGGTCACCCTTTACAATCACAATGTGACCCTTAGGAAGCCTCTCCTGAACTGCGTGTTGTTTCTCATACAAAACATCCTCCTTGTCCTCCCCACTATGTGTACTATTGTGATGCTCCCTTATCTGGACCGGAGTCTTGCGGCCAGAATCGTATCAGGCTATCTGATCAAGGAAGCGGGCTTTGCGATAGCTATCATAAACAAACCGACACGTATAATTCTCTGCTACCACTTGGCTTTCCAGAGTACAAAAGCACGGTGCTATTAGTGTGGTATGAGGGAGATGAGTACTCTTCAGAGTCTCACCATATTACCTCGCTTATACCCAGAATGTCCAACTTATTTCGTTGGAATCGCTCGAGTTGTAGAAGGTGAGCATTCTGGAAACCTTCGATACAGTTGTCGAGGGACGTGCGCATATTCCCGAAACCAATCATAGTCCGTTTTCGATAGCCAAAGGACATAGCCGTGAGTGAATTCTTGTCCTAGGCATTGTTGACGTTACGATAGCAGTTTCAAAATTTGCAGGTTGCTAGTCCACGCATTTCTATTCTTTTTGGCAGGGAAAACTTTGAATGTATGCTTAAACCCCAACCCACAAGGCACGTTAGAGCCAACAATATTGGCAAGTTTGGTGTGACTCGTAACATTATTAACAAAGCTGCTTTTTTTCTAGTTGATTTTCGTCTCCATCTTAAATCTTTCGTGTAGAAAAGGCGAAAAACATCTCATTCTAAAACATTCAATTGTCGATTTCCTCCTTAATTTTATTTTATGGCTATTACTTATCACGATTTCTGTATTAGTGCGCTTTATTGTTTTCCGTAGTTTATTTTCCCAGATACTTCCAGTTGCAAAAAAAGCTAATGAGCGATATTCGAAGTCACGTTTTGTTGTTACATTTATTAGATTTCTATTGACGCGCAGACTTAAATGTGTAAAAACTGGACTCGTTTGTACTAAGCGAATCTCCATGTCAGTATGGAATTTCAACTACTTACGCAAGGTGTTGCTTGCAAATTTCGTACAAATTAGTTGCACTTAGGCCTTGTTAGCACCAACGCATCATCAATGAAATGAATATTGGAAACATGTTCCGCAATGGATATTGAATTTCACGCGGTGATAATAGGTTCAGGTGATGCAGAAGAGCGCGGTGATAATTGAAAACTCAATTTTCTAGTTTCACATTTACACTTTTATATGCGGACAACAAGCAATTTCCTATTTTCATAAACTTTCAATATTACTATGATGAGAAGGCTCAGTCATGACTAAATACAACTGGTTTGGTCACTGGCGCTTATGCGAAATATCTAGATTGAAAAAAGATAGATGTTTTTAAGTTTTGCATTTTTTATTTGCAGGAAGTCATTCTACCCCGGAAGTTCCGGACTGTATCCAGTACAATTCCAAAGATCAATTGCCACAATTCTTCCTCGTCAAACAGCCATCATTCATCTTCCCAACAAAACGGTAAGTTTCGTGATTTTTTTTTAATTTCCATCTAATTCCAACTGTCGCATTTTTATACCTTCCGCGCGTGTTTTTCCTCCACAAAGCATAATTAAATTTTTCCAAAGGAAACTCATTTGTGTTTTTGTTTATTTACATGCGATTTTTACGTAATTATGAATTAACAATGCATCTTGGGGTCCACATATGTGTTTCGTCATAACATTGGCCATCAAACCTCTCCATCAACCGACCATAATTACTATTCAGGTTCAGGGACGGCATCGCAAACACCGCCCCAATCGACACTGCCGCATTCAACACCGGGCCAGCTATTGACTCGTCAAGCACTTCACACATATCAGACAAATAATCACCTGGTCCACTACAAATACAGTGCTTACAGTGGATCGTGTCATGATCTGCCAAGGTAAGACCAACAGACGTCGTGTGTTCAGGAGGAGATATGCATGCCAAGTTTGTTCAACTAATTCTTGTTTCTCTGATTTTTTGCTATTTCAAGTCTAAGCTTCACAATGTATACATCCACACATCTAGATAAATGATTTATGCATGTAGTCATCACCAACAAACTCAGGAAAATCTTTTTTTGTGTCGCTTGATGCTGGGCTTGCGCGTATGCCATGTATACCGTGGGGTCTATTTGGTTTCACTTAGCTTGCATTGTTTATACTCTGCATGAAGCCTTCCGGAATTACTTAGGTTTTTTTGGATACTTAACGAAGATTCAGTTCATTCTTTCTAAAAAACAGTGTTTAGATACTTTTGCCGAACTGACGTCTTCTCCCTCAGAAAAAGATGACACTCTCTCCTCAACTGGCGGAAGACCCAAATAATTGAATATTACTTTCAGGCATAAGATATTTTCAAATAAATAAAAAGCCAGCACCCACCACCGACAGTGCTTCCACAAAACCCTATCTCCACCTCCAGTGGTCGCTGGAAGTTCCTTCTCAATGAAAAACTGCAGGCAGAGAAGGACGAAGGCGTGTCTCTCCGGCATAAAAACAGGTTGGGGGTGGTAGAACGGATCCTCGAAGCCTGTCCCAAGTCTGATATCAAAATCATACTTGGAAATTTTTACAGTCAAGCATGGACGGAGCCCATATTCAGTCGATACGTCGACCCCCATAGTTTACATAAGGATACCAAAAATAACGGGCTACGGATTATTCAGTTAGCAGTATCGTACGAAATGGTTGTTGCAAGTACCTGGTCTACGCGGAATTGGGCCAAGAATCATACGTTGTCCTCTCCAGACGGGACCACTTTCAACCAAATTCACCACGTTCTGGTTGAACGCCGCCGCCTCTCAGTCTTGATACCTAAATCAGAGCATATAGGGGAGCCAATATACACCCGAATTACTATCTCGTTGCCATGGTGTTCCGGGTTCGAATTACAACACTGCCTCTGGCACTGAAGCCACCCATAATAAAACCCTCCGTATCACATATAAAAGGGGAAATGGATGCCGCAATAACCGCAAAACAATAGAGCTAGTCCTGGAAATGAAGCATCAACAAGTGATCATCACATCCACCTGAAGAACGGTATCGTTTATAAAACCACAAACATACTTGGCCCCAGTCGCAACAAAAGTTGGAATGAAAGAATGCTGCATATCGGGCAATGTTGCACACTCAAAGAACGCGGGCACGCGGAGGGGCCTATCACAAACTTCTCGAGTGGAGAAGCGACTTCACAGACGGAAAAAGGAACCCTGGCAGAACCAACAGTTCTGTGAATTCAAGAAGTAGAGGAAGCAACCGCATCAGGCGCGGAAGTTCTACCAACAGATTAGGGGAAATCCATTTTCCGACCGTTTGGGCATATTGGAGTGATGGGTTGAGTGCTTTGATGAACTGCTCAATAACCAAAATATCGGCGAGTTGGAGCATGGAAATAAGGAAGAAACAGTCCGTGCAGTTCATCAGCTTAAAGAACATAAGTAACCAGGAGCCAATGGAATTACAATTGAATTGGTTAAATATGGAGGCGACCAACTACACCAAACGGTTCACCAACTGATGCTCAAGATGCGGGAAAGCGAATCAATGCCTGACGACTGGCGACGAGGCATTATCGGTCCCATACATAAAAAAGATTCCGTAGCCTAGATAACGACGAAATCTATGAGCGATACCATGACCGTCTGGTTGTGGATAAAATCCGGCTTAATAGGTTATGGTGGGCGGGTCACTTAATCCGTATGGATGAGGATGATTCAGCCCGGAAAGTCTATAAGGGCAATATCTATGGTAGAAAGAGAAGACAAGGCAGACCCTGCCTGAGATGGAGCGATGGCGTAAGTCAGAACGCCAGACAGCTTTTAGGGATACCGAATTGGTGGACCTTGGTGCAAAACCGGGATGTCTAGAGTTCCTTATTAAGGCAGGCCTAGACCGGATATCGGTTGTTGCGCCGTTAATGATGATGATGATGATGATACATAAAAAAGTTGATATCACGCCTTGCAAAAATTACAGGGCTATTACCTTGCTGAGTACCATCTATAAGATATTTTACGCTATCTTACTAGATCGAATGGCCACATACGCCCAGAAAATCATCGGCCCATATCAAAGAGGCTTCACTCCAGCCAAATCAGTAACAGAGCGATTTGCTCTGTGCGGCAAGCGATGGAAAAACTGTTGGAATATGGTCATTAGTTGCACGATCACCTATGATAGTATAGCTTGTACTGCCATGAGAGAATTCCAAATTCCGATGAAATTGATAAGACTGACTAGGCTGACCCTGACCAATGTGCGAGGCCAGATAAAAACAGTAGGAACACTCTTGAAACCATCCAACATTAAAAACGGTCTAACCCAAGGGAATGCCCTATCGTGCGCCCGCCCTCAAAAAACTAAAACGCGATGTTAATTCGAAAGGCCCGATCCTCTTCAAGTTTACCCAACTACTGATCTATGTTGATGAATGTCAATATCATGGACAGGACAATCCGAAATGTGAAGTCTACCTCCATCCGGCGCGAGATCTTGGGCTGCACATTAATGAAGGCAAGACGAAGTACATCGCGGCTAAGTTACCATCAAAAACCAAAGAGGCAGCAACATCAAATGCGGCTGATCAAATGAGAACAATAAATATAAAAGACTACAACTTTAAGTCCGCTGATAATTTCTCCTATATAGGGTTGAAATCACAACCGATAACAACTATTATGATGAAATCCGTGCATGGTTGTTGGCAGCTAACAAAGCCTATTTCAATTTGCAGAAACTGTTTCGCTCGAAACGTCTCACCAAAGGGTCACAGCTCTTACTTTACAAACAATGATATTTCCAGTCCTCATGAACTCTTCGGAGATTTGGGTTCTTAGCAAAAACACTTAGTCGCGTTCCGAAAAATTATGGAACCCCTACATTAGGTTGGACGATTCCATACCTCTATAACGATGAAATTTGAGAGCGATCCCTATAATACTGATCCCTAGGCAGGGATGAGACACCGCGCACTGACGTGTCTCGCAATTCACTTCCCCAAAAAAACACTTACTGTTTCTTGATTAACTAATAGTTTGGCAAGGGAATATCCACAAGTCAAGTTATTTCTAAAAAGAGACGCATTACCATCCACTTTATAGACCGATGTAATGAATTAATGAATTGGGCGATGTCCAACAGACCAGCAGAATTGATCCAGCTCGACCAAGAGGGCAAATCTATCCAGGAAACCTAAAAATATGACGAAATTGGATATGAAAGTCCGCCTGCAAATACTTAAGCTTCAAGAATAACACTGACAAACTTCCCAACAAATTTCGTTTCAGTTGGTATAAGTGTTTCTGTTAAAAGTATATATAGACAGACAGACAGTCGACAATCGATCTTGATCAATTTTTTTTATACAGAACCTGGAAATGTCAGTCAATGTAGAGGGGCACGTGCAACCTTCTAGCATATCAGCACTATCATTAGCATCACAGCTTAAATCAAGCCTCCCCAGACTTCTGACCACACTCTCTAGCTTGCAGATTCAAACGGAAATTAGCTGTCGTCATTAACCTCATATTACCATCGCAACGCGGCTCAGGATCTCTCTGTCTTATCTGGAGGGCTCTCCTACGTCCGCATACAGTTGCCCACGGTTCGCATTCTACCTTCCACATGAAGAAAGGTGTAACTGGTGTCGTCCAGTAAACCCTGCCAGAGCGGGAGATCGCGCCTTACTGATCTTGTGCAGGTTAGACTTGGAAACCTCCATGTCCGTTTTCAGTTTAGCCATGGATTAATCCTTCGATGAGCCACCTAGCCCACATGCCGTTCGATTTGTTTTCTCTAAAGAGTTGCCACTCATCATTGTTTGCTTTGATTTTGCAATCGTATCGCCGATCACCACGGGATTTTCTTTGTGATGAAAATGAGTACTTCTGTTTTGTCCACCGCAATGCTTAAGCCATGGGTTCGTCAAGTTACCCATTGCATTAACACGTCAAGGGAGAGCTTTGCCACAGGGAAAATACTGTCCTTAAAGCAAGCGTTGAATGTCCTAGACAGAAGATCCGGAAATGGTAGAATACCAGGTTGTGGGATGGATAAGGATGATCCAGCTCGGAAAGTCTATAAGGGCAATATCTATGGTAGAAAAAGAAGACGAGGCAGACCCTGACTAAGATGGAGCGATGGCGTAGGTCAGGACGTCAGACAGCTTTTAGGGATATCGAATTGGTTGACCTCGGCGCAAAATCGGGATGTCTGGAGTTCCTTATTAAGGCAGGGCTAGACCGGATTAGACGGGTTAGAGCACTAGGCTGTCATACGGAAGGTCGCGGTTCAAATCTCACTGGTGGCAGTGGAATTTGCATCGTGATTTGACGTCGGATACCAGTCGACTCAGCTGTGAATGAGTATCTGAGTCAAATCAGGGTAATAATCTCGGGCGAGCGCAATGCTGACCACATTGCCTCCTAGCGTACCGTTACGGTCTTGAATGAAGTGCTCTAACACACTTCAAGGCCCAGATCCAATATGGATTGTTGCGCTAACGATTATTATTATTATTATTAGACCGGATACCAGTTTTCTATCGTTCTCGCCAGTCGCTTCTTATTGCCCTTCTTTTCTGTTCCCTGGGCGCTATTTGGAAAAAATCTCCTACGGATGTGTTTTCTTTCTCTCTTCCTTTTTTAAGGCTTTGTGTAAAACAAAACCTTATTAAAATCGGTTTACTGCCTGTCTGTCCGTCACACGTATTTTTCTCGGGGACGATTATAGCGATTGACACTAAATTTGGTCGAAAGGTAGGAACTGTGAATGCTCACGCATACAGTGAGTTATATTCTTTTGCGTCAAATTTAAGGGGGGTCCATGCAAAAGGCGGATGTAAATTTTTTTTTCACCAAATATAGTCATGTGGAGTATTAAATGAATGGCTACTTTCCGAAGCCAGTATTATTTTTGACATTTGTTGGAAAAGTGGGGAGTGCAGGGCGTCGAAAGTGATCATCTATTTAACGGATCCATTCTTAGAAACTATCCTGGAAAAAATCAAGAAACTGGCACTAACTATATGGTACCTAGGCTCCAAAATACCCTATTATTATAATTTTTAATAATTGACTGCAACTGTTCGCTGATTATTACTAGGTTTTTCAAGTAGAAGGCACTTCTGCGGCATTGTATTCACACTTAATTTTCTACCGGATTTCGCCGACGACTTGGGCAAAACTGTTGCTTTTCATTAATGTAATGATCAAAGCTGGCGTTCTAGCCCTCTTGAATTTCCTCGTTTTTTCTTTTGTTAGCTTATATGGTTCTCTCCGCGGAGATTGCGGCTCTTTCTGTTTTTTGTTTATCTTTTGATGAAGTCCGCCTGCAGAAGGAAATGCGATCCAGTAACTCTTCCAGGTCCATCATTTTGCTTTTCCGACATTTTTCGGGAAGAAGATTGCAGACAGCATGCGCTTCGCAACTGCCACGCATTTCCGATTAATTCCTTCATCTTTAGCTTTGCTGAGGGCAGTCCTAAGTCCAAAATCATCTCAAAAGTTTCAATGATCTGGGCTTCTTCTGAAACAGGAACACTGCACAGTACTGAAACTTTAGCCATCATGGCGTTAGTCACACGACTTCGAGGGACTTGCTTTCCATTTGACCGCGTCCGCCCTGAAGCCTCAATGGTAGTTTCAGCTCTTGATACGTCCTTCGCTAAGTACTGCACAGTCAACCCTTCCCCTTTTCCTACTATCTCCTCTGTTTTAACTTTTTTCCTCTTCATGGAATTTATACCATCTCATCAGGGGTCGTAATACCCAGAAACCGTTGTGCTCTCGAAAATATAACTCCTACCACTTTGCATGGCCAGGGTGCTGATGGGGCTGGATTCTGATACACGCCACAACTACCAGCTCCTACCACTTTGCACTTTTTTCAGACTGTGTCCTGTTTACAAGCTGGGTCGGCTCGCGAGGCTTTCAAATCCCCATCCAGCGTATCAAGCCATCATTGTTTCGATTAGGTGTTTGGTCACTTACCATCGACTTAGATGTTTAGACCAATCTTGACAAGCGAATTTTTGTTAGCACGAATTACGTAATCATATCATTGAAGACGCTTCTCTCGGAATTTTTCCACGATCGGTGCAACCCTATATTGATCGCGCACATTCTCATTTCGGAAGTGATCAAGACGTTCATTGTCTTTTATAGTCGGCCAACACACACTGCTGCGCATTTCCGAATAAGCCTTTCCTCTTCATGAGATAAGTAATCGACTGGGCTCCCACCGGCAAGTTTCAACGATCTGGGATTTGAAATAACTAAGACTTGCCTTTTCTTGTCGCTAGTAACATTTATTAATCTACAATCTCGCTAATAATATTTATTAAGCTACCAGACTTGTAGCACTAACGAGGGGAACAAATAGTTCCCGAAATATCGTTATTTGCAAGGTTAATAAATATAACTAACGGAAAGAAAGGCAATTCTTAATTATTTCAAATAATTTCATCGCTAGAGGCACCGCGAGATTACACTTAGTTTTGGGATTGTTTCAGTAACAGGTATACTGGAATTGCTGTCTTCGAATCTCCAGTTGCACGATTTTGTGAAACCTTCTTTGTATTTAGTCGTACAACACCGGCCAGGTGTATCAGCCCTTAATGCCTCCTCCGCTGGGTACTGTGGCGAGCAACTCATTTTCGTACTGCGTCTAAACACAGCTAGCCCTTCTCTTTCCCCTACTGTCTCCTCGGGTTGATTTTTTTTCCATCGGAAACAAAGTTCATACCCCAATGCCCTGAGGCCTGATCTATGCTTAGCTGATCCCGGAAGTCATGGACGCTCTCTCGGAGTGTCATAGCCTGAATGGGTGCCAATCAATTTTGCACGACCACGGTCCTGAAGTGTGGATTCTGATGCACGTCGTGACTACCACCTTAGCCACCGGGTATACATCAACCCAATGGCTCGTCAAAAGAACTGTCCACTACTCCGGGGAATCCCAGCGAGTCTCGACATATACCGATTACTTGCGTTTCGCTCTTCATTGATAAACTTTCACAAAGCTACTAACTAGGACACAGGTACAAGGTCAAGGATTGCAGATGACCCCTGGAGTAATTCGTGATCACTAGTGCCGGGGGAGGGTCTGAGCTTCAAAATGATGTATAGGTCGGGGGGTCTGGTTGGAAGGAAAATTGTTGAAATTTGTAGGAATCTTGGGAAAAACTTTAAACACTTGTATCTCCGTTAATATTTGGAATTTCTAGACAAGGAGTGAAATTCGTGATCACTGTTGCCAGGGAGAGTCTGAGCTTCTTTGGGAAAACTTCAAACGTTTGTATCTCCATAAATATTGGGAATTTCGAGAAAAGGAGTGAAATTCGAGATCATTAGTGTCGCGGGAGGATCTGAGCTTCAAAATGATGTATAGGTCGAGTGGTCTGAGTGGCAGGAAAATTGCTGAAATTTGTGTGAATCTTGTGAAAAATTGTGACAGATTTTGCTCAAGCCAAGGCGCCAAGCAACTGCTAGAATTTTTGGACCTCGGCTCAAAACAAGGGTTGGGTTTCTTTATTAGGGCCTAAGCTAACCCTCGAGACTTTCGGGATGTATAATGCCATTCCCTTGCATTTTCTACTAATTTTCTTATTTCGAATTGTAGATCATGATTGATGAAATTATGTTTATATTTTATAATAATTCTACGAATAAATTTCTACCCACCTAAATGAGTTTATTGGATAATCTAGAATATAAAATTTGTCTGCTCGTCAACTTAACAAACCAGATCAGATCAAATGCCACACACGCGATCATAATTGGACTAAAGTAGGTTTAATAAAAATCTCAGCTCTTCAGTCGGATATAAGTGTATCTATATTATTGTATCTAATAAAAAATGACGAAAGATATACATTTATTTTGACCGCATTCCTGTCAATTATATCATTCATGTATTGTTTATTTTAAAGCCATGTAAAAGTCATAAATTGTTAGCATGCCATAATTTGATTTCCTAGAATGATTCAGATATTACAACCGTCCATATATCGCCATATCTAGAACTATTTTATCCACGCTTCAAAATTCAATTATTATACAATAAACCATATGAATTCGCGGCTTAATTCAATCTAATTAACAACGCCTCCAGAGCGCACTATTCACTCTATCAAGATGCTGTTAAACAGATCGTATCTAAAATGCTCTGTATTTATATTTAGTATTTTTATAATGTTGTTGCGCGACTTTTATAATTGGATGCCTTTAAGCAACATCGTTGAGTTGTTCCAGAATGTAGTCACCTTTTATTTGATGATTTTTTCCTTGACTGGAACCATAAATCAATTGTCAACACCACATTTCCGGATAGAAATGTATCTTTTAAATCTAGATTGCTTAACTTATGTGTTTTTTTACGAAAGTGACAGCTCCTAGAAGAGTGTGATTTCGTTGCGTTTTAAAAGATGCATTCCAAAACAAATTTTCTTTATTTATTAAGAAAATTAGATTTTAGACTATAAAATTGAAAGTGGTTATCTGAAACTCTTCTTTTGTATTTACATTGCTTTCCGGCGATTTTTACTAACACTTTCCCTTTTACCGCACAACACGTTCCAGGCAAGAAATTCGAAATCAGCCAATTGTACATTGATCCACTTTTGCGTCCATTATCTCAATTAAGCGATTAATGCTACGAGCAAAATTGATGTTGAGTGTAAATATGTAGTTAATTTTATTTGAAAACACAATTGGTGTTATGAAATGTGGGGAGCAAGCAATGCTATTAAAATAGTTTCCGAGTTGGCTACCGGTCAAGGAAATTTATCTTAATTTGAACTTCAGTAATAAAAAGTTTAAATTCAATGTTATTGTTTACAAATTTTTATAATTTGATTTGGTAGTGCTTGTGAGTAGCAATCATTTGATAAAATTCATTTCCGGACATAAATGCAAACCCCTCAACCGATAAGATTTATGGAATAGATAAATTTTACAATCAGATCTACATACTATTAAATTTCCATTCAATTCAACATCTGCCTGCAATAAAATAATGCTATTCGAAAATATATAATAATTTCCTCTAATCATTTTCCTTCCTCCTAACTTTTCCCTCAGGCTATCACCAGCAGATGATTTGCGGCAGGAAGTCTACGAAATTGACGCCGACCAGGATCGTATCGACGAACAGATGACACGGTCGTTAGCTGATACAATAACGAAGCAAGGATACCTTCTAAAAGGACCAGATACAACGTCAGATAGAATGTTTGCGCACATTGGCTCAAAGTCCTTCAAACGAAGGTAGATATCTTTTCACTTCATTAATTTTAACTTAACATGCTGAGCATATATAAAATGCAATTTCTTGCCAACAAGTGCATCTACATATGCAGTGACTGTACATATTCAGTTTTAATTAGAAACTGCAGGGAAGCTAGTCCCTTAGATCCGCTCTGTAAGCATTTGAAATTTCTTTGAGCTCTATGTTGAAATTAATTTCAAATGTGTCCTTTTTTATTAGTCATGGAAATATACTATCAAATTGTGTTTTTGCGGCAGTAAATACTTTATTTCAAATATGAGCAAGTAATAACCAAAGCTAAATCCATCGAGCCCCAAAATAATTGTAATGAAGCCACAATTTTTTATTTCAGATATTGCTATTTACGGCAAGAAGTCGATGGCACATATATCCTAGAATTGCACAAAGATGAGAAACAGACTGAAGCGAAGGCAACAATTGTGATGGACTTTTGCACCGAAGTAGTACAGGTAAAAAACTAATATTTGATTAAAGTTGAACTATGGAAGGGGTAAAATCAAATTCTGTTCCGTTCTCTCAAGCAGGGAGAGCAGGGAGGCAGAGTCTAGTCGGCTCGGATCTTCAGAGGCAACCCGTAGCATTCACGAAGGAAAGCAGTTCTGCTACCCTGCAGCTAGAAATCTCTCTGAGGTCCTCAAAGAAAGGTTTACCCAGTGTCCGTAGCCTGACTCTAGCTAGAGCTGGACAATCACAGAGAAAGTAGATGAGGATTTCCCTTCCTTCCCTGCAGCTTCGGCAATGCGAATTGTAGGGAATGCCGAGCCTAGCGGCATGCTCCCCTATGGGCCAGTGCCCTGTGCAGACCGCCGTAATTTTGAATGCATTTGCACGCGTCTGGCACATGAGCTCTTGTGATCAGGCTATGTTATAAACGGGCCAAATTCTCCTTGACATTGCAAAGTTGATAAGCCCGCGGCTGTTAGGTAGTGCGAGTAGACTCGGCCGCCGACAGCTGCCAGCGGAACACCGACTGTATTCACTCATTCACAGCTGAGTCGACTGGTATCCGACATCCAGTCACGATAACAAATCCCAACGCCACCAGTGAGATTTGAACCGCGACCTTTCGCTACGACAGCCAAGCGCTCTAACCACTTGAACCATCCGGACCATAGTGTGACATAGTCCGTGGGGAATGCCCAGATTTCTCGAGGTACTTCGTCTAGGATGTAGGATTTCGCTGCTTATCATCCGGACTCACGTAGTCCAACGGCACTGCACGTTGCAACGTATTTAATGAGGAGGTCTAGGGGGAGGAGATGTAGGAGTACATTGAGAGCATCTGCCGGGCAGGACTGTAGAGCTCCAGTAGCACCTGCACACGTGGTTCTTTGAATTCTATTAAGTCTCGTTCTATTGTATTTTTTGCTCAAAGCCTGCCACCATACAATAGAGCCGTATGTTAGCATCGGAGGCACTACAGCGGTGTACTTCCAGAGAACCATCCTCGGCCGGACACCCCATTTCTTTGCAAAGGTTCTCTTGCAAGCATGGAAGGCTATACAAGCTTTCTTAATCCTCAGTTCTATGTTCAAACTCCAATTTAGCTTTGGATACAGGATTACACTCAAATACTTTACATGAGAGGAAAGAACCAATCTTTGTTCATTCAGTCGTGGTAGGTAGAATTCAGGTATCTTTGTCTTTGTGGTGAATTGCATAGCACCGTTTATGCCGAGTCCGCATCTTGCGGCCCACAGGCACACCTTTCTCAACGCTCCTTCCATGATGTCGCTCATAATGGGCGGAAAGATCGCTGACACTACTATCACCAACTCGTCGGCATACGTCACAACCTTCACCCTGCTGCTGTCCAATGTTCGTAAAATTTCGTCCATTACTATTAACCAGAGATGACGCCACCGTGGCCTGGAGAGCTGTTTATAACCCAGCCGATCTTATCCTCTGTAATTTCCGATATGATAGTCTCGCACGCCTGAATTGGCCGCAAACCATCCAAGCAAGGCTCACAGTCTTCCTTATTGGTGGGAAAGTGCATCTGAGCCAGGAGCCCTAAGATCCCACCAGAAGATTCCGTCTGGAAGCCTTCCGACTTTTTAAGAAAGGATGGGTTCTTACGTTCCTTGGATAGAATCTTACTGAGCCTCGCGGATTCACTGGTGCTTTCGATGTTCTGACAATAGTCCAACCAAGAGCGCCTCTTGGCGGTCCTGATGGCCGATTTGTACTTTTTCAGGCAGTATGGCTGCCAATATTTATGCATGTAGCAGATGTTGATGTTCTTCTGGCGGAGCTGATCGATTGTGAGTCATGTAACCCGAGGTGATATACCCGTTCTCTGCCCCCGTCAGCTTGATCACGACTAGGTCGCTGGAACTCAGGTCCGGACACAGAAAAGCGTGCAGACTCTTCCTCGCGCGAATACATGTTCTAGGTCTGTCCCAATCTGCGTCTCATGTGCTGTACAATAAATTAAAATATTTGGTTTGGAGCCCTTTGATGGTTCGATCGCCTCCCCTCCAGGGCTCCTGGTTTAGTGCGATGTCGATGTCTTCTTCTAGGAGGAAGACAAGCAGATTAGCCGATCCGCACCTTTGGTGCTGCAGATTTATCTGTTATCCTCAGCATGATATGCTTGCGTGGGGGGTTCGTCGGACCGGGGTGTCTGGAGTTCCTTATTAAGGCAGGCCTAGACCGGATACCTGTTGTTGCGCCGTTGATGATGATGAAAGATATTGACGTCTGGAATAGCAGAATTAATGGAAGCAAATTTCTCTGACGACGATTTATATTCCACAGCTTTTGCTTTCTTGTTTGGGAATATGTATGACTTTTGTGTTGACTCCTTTCCGGGGTAAAGAAAATCCAACCTATCTCTTCATTATTATTGTTTTCCCCCGGTTTCTATTTACATTGAGAATGCGTTTCAGTTTCATCACACTTAATGCTACGTTCACAGCAGCGATACAAGCATAAAAGCAAACCCAAAAATCCATTACGAGTGTAATTTGAACCCAGGGCAACGCTCTGCCTCCTCAACTATCGTGCTGAATGGAGGTCTGTATGGTATCCCTCAAAAACTCTTCTGAAAAAGTCTGAATCCGTTTGACTAACGAAAAACGAAGTCGTGAGAATGGAAGGTTTGCGACTTTTCTCTTTAACTTTGACGACTTGTACCGACAATCTTTTTCAAAGATTAAGGGTTGAAGAGAATTTGGAACAGGTTAGGCAGAGGCAATTATCACGTGCAACCGTTTTACGGGCGGGGATATAGAGCGACTGGATTGTGTGTGTCTTTCGTTAGTCGCCACTTTCGGTAACCACCAAAACTTTGAGGCAGTCACTTCGTAGACATGAGTTGATGAAAACTTGGTGGTTTTGGGTGATAGTGGTGATCGCTTTTTATATATCCATAGAGTACCACAAAAAGATCATTGGCACGGAACAGCTTCAATTTGATGTTAATATGGAAGTAGTACCACTTCCAGTTTTTAGACAAAATAGCGAACAGTTTAGCTCTGTTAATAAGTCGAGTGACATCAAGTTCGACGCCGCCGCCGGCAGAAACAACGCTACCTACATATAGAAATTTGGACTTCAAATATCTCTGAGATTTTATCTAACTGCAGCACGTGACATTTTGCGGAATCATATGTTGCTCTGATGGTAAGTGGTAGTTTCTCGTGAATGGCTCTCCTGCATTCTAGATACCTTGCCCATTGACGCTGTCGGAAGCTTTTTCGAAAACAATGCTGAGCAGGTGTGACGGTGATCTGAACTCCGTAAAGTGATGTCAAGGGAACCAGCCTGCTCTCTCTACTTTCTGCCGATAAAGCTCTTGAGGTGTTCCTTCATCCTTTCCAGAATAATTTTAGCTAATATCGTCGCGGGGAGTACCCTTCCAATTCCTGTCGTATTAAAGACGGGTGCTCTTCTTCGGAATCTTAACGATCGCCCCACTCATTGGGGAAAATCTTAAATTTCCAGTATATACGAATGAGTGAAAGTAACAACTATGCAGAGACTGCAAGAGCTCCATGGAAAAAATCGCCAGGGAGATCGTCAAGGCTGTCGGTTTTACTCGCATCTGTTTGAAGGAGCAGTCCATATCTGCATTTTCGACGGCTTGACATCCGCAAGATGTGGATCTTCACTGGTCTTTTTAAGATACTGAATTCTTAGAATAATTTTTGTTTGGAATTGAAGAAGCCCTAAATCCGCGATCCACTTGCTGGTGGACCTGACCATTTCGAGAGAAACTGTGGTCTGACTTTTCTGGTCCATGGGTTTCTCTTTCTGGGCTTACACCCAAAGTCCCAATTACAGACGACGTTTCGTCCAAGGCTACCTATGCCCCTGCCATGTAGCAGCGTGGTTATCAGATGTAGTTCGCTCCCTTATATCATTCCGCAAACACGTCATGGGCAGAGGCAATAATAAGTTGCCTCTGCCCCAAGCGCAAAAAATCATATATGAAACCCGGCCAACCAGCCAAATCAACGGCAAAGCCGAATATCCATTTCGCGAAGGTAATGCTCTGTATTTGGTGGGATCTGAAGGGTGTGCTGTATTACGAGCTGCTAAAACCGAGTGAAAACATCAATGGAGAACGCTACCGAACACAATTAATCCGTTTGAAGAGAGCAATAGCCGAAAAACGCCCGGAATATGCGACCAGACATGAGTCCATTATTTTCCATCATGACGACTGGGCCTCATGTGTCAATACCGATCAAACACTACTTAGAAAACAGCGGCTGGGAAGTTTTGGCTGTCCGACTACCATTTATTCCAATCGCGGCAGAACGCCCTCACTGGAATACGGTTCACATCAGATCAAAAATTGGCTTGACCCACTCTTGGCCGCCAAGCCGGCGAAGATCTTTTGGGATGGAATCCACAAATTGTCAGAAAGATGGGGAAAAATCATAGATTTGGATGGACAATACTTTGGATAACATTAGATGTCTTTCTTAAATAAACGTTAAAATTTTGAAAAAAAAACGGCACGAATTAAGTTATACATCCAATAATTTGTTTCCTTTTCAACATTCTGTTAATTTTATTTTTTTTTCCTTCCTAGAATCCGAAACGTGGTAGATTGTGTTTTGAATTACGAATGACTGCCGGCCATAAATCGTTTACCTTAGCTGCTGAAAGTGAAGAAGACTTCAAAGATTGGCTGAGCAAACTTCATTCCGTGTTACAACAAAATAAAATTCAAGAAGACAAAAGAGCTTCTAGTCTAGAACGAGGTTGCACTAATAAATATATTTAAAAAAATCCTTCAATTGATGACTGTTATAAATTACAGCCCCACCGCCCAGTCCCAATGCTATCGTATTTGGCACGCTCAAGGGTCTCGATCAAAGTATGAATCCGCAACTTATCAAATACGGCCGCGAGACCGATATTTCAATAGCTCAAGCCCGCCGCGAAAGTCGACGCCGTCTCTTCGGGTGCTATCAAATGCAGCATAAGGCCACACCCTCCGAGCATGTGGAGCAATACCGCGAACAATTCGGAAAACGTATCCTAATAAAGTGTACAAGTTTGAAATTTCGACTGCAAGCACCAATTGGTGACGGTGAAAACGAGACTTTATGCCAAGTTGAACCTTACATTACGAGTCTTGCTCTGTACGATGCCAAGGCAGGACGAAAATTGACTGAGACTTTTTATTTTGATGTAAATCAGGAGCATGTACGTGAAATGTTACCTAAAACGTGCGGAACGGCTGGTGAGCGAAACGAAAGTAATGGTCATACAACGCATGACGAGGGGCTTCAAGTCAATTTGAAAGTCCCGAATGAATGGAAGATGTTTCCTCGACAAGCTTTACTAAGTGTCACGGCACCGAATCCTGATATATTTCTTGTAGTTAGAATTGAGAAAATATTACAGGGAAGTATTAATCAAACAACAGAACCATATTTGAAAGCTGCAAAGGATCCGAAGTTGGGATTGAAGCTGCATAAAACCGTGCTAGGATGTTGCCAAAAGATTGGACACTTTCGGATGCCATTTGCTTGGGCCGCTAAACCGCTATTTCGGTTGTATAGTAGCGATTTGGACACCTCTATTGAATTTCCTGCTATTTACCGGCAAGAGGGAAATAAACTTAAGGACGAAGAGCTGTTGAAGTTGCTCGCGGAATACCGGAAACCTGACAAGTTTAGTAAATTGACTGTGATACCTGGTTGGCTAAATGTCAACATTGAACCGGTTTCAGAACTGCCAAATAGTGAGTATCCTTGGTGGAACTGATCATGATATGAGTAAGTGTTATTCCGAAACCCTTTTTAGATACATTAACTACATCGCTTGCCCCGTTGAAACCTTTCCCGACTCCGCCCGCTAATGAACCGACATTTGAAATTGCTGAATTCGTAGGCAACACCGAACGTGATGTTCACCCATTTACCACATTCATTAACCACCTTTATATTTACCCGCTTAATTTAGCTTTCGATAGTCAGAAATTGTTTTCGCGTGCACGGAATATCACCGTAATCGTGGAGCTTAAAGAAAGCGACTCGGAAGACTCTAAACCCTTAAAGGTAGGTTAAGCTTGTTGTGTTCGAATGTCACTCGCAATTTTCGTTTCTATGCTTGTTTTAGTGCATTTATGGTCGTCCTGGACAAGATACTCTTGTCACGAACATTTCATGTCCCGTCCTCCATCATAATACAAACCCGACGTGGTATGAGGAGATTAAAATGCGGCTGCCATTAAACATTACAACCCAACATCATATCCTGTTTTCTTTCCTGCACGTATCGTGTAATCTATCAAAGAAACGCGATGCAAATGCCGGATTCGAAACACCTGTAGGATATGCTTGGCTACCACTTTTACACAAAGGAAAAATCAATTTGGAAGAACAAATGATTCCTGTTGCGGCGACATTGCCGAGTGGATATCTTTCAATACAACCGCTTGGACTGGGGAAGGGGGTAAGTGTTTCATTGTGGAAATGAGTTGAAATATTTTTTTTATTTCTTTTTATGTTGCTTTTATCATTTCACTTTCCGCCACTTTTATGTTTGTTTTTTTTATGGGTTTTCATGATTTCCCGCTTGAGGCTGCCTCATTATTTCTTGGTGTGTTTCCTGCAGAAATTCTATTTCTTTGTTGCTTGTAATTGTGAAGTTTCTTGGCCCTTTAAATTGAGCTGGATACGTTCAAAAAATTTGAGATTGATTGCTTGATTTAATTTTCTGCTTAGTCAACTTTTTGGGGGAGAAAGATGGGAGACGCTTAACGCCTTTTTCGGATATAAAGCATGAAAGATAGTCTGTCCTGTTGCCGAGGTATCAGGCCTGCATGCTTTGGTAGCTCGATTGCTCTTTTTTTGATTTACTATAAGTTGTTGATGTTCCACGATTTGTTTGAAAACAATGCGTTCTCGAAATTTTAGGTCAATGTGTCAGTTGGAAAGTCACATTTTCGTTTTACGAAGAATGTATGTACACTTTTGAAATATTTGCCTACACCTTTTTATTTTAAGTGATTTTAAAGTATCGCTTTTGAAGCATAGGCTTCATGGCTTTTTCTTTTATATAATGCTAACTTCAGTAACAACCACAAGCTACAAGTAAATTATTCCAATATTGGCACCTAATGTCTTCTGGAAATTATTCGGTTTTCCTTTTCAATAAAAAGATGTGAAAATTTTTAGGTTGTTGCAAATGAAATGGCCGTTTTGATACTGAAATTTGAAACGACGGTAAAGCTTACAAAAAATTTATTTAATTAATCAAAATAGGCGCCAGTCGATTCAAAACACTTCTTCCAACGAGATTCAAGAGCATGTATGCCAGTTTCGTAAAAGTCCAACTGTCGGGTGTTGATAAATTCGTCGACGGCAATTTTGACAGACTCTTCGTTCCTAAATTGTTTTTCCACCAAAAAATAATCCAAATGCTTAAAAAAGTAATAGTCGCTTGGCGAAATTTCCGGTGAATATGATGGATGAGGCAGAGTCACCCTACAATTCGTTCAACTTTTGAACCGTTGCTCTGGGTACATGAGTTCGTGCATTGTCGTGAAGGAGTATCACACCATCTCTGTTGATCAATCTCGGCCGTTGAATACTCAATTTTTGGTGCATTACCTCGAGTTGGGCATAGTATTTCTGTGCATTTATCGTTTCTCCAGGTGGCAAAAAAGAACAGTGGATAACTCCAACTGTAGACCACCATTACCTTCTTCGGATGGAGGCTCGGTTTCGACATATGCTTCGGTGGCTCATCAGCATCTGATCGGTGACGATTGTCGTATAATATCCACTTTTCATCACATGTCACTCGTCCCCACGTACTCGAGGAGGGCGATGAGACCCGAGTCTGCAAGGGACTCATCTGAAGTGGCTCTGCCACGAAGCCTCACCGGAGGTTATTTGGTACCATGGGAACCGGAATGGCCCTCTGAGAGCATATGCTCCAGGAGAATTCCTCGAGGATGTGCTCTCGGCCCGGTTATTTGGGGTTAGCCCCCTAGTGGGAGTTTCATGGTGGTTGTGGTTATGCCTACATCGCGGGCAGAGCTCCTCGGAGCTCAAGCGTGGAGTTGCGCTGTACAACTCGGGTGCCGTACCCCTTAGTTGCGGCAGAGGCGTTAGATAGGCCTCGCATCCACTGGTATGAATGCTGAGCCTGTTCTTCTTTTTCTTCAGTCTTTGTCCCGTTCACAAGCGGGGTGGGCTCGTCGTGATCGGCTTCGCCATTTGGCTCTATCGAATGCCTGATCTGAGTGCAATCTCGAGGCTTTCAAATCCTCATCTAGCGTATCAAGCCACCGTTGTTTAGGTCTGCCTTTTGGTCGTTTACCATCGACTTCGATGTTCAGACCAATCTTGGCAGGTGAATTCTCGTTGGCACGAATTGCGTGACCATCCCTTCAAAGACACCGCTCTCGCAACTTTTCCACGATCGGTACAACTCCATAACGGTCGCGGATATCCTGATTTCGGATGTGATCTAAACGTGTGACGCCACTAGTCCAACTTAACATCTCCATTACCGCAAGACGCCGTTCATTGTCTTTTATAGTCGGCCAACACTCAGAACAATAGAGAGCGACTGGACGGACGACATTGCGGTAAATTTTAGATTTGAAACGTTCGTTGATACGTCGATCACAAAGAACGCCAGTTGTGGAACGCCACTTCATCCAGGTTACGTTAATGCCTGAATCGATTTCATAACGCAGTTCTCCATTGGCTGATAGCGTTGACCCGAGGTATATAAATCGCTGAGTTCTGGGCAGATCGCTGTCGCTGACAGTGATTGTGCTTGTTTCATGGGGATCGGTCGTCAAAAATTCAGTTTTGTTTAAATTCACCGTGAGACCGTGTTACACGAAGCGATCATTCCATTTTTGAACAAGTTGCTCGAGATTATTTTTGCTATCAGATGCTAGGAAAACATCATCTGCATAAAGCAGTGTGTAGAGCGCTGGACGTTGGATATCCCGTGTGACGGTGTCTATAACAAGAGCAAAGAGAAGTGGTGAGAGGGCGCTTCCTTGATGCACACCAACAGAGACACGAAGCGATTTTGATACACCCGCCATATTTCGAATTTCACTTTTCGAATCGTGGTAGAGTAATTGAACTCAGCACACGAGTTCTTCTGGCACGAAGTATTGTCGTAAAGCATACCAGATGAGTTCGTGTGGTACACGGTCAAACGCTTTCTCTAGATCCAAAAAGGCAATGTAAAGAGGGCGATGCTTCTCACGGTGTTTCTCCATGACTAACCGTGCAGCGTGTATTGCGTCAGTAGTTCCGCAGTTTTTGACAAATTGGGCTTGATTCACGGTTATTTCAAAGATTTCGCGAATATGGTTGTCAAGAATGCGTTGAAAAATCTTCATGGTATGGGAAAGTAACCGGATCGGACGGTAATTTGAACATTCTGCTGGACTAACTTTATTTTTCCATTTTGGAACAGTGGTACTTTCTTGCCAATCAGATGGTGTTCTTCCTTCCTGAATAACCCGGTTAAAGAATTCACTGAGCCACAGTGTTGGGTCCCAGCTCTTCGCTTTCCAGAGCTCACATGCGATGTCGTCAGGTCCTGTTGCTTTCCCCGACTTCATTTGTTTTATTGCCTCCTCGACTTCAGTTGCGCTGACTGGTGGAACTGGTCCAAATGTCGGCAATGATTGTGGAAGTGGAGGATGAGCAAATTCTTCGGTTGAAATCTGCTGGAAGTATTCTCGTCATCTATCCGTTGCGGCTCGACGGTTGGTAAGCAAAGTACTGTTCTTGTCATTAACGCAACAGAAGTGTTCGATATCCTGTGTGCGTTCATTACGGCTTTTAGCAAATCGATACAGATCTCTCTTGCCATCCCGAGTGTCCAGTTTATCGTAAAGATTTTTGAAATGGTTTGCTCGGGTGACAGCGACCGCTTTCTTTGCTTCCCGGTTGGCATTCTTATAAATTTGCCAATTAGCTGGTGTTTTATCGTCGAGAAATTTGTGATAGAGGCGTTTCTTTTCACGGAGCTTCATTTCAACATCATCATTCCAAAGCCAAGTATCTCGGTTGATGTACCGCTTACCCGACTTGGTGACCCCGAGGGTTGCAGAGGCCGCTTTGTGGATCGTGTCTTTCATTTGGTTCCATGATTCTTCCACATTCGTAATGGTCGGCAATCGTATGAGTGAGATCGTTTCTTCTTTCTTCTCACCAAATCGCCACCATTTAATGCGTCGCGGGCCAGTGCGTTCCTCACGCTGTTTTCTCGGTGACTTAATTCGCAGGACGGCAATCAACGGCCGATGTTGAGGTGTGATGGTCGCATAGGGAACGACTTTGCAATCAGTGACGGTGGTAAAATGTTGGCGTCTTATGAGAATATAGTCGATTTGCGTTTATACGCTCGCCGCCCTCATTGCGCGCTCCGAACCCCTTTCCCCCATGGCACCTGTTACCGTCTGCCTTTTCACCCATATGACCATTAAGGTCGCCGGCAATGATTATATAATCGTCAGCAGGCACGTGACAAGTCTTTTCATCGAGAAGTTGCCAGAAGACATCTTTTTCATCATCAGGTCGACCTGCCTGTGGTGCGTACGCGATGAAGAATTGAATAATGCGATCAGCTGATATAATGGTGAGCTTCATCAACCGATCATCAAATCGTTCGACTTCTCTAATGGCATCACGGAAACCCTCTGAGATGGCAATGCCGACACCATATTGAGTGTGTGGGTTACCAAAATAGAGAAGTTTGTAGCCATTTTGTACCGCGTTCGCGTTCAATGTCGCAGTTTTTGGCACCAGACCATCGGGTTTCTTGCAGAGCGCAGATATCAATGCGCCTTTTTCGAAGGGCTTTTGCGAGTTCCTTGCGGTCTTTCCAGTTAGGGTACCAACATTTAGCGTGCAGACACGTATTTGTTTTGTTCATTGTGTTCGGACGAACTTGCTTACGTCCTGACGCCGTCCATGCGTCAAGAACCTTTGCCCATTTCTCGACAGGACCGGGGCCCGTCCTGCTGCGTCGACTGAGGTGGACGCCCTAACATTTCTCCGAGGCTTGTGACTCAATCCGATCATCATGTTTATAACGACATTGTATGCATTTTCTTGGTCGACCTGTCGCGGGGCCTGTCACCAAGAGAGATCAGATAGGCTTTAGCATAGTAGAATAACTTGAACTATACTCTATTTATCTCTTTCCCTGATCTCAGCATTTTATTTTTGTTTTACTGAGGATAGTACAGAGTACGTTGCCTCAAACACTCCTCCTTTACCTGGGCTTAGGACCAGCATACCATGTTAATAGCATGGCCGAGTTGGTATGAATGCTAAGCCTGCACTCAGTATAAACCAGTACCGCTATGCTAGTCATGGCGGGGCTCTGATTGTGGTCCCAAAATCAACCCGTGTCCGAAGAGGACCGTAGGATTGTGACTACACGGCAGGTACTCACGTCAAACCCCCAGGACTTTCATCACATGTCACTATTCTGTCAAAAAAAGGGAACGCTTCTGTTGTGGGAGAGTAAAGAACTGCAAATTTCCATTCGAAGCGTCATGTTTTGCTCCGTAAGGGCGTGCGGAACCCATTTGTTGAGGTTTTCCACCTTTCCAAGTTGTTGCAAGTGCCGGGAAACTATCCAGTAGTGTACGCCCAGTTTCTCTGCAATGTCACCCACAGACTGAGGTGTGTCGGATTCAACTAGCAAACGCAGCTCGTCCTTGTCAATCGATGGTTCTGGATGCCCACGTGAATCACTTTGAAGGTTTATGTCGCCTAATCGGAGTTTTTCGAACCACCGCTGTGTGGTTCGTTCGCTTACTGTATTAGCTCCAAATGCACTGTTAATGTTCTTAGTCGCCTCCGCTGCTTTATGACCGAGTTTGAACTCATACAGAAAAAGTATACGTTGATGTGGCGATGTGGCCGCGCCACACGTTCTTGGCTCTTTTCCATCCTTTTTTCCTTTTTATTCACTGTCATCACAACGTTGGTCAAAACTGGAGTGACTCCTTGATTACATGTAGAAGTATTTATACTTATTATACGACACCAACAGCAAAATCGCACTAACTTCACTTGATTGCCAAATCGGCCATTTCATGTGGAACAATCTAATAGAACTTTTGAGTGGAGCCGAGTTCTTTCTTCTTTCTCCGGACATGAATTTTCTCATTCGATTGAGATCATGTCAAACGATGCATGGGAATATCGAAAAGCGTATTCAAAGTCCGTTTTAAATGTAAAAGTCAAATCGATGTCCCAGTCAAAGTCCAAACCTTTTATGTTTTCAGAGACAAACTTTTCAATTCACTTTTATCGATTGGAGATATTTGAAATTAACGTCAATTTTACACACACAAAAACACAAAAACTGCATGCATGTTGGAAGATTCTAATCAACTAACGATGCCGTCATCATTGCCATTATCAGAAGTCATCTAATTGTCGTTTCATTCTGTTTCTTTCTTCCCCCGATTTTTTTCTCCCCTAAAATGCTTGTACCCGATACAAAACCAAATTTCTTCAGCAGAATTCCGGACCGGAAATTCAATGGATCGACAATCAGCGTCCTCTATTCACCGTAACATTTCGTCTAGATTCAACTGTTCTTACAGCCGATCAGCATTTACACAATCTTTTTGCGCATACAGAGCGCCTGCTCGATTCGCGTATGATTGCCATTCCAGCGGAATCGGAAACTTGCAAGATCCTTAAAGCAGCCCATGCTGTTCATATAACGTCGTTAATAACGTTCTTGCCAACGATATTCGATCTGCTGTTTACCCTTTTGGTGCATACAAGTAGCGAGGAAATCGGGCTTAATGCCATTCGGCTCCTCATCAATTTGATTCACATGATCATCGACGAAGCTGGACGAAAGGAGCTATTACAAGCATATGTGAAGTATGTTTTCTACTCACCTGGATTCGGCGGTGCTGAGAAAGTTCGCAATGGATGTGGGGACAAGAAAAATGGAAACGGCACGTTGGGTCAAAGCACAGTCCACGGAGAATTGTGTCGCCATCTACCAACTCTTCTACACCCCAACAACACGGACTTCTTAATCGTCAATAAATTCATGAAATATTCCGGGATTCTATTCGATATCATCATTAAGAGTATGGCCCAACATTTGATCCACACAGGACGAATCAAGATGCATCGAAATGAACGCTTTCCAAAAGAGTTTCCGAGTCGTATTGAATCTCTTGTTCAAGTTTTGACTCCCTACTTAATCTCACGCTACAAAGATCTGCCAGTAGAAACTCAGCATCTGAATAAATCTCTCTCTATATTCATTAAACGATGCCTCACCTTCATGGACCGAGGATTCGTGTTCAAATTGATCCGGTTTTATATGGAACGATTTCAACCGGGCGACCCACGCATACTACAAGAATTCAAATTGAGTTTCCTTCAGGAAGTGTGTCAACATGAGCACTACGTGCCCTTAAATCTCCCATTCTTGCTGAGTCCTAAAAATCGACCACCAGACTTGATTCAACACTTCACGCTGTCCGAAGAGTTTTGCAGACAGCACTTCTTAGCTGGTCTGCTTCTACAAGAAATCAAATGCAGTCTGAACGAAGTAGGACATGTTCGTCGAATGGCTCTCTACATTCTCAAGGAATTCATGGCAAAGCACGATCTGGACGATCGATTCC
This sequence comes from Hermetia illucens, assembly GCF_905115235.1. Classification (NCBI taxonomy): domain Eukaryota; kingdom Metazoa; phylum Arthropoda; class Insecta; order Diptera; family Stratiomyidae; genus Hermetia; species Hermetia illucens. Next base: position 203,242,181 of record NC_051849.1, read on the forward strand.
AAAACAAGGGTCAAATGTCAAGAATTGCTTTGTTATACATTCCTTGGCTTGGCATTGTAATGGAGAATATCAAAAGGATCACAGACAAAGAAAGCGAAGCAAACAAATTCGATTCAGTCTCATTGGTAAACAGAATATCCTCGAGCAGCAGCTATGTCTTCGCAAAGGATAGTCCCTCAAGTACTCTCAACACCACCCAGAACTCATTTGTTCAGAACTCTTCATCAAGCACACCACGATCGAAAAATCGCATAACAATGCACTTTGACCATCCCAGCCCGATCAGGGCTTCCTTATATTTAAAAGATACCAACTACCTAGCAGCCATTGCGGGTCAACCAATCGTCAATGGACACTCCACCACCTCATTAGATTCTCAATGCTCAGGCCTATCGCAAGATACAAACACGATTCAAAACGATAGTGAAGTCCAGCTTCGAAATGGAGGAGGGACGGGCCATGCTCGTTCAATAAGCGTAACTCAACCTGCTAGCGTACCACGCTGTGACAAACTCCTCCCAGGAGAAATCAAAGACATGCTCTTGTGCTTCTTGTTCGTTATCAAACACTTATCACAAGATCAGATGCTTGCATGGTGGCAAAATTGTACGGAAAATGAAATAATCGCGTTCCTATCCATCTTAGATTTGTGCCTTGTGCACTTCAGATACGTTGGGAAGAAAAATATTGTTCTAAGTGATGGAAAAGATGGACGAAGTGGAAGATCCGCCAAAGCTAGCACACTGCCCGCAAGGATGGTGCCACCGACAAATGAGAATGGAACTGCTCATGAAACAGGAACATTGAATTATGGCCAAAATCGAGAGAATCTAGTCGAAGAAACTGTGCGAACGCAACAAGCATTGTACGAATCCAATATGGCAACTGAGGTCGGTATGATCATCCTGGATTGCATGGGCTTCTATTCAATACAATTTCGCGATAAACTTCTCGAGAGTCAAGTTCTTCCCAAACTGGCGCACGTCTACTTACAATATCTACAATTGGGCCAATCGGAAACGCTATCAAAGCACGTATTTGCCGCGCTACGTGCTTTCATCAACAATTTTTCTCCTGCCTTATTCAAAGGCAATGCCGTACTATGTGGCCAGTTAGTGTACGAACTGTTGAAGGGCTGTGATAGTCGGTTGACTATTATACGACATGAATCATGTGCCGTCCTATATTTGCTAATGCGTAGTAATTTTGAATTTTCCGGTCGTAAAGGTCTGACGCGAGTTCACTTGCAAGTTATAATTTCCGTATCGCAAATGATCGGCAACGTTATTGGATTGAACAATGCTCGTTTTCAAGAGTCTCTATCACTAATAAACAGCTATGCAAACAGTGATAAGGCCATGAAGGGTACCGGGTTTCCGGTTGAAGTCAAAGATCTCACCAGGCGCGTTCGCACCGTTCTAATGGCAACTGCTCAAATGCAAGCCCACCACATGGATCCTGAACGATTACTAGAACTCCAACTCTCATTAGCCAACTCCTACGCTTCGACCCCCGAGCTAAGACACACTTGGCTGATTACTATGGCGAGAAATCACGAGCAAAGTGGAAATATCTCGGAAGCAGCATGTTGCAATCTTCACATCGCTGCACTGATGGCGGAATATCTCAAGTTGAAGGGAACCGGCGAACACAAGTGGGGAGCTGAGGCGTTTACTTCGATTTCTAGAAATATTCCCCGAGATGAAAAAGGTCTGAAACTGGATTCCGGAGCGCAGGATAATCAATATTCAGAAGGACTTTTACTCGTTCATCTGAAAGAGTGTGCTAACTATTTAGATCGCGCTGAAAGATATGAATGTTTGGGAGCCTTGTATCGTCTTATCCTTCCAATGCATGAAAAGCAAAGAGATTATACTTCTTTGGCGCAATGCTATGAACATTTAGCTCACGCCTGCAATAAAGTGGTTGAGGTGAATCGGTCTGGGAAGAGAATGTTAGGACGATTCTACCGAGTTGTATTCTACGGCCAAGTAAGACTAATTTATATTCACTTTTAGATCTGTTGCTTTAAAAAAAGTTCTTTCCAGTTGTATTTCGAAGAAGACAGTGGAGTGGAATACGTTTACAAAGAACCAAAATTAACGTCGCTGAGTGAAATCTCAGAGAGATTACATAAACAGTATAAGGATAAGCTCGGAGGGGATGTTGTTAAAATGATAATGGATTCATCACCAGTAAGTTAACAAATTGTGTCGCTAATTCTTAATGAATTCTCTAGATCAATTTGCTCTTTCCAAATTACGAGACAATCCATTAATCACCAGTTAAAAAAAAAATAATCAGTAGTTTATCACCCTCTCTGTCTTCATTAAAAAAATCCCTTTTACAGCCGAACTAAATTCTGACTCCCAAATTCTTATGTCCTTTCCAGGTGAATGTGAATGACTTAGATCCGAAATTAGCTTATATTCAAGTGACACATGTGATACCGTATTTTACGAAAGATGAGCTTTCATTTAGGCAGAATGAATTCGAGCAAAACCATGACATCGACACATTTGTCTATCAAACGCCATTTACGAAGAACGGTGCAGCGCGAGGCAATGTTGAAGATCAATGGAAAAGGAAGACCATCATAACAAGTAAGTACCTGTTTTGATTGATTGTTTCGACCCTGTGAGTAGGAGCTTAAAAATACACTCAAAGTCTACTCTGATTGTCGTTAGAGCCGATTAAAAGGGATAGAAATTTGTAGGCTAGCGACTTGTACATTTTGAAGTATTATTGCTATCGAAACTTCAACAACGACTCCAGAAGGGTCTGATCTCACGATATCGGATGTGGACTATAATTGGTTTCTGGAATGTGCGCACGCTCCTCGACAACGGAGTCCCAAAAATGCTCGGTTTCTCCAAGTCAAACGAAAATTCCAACCATATAAGCTGGAAATTTTGGACCTAAGCGAAATATGATAGTGGGACTGTGAAGAGTACCTTCCCCCCTTGCGACAATGTGCTTCTGTACTTTGTAAAGCCGAATCGTAGCAGACGCGAATCCGGTATCGGGTTGTTTCTAACTGCTCCCGTTAGGTGTGCTCTCTTGAACTGCGAGCCGGTTGCTGATAGACTTCTTGCTGCACGATTCCGGTCTAGGTGAAGGAGTATCGCATTGTGCAATGCTATTCACCAACGGAGAGTTTCGATGTTGTGGAGAAGGATGCTTTCCAGGAGGAGAGTCTTCCTAAAGGTGAAATTGTGATCGTGATGAATGCCGAGGTGAGCTCTGACAGCACCTTATTCGAAAATGTGATAAGCAAGCACGATAATGGTGGAGGTTTGTCGAATTCTGCAATTTCCACCGCTTTACACAGAGTCTGCCAGTTTGGTTTCAACCGACCGGCACCGTATGAGCGATCAAATTGACCACTTTGTGATTAGCAGTAGATGTTCAATTATGTTCGCTTGTGTGTTTCGTCCGCCACTTCTCGCAGGGTGGGGGAGCTACAACCCCTCAATTTTAACATAGACCGCTTATACGGCCTAGTATCACTCGACAGTGGGAGAGCTACCTTGCTGATCGAGCGGCAGATCTACTGAGAAACCCGTCTGAAAATATCGTTGAGGATTGGGCCGCCATCAAAAATAATCTTTTCCCTGGTGCTACATAGGTCGTCGGCCACGTCCCAAATTGGCGGATCTGGCTCGCGTGGAAGCGAATCGATGAACAGAGGAGATTGAAGGTTTTATTGACAAATGGGAGTGATGGCAGAGGTGACGCGCTGCGAAATCCCAAGAAACTCAGCATAGTGCGCGCTGTGATAAAAATGAATTTTTTAACGCGCTGGTCAAGAAAACGGAATATGCTACAGGACGCAATGATCTCGGAAGCGTATATCTCATTACGAAAGAATTTGCATGTGGTTGCAAACTTTGCGAGGGTCCTATGGAGGACGTTAACTGTTCCTCCAAGCAGAAGAGAAATCATCTCGACTATTAATGCACTGTGTCCGGATAGCTGAGTTGTCGTGGGATACCAGTCGACTCAGCTATGAATGAGTACCTGAGTCAAATCAGGGTTATAAGCTCGGGCGAGCGCTATGCTGACCACATTGCCTCCTATAAGTTACTGTAATCTACTTCAAGGCCGTGATCCAATTGGATTATTGAGCCAACGATTCTTATTATTATTATCAATGCACTGAAGCAAAGTAAAGACGCTCAATTTCATGGTCTCCCCGCAGAGTTATTTATTGCTGCACCTGCAGTTACTTATACTGAAAGAGAGAGTGTGGAATCAGGGGTGATTGTTAAGATCCCAAAGAAGGACATCCGTTTTGAGTGTGAAAACTGGGGGAGTATCTGTGTACTCCCTGCCGTAGCAAAGATATGTTATTAGCGAAAATAATCCTGGAACGTATGAAAGAACATCTCGATAGCTTGACGTCGACAGAGAGCAGGCTGTTTTCGGCTCCTGCATTGATCACATCGACATCCTACGGATCATTTTGGAGCAGTACCCGGAGTCGCGATGTCCAGAATGAATCTGTGCTTTTCACGCTCGATGATCTTATAGGGGCCCTCGTATGGTGGCTGCAGCGGCATCCGGAGCACATCAGTCCTCACTAGAACGTAGGCACAAACTTCGAATCCCGATCGCCGGCTGCATGTGACGAGATAGCGGAGGTGGCTTTAATCAGTCTCTTCAAGGTCGCCTTTCTTGTCGAGGACCAGGTCGGCAGGGAGTCGAAGGTTCTCCCCATACAGCAGCTCAGCAGGGCTGGAAGCTAACTCTTCGCGGACGGATGTACGGAGGCCAAACAGAACGAAAGGCAAGACCTGCGTCCGATGCCAACGCTCTAGCATCTCATTGGACTGCGGGTGGTATGCAGTTGTCCGCTGATATTTGAATCCCAGGAGCTTTCCGAGTTCCGAGATTCAAATTGCTTTCGCTGGTCTGTGCTGATTATGGCGGGAACACCAAAGCGCGGAATCCGCCTTCAAAGGAGAGTTTCAGCATATGATTGCGCTATTATGTCTTTCAGAGGTATTGCCTCAGGCCACCGCGTAGATCGATCAATGATCGTGAAACAATAATTGTAGCTGTGCGAGTCCCGCAAAGGGCTTATAATATCAGTGTGGAAGCGCTTTGTCGACTTAGGGAACAGCCACACATCCTTTCTGGCATGTCTAGTGACTTCACATCTTTGGTATGCGATGCACCTTCTGGCCCAAGAATTCGCGTCCTTGTTCATGGACGGCCAGAAATACTTGGTGGAGACTAGTCATTTCGCTGTCCAAAGCGGCCGGAATATACGGCCTAGGTCCCTTATCAGAGATCTCGCGGTAGATAGAGAAATGTGGGACGAAGATAGGAAAGTCTTACGTGAAGTGGCTGATGTAGGTCAAGTGCCGAAGTTGGCGGGAGGACGCTTTGTTGGGCTTTTGTCTTAAGATTAAAGGTAGAGGCCATGAACAAGGTCAATGGCCTACCTTCTAGGGGATATCGAAAGTGCTTGATATTCAGATACGCCGTGATTCCGTCGAGCGGGATTCAAGTTTTTTGAGAGAGCACCCAATCGTTGCCAGCTTTGGTTCACCCTTTGGTGAAGAGAAGTGCTTGTATCTGAGGCATCGACGAATACGGCTAGAGGCGCATTTTGTTGTGAGTGAAGCAATATCTCTGAAGGAAATTACGGCGCAATCTTGTGCCGAAGCCCTCTGTCGAGAGTTGATCCCATGCTTTGGTGTCCCTGCAGTGATTATCACTGACCAGGGGATGCAATTTGAATCCTCTTTTTTCGGAGTTAGGCAAACTCCTGGGATTCAAACGGCAGCGGACTACTGCACACCATCCAAAATCCAATGGGATGCTATAGCGTTGGCACCGGACGGTGAAATCCCCATTATGGCCCGCAACGATCCGTCCTGGGCTCAAGTCTTGCCTCTCGTCCTACTTGGTCTCCGAACAGCCCGCCGAGAGGAATTTGCGGCCAGTCCGGCGGGGTTGGTATACGGAGAGAATCCAAGGCTCCCAAGTGACCGGGTCTCACAGACTCTGGGTTGCTGTGTCTGCTGAGAGACAACCGGGTTCCTCGTTGTATTATCTACCCAGTTCGAGGCTCCTGTTGTGCCTTCGTAACTTGGGTTTTCCGTGTAGGGTTGTCAGCCCTACCCAACCCCCAACCTGGATGACCAGTTGGTACAATTTGTCCGGTTTTTAGGCTCGGAAGACTTGTCTCCATCCTTCTCCGTCTGCAACTTTTCGTTAAGAAAGAGCTCCCAGCGGTCACCACGTAGAGGGGGGTTTGGGGGTAGTAGAGCTGTTGGTGTTGGTTCAGCAGGCGTTTCCCAAGTTTTATGCTCCACCGTGGGTATCAATCCACGTTTCGCCTTGGGGCCTATACTACCCTTTGACCACTACGGTTATAATGTTGTAACCGATAAAATGTACGTTGTGCCTGCTTTTTACTCGTGTCTCTGAAGTGCAGCAGAAGTTCGCTTTCAGAGAATCTACGAACTCTTGTGCGGTGTTACGTTGGGCGTGTGAGACCAAAAACGCGGAGTTAAATGTCACAATTTTTAACTCCATAGACTCATTAAAAGTTGGATAGCGGCGAACTGTCGCTGTTCATTGGTTTGGGCCGAAGCGAGCGTTTCGACCAAGTTTCTCAAGGCCAACTTGTAGCCGTGAGGAACTTGAGGGGCTGCAGTTCTAGGAATAGTACTTCTAGCTGCTTGAGTAAGAGATACGTTTTGTGAAGTTTGGGGGCTGCAGCTCTAGGAGGAGTATTCCTGGCTGCTTGAGCGTAAGATACGCCTGGTTGGGCCAAGCTTTGCCCCAGCATTTTTGTCTGCCCTGCCAGCTTCCCTTCTGGCAACCATGCCCTTGTATGCCGGGCATCCACGGTAGTTGGCGGGATGTCCGGTCTGGCCACAATTGCGGCAAGTTGGTGTTTCTGCCGTGGGACTTGAGCATTCCCCTCGCGCATGAGTTTTAGTGCACCTCAAGCACCTGTGCACGATGAAGTAATTGAGGGCACTGTGCCCCAAGTTTTGGCAGTTGTAGCACTACACTTCTTGAATAGACTTGACTTTCTCAAGCGAAATTTTTTGGTGGAGTATATACATCATCTTAAATGCTTCATTGAGCTCTTGAGAGGGCTCGAAGCTAGCCATGAACAGCCCCGATTGCGACTACAACGGAAGCGTCGGGTTCTCGCTATGGAGAAGCTTGGCGGCTCGCGTGACCAGATTCGATACGCTTTTCACCTTCAAGTGCGGATACTCTTCATTGAGTTCTCGCATTATTCCGGCTGGGTCTGTCTCCCTGTGGAGACGACGGATTACTAAGGACTGAGTCCCTAAAACTGGTGGGGTACTAGTTGTGGCATGTAGCCCCTTTTCTTTTGATGGGGTTGAAGATCTCCGTATGATCTTCAACGCTTTGTGCGAAAATGAGGGTCCTATCGGCCCACGTATTCTTTAGGGTTACTTTCAACCCTTTCTCTTTGAGAATTCCCAAGAATTGAGATACATTGATTTTGTAGGCGGAATTTTAGCCTTTTTTGGGCGGGTAGTTGGGAGGGAGGGGGCCTGAGGGTTTGCCGGAGGGGGATTAACTCTACTAACACCAACCTTATCTTTAGTTTTCTTCTTTCTCCCCTGGACGAAATGAAATTCGTCTTCTTCTTCTTCGATGATCACTTCGAGGCACATCTCTCCTTCATCTTGGTAATGTTGGGCTTGTTATTGCTTTTGTTCCTTTTGTTGTTCTCGTTGTCGTTGTTGATCATGTTGTTGTTCCCGTTGATGTTGTTGTTATTGACGTTGCCGTTGCTGCTGCTCCGACGTTGCAATCGGCATTCTCCCTTCGAGAGATGCCAAGCGCTTCTCCGGCTGCTTCATTATGCTCTGCTGGCAGTCCAGTTGTTGGACCACGGCGGCCTTCTCCTGCTTTAATTCCTCGATCTTTTCGGGGAGGGTCGCATTTACTACTTGGAGTTCTGAAGAGCTTCCTTCCTCTTCAGATGAACTCCTCCGAGACTATCATTTTGCATCTCTTGGCGGACATCCTGTCCTCAAGCCCGTACTTTTATAAAATTATCTTGTTGGGCGTGTATTGGCACCACTGTCCAGAAGAGATACTTCTTTGTGGAGTTGCTTGGCCGTACTCGATAAGCTTCAGCTCGTGGTGTCTGTTCGCTTCGAGAACTCGGAGAGAACTGCACGCTTCGAACATATCCGGTCTACATTTCAAGTTTGAGGGCCTTATTTGGTATGTAGTCCAGACAGGGGGCTTTGCTGTCGCCTATTCAACTGCAGATCTCCAGCAGCTCGTCCCTGGTGACTGGTCGAATCAGTGTCACATTCAGGAGGCGCTCGAAAGTGTCAATTCCCTTCTCTTATTGGGGAAATAACCACTGGATTATTTTTAACAAGAGCATAGGACACATGATTTGCGAAAATGAATGGCCTCTAAATCGTCCTCTCAAGATTTTATAGGCGCTACCCCACGAATTTATGTCCGCTTCTGAACAGAGCTCCTTAAAACTTTCCCTCTTACTGCGCTGAATGACGAGCTTGAGGTCTCTCTAGAGGCATGCACCTTTTGCACTTGATAGATCCTTCCTATTGCCCTCTGACCCGTTCTTCGGGCCTGGTGACAAATCGATCAAAGGCTGGCAAGTTCACCTAGTGGAGAATGAGCATTTTCTAGGCATCGACGTGTCACCTGCTTTAGAGATGCTTTACGAAGCATGGAGAACTCTATCCGTGGAGATGCCTGCTTTTCTAGGCAGGTCTAACCACACTTTCATGGATATTTTTTCATCCATCGCTTTTGCAGACCATCCTGGTGTTCTTTTGGCTTTCGGCTTCCGGGATGCGGATCTATTGCCCGGTGACTCCGTCCTTATTTCAAAGGTGATTGTCTGGGGGTCGCTATACGTGCAGTCCTTGCTAACTCGCAGGAAAGGGCTGACAAAAAACAGATCTACATTTGAACCAGATCCCCCTTTCCGATAAGTGTTTAACGGCCGCCGGTTCCATCACATACATTCCTAGGCATCGGGGCAGGTTTATTAGACCCTAATTCACTCTTTCCCCTCGATTATTTGTTTCATTGTTGGTGTCCAAAACAAGTCACACAATGTCAGGTAGGAGCGATGAAGACGACAGTTAATTACTGCAATGATTAATCCACGAATCCACGAAATAAAAAAACTATTCCAGTCTCCATAAATATCTATCCATTATTACTTAACAAATTAATCTCTATTTGGAGGACAATGAGCCACTGCGGTCTGAGCCTCTCCCTTGCCCCATATTTACAAGTTATTGAAAACGTTTATAAATCTTCAACTAATTTTATTTTCTTCCCAAAACAGCACAATACTCATTCCCCTACGTCCTGAAACGTATCCCAGTTAAAGGTCATCAAATCATCGAACTTAGTCCAATTGAAGTTGCGATCGATGAAATGCAAACCAAAGTTTCCGAATTGGAGGAAGTCATTTTACCACCGGCTGATGTTAAGAAGCTGCAACTACGGCTCCAAGGTAGCGTTGCAGCGACAGTTAACGCTGGACCCCTGGCTTACGCCACAGCGTTTCTGGATCCAAAAGTGGTTGGCAAATATGAGATCGACCGAGTCGAGGATCTGAAGGATATGTTCAGGTAATTACACCAAAAAGTTTAGCAGTGGATTTAGCTTCAATTGACTAATTCCTTGCAGAGATTTCATAGGTGTTTGTAACACGGCTCTACAATTGAACGCCCGCATGATATCATCCGATCAGAAGGAATACCATTCAGCATTGAAGGAAAACTACAAGAAACTGTGCACAGCACTAAGTGATCTGCTCGACGAACCCTTCACGCCTATCGAAGATGGTATGGCCACTCAGCGCAATAGTATGGCTTTATTTAGTGCAATTAGTGGAACGCCACATAACGGAAGTAGCGCTTAGATGAAATTCTAAAAGAATAAGTAGATAGAATCGTAATTTAGGGACTTTTTCTGCAATTTGGATCAGAATCAGTTTTGATGTCGCCGCCCATACATAACAATGACAAATAAATGCTACAATACTTGATATACACAAATAGTTAATACATAGCTTGACAATAGTCCTTCTTTTCCAGAGCAGTCGTGATAGTTTGAAAACATCGAGATGCATTTCAAATGCTCATCGTTATCAAAAATTCGGCTTTAACCCTTTCAGTTGCAGCGATTCTGATTCAAACTGAAAAAGCGTCATAAACTAAAACTAGAACAAACTCGTAGACGACAGATTCATGGAATCTCAAAATTAAAACGAATCACGCACATAATCTCGAATATTTCGAATATTCTTTCGACCAGCTGAAAACGGGCATTTTACACAACTCGAAGCAAGATTCGAATATACTCGTACATATTTACAAACACAAATTTTCCTCCTTTTTTGTACAAAGCAATGTTTTATTGTAATTACTATCCCGTTATTTTGATCTGTGTATTTTAATGTTTAAGTGTTAATTATGGTTTTTAGTCTAAGCTGAAGTATATTTGTTGTTTTCACCGAAATTCATGAATTTCGATGGCTCTTTACCCAGTTTTGGTGGAAAAATTCAAAATTTACAAGAAAATTTGTATGAAATTTTCGCTTTCCTGTTGCTTTTTATAATTTTATCCTTTTAATTTCTGGAGATGCATCGAAATTATTTCTGATCTTTCTATATCCTGTCGCCGATACAAAAACCAAAATATGAAATGAATGTATATGAATTATGCTAGAACAATTAATATCGTGAATATAGATGCAATGATTTTAGATTAAATGAAATGGAACTAAGTAAAATTATCATTAATGGCCGAACGTAAGCAAAATATTAAACCATTCGAGAGGGACCAAGCCCTCTCACTTAGCTCTTTTTATACTACAATCGAGTTATATTTTTCAATGTTTAAGTAAATGTGTAATCATTGTGAATGTAAAAGTGTGATTTTAAGATAAACTGGCTATTTTCCTTTGCATTATTTATTGGAAAACCTTCCGGGGATAATCGATATTTCATTTCATTCGGACAGTAAATTTTCAAGGTATACATTTCCCCTCGTGATTTTGGATTATATTCATATGCATGATTTTTAATTTCAATAAATGTTATATGAAGAAATAAACCGGGCATTCCATAACAAAATCAATCAAATTGTTTTATTTCCCAGTTATCACAGATAACCGGATTTTACCTAATACTAGCACTAAGTGCCAAGCATTTAGGCTCGGACGATCCTACCTACTTAATAACTAAGGGGGCGCTGAGTACTTCCCGCAACATCGAGCACGTATGCAGAATGGTGCACTTCTGCATGGTTTGAACCAGACTGTGCGAAAGTCCCAAGACATCAAGGCAAGCCGTGAGGGATTTAGGTGCAATATCTGTAGCTGACAATATTATGGGAACTACAACCACCCGCTCGAGACGTCAAATTTCTTTGATTTCCCGAGCCAATGCCTCATAGTTCACCTTCTCCACGTATTTCCGTTCAATGTTGCTATTACGGAGGATAGCAACATCAATTATATACGCGGAGCGACCCGTCTTGTCAACTAACAGTACAGCCAGAAATGAGATGGTCCAACGTCACTACACTGGTCGTTCTCCACCCGTTCTTTCATGATGAGCTTTTTATAAGTTCGGGTGGCGACCACGCCGTCCTGAATGGCACACATGAACCCCTCCGTCTCAGCAGAGGGCTCCCCAGCACACAGCCATCTGTTCGACAAATGCAAATCGACAAATGGCTGCCAAAGACAATTTACCGTGCATTGCCTTCGACCTCCATTCATCGATTCGCTCTTGGTCCGACTTCACCCCACTCAGAGGATTGAAAGATCGATCCTTCAAGTTAAGTCGAGTCAGCCCACAGTCTGTCTTACAGACAGCCGTATGTAAGGGATTCGCCAGCTCTTAGCTGTAAAAATAAGCGCGCAGCGAGTCGACTTGGCGATGATGTTGTGCCGCCACGTCAACCACGAGGCAGGTTCATCCGCTAAACGGTAGACTTTGGATGATGCATTCGGAATTTGGACATAGTTTTATGTATCTGCCGCTGGACGTTTTTCAGATCAGTTTTCGTCCCCGGCAATATTCCGAATGCATAAGCCAGTGAAGGGATAGTGAATACATTCAACGCGCTTATTTTATTCTTCCCCGAGAGATGCGATTTCAGCACCAGCTTTACACGTCGCAAGAATTCAGACAGCAGAACATCCTTCTGATCACCAACTCGAGCATGGGTTCCTTGCAGAATTCTTAGGTATTTGTAGAAGACTGTCTCGGTAATAGCTTCGACGTGGAGGTCACCAATGCTATGTCCGGTATGTGGCTCGTGATGACCTTTGCGGATGGTTTGGATTCGACCCTTATCTAATCCAAACTCCATCCGAATATCACTACTGAACATGTCTATTATTCACAACAGACTTCTAAGATGGTCGGCAGTACTAGCATACAACTTGATGTCATCTAAGTACATCAAGTGTGTCAGTTCGCACTTAGCACGTAGGCCGTACTTTATTGCAAAACCATGCCCTCTAGCATCATTTAGTAGCCATGAAAAGGGGTTCAGTGCCATACAAAACCAAAGGCGACTCAACGAATCCCCCTGGAAGATGCCCCTCCGTATACGGATGAGCTCTGAGGTATTAGCACCCTCAGATGTGCGCACTGATAAGGTGATATGCCACCCTTCCATGACTGTCGCCAACAACTTTATTAGTTTCGGATCAATGCGATACAGATGTAGGATATCGATTAGCCAGGTATGCGGAACGCTATCAAAAACCTTGGCATAATCGATATAGCAACTAAAGAGGTTTCTTTGGGATCTAGTTGTTTGTCCTACAACTACCGAGTCGATAATAAGTTGCTCTTTGACCCAACTCGGCATCCCTTTTGCTCTTCGGACACAATGTTGTTGGCCTCGAGGTGCGCATTGGCCTTTCCACTAATAATGGACGTGATGAATTTGTAGAGGGTTGGTAAGCAAGCGATCGATTGTGTCTGCGGGGTCCTGCACCGTGTCCTTAGGGATAAGGTAGGTAATCCCCGCAGTGAGGAAGGGTGGAAATTCCTCCGCCGACTAATGACCTGATTTATGCTGCGCGCCAACCAACTGTGTACGTTGGTAAATTTCTTATACCAGAAATTGTGCACCCGATTCAGACTTGAGCCCCTCCAGTTCTTCGAGCTGTTTATGGCCCGTTGAACTTCCTCTTCGGTAACATCCGCAAAATTCATGCCAGGCGTATTGGCATGGCGGGTGCCTTCGGTAGTGATCTACTAAGCATGCTGGGCGGGTAACCCCCAAAGTCCACCCCTATACTCTTTCGCTTCTGTCACCGAAAACTGTACTGTCTAGACGCTCCCTTCGGATTCGTTGAGAGATCTGAAAAAGTTCCACTGGTTCCTCGCGTATGTTGTATTCTGGACACGTCTGGCATGACTTTCGCCATACCGTCATAACCGACTGCATATGACAGAAAGTTTCTGCTTTTGGGTGTCTAGAATTTCAACAACGGGTGTCTCACTGGGGATGGCGTAGTTCCGGTAAACCCTCTGCCCTTTATTCCTCACCCGTCTGCTGGCATTGCCAGTGCTGGTCTGAATCAGTCTAGCAATGTCCTGCCTTAGTGAGTCCCGTTATTATATTATTATGAATCGATACGTTTCCACATGGTCGTTGCAAAAGACCTCCAGGCTACCTTGGTTAACGACCTATGGAATGGCGCAGGGTGTTGGTACTGTGCTTATTTTCCCTACGACGAGGACGAAGTTTCCAGTGAACCATTCATAAGAGCTATCTAATGTGCCATGGGGATATGCCAGGATATGGTGTTAGCACACATCATATCTGCTGAGGAAGTTCCAACCTCTGCATAATGGGATGCGGATTATTAGAATATCAGGTACGGACCCAACAGAAGATCTTCAGCTTGGATAGAGGCGAGAGGCCATTGACATCACGACGGCCCTTATTGGAGAGCGGTAAGTATTGAATGATATCATGTTCCTAGAATACAGACGCATTGATTTTGAAATGTGCATGTATCCATCCCCAAACGCTCCATTTTAAAATCCGCGGAAGGCAGATTGGGCGACGTACAAAGTAGAATTTAGCGCTCGAGTTACGGCCCTTGGGAGGCGTATAAAATTCATTGCCGAAATTGCAAAAAAAAGAAACTCACAATAAATATGAGAGAAGATTTCGAAGAAAATGTATCCACTCAATATACTAAAGAAGGTTAAAACAGAATGGTCGATGTAGAATTTGGCAAAACAGTGGAGAATGACAAAGGCACTTCTTAAGCTCTGAAATCTAATTTTAGCTATTGGATGGGGGCAAAGAAGTTCAGAAAGCATAAGATCAACTAAACGATCAACCTGGAGGCGCTTATTCAAAAAGAGTAACTCGGTTCAGGCAACCTCGCATTTGAAGCAAATTCTTATTAAACGTTTTTTAATTTAGGCAATATTAGAAAAAATGAAGAAATGACAAATTATCTGCTCGAAGTACAAGTACAAAATATCGCTTGAGCGAGTAAAATTGGCATTTAACTCGTTCCTCAGATACAACTCGAAATCGGAGGAAAATACGACCGCAGGTTATCAATATCTCGAAACGAGGTGAAGGGTGATATGCTGACATTCTCAGGATAGTAAAAAGAGACCCGGAATTCACCAATTAGGAAGACATGCTGACCACATTGCCTCCTACAGTGTACTGTAGTATACCGTTACGGTCTTGAATGAAGTGCTCTAACACACTTCAAACCCCTCATCCAATATGGATTGTTGCGCCAACGATTATTATCATTAACTCTACCCGCATTAAACAGTCCCAGAAAGGAGACCTTATGTAAAACTCAAGAAATCTAACCGCGGACAAATTTTTGAGCCAAATTGAGAAGTCCGTAGGACATGGAGCTGATATAAAGACCAGCAGACAGGTGATCAATATAGGCTGCAAGGATATAGATGAGATAATCACGAAGCAAAAGGTTTGCGAGGCCTTGGAAAAGCAGTTCAACCTTATTGGACTACAAGAGCCAGTGGCAAAAACGCTAGGGAAAGCCTACAGTGGAGCACATACCTCCAGCACCAGCTTACCAGTGGAGGCAGCATTCGAACTGTTTACAGCAAGGAGAGTAAGAATAAGATAGGTTGTATCGCCTTGGCCGCTTTGGCATAAGTCAGATCCCAACATTATGGATCAGCGCGGCTATGAGGTTGAGCAAGGCAGGAGATGGGGAGCGGACGTCCACATAAACAAAAGCTGTGGAACTTTGTGGGCCATTCTCACACTGCAGACAGCAAGTGCCCGGAATGCAGCAGAGCCCTCGAGGCAAATCACAGATGAGATTCTTCTTCTTTTTCTTCAGCCTTTGTCCCGTTCACAAGCGGGGTCGGCTCGTCATGATCGGTTCCGCCATTTAGCACTATCAAATGCCTGTCCTGGATGTAATCTCGAGGCTTTTAAATCCCCATCTAGTGTAGGAAACCACCGTTGTTTCGCCTGCCTTTTGGTTGTTTACCATTGACTTCGATGTTCAGACGAATCTTGGCAAGTGAATTATCGTTAGGGCGAATTACGTGACCATTCCACCGAAGACGTCTCTCTCGCAATTTTTCCACGATCGGTGCAGCCCCATATCGATCGCGGATATCCTCATTTCGGATGTGATCAAAACGTGTGACGCCACTAGTCCAACGTAACATCTTCGCCTCCATTACCGCAAGACGCCGTT
This sequence comes from Hermetia illucens, assembly GCF_905115235.1. Taxonomy (NCBI): domain Eukaryota; kingdom Metazoa; phylum Arthropoda; class Insecta; order Diptera; family Stratiomyidae; genus Hermetia; species Hermetia illucens. The sequence continues at coordinate 203,257,935 of NC_051849.1, forward strand.
CATTGCCTTTTATAGTCGGCCAACCCTCAGAACCATAGAGAGCGACAGGATGGATGATATGGCGGTAAATTTGAGATTTGAGACGGTTGTTGATACGTCGACCACAAAGAACACCAGTTGTGGAACGCCACTTCATCCAGGTTGTGTTATTACGTGAAGCAATTTCATAGCGCAGTTCTCCATTGGTTGATAGCGTTGCCCCGAGGTATTTAAATCGCTCAGTTCTGGGCAGGTTACCGCCGCTGGCAGTGATTGTCCCTGTTTCATGGGGACCGGTCGTCAAAAATTCAGTTTCGTTTAGATTCAATCTAAGACCATATTGCATGAGGCGATCATTCCATTTTTGGACAAGTTGCTCGAGTTTATTTTTGCTATTAAATGCTAGGAAAACATCATCTGCTTCAAGTAAGTATCAATATCCGAAATCGCCTCTAGATATTTTGAGCTTTTTCTTTGTAAAGTTTAGTAATAAGTCGTGGACGTACTTTGCTTGCCCCTTGCAGGAAAGTACCTCCACGCACACATTAGTTGTCGGTGGTGAAGTCTCCAATTTAAAGGCATTTTAATTGTGATTTCTATGTAATTACACTTCTGTCTTATTGGGAATAAATCTTACCTATTATTAAAAGATTTTCTGCAATGGCATTACGAACAAAGGTAATCATTTAACTTAAATAGGGATTGGAGTGGATAGTGTCCTTCCCGGGTTATAGGAACCATAATCCCATAATCCCTCTCCTTGTTTTTCCCACAGGGATTCCAAAAAGCCTTTCCAGTGTCCGGGTGCACGGACGGTGTACAGTCATCCCCCTTCCAGTTGCCCCAAGAGGAGCTAAAGGCGGTCCCCCCGAGTAGTAGACCAGCTCCGACAGGGGCCCGTTTCAAGTTCGGCCTCCATTAAGGGAGGTATATGCAACGGTTCCGCGACGACCAAAAAGAGGACGGAAGGTCACGAGGAGGCGGCAGGCACTCTTCCTGGGTCAATAATACGAAAGTAGCGAGGAGACCCGGTGGCAGGGGGAAATCCACTTGCGTCAACTTAAGGAACGGCAGAGGGTCGAGAAATTGGAGTACCGGCAACGAGAAAAGGAAGAAGAAACTCAAGAAATCCAAAGAAGTAACCGCGAACCAATTTTTAGCGAAATTGGGAAGTCCTTAGGACTGGAAGCTGATATAAACACCAGCAGGCTAGAGATCATCATAGACTGCAAGGATATAGATGAGATCACCACGAAATAGGATGTCCGTGAAGCCTTGGGACTATTGGACTACAAGAACCAGCGGTAAAAACGTTAGGGAAAGCCTACAATAGAATACAAACCTCCAGCACCAGCTTATCAGTGGAGGAAGAATTCGAACTGTTAACAGTAAGGAGAGTAAGCATAGGTTACGTTGTATCACCTTAGAGAGCAGGTGGCACAAAAGCGGCGCTTTTAGATGCTTTGGCATAAGCCAGATCCCGACAAGATGGAGCAGTACGGACATCAGGTCGAGCAATACAGGAGATGGGAAGCACACTGCACACAGCAGCAAGTGCCCGGAAGTAGAGCCCTCAACACAAATCACAGATAAGATTGATACAAGGCAATTCTAACCAGTGCCAGGCGGTGCAGGACTTACTCTTGTAAACTATCCACAGGAAAGATAGGTGCCATAATAAGTGAGTCATGTATAAATCACAGTTGTGTGCAAATTCAGAGGAAGGGGCCTGGGGTCTATAGCGAACATAACATACGTAAGCTCCATTTTTGCCAAAAAAGTTGTTTGACAAGTCAGTGAGGGCTACACTCGCAGTAACCACCAGTTAACGTGCACGGAAAATAAGGCGAATCGAGCTCGAAAAAGGATGCGGGGTGGGTTCCCCGGGTAAATGGCGAAAACGAAGGGGATACATTTTCCGCGGTGATCAAGCCGTACATATCCCTAGATGCCAAAGAAAGTCACCCAAACCACCTAATGGGCGACGAAAGCATGCGATGCTAATATGCCCAGAAGACGATTATTTCCCAGTAGGCAACTCAACTACTGGTAGAACAACAAGGGAGCAACTTTCCTAGTCGCATGTTTCTGGGCAAGACAGCTTTAGCTTTATAGCTTTTAGCTTAGATATAAGCTCGGTAACGACGCTCGAAGGAGACATATAAACAGCTAGGGGGCCGCTTAAAAGAGGTCATTCGGATAAGCCTTAGCAAAAGGTAGTATAGGTTCCTGGACGAAACGTGGATTGGTAGGCACGATGGAGCATAAAACCTGGGAAACACCTGCTGAACCAACACCAACAGCTCTACTACCAAACCCTATCTCCACCTCCACGTAGTGACCGCTGGGAGTTCTTTCTTAACGAAAAGCTGCAGACGAAGACTACAGGATGGCTCTGGCCGATATAGCGGTATCGCTGCTCCTTTCCTGGCCAGTTCGCTGCCCCAGCGAATACCCCTCTGCGTACGGGATTTGTCAGTAGACTAATAATTGACCTTATTATTGCAGTGCATATCCAGTGCAGCACTTTCGGGGTGCATCTCCATTTTTCCCTGCTATGAAAATGCAAGTCATCGAACCCCTATGGCTTTCCAACATATGTTTAATATTTGACCTCTTATTCGTTTTACATCCATGCCATGTAATCTTATACAAAGGTATTATATTGGCTTTAACTGGATTTATGCACGGTCCCGCCTTTCTGCAGCAGTTACTAATGATTCACAGTCCCGTTTGAATTCTGTCACATGGGCATTCTCATATTTGCCTCTACAGATTAAAACACCACTCTTCGAAAAGGTCCTAAGATGATATCTAGGCCTCTCTGGAGTAGTACTTCCATCTACTCCGGGTGTTTTCAGTGGTTTAAAGGTTCCCACTACCCATCTTACTCTAACTTCCCAGCATACCTCCTCTGCTGGTCTCCAATTCACCTTCTCCTCTTTCTGTCTATTGCTGGGGTTTCAGACAGAATACTATTATCTTCCGCCGTGGAGTAGGACCCCGGGAAATGCGTTGTGAGAAGCAAGTGTATCTTGTCCTCCTCATTCTTGGTAAATGACCCATCTTCCTTCTTCAGACAGACAGAAGGTATTGCCTTGTCTTATATAGTCTGGATGCTTCTGTGGTTTGTTCTATTCCTTCACAGAATTCTCTGAAGCTTTTTCGTTTCCCTGCCCTGATGGCGTTGTTATACACCGTCAGTACCTACTTGTACTTCTCCTAGTCCCCGGTTTGTTTCGTCCGGTTGAAGAGTTTTGGCACCTCTATTTTCATTCTGGCAAGGTTCCTGCTCCATCAGGATATGTGCTTTAATGACTTGATTGTCTTAGCCGGGGGCCACATGTAGGACATTGCAGAGATTTTCCAGCCGCACTACCATCTACCTTATCATTTCTTCATGCAACCCAAAAGCTTTTATGGTTCTCAGTCCACTACAAAGGGCTCCAGTAGTTGGTGACTGTTAGCGGTGTATATCTGCCCTTCTAAAGAGGAGTTCCAAAGATGTGATCGCCGACGGGTGCTAATTAATTTCTGGGATTGTGGTCTCCCCTCTGATACTTTTTAAACTTCATCTTTGATGAAGACAGTGCCATTTTTCTTTCTGCCTCTAGGCCTGATTCAAGTGGAGATACCCTTTATTGGGAAAGCCAGAGTGTGGGATTAGGACTACTTACCTACTAAAGGGGCATGAATTGAAACATATTTTTTTATATTATATTCATTTATTAACATACAAATTTAGAACTAAACAAGATCAAATAAAAAATTGTTTTTGTTTTGTTTTTATTGTAACTCTTTAGACACAAAATTGTCAGTGTAGTGTGTAATAAGATTCACAGATTCTCCAAAGGTTTTATTTCAGAAAAGGGGTTTCTATTGCGCTAGCACCATACTCTGAATTCTCCTATTTATTAGTTAACTGTGGCCCGACAAATTTCAGAAAGGATCTCGCGAAACGAACGTCTGGAAAATCCAAAGTAGATAAAAAGATAGCTCAACCATTTGCTTAAGTTAGAGTTAGTTTTCTTCCTTATACCCAAAGTGATCTGGAGTCTACATATAAACATTTTGGGGCGGGGACATATTGCAATTCTGTGACTATTACTGAGTTCATTGCTGTTTATAGGCTATTAATTTATATATAATATAAATTAAGTATTTTAGTAATTTTTGATTATCCTTATTGCATTGTACTTAAGCTTTCATCGCTTATAGGCGAATTCCGGGATTACGTGAGCGGACAAAGTTCAAGAGTTCATCAGAGTCCTCGCAAACGAATGGTTTCAAGTGATGACAGGCGACATCGTGCCATTTAAGACCATCATTGTAGAAATTGTTCAAGATGGACAAGCATGACTCGTCATTGCCTTGGGCAGCTTCACGGTTATCAGGTTGAGCTTGTCCGTATCCTCCGGTGTATGACCAATCTCCGGTGTTGCGTTGACTGGTTGGTCCAATTTTGGCACCAGATCCAGACCAGAACCATCCGTTCTCATTTGGTGGTTGCAAGTCAGGACGATCGCATCCTGCGAAGTTGCATTTACGTCCTGATGTCCAGATGTAACGAACATTACCACGTGCTATTCTTTGCTTGATGAACTCGTTTTCTTGGGGTGTTTCTAGAGAAACGGCATCCATACAATGACGACGGCAGATGTTACGAGCGTCCAACCAGTCGACTTCCAAGCTACGAGTGGGAGCGTGCTCCCAACTGAAGAAGTAGGAGTGTGCTACTCCTCGAGCGTCACGGTAGGTTGCATGGCGAACACCTGGAAGATTAAGGGTGGAAGCGATTTTGGTATGTACGGGAGGATGTAGAAGAGAATTTCAGGGAACTTACGGTTTGCGCAACTTCTGGGATCTGGCAAAGCTAGACGTCGTTGTGCTACGGCTAATGTTGCTCCAACAAGTAGAAGTGTGAAAATTCTTAATGATGACATCCTGGAATGAAAAACAAAACGAATTATGAATTTAAATTTGTGTTGAAATAATTTTGAGGAAATTGTTCTTTTTTTGAATCGATTAGCTCTGGTCCGGTAGTCTAAACCGAATCCGCAAGTCTGATGAGACGCAGGAGGAAAGGGGATGGTTTCCCCGCGCACGGAGTTTTCTTAGCAAACTTCAACAATATTGGAAAGATATTTCGGTAATATAGAGGGACCCTTATTCTCTCTAGGCTCGGATTTTCTTCTTTCTTCTTCCTTTACATGTCACTTTCAAGGTATTCAGATGGTATTCATCGGTTCCTTGGGTGCAGAAGTTGTGAGGATCAATACCATATTGCCAAGGGGTTTGACACGTGTTGTGTGAAGGAAGTCTTATATAAGCGCTCGTAGCGCCAAATTCTTAGGGTTGCGATAGGTTGACCTGACTCTTTGAACTAGCTCATTTGCATTTTCTGGGCATTTCTCACCTTAACTCTACAGGAATCATTGCAACCATGTATAGGTAACGGATTAGTCTGGTGAAACTGCAACATTGGGTCTTGGCGTCCAAATCATTTTATTTTGATAGAGTTCAAGAGTATGCTTCAGCAGCTTGCTTTCCTGCGACCGATGACAAGTGAAAACCCAAGGAAACGCAGTTCGTTATTCGATTTTGTGCCGCTTGGTGCAGTACCAGTCTTAACTGACGAGTCCGTTAAGTTGTTCGGTCAAGGCGAACAACCTTTATAGAGATGTGGCTAAATCAGGTTTCTGCACAGATAGAGCTTTCTACAAAGTAAACTGTGATTCAATATGAAGATGATGAACATTGACTAGCAAAAAAATTTAACTATTGCTGGGATAATAAACTGCCAAACCTTTGATCATGTACACCCATTTCATCATCATTCAGGGGCTACTCTGAAAACATCCAGTAAGATATGAGGAAACGAAAATTCAAACCTTTAAACTCTCGGTAAAGGCAAGGTCGGAAAAGTTTACCAAGTTATACAAAGCATCCATTGCCCAAGAGATCTTCAAGCATTATAGGAGCGGTAGAAACTCGTGTTGGTATCTAAAGCTATGTAAATATCCACGGCTTGGGCGGAATGCTTAAGATGTAGCATGAAGTTTGGCTGAGCAAATGGCAATTATTTAAGTTTGTTTGTTTTTTTTTTAATTCGTTATGTATTCAAATGTTTTCAACGGTATAAAAGCTCAATTTTTTAAGATCCGCGAGTGAAAATCTTTTATCTGTGTGCAGCATGGGCGTTTCGAGGTGATCTAGTGAGTGGGGGCGAAATTGATTTAGAAGCATTTCGAGTCGCTTAGCCACGAGCCTTGCCGAGGCAAGGAGGGGACCAAAAATACCAAACATCAGTGTGACCGGAGGGTTGACTGTGTTTTCGATGATGTCTCGGATTTTCCATTGCTCCTCCTCCTAAGTCCTCCAACTTTGTTAGATTTGTTGCCAGTAGAAAGGAAGAGGTGAAGCCCATGGTGTTTTACGTAGGCACCTGTCGTGAGACTTAATCCTACGGTCCTCTTAAGACACGGATTGATTTTGTGACCACAATCAGAGCCCCGCTGAGACAAGTAACAACGGTACCAGGCTATACCAAGTGCATGGCTTAGCATTCATACTGGTGGATGCAAGAATTACCTAAATCTCTACCGAACTATGGAGTACGGCACCCGTGTTGACACGCAACACCACGTCGAGGCCCGAAGGTCTCTTCTCGCTTGAGCATAACCACAACCACCATGAAATTCCCACTAGGGGGGCCAACCGCAAACAACCGAGCTGTCCTCACATACAACGGGAATTTACCCGAAGTATGAGAGTCCAGGGCCTATCCCAGTTCACATGGTACCAGTATACCTCTGGTGAGGTTTCGTGATTAAATTGCCACTTCAGATGAGTCCCCGTGCAGACTCGGGTCTGATCGCTTTGATTAGGCTTTTGGAGCATTCGCCTACTGAATCACGGCCGGCAAACCAAAGTGATTACAGCGTCTCCCGGTGCCACCACTATGGAGATTCTCCTCGCGGATGAGAAAATTCTGGCAGGCGGGATTTAGTCTATTATCCCTTCCTTTTCCGTTTTCTGGAAGATTGAACCGCTACTCTGATAATGCAGAGACAGATATTGTACCCTCGTATTTAAAAGCGGCGTTAGTACGAATTATTAATATCCAACCATACCCTACGAAAATCACTAAAACACCACGCATCGATGATTTCGGTAGTACTCGGTGAAATTCCTGGATAGTGTCAGTGAAATTCTTAGTTACCAAGTGTTTAAGGAGTGGGATCAGTAAGGAAACAACTCCCTAAATCCACCTTTCCTATAACATAATAATCGCCTTATCGATAGAGGTGGTTAAGTAGTTTTATAAACGGGTTAGTTCTCGCACGCCCAAGGCGTTTCTCCTTCCGAGAAAAACCATTCATGCCGTTCATAAACTACCTTTTCTCCTGAATCTATTTCCCCTCCCCATCCTTCCCTTTCTCACGATTTCTATTTTAGAAAATATTGGCAATACCGATTGAAAGGTGGTCTGATCTGCTAATGGTTCTATAATTGGGCAAGCCCTCTCATGACCTCTCTGTGTAAGTTGCTAAAAACCTCTTCTTACTGGCCAGGATGGGATTAGGTTTATCTAGTCGACGAGAATCTGTCAAGGTGGAGCTACGAGACACCAGTATGTGGACTCTGAAAACCTTGGGCATCTTTAGTTTTAATAGAGACCTTTACACTTTACGAGCTGGTGGCATCAAACCAGGATACGGTAGCCGTCAAGGGGAGTAAAGTTACTACCATCCATAGCATTGATGTGTTGGAGCCATCATTAGAAACCTTCGAGAGCGAAATTCCAAACGGATTAGCGGTTTCTAGCTTGGAAAACACCGTCGCCGAACTATACGTAGCTGGTACCTGCCACAGTATTCCAACCAGAAACTGTCGACGTCGAGGGTCTCCTAAGACACAAAAGTCAACAAAAATATCGGCTGTTGAGAGCCAATGAACTGAAGCAAGATTGTGATGAATAAAGAGGTCTGTACTGTCAACGAGAGGGACGAAGAAGACGACCATGATTGTGGAGGAGTACAACAGGAAACGCCTGGAAAATCAGCGAAAAGCGGGACCTATCGCCTTCAAGCGCAAACGATCTCAAGATGAGGACTAGTATGAAAACAAGAGGAGTAGAGTTGATAATTAGGCTTACTAGCAATCTCTGCGAACAGCGAAGCAGCAACAGTCCATGGGTACCATTTAGTAGCATACGGGGCCCAATTCTCTAGGAACTTTTTTCGGTTCGTACGACATTGATGCTTGGGAGGGTGTGAAGCTCAAGATTATCCCATATGAGGACATTTTCAGGAAACGCGTTGTTTGCATTTGATTGCTGAAGATCCGCATATATGAGGACAACCTCATCCAATCTTCGCGTCTTCAAAACCGCAAGAACTTCGTGGGCGTTTGGGTGGTGATCAAAACGGAGAAATCCTATTCAAAAAGACAGGCTTTCCTACTTCGCATTGGGAGTGCTTGGAGACACTAGAAAAGGCGCAAAGAGTGTGGTTCGAAATAAGGAACGCACAGATCAAAGTTTTCAGTTGTGCAAAATCGGATAACAACTTGGACCCAGTCTACGTCACCAACAAGCTGTTGAAGGAGATGATTATCGACAGCTTGATAGAAATCCACGACTCTCCTAAGCAGTAGATCATGCTGAAGGTAATGCATATAAATCTGTAGCGAAGTACAGTCCAGCTAACTCTTTAGGTTTCCTATGAGACAAAGAGGTCGATATTGCATTGGTACAGGCGTCCTAGATTGTAGAAAGTTGAACTCCGAAGTAAATATTACAATGTATTCACCAGCGCAAGAGATACTAATATGAACAATTCTGGACCATGTATCCTCGCTAGAAAGAAAGTGCACGCCTTTTTGCCTTTAGACCTGGGTTCCAGGAACGTAACCGTGGTCAAACTGGGGCAGACGGAAGCGGAGAGCGTGTATATATCCTCGGCTTACATTTCTCATGACTGATCAAGACAATTATAGCATTTGACGTCCATCATGGCAGAGAGGAAGAATAACCTGTAGATAGCACATCTCGTAAATTGACTTTATTGTTTATACAACCTACCAGCGTGTAACAGAAGGCATTTTCCCAGTTCCAAGAACTGTCAAGGTTGGGAAAAGGTCCTTGATGTCGTCCTACAAGTCGACAATGCGACTTTCAGGTTGGAGAACTGGAGAGTGCCTGACCAGAGATTCTTTTCAGAATAGAGTTGAATATTTGTCGGTCTAAATCCCGCTGCAGAGGTCTTTTCAATTTTCAGAGACCTCAGGAGTATCGACTGGCGAAAGTTGGGACAGGTTATTAAGAATAAATTCACCATCATTCGCAACCGCAATATAACACGATGAAAAGCAGATCTGCCTTATCTGAGAAAGCTGACCAGGGAGATCTTCAACACCCGCTAGAAGCACGAAGATTGGCAGCCATACAAGGACTGCCTGAAGAGGAACAAGTCGGCCATTAATATCGCCAGGAAGCGGTTCTGGCTGGAATATTATCAGAGAATTGGAAGCATCGGCAAAGTCTACGAGATTCAGTAAGATTTTGGCCATACATTTTTCTAAAAGTCGGAAGGAAGGAGGAATGTTCGCCTGATACTCTGAAGCTGCTGCTCCAGATGTCCTTCCCCGACTTTGTGGAGGACTTTGAATAAAAACCTTGCATGGAGGGTATGCAGTCTCAGTCGTGCGAGACCGGAATTGCCGAGGATGAAATTAGCTGAGCTATAAACAAATCTTGCGATTATAAATCTCCACGCCCAGAGAGTATGATGGCAGTCACGCTCCAGAAACAGTAAGAAAGGTCTGTAGAGATTTATAGCAGGTGTATTTTGTTCCAACTAACCAACAACATCAAACGAGAAGAATAAAGATAGGAGACTATAACTTGGAGACCGTTTATAATTTCTCCTATCTAGGGTCGAAAATCACAACCGATAACAGCTACGATGATGAAATCCGCGCACAGTTGTCGGCAGCCAACTGAACCTATTTCAGCTTGGGTTTTTAGCAAGAAAAATTTCGAACTCTTGGCCGCGTTCGAGAAAAGAATCCTTCGAAGAATTTTTGGCCCCCTACATGAGGATGGACCATCCCGTAGCCTACATAATGACGAAATCCATGAGCAATACCATAACCGTCAGGTTGTGGATAAAATCCGGCTCAATAGGTTACGGTGAGCGGGTCACTTAATCCGTATCGATGAGGATGATCCAGCCCGGAAGGTCTATAAGGGCAACATCTATGGTAGAAAAAGAAGACGAGGCAGACCTTGTCTGAGATGGAACGATGACGTAGGTCAGGACGCCAGACAGCTTTTAAGGATTTTGAATTGGTGAACCTCGGCGCACAACCAGGATGTCTGGAGTTCCTTATTAAGGCAGGCCTAGACCGCATACCGGCTGTTGCCTGGTTGATGATGATGTATTTTGTTCTGCAGTTCCGGGGACGCGCACGTGGTTTTGATAGCGGAAGCGGGCAAGTGCGACTAGCTTCACCACTCTCGTGAAGAGCCTAGAGTACGTCTTCGACATCCACTTCAGGACGATCTTGGAGAGGTCGTCCTTCTTCAAATTTCGGTACACCTACCTTAAAGTCAAATTCACAAGGTTACTACTACGCTTAAGTTGTCACTATACTACAGGCAACATACCTTAACGGCCTTCTTGGATACAGAGGGAGCATTCAAGAAGGTTAGTCCCAAACTCATTAAGGGGCTATAATCAGAGTAGCATGGAAGGAGGATAAACGTAACATTAAAGTTTAATCAGTTTTTCCAGTGAACTCGTTATAAAACGTCCAGCGACAGTATGGTCCAGGGGAGGAAGATGCCGTGGATAAAGGGTGCTGTTTGGGTGTAAAGAGAGAGGGGAAAGAGGATAACTTTTCACAGATATGGAACTTTCTGAAAGCCCCAGAATAGCTAAAGCTAAGGGTATAATAGAGGAGCCAGCATAATTTTTATCCGGTCCCGATTTTTCTCTCTACGACCCTGCGAAGGAATTACGTTATTTCCTCTGATATTAAGGGTCAAACGTACGTCTTCCCTCTAGGGGTATTCAAATTTAAGCTTCTTTAATTTTAATCATGTTATTTTCGAGATACTTCAGATATCGAAATTAGGGTGTGATCACAGAACCATCAAATCATGGGAACACAATTCTCTTTATACTTTTTACAATATTCCCCATTTGGCGCACCTATTTCCGGGATTTTCCAAGAGATCATCACATGAAGCTGCTATGATCGATTACACGCGAATATATAGATGCAGTCATAGGTTCACATTAGATGGATGTTTTGTTCCCACCACTTGAACCATTGTTCGGGTCATCATCATTGGATCGACAGGTCATTATCTGGATCAATAGAGTTCAGATACTTTGATTCCGTTGGGCAGTATTAATTCTTTGGATGGATAAATAGCGAACACAGACGTTTACCTCTTCATAGTGTGAAGCTTAGGCTGTTTTGCAATGGAAGTTAATGGACTGTGGTTAGAACCAATTGTTTGTATGTCTCCATAGGTATGTACTCGTACGTAATTTATTTGGAATTCAATGCATAGTTTACAGGGTCAACATGCACTTGATCACTTAACGAACGATTGCAATCCACATTGGAGATGATTCCTTGTCCCGTTGCTTCTGATCTTACGTAACTATCTTTTAGTGGTTTTAGGTTGAGCAACCAATACCGCATGATCGCCATCAAAATTCTTCCAAGATTTCAAGTAACAGGTGTAATTTAATGCAGACGTTACTGGCGGTATGTGATCTAGCGCTGCATTAAAATCTGTTGGTGTTGCATAGCTGAGATACTCGAAGGAGTTGCATCACATTCGAGAAGCGAACATTCATGCTCTTATTGGCTGCAACCAACTGAAGCATGGTTTGATTCCTAGCTACGATTTGTGTGCACCTGGATCGGACCTTTCACTTTTCAGCTCCGCAGCGATGGTATTCTTCAATTAGACGTGTGAGTCAGGCTTAAGTGAATTATCAATTAAAAAATCAGAAATTATCTTCCGATGTGAATGGATTTGACGTGGTTGTTCTATGACGAGCGTAGATTTGTAAAGTATCTTCAAAAGCATGAGACCCGCTCGCATGGCTGGGACGTATCTTTTTCTTAATTTTGGTTGGGAAACTTCGAAGCCAATTTGTCTTAGGTGGCTTGCGGCGATTTTCCGACATATTAGCAAATGTTGCTTGTTTTCCTCACCCACAAGTTGCCTAAGCTGCTCAGTCTTCCTTTCTAATTATGGTTCACCTCACTCGAACTCGAACTTTCATTGTATGCTAATTAAATTATTGTTGATCTGAACCTGACCAAGTACAATGGAGATGGATTCGCAATACTCTCCAGAAATCAGTAGGTTAAGGCAATAAAGCCTCGTTTTGTAACAGAGCTTATTAAGGTTTCCGCAATTCAATTTAAGTGTGATTTGAATCGTATGGAACTGGGTGAGGATGCGAGAAACTACCAACTTTGGGGCTAGTTAGATGAGGGGACTTATCTTCAATTCAATGGTTCGTTATTTTGTATTCAAGCAGCGCAAATATTTACTGTCCAGGGCCCCGACGGGCATTCAACCTTGCTGGGAATCAAGCCAACCTCCGCACCATTTTCGCAACCATATTCTGCGTAGGGAATGTATCTTCATTAATATTACATTTGTATCTCACTTTCCTTTCAGTCAATGTGAAATGTATCTTGTTTATTTTTGTTGATTATATCAAAATAATTCGATGAAATTGCATCAACCTGTCAGCAACATTAAATTATGAGAAAATCAAGATTCGAGTAATGTTGAGGGAAATGTTGTACACGCCTAAGTTTTCCAGACTTGCAAGACAGATCCTCTTGACGAGGTAATATCTGTCCGATAAATGGGGAGCAAAATTGCAGATAATAATGTTGAATGCAGTTTGGGTTAGTTTTCTGCCGGAGGAGAAAGTGAGTAAGAAGTCTTGATGCGAATTCATGATTTTAATAATAAACGGTCATTGTTTGTATTCGTATCGTGATTGGGATTCACATATTGAAAGTGAACTTTAGCATTTTCCACTGGTTTTCTAGGCATTTCGAACACGATCTTATGCAGATGATGTTGCGATTGAGATGCTGCTAGCATAGTTCCTAACTTTTACTGCATATGATCAACTTTATTCATTGAAGCGATGAACATTGGAATGTGAAAAAGAAGTCTAGTATCGAAGATATATTTCTTAAGATACTTTCCTCCGGATTGCTATGAAATGTCCGAAGTATTTATCTATTCTGTATGGCAGCATTTTTCTAGACACTGATTATAAAATCGTGTCCGGTTAATTTCATGCTGAAAAACTGCATTCAATGAAAGAAAATTATACGAGCATGACCAAAAGCGATCTGTTCAAGGCTAAGTGGCGATCTCCAATTTTGAAGGGCAACCTCTCCAAAAAAGGGAGAATGAAAATTGGAATCGGGCACAAAAAATGGTCTGCATAGTAAGTACTATAGTACGTGACCATTGAAAATCTACTAATGAATATACATAATTGGTCTTATCATTAGACAGCTGTCATGGTGTAATGTCATTTGAAAAAAATATTGCTGAACACTTCAAAATCAGGTGAGCCAATGTCAAAACACTCATATGAATATGTAAGCGACTGAATAAAGAACTGATCTGGGTGATGATCAGCCAGATCAGCTTCTAGAGAAAATGAAAGAGGATAGACTACTCCTCCTACTGCCTTAAGGGTCTGCATGTTTGACACTGCAACCTTCATGTACAGATCTGTTTCCAAATCCTATTTGTATATCCAAGCTGATAACCCTTGGAGAATATAAAGCAGTAAACGAGAGAGTGGATTAACGACGAGCACGAGGGATGAGACGACTGGCCCTCTAAGTTGATGGTTCTGCAAAAGGCTGGCAACCTGCTTACCATGGTCCCATTATCTTGAAACCTGAAAGTGGGCCTTAGGTCGGATTGAAAGTGCAAGTACGATTACGGCATCCGAAAAAGGACTACGAGATTGGGACTTAAAAAATGTGCGCTTCCTATTCAGAACTAGCGCACTTAGAGTCCTCATCGAGCTGGTCGAGAAGTCCAAGCTAGATATTTTGGTGGCTCAGGAATGACTATGGAGCATATGCTATTTTGGAAAGCGGAAGTAGGAGCATGTGGCATGTGGTATAGCTTTTCGATTCCACCGGAATTCCGCCTGTAACATCATAGACTTCGGACCTGTCAACGGGAGAGTGTAAACTTAATTTTTAGCCCTTGGTTAATCAACGTATATGCTCCAACGGAATTTCAATTAACTCTTTTGTAATCTGATGTGCTAAAAACGATTTTTTTTATAAAATGTGAATTCAGATTTGGCTCATTTTTCCTCGTCCCTTTCTCTCTCTCTTGCGATGAAATCTTGACAAATGATGTGGTATTTTCATCATATGAAACGCATTTTGTAAATAGACTCTTACAATAAGTAAATAAGAAAAGAGAAATAGTAGTGACCTAGTTTTCTTACTTGATTACTTGGCAGCATCAGGTAAAGATGTGAGTTTTCATGTACACATATTTTATCCCAAATCTCCTCTAAGCTATTCGTCCTCTCCCTCATGATGCAGACACAGAGCGCCAAATGATGTTTTTCTGCCATTATCCCACTTTAAAGCCGCTTATGACAGCAAAACCAGGGTAAAACTGTACATGGCCATGAGAGAATTCGATATCCCGGCGAAATTGATACGATTGATTAGGCTGACCCAAACCATCAACGTGGGAGGCCAGATAAAAGCAGCAGAATCACTCTAGAGATCATTCAACATCAACAACGGTCTACGACAATGGGATGCCCTATTATGCGTTCTCTCTAACCTGGCCCAGGAGAAAGTGATCCGTGATCCTCTTTAAATCCGCCCAACTGCTGGCCTATGCTGACGATATCGACATCGTGGGAAGAACGACCCGAAATGTACAGTCTACCTTTATCCTGATCGAGCAGGCAGCGATTGACGGGAGATCTCTGGCTGCACATCACTGAAGGCAAGACAATTGTAGTCTTACGTTACCTTACCTTAAATTTTTAACTAAAAATACTAATTAGAAAACTTAAAAATTAGTCATTTACACCCTCACCCATGCCTATTAGTTCTATAGACTCAGAACACTTGGAGACCAAACAAAACGATCCCACTAATGGGGAAAGAAAGGGATTTGGGTTAAAATATATTTGGGAAAAGACTCAAACGAATCCTTTTTTATAGAAGTATTCTATCAGTACATCAGATTGTATGTCTTCTATGTGGAGAATAAGGTGTTTATACAGTTCAGTTTTATTATAATCACTCTTAACACCGTTCAAATGATAAGCCTATAAAAGCGATACAGCACAAAGACAACTACAAGAAGCTATTAGGACCCGGGATAACGAGATCGGAGGGCTGACACTAAACCATTTCGACCATCACATCATCACACATCCGACGAACGAGCTTGATTTGAAGAATACAAAGAGATACCCTCAACTGTTTTTGGTGGCGATCTATTAGCGCCTGTTATCCAAATTGAGTGGAGATCTCTCAGGACAGTTTGCGAGGTTACTAAAAAGTTATTTCGTTCAGTGATCGATTAGAATGAAGAGGGAAAAAGCGTACTCGAATCTGAAAGAAATGAAGCCGGAAGCTACCATCAGAACCTTTGCTATCTGACCAAATGAGTGAATATTTTGTTGGTTTAACTGGATTATACCATAGTTTTTCGAACTTATCGACTTTCGACCCTTATCGAGGCTAAATCCATTTGCAGGGAACATATTTTTCTCTTTTACCTGGATATTGCAATTTAATGCAAACGCCTACTGACTAATCCTAGGCTTTGAATCATGCCATACTTTTGGTTGCATCCCCTTCCTATGATTCTGTGGAATTACTTAGGTTGTTGAAACCAACATGAGTGTTTGAGAGTCGCTGAACAACCATCGCGAGTTGACTATAACCAACCAAGAGCACCCATGGTCATAACAAATGTGAAATTCTTGGAAGTAGACTGTTCTGGCTTGAATTTTTGACTATCGGATAGGGATTATACTAACTTTTCAAACTTGGTACCAGGCTAGACTCCTTGGGAATTTCAATTCATCTTTTCTTAAACCAGTAATTTCAGACGAATGAAGCGTTTCTTTTAAACTTTTTCCGTCCCACCTTCTAGAGTAGAGTTTCGTGTCTTCTCCTTCGATTATACACAATGAAGGTTTGCCACTTCGGTATTTGTCTGGAAAAACCTTTCATACCTGAAGCGTCCAGCTTCCGGTTTCCCGACTTGTTTTTCTTATGAGCAATTTTCCTTTTATGGATTCTCAGCTGCTTATTTCGTACTGTTATTTTCTTTAATTTGATTATCATTATCACACTGAATGCTGTGGGATGGGATTGGAACCCGATTACTTAACTCGGCCGTTGCAGTGTTGTTGCGACTTAAGGATATCTACTGCTAGAGTTGAATATTTAAGGGCAGAGTACTCAACTATTCGTTGTTATGTTTCTTGCTTGTCAGTTGTTTCCCTATTAGGGAATCAATTTTTCAACCTTAAATGGTGGTTTTCAATTGAGATTATTATACACATGAACAATATTACTTTGTATTGAAGGTTGTACGAAGTTGAAAGAAAGCATCTTGTGGTTTAGAAAGACTACTTCATTCAGGAGACAGAAATTATTAGCACCTATCCTGTCGAGGTACTCTACGACAGAAAGAGGAAAACCGGTTGGGGTAACTGGCAAGCGGGCTTACTAGAAATAAAATCCAAGATCTAGGACGCACATGGGAACGTATTGACCAATCTACTCGCAGGATTGTTTAAACATCATCAGAAATAGCCTTATGATCATATTGGGCATATTGACAGGCCTACTGCACGAGAAACCACTACCTGATGAAGCTGGGGTACTTGCTGACTCCATGCAATATTCAGGATTATGTTCGGCACTTGTGCAAATTAGGAGGGATTTCGGTGCCATTGGCTAGTAGAAGGTTATTGAGAATATTAGCTGAAGACTCCTGGCAACCTGCGTCTGCTTGAATCGAACCAGATTGTCCAAGAGTTCCGGAACATCGATGAAAGTCTTGAGGGATATTATGGAAACTACGACAACTCTTTCGAGACTTCAAATATTTTTGAATTTCTGAATCATAGTCCACCTTCTTTTTCACGTATTTCTGCTCAATGTTGCTATTGTTGTTATTATCATTGGAAGAAGTTAGTGAATGGTTTCCTGAACGCATACTTAGATCATTAACCTACCTTCAACGGTGTGGCGTAGATGAGTCACGGTGATTATGGCAACTATTACTACGGTTGATACATTTTCATATCTGACATATCCCCTTAATTCCATCTGAGTGGATCGTAGCCATTGCACGTTGTAGGTTTGTATTTAATATCACGTTAAGATGTGAAAAAATTAGTCATCTTAGTATGATGCAATACTATAGGCATTGCTACCCAAGGGGGACGCATTCCTGCATTCAGGCGTTTTCAATAGAGTGGTGGAAATACGCATTTTCAGAAAGTCCACAGACTCAAAATTTCAAAGTTTCAAGTCCGCTGTAGTATGCTGAGATTATAAGCAAGTTGGAGATTTAAACGAAGACCATCTGTGTGAAAACAGGGTCCCCTGCGACGGTCGCAGCGAATTTAAGGTAGATAAATTTCAGGCTGTCGTACGGAAGGTCGCGGTTCAAATCCCACTGGTAGCAGCGGGATTTGTATCGTCATTTGACGTCGGATACCAGTCGACTCAGTTGTGAATGAGTACCTGAGTTAAATCGGAGTAATAATCTCGGGCGAACACAATGATGGATTGTTGCGCCAACGATTAGTATTATTAAATTTCAATGTCTGAAATCTTGTGCTTCACAGCCCAGCCCCAAGCATCAGGACGATTCAGTTTTTGAAGGAGATCCTCTCCTTTCTCACTGTAACTCAAAAAAATTATCGAAAATACATCCAGTCACCACTCATAAGGATGGAATTTTAATCAATCAACAATCACCAATTGACGTAGTCGAAACCATCGGGCTTACACTGAAGTTATAGATTAGGATGCATGAGTTTCGGGATTGACTGAGTTTAGTAAGGTGTTCGGATTAGGGAACATTAATCTCAAAACCGCTGGCTTGCCACCCAATAGTGGGTGGAGTTTCAGTTGACATATCAAATTGGGTAATCGGAAGAATTCACTAATTTGTTGCGCAAGTGCGATTTCACATAAAACACTGTTGATAAGGAAGCCAGCACCAGTTGACGCATTAACGAAAAAGGCTCTAGGCTGTCACTAGTCGCTTCCGTTTTTTAAGCCCGAGGATTGAGGACTTACAAGTCTTATCATTTGAAAAACTTTTCAGTTTCTCTCGCATAAGAAAAGCTACCCTATGACAAAACTGATGAAAGAGTTTTCAGTCTCTATTGCTATTGAAAGCCTTCTCTAAACTAACCAAATGATCGAACTGGTACTCATCGGCTCTCTAGCATGGGTGATATGCTTTGATGTACGTGAGGTGAACAGCCTCGATATAATAGTCTAGTTGTTGGTCTTATATTGACAGTTAGATTCATGACGAGTTTACAACTGGTAGATACCTCTTGATGTTTCGTTGAAGGATATAAGGTATCTTACACAATGAATCAAGGGATGGCTCTATTCGTGCATAACCATCTCGTTTGTACTGTGCAATGTACCTTAGCGTATCGAAGCGGGTGATTGACTAAACCATTTTTGCCCATTAGCAATATCAACTGTTTGTATACTCGTATATGGAGATTTTCCTACTCATCATATGAACTTTCGGCCAGCAAGCTTTGCCTATGAGGCCCTTTGATGTGATATTGAAGAACAGGAAAAGCAGATTTAATTCTAACTTCACAGTGTTTCTAGCGATTAAATTAGTTGAAAAAATTAAGACTTGTTTTTTGTATTCGCTCTACTGATCGCTGCGAGTGATACCGCGTGACGTGCTCGAACTTCGCTACCGAGCTAAATCCCGAGGAGTTCAGCGTAGTGACGGCCGTGCGAAAATAAAATGTGCTATTACGCTGGTCAGGAAAGCGGAGGAGAAGTGTAAATCGCATCACGAAAGTGTTTGCATGTGGTCACAAATCTTTCGATGATCCTGTGAAAGACGTCAGGGGTCGACTTCTCATCCAGCATGGTGAACAACTGAAGAGGTGGAAAGAACACTTCACCATGGTTCTTAGTCCTAACACATCCGGTGAAGTTCCTCCTCTTGTCGATGAAATGGTTATTCATCGTAACATGCGAAAATGGACTGTTCCTCCAAGCAGAAGAAAAATCATTTCACCGTAACGCCGCTGGGCTTGACGATTTCCCCGAAGAATTATGTATTGATGCTTCAGCTACCGCAAATCTGCTACTTCCATTTGTATGGAGACCTTTCCCAGAGAGTTGAGACTGTTCTATACTAGTTTTCTTTCTGTATTGTGATATGGGAGTAATGTCCGGTTAGCTCAAGTGGTTAGAGCGCTGGGCTATCATAGCGGAAGGTCGCGGTTCAAATTTCATTGGGGACAGAGGGATTTGTTATCGTGACTGGATGTCGAATACCAATCAACTCAGCTGTGGATGAGTACCTGAATCTAATCAGAATGACAATCTCGGCAAGTGCAATGCTGACCACATTGCCTCCTAGAGTGTACTATAGGTTACCTTTATGGTCCCGAATGAGGTGCTCTAACACGCTATAAAAAACTGATCCAATTGGATTGTTGCGTCAACGATTATTATTATTGTTATATGGTAGTAACCAATGGAGAGCGATCCCCACTGTTACTCAAAAGATTCAAGATTTCCTCAACACCTGTCTGGAACGTATCATCGAGGTATGCTGGCCTGATACTATCACAAACGACGAGCTTGGTGGGTGTACCTTTTTGGCACTCGTACGCACTGTCATCGGAAAGTGGAAGTGACAGTGGGTAGGTCGTACATTAAGGAAGGCGAGAATACCATTACTGACTATGCAGTACAGTGGAATACACTCTCCGAAGTTGGCTGTCGAGTGGATCGTCCCAAGATCACTTGGCGCTAAGCAGTAGAGAAAAAGTTAAGGCATCTTAGGAAATCGTCGGGGAGCTGAAGTGCGTTTCAGGTAACTGCGAGCGATGGCACGTAGTTCTGGTTGACGCACTATACCCCAGCAAAGGGTAAATGGTAACCATAATAAATATAGGTAGATGGGAGCATTAGGACCACTCTGTCCTCAAACAATAAAGTTGTCGATGCTCAGATCAACAAACATCTAAGCCGACGATGTTTCCGTCGATAGAATTCATACCCATCTCGGCCTCAGCCCTAACGTCGAAACCGTCAGCAAACTTTCAACTTCAAATGTATCTTTGCCCCATTTACATTGTAAATAGATACTTCCCTATATACTTAACTTACAGAAAATCATATAATTCTAATGCCGGATATTTTCTATCACATCTACAACCTTTGAACCAAACATCATGCAATTCTACCATGCCTGACTCCAGCTATCCAACTTAACAGGAAGCTTAATCTGAATTATGCAATTCTACGTGCAGATTCAAGTTGAATAAACAAACACAGAAGTGTCGACGGCCTTTAATAGTACCGGCATAATTAGATATCAACAATTATACAAGTGAGGTCAAATTACACGAATTATCTTTCTGTAACGATTTTTCCTTCTTGCTACCAACGAAAAGATGACTTACCGGACTCATCCAACCATGCCTTACTTACTTCAATCCCATTATGTACATCCTATTATAAAGTCGAGAGAGTTATTCACACTATGACAAATATGGGAAATTATTGGACATTAGAGAAGCTAACAACATCTTGAGTCTACTGTAAAGTGGATCGTGTACGAGTACTTAGGAAATCCACCATGTCTGCAATCTGCCTACGTTTTACCAGAACAATAACTTGTTTTGCGACAAGTATTCGAAAGTGTTACGAAAGACTGACTTCTTTTTTTACGTGGATTCAGTAAAAAGTGATACATAGTGTGAATTTAATTATTTTCCAACGGTATAATTGCGGTCTTAATTGAAATGATGGGACCACTTTAGCGGACGTGTCTGGTCTAGGAAATTGCTTTTGCTTTCGAATAGAAACTGTTGAGAATCTTATAGTTGCTAAAAGATAGTGTATCTTTCGCATGTATATGCACTGCTTTTCAAGCGCAATGTGCATATGGAAAAACCTCTGGATATACAACTGAATAAACTAAGTAGGTTGCAAGTTATCACACTCCCTTCGCTCCGCCTCTTCCTCTTTTACCTTTATCATATCCAAATGCTATTCACCTGTTGACCCAATTTCTATTTCCCAATACGATTAGTGCACGATAAGCTTTTCGCGGATCTAAACGAGATCAAAAAACTTCCTGATTGCTGAGGATGCTGAGAGTCCTGAGTACGCACCTACTTAGTGACGGACCGAACCACTTGGGAAGCAACTTACTCCCTCTTTTGTAGTTCACGGACTCCTCTTTTTTGAGTTAAACCCAAGTCTACAAAAAAGTTGACTGACGGTTTCGTCCAAGGCAGAGGCAACTCATCAGACGCTGCCTCACCTCTGCCCTGGGAGCAGCGTAACCGAAAGTGACGACAGATGGTAATTGAAATAATAAAAACTTGTTGTTTCTTATTCGTTGGTGTGGGTATTTATTCTTGCAAATACCGATATTTCGGGAACCACTTGTTCCCTTCATCAGTGCAAACAAGTTTGTTTGCAAACAAACTTGTTTGCAAACAAACTTGTTTGCACACTCACTCACTCACTTTCAGTCACTCTGCTTTTAGGGCAGAGGTGAGGCAGCGTCTGATGAGTTGCCTCTGCCCTGGACGAAACCGTCAGTCAACTTTTCCTGATTACGTCAGAGACCTTCAGTCATTTGATGGGAATCCAGTTCAGTATATATCCTGGGTCCACAGTGTGGAAAATATACTAGATGACTATAAAATAGTGAAGCATAAGCCAGCAGCATAAGGTCAAAGCTCTTACTGTACAAGACAATGATCTTGCCAGTCCTCATGTATTGCTCAGAAACTTGGGTGCTTAGCAAGAAAAATTGGAGACTCTTGGCCGCGTTCCAGAGAAGAATCCTCCGAAGAATCTTTGGGCCCCTACATGGGGTTGGACGATTCCATAGCCTACATAACGATGAAATCTATGAACGATACCTTGACCGTCAGGTTGTGGATAAAATCCAGCTCAATAGGTAACGGTGGGCGGATAACTTAATCCGTATGGATGAGGACGATCCAGCCCGGAAAAGCTATAAGGGCAATATCAATGGTAAAGAAAGAAATGCCTCGCTTTCTTTCTTTACCATTGATATTGCCCTGACTGAGATGGAGCGATGGCGTAAGCCAGCACACCAGACAGCTTTTAGGGATATCGAATTGGTGGACCTCGGCGCAAAACCGGGATGTCTGGAGTTCCTTATTAAGGCAGGCCTAGACCGGATACCGGTTGTTGCGCCGTTGATGATGATGATGATAGGCCTATTTTTAGAGCAATACTTCGCCATATTAGGCAGAAGGTTAGGGGTCTTGCTGATGCTGCCCTTATCTCATACAATATCTTTGATGATGATTGGGAAAGTATAAAAAGATGCCTGTCGTTACACTATGCGGACAAGCGAGGTGTGCGTACTTTAGAGCACCAGTTACATACAATGTATCAAGGAGATAAGAGTGTTGATGATTTTTATGCCGCAGTAAATCATCAACTTTCCGCTTGACGTTTTTATTCCTGGCTTCAATGGTGACTTATCAAGAATGCTAGTAGTTCAGAAACCCCAAACACTCCCAGAAACATATGCCTCTTGTTTGGAGTTCCAAAATTTGAATTTTTATTTTAAAATTTTAGGAATTTTTCGATTCACCAGAGAAAGGTTAATAATACTATTTCAGCACCGGTAAACCAATTTTTCTCACAATTTGGTACTGCTAGGGCAAAAGTAGTAAATCCCTACCAACAACTTGATTTACGACAGAGAAGTCAGGCATACAATATTGATCATAAACCCCAGATGCCCATGAGTGGTCCACCAACTAGACCTACTCAACCCAAACCTTCTGTTCCAATGGACGTAAACAGGTCTTTTCAAACGCGTCAGGTGAATTATATTAATAGACCACCTACCTCCTATTCCCTTTCAATTAAGGAAAACTTTCCAAAAAAATCTCAACGTCTCTATAATCTGGAAACATAGTTTCAAGCGGAAGAAATGGACGACGTTTTACCTGGGAGGCCTTCCGAACCAGAATTGCAGGATCAGTTCGAGGAAGCCCACCCTGAGCAATTTGGGGATCAAGGCGACATTTTTGAGAATAACCACTTAAATTTTATGATGGACAGCTGTCTAGCGTACTATACATAGAATATACGACGAGTAGCGGCAAAGTTCTGAATTTTCTGATCGATACTGGTGCAAACAAGAATCATGTTTGCAGTAAGCTTGCGTTTAACTCAGGGCAATATCGAAACCTTTCAATATTCCGTCAGCCGCTGGGGAGATTCCCATTAAATTGAAAATTACCGGTCAGTTCTTTAAAAGTGTTGGTATCAACATTTTCTTGGACTTTCATATTTTGACGGGTCTTAAGACCTTTGATGGTATCATTAGCGATGGTACCCTAAAGGAACTAGGCGCTATCATCGACAGGAAGGATAACCTTCTTATAATCAAACGAGATATTAAAATTCCTCTTAAAGCCAAGGAGTCGAAACAAGTGAATGCTGTGGAAACGAAAAACCATTACCTCACTGGGGCGATCAAAACTAAGTTACGAAATCTGCTGAATGAGCACTGGTATATTTTTGGAACAATTAGTGATAACCAAATTGTAGAAACGAATGTTAGATCCGAAATTAAAATCTCGACCCCGGAGCCGATATATACCAAAGCATATCAATATCCTGTAAATTTGAGGACGGAAGTGACGAAACAATATCCAAGATGCTTGAAGATGGTATCATCCGACCATCAAAAAATCTTTAAAATTCACCCTTTTGAATAGTGCCAAAAAAACCAAGGCGGTCAAAGCGTAGGTCCCAGGGCGAAACGTGGATTGGTACCCACGATGGAGCATAGAACCTGGGAAGCGCCTGCTGAACCAACACCAACAGCTCTACTACCAAACCCTGTCTCCACCTCCACGTGGTGATCGCTGGGAGTTCTTTCTCATGAAAAACTGCAGACGGAGAAGGATGAAGGCGAGTCTCCCGGGCCTAAAATCGGGACAAAATGTACCAACTGGTCTCCAGGTTGGGAGTTGGGTAGGGCTGACAACCCTGCACGGAAAACCAATGTTACGATGCCACAACAGGAGCCTCGGATAGGATGGATTTTACAACGGCGATCCCGGCAAAGACAACGGATTAACCATTTGCGCATTTTCTCATGGAACGTGCGCTCCCTGTACAGACCGAATGCTGCTGAGCAGCTAGCCGATACCCTGTCCCAGTATAAGGCTGATGCAACAGCGTTGGAAGAGATTTGATGGACAGGGACCGGTTTCCTGGAGAAAAGCCGCTACACCATATATTATAGCGGTTATCCAGTAAACCATGTGCTCGGAGTAGGTTTCTTAGTCAGCCAAAAAACTCTCTAATCTCCGTCTGCGAGCCAAATTTAGAAATATAAACCTTATAAACGTTCACGCCCCTACGGAGGAGACTGCAGAGTCGAAGAAAGATACCTTCTACGAGACAGTTGAGCGGACTCTCGAAGCCTGTCCCAAGTATGATATCAAAATCATATTTGGAGTTTCAACAGTCAAGTAGGGACGGAGCTCGTATTCAGGCGGTACGTCGGCTCCCATATCTTACATGGGGATACAAATGATAACGGACTGCGGATTATTCAGTTAGCAGTATCGGACTAAAAGGTTGTTGGAAGTACCTGGTTTGCGCGGAAAATGGTCCACAAACAAAAGTGGGCCAACTGAAAACTAAGGACAATTACTGCCCCTACCAAACATTGAAGAAACAGTCCGTGTTATTCATCGGTTTGAAAATCATAGGTCGCCAGGACCCGATGGAATTACAGCCAAATTGGTTAAATATGGAGTCGACCAATTACACCAAGTGGTTTATCAACTTATGCTCAAGGGATGGAACAGCAAATCAATGTCTGACCACTGGCAAAGAGGCTTTGTCTCCCTCATACATAAAAAGAGAGATATCATACAGTGCAGCAATTATAGAGGTATCACGTTGCTGAGTACCATCTCTAAGATATTCTCCGCTTTCTTGCTAGGCCGGATGGCCCCATACGCCCAGAACATCATTAGCCCATACCAAAGAGGCTTCACTCCAGGCAAATCAGAAACATCGTCATCAACGGCGCAACAACCGGTCAAATCAGAAACAGATCGGATTTTCTCTTTGCGGAAAGCGATGGAAAAACTGTTGGAATATGGACATCAGTTGCACCTTTTTTTCATCGACTTTAAAGCCGTCTATGACAGCATAGCCAGGGTAAAACTGTACATGGCCAAGAGAGAATTCGGTATCCCGACGAAATTGATAAGACTGACTAGGCTGACCCTGATCAATGTGCGAGACCAGATAAAAGCAGCAGGATCACTCTCGAGACCATTCGACATCAACAACGGTCTAAGACAAGGGGATGCCCTATCATCCGTCCTCTTTAACCTGGCCCTCGAGAAAGTGATCCGTAATGCTGGGGTAAATGCAAGGATTGCGATCCTCTTCAAGTCCACCCAACTACTGGCCTATGCTGACAATATCGACATTATGGGAAGAACGACCCGAGACGTAAAAACTTCATCCAGATCGAGCAGGCGGCGATCGGGGGGAGATCTTGGGCTGCACATCGATGAAGGCAAGACAAAATATATGGTGGCAACGTCAGCACCGAAAACCAACCAACCAACAACAGCAAACTGCATTGGTCAAACGGGAAGAATAAAGATAGGAGACTACAACTTTGAGCCTGTTGATAATTTCTCCTATCTAGGGTCCAAAATGAGGGTCGATAACAGCTATGACGATGAAATCCGCGCAACCAACAGCGCTTATTTCAGCTTACAAAAACTGTTCCGCTCGAAAGGTCTCATTATAGGGTCAAAGCTCTACCTGTACAAGACAATCTTGTTAGTCCTCACGTATTCCTCGGAGACTTGGGTTCTTAGCAAAAAGAATTTCGAACTCTTGGCCGCGTTCGAGAGAAGAATCCTCGGTAGAATTTTTGGCACCCTACATGAGGCTGGACGATTCCGTAGCCTACATAATGACGAAATCTATGAGCGATACCAGGACCGTCAAGTTGTGGATTAAATCCGGTTCAATAGGTTACGGTGGGCGGGTCACTTAATCCGTAGGGATGAGGATCATCCAGCCCCGAAAGTCTATAAGGGACCCTGCCTGAGATGGAGCGATGACATATGTCAGGACGCCAGACAACTTTCAGGGATATCGAATTGGTGGACCTCAGCGCAAAACCGGGCTGTTTGGAGTTCCTTATTAAGGCAGGCCTAGAGCGGATACCGGTTGTTGCGTCGTTGGTGATGTTAGCGGTGGTAGTCATCATCTCATTCCTGTTTTTTTCGAAATGCGAAACCAAAGGAGGCAGCAAAACCTGAATTATCTCATCCTTATCCTCAACCAGCTATCTTAGATTTTTAAGGAGGGAGGAGTTATACTCCCTTTGCTCCTTTTCTTCCTCTTTTACCTTAAATGAGTTTTTGTAGTTAGTGTTTAAGTTGGTGCCGCAAATAAATTGTCATTATCAAATTGACAAATCGCGTTTTAACTATTTTAACTATTTTAAAACGCGCGATAACTTGCATACCCAACTCTCCAAAATGCAAGACTCAGCATGTGATCTTTCTTCCATTTCTCGGCCCCCACAAAAGATACATAATTTCACTTGAAATTGTAGTTACTTTCTTGGATTTCCATTCGAATTTTAAGATACAAAAACTTTAGGTTTTTGTCGTCCAGAAAGTATCTAGAATGCTTTTCTTCTCGTTGCCTGGTTTCGTCCAAAATAACGTATGTGGAGTCATTACTTGTGGAAAGTAACCGCCTCTGACCAACTTTGCATGAGTCAAGTATTACTTTTGTTATTCTAATTTATTTGTATGGGTGAAATACTCTTTAGAGGTATCTTTTAATTAATTCAATTAAAAACAGTTTACTCACGCTCATGTTAGCCATTGTGGGTATCTTGAGTGATTTTTATGCTAATTGTACTGAACAGTTCGAATACTTTGCATGCATTCAGGTTCGAAATTTAGGTCAGTAATTACGAGTATTTTCCATCAGAGTTTAGGGTATCTTTGGGAAATAGTAGAGAAAATGAAGGGCTTGGTGGACTCATTGAATTGAAATAAAGTTGGTCTGTTGGTCATTCATGATTGCTCGGTGTGTTTTGTTTGTCTGTCGGTATATAATTCCGGAAAAACCCAGTTCCTCTGATTGGTGGATGCCCTGGATTGGTATATAAATAAGGGAGGTAGTGTTAATTATTCGAAGGTGTAGCACGCTAGAAAGGGTGTATTCAATGGATGACTCTCCTGAGATTCCTTTTGTAGTATTTTCATAACATTTCATTCAATTTTTCCATAATTTCTGAGAACTGGATTGAGGAGGCTTTCAACAGTTTTCTGAAAATATTTCCCAAATATTATAGAATGAGTAACAAATTTATTCTCCATGGTACGATGAAAGCGATCAAACAGGTTTCTGGACTTGACCCTGCTTTCCATAAAGTTCGCCTAAAGATTTTACTAAAGTCCGTCCAATCTGGGTCATTTTTGTTAGCCAAATTTATTTCGAATTGCAAAGTAGGTCCATGTTGTAGTGCCAAATGATACCAAACCAAGAAAAAATAAAATAAAATTCATTTTTAATTCGTCCAGTATGAATGGAGTGTGTCCAATAAAATTCGCTTCCCCACCTATATTAAGACTTACAATTATTGTCGCTAAAGACGATATGTATAAATTAAACGAGTTTTTCAGCTCCCTGTCTGCCATAATGTTTACAGTGCGACGTCAGCGGTAGATTTCACATAAAGAATTTCACTATCATCCGAATAAGCCCGCAAGTAAATTCATAACCCGCATATGTCCGGGGCGTTAGTTGATTTGCCCCAGAAACACAGTCATTACGGAGTAAGTGCCAATCGGCGGATCATCGACCATCCGCACCACGGAAAGAGATAAATAAAAAAGAAAAAAAAAATAGAATGAAAAAGAAAAACTGAAACAGCGTGCCAAAGTGTACCTGACGCACTTTTTACCTGTGAAAACCAGGTATGAGTGTTCATACGTATCTTTACAGGTGCTTTAGATAGTCTACGGCGGCATAGTGTGATGCACTTAGGTAGTAAACATACGTGATGAGTGCTTGTGGCCAGAAAGTTATATGGAACCATACAAGTAAAGTAAGCAAAAGAGAAGATTTACTTGACGATGTCACCGACATTGTGCAGGCTATACAGAGCTGGTGACGACCGGCTAACCAGGTCAATGAGACAAGTAAGATCGCATGTAAAGACACTGGATGATAGCTGCCAATTGGAAATCGTCTAAAAGAACACGATGTGCTGTAATTAAAATGGGCCTCGATGTATTGTTGAGAGAGATATGGAAAAGCTCTACGAGTAGCTATGCTAACTATTGTAACATGACTTATTAGTGCTCCCAATAACAATTGAATACTCGTCCTCGTTGGCGAGCTGAGGGAAAATGAGTCCAAGTGCTATGTTTTTCTATGCTGAATCACCTACTATGCATCTACTGCACACATCTTAATTGAGAACGTATCTCTTCACCTTAAACAGATTTATGGTATGTGGGTGCCAATGAGTTCTTTAGAAATTTTCAGACTATCCAACAGCTCTTGATTCGGAGGCGAAAGTGATTTGGTCTGTGTACGCTTCACCCAAATACATCAAGTCTTGCTTAAAGTTTAGGGTTTTTGGGCTCCATAGTTAAAACCTTCCTAAGAAACCCTATCGTATAGGCTCACAAGAAGTAGATCACGTTGTTATAGACCTGAGTGTGATAAAACTCTATGGTGACTGGTAAATCTGACAGTGACTACCTCATTTAATGCTGCAATCGCCGAAGTCTTAACCGTGCCTCAAACCCTGGCGGGAATACCATCATCTACAAAATATGCACAATACGCTGGTAACAATAACCCAATGTGTATCACCACCTACAATACAACCTCCTTGCAGGGTTTCTCCCAAAAAATTGGTGGCAAACATACTTGTCAGTTTATTATAAAAGAGGAAATTTGTGTCACTCAGACAGCTCTTACGCCAGTCCCCTACACCTGAAAACATACGCTACTGGAAAATCAACGTTCCGGACAAGTTATCTGTTGGGTATAGACTTTGTAATACTTAAAAGTTGCTGGGAAAATGAAGCCCAGGAACATTCAGCTGAGAACAAGAGTTGAAAAATTGCTGTCTTTCTATCTCTTCAATACCCCAGAAAACAAAGATGGGAACTGGAAAACGCAAACTTCCACCGACATAAAACCTAACAAACGTAGAAACCCACGTTGGGCGCCATTTGTTAAAACTAGGATGGTTTCTGATCATCGCCCAATCCATAGGCGATGGTCAAAAACCATCCTAGTTGGTCGAAGTCAACCAAGAGAACAACGCTAATTCTTTGATTTGAGGACTCGTTCTCCTCCTTAAATTGCACAGGACTCACCCAAACAATAAGAAATCTTCCATTTTGATGGCATGAAGATACCAATAGACAAAACATCAATTATCAGAACATAAATTTAGGATGTGTTTGACGTGGATTTTTCTTCTCAATCGCAGCGCTCTGGTTTCCAGTATCACGGCTCAACACGCGCCCCCTTGCCAGCATTTTTATATTTTCACCTTTAGCTTCGTATGTGTTTTCGGTGAGGTTTCAGTAGTATTCCGCTTTTTATATTTCATGTTTCGGTGCGGACCCACGCATCGCTTAAATGACACTTCAAATCTTAAACAAGTCAGGAAACGGGAAGCCAGACGCTTCAGGTATGAAAGGTTTTGTGTATTCCTTTTATTGGAACATTTGGGTGGACATTTGTCTCATTAGAACCTACCACGTAATATATGAGAGGATATCCACTTCCGCATGATTCTGACATTCAAAGTGTTGAATTTGTACTGAAGCAACGACTTTGACCTCTTATAAATTTGATAGTAATAGTGCGATTTCCACCAAACTTGGTAGAATCATGTTCTATGCTACAGTCTACAACGTTGGGTGATTCTAGCATGAAATTAGAAGAGAGGGGGGGGGCTCACAGTCAATTACTAAAAATTATAGGAACATACTATTATTAACTCTATTTGAACAGATATCGGGGTGGAGAGTATTTCGGAGCCTAGGCACCATATAGTAACAGCTTCTTGATCTTTTCCGATTTTTCGGTTGGGTAGTTTCTGAGAATGAGTCCGGGAAAGAAATGGTCACTTTTGACTCGCCGCACTCCCCACCGTTCCAACAAATGTCAAAACTACGACCGGATACTAACCGTATTCGGTACTAATCGAGATCTCTCATTTGATACCCTCACATGACTATATTTGGTGAAAAAAAATTGACAGCCCCCTTTACATATATGCGCCCCTGCACCGCTAAATTCGACATAGAATGATGTAACTCATTTGATACATGAGCGTTCATAGTTCCCACTTTTCTACCAAATTTGGTGTCAATCACAACAACCGTTTCCGTATGACAGACTGACAGACAGACAATAAACCGATTTTAATAAGGTTTGTTTCTACACAAAACCTTAAAAATGACACATGACTGGAGTATCTAAAAAGACGCCCCACATTCCCGAGCCTCGCTAGCATAAAGGCGTGCAAGCCTATGCAGAGGGGATACTTAAGTATTTGCAGGCGGACCATTACGGTCCTCATTTTAGGTATTTGCAATATTTTTGCCTTCCTTTTTGACTTTTACAAACTAGGATGGTCTTTGGCCATCCCACAATCTACTTAAGTCATTACAACTTGATTTTATCAATGCTCTCCAGGGCTACACCATGTAATTTTCCATTGACTTGATGAAGGCATTTTAAAAATGCGGTGATCGCACAATTTATATGATGATTACCATAAACTCCTGTGTGGGGCATCGCACGTCGACCATACTACCACGCCATCACTGTCGGTTCCTGACAATGTGCTTGGACTCACCACACAATTTTCAGAGAAACTTGCACTTCTCATCAATCGCTGTCTATCTTCATAGTGGGTTCCACTGGGTGGCATAACCTGCAATTGAGTTGTTGTCCTTTCTTCATGTGCCACCTATCCACTCCACTACGGTCTTTTCGTCAGCACATCCACGTTTGTACGACCCATACGCCGAAGCTTGTTATTGCCTCAAGCCAAAATACTTCAATGACACCACACAAAATTTAAGTAGATAAAAATTTGCAGCTGTCAAGAAACAATGACAGTCACTTTTCGTCTGCTAATACCATGTAGTGGCACAAAGGTAACGTTGGTGCGGAACAGTTTCATATTGATGTTGCTGTTGAAATAGTTGAATTTGGAGGTTTTGGATAACACATGACAAATTGCTCGGCGTCTTCAATGTTCTGTCGACTAATCTAATCTTAAGGGTCTTAATAGAATCACTGAGCGAATGATGCTTCAAAATTCCTCTATATGAAGCTTGGCGGAAGCAAACACGTCCAACATTTTCGGCAATAGATCTATGTTTGCTCTCCTAGGAAATGAGGAGGAAATAAGTAGATCCAAGATCAATCTTTCGGATGCATCCGTTTCATACTAGGATAAGATGAAGTAACACAACAACTTACCTACCTCGTCCCCACTCGAAAGGTGCACAATGAGATTCCGTGCCTTTTGCCGCTGAAGTTGCTCCTACTGTGTATACTCTTCTTGAATCTAGCTTATTTCAGAAGGGTCTTGTTCCTTTCACTCTCAGTTTCTATAACCACATGTTCCTGGCCTCCTTTAATTTTCTTCATCTCAATTGAAAGAGACCGCGATTCCCCTTGATATGTGAGCTCTCATTACGTTTTCCGATTATATCGTTCGCTACCTCGAACCCCACCCTCAGAGAGAAAATACGCACTCTGAGTCATCATCATAGCTTGGACGGTTAATTGAGTTGTCCGATTAAAACCTGTAGTCGTGCTGGCGGAGTTCTTTAGCTCTCCAGTGCTAAACACCATAATAATCTTGTATCTGAGGCATTCGAACATTTCTTTGTACTCTACATATATCAAAAGTAGAAGTAGTCCCAATAAGGAAGTAAATTGTCATTAAAACTTTAGGTTTGTATCTGTATATTGGATTCAACAAAAGGCCAGGTGTGGTGGCCGAGTTGGATGAAAGTCAGCCACCCGATCTGCTTTTTTACATAAAGAAAATTTTGTTTATTGAACGGTCCCTAGTTTGGTGATTTCAACCCCTCTCTCTGTGATCTGACCGCGTATATCATCTGAACCAGCTTCGCAGGTCAACCTGGTGACCTAAAATTTTTTCAACTCCAAGTTTGCCAAGTTAATGACCGAGAGAAATGATGAGTCTTATCCAATCGAGCTAACCCTACTCCTCAATCGCGGCACATGGGTCTAGCATATGCGAAGTCCTGTTCAGGTTAAATCATCTACATTTAAAAATATAAAAATTTAGGTTGGTTGTTTTTCTCAGTGAACGTAGTACACTTTATTAACTACTAGAGCCGGTCGTAACACTTAGTGCAATTTCAGAATGATAGTTGCTAGTATGCGCTGTTGCTAATACTCGTAAACTGCATATTTGATACTTGCTTTTGTGAGTTTTGGGAATTTGTAGCAGGCAATGGACGGTCTATAAAGATAGGAGATTAGGAAAAGCTGAAAGATATCAAGTTTTACCTGCAGGACCTCTTAATAAACTAGGTCTTTTCCAGAAATATACCCCAGAAAGGAACCATACAGAATACATGAACGTTGACTATCTGAGGTGAATCGTTTTAGGTAAAGCGGAGTCGCTAGGATTATGAGCTGACTATACTTAGATCTTGGCACTAAGTAGGTTTCATAATCAGCTGGACGGAGTCTCTATGAGCTGCACCCATTTTGATGAAGCTATGCCAGAGGCGTCTTCGATGGTATGGCTAAATAATCCGGGGCCTAATGTATTAAGCTTATTGTGGATTTCTATGCTCTATCTTTTGATTTCACACAGAAAACCGATCCATACCAATATGTGGCTTACCATTGTTATTCAAAACGGAAGGAGAACACTTTCAAAACCCTGTTAGACATAGTGGACATCAGTGGTGGACATCAGATTCAATTTTTTCGTAGAGCAGTATCGGACAAGTGGAACCCACCGATACTTTTTTATCTGAGTATTATTGGATCCAACTAAAGGGGTGATCCATAAAATGGATAAAAGTCCCCCGTCTCGTCAGGCCTGAGCCTCCATTTTCAAGAAACGAATAAACTTGAAGCATTAACCTTAACTGCTTGACAGCTCCCAAAGGAGCCTGAAATGAGTTCTTTTTGTGTGTCTGGTAAATGTCTGATGGTACAGCACTGTTGAAACATCAAATGGGACTCCACAACAGTATTTATCGGTAAGCAACACTTCCTAAAATCTAGAGAAACTTTTTGTTACATTAATGCTGAATATATTATACAAGATTATGTCCAACCAAACGCAAATGCTGCAGACCCTTTTCAGTAGAAAACGGCGGTCCAGGAAACTGGGGATTTTTCATTTCCTACTGGAAAACAAAGTTGATATGCTGGTAATTTCAAAAATCCATCTGGAAGGAAAACAGTTGTGCACTGAGTCGAACCGGGAAAACGATCTGGATTTTGTTTAAATTGGACATCAATTATATTGGCCCACTGTTAGCAAGAAACCAAATTTCGGTTTCGGAACTTATGGTAAATCGCGAACTGCTGATTGCTGAGATGTGCTAAGCTCTTTCCTCGGACTATTATTTAGTCAAGCGATGACGGCTTTACGGTTTCTTACCAGGGCAGAGGCAAATCGTCAGACGCTGCCTAACCTCTGCCTTGGGAGCAGCGTGACCGTAGTGGCTCGCAGATGTTGAGTGCTCCTTTATATAATTCGTAGAACACGACATGACTACGAATTATCTTGAGCGCAAATCCGCCTTATTGACTAGAGCTTGGCCAGAGCTGAAAATATTCGTTTTGAGAATGATGGGGTCCTAAGTCCGCATCAACTTAATGCTGGACGGGACCAAATAGGGAGCAACTTACTCCCTCTTTCCTGGTCCACGTAAGAAACCGTAAAGCCGTCATCGCTTGACTTTTTTTAGAAGTTTGGGTACAAGCCCTAAGCGAGGGGTCGTGGACCAGGAAAGAGGGAGTAAGTTGCACCCCATTTGGTCCGGTCCAGCATTAAGTTGATGTGGACTTAGGACCCCATCATTCTCAAAACGAATATTTTCAGCTCTGGCCAAGCTCTAGTCAATAAGGCGGATTTGCGCTTGTTAGTAAAAATATCTAACCTTCTTGGTTTCGGAAAAAACTCTCACAAGTTAACAACCAAAATAATTATCTGGCTGAAATCTTTTGTGTTCAAAACTGAACCCGATAGAGGCAAAGCTCCTGAGGTTTCAAAAAAAGCAAGAGAAAGCCAGGACGTAAGTCATCTGACAAGATCCAGTAGCTGCTTTTCGCCAAGCGCCAAGCAAGGAGGGAATAGTAAAAAACATAGGTCGTCTTCGCGGAAGCAACAGTTGATAGTCACTTTAAAGAAAAACGAGTTGCAACCAATTTGAGCCATTTGTTCTCTTTAGCAGCGCTTTAATATGTACTCACTTAAGAAGACAACTAAAGAAAGCAAAGGCCCGACACAATGTGAATTTCGCATAAAAGTGGGGGGGGGGGGGATAACTTCTGGACAAGAAACCATACCAAATAGGGGGCAGCAGTCGATAATT
Source organism: Hermetia illucens (assembly GCF_905115235.1). NCBI lineage: Eukaryota > Metazoa > Arthropoda > Insecta > Diptera > Stratiomyidae > Hermetia > Hermetia illucens. The sequence goes on from NC_051849.1 coordinate 203,292,938, forward strand.
GTTAACCGCCTCCGTGGACAAACAAATTTTCAGCTTCGAAAAGTTAGTTCATGAATAGCAGAAAAATATACTCCTCTCAAAACCAAGCAGATTATCCATATAGTCAAAAAACAAGTCAATAACAAGAAAGCCCCAAGTTATGACCTCATTACAGGAAAACTGATTGACTTAGGTTTTCAATGCATTAATACGGGTATCAGTATTACCTTAAGGCTTGGAAAATGTATGCAACGTATTTTAAGATATTCCATGGCAGAACGGAAGTCCTCGGTAAACCATGAAACCTTTACGTCTTGGGGCCAAAGCACAAGAACAGGAATACCAGAATATAGTGTACTGGGCCCCGTGTTGTACCTTCAGACCTTCCTACAGACAGTGGCCTGAGAACCTTTGCAGTCGCTGACGATACAGCAATTCTTTGTTCACCGATCTTAGCGGTAAATGTCGGATACTTCTCATCTTTTGAGACAATCAATTTGTATTTCTTCGTAAAAATTGAAGGACTGTTCCAAAAGTCCGTGCTACATCGGAGGAAACAATTAGTTATAAGGAACGGCTGTACCATATCATATGAGATAAGCCCTCCCAGCCCAATAATTGTCATCTTCAGCCTTTCTGAAGCAACTGCTTAGTTTTAGCAACTCAAAATGCACCATTTTCTAATCCCATCAGATACACAGCAAAAACCTTCTTTGATGGTTGATTTGGATCAAACCTGAATTTTTTCATATAGGATTATCAAAACAATTCCCTTTTTACCTTGGATTGCAACTGAATAGAGAAAAAGTTGATATCTACGTCTCTCAGGCAAAATTTCCAAAGTAGCTTTTGGTCTTTCCATTAATTTGCGAGGCCCGCATTTACCTTTTTTCATAACACCTGCGAGTTTGCGTTGTCTATTGAGGCTGTCTAGGGATATGAAACTGTCAAAGAACAGCTTGTTGATGCTACAATTCTGACATTTCCTCGATCAGATGCACTCCTAGCCGTGTTCGTCGATGCCTCAGACACAGCGGTAGACGCAGTTCTTCATCAATAGGTGAACTAAAGCTGGTATCCATTGAGCTTCTTTTCGAAACAATCCAACCCTCAAAGCTAATTATCCACTCAGTCAAAAACCAAGTCAATACCAAGTAAGTCCCAGGTCATGACTTCATTAAACGAAAACTGATTAAAAACCAGTCAGGCATAATGACAATCTATTTGACTTAGGTTTTCAATGCACTAATGCCGGAACCTACGATCGTAAGCTACTGACCGTGTTCCTCTCCATTCAATACATCCGTTTCTCCCTTGAGGGCAGGCCGTTCACTGTGTTCACAGACCACAAGCGCCTTACTTTCGCGTTTAAGCAAAAGCCCGACAAAGCGTCTCTTCGTCAACTTCGGCAAATGAGCTTCATTAGCCAGTCTACTTCCGGCAACCAAAACGTGTGTGGAAAAGATGTCATTTCAGACTCTTTATGTCGAATCTCGAAGGTTACAGTCCCCGCCGCCGTCGCTGAGGCGCAGAAAGATGACGCAGAGCCTGAGGACAAATTCCAGATACAAGTTCAAGGAGGTTCCTATTTTCAGCTCAAACTCCTACTTACTCTGCGAGACCTGAGACAAGGGACTTGGGGCAGTAAACGCGCACCCAGGAATCAGGACGGAAATATTTCTGGCGTCCATGAACAACACTTGGGCCAGACATGCATCACGTGCCAGAAGTGTAAGATCAACAAGCACGTAAAAAAGGAAGTAGGCGTATTCCCTCTGCCGATCAAGCACTGTCACACCATACATCTCGACATAATTTGCCCTTTGCCAGACTCGCGTGGGTACTAGTATTGCCTCATAATCATCGACAGGTTTATGCGGTGGCCTGAAGCAATACCTCTGACTGACATTAATGACAAGACAGTGGTCTGAAAACCTCTACATTCGCTGACGATACAGCAAGTTTGAATTCGCTAGAGGCTTAAAAGGCGAAGGATAAAGGTGAAGAAAATCAAAACTAGGCTCAGTCGAGAAAGATGTCCATCCATTACTTAGGCGGAGTTGCTGTCACTAACCCTAGGTCAACGATGTTAAATACTTCGGTATTGTTCACAAGTAGTACACTAGCATAAGAACTGCAGCCTCAAATTCTTTCCTGAATAGATCCAGAATGGACCTTAACGTCACCAATAAAGAAAATTTTTTCCACTAATCGCTTTTCTATTGAAGTTCCTTAAATTTAGCTGGTCTTGTATTCAATGTACAAAATCGTAATAATTCCATTATATCTCAGCGGTAAATCTTTTTAATTAATTATAAATGCAAAAGGCCTACATAATTCTCCTAACCTACGGCGCTTACACGCAACCTATATTTGAAATTTCACTCTTCAGCATATCTATCTAAATTTAGCTCTGAATCTGAACTAAGTAACATTGGAATCTTTTGGTATTATCTAAGATGAATTTACCTTAACTTAGTGGCAAAATATGCCGAAACCCGGGATTGAACCGGGGACCTTTAGATCTTCAGTCTAACGCTCTCCCAACTGAGCTATTTCGGCGGTGCGATTCTACCTTGTCGTGGTCAGCACCGTCACTTAGTTCTTATCTTTAAATTCCACACACACCGAACAGCACTCCATCGAGATTCAGACTATGCAAAGATTGTTACGAAATTTGCCTTAGTTCAGAAAGCTGTGGGATTCGATGATTTATATTTAGAAGGTGTTGGTGATAATGTAATCATTTCTATCTTAAATTCAAAAGATACAATCATCTAATTGTTGAGTCTTATCAAAGGTTTTACTTGTAGGCCTTCAACTTGAATTAATTTTCCAATTGTATTGGTATCTTCCAATGGTATTGTGATGGTATTTACCCCACTTTCAAGATAAGAAAGTATCTAGATAGAATCTCTAGAAATATATATAGAATCTATCAAACAATGAATGAAATTTCAATCTTTTTTGTAGAAGAAGAATCTTTGCTCAGATAAAAAGATTCTAGACAACTGCTCTGGACTGGAAATTTGAATTAATTAATTAACTTTCCCTAATTTCTTTTCTTCGTGGTGTTATGAATAAAATGTATCTTTAATATGAAGAGATTGATAACATGCTTAGAGTTTTGAAACCAAAAGATTTTTTCCTAGAAATTGTCACTAGAAATTACCTCCAAACTGTTTAAGGGGAGTGGGTAACAAGTTTTTCCTTATGGGAAAATACCTCGTATATTTGATCCTTTTCCCCGAAAAGTACTAATCCGAATTTATTGAAATTTTGTCAGTTTATTCATAAATCTATATTTAATATTTAAGGTAGAAGGAATGATTCTAAATGCTACTCTTTTTTTTAGAGCAACATGAAAATTGTGAAAAAATTCTCGCTGTTCTTCCTAACCTCAACTCGTGTTTCAACAACTTGTGTTATTTCGCGTCATTTAATATTAGTTTATGTTAGTTTTTCGCGATGCCCCGAAGCACAAGTGTTTTTAAAAAAGGGAAAGAGTGTTTAGGGGAAGAAGGCCCCAAAAACGCCAGGAACAGATACCTCGAACTTCTACCCCAGAGCCAACACCCGGACCTTCCATTACAGGGTCTGTACAGGAAGCACATCAAAGGGTGAATACCCCGGAATCCTCCCTTTCAGACAGATCGTTTTCCTCTTCCTTCTCGAAAGGGAGTCACCATTTAGAGGAGTACGACAGCTTTACTTTTAGGTGGTCAAACCGATTTTGACACTTTGAATGTCAGGTTCGCCTATCGGTAAAGGTCCTATGCGGCCTTATGAACCTGCCTCCTCTCATCACCAAATATGCTGCATACGACAGCATTTTAGCTTCTGCTGCCAAAGAGGTGGCCAAGGGATCAATGGCGAATGCAGTAAATGAAGCCGTGGAAACGAACGACAATTGTAGGGACATAAGTGTGGCTCTAGATGGCCCATGGCAAAAGAGAGGCCACACTTCCCTGAATGGTGTTGTCCGTGCGACCTCCATTGATACTTGTAAGGTAAGGGAATCACAAAACTAGTTATTTGAGTCACAATTTTATATTGTATTTTATTTTAGGTCATTGACGTTGCAGTAATGTCAAAGTTTTGCCATTGCTCTGGCAAACTGAAAAATTAGCATATGGCGACTGTCAGGCAAATTTCATTGGCTCCAGTGGGGCGATGAAAGTTGCTGGGGCCAAACAGATATTTGGGAGATCACACCTTGGTTATGGAGGTTCGAAAGGCTTTCTTTCTGTTGTTGAGAGTAAACCGTATGGGCCAGATTTCGAAATACGCAAGTTGGAATGCATAGGCCATGTGCAAAAAAGAATGGGGACCGGTCTTCTCAATTTAAAATCAAAGTTGAGGAAAAAAAACTCCAAGATGGAAAATCAATTGCAGGAAAAAACAGGTTGACAGATGCAGCTATTACTAAAATTCAAAATTTTTATGATAATGCTAACCGTCAACCTGAAAACAATACAGTTGAGAGTATGAAAGAAGCAATTTGGGCAATAAAAGCCCCAAGATTGCACTCAGATCAGGCATTCGATATAGCCAAATGGTGAAACCAATCACAATGAGCCGACTCCACTTGTGAACGGGAAAAAGGCTGAAGAAAAAGAAGATGAGTTTGGGCAATATTTTTCCACATTGTATCGTCTAATGAGCACCCCATTCATGGCCTATGCAAACCATTTCGGTGCAAATTTCTGAAATGTCAAAACATTTTCACCCGAGCAGGGTGTAGCCTGTATTTCGTCAACTGGCCGAAAGTGTGTTCATGGCCGAACCCAAAACTCGAACGAAAGTTTCAATAATGTCATTTGGGCTCGCGTTCCAAAGACCACCTTTGTAACAAGGAAAACTCTTGAGTTTGGGGTTTATGATGCGGTATCTACCTTCAAAGACGGAAATATAGCCCGATGTCGAGTCCTCATCATGTAGGTATTGAGCCAGGGAAGTTCTGTTGTGACGCTCTCAAGAAATCTGACATCGAAAGAATTCAGAAGGCGGAAAGAAAAAATGTGGAGACATCACAAAAAGCGAGGCAGAGAACCAGAAAGAAAATTGGAAGAATCATATTTGGAAGCGAAGGTGGCACTTCCTATAGCAAGGGAAAATTCTGATGTATCGAAAGTTGTGAATTAACTGAAAAAAAATTTATCTTTGAATTTTGGTTTCCTTTTATACCTCTCTTCATATGATGTAATATATCATCATATATATCATATCAATTGATGGTCAAAGGGTAGTATAGGTCCCAGGGCAAAACGTGGATTCGTACCCACGATGGAGCATAAAACCTGGTGAGCGCTGGGAGCTCTTTCTTAACGAAAAGCTGCAGACAGAGAAAGATGAAGGCGGGTTTCCCGCGCCTAAAAACGAGACAAATTGTACCAACTGGTCCTCCAGGTTGGGGGTCAAGTAGCGCTGACAACCCTACACGGAAAACAACTTGTTACGGAGACTGGACGGATAACACAACGACGAACCCGGCAACTACAAAGGAATAACGATTGCACATTTTCTCATGGAACGTGCGCTCCCTGTACTGAGATGAAGCTGCTGAGCAGCTAGCCGATACCCCGTCCCAATATAGGGCTGAGGTAACAGCGTTACAGGAGATGCGTTGGAGAGGGACCGGTTTCCTGGAGAAGAGAGTCGCTACACCATATATTATAGTGGCCATCCAGTAAGCCATGTGCTCGGAGTAGGTTTTTCAGTCAGCCAAAAAATGAAACCTGCTGTTATCGGCTTTGAAAACATTAGTGAACGGCTATGCACTCTGCGCTTGCGAGGCAAGTTTCGAAATATAAGCCTCATTAACGTTCACGCCCCTACAGAGGAAACTGGAGAGTTGCACAAGGATATCTTCTACGAGGCAGTAGAACGAACCCTCGAAGCCTGTCTCAGATATGATATCGGAATCATTTCAACAGTCAAGTAGGGACGGAGCCCGTATTCAGGCGAAACGTCGGCTCCCCATAGCTTACATAGGGATACCAATGATAACGGTCTGCGGATTATTCAATTAGCAGTGTCACACGAAATGGTTGTTGGAAATACCTGGTTTGCGCAGAAAGCGGTCAACAAACATACATGGACCTCTCCAGACGGGACCACTTTCAATCAAATTGGCCAAATCGAACGCCGCCACCTTTCAGCCTTGATGAATGTCAGGACATATAGGGAGGCCTATATAGACTCGGATCGCTATCCTGTTGGCATGGTGCTCCGAGCTCGAATAACAACACCACCCGGAATCCTCTCTGACAATCAGGTGAGAGTTAACACTGAAGCCATCCACGATACGACCCTCCGCGACACCTAGAAGAGGGAAATGGATGCCGCAATAACCGCAGTCAACAGAGATTCTGGAGATGAAGCATCAACAAATGATCTTCACAACCACCTGAAGAACATTATCATTGATATGGCCACAAACATACTTGGCCCCAGCCGCAGAAGGAGTCGGAACGGCTGATTTGACGATGAATGTAAGCTAGCAACGGAACGGAAGAACGCTGCATATTGAGTAATGTTGCATTCTCAAAGAACGCGGGCACGCGCAGAGACTTATCACGAACTCCGTCGAGCGGAGAAGCGACTTCACAGACGGAAAAAGGAAGCCTGGGGGAACCAACAAATCTGTGAACTCAAAAAGTACAGGGAGCAACCGCATCAGGTGCGGAAGTTTTACCAGCAAGTCAACAGGATGAAGCCTTATTCACCTCGATGCTCATCCTGCGAGACGGAGAGAAGAATCTGGTTTTCGACAGAATGGGCATATAGGAGCGATGGGTTGAGTACTTTGGTGATCTACTGAACAACCAGAAGATCGGCGAGTTGGAGGTCCCGCCAACTAAAGACGACGGACAAATACTGCCACCACCAAGTATAGAAGAAACAGTCCGCGCAATACATCGGCTTAAAAATCATAAGTCGTCAAGAGCCGATGGAATTACAGCCGAATTGGTTAAATATGGAGGCGACCAGTTACACCAAGTGGTTCATCAAATTGTGCTCAACGTGTCGGACAGCAAATCAATGCCTGACGGCTGACAACGAGGCATTATCTGTCTCATACATAAAAAGGGAGGTATCACACAGTGCAGCAATTATAGAGGTATCACGTTGATGAGTACCATCTATAAGATATTCTCCACTATCTTGCTAGGCCGGATAGCCCCATACGCCCAGAACATCATTGGTTCATGCCAAAGAGGCTTCACTCCAGGCAAATCAGCAACAGATCAGATTTTCTCTGTGCGGCAAGCGGTGGAAAAATTGTTGGAATATGGACATCAGTTGCACCATCTTTTCATCGACTTTGAAGCCGCCTATGATAGTATAGCCAGGGTAAAAGTATGCACGGCCATGAGAAAATTCGGTATCCCGACGAAATTAATAAGACTGACTAGGCTGACCCTGACCAATGTGCGAGGCCAGATAAAAGCAGCAGGATCACTCTCAAGACCATTCGACATCAACAACGGTCTACGACAAGGGGATGCCCTATCATGCGTCCTCTTTAACCTGGCCCTCGAGAAAGTGATCCGTGATGCTGAGGTAAATGCAAGAGGTACGATCCTCTTTAAGTCCACCTAACTACTGGCCTATGTTGACGATATAGACATCATGGGAAGAACGACCCGATCCCCAAGATCGAGCAGGCGTGGCGAGATCTTGGGCTGCACATCAATGAAGGCCTATTGGGTCAAAGCTCTTGCTGTACAAGAGAATGATGTTGCTAGTCCTCATGTATTCCTCGGAGACTTGGGTTCTTAACAAGAAAAATAGCGAACTCTTGATCGCGTTCGAGAGAAGAATCTTTCGAAGAATTTTTGGCCCCGTAGATGAGGATGGACGATTCCGTAGCCTACATAACGACCAAATCTATGAGTGATACCATGACCGTCAAGTTGTGGATAAAATCCGGCTCAATAGTTTGCGGTCGGCGAGTCACTTAATCCGTATGGATGAGAATGATCTAGCGCGAGAAGTCTATAAGGGCAATATCTATGGTAGAAAGAGAAGGCAAGGCAGACCCTGCCTAAGATGGAGCGATGGCGTAAGTCAGGACGACGGACAGCTTTTAAGGCTATCGAATTGGTGGACCTCGGCGCAAAGCCGGGATGTCTGGAGTTCCTTATTAAGGCAGGCCTAGACCGGATACCGGTTGATACGCCGTTGATGATGATGACTCCTCTTAGATAAGTCACAGTCAACTCGTCTCTTGCGCGAAACTATGCAATATCGTGGAATGCTTTCAACACCAATTAATTTTCTTTTTCAATATTACAAAATAAAATAGTTAATTAAACAAACCATCAATTACATGGCTAAATTATTTCAATGCTATAATTTCAGCTTTACGAAAATAAATCAAAATTGCTGCCCGCTAGGCCCACCAGCAGTGAATGCAGGTTATTTCCTCACTATTATCATTAGTGAGGTAGGTCTTCGGCTTCGATTGCATAAATTCTATAATTGGTTTGTGAGAGATCACGTAATTTTAATCTTAGATGTAAATAATGATAAAGATATTAGTGGATGTTCCTCTTAATCTTGGATGTTTTGATAGATCGCGATTTTCTTAATTGAAGAAAATACGAAAACTGAAAAAAGATCATTGAACGGTCTTCGATCTTTAGATTTCAGAGAAAGTTTTCCTTGATAACGTGATGAATTGTAAATATAATTTGTCTTCAGATAAAAGTATCTTTTACATTTAATAGATTTAAATGAAGATTTTTAAATAGTTATTTTCACTTGATTTTATGTGATCTCTGGAAAATAATTAATGAAATTAAAAACAATAATTGAGAAAGAAAGATACCAGAGGTCTGCCATTTTTTTTAATTTAATTTAATACAATGCATGATGGGTTGATCGATTTTTGCTTTTTCCTTTATCAGACTGCGGTGTAAGGAACTCTCATTTAGAATAGCCCAAACACCAGATTATATCAAAACACCAGACTGACTTAACGTTGATAGTTTCCGATTAAATTATAGATTGTTTGTCGCACGATAGTTAAACTTGAATATAACTGACCATTTCTAATTATTAAAATCTTCTAAAGTTTCCTTTTTTAATTTTTACGAAACCATGGTTCCTTTGAATACCACAACTTATTCACTGCCATATTTCCTTGATTGATTCTCTTAAAGCATCTGTGCCAATTTCACCAGAAAATATAGTTCTCAACTTTTTCCACCCGGATTCACTATCATTCATCTGATTTTCATTAATCACTATCCGTTTCTCAAAACTTACCTTCAACAATAAAATTTTCCGTTTGTGAAACTTTCAACACCACAATATTCCTTGGATTGTTTAGATCCGTCCTACAGCCCCAGTTCAAGGCACTTGTACACTTTTACTGATCGAATCCGTAAAGATGCGCGAAAAAAAAAGATGCAGATTTTCTATCTCGAACTACTTATTATTCCTTATAGATTGAAGATATTGGATACCATCCGTGATGGACCCCAAGATGCAGACTGTTGGTAATAACGTTCTGTACGCAGTTTATAGCTGGCCCCAAAACTGTTCCCCATACGATACTATGGAGACGAGTCGGAGGCTAACCCCAAGCGCGTATGTTACTTCTTTGCAGATGGATGGTATGGAAGTTACGGTCTCACTATGCCATGGGATCCACATCAATGTAACCTGCAAGTTACTGGTGTTGTTGTTTGTTTCTTCACTCATACTCTCTGTTATTTGAATGCTAGGTTACAGTACCCAAGCTTAGTTGCTGGTATTGCTTGTGGATACCTGGGTTGCATCTCTGTACTGCGTTTCTTTCCATTGAAACGATCAACGACTAAATTTAAAAGTGCTGGAGTTATATGGAAGAGAAGGAGTGTACCATGAAAGATTGCCATTGAGCTGACTGCAGGTAGCACAACATCACAAATGATTTCTTCTAGAATATTCATCGTAATCTTGGACCAATTACTGGTCATTGGTGAGCTTTTTAGGATGCACTTGTTGTTGATTTTTTCAGGGATTTTCTCTTCTCTTCTCTGGTGTTGATTGCGCTTGTGAATTATTCTAGGTCAGATTTGTTAGTAAGTTTGATTACCGTCAATTGAGGCGATTTAGCGCCATTTCTCTAGGTCAACCCACATGAAAAGCCGATCTTTCTCCGAATTCAGAGTAGTTATTTTATCTGAAAAGTATACAACTTTTGTCTTCGTTAGCTACAACCTTCATCCATTTTTGCCGTAAATACCGAATACCTCACTGAAAGAGCGTCTCATCTTCTGAGACAATCCATTGATTGACCCAAATTGTCATATCATCGGAGGAATTGAAGCACGTTCCAAAAGCCTGTGCTGCATCGAATGACACAATTAGTAATCAAAATTCCCTCGAAAATTACCAACCTTGTCGGGGTGAGAAAGCTCGGTAATGGAGATCCTCAAGGGAACCAGAGGAGACCTCTAAAACTATCACCATCATCGTCAACGGCGCAACAACTGCTATTCAATCTAGGCCTGCCGTAATAAGGACTTCCAGACATTCCGTTCCATCTCAGGCAGGGTCTGCCTCACCTAATGGCATTTTATATGCATTACGCATTATTTCCTTCCAATTTTTATCTACAATCATAAACATCCTTGATTCCTTAGGCAACTGTTTTTGAATGTCAGCTGCCGAGAAAATGGTATCCAAATACATCCAGGATTGCTGATACGCCATCCATTCCTCTGGAATGGAAACAAATCCAGAAGCTGTACCCACTCCTCAACTTTATGATTGATAGGACCAACATGTCTGAAAGCAGCAATGGTTGGTTTCATCAAGCACGGCCTGGAGTTCATCGATCCCAGCCAATATGAAAACGTTTTTAGCGTCACGATGTGACACTACCGAAAGTTCAGTTTCTTTCCAAATATTCTCGATCTTTTTGAGTTGGAGCTCTAACCCAGATTCTACACTAGCTTGCTCTAGTTCTTCAGAGAAGACACCTGCTTCCTCGAAAGTATCGAGAGTTACAGATGGTTCTTGGAAGACTTTACGTTGCAGAATTTGCTCAATTCGAATCCAGTGACGTTAAGAGATGATTTTAGATTAAATTAGGGAGGATATCTTAGCAATGTTCATCTGTAATGTAATTATTTTTTCCTTTACCGACTTCAAAGTCCGATTTCGCAGGCATGTTATAATAGACAACTTTTCGCGGAAAAGTTCAGCACTTTCTTTCAGAACTGGTACCAGCTCGTTAGGAGGTAGATATTTCTCGAATTGAGGGCAATTTTTCAATGTTCGACTGTTTACGTCGATCAATTCTTCCACATCTAGTGTATGGAAATTAGCTGTTGTCCGCTTCTTTAGCGAAGCTTCCCATTCCTCAATGCTGTTCCAGAGAGCTTGTCTTGTTCGGACCTCTTGAAGGGCTTGCTCCAGTTCATCGTATCGAGTAACATCTATCTATGAAATGGGAAGATACATGGATATGGAAAGGGACGTAAAAATAAGGAGTTCGAACTAAAAACTTGTGTTTAAGGGTGGTTTGCGTGGCTGTTTATGAAAATCAAGCTCTCTGAAGTGATCCTTTAAGCGTGGATTTTATCATCGTGGCTGTTATCGGTTGTGATTTTCAACCCTAGATAGGAGATATTATCAACGGTCTCAAAGTTGTAGTCTACTATGTTTATATTTCCCGTTTGATCAGTGGGGTTTGATGTTGTTGGTTGGTTGGTTTGCGGTGCTGACCAACATATATTTTGTCTTGCCTTCATTGATGTGCAGCCCAAGATCTCCCATCAATGGCCGCCTGCTCGATCTAGATGAAGGCAGTTTGTACGTCTCGGGTCGTTCTTCTTATGATGTCGATATAGTCAGCATAGGCCAGTACATTTACCTCAGTATCACGGATCACTTTCTCCAGGGCAAGTTTAAAGAGAACGCATAATAGGGCATCCTGTTATGTTCTGGAGTATATAAGGAGCAAAGTTGGTTTACTCTCTCCGCTGTCCTGCATTAAACTCACAAAAGACGACAACACCGACCGGGTGATTGCATCTTTCAAGGTTACTTATCCACACGAAGTTGATGTCCTCGGCAACCCTTCTTTCTGGCCTGAAGGTGTATTCATCAAGCCATATAAGCGCCCCAATTCGCGGGTAAATTTCAGGGCAACCCGCCTGCCTCGCCGAGCTATATAACTGGATCCATGTTTACTGTCCGTCTGTTTTATCAGAACGTCAGGGGTTTAAGAGCCAAGCTGGGGGCCTTCAATTTATCCGCGCTGACTCAGCAACACCATGCCATCTGTATTTCCGAAACCTGGCTAGACGATGCCATATTATACTCCGAGCTCCCCGAAGGGTACTCCACTTTCCGTTGTGACAGGGACCGGGATGCTTCTCGTAAGTCCACTGGCGGTGGAGTCCTAATTGCTATAAAAGATTCACTCCCCGCTGAACTCATCTTCCCCTCCTCTGGCTTTCCCTTTGATTGTGTTGCTCTTCGTGTCTCCCCGCCCAACTTCCTCCCGTTCATTGTTTCTTGTGTATATGTCCCCTGTGCTAGCCCTTCTCACCTGTCTGAAGAATTGTTTGACAGTTTGTCTGAACTCCTTACCGCCAGATTCCCTTCCCTCCCTTTCTTCCTTTGTGGAGATTTCAACCTCCCCATGCTCAACTGGCCTAATCATCCTAGTCTTCTAATTCCTTCCAACAACCTCTCCCATTCTTCCCTCCCACTTTCTTCCTTTATGTATACTTGCTCTGCCCTGAATTTCAATACCACCAAAAACTCCTTGGGCCGCACTCTCGATCTCTTCCTTTCCAACCTCCCCGAGCGCCACCTCTCTTTATTTCCTGACACATCCCCGTATGTAAAAACCGACACTCACCATCCTGCGGTTGAATTTTCAGGGCAGCTCCCTCGTTCAAAACCCAAAACCAAACGTAAACCTACTAAATTCAACTTCCGCAAAGCCAATTTTGACGGTCTGAACTCAGCTTTAGCGTCTTTCAACTGGGTACATATATTAAGTAATTCATTGTGTGATCAAGCTCTTAACACCTTCTACAATATCCTCTCTGATCTCCTCTCCTGTTATGTCCCTTATTCCCCTTCCTGCCTACGTTCTTACCCAACTTGGTTCACAACGGAACTTCATATTAACATTCGCTTGAAACACACACTGCGGAAGAAGTTTCGGGCTTCTAAAAATGACGCCGACCTTGCTCACTTTAAAGCTATACGACCTACTGTGAAGTCAATGGTCAGAAAAGCGCGTAAAAGGTACCTATTGAGCGTCGAAGCCGCCCTTGCCGGCGGTAACTTAAAACCCTTTTGGTCTCACGCTCGCAACTTTCGTAATCCAACTCAATCTGTCCCTTCTTCTATCAGCTTCGCTGACTCCACCGCCAACTCCCCACAACAATCCTGCGACCTCTTCAGTGTTTTCTCCCTCGAGCCCTTGACCCTCTACACCTTTCATAACCACAGACTCCTCCGAATCACTAGCCATTCCTCTCCTTACGCCTTCCTTGGTTGAGTTCCTTATTGCTACCTAATGCTACTTTCCCCGTCTCTGGAAAGAGGCCCTTATCATTCCTATCCTATCATTCCTATCCTATGTCAACGAATGCCACTGGATGCGCTATTCCCTTAAACCCTCCCCATCATCCTTTTCCTATTCTCTCAGTGGTCAAACTCTTTCACTACTGACCTCCTTCAAAGACCTGGGTGTAATATTCGACGATAAACTTCGTTTCAATTCCCACTTCGTTGACATCATCAATAGAGCTTCCAAAATGTCTGGTTTTATCCTACGTTCCTCGTCCGACTTTACCTCAATCCAGCCCTCCTTAACACTCTTCAATTCCCTTGTCAAAAACATCCTTGAATATTGCTGTGTAGTCTGGTCCCCCTACCGCATCCGTGACGGCTGCGGTCTTGAAGCTGTACAACGCAAATTCACCCGGACCCTCTTTTACAAAAAGAACCTTCCCCGGGTGGATTATGCGTCACGACTCCGCACCCTCAATCTCCCCTCCCAACAGCAACGCCGTATCTTCCTTGATATGTGTACTCTTTTCAAACTCTGCAATGGTCTGATGGATTGCTCCGCCAACTCGGATATTACTTTCCGTATCGCCTCGTCTCATAACACACGTAATGCGGACATTTTTGATGTACCCTTCGCCGAGCTCGAGATTTACTTTTACTCTCCGATCCCGAGGTTTTGCCGGTCCTACAATGCCCTACAGCTTGGTTCCTTTGACTCTATGTCCCTCTCTAGCTGCCATTTACTTGCTCCTCCCTCTGTGGACAATATGTAATAAGAAATTTGCTTTCTGTGTATTGTCCTCCTTAAATAACTAAATAAATCCCCTTGTCGTAGACCGTTATTGATGTCGAATGGTCTTGAGAGTGACCCTGCTGCTTTTATCTGGCCTCGCACATTGGTCAGGGTCAGCCTAGTCGGTCTTACCAATTTCGTAGGGATACTGAATTCTCTCATGGCCGTGTACAGTTTTACCCTGGCTATGCTATCATAGGCGGCTTAAAGTCGATGAAAAAATGGTCCAACTGATGTCCATATTCCACCAGTTTTTCTATCGCTTGCCGTAGAAAGAACATCTGATCTGTGGCTGATTTGCCCGGAGGGAAGCCTTTTGGTGTGGGCCAATGATGTTTTATCCAACCTAGCAGGATAGCGGAGAATATCTTATAGATGGTGTGTCTGTGTGTGCATGTTTGAGGTGGGGGAGCCCAAGCCTCTGGGCACTGAGACCTTAGTGGTACATTGTACTCGATTCCCCGGTCTAACGGAATATTCCGGATTCGTTTAGGTATTGCAGGATTTCCGTTAATGGATGTGATGCTATCCGCATCAAAAATCTGATGTCTGATGCGTCCGTAAGCGGGGGACTCATATAGAAAATGTTTCGTGGATTCCGCTTCCTCATTACAGGATGGACACGTATCATCTTGGATAATTCCTATTCTGAACATATGCCCAGCTAGTGAATTATGGCCTGTCAGAATGCCCACAATACTTCTGCAAGTCCTCCTGCTTTTCGACAGGATAAATTTTGTAGTATGTTTGTTTGGTTCTGACAATAAGAGTTCGCCATCTGTCATTATCTGAATCTTGTACCCTGTCTTTGATAGGAGCATCAGCCAATGCTACCGACATCCCAATTGCTGGTTCCGATCCGGGCATGTCGGAAGTTGAAGCCTCTTTTGCTAAGGCACCCGAGATTTCATGTCCAGGTAGCCAGAGTAAATTCATTGTGTTGAATCTAGAAACAGAATTCAATCGGTTTCTACATTCTTGAACGATTTTTGAAGTGATCAAAGTACTACTCAACGCCCTCAATGCAGCTTGACTATCGCTACAGATTGCGATGCGCGTGCCCTTCAACAACTCGTCAATCATCCAGGTTGCCGCCCTTAGAATCGCATTCACTTCAGCCTGAAAGACCGGTCTGTATTGCCCCGAGGGAAAAGGCCACTTCTCGTTTTTATTCGAGAGGTAGACTCCTGATCCAGAACCATTTTCTATCTTCGAGCCATCGGTGTAGAAAACATCAGTATATCCTGACATGCATTTTTCTGATTCGTCCAGTTTTCTCTCCGTTTTAAGATAACATCATATAATCTACCAAACAGGTGTATGGGGATCTGAGAATCGGAAGGCAATGCGAAAACTAGATTCAGAATGTCTCTTCTAATGCTTTGTGGGGCACGTCCCTTGTTTCTCCATAGATCTAATCGAATTAGTCTATGAGATGCTCTCATTGCAGTGCTCTGAATAAACAAATCCAAGGGTTGCAAATTGAGTAATGCATTCAGAGCTGCGCCGGATGTCGTGCTCATGGCAGCGCTGATACCCAGACACACAGTTCTTTGCAGTGTGGCTAGTTTAGAGCGAAAACTCTTCTGTTCCAACTTAACCCACCACACTAGGGATGCACCTAATGATAGCAACATATATACACATTACTACCTGAGGCCTAAGTCCCCATGTCGAGGTAAAGGTCCGCCTACACAGCCCATAAGCTGTGAGAGCTCGGTTCATCTTTAACTCTACATGTTTGTTCCAAAGAGGCTTCTTGTCTAGAATAGCTCCCAGATATTTCATCTCTTCGGAGAGTTGAAGGGTTGTACCCCTCATCCCAGATTTTGCAGTTCGCATAGTAGTGAGTCGATCAGCATACTTCATAGAAGTGGCGATAGCACACCTACTTGAGGGCTGCCTTTCGTCGCTTCCGCTGTTAGGTAGCGTCAACAGCCTCTTCAGCACACAACATTCTGTGCGTTAGCATAGCGTAGATACACTTCATTAGAGTTTCGTCAACACCATGGTCTCTGACGGCATCACAAAGCCCCTTCAATGTCCACGAACACCTCTATCGCGTACTCACCCTTCAGAGTTGCATCCTCTATCTTTGAAACCAAAGAATGAAGAGCAGACTCAAAGGACTTTCCACGTTGGTAAGCACGTTGGTTTTCATTTAGGGGTGCGACTTTAGCGCCTTCTCACGAATGTAATGCTCAACCAGTCTCTCCAGACATTTCAACGAAAATAATGTTAGGCTGATTTGCCAGAAATTCTTTGGATTAGAGTAGACATTTTTCCCAGGCTTTGGTATAAAGGCTACCTTCACCTTCTCCCAACAGGAAGGCACATAGCCCAGAGCAAAACATCCTCGAAAAATATTTCTTAGAAGTTGCTCTAAGTGCTCTATACCTTGGTTTAGCATCTCTGGGTAGATGCCAACCGCCAATTCTCTTCTTCCCACTTCTGAGAACTGTTCTTCCGGGTGGTGTACTTCCAAGAGAGTTTGTATAGACTCAACTTTGGAGTTCGTGAAAGTACTATCCGGTTTTCTAAGAGAGTCCAATTTGGCCGACTCATCCTTATTAAGGACTCTGCACAACCTGGAAGTCTCCCTTTTACCTTCCAGTTGTTCATAGAATGCTCGAAGAGAGTTTCGTTTCGAACGTTTTACGAGCCTCTTATATTCACGCTGTGAGTTCCGGAAGTTTTCATCTTTATTGCTTTTGAAAGGACAATTTAGAAGTCGTCTGGATGATTTCCTGAGTCTCTGCAGTTCTGGGTTCCACCATGGAACCGTTTTATCACTTTGGCCTCGGGAAACAGGACAAGCCTCTGCAAAGCACTCTAAAAGTGTACGATTCAGAATTTTCAATTGATCTTCTATCGCCAAAGGAGTCTTTATTCGTCTAGGGAGCTCAACTTTGTCATCAAGAAGTTCATTAAACTTTGTCCAATCCATTTTCCTAGAATTCCGTCTTTGTATTACAGGCTGTTCGCCTGTAATAGTTAGACTAAACTTTAAATAAGTGATCTGAGAGTGAACCTTCATCTAGTGCTCGCCAGTTGCTACTCAACTCTAACAACTTTGAAGTTCAGATTGTGAGATCATTTACTTCACTTCTTCTTGGCCCCACGAATGTAGGGGCGCACCCTACGTTCGTGATCATCAGTTCAGCTGAAGTGATAAAATCAAACAGCTTCTCTCCTCTAGGACTGCATTTGCTGCCCCAACGAAGGTGCTGAGCGTTTGCATCACAACCTATTAAAAGTTCAAGGCCACTTGATTCTGTATATACTACCAGATCCTTTAGTTCTTGCGTCGGCGGAGGGCACAAAGAATCATAGGGTAAATAAGCAGAGGCAACTATAACATTTTTCCTCTTACCATTCATCTAGTATTGTCAGTTGACTGCAACAAGGTCCTGGGAACAGAATTGTCTGAGTATGGCTGCCTCTAACAATTTTGACATCAGAACGCATGCTCTTGGTCTCAAGGAATTTTCATCGAAGAAGATCCTGGTCCCCTTGACTGATCCAATACCACAGATTCTGTTAAAACGAACCCATGGCTCTTGAACCAGAAATATATAAGGACAGTCATGCAACTTCGCCAGCTGTGCTGTCAATGGATAGGAAGAAGCTTTGGCATGCTGCTGGTTGATTTGACTAACTCATTTGTTTGTAGCCATAAGTGTCTAATATGAAAACCGCCGCTAACTGAAAAGTCTGCTGCATCCAGTGTGGATCTCACCGGGGTTACCAGCTTGTCCTCACCTTCCACCGAAAGTTCCGCTTTCTTGCGTCCGATTTCTTTGGATATCGCCACACTTGGTGGTGTAGCAATGTCCATGTCCGCATTCCCATTGTCCCGGCTAGAAGTTGTCATCGGCTAGAAGCCCTCCCAGGTTCACGGAGTCCGGGCTGCATGGATCTATTTTCACATAAAGGCGTTAGACCAGTTGCGTCCACATTACCAGCTTGCCTTTCTTCTGTTTTTCCGGGTACAGACGGAGGAGAAGGTTCTGACAGGCAATCCTGTAATCCCTTCTCATTTGCGGCTGAAGTTTCCCTCTGCCGAGCATTCCTTTCCCGTATTTTTGAAGAGTTAAGTAACAGTGTCACCGACCGATCAGCCGTAGTCAGATTTCCAGTTCCTCTCATTGAGGGAGTTGCTGTACTATCCTTTTTGGGTGGCCGCACCGTAGACACCGGGTATAGGTTTTCCACTGAAGTGGAGAGCTTGTCTTCCACAGATTTCTCCGTGGGGGAACATGAATTAGGTGAGGCCTCCACAATCCATGCCTCGGCAATAACCTGATTTCTCAGAGTCACGGGTGGATTCGAAGTCTGTGACTTCTTACCACTTGGAGAGCTACAATCCTTTGTTTCTATCTTCATGTGTTTTTGGACACTCTTAGTGTAGTAGTAAACTACCACAAGCTCCCCCACCACAACAAGGTGATCTCCGAGGGGGAGGAAGAGAGGGCTGCTCAGAAAAATGTCGACAGCAGTTTTTTGGATCTATGTAGAGATCTGCAATGATATCTACTGCCTACGAACAAACGAGGACCTAACGAATCAATTATGCAATGTTGAGTGAGCTCGCACGATTTACGGGCTAGTTCGCCAAGGGGGATATCGCTAGCTTAAGCATTCAGATGGTATCCTTGTATCTGGCAAGGGAGGCGTGTGCAAAATAGACCTGAATCGACGCTGACAGTCTGGCTAGCAGCACCGAGGCGGAAAATTGGTCAGTTCTGCAAAATACGAGTTCCAGAAAAACCCATTTCAGAAGAGAAAATTCAAAAACATATCATGGTTTTCAGAATTTTATATCGCTAGGAGTGAGTGGTGGAGCGGTGTCGCAGGCGGTTGGGGATGGGGTGGGATCCAAGTCCTTCTGCCACATGCACCTTCCTTTTTCCTTTCATGTGTAGTTCCTAATTGAAAGTATCTTTCGCATGCATTAAAGCACTTTCGGCAAGAAAGCCCTTTCTCAAAAACTACACAAACAAAGGCCAATGATATGGAAAAGTTCTGGATATGATAGAAGGGTTGTATCTGCAATAACGTCAGGTACTTGCTTAGCTATTGTAACAAGCAGAAAAGCCACAACCCTATGAAGCTTGAGAACCTTACCCCGCTATAATAATAACAACAAAATATTGTGTAATTTTTATGAATTCCATAATATCTGATAATCTACATGAAATAATCACAAAACGCATAGAATACCCAGCATGAGTTGCTTGTTATACTCCCTTTCAATGAAAAGCTCTTCTTCAATTACCGAAAAATGAAAGTGAATTTTTATTTAACCTATTGATTAGCACCTGATGCGATTACGTTCACGTTCGCCATGATCGATCACGGATTACGCGCCAGCTTTTCCACAGGTATCAGCACCGGATCACCACATTGTGGTAGGCTAGTGGAACCTTCCACCTTGGATAAAATATGGACAATAACGCACAAACGGAGATACATTCGAAATGATAAATGTTTCCGAATCGTGAGCCGTCAATTACAGAAGATACTCTCACTATCGTTCGTAAAATAGATGTTATGCTTCTAATTTCTGTTTTACTTGATACTTTTTTTTTGAAAAAGTATCTATTCAAGTTATCTGCCTTAGTGTTTATTTTTCTTTCTTTTTAACGCTTGTTGATCCATGAACTAATTTTTTACCGACATTCTCGTAATAGAAATGAAGTACTCAATGGATTATTAACTACAAGTATCTGGTAAAGTGATTGCTGCGTATCGCACGGGGAAGATTCAATGTCAAAAATGTATACTTACGAGTGTGTAATATTTATTTAATTGATTGCATTTTTCCATATGAAAGCAATAAAAAATAATGCAAATAATCGCCAATCAGCGGCGTTTTAAGATTTATTTAAAGAAATTGGCGAGCGGGCTATTTTCAACAGAACCTTGGATATAAGTGATAAATCAGTAAAGCTGATGCTTGCTTGCTTGACTTTTTAGAATGCCTACTGCAAACGCAAAGTATCTTTGAACGTCTAAAAACATTTGAATGACATTTCATAAATATCTGGGATTTAAGCATTTAATGATGAGTCCACCTTGTGAACGGATATTTCAAAAGGTCGTATTTAATGCACACATATCTGTGTACACTGATGAGTTATACAATATATAAGATATATAAATATACACTAATCCATTGCCAATTTACGTTAAAACAGCAAGATGGTACGGCAGCCAGCTGTATCATCTTGTGAGCGGTCTTCCAAACCGTACGTGCCAGTGAGACGTCCATGTTTCTCTCCGCATGGGCGATGCGGCGACCCGGGTAAGGTTGTAGCTGGTCGGTTGACGTGAACGGTTCCTGCAGGATCCGGAATCCAACACGCCACTTCGCTGCATTCCTAAGACGAGTGAAGGAGGTAGCGCGCCTTAAACTAGGGGAAGCACCTGAGTTAGTACAACTAAAAGGACGGACAGACAGACGGACATCAGTTTAAGCTAACTTAGGAGACGCGCAGGTTGGACTACTCCTGAAGGTCCACAGAACCTTTGGCAGCTACCTGCTTATGATAGGCCCAACGCCGGTAGCTTTTGGGGACGAAGGAACCGACTCCCGACCGACGGTGACCGGCGACCGTACTGCCTCGGTTGCAGGTGTCCTGGAGGGAACACCTAATTCGATACCGGATCCTTTCAGAAGGAGTTCAGTGCTCTTTAGATCGCCACTTAACAGAGCAAGATCGCTAAAGGGACGGAGAAATTTAAGGAAGCCAAGCCCAGCGATGTCATTTTGATACCAGATGATGGGTGCGACGAATGTCAGCGAGCGAACAACCACCCGGGAGCAGCATTTGTCGCACTGGGTGTGAAGATAATGGAGCTCTGTGAGTTCATAAAAGATGGGAAGAACATCCACCAAAATGGGCTATGATCAGAGGTACCAGAGTGGCGTATGGCAGAGCCCAGGAGAAGAAAGGAACGTATAAACCAGCAAAGAAAGTCACCTAGGCGACACAGGTGACACCTCCTCTGCAAAGGTTACTCGGCGAGAACGCTGGAAAAAAAAGCCGCGAGGGAATGGTTGAAATACCTGGACCCCAACAGATCCTCAAAAGGATGAAACGCCCTTCTCCAAAGAAACCAAAGCAGGCATTGAAAACAGCCAAAGATGTCAAAGAAAACTCGGTAGCTGTGATGTATGCAAATGAGGCAGAGCGTGAGTGCGAGGCACGGAGCATGGGGCAAGGTTGTCTCCAAGAAGAGGAAGGAGAGGAGGAGGATACGGCCAAAAGTGATCGTCATTTCCAAAAAGGGGGAAGCAGCTTATGCCAACATCCTTAAGCAAGGTAAGTCGGACCCAGAGCTTAGGGATCTGGGAAACAACGTCAACCGAATTAGGCGGCCACAGAAGGGAGACCTTATACTGGAGCTAAAAAAATCTAATGACAAAACAGTGGAGAAATTCCTCAGTCAGGTGGAAAAATCCCTTGGCCAGTAGGGTAAAGTAAGCGCCATACGGCAGGAGGTAACTATCAAGTGCAAAGACATCGATGAGGTTGCCACAAAGGAGGATGTCCGCGCAGCACTGGAAAAGGAATTCGAGCTTGCAGGACTACAGGAATCGGCAGTCAAATTGATGCGAAATGCTTATGGGGGGACGCAAATTGCAGTTATCAGACTGCCAGCAGAGACAGCATTCAAAATACTAGCGGCGGGCAAAGTGAAAATAGGCTGGGTCCACTGTCGGCTCAGAGAGCGATTGGCCATGAAGAGATGCTTCAGGTGCCTCGAATTTAGGCACGTAGCCGCAGCATGCACCAGCGTCCACGATAGATCAAAGCGGTGCAGAAAGTGCGGAGGAGAGGGACATATTGCCAAGGAATGCACAGCTGACCCAAAATGCATGCTGTGCGAAGAAAAGGAGGACATCGACAACCGACATATAACTGGCAGCAGCAGATGTCCAGTGTTCAGAAGACCGCTAAATACAAAGCCCAAGTGAGATTGATTTAAATCAATCTCAACAGCTGTGAGGCGGCGCAAGATCTCCTCTCACAGACCATCCGAGAGAAGGGAATTGACGTTGCCATTATTTGTGAATCCTATCTTAACAACCCTAGACCACTAGACGATCTTTATTAAAGTCGCTGGTGGGCCAAGTGGCGGGTTAAATGCTCGCAGAAAGCGAGTAGAGATGCCGGGCCAGACGATGACAGCGTTCGAGCAGGATACGTTCTCTGAAGCTCTAGCGAGTCATGACGACCTGATTGACACGGCGACCGAAATGGCATCGAGAATCACGCGATGGTTAATCGGGGCATGCGACGCTACTATAAACAGCCAAACTATTGGTGGAATAGCGAACTCGTGGAGCTGCCATCCAGCGACAAGGCAGTTCCAGCGATCCACGGGAAGGGGAAGACCCGATCACGAGGAGCGCGAACGGGATTATAGGACGTTGCCTGCCAGAATAAAAGAGACCATTCCTAAGAGCAAAAGATATTGCTTTTGGCGACTGTGTTTGGATGCCAACTGCCTGGGGGCATGGCCTACAGGCTGGTTATGAAGAGGTTGCTGGGGCAAAGGTCGCCACAGGTGGCCTGGCCACTACTTCAACGGGAATTGTAACCACGCCCTTTCCTCACCATCCGGGGGGCAGGTATCAAACGGAAGCCCAATTCAAGGTGGATGTAATACCTTGCGTTATCGAGGAGGAATTTCGGGAGGTCTGCGGAAGGATCAGCGATAGCAAGGCTTCGGGGTTGGATATCATCCCTAATAAAGCGCGGATGCCAGGCTGAGTTTCAAAGGGCTTATATCGCACACCTGTGGAAAAGCTGTAAAGGCCAGCACGACTCTCGCTAAGATGATGCCGAACGTAGGTGGGCCAAAACAGTGTAGCAGGCTGCTGATAGATGGGGTCGTGCGGTCGTACGCGCAGAGGCTTTGGATAACATACAGAACTGGAGGAAGATATATTTTGCCTATCATTTGATTGTGCTGAGAGTATGTAGTGTATTTCGAACTAGTTCGAATGATGCGGTGCTCGTAATCGCAGGGATGGTCCCTATTGACCTACTAGGGAGAGAGGTGCGATGCCTGTATGGACGGAGGCAGGCGGGTCCATCAGGAACGGAAGCAGATCACCGGCGAACGGCAAGCGAGGAGTTGCAACGATAATGGGACGAGTCGTCGAAGGGTCGGGGACATACAAGCTTATTCCTGATATTAGGGAATGGCGTGACTAACGACACGGGGAGGTGAACTACCACTTCACACAGTTTCTCACTAGACACGATGCTTGCTACCGAACGTATCTGCATCGTATCGGTGTGGATGATTTCCGGAACTGTTACAGATGTCGTGAGATCTCAGAGGACCCGGAGCATGTGCTGTTTGAGTGCCCGAGGAAAAAAGAAGCCTGAGCGAGGGTCTGGGATTCGGCGGGAGCCCTTTGTTTTTTTAGTGGGTATGAATCCCACCCTACATCCATGCCAGATTTGACGTTCACACGGGAGAGCTGGAATGGATCTGTCTTTCTAAGATTTTTTAACAACTCCGTGAAAAGAAAACTAAGAGTGTAGAAAGGTTCTCTATGTTTAGAAAGCTGATCGGAAACCCACCAGGTGGGCTGAAAATTTCGCAGGCTAACGCACCGATGGATTTCATGTGTTAATAAAACACTGGTTTTTTGAGAAGAAAATAGCTAAGGCATAGCTTGATAAACATTATTCGGGCTCTTGGGATGATATAATATTCATCGACTATCTTGAGAAGGGAAGAATCATCAACAGCGACTAATACATAGCTTTATTGGAGGGTTTGAAGGATGAAAGTTAACCATAAAATAGTTGTGAACAATTTACATAAGGGTGGCTTAACAAAGAAGCTCGATGTTTAGATGTGACAAAAAAAACATATTTCCATCTGTCTATCCTTATCTAAGAGGAATGAAATTGAACCACTTTTGAAGCGAATAGCAACTAGCTATGAAAAGTGGTTCACAAACGAGAATGTTAAGTGGAAGTGATCATGGTCGAAGGCCGGGGAACTGTTCCAAATGGTGGTCAAAACAAAATTTTCTACAAGGCAGGTTTTGCTGTTTTTGGTAAGATTGTAAGGATGTCATCTAACATACTACCAGCAATTGATTGGACTGAAGATAGTAATTGGTTCGAAGCGGCAACAACAACGAAACCAATAGGAAAGCCTCACAAGTCTATCAAGACCCTCCGATGGCTCGGAAGGAAGAAATAGTTGACATGGCACACGAGTCTAACTAATATTTCAATTCCTTGCCCTTACTGGCGAAAAAAGCAAAGGTGAACCATTTGTCAACGCTTCTTAAGGAAGCGGCATTATGTAGGCTACGGAATCGTCCATCTTCATGTAGGGGGCCAAAAATTCCTCGGAGGATTCTTCTCTCGAACGTATGAAACAAGAAGCATGCAAAGATGGAGCGAGGGTAATCCAAAGAAGAAGATGATGAATAAAAGCATAATACTATAAATCCCCAATTGATCATCCTCTCCAAAAAAGAAGAGAGACATTTTTGAGAAGATTCCATCAGAGAGAGAACCTCAATCCAATTAGGTATGTCCAAAGAAATGTTTCTACTGGATCGGAAGAAATCTCCCGTTGAGACAGTGGAAAATTTTGTTTGGAGAATAGGGACTTCTGTAAGATGTCAGTAGCATTATGGACATATGGAAACTACGCACTACGCATCTCTCGTTGACTTTTTTGTGAAGCATAAAGCGTTCAAAAAGTCTCTACTTTTTAAGCATTTGTTTGACAATGCGTGCTAAGTCAGTTTGGCATTTGTCTGTCTATTATATATAATTTATTCGAAAACTATCCACCTATTTACACAAATACTCCATAAGGGGTCCCAAGACCGTTCGAGAAGGGAGGAGGAAGAGTCACTATAATCTAAATGGCTGTATAATAACTAGGCGTCTCAGTGAGTTGACAGGCTGGAGATGCTGGGGTTAAGCGAGGTGAGATGGTGGAACTCTGGGGAGCTCTCTCTTGCTGTTGCTAATGTACACTGGCAGTCCTGCCAACGGGTGCGGTGGTCGTGATGGTTGAGTGACACCCTTTCAATCTCGTTACCCCGAGTTCAAATTACGGTCGTCTTGGATATTTGTGCTGTATTCGTGCTGTCCTGTTTTATTTAGTCTCTTTGAAGTATGAAGTAGAAACACTTTACTACGGCTATTTTGTTTATCCTGGTATGCTATCCCATCGATTCAAAGTGTTTTCTCTTTAGGCCAACGACCGATACAGCAAGATGGTCCCTTTGCTATGAGAGACTTATCCCTTTACTATGAGAGATTCATCTCCCGGTTTTGGCTATTCAAATTTCATGTCGAAATTAAACTTCGTCGTCATGCTTTCCCTCAATATTATCCATTCCGCATACCGTCTGAAAAGAATTCTTCACAGCCATTCCGGAAATTACCTTCTCCACTTGCAAAGATGCAAAGATGAAGAAGAGTCAATCCTAGTGGCACCACTAGGCTTGGGTTAGTTCTCAGGTCATCTGTAATAAACACACAAGCAAGTCTTTGGAGTTCGTTTATTTTGAAGACTGTTGTACCTAGATATGTGTTACGCATTAGAGGCTGTAACAACCTGCCCTGGGGATAGCCTTGGGTTGTATTCATGATTATAGAATTGACACTTATTGGTACCTTTATTTTTCAGCATTTTGTCCATCCAGAAGGGCCAAGGTGTTCCTGATTTCTTTGAGTTGAATGTCAGGCAATGAGGTCTGAAAGATTTAGCGTGAAAAATCTCTTTACGCGTCTCCATGTTCTTGCTATATGTCCTACCGCAACCTGTTGAGTCGGATTTTATTCACAACCAGAAGGTCGTGGTATCGCTCATAGATTCCGTCATTATGTAGGCTACGGAATCGTCCATCTTCATGTAGGGGACCAAAAATTCCTTGGAGGATTCTTCTCTCGAACGCAGCCAAGAGTTCGCAGTTTTTTTTGCTGAGAAGCCAGGTCTCCGAGGAATACAAGAGGACTGGTAAGATCATTGTCTTGTACAGTAAGAGCTTTGACCCAATGGTGGGATGTTTCGAGCGAAAGTTGTTGAGTAGTATTGTTTTCGTTTGACCAGTGCGATTTGATGTTGTTCGTTCTATCATTTTTGGGGCTGACATTGCCACCATGTACTTCGTCTTGCCTTCATTAATGTGTAGCCCAAGACCTGGCGTCACCTGTTCGCTCTAGATGAAGGTAGATTGTATATCTCGGGTTGCTCTTCCCATGATGTCAATATCTTCAGCGTAGGCCGGTAGTTGGGTGGACTTGAATAGGATAGTGCCTCAAACATTTACATCGGCAAGCATGAAGAATGCAACCGATGACAAGGAGAAATATTATCGGTAACAAAATGCAACCCCTGCGGACTCCGCTTTCGAGTGCAAAGTCCTCTGTGATTTTACCTGTGTCATTTGGTGCCATTATATGTCGTTTTGATAATAGGTATTAGTTTCTCCGGAATGTCGCTCCTACCTAGAGCACTCCAGATACACTTCCTATCTACGATACTAAAAGCTATTTCAAAATCAATGAAGAGGAGGCGAAGCAATGATCTAGACTCCGTGCACTGTTCCAAAATGATCCGTATGGTGTTGATGTGGTCAATCCAGGGCTATCCGGAGCGTAAATCAAGATGTTCTTTTATATGTTCTAGGATTATTTTAGCTATTATCTTCGCGATTGCATCGATCACGCAGATACCCCTCCAATCATCAGACTCATAGCGAATCTCCTTCTTTGGAATCTTGACGATCATCACTTCTTCCACTCTCTGGGAACTACACTACGCTGAACTTCTCGGAATTTCGCTCGGTATCGGAATGCGGATAGCTGAGTGGTTAGAGCATAAGACTGTCGTACGGAAGGTCGCGGTTCAAATCTCACTGATGGCAGTAGGATTTGTATCGTGATTTGACGTCGGATACCAGTCGACTCAGCTGTGAGTACCTGAGTCAAATTAGGGTAATTATCTGGTGCGAACGCAATACTGACCACATTGCCTCCTACAGGGTACTGTAATCCGGTAGTGTACTGTTAAAATCTTGATTGAAGTGCTCTAACACACTTCCAGGCCCTGATCCAATATGGATTGTTGCGCCAACGATGATTATTATTATCGGAATGCGGAATATCGAGCGCGTCTCACCCGCTACCCCTCGCAGTGGCTAATGGAGCCTTCAACCTCTTCTGTTCATTGATCCCTTTCCACGATTCCGCAGTCAGCCCGCTCTAATGGCGTCCCTTCGGGAAATGACCGAAAACTTGCTTAGCACTGGATGGTGGCCCACTGCGCATCGATATCCTCAGGCGGATTACTTAGCAAGATCAACAAGATAGCTCTCCCACTGGCGAGCGATAGCTGAGTCGTACAAATGGTCTATGTTGAAATTGGGGGGTCGCAGCTCGTTAACTCTGTGAGAAGTAGTGGGTGCAATATGCAAGCGAATGTTAGCGACCATCAGATGGTGATCCCTTTCGAGACCGAGATGAGCGCCTCTCTTGTTTCGCACATCCATCCATCCAACTTTAAATCTACTATTGATCGCGAAGAGGTCGATTGGATTGCTCGTACGGCCTCACTTGGTTGACATTAAACTGACTTTATAGCTGTCTCTGTGCTCAAACAATGTACTACCAATTACGAGGCGGTAGAAGTTGTAGAAATTCACGAACCTCCCACCATTACGGTTGTGGCCGCTCAGATTGTGTTTCCGAATCACATGTCCCAGCAAGGTGTCAAATCCCAATCCCCGCCATGGCATTCCCTGAGCTACGCTTAATTAACATGAAGCATTGCACAATTGTCATGTTTCTTAACTTAGATCTCAATCCTGCAGTTAGAAGTCTGTAAGAAACCGGCTCCCAAGTCAAAAGAGCATGCTTTGCGGTAGCGGTCGGAAACAACCCGATACCGGATTCGAGTTTGCCAGCACTTGGCTTTCCAGAGTACAAAAGGATATTGCGATAAGTATGGCAAGAGCGACAGGAGTACTCTCCAGAGTTCTACCATCTAACTTCATTTAGGCCCAAAATTGGCAGCTTATATCGTTGGGATTCCCGTTCAATCAGTCATAGTCCGTTTTCGATAGTCAAATGTCTTCGGCGTGAGGTCAGTTTCTACCCGACAGATTGTGTTTCTTTTGGTCGCCTCTTACGATCAGCAGGGAAAACTTTGAGTGTATTCTTAAACTCGAACTCACAGGGTGCATAAAAATAGGTCTTGCATACAAATCAGTTCTAGAAGAATTATCCTGAGTTTTGGATGCAGTCTTGCATCATCTGAGGTACAATAAACCTGCAAACCAACCGAAAAGATGAAATTTTCTCGGTATCTTTTCCGAGAGGTTTCCATAAGCACAAAGTTCTTGTATTTATCTAAAGATCTGTTAACCAAATCTTGCAGCTTCTCAAATAACAACGAACATGTCACGCATCCATTTTGATGATGCCTGAAATCGAGCCTTCACTACCAAGTTTTGGTCGTGTTGATCGTGACCAAGATCAATTTCTTGGATAAGTGTCCAATTGAGGCACCATCAAAACAAAGCAAAGTGGAATTTTATTCACCAAATAATTGCAATTTAGGTACAGCTTTGAGGTGTTGGTATGCAGCCACCAATGTGAAAACCATCGCGATCTTGTCAAACAACCTATTCCAGCCATTGAATGCCGAAGATCAATGGATGCTTATTTTTCATGTCCATAAAGTGCGACGAGTGCACAAAAGTTGGAGCCTGCGGCAGGGTCAAAACTCAAAATAAATACTTTCTACTTTGCAAATTCATTTGTCATAAGTTTCATCTTAAGTGTGCGCCTATATCTGATTGTGTCAACTTTCATCAGCGTTTCCGCGAGAATAGATGTAAATTCGGCAGGTGATTAAGAAGTGATGGAATGCGCCGCCAAAGCCTGGGCTTTCGGAATTTCGTCACGGAATCTGAGGCAAGATTTGATAGCTCAAGTGGATTTGTTTGTCAATTGCAAGGTATTGAATAGGCAATAATTCGATATTACGCAAGATAATGCAAAAGATTTTGGGCAATATTCGAAAAAATGATAGAAAAGGCATTCATTATCTAACAAATAGCAAAGCCCAAATTGCAAGTGCAGTGATTCAGCAGATCAACAAAACCGGCGCATGTCAGTATAAATGAGCAAAATATATTAAAAATTATATTTAATTAAAGCAATCTTTCAAGTCTTCATTACGCGGAAATTTTTCCCTACCAAGCATTTGTGTGAGTCCATACCTACCAACCATCGAAATAGACGCTTCGTTGTAACGTTTTTAAATTAGACAATTTAGAGATGCTTCTGTGAATCCTAAGATGCAGCCAGTGATGATTTGATCACGAGGTAATGGCACCTGGGAAGTGGGTTAATATCTTGTTGGGTTATTTCGCGCACTTTTACGACTCCATGCAACTATGAATGGCTAAGCTAAATCCACGAATATTATTTAGATGAAACTTTACCAGGGCATGCGAGTATAGCTCTCAAGGTTGCATTTATGCCCAATGCAGCCATTATCTTTCATGTTTCAACGTCTTCACAGAAGCACGTGGTTTCTGCTTGATACTAGTTGATTTATTACTGGATTCTATGCGGGAGTATCCGGTTCCTCATAGAACATGGATAGAATAGCATTCGTGGACCAAAAATCAACGTTCCTAACTTACCCAAGAAACAGGAATTATTATTATTCTGTTAAGGGAAAGTCGAACCGCGTCCTTAAAGAACTATTGTGTCCCTTTTACTGGTTATAGTGTACCTATTAATCATAGCATCTCAAGAAAGCCTATAACCTTCAGGAACTTTAGTATGTTCCCTACTTCCAGATCTTCCAACTTTGCATCTGGTATTAAGGGTTTTCCCAGATGCCTCGACCTACTTTGTACAAGCGCCACACACTGTCCAAGAACGTGTATAGAGGTTTCATCACACTCCGCACAAAACCCTGCAGGCAGTGTCCGTATATATCCCCAACTTCCCTAGGTGATAGTTTAGCCGACAGTAACCAGTGAGAATTCCCACTATGATTCGGAGGTTCTTCTTGGTGAGCTTTAAGCGATCCTTTGTGCACATGGGTTCGTATCCCCCAATAAGCACTCTTGACTGCTCTATCCTTGGTAGGCCTGCCCAGTATAGTTCCCTCAACCGTTCCTCTTCATGAAACCGCTTCCGATTCCACAGAAGGGTTCTGGCCCGTGTAAAGGCGTCCCTGCTCCCTTCTTCGCTAGTTCGTCCACTGCCTCGTTGCCTCCCAGCCTAGCATGGCCTAAAACCCAGAGTAATCAGACATTGTTGGACGAACCGAGTGTATTCAGTCTCTCAAGGCATTTCCATACCAGTTTAGAGTTCACCTGGTTGGACCTAAGTGCCTTGATCGCTGTTTGGGTATCGGTGAGAATAGCAATGTTCTGCCCCCTGCAGTTCCTTTGGAGATTAAAGGAGGCACATCTGTCTATGGCGTATATTTTCGCCTGGAATATGCTAGTGTACCTGCCCATTGGCTAGCCTCTGTTGTGAGAGATCCTTCAGTGTACCAAGTTATCAGTTGCTGGTTTAAGCCGTATGTCACAGCCACGCTCTCCCAGTTTGCCTTGTTACTACAACGTGTTTCAAACTTCTTATCAAAGTTAAACCTCGTTATCATGTTGTCCCTTGGTATCAGTAATTCGGGATACCGCCTAGAAAGAATATCAATCTTCCTTCGGTTTAGGCAGCTCCCCGCCTCATTGATGCTCCCGGCCATCCAGAATATTGCCCTCTTTGCCTGCGTCTGTATGTGCAGATGGAGAGGAGTTAATTCCAGAAGGACCTCCAGGGATGCCGTTGGGCATGTCCTCATTGCCCCATTGAAACACACGCAAGCCAGTCTTTGAAGTATGTGTAATTCCCTAGCTTGTGCGCTGAGTTCAGTTCTTTCTGCCCAGAATCATTGACCTTACTATTGTAGTATATATCAAAAGTAGTATCTTCGGGCCGCAACCCCATTTTTTTCCTGCTATGGACCTACAAGTCACCAGAGCTCTCGTGGCTTTCCGACAGGTGTTCCCGACATGTGTCTTCCAGAGTAATTTTTGGTCTAGCGTAATTCCCAAATATTTGACCTCTGTTTCGCATTTTACCTCCATGTTATGTAACCTTATGGCTCTCAGGTGATCAAGCTTGCATCTCCTAGTGAATGGTGCTATGGTGCTTTTGGCTGGATTGATCCGCAGTCCCACCTTCTTGCACAAGGCACTAGTAACCCTTAGTCCAGTTTGGATTCTATCACATAGGGTATCTTCATATTTGCCCCTACAGATTAAAACAATGTCGTCCGCGTAACCCTAGACTTGTATTCCAGTATTTGCTAGCACGTCCAGGAGTTCGTCCACTACCATACTCCACCTAAGCGACGATAGTACCCCGTCCTGTGGACAACCTTGATTAGTGTTCATGACAATAGAATTTGTACCTATCGGTACTTCTATTTGCCTGCTTTCTAGCATTTTGCATCTAGAAAGCCAGTGTATCCCACTCCCTTGCGGCTCAGGGCATCTTGTATCTCTGTGTGCGATGTGTTGTCGAATGCTCCTTCGATATCCAAAAACGCACACAGTGCTATTTCTTTTGTTTCTATGGTATCCCGTAATACATTTGTCAGCTGATGCAGAGCAGTTACAGTTGACCGTCCTGCCTGAAAAGCGTGTTGACAGTGATGTAGGGGATTAAGCTTGAGAATGTTAGTTGTAATATAGCTGTCTATGACCTTCTCCACCGTTTTGAGTACGAATGATGTTAGGCAAATTGGTCTGAAAGATTTAGGGTGAAAAGGATCCTTTTTATGCTCCCTCGTACCACCCTCAGAAAAGACTCTAAGATAATTCCTAGGCCTCTCTGGATTAGTGCTGGGAAAATGCCATCTACTTCGGGTGATTTCAGTGGTTTAAAATTTCCCATTGCCCACCCTAGCTTAGTTTTGTGAGCATACCTCTTTTGCTAGTTTCCAGCTCTCTTTCCTTTCCCTTTTATTCGTTGTTGGGGTATCAGGCAGAATGTTGTCGCCCGCTGCCGTCGGGTAGGACCCCGGGAAATGAGTTCTGAAAAGTAGGTGTACCCTGTCCTCCTCATTCTTGGTAAATGTTCCATTTTCCTTCTTCAAACGAACAGAGGATATTGCCCCGTCTTTGGCTACAGCCTTGTAAAGTGTGGTTGCTTCTGTGATCTGCTCGATCCCTTCATAGACTTCTCTGAAGCTGTTCCGTTTTGCTTCCCTGATCGCATTGCTATACACAGTTGGTGCATTTTTGTACCTCGCCCAGTCCCCGGTTTGTTTTGCCCCGTTGAAGAGTGTTCGTGCCTCTGTTCTCATTCTGGCCAGGTTCCTATTCCACTATGGTACATCCGTTGATGACTTAACTGTCTTAGCCGGACAGCCGGCTTCATAAGCGTCAATGACGATTGTGTTGAGGTTTTCCACTACTTTTTCTAGTACCAGTTTGCTCCCAATGTCACCGCCCCCTTGAAGGTGGGCAATGTTGTTGCTCAAGTGCGTTACATAGGAGTCCCAATCCGTTCTCCTGGGATTCCTTATTATTCTTTTTATTTCGGAGTTATTGTCAATGTCGAATCTGATTATTCTGTGATGAGACATAAAGGGCTCATCCGACACCCTCCAATTCCTGGCCAACCCGTTCATACGAGTATTTCCTGGAGTTCTGATCTAGTGCTGGTCACAAATGTTGGAGTGTTCCCTAAGTTATATATTTCTAAGTTATTGCTAAGAATAAATTCAAGAAGATACCCCTCCTACTACCTCTTCGATTGGTGTCGCTGCTTCCCCAGACTTCGTGGTGGGCGCTGACATCGCAGCCGAGGAGAAGTGGTAACGTCCTCCTCCCCTGCATGAGCACAATTCAAATGTTCTCATCGGAACTTGCCCTTGCAATTAACGCAGATGCAGCTTTCGCACGGTGGAGGTTTATCTGGGCTATCTTAGTGCTGGCCATTGGCTCCGTTATTGTTTAGAGCTCTTCTCCACTGTCGGAGTATTGCCCTCCTCTTCCGACATGGTGCTTTCCCGCAGTCCACCCTGAACAGTAGGTGTCCTAGGTCTACGTCGTCCAGCTTCTGCTCTTCACTGGGCAGCAGGTCTACTTCCCTGGTTGATCCAGTCCTTTCCGCCTCTATGGCATTCGAGATTTCTTCGGGGATCTCGGGATGCTTTTCAACCGGTGTCTCCTCCGAGGTGTTTTTCCTCGGCTTTTCCCTGCACACATGCACGGGTATGTTGCCAAATCAGTAGTTGATATAGCAACTCCGACGTTTGATTGCCTCCAGGGATCGGTCGTCTACCCCGGTCGTGAGGGGTTTACCCTTTCTCTCCACCTTGCTTCTGAAGACTTTTCATAGTTGCGTATGGAGATCCTCATTTTGAACGATTAGGAGGCCCATAAGATGTTCTGTTTTTATTGTCGCAGCTTTGGGGAGAAAAACTGTCACCATGTGTGCTCTTGGTATATCATCCCCAGTACATGTTGACAGTTCTGTCCCTTCCCAGCCTAGCAATTTAGGAACTACGGTTCTAATTCACTCTGCAGTGTCTTCCGTCGCATAGTCCATCAGTATAAGGCCTGGTCGAAAACCTATCCCGGTGAACACAAGTTTCGAAGTCCATCCCTTCCACATCTGCCTAACAACAAGGTCTTCAATGGTTTCCTGCTCCTCACGAGTGAGTATTTGCTCGGGAAACATTTTTAGCAATATGACCAGTCGAATGCTCTTGGCCGCACTAGCATAGCTAATGGCGGGCTTCCTGAGTCCTACCTTCACCCCTGCCCTGCCCGGGTTTTCTCAGCGCTTGGGTTCAGGTTTGGATTTTTTGGGAGCATTCCCTTCATGCGGGCTGATCTCTGCTGCTCCCCGTTTTCTCGGCTCCGTAAGAGATGGCTTAGATCTATCCTGGGCCTTCTTAAGGGCCTCTTCTGGTTTCGGGCCTTCTTTCAGATACCATTTAGCACCTGCGTCATTGAGACGTGCTTTTGCATGTCGCTGCTTTTTGACCAGTCGCGTTTGTTGGATGTTGTCCTCGCAGCATACCAATGTTGACTTTGGGTCCACTGCTTGGCGTCCCAATTCCTCCCTTGTTGGGTGTAACCATCTGGCTCTCAGTATTTCGGAGATGTGCTTCGCCTGATTAACCAGTTTGTGTGCGGTACGGGGTCCCGCTTTATTGGTTTTGGTTTTTTTCTTTATTGCTGGTACTCATTTGATTCCCACGAGTATGGGGTTTAGGAGGTCCGCCGTGCCATAGCCCCCCGTAGCACAATAAGTCTAATTTACTCACTGAGGCGACCAGGTATCAGTGAATGTATCCAGGTTTTATTAAGGGTGATGTTGCTGGGTATACAGGAAAAAATCTTGCTAGTGGTGGACTTTGTTGTCGTGGGATCTGCCTGGATTACTAGGAAATGTGGAGGAAATTTTTCCTGACTCACCTGGTTTTGACTTGTAGAGGATGGTTGCGCGTTGTAGGTATTATTGCTGGATTTCGTTGTAATTATAGTTGGTGAGAATTGAGTTGAAGCTGGCCTGAGGAGCTTTCATGCCTAGGACAGTATCCAGTGCTTCGGAAGCAGTGTCACAAAGTCCACCGCTTGGCACAACGCTTAAACAGGGGGGGGGAGCAGGCCTGTACCGCAATCACAGTGTACAGATCATCCAAAAGGAGATTCGGGAGTGCAATAAACAGGAGCGAAGCTCGTTGCTGGCAGGATTTGGTTGACGAGGTGAATGGGAACCCGTGGGGAGTCGGTTACAAACTGGTAACCCGAAAAATCGGGGCTCTCCGGAAATCCTGTTCACTTAAAGCAGAGCACATGGACCGCATTGTACGAGCACTATTCCCTACGCATCCAATATCGGGTGATGACGACAGTGCGGAGGGCGCCGAGGATTGAGCACAACTCTACGAAAGAGTTGGAAGAGCTAGTCCTCTCTGCTTCTAGGCAAACTAGACAATACTTTCCACGCGCTGAGCTATCTCTTATGGATACTGAAGGATTATCTGAGCAACTGTTCCCTGCTATATGAGATACCAGAGCGTCAGAGAAGGATGGAGGTCACGTCGGTGGTCACGCAGGAATCAATTCTAGGGCTAGACCTCTGGAACGCTTCCTATGGTGGTCTGCTTAGACTTGACATGCCAGAAGAATTACGCCTGGTTGGTTATGCAGATGATGTCGGGGCGTGTTGTGCCTGATGCACTGTCGAATAGGCGCAAAGCGGAGTTGGCATATTGATGCAACGGCAGGCGGATGGATGACTGCTTTTGGTTTCAACCTTCCACTGGAAAAAATCGAAGTAGTCATCCTGATGTAAAAGAGAATCTCGACCGTGCGTCCCGTATGGATCGCAGAGTTTATAATAGGGGTTAAGAAGCATCTGGAGCTTCGGCCTTAAGTTCACTAATGGCAAACATTGGGTATCTGACATTTAATAGTTTTCTGATGAATATAACGCAGCTGTTCTTCTTTATGGTGCAGATGTATGGGCTGACGCTCTTGTCAAGGGGAGGGGGAGCTCAGCCTCTGAACTTACCATGATGGTGACCGCGGGAGTGATTTTCATTGCCCTTCTTGCTAAGGAGCATAGAGCCATATACAAGTGCAAGAGGGAAGAACCAAGGGATGTGTTTGCTCGTGAAAAACGGCAACGTACGCTACATAAGAGACAACTCTCTTGGGAAAATGAGACAAGAAGGAGATAGGCTGCACGGCTCATTGGCAACTTTGGTAGGAGGCATGCTAAGACTAACTATTTTCTTACCCAACTCCTAAGTGGGCATGGGGGTTTACAGTCTTACATTCACAACATTTGTAAGGTACGTGATTATGTGTTTTGCAATGCAGTTGTGGATGACGGTAATCACACCTTTTTTCCTTGTGGGAGGTGGGATGGGATTCGTCAAAAACCAGACATCATTGTCGAGGAAATGCAGAGGGGCGCTGACAGATGGAGCCGCGTTGTGCATTACATCCAGGTTCTTCTCGTTGCGAAGAAGATAGAGCTTGAAATTCAGCACATTTATCCAAGTCATCTTGACAGTTGATTATGTTTTAGTTAGAAATTTTTCAATTCTTTTGACGGATCTCAATAGAACACCCATACATAGGCTATTCTGCTTATCTCATTATCAAATTCCAGTCCCCGAAGCAGATAGATTTTTGCGGAAACCACTATCAACTGCATTTTGTACATCTATTACCTCCGATTAAACCTCATAACTAGGCACAATGACAAAGAAAGATTTTTCCCGTGAGCCTAATCGAAATAAAAGTTTAGATTGCTCAACGCAATGAGCATTGTTGTTACCTGTCGATTACATGTTTTATCTTTTGGCCAATTTCTTTGTAATTTCACATTATCTGGCTTTCCATCACATCAAATTTTCATTAGGTATCAACTAATATGTAACATCCGCAGCGTATCGCACTTTATGGACCTTTCATCATCCTCTTCATTGAGACCGCAGAATTGATGCCACCATTAAGCATCCGATTCATGTATTCCTCACTATCTATTGTTACTTTTTCATCGGGAAAATCTCAGTGTTTAGTAACGACTATGAAGCTAATGAACTGTGGATAATTTGAGTAATGATAATGGATAGTGCGAAAATATAATAATACGTGCCTAATGGCTCCCTTTGGACTTTTTATTGATTTTTGAAAGGTATCGAAATAAGCGAAGCAATCATAGATAACACGGTTGTAAAATGTTTGTGTTTGCTTGTTCGACGTGGTAAATTAATAGAGTCACAAGGAATATATTATGACGAAAATGAGGCACGAAAAACCGCAGTTAAAATTGGAAGGGCGCTGCGGTGAGCCGTTTTGATGCCACAAACTCCTAAGACCGTGACTGCTGTTGTAAGAGCAGGGAGGTAGAGTCTAGCCGGCTCAGATCTTCGGAACCAGCCCGTAGCATTCATGTAGGAAATAGGCTCTCCCACCCTCCAACTAGAAATCTCACTGAAATCCCTAAAGAATGGTTTGTCCATTGTCCGTAGCCTGACTCTAGCTAGAGCTGGACAATCGCAGAGGAAGTGCCTGAGGGTTTCCCCCTTCTTGGCAGCTTCAGCAATGCGAAGTGTAGGGTATGCCGAGCCTGGCGACATGGTCTCCCCACGGGCCAGTGGCCGTCGTAATCTTGTATGCATTTCCTCGCGTGTGACACAGGGGCTCCCGTGATCGGGCTATGTTATAAGCGGACCAAATCCTCCTTGACTTTGCGTAGGTGGTTGGCCTTCGCCATCTAAGGCCCGCGGCTGCTAAGTAGTGTGCGTTGATTCCGCCCTTCACAATCGCCAGTGAGACCCCGACTGTACCCGGCGAAGGACAGCACGATCATTCCCATCTATGTTTCTATGACCGGTAACCCAGTGGAGGGTGACCTTGAGTGTGCCGCCCAGACTATTCAGCGCGTTTCTGCACTGCTGAAGGATGTTGTTGCAAAGTTCAAGACCTTAATGGCCACTTGGCTGTCGATTAGAATGGCTATGCCACGCTCGGGGTATGGGATCACGCCCCTGCCATCGATAGACTTCCGGTATTGCCAGTACTTCCGTTTTGAATAAACTGGCGAAACCTGGGAGACCATACGACTCGGATACACTGTGTATTCGAGAAAACCCCTGCACCGACTTCACACAGACGGAGGGATTCATGTGTGCCATCTACGGCCTGGTCTCCACCCGAGCTTATAAAAAGTTCATCATGAAAGAGCGGGTGGAGAATGACCAGTGTAGAATGTGTGGTTCGGCGTTAGAGACGTTCGATCTTCCATATCTACCTGCACTGTTATGACAATACACCACCAGGCATAATGCTGTATGTAAGGTGATTCATCAAAACCTTGCATACAAGCATAGGCTGATCACGGGGACATACCCGGCTTACCGATATAATCCACAAGCAGTTCCTGATAGTTGTGCTTATAGCATGTAATGCTTGGCACTTAGTGCTAGTATTAGGTAATATCCGGCATCTGTCGAGAGTGTGACAGCTCGAATAAAAATGATAATTAGCGTTCATTTGTATTTGGCACAGTTTCCGAGCAAGAATGGTGGATACCACTGCTATTTGCATTGTTTTAGACATGAAAAGTTCCTCTGTTGTTCTAAATGCCTAAGTGAATATAAAGATCCCACGTACTATTCGTGCTTGCTACTTTCGAGGTTTGCTATCGGGAAGACCCTTACGTATATAGATGATCATTCCTACAAGGGCTCTAATCCCAAGAATTATGAAATACAAAAAGAGTATATTCGAGAGAACAGCAAGGACTCAAAAACTCTCACCGAAGGACTAAGATGGGAGAGCTGTAACCCGCCTCAGAATGTAATGTCTTTTTTTTCAGGAGGTGAAAATCACACACCAGCGTGTGGGATTTTTACCCACTAAAACCACCCCCGACTCTCTCTCTGCCTCGCGGAACCACCATAAGGTATTACATCGCGGGGCGGAGCCAGCTCAGCTTAGTCACCTTTCTTTTATACGCGGCGCACGTGACCGCGTTTTTCCCCTCTCTTCTGCCTTTCGCAGTTTGGTTTGGATAGATGCGATCATGGAGTTGACCGCATCCCAATTTTCTTGATGTGCTACTATTTTCGGCACCAGATTTTCTGGTACCAGCATCTTTCCTAGAGTGTCATCTAAATTCCTCTTTTTTTCCATAAATTCCGGACAGTGGAAGAATACATGCTCTGGGTCCTCTGGTACTCTCTCGCAATTTGGACAGTCGGGTGAGGTCTCCAATTTAAATCTGTGCAGGTATTGGCGATATCCTCCATGGCCCGTGAGACACTGGGTGAGATTATAATTAATCTCACCGTGTCGTCTCTCCAACCACTCCTTGATGGCACGAATGAGCCTATGAGTTCACCGACCCTTTCCGAAGCACTCCCACCGCTCTTGCCACCTATTTATGAATCTCTCAGCGTTCTTCGTCTCCGATAAGGGAGAGATTGGCTTCGCATTGTATATATTCGACATCTCATCTGCCAAGATGTTAATCGGCATCATTCCAGAGATGACGAATGCTGCATCATCTGAGACAGTTCTGAAAGCTGAGCATACCCTCAGGTCTGTCCCCTAGTAGACTGCACTCAGTGTGTTAGTGTTAACTGACATCCGCAACGCTTCCCTTCAAACTGGGGTTGCATAGAGCGTGATTGAGGCCACCACCCTGGCTATGAGCAACCTAGAGATATGCCGTGGTCCTCCCACGTTCAGCATCATCCTCGCGAGGGCCATACTAGCAGTGGATGATTTATTGCAAACATACTGTACGTGTTAGCTGAGTGTTATAGCTGAGCTTCCTATCTATCACCACCCCCAAGTATTTGATGGTCGGCTTGGAGGTGATGATATGATTTCCGATTCTAATACAGGTGTGATTTCTCTTCCGGCGCTTAGTGGCGAGGACCGCTTCTGCTTTTTCCTCGGCAAGTGTCAGACCAGAATTCTCTAGCCAACTTTTAACAGCACTGATTGCCTCGCTTGAGTATTAGTCAGCATCTTCGATATGCTTTGCGACAAGCACCAGCGCTATATCGTCAGCGTAACCCACCACTGTGGCCTCCCTCGGAAGGGGAAGATTAAGTACATCGTTGGACATGATTTTCCACAGTAGTGAGCCCAATATGGAGCCCTGCGGGACACCAGTCATCAATGTCATACCAGACCCTCCTTTCAGTTAAAAAACTATCGACGATAGTACAAAGATAAGCAAAAATATCAATCTTTGCCAGGGATTTGCGTATCAGATTCCAATTGGCCGAATTGAATGCATTTTTCACGTCTAGGATTACTACCACGCCATAGCTGCTGGCACTAACCTTTGCATCTTCGGCCAAGCCAGTAACCAATTTGATGACATCAATGGTTGATCTGGCTTTACGGAACCCATACTGCCGATCTGAAAGGCCGCTTTGGCTCTCAACAGCAGGGAGTAATCTATTATTGATTACCTGCTCTAACATTTTCCCCACAGTGTCCAAAAGGCATATGAGTCGATATGAGGATGGTTCACCTGGAGGTTTACCAGGCTTAGCAGAAGTACCAACTTCTGGCGTTTTCATGCTGCTGGAAATATTCTCTCGGACATGTACGCTTCGAACAACTCAGCAAACATGTCCGGCCTGGATTTCACGGCAAAATTAAGGGCCTTATTCGGTATTCCGTCCAGGCCCGGCAGTTTATTGTCTCTTATTCTACCGCAGATCTTCAGCAGCTCGTCTCTGGTGACTGGCAAAATTACAGTCACATTCAGAGGTGGTTAGAATGTGTTGGTGCCCTCCTCTTGCTGGGGGGAATAACCCCTATATGATTTTCAGCAAGAGGGTGGGACACGTGATCTGCGGAGGTGAACGGTCTCTGAATCCCCCACGGGATTACGTCCGCTTCTGAGCAGAGCTCCTTAAAGGATTTGCTCTTGTTTCGCTGGGTGGCGAGCTTAAGGGTTTTGCGAGCTGCCTTATAGGCGGCCTCGGCAGGATTACTCCCTCACTTTTGGCATTTAATGACTTTGCCTGTATCTTATCCTTCACCGTCTTTGGCATTGGTAGGGATCTCAAAGTTGACGAGCTTCTCTTGAATGGATCCCTTCCTTGTTCCTGGAGCACCGCCTGCTGCTGCGCATCTTGAACATATACGGTGGGTGTTATCACGGTTTTTCTCGTTCAACGATCTGCCTTCTGTTTATCTTTGTTTGGTCTTGTTATTGGTGTTCTCGGTAAGGTCGTACTTTGCTTGAACACCTCCTTCTCCAGATCCAAATCACTTGTAACATTATATGCCAAGGTGGCCAAGTTATCCACCACCGGAAGCCCGCTTGCTCACTCCCAAAAGCTGCCGGTACTGGGGTACCGAGCCCCTGTACCGTAAGTTTTCTTCATCTCTCGTCTTCAATGGTGGTTTTGTGTTCTGGGTATCCTTCCCATAGCCATTTTGGTCCACGCACCAGAGATGAGTAAACACTAGCCCATGCACAGTCAGAAAGGAAAAGTGCATGAACACCTATTTACACATCAATAGGTATGCCCCAATCCGCCAGCTGACGTCGCGCTTGATAGGAGATCTGGCCACACCTCACAGGCAGAATGTGATGTCTGCAGATAGTTCTATGATCTCTTCCCTTACTCTGCTTGATGAAATAGTAACGGATCTTTTCCCACAGAATGTTAGCACCGCTAACCTTCCCACTGTCGAGATAGACACCGCCGAAGTTCCCATGCAAAGCGAAAATGAGGTTCTCGAAGCTGCGGATAAAATTGTTGGAAATAAAGCACCTGGCTTGGATAGCATCCCCAATAACGCTCTCAAGGCAGCAGTCAAAATAACTCCAAATACGTTTGCCGAGGCGTTTACCAGATGCCTTAAAGAAGGAGCATTTCCTACACAATGGAAGAAGCAGAAATTAATTCTAGTCCCCAAGCCAAACAAACCTTTGAGTGAAGCTTCGTCCTACAGGCCGATATGCCTCCTAAATAATACTGGCAAACTATTTGAACGAGTAATTTATAACAGATTAATTCGAATTGCCGAAAAGGATGGCGGTATCTCCGAAAATCAGTTCGGTTTTCGAAAGGGGAGGTCTACAACGGATGCACTTATCCTAGTAGCCAACACAGCTAAGACCGCACTTGACAAGGGCAAATGTTGTGCAGTGATTACACTTGATGTGAAGAATGCCTTCAATTCCGCTAGATTGAGCAAGATATTTGAGTCCTTAATCAACTTAGGCGTGGCGAAGTACCTGTTGCCGACTTCCTAATCGATACGATTCTGTGCTGCGAATCAGATGAAGGAACGAAATCATACCAAACGACTGCGGAGTTCCACAAGGGTCTGTCCTAGGGCCACTCTTGTGGATTATTATGTATAACGGAGTACTGACCCTAAACCTTCCTACTGGTGTGGCCTCCATTGGTTTCACGGACGGTATTGGTGTGACGGTTGTTGCACGTCTTCTCGAAGAGGTTGAGCTCTATGCAAATTAAGCAGTCTATGAGATTAAATCCTGGTTAGAGAATGCTGGTCTACAGCTCGCAGAGCATAAGACGGAAGTAGTACTTAGTACCAAGCGGAGAAAGTGCACTTCCATGAAGATTAAAGTTGGAACGCAAACAACTCATTCCAAACCTGTGCTTAAGTACTTAGGTGTAATGATTGACCAGAGGTTAAATTTCAGATTGCATGTGGAGGGTGCAGCAACCAAGGCATATAACATCGGAGCGCTGGTTGCGAGAATGCTACCAAATATAAGTGGCCCAAGGCCGAGCCGTCGACTCCTTATTTCAGGTGGTCAGTTGGAAAATATAGTAAATAAGACAAAGATTGGAGCTGCGTATCGCATAAGTGTAATCCGAACATGTTGCGCTTACAGAATAATTTCCAAAGAAGCAGCTTGCGTGATAGCAGGAATGGTCC
Source organism: Hermetia illucens (assembly GCF_905115235.1). Lineage (NCBI taxonomy): Eukaryota > Metazoa > Arthropoda > Insecta > Diptera > Stratiomyidae > Hermetia > Hermetia illucens. The sequence goes on from NC_051849.1 coordinate 203,335,765, forward strand.
CGATTGCGATTCTGGCGAAAGAAATACAACGACTTTACGATCGGACGAACCTCACCGGAGAATCTCCTGCTCGTCGGTGACAGTTCGCACGAGCTGAAACTGTCGCGGAATGGCAAGAGAAGTGGGATGAGTCAGAAAAAGGCCGCTGAACTCGCAAAATCATATGGGATATCCGGAAATGGATCGAGCGATCTCACGGCGAAGTAGGTTTCGACCTAACTCAATTCTTGAGCGGACACGGAGGCTATCAAGCATATCTGTATCGATTTGGGCGTGATGATTCGCTATATTGCCCACAGTGTGTAAACATTCCAGAGGACGCAGAACATGTCCTTTTTCACCGCCCCAGATTCGAAGCCCAAAGGGCCACATTAGAAGCTACAACCGGGGAGCACTTTACACGCGAAAATATCATGGAACTAATGGTGAAAGCCAAGGGCATACCGAAGTTGAAAAAGTGATTACAGCCATCGGAAAGAAGCTTAGGCAGGAAGAAGTCATCCGAAAGAATGAACGCGAGAGGAACACGAATATTGACATGAGCGCAGAATAAATTCTGATCCAGCCCCGCGATGTAATAAAAATGGGAGTCCCGCGGGGAGAGTGGAAGGAGAAGGAGGTGGTTTTAGTGGGTAAGAGTCCCATATAACCGTGTGGCAGGAGCCTGCGGTAGCTTTTGAAGCTTTCCACCTTCCATCGGGAAAAAAAAAGATAGTTCTGTGACACAGTGAGTGAGGACGCGACACAGTTAGTGAGACAAAGTTCGAACCCTCCGGCTTCGGATGTTTCCCACGTCTATAAAAAAAGCAGATACACAGACAAGCCTAAAAGTAATTTGAATTTAATTAGGTATCGGTTGTCCTATATTCGCCTAGTAGCTTCCACCTAAATAAGTTCTAGATAGACATAGATGCTCTAACTTCGCTGAATATCACTTCATTGACCCGATTCAGTAATTTCTGAGCGTATAATGATCCACGGCCCATTTTATTATAATATTCTTTAAGATAAACTACATTTGACTAAACTTCCGCAGTTATCTTGCGAAAAACCTTCCATAAAAATGTGCCGGCAAAACACATTTCCCAGCTGTAAAATTACATGAAAACAACTCATGTATCTGCTAGCTCCCATGAATATATGCATAAAATCTAATCCATTACTAAACATAGGAAACAGAGATTGCATAAGAAGTTCATCGTAAAAACAATGGAGTCAAAAGTTAAACCCAACTGACTTAGTCTTGCCCAGACCACAAAAATTTTCAATTTCAACCGTGGTACCTTCGGCACCAGCTTCGCTGTGGTGCTGGGTAATTACTTAAATTCCTGTTAATAATTCACTACCGGTGCCATATTTATGGCCACAAGGCATCTTCGCTGAAAGAAAGTGAAATTCTTAATTCATGCGACACGGACGCTTGCCGCGGTATTGGTGGATAGTTAGATACTTGGTTTGCCAGTTGGCGTCATTTAGGCTTTCCCCGTATGCCAAGCATGAATTCGTTTGGGTGTCTATGCATGTACTTCCTCCGGCTAACAGTCAATTGGAATTCAAGGTGTGCAGATACTCACTCCTGGCAATATGGTTATTTGAAAAAATATTAATTGAAAAGCATTAGCCGCAGAGGTAAAGTGTCTTTAGCGCTGAATATGTTTGGAAATCATTGGTTTCACTTTCAATTGCCGCAGCGCAGACATCTTCAAGCCACTTTACTTCTTGAACGGTTCAATAGGCTTGCGTGACATTAGCATGGTCAAAAACGTTGGGGTTTTAACATTGGCAGTAAAATTCCAAGATTGGTTCCGAAGTGTATAATTGATGGCTAAGTGATGCGGAGACGAGAGCTAAGGTCATGTCTCTTGAGTCAACACACGATTATTAGATCTTTAACATTAGACCTTTGGCCAGCTTCGCGAAAGATACGATATCAATGACTACAGATAATTGAGGAATTAAGAAAAACAACCACCACATGAACTTCATGCATATCCGCAAATTTAATCATTGAAATTGGTAATTCACTAAGTGGTCTTCACAACATAAATAATTTGTCCTCTTTCGCAAACTCATCTACATTTTGTAAAAATAACCGTCCAAATACGACTAGAGGTGAAACAAACCTAACCCCGGGTGACGATTACCACCTTCTTGAAATTCACTTCCATTGCATGCAAATGACTCCAATGTGAACTGGACCGACTTTGTTTGCAGAAATGTTGAAAATTGAGGCAAGTAGGGCTTAAATTATGAGCATGGGGACCAAATTGAGAATGTGGAACTTCCCACCACTTCTCGATGAAAGGTCATTATAGAAACTCTTAACAAAGGTTAAGACAGATAAGATAGCATAGCCCAATGGAAGAGTACAGTTGGTTATGAGAAGTACTTTTAAAATTCAATTTAGTGCCTCTATATTTCCATTGCTCCATGAAGGTAAGCTGGAGTTGCTTTCCTTCAGGAGAAGATACAATTTATAGTCACAAAACTAAAAAAAATAAATAAATGCAATATCTTCTGCATGTCTGAGACACCTTTCCTCGGGGTCATCTTTTCTAAACGGCATTATAGTCTCCTTCAACCTCTCAGCTTGTATTACTAACTGTTCCTCAGTGGTACTTCATTCTGATCATCATGCTCTCAGTCTCTCAATATATTTACTGTGAAATCTCGCCTCCCCCAGTCTGAACAAATGCACACCCTTTGAACTGATAAACTGGGATGCTTTCCAACGCGGCTTGTCCAGTGCGCTAGGTCTTCTCCCCTGGACAAAATGCGAATCCCTACCAATGAGGAGCTAACCACTTACATCAGGAAAATCGACTTTGCCTTAGACCTCATAATTGACAAACATGCTCCCGAAAAAAATATAGCTACTACAAATACGGGGGCTCTTGCTGGTCTGTCTGTCTGATTACCCACTGAAGTCCACAAAAAAATCATCAAACACGCACTACGAGGAAGAAGTCCTCTGGAACCTGTACTGACTTTGTTTTCTTCAAAATTCTGGGTTCCTTCGTCATATCCTTAATACTTAAGTCCAGGAAGGAATATCCCCCTCTGGGGTCGTCATAGATCCTTAACGGGTCGCTTACGATACGGGAAGTGGCATCCCCGAGGTGCCCGAGCAAGTATTTTTGACCCGCTAACTGGCAAAATACCTGCGTCCTAGGTAGTAGTCTCGAGAAAGTTTCTCGGTGAAGAGCGAACTACTAGTGACCGATACACGCCGGGACATACTGGGGATCCCCAGAGTCGTCCGCAATTCCTTGTCGACGATGACAGAGTGATGTGAGCCTAGCTCTGCCAAGGTGGTAGTTGTGGCGTGTATTAAGAGCGAGCCCCTTTGGGACCCTGGCTGGGTAGTGTGCATTGAACCGGTATCAGTAGACCGCGTTGCCCCGAGCAAGCGCTGATCCGCCCGTGCCTTCTGGAGTCAGCTAATCGTAGGTCAGGCATCAGGAAACTGGGGTAGGGGCTTTATTCCCAAGGATATACCCGTTCCTGACTATTGTGGCCCCTCCCTTGTACACGATGCACTAATGGAAAACTTAAATGGTGAACAGAAACAAAGATAGTTGAAATGGAGAGTGAGGAGGGAACCCAGACGGTACCACGCAGTGCTATGATTGCGAAAAAAGGCACAATGGAAACTACCGAAACTAACCAAATGGTTTCGAATATAGGAGCAGTTGGAGGGGGGGGGGGGGGGAGGCTGTTGACTACTCTGGCGCAAGCTGAAGAGGAAACGTTTATTAAGAAATGCGCGGCAGTTGTGAAGCGTATGCGATCTGCGACGTTCCCCCAGAAAAACGTCAGCAAAGGGGTGAAAAACGAGCTAATAGAACTGAAGGAGCTCCTGGACCGAATTTCATATTATAGGAAGACATGGAGATTAACAAAAAATCCGCGGCAAGCAAAATCAACCACACCTCCCGATGAGAACATTACGAGTACCAAACGGGTCGCAGACAGCCCATTGTAGAATGAACTGGGGGAAAAACGAAAAGAGATTTCACTCAGGTACTCTCCAGGCCTCAAAAGAAGAAGGGGAAGAGAGACAAGAGATAACAACAAGTCGCGTCACCAGAAAAACCTCTGCTTAAAATTAAGGCCGACACGAAGGGCGGAGTACCGAAAGAAAAGGTAGGGAGACGGAGGGGGACGAGACGGCCAGCTCTACTTATTAAACCGACGGAAGGCAATACTTTTGCCGATGTCTCCAGTGAAATCCGTTATAAGGTCAAACAGGCTTCCTTTTTCCGCGCGTGCCCGCGTCCTTCGGAAATGCAACATTACTCGGTATGCAGCATTATTCCGTTCCGTTGCTAACTTACATTCATCGTTAAACCAGTCGTTCCGACCCTTTTTGCGGCTGGGGGCAAGTATGTTTGTTGCCGTCTTTATAAAAAAATGACATAGTGGAATAAAATAGAAATAAATAATTTAAATATCCCTCAATCAGAGCTCCAGAAATGGTGAACGACACAGATTTGGTTCTTTATCTTAAACATTGTTGCATCACTTATCGAACACCGTCCATTGATGTGCTCTTTCTTGTACACCTACTGCCGACGTTGACTTGGTTTTAAAGCCCACTTTTATACAAAAACCCGCACTTTGCAAACGAGGGAGTTGTTGTTGAGTTGGTCCATTCTATTTGACTGACTTTTTTAAACTTTCCATTAACCAACTTTTCAATGATGATGTGGGTCTTCACTCTGACATTGCATCAAATACTTTCGTTGCTCCTTCTGGTCTCCTTTGGTTCCCGAAGCCAAACTTTTCTGAAAGGTTGCAAATATATAAACTGAATCAAGTAGGGAAATTGGAAGCCGGTAGTATTATACTCTACAGTATACTATATACATAGTTCCTGCAAGTTTATGATTCTAGCATAAGCTTAAGAGGGGTCCCCAGGCAATTTTCAACAAATATCCTCATATCGGTGTGTAGAGTAATTTGAGGCCTAGATACCATGTGCATGGACCAGCATATTTCTTTTCAGATAGTTGGTTTGGGTAGTTTCCTAGAATGAGTCATTAAAGTAACTAACCCTTTTCGGGCCCTTGCACTCCACCCATTTGTATCCGATGTCAAAACTACTATTGGCACACGGCTATACTTGATGAAAAACATGGACCCCTTGCCTTTGCATGTATATACACAAAACCTTAGAAACTAGAAGTTACTTGCCACCTAGTCGTGTTTAATCGCTTGGATCTTCTCCAAATTTTTCGTAGCTCCTCGAGATGGAGCACAGTGAAAACGAGTACAGCTAATTACTTACTGCTTCCTTAAAACTTCCTTAGTGGCAATGCTTCAAACCAAATATTTACTTGTGATCCACGACACGATCTGTTTTCACACTCATGAACGCAAAAACTCCTTCATTCAAAAATTGCAGCATCCATCAAAAACTTCCTAATCCTGAACGGCGTCCTATTCCGATGACCGCTCGTCATCCAAAAAACGCTCTCTCTCCTTTGGCTCACTTGATGGCTCCGCCTTCTTGATGGAGGATTCCAGTCTTCGGGTCTAGAATCGCCGTTGCTGCTTAGATAGATAAATTCAAGGAATTGTTCCTGGAAAAATTGAAAATTGGAATCGAAAATGTATACGCGGATTACCGATCAATTCTAATGCACCGAACCAGATAATACAATCCACTCCTCCCCACCAACCGTGTTTTTGTCAACTTTCCTCTACGAAGCACTTCAGCTAATCAGCTGTCCATTCCATCAGCCGGTTCCGGACTCGGTCATTTCTGATTCCACTGTGCCTGGCTTTGAACTTTGAATTCAACGTCGGCTCAGCGGACGCAAAAATTAACATAAATTTTGCATGGCTAAGTGCATGTACATTCGCTCTAGTCCAGGTCAACCTTTGTGCAGATGTACATTCAATACTACGTAACCGGGGCAAATTTAGGTACCAGCAATGTTCGATGGTAATAAAGACTTGTTATTAATTCAAATTGGAATTTGTTCAAATGAAATTGAATTTATGAATTTAGGGGAAAGCGACCAGTTTTAGGTTTTTTTATAAAAAAAAATAATTCAAAATAAGTATTTTAAATGTTAAATGCTGGGTCTAAATGAACGTCGGGAGAGGAATTATGAAATTGGGAATGGTAATTAGAAGAGTTAAGGAGTATTATAATGGCAGAAAAAAACACAAAAAAAGGAAAATTACGTATTATTCAATGTACTCTCCTATCGGGGACTACAGCTTAACACAGAAAGGAAATGAAGCTTAATTGGGCCAAATGCATGGCACATGTGCCCTTCACAAGGTGAACATCGTTCGACACGTTATAGTACCGATTGACTGAAAAAATGCTCTGATATCGGAAAGAAAAAGATCCTCTTTCATCACGACGATGCACGGGCAGTTTCAACGGCCAAAATCATGGAACTAAAATTTCGATTGTTACAATATTTATTATTGACACCGTATTTGACTCCCAGTCATTTTTCCATATCCAACCTTAAAAACAAGTCGGGAAACCGGAAGCTAGACACTTCAAGTAAAAAAAGTTCTGTGTTCCCCTATCTGAGGGATGATCAGTGCATTGCCACGCGTACATAATTAAAAATTCAATTACAATTTTTATATTTTTTAAAGTCATTTACACAAATAACTTGATCTGGAAAACACTGTACTGATAGCCAGATCAGGTCAGGTCGGGTGAACCCCTTACGCCTCATACGCCGGACACTAGAAATTCAAGATGTAGTAAATTCACGTGAAATTGATAAGTTTGAACTGCTACAACTTTGGTAGTAATAGCTGGATTTCCACGAAACTGTATTGGATGTGATACCTCCTTGCTGCTACCAAATTTGGCTCCCCTAGGATGAACTTAAGGGGGGCTTGTCAGTTAATTTCAAGAAGTTGGTACTATACTATTAGTAAGTTTGCTTGAGCAGATATCGAAGCGGCACATAATTTTTCAGATTTTTTTCAGATTTTTTGGATAGTTTCCGAAGATAAGCCATGTCTCGCCTTAAATGTATAGATTTTTACTCAATTTCGGAAAGTACTAATCGAGACATTTCATTTGATATCCCACATGACTATATTAGGTGAAAAAAAAATTTTGCATCCCCCCTTTAAACTCCACGTAAATTTATGTCACTCATTGTATGGCGTGTAAGATTTCGAAGTTCCCAAATGTCCATCGAATTTCATTTGAGTCGGTGTAGCTATTTTGGAGAAAACTGCGTGTGGCAGATAGACAGAAAATCGACTTAGTTGACTCAGCGGACTACGATTTACGACGAATGAGGAGGCCATCGGCAAAATAGATGCCTATTTTGAGGACCTTCCAAATTATGACTTTTTAGAAGACTTAAAATGGCGGACAAGCGCATAGTGATGGAAAAGTGTGTAGACCTGAAATGGGATTGTCAGCAAATAAATAAAATATTTTGTTTTTCTGGCTCCATTGTACGTTCATTATGTTTATGAAAATGGAAATAAAAGTCTATGTTTTTGACTAAGTGCAAAATTTGCCCTCAATTCAATAAGTAGCATTGAGAAAGACGTCAGTATGGGGCGTTCCTGCAGCTTCCTAGCCTGGCGGTGAGTGCTACTTACTAATGCAAATCATCATCCATCAAATGCAATATTTTGGCATGAGCTGAAAATTTACTGTTCAAGGTGAACAACATGAAATTTTTTTCACCGGCAATAATCAGCTTAACAAACTCGGTAAACAGTAACAAGTTAATGGGTATTAATGGTAACAATTTAATGGATACAAATTAAAATTAGGCAATTCTTCTTCGAATCTTAATTCTACCTCCTTTCCAGATGCTTCATGTATCTTATCTTCCTACATATTTGGATATAAACTTGAATCTAGCGTCATCAAAAGTGCATCACTATAGATACTTGTACGAATATACCGAGTATATTTATTGAGCGTATTTACACACTTTTAGTGAATTTTAAAACTAACAACTGAATGGGGATCTTCTTGCAGTGTACGTACTATAGATGCAAACTGAAATCTGACCACGGATTTTTTTAAAAGTTCAGGTTAAGGTGTTGGAAGTCATGGTAATATTTCGGTTATTTGCCTTCTCGAGTTGAGAAAATCTTTTGGCGAATGGTGCAATCCGTAGTTCTCTTTGTCCGCTAAGACGCAATCAAGCAATGCGAATCATACTCGTATTTCTTACCGGTCGACTTTCATGAGATACCTTCACTTTGTAAAAGTAGTTTTTTTCATGACTGTTTTAATGATTGTTTGTAGCGAAATCAGTCCTTAAGATTTAGATACTTTATGTAGAATGCAATTAACATACAAGTAAACTAAGATGTTCGACTGGGATTCGAATATAAGTAACAAACATGGACATATCTACATAATTAGTTAATCAATTTGTTTCCTTGATCTATTATATTAAAGTGTAGGCTTCACTGAATGTTTCTATTTATCTCATCAGACTCAGATCTTCAGAGTCAGCCTGCAGCATTCACGAATTGAAGCAGCTCTCCCACCCTGTAGCTAGAAATCTCACTGAGGTGCCCAGTGTCCGTAGCCTGACTCTAGCTAGAGCTGGGCAATGGCAAATTAAGTGCCTGGGGTTTCGTTCCCTCCGCCTCCGCAGCCTCGATAACGCGAATTGCAGACTGCCGTAATCTTGAATGCATTGCGTCTGGCACAGGAGCTCTCGTGATCGGGCTATGTTATAAACGAGCCACATCCTCCTTAACTTGGCGTAGGTGGTAAGCCTTCGTCATTTAAGACCCGCGGGTACTAAGTAGTACGAGTAGATTCCGCCCTTGACAGTCGCCAGCGGGACACCAACCCTAGCTGCTGAAGGACTGCCAAGAGCAAAGTCCTGCCTGGCCGATCCATCAGCATACTCGTTGCCCTCTATGTTCCTATAACCGAGAACCCAGAGGAGGGTGACCTTGAGCGTGCTGCCCAGACTGTTCACACGTTTTGGCACTGCCTCACCAGCCTGGAGGATGTCGTCGCGGAGGCCAGAACAGCTATGTTACCCTTGGGGCTCAGATCATGCTCCAGCCATCGACAGACTTCCAGTATCGCCAGTACTTCGGCTTGTAAAACACTAGCGAAACCTGGGAGACCATACGATTCGGATACACTGTGTGTATTCAACAAAACCCCCGCACCAATTCCACAGACTATTTTTGATCCATCGGTAAAGAATACTGTGTCATAACCTTGCAACACCGGTCCTCCAATCTACCCCGGTTGGAAAGTCCACAGCAAAGTTTCTCGTCAAGTTCAGCTTGCGTGTGGCATAACCCGTGGGAATGCCCGGATTTCCCAAGGTATTTCATCTGGGATAGTTATGTCGCCATAGGGATACGCTGTCCAGCATCCGAACTCACGTACACACTACAACGTATTTAATGTGAAGGTCTAAGAGTAGGAGATGCAGGAGTATATTGAGCCCAGTAGCACCTGCACACACGGTTCTTTGAATCTTATTAAGCTTCGTTCTGTTGTACTTTTTGCTCAAAGCCTACCACCATACAATAAAGACGTACCTCAGGATTCCACGCACCACACCGGTGAACATCCAGAAAACCATCCTCGACCGGAGCGCCAATCTTGTCAATTTGCACACCGGAGAGTTTGTTCTTAATTACTTGACCAAACTTTGCCCATTTGATTCTCCTGGAGTCTCTGAACGGTTTGGGGATCTCTGCGGCGAGATCTAGAGTGAAAAATATCCAACTGTGATCTAAGAAAAATCTTTGGTCAGACATTCTCCAGTTCTCCACACTGAGAACCCCATTGTCGGTTATTAGGGTGATATCAAGGACCTCCTCCCAACCGTCACAGTTCTTCGAGCTGGGGAAATGGACGACACCGCATTCCAGGCTGGAAACCAATAGCCCGTCTGCCGCCTCGTTCCGATAGTGTGCTGCTCTCGACGGCTATTGTATCCACGCTGGATGCCAACAGCTCGTTCTACGACGATGCGCCTCGCATCACCCCCTCTTCTTCTATCGTTGGTTCATTTATTTTTAAAATTAAGTCCATGTCTTAGCCCCACGAGTAGTCCGGGAAGAATGTCCACCCTGGTTAGCCCGGCCACCAGGGTAAGGATTTTATTTGAAACTTAAGATGCTCAAGGTATTCAGAGTTCGCATACTCCCAAGCAGCCCTCGGCGTATGCTGTTCCACCTTGGCTTGGGGTCCTATTAGCACCTTCTCCAGTGCAGGGAGGATGCTGGAAGAACGGAACCTGAAGGTAGAAGCCTTCGTCATGAAAACGGAGGCTCAAATGGCAATCAAACATCCGGAACAGCAAGCAGCAATGATCATATCGCATCCATTCATGGCAACTTTACAATGAATGACAACGGATCCCACAACCGACATGACTACGACATCCACCGAGAAGGCAACATCATCCCCGAAACTACCGCAATTAACCCAGACGACAGCACCAGTACCAACACCACAGAAGACAACTCAATCATCCAAGTCAACGCCGGATCAGGAGGTAAGTCAGGAAAAGTTCCCCCACTGATTATTCGCGCTGACTCGACCCAGGGGAAGCTTATCACAACTGACCTTTAAAAAACGACAAAGAATGTTACCTGAACAAAGACAAGTATTGATGCCACGCACGTCGTCACCGACAACAAAACAGACTACGACGGGTCAAGTGTCTTCTCAGGGAGGGCAACCATCCCTTCTACTCCTTTTCACCAAGTGAAGGAGGAGATTCTGGTTGAGCTCCACAGATTGGGAGTTACGGAAATACACAAGTACGAGACTAGCTCCTCGAAACTAAACACGAAAGGCCTACATCTTTTTCTAGTAGCGTTCGCTCTCCAAGTTCTGGTAAGCAAACATGAACAAGGCAAAGGCACTCTTCCATACAATTGTCAGGTTTGAGGCGGCGCGTTATAAAGAGATAACGCGGTGTTGAAACAGCCAGAGGTTGGGACATGCGGCCTCAATCTGTTACTTGCCATATAGCAGCGGTTCTCGTGGCCGGCGATAATATGCTAAGGAAGCTGAAGAGAGCCCGACGTGCTGCAATTGCGGCGCGAACGCCTACCCGGCAAGTTACAGGAACTGCCCGGTCTTCATTCAGGCACAACCCAGACAGAGCCAGCTACAACAAATCAAGCCCGCACCTATAATAAACCCCAGATCCTTGCTGCCCACACTACCCGCCCCACCCTCAATCACCTCGAGAATCACTTCGTTCGCTAACATAGCGAAAAATACCATTCCCCAAACAGAGAGCTTCAACCTTTACCAAGATTTTGAAGCTATTTAACACTTTTATCCCCACCTATCTGGCACTGGCATACCTTTAGCTCAATAACTGAACGAAAGACTAGACGTATCTGACTAACCAAACTCCCCAGAGACATGTACCGATTGACACCCACACATGGAAAAAGACATAAAATCCGCCATCATATTGATGAAGTAGGGGATTTTCCGGCTTTCCTCATAGAATGAAATTTTTAATAGTTTAAAGGATCTGTAAATTAAGTTGTATAATTAGTGATTGTTTAGACTCTAGGTAAAATTAAGTATCTTAGAGTTAAGATGTAGTATTAAGTTTAGTCCTCAGCTAAATTGTCAACCAAAATAAGAACAATAAATTGAATGTGTTAAAAAAAAAGGATGATGTTCATTCCGCCATTTTCATCTTGTTGGGGCTTCTTACCTTCCTCTTGTCTGACAACTTCTGCAAACGAGATCCCCGCGACAATTGGTGCCGAAGGGACGGTACCGTCCAATACCGCTGACACCTTCCTTCTTTGGACCGATCTCGGCGCTTGCTGCCTTATGACCTTAACATTGCGATATGCAGGACATACGAAGTCCGACGCTCTTCGCTTCCGCAGTTGACACAGAAGGTTTTCCACGCCCTCTGCTTCAGTCAGCGAACATTCGGCTTCGGCATGGCTTTTCCCGCACTTTACACATCGCAAGGTCATCCGCACTTTCGAGTGACCATAGCGCTGGCATCTTCGGGACTGGACTATTTCTCCCCTCAGCAGGTGTTCAGGCCTGGTAATTAAGCGACCTGATACCTATCAGATCGCTTTCTCGGTTCTTCAGGCTTATTTGCAGGAAATGCGGCAGAATTCGTACAAAAATGTGACACTGAGAGGAACTCCCATCTCTCTGAACATTTTGAGCACCTTATCAGGCTCTTCCTCCGCATCCAAGCCTTTCAGAAGGAAAGTTTGCACCTTCTCTTCCTTCGGTGTGTAGGTGAGGTGAGGAACCTTCACCCGCTCGACGACCTCCGTTGCTTTCTTGTAATTCGCTATTTGTTTACATTTAATTTGGACCCTCTCGGCTCCCGTCTTTTTGATAATAAAATTCGAGAATCCCGCGCTCCCACTAAGTAGACTGGCTAAATCCCTACCCCCTAATTCATACACATTAATAGGGGCAACCTTTCCTCCCTTTATCCCCTTTATCCCTAAATCGGTTTACTGTCTGTCTGTTTGTCCGTCTGTCTGTCTTTTTTTTTTTTTTTTGAGGAGGTGGAAATCTTCAAAAGACACTGGTCTGGACACACCAGCGTGTGGAATTTTTACCCACTAAAACCACCCCCGCGACTTCCTCCCTGCCCCGCGGAACCACCATAAGGTATTACATCACGGAGCGGAGTCAGCTCACTCTAGCTTAATCCCATTTCTTCTATACGCGGCGCACGTGACCGCGTTTTTCTCCTTTCCTCTGCCTTTCGCAATTTATCTTGAATTGATGCGATCATGGAGTTGACCGCATCCCAATTCTCTTGATGTGCTAGCATTTTCGGCACCAGATTTTCTGGTACCAGCACCTCTCCTAGAGTCTCCTCTAGGTTCCTCCTTTCTTCCACAAATCTCGGACAGTGGAAGAATACATGCTCTGGGTCCTCTGGGACTCCATCGCAATTTGGACAGTCGGGTGAGGTCTTCAATTTAAACCTGTGAAGGTATTGGAGATATCCTCCATGTCCCGTGAGAAACTGGGTGAGATTATAATTAACCTCACCGTGTCGTCTCTCCAACCACTCCTTGATGGTAGGAATGAGCCTGTGAGTCCACCGACCCTTTCCCGAGCATTCCCACCGCTCTTGCCATCTATTTATGGATCTCTCCCTCTCAGCCTTCTTCGTCTGCAATAAGGGAGAGATTGGCTTCGCATGGTATATATTCGCCATTTCATCTGCCAAGATGTCAATCGGCATCATTCCAGAGATGACGAATGCTGCATCATCTGAGACAGTCCTGAAGGCAGAGCATACCCTCAGAGCTGTCCTCCTGTAGACTGCATTCAGTTTGCTAGTGTTAACTGACATCCGCAACGCCTCGCTCCAAACTGGGGTCGCATAGAGCATGATTGAGGTCACCACCCTGCCTATAAGCAACCTAGAGGTATGCCGTGGCCCTCCCACGTTCGGCATCATCCTCGCCAGGGTCATACTAGCTTTGGATGATTTATCACAAACATACTGTACGTCTTGCTTATAGCTGAGCTTCCTGTCTATCACCACCGCCAAGTATTTGATGGCCGGCTTGGAAGTGATGATATGATTCCCGACTCTAACACAGGCGTAATTTCTCTTCCGGCGCTTCGTGATGAGGACCGCTTACGTTTTTTCCTCCGCAAGCGTCAGACCAGAGCTCCCTGACCAGCATTTGACAGCACTGATTGCCTCGCTTGAGTATAACTCAGCATCTTCGAGATGCTTTGCAACAACAACCAGTGCTATGTCGTCAGCGTAACCCACCACTGTGGCTTCCTCCGGAAGGGGAAGATTAAGTACATCGTTGTACATGATGTTCCACAGTAGTGGGCCCAATACGGAGCCCTGCGGGACACCCGCGGAAACAACGTACTCCTGCGGTCCGTCATCAGTGTCATACCATAGCCTCCTTTCAGTTAAGTAACTATCGACGATAGCAGCGAGATAGGCGGGAATACCAATCTTCGCTAGGGATTTGCGTATTAGATTCCAAATGGCCGAATTGAATGCATTTTTCACGTCCAGGGTTACTACCACGCAATATTTGCTGGTACTACCCTTTCCGTGAATTGCATCTTCGGCCAAACCAGTAACCAATTTGATGGCATCAATGGTTGATCTGGCTTTTCGGAACCCATACTGCCGATCTGAAAGGCCGCCTTGGCTCTCAACAACCGGGAGTAATCTATTATAGATTACCCGCTCTAGCATTTTCCCCACCGCGTCCAAAAGACATATGGGTCGGTATGACGATGGTTCACCTGGAGGTTTACCAGGCTTAGGCAGAAGTACCAACTTCTGTCGCTTCCAAGCCGCCGGAAATATTCCTTCGGACATGCACGCTTCGAACAGCTCAGTGAACATGTCCGGCCTGGATTTCACGGCAAGCTTAAGGGCCTTATTCGGCACTCCGTCCAGGCCCGGCGCTTTATTGTCTCCTATTCTGCCACAGATCTCCAGCAGCTCGTCTCTGGTGACTGGAGGAATTGCCATCACATTCAGAGGTGGCCGGAATATGTCGGTGCTTTCCTCTTGCTGGGGGAATAACCCCTGTATGATTTTCAGCAAGAGGGTGGCACACGTGATCTGCGGAGAGGAGCGGCCTCTGAATCGTCCCATCACTATTCTATAAGCACTCCCCCACGGGTTGATGTCTTCCTAAATTCCGGACATTTGGCGCTTCCGGCTATGTGCCGGTTATCCTGTCCTTCTTTGGCTACGCACAATAGGCATTTGGGGTCCCTATTGCACTCTCTGGCAATATGGCCTTTCTCCCCACACCTTCTGCATCGATCGGACCGATCAATGTTGCTAGTGCATGCATGCATCCGTCTGTTTGTATGTCTGTCTGTCTGTCTGTCTGTCAGTCTGTCCGTCACACGCATTTTTCTCGGAGACGGTTATAGCGATTGACACCAAATTTGGTAGAAAGGTGGGAACTGTGAACGCTCACGCATAAAGTGAATTACATCCTTTTACGTCAAATTTAAGGGGGGGTCCCCATACATGCAAAAGGGAGGTGTAAAATTTTTTTTCATCAAATATAGTCATGTTGGGTATCAAATTAAAGGTCTCAATTAGTACTTTTCAAAGCCGATCTTAGTTTTGACATTCGTTGGAAGGGTGGGGAGCGCGGGGGGTTGAAAGTGATCACTTCTTTAAGAGGGCCATTCTCACAAACTGCCAAACCGAAAAATCTGAAAAAAATCAGGAGGCTGCCACTATATGGTGCCTGGGCTCTGAAATACATTCCACGCCGATATCTGTTTAAATAAAGTTAATAATATAATAGTATATTACTACAATTTTTTGTAATTGGTTAGAAACCCCCCTTAAGTTCATCCTAGTACCATGAAATTTTGCAATGATATAGGCGATAATATAGAGCATGATCTTGCCAAGTTTGGTGGAAATCGCACTATTACTAACAAAGTTATAATACTTGAGGTATTTGTTGCTTCTTTGAAAATTGAAGACTATGAATGTCAATATCACCCGAAAGTGGATACTCTCACATAATATATGGATATATTACGTGCTACGTACTAAGAAATACACAAAACCTTTCGTACCTGAAGCGTCCAGCTTCCGGTTTCCCGACTTGTTTTTTTAATTTTTTTGATATATAAAGCAAAAACTCACCCAGTTTTCCCTTTTCAGGGTTATCATCGCCGCACTTTTCACTACCGTAACCAGCATGGTTAGTACTCTCGTCTGGGACATTTCCACCGCCACCGTTGTCACGGCCTCTCGTACCGTCAGCTTGATGGTTTCCTATGTCCTTCATATGGCAAGATTCGCCGCCAGAAACTTGCTCGCCCAGAAGGCAGCCCGGCTCTTCAATGGCTGCAGAAATATTCGACGAAAGCTTCCCTTTTTTTCTCGCTACCTTTGGAGATGGCGGGCTCGCCCCCCAGCCATTAACTGCTCCGTAAGCTTTTCGTTTTTCTCTATCCATATTGACATTTTGATTTGATTCGACAGTTCCTAGGCCTTGTAGTGGGGGGCCGGACTAGCTCGCCACCCATCGGCGGCTCGACGCTCATTCCCATCAAGCAACTCACAAATAAAAAACAAGTCGGAATACCGGAAGCTGACGCTCCGGGTATAACGGTTTTGTCTATATGTATATACATATATTTTCAATTTACCTCGTTCATAAATGTATACATATGTACATATAACGTAGGTATATTGAATACCGCTTGTTCAATGTACAAATATCTCTATCTGAAATAGGTGATACTCCAAAGCTTCATTTACATTTGCATATAAATATATATAGATGTCTGTCTGGAGTAATTGATATTGATATATAAATGGTTAAAAAACTGAAACGAAATGTTTTCCTGCGACCTCCCATTAAAATGGATATGTTATGATGACCTCATATCGGTTTTAGAATGGACGAAACTGAAACAAAATGTAAAAGTTTCATTCTCTATAACTTTGTTAATAATAGTTGGATTTCCTTCAAACTTCCCATAGTTATGCTTTATCTTATCTCTTATGCCAAATTTTGTAGTTCTAGCAAGAACTTAAGGTTGTTTCGGGCTAAATTTCTAAAATATGCTAATATATTACTATACTACTTTATTTGTACAGATATCGAAACGGGATGTATTTTGAGGCCTAAATTTCATTTAGATACACGACTGTGATTTTTTTCAGATTTTTCGGTTGAATAGATTCTGAGAACGAGAGCTGTTACTTTTTGAAGGTCATTTTTTGAGCTTTCACTGCCCTACGTTTCAAATATGGGACCAGTTTCGAAAATTACTAATTGAGCCCTTTGATTATCAAATCAGTATCAACCCTACATGGCCACCTTCTGTAAAAAAAAAATATTGCATGCTCCATTCACATGTGTGTGTGGAGCGCCCCCCTTAAACTTAACACAAAATGACGCCACTTACTGTATGTAAAGGAAATAACAGGCGACATGCTATCACTAAATTTCGTGACAATTGGTCCAGCCGTTTCCGAATAAATTGGGTGTGACAGACAGACAGACGGATACTCGGTTCTAATAAGGCTTTGTTTCACTCAAAGCCTTAAAAACGATTTTTTTGACAAAATTTTTCGGAGAAAAAGAAACTTAAATAACATATCAAATGAGTAAGTTTTAAATTATATTGAATTAACTATGAGTAAAGTTGTTACCATATATCTTTTTAAATTATTAATAAAATTTAATTTAATTTAATTGAAATTTTAAAATTCTTTACATTAATAATCTTAATTTGTAGCTTCTATTTATCTCAAGGTTAATATATTTGGCTTACTAAAAATTTTCTATACAAACAATAGACACAGGAAGAAACTGTCAGATATCACAGAACGTGCCATTTCTTACTACATTCTATTTAAATTAATAAAATTCACAAGATCCATTTATGCATGGGCACGCAATAATATATAATAGTATAGTGAAGCGTAGCAGATTTAAATGGAGATAGTTTATGCAATCTAAAAATGTTATTTATCTTCTTGATTTCCCAGGTTCGTCAGCCTTGGCGTTTTCTAGACCAAAAAATTTCTGATTGTCTAATTTATGAAAGTTATTTTCCCAAAAAAACACACAAAAACAAAACGCAGAAAAAACACAAAAACAAAGATAATTACCATTGTCGAAAAAATAATAAACAAAACCCGTGACGACTCCAAGATGTTTTCATTATTTATTTACTCTGAGATCTCTCCAATTTCACATAATTCATAGTTTTTTTTTGCGAAATCAGTGAAAACTTCGATTGCATTTTGCTGATAGAGTACACACAATTTTAATATTTTGATAATAGTTCCCAAGATAAATATTAGACAAGCACAAATAGTAGCATTAGTGGACTCTATCAAAAATTCGATGGAGCGATGTACTGTATCTGTAAAAATATTATATTTTGATCGTCCCTTGTAAGTCGAAGTGCTTTCAGTGAGTGCTAATGAATTATATATAAATAATTTTAAATAGTCATTGCCCATTGGAGAAACTGCATTGGCGTAAGATACTCTATTTTATACGTATTGAAGCGGATCCCTATCTGTCACTGTTTTCAGATATTACTCTCTATCAAACCAATAATCGACATTGATGGTATTGTCATCAACAAAGTTAATTATCTCACAATATTGACGAAGATAGACTTTAATTTTATTGCATTTTTCCATCAAGTATAAGAGATGAATTGTGACCAGTTTCATGGCCTTGATGACCGAGCGGCGATTAGAGAAGTAAGACCGATACGAAAAATTGCTGAAGTTTCATAATCTTAATAATTTACCTACAATAAACTTCTCCTGACATAAAATAATAATCATGTGTGCATATTATGTAAGCTTGTGTGGAGATAACTTGGCGATTCGAAGATTTTGGACTCCAATATACGACTTAGAATACCCTTATGTTAAGGGGGTCATCCCGTGTGAAGGCGGTTTTTTTTTTCCTTTTTTAAAAAATTATTTTGGAGGAGTGGATGAAGATAGAAACGTGATTTTTTTACCATATGTTTATTGATATCTCTAGTATATGTGATAAATTTTTCAGCTTGATATCGTAGCTAGTATTTGGAATACGTGTCAATTTATGCACCCATCTCCAAAAAAGGTGTTTTTCTGCTGCCACGCTGGTTGTGTTCATCTGAGGAAAAAAAGCGAAACGGCAAAAGGACAATATTCCACGGTCCGCAAACTAGGATAATTAGAAAATATTAAAAGGTAGGTATTTTTGGTGGGCTTTTAAACTTATTTTTTTGGATTTTGGTGTTTTTTTACGGCTTTTTTATGAATAAAAAAAACGTCCCGTCCGATTGCAATCATCCTAGTTTGCGGACCGTGGAAATATGTATTAAAAAAGTCGTAAAAATTTCAAAGAATTTGGTTGGATAGATTTTGAGCTATGGTGGCAGCCGATTTTCAAGGTGCAGTTTCGAGAAAAACGCATTTGAAAATTTAAATGTGATTATTAACAGTAAAATTTTAACTCCCCATTAATCTGCTAATACCTGGTCCATAGAGAGCCCCATCCGTTTCTTCAAAAAAGTCTTGTAAGCCCGATTGTTGGTCTCTGGTTTCAATTCTGGCTCTTTTAGCGAGGTCAGTCGATCGTCGTTCGGACCGCCAAATTCGCGATTCATTACGGCGGTCTATATAAACCTGACATATGTGACCAACTTGACATCCGATTGTCACTAGGATTTTGAGAATGCCATTGAATCCTTCAATGAAAATAATTACAGCCAGACAAGTGGCTATTTCTACGACCTTGGCCCCCGAATGAAGCTGTTGAAGAGCGAAAGTCCAGATCAATGCATTTAACGACTCATTGCTATTCTGGGTCTCTGCTCCTAAACATCTGTTCAAGAGATCATCTCGTGACAAATCTTCGTAGATTGGTTTGATGACTGTTTGAACTTCTTCAGTCAAAGGTGCCCTCTCGTGGTGGAAACTATCTAGTTCTCCTTTAGTTTCCGCTTTGCGCCATTTTCACCAACTGTCCTTGCCTGCTGGACAATTTTAATGCTGAGGATTTTCGTCTGTAGAACATTTATGGAAAAAAGTTGCCCAAATTTCTTGCTTGATTCCTTCTATCGAATTTGCGTGTCGGCGAATAGCTAGCCCAAAAAATGTAGTGAGGTCGTTAATAACCTTATCAGTAAGTTTTCCAGCCCCTTTTCCACCAATGCCTTTGTGATTCTTCTTTGCATTTCTAAGCCGCGTTCCCATTATTTTCTTGACATGTCCTACGCATTCCTTTTTTTTTCCTTCCTTTCCTTTCCTTTTTCTTCTCTGATAAGTATCGATTCCCATGAAATACTCGCATGACGTTGAACGTTAAAGCGATCTCCCTTCGTACGATCCTTTCAGCGCTCACTCTAGACTGGATTATCCTTTTTATTCCAAACAGAAAATAAGTTTAGACAATTGATTGGTTTTCCATCTTTTTATATTTATACCTGTGTTCGAATTTATAAGGCTCAGGTAAAAAAAGATTCGATGCTCTTTCTCATCGAGTACTCTAGCCGGGGCTGAAAACTCCTTACCTGTTTAACACTGTAATTTCTGAACGACTCGGAATATCGAAAAATCCCTTTGCCCACATATTCTCCACTATATATAGATACAATTCATGCAAAAAAATCGATTTCTCCAACCCGACACGCGGGATGAGCCTCTTAAAAAGCGACGGAAAATTATCCATCTTGGTCCTTATCTAGATGTCTGAAAAGGTCATACTGTAAATGTTTAATAACAACCGTTTCCTTACTCTATCTCTTCTCCAATTTGGATCTATGCCTGAAGTGTTTTAAAACTCTTCACCCCAAAACTATGTAATGACTTAATATGATTGGGCGATAGCTCGAAGACCAACCTTTGTGGCTGAAGACGACCAAGGAGGGAGAGCTATCAAAACTTAAATAGTTGGTGAAATTGGCGGTGAAGGTCTGCTCTCAAATATTGAAACTCCACAGAAATATTCCATTGACATGCACTTGCTTACTCTCTCTAGTTAGGCTCGGAAATATGCGACGAATCCATCGAAAACTTCGATTCCTTATGTATCATTTAACAAAAGTTCACGTGTCCTTAATCTGAAAAGTCAGAAAACATGCTTCTCCTGCCCTAGATGTGAAATGAAGTGCGGCGTTTGAGGATCATTTCCTGCCCTGGCATCCTCAGGTCATTCAAATTGGTAGATGTCCTTATTAATATAAGTTCTTCTGCATAATAGAAGAAGGGAAGAAGGCGAAGTCCTTAAATCAGCTCTTAGATTTTATTGCCTTTTTAATCCATGTTCAGGTTCGCGCAAATCTGTAATAAAAAAAAAATCATGTAAGGGGGAACAAATATTAAAAGAAAGAAACAAATAAAACTTAAATATAAAAATAATAATGAAATAAATGCTTCGCACAGCCGAGCCCAAACCTGGTTGTAAAAGGAGGAGGGAGGAATAGCTTCAGTCTGAATAGCTGTATGCCACCGCAGCCTGCACGAATTTTGAAGTCTTGTAGAGAACTCACTGAGGAAGCTCGACCTCCCATAATGGACAGCACGGTGTCGAAACCGCTACCCGAGGGATGCATGACGTCTAGGCGCCACGATGATGAGGAGCATGACTCCGCCGGCTGGAGCTGTTTCGTCCCAATCTGTGGCGACCATTTGACTACGTTCACGTAGGCAATGGATGAAGTGGACTGAGGAAATGAACCTCTTCATCCGCTACCTATGCGAACATACTGACGGGGGCAGGCAATAGCACCACGCCGCACTGCAGGCAACCGTTTCAGTACTCGCCGAAGCAATCTTCTTCGCCGTAAAGCTGAAGCCTCCGCTAAGGTTCGGTACGAATTTCAAAGAGCGTGTATAGAATTCTCGGAAATACATCCTTTTGCATAGACCACATATTTCCAGGCTCTATACATCTCTAGCAAATCCGAGAATTGTATCTCAAATCAATGATGAGACTGCTGCTCATTAAGGGAGGGTATCGCTAGGCTGACTCAAATCAACACTGATAATGCCAGCAGACGGGTGAAAAATAAAGTGCAGAGGGTTTTTTAGAATATGCCATCCACAGTGAGACACTCGTAGTTGAAATTCAGACACACTAAAGCAGAAAATTTTTGTCGTATGCAGTCGGTTACGACGGTATGGCGAAAGTCACTCCAGACGTGTCCAGAATGCGATGTACCCGAGGAGCAAGTGGAGCCTTTTCTGATCACTGAACGAATCCCAACAGAGTGTCCAACTTTCGGTAGCGAAAGCGAAAGCATACTGGGGTAGACTTAGGAGGTTACCCGTACAGTATGCTGAGTGGATTAACACTGAAAGCACTCGCCATACCACTACGCCTCGCATGAATTTTGCGGATGTTACCGAAGAGACCTCCTCTTCGATGAACCATAAACAGCTCGAGGAACTGGAGGGGTTCGAGTATAGATTGAGCATAGAATTTCTGGTACAAATAGTTTACCAGCATACACCGTCGGTTGGCGCATAGCATAAATTAGGTCATTAGTCGGCCCTAAGAATTCCCACCTGCCTCACTGCAATGAACCTGCCTTGTGAGATCGGAGGTAGGGACGTGGTTGACGTGGCGGCACAACATGATCGGCAAGACAACTCGCTGTGCGCTTATCTTTACAGCAAAGAGCAGGCGAGTCCCTTGCATGCATGCTATCTGTAAGGCAAACTGTGGACTGACTCCACTTAACTTGAAGGATCGATCTTTCAATTCTCTGGGTGCGGTGAAGTCTGACCAAGAGCGGATCGATGAATGGAAGTCGCAGGCAATGCACGATAAAGACGTGAATTGTCTACTCAGAAACGTGATAACTCTATAGTTGCTGCACTACGTAATATTTTCCTTTTTATGTATGGGACAGGTAATGGACTTCCGTTTCATCGTCGTCGAACCAGCCCTTTCGACTTTTTTTAGGGCTGAAACTAAGTATGTTTGTGTCCCCAAGTTGACGTATTTAATGGAAAGAATTGTGACCTTCCAACAGTCCAGATTTAAATCATTTGGACTTTTATATTGGCGCATGGAGCAAAGAGTTACGAATAAATCCAGACTCCTAAACGTAGCGTCATTGACAGCTGGTAATGTAGGGGTAATCGCCGTGATATGTTAGAGTGCGCGTGCAAGACTGAGATTGGAGGCGATCATAGGAGCTGGCGGTTGATATCTCCTTTGCATGGATGTGTTCTGTGTGGCTTTACAAACAATGTCATTTTAAAGAAAATTAAGTTCCTTAATAACAAATGGATCTGGACGCAGCATAGCTTTCAAAAATTCTGTCACGCGAAATCCCGACGTTTTTGTTTTCGGTATTTCCTCATACTGTTACTCTGGATTCGCACTACTGGTTACACACCAGTGCACAAACAAGATCCCGATTTCAAATTGAAAAAGTTAGGTTCAATTTTTAACGAGATGGAGTTTATAGAGGCAAAAAGCAGATCTTCAACACCAATGAAGATCTTTGGCGGTCGCTCCTCCCTAAAAACTTATGGGGCTCCAAGGTATAGTCGCCCTTACATCATCATAATGTACTTCCGGAGGAGTTGGGGATGGTAAGGGTTTGTGAGAAGGGAAGAAAAGACCTCCACTCCAATTCGCGTGAAAAATTGTGATGACCTCGAGGTTTTAGCTAGTGGGGGTTGTCCTTCTTTTCCCCCTGAAAACTTCAGACAGTGGTGGGATCGGCGAATCAAAATTTACCATAATGCTGTCAAAATCGCTTCTCCTCTTCGAAGTGAAATAACTTTTAACGGAGTTGGAGAGAGTATAGTGTTCGCGTCTGAGAGATAGGTGCAGTCCTTTCTTCGCCTTTTCCAGAGACAATCAAAAAGGGAATGCATCTACTAATATACAATATTCTCCCCTTTTATTTAATTTTTAACTCACCTGAACTTTCGCAATATACTTCACCCAATTTCCTTTTTCCCATCCCCGACATTCATTTACATCAACCATTTAAAATTTTAAAAAATCAATCAATTTTATTATTTTATTCATCAAAATCTACCATTTGTTACCTCTTCCTAAAAGTTCATTTATATATTTATATACAATCCAGTCAAAAGAGATCATTGACCTTGCATTTAAACTTGACTAGTTCATATATTTCGAAACGCAGTCCTAACGGTTGGTCTGGTTAAGGTGAATGAGGATGCATTTTTAGCAGAGATTAGCGGGACCGAGGACCCGCTGATTAGAGCGACAGCCGATGAGCTGGACAGCCAGCCCTGCACAGTGAAATCGTGTCTTTAAAGCGAGAAAAGAAAATCGCGAAGAATCGAAAGTTTGTGCTGTAGAAACGTAAAATAATTCTCAGTTGGTTGGGTTGTATTTCGTCTTCATTGTTTATTGCCTGTGATTCGTGCAAATCAGATGTGATACGAGGGACGTCCATTGAAGGGATTGTGTGCGCTGCGACTTGGAGCGTTCGTATTGACTTGTTTGTATTTTTCTCGTAACGGAAATAAAAGTGTAGATTCGCGTAATTTTCCACACTCGAGAGTGTGCAGCGGGAAAAATTGAGTCTTCGCCCACTTTTGCCTGAATTGTGTTTACTGTGCTATTCCGTGCCCAGGACCATCCGCCCTCGCCTCCGTCCAGGACCAGGACCACAAGTGCTGCGAACTATACACTTGCACGTTGATCTTAGAAGAAATCACAGTAATGGAAGGATTCGATAGGCAGAGTATAGCACCTCTAACTACATGCAACTGTGTTGCTATCTAAACTACGTCGCGTCTACCAAGACCCAGGATTATACCCTTTGTCCTGACAATCACTCAAATTTGGAATATGGACAACAGTTACACCATCCGTTCATCGACTTTAAAGCCGCCATGAGAGAATTCGATATCCCGACGAAATTAATAAGACTGACTAGCCTGACCCTGACCAATGTGCGACGCCAGATAAAAGCAGCAAGATCACTCTCAAGACCATTCGACATCAACAACGGTCTACGACAAGGGAATGCCCTATCATGCGTCCTCTTTAACCTGACCCTCGAGAAAGTGATCCGTGATGCTGAAGTAAATGCAAGAGGTACGATCCTCTTTAAGTCCACCCAACTACTGGCTTATGCTGACGATATCGACATCATGGGAAGAACCACCCGAGACGTATAAACTGCCTTCATCCAGATCGAGCAGGCGGCGATTGAGGCGAGATCTTGGGTTGCACATCAATGAAGGCAAGACAAAATATATGGTGGCAACGTCAGCACCGAAGACGAACCAACCAACAATATCAAACCGCACTGGTCAAACGGGAAGAATAAGGATAGGAGAATACAACTTCGAGACCGTTGACAATTTCTCCTATCTAGGGCCGAAAATCACAACCGATAACAGCTACGATGATGAAATCCGCGCACCGTTGTTGTCACCGTCCGTAGCCTACACAATGACGAAATCTATGAGCGATACCATAACCGTCCAGTTGTGGATAAAATCCGGCTGAATAGGTTACGGTGGGCGGGTCACTTAATCCGTATAGATGAGGATGATCCCACCCGGAAAGTCTGTAAGGGCAATATCTATGGTAGAAAAAAAAGACGTGGCAGACCCTGCCTGAGATGGAGCGATGGCGTAGGTTAGGACGCCAGACAGCTTTTAGGGATATCGAATTGGTGGACCTCGGCACAAAACCGGGATGTCTGGAGTTCCTTATTAAGGCAGGCCTAGACCGGATACCGGTTGTTGCGCCGTTGATGACGATGATGATGATGATGATCACACTATAGTGAGTAGTTTGACATGCTAAACACATTTATATTACGGAGTACGTACAGATGGAATAGTTTTGCCCTCAAATATACTTATATAAGAAATACACAAAACCTTCCATACCTTAAGCGTGAAGCTCCCGGTTTTTGACGTATTTTGGTCTGAGCTGGCTTTTGTAAAGATAATAAGCTTCGAGTGAGCAACGGTTATTCAAACATTTAAATCTGTAACGTTTTGCAATCAATCTAAAAGTATTTTCAAAGGTATATCAAATAATAAACAAATTTTGTCATTTCATTCGGCTTTTAGTCAATAATCACAGCTTACCGCAGACATACTTCAAAATTTGCAATAATGAATGTCTTGCATAATTCATCGTTGCAATCTCAGAGATTCGAAATTTCCTATGAAAAGATTATGATTACAAATCTCTACCACAAGATACGTCCTAATAATATCTAATAAGCCCTCTTTGCTTTCGGGCGACCAATTTTACACATGGTAACCAGTAAATTGCAGTCAAGAATGGAAAAGTGCACTTACAAGTGATAATCACGCTCTTTCATAATTTATGCTCCTCGGCTGCAAGCATGTCATACCTTTGCTGGCTCATATTGTATGCAAATTGTAATTAGATGAAAAGATATCAAATGAATAAAGGGAACATGGGGAAATCTCGATAATTATGATAGACGTGCTTTTATTGGAATGAATACAATTTGCTGGAAAAGTGCAATTGTAAAACGATAATATCAAGAATTTGACAAATATGAAGACCTAATAATATACAACTTGTTTACAAGAAAGATTCTAATTGCTGGTAATGGAAAAATATTGATTATATATAGGCTAACGATCACTGTGTAGTGCTTATTCAAAATATATATGTTTGGATATATTTTGTTGTTCGTATACGGAGGTATAAAAGTCTTACAAGGACACGACCCTTTTACCTCAGCCCCACCCGCGTCTGAGCTGGAGTAGGCGCGTGTGGGATTCACCCCCACTTAAAACCACTAACGATCTACTTAGTAGCAAACCCACGGGACCGTCATTTAAGTCTGTGGAGGTTTCCACCTCAATACTTCCTTCAACAGCGCGTTCTGAATTTTTACAATTACGGAATTTTTACAATTACTTTACTAGGCTCACGTCATCTCCCAACGCTTGGTTCAGGTTCCTTTTCTCCATCGCGAACCTTGGGCAGTGACACATCATATGCTCTGCATCCTTCAGTATGCCACCACATGCATGAAAGTCCTGGGGGTTTAACGTGAGTACCTGCCGTGTAGGCATAATCCCACGGTCCTCTTCGGACACGGATTGATTTTGGGACCACAATCAGAGCCTCTCCATGCAAGCACAGCGGTCCTGGTTTATACTGAGTGTAGGCTCAGCATTCATACTAGTGGATTCGAGGCCTATCTAACATCTCTGCCGCAACTAAGGGGTACGCCACCCGAGTTGTACAGAGCAACTCCACGCTTGAGCTCCGAGGAGCTCTGCCCGCCATGTAGGCATAACCACAACCACCATGAAACTCCCACTAGGGGGCCAACCGCAAATAACCGGACCGAGAACACATCCACCAGGAGTTCTCCTGGAGCATATGCAGGAAGTGGTTAAGGCAGTCGTTGGTCTCACCGTGTTTCCGATCATACCATACCCTTATGTTGGGAATGAGCCTGTGCGTCCTCCAACCATTCGAAGACTCGTCCTATTTGCCTTGCCACAGATCATGTGGTTCTGACCTTGTCGCATTTTTTACCTCTCCACACGTGTTGCATGGAACGGTGCACCCACTTGTCTCGTCAAAATCTCAATTGGAATCATGTCTGCCTCCAACAATATTGTATTATCTGATACAGTTCTGAAAGCACTTACTGAAAGCACTCAGTAAGTCAAATTTGTCTGCTTCTGTCCCTGAGAGTTTGCAAGTGCCTCCACCAAAGGTGATGCACAAAGCCGAATGGAGAGCACCACTATGATTAAGAGCAATCTTTGGTAGTGTGTCGGTTCGCCAACATTTTGCCAACTGACTTCAACCGACGGTGTTCTTACTTCAACGGTTCGTTATTAAAACCGCTTCCGTTTTCTCATCTGTCAGTGTCAGCGTATTCGTTTTGTGCATGGGCAGCAACTGTAGATGTTCGAAAAGCAGAAGCAACCGCGGTGTTTGCTGAAAAGGGTATAAAGGATAAGACCGCTTCATCTGCTCATTGGACCGACGGAAGACAAGACATTTGGAAAATGTTAAGGAGAATCCACTGTAAGATCAACTGAAGCAAAAGGGTCTTCCATAAGGAAAATGAAGAGTAGTATGGTTTACCTTCTGGTCAATAGGCTATTGGTTTCTAGTCTAGAGCCCATGCACTCTCTGGAAATTCAGGATCTTGACTGTCTTACAGGAAACGCAGAATTCTGGAAGACCATCGAGTGTGAATGTTCAGTAGTAACCCATGCTTGGATAGTTATCATCTCTGCGAATTCTCGAGACTGTGGGCTCGGGAAAATCTGAATATTATGTAGGGTATAACTCCAGATAGCCACCCCTAAGTTTTACAGGTGGTTAGAATATGGCACACCTCCACCATCTGCTGGCGATCTGACAGGATGGCAACATGCCCCAGTTGAGGCCACAAAGTAAAGATTTTATTTGACACCGGGTGAGATTGATTGATTGATACCCTGGAGGAGGCCGTGTTGGGCACAGAATGCGGAAATTGCCGAACTGTGGAAGGAGTAGCATAAGCTCCACCGTTTGCCATAACATTTAAACGGCCGACCAGAGGCATGCATCACAATGACGTAGTACAGATCAGATAAAAGGAGACACACCTGGCGGCATGTAGTGCGCAATCGACGATGTGAATGGAGATCCGCGGTGAATCAGTTATAGATTTGTCACCCGATGCTCTGTGGAAACCACAGTCACCTAACCGAACAGATAGGCCGCATTACTCTCTATACATCCCGTTCCGGTTGATGGCAACAGCACAAAAGCCATCGCGAGCTGCCTGTTTTTCGCTACAAAAGAGTTTGAAAAGACGGTTTTCTGTCATCTGCATACCGACCGCTTTGTATCCTTGATACTATCTCGAAAATACTCGTTAGAAATTGACTTGCTGAAACAATATGTGCTGCCTAGGATTTATCGCCCAGGCAATTCGGTTTTAGAGCACGGAGGTCCTCGGTGGATGCTGTTAAAGAATCGTACATGCGGTTCATCGCGCGAAGGCATACATCTCGACGGGTAGTTTTCCTCGTAACTCTTGATTTTTTAAAAGCCTTGAATTCTGTAATATGGACAGGTAAGGCACATTAGAAAATTCGACTCGAAGGTAAACTTTTTCGAGCAAATCAACTTTGAAGCTGGCGATTTGGTCTTATGTCGGCCGTTGTCTACCAAGAGATGTCTTCTTAGAAATGCAACGCAATTTGTTCTGCTGTGCGGCGTACAGGTATAGCCTAATGTCCTTGGCAAGGAGGTGTACTGTACTGTTTACTCTCGCTTTGCTTAAGTGCGGAGACAGGACGCTTTGCGGGTGGAGTCTGCCTATCACGTTGTTTCAGAACCGACTGTGATTAATGTGTCCAGATTAATCCCCGTTGCTCTTCTTACTAAGTAACATGAAACCATCTACAAACGCAAGGGAGGAGACCCAAGAGAGGTTGTTGCCTGCGAAGAAAGAACGTAAACTAATTGAGTGGCAAATCCTTGCGCAAAATAAGTCAAGAAGCAAATAAACTGGGCAGCTCATCGGCAATTTAGATTCGTGGTTGAACCGAAAGCATGGTTAGATGGGTTATTTCCCCACTCCGCTTTCAAGTGGGCATGGAAGTTTTTAGTCATATATGTATAAGATTGGGATGACCGGGTCCGTTGACTGTCAGTTTTATTTTACAATGATCAAATCCCTTTCTCTTCTTGATGAGAATATGGGATTAATCGACGACTTTCTGTAGAAACAAGAGACACAAGAGACCTCTCCTCGTGTTGCGCATTATCTTCAGATTCTTCTTGCTACAAAGAAGATTGAGGTCCTTAGACTAACAATACACTTCTCATTCTCTTCCCATTTGGAAAAGAAATTTCGTCCTACCGAGGCTCCGTAAACCAGGAAGAGGGAAGGGGCGGTCTTTAGTTATTACGACTGCTCACCACTGCGCGAGTTCAACACTGCGCGCGTAGGCTGTCAAGATATTTCTTCTGTGGTAGGCAGCCTGCTTGAAAAATATTGTGCCGATTATAGGCTCTTCTTTATAGCCTCTGGAGGTTTTTTGGCATCCATCTCGTTCCTCAGCGATAAATTTTTTAACAGAAAAATATTTTAAAACGATGGCGCAGAGGACTGAAGTGAACACCTTGGCAAGACACTTTGAAGGGAAACAAGTACCCCGTTCGTTGCGAATGACATCAGTGGTCATTTCGGGGACGGCTTCGCATGAATACAGAGGATTCCGGAGCCACACTGCTTTAAATTGCAATTGTCGGGTTCGCTCCCGTTTCTGCAAAAGTTTGACGAAGGGTCCTTTTCCATTTTGAGTTGGGGAGATTTCTTTGATTTTGAAACAACAGTCAGTCCTTCGCTGAAAGCTCTTTTGATATTGGGGAATATCACAAGTTCCTCGATGACTTCTCTGATTGGCATATCATTGGAGAGATAGCAGTTTCCAATAATGTCCGCAATACATCTATGCAAGATGCAATTGTGTAACGCGGACCTTCTCAACTTTTCGACTCTTTTGCTGTGTCGAATCATCTAGAACAGTAGTATCCCCCCGCACATACCTCGTTATTGCCTCCAAGATATTGTCACTAGCCGAAAAGTCAACCAAAATTCTACCGATGATTGTTCTCAGTTGCTGAAGTAAACTTTAACGTTGGGATTTTAGGTCTAGTATTAACCATATGCCTATGGGATCCTATTGGAAGAATTCAATTTAATATTTCCAATTTGTTCCCCACGAGAAATGAAGAGCCAGTCATTCCTGCAATAGAGCCTTAATGTTGGAAAGCCCCATGGCTACTGCTGAAGGTAGGGAAAGTATCCAGAAGGGAGGGGATTACGAGTTTTTATAAGGAGATTTACTCCCTCAAAGAGGAAATGTTCTGTTTGTTTGCGGCTACTTATTTATTGGATAAAACTGCGCTACTCGTAGCTGATCCGGTGGTTCATGTCAATATCCGTAACTCACGACAGGGGATGGTTGCATGCAGATTTTTATTTGCAACTTAAGTCGGTTTGAACTTGATACGCCTGTTAAATATATGTAAATATATTTGTAAATACTGTAGAATCACACTATTGCCACCACCCACAGCTTGATCACAGTAGGTTCACAAGGAAGAATGAGCTCGCTTCATAATCAATCGTACACCTGAACACTGTTGAAAAGCAATATGAAAAAATACAACATGATGATCCTTTGGGGGGAAATATAAAGCAGAAGGAGACTACAAAAGATCCAAGTGGTCCCAGTTTAAATTTCAACAATGGGATTAGTTTCACTAAATTTACATAAAGTGCTGAAGGCGCTCGGACTAAGAGCCGGACTATGTGTACAGGAAAATTATGCGGCAACGGGGCCCCAGGTGAAAATCATACGCGTCTGGGGAAAATTATGTGGTGCCCTTTTATTATCAAGAAGTCATTGCCACCGTGGTAGAATGAAGATCTGATCAGCCTTACGAAGCTGACCAGGGAGAGCAGTACAAGTCGGCCATCAAGACTGCCACGAGGTTGAACTACTATCAGTATATTGAAAGTACCAGTGAATCTGCGTGGCTCAGTAAGGAACATAGGAGCCCATCTTTTCTCAAAAGGCTGCTGGTTGGAATCTTCTGGTGAGACCCCGGAGCTGCTAGTTTAAACGCACTTCCTCGCCAGGGAGGAAGAATATGAGTTAGAGCCTTGCTTGGAGGAAGCAGTGACCAGTATTGGATTGAAGGGGTATTTTACGCATTAGATAGTATCCATCCAGTATCGGGATAATCCAGTCTGATTTTGGAGGTAGCCACTTGACCAGAGCTCTGAACAGAAGCAGCGCCATTTCTCCGTTGCTCTCATTAATCATGATGAACGATATTTTATCGATATTGGAAAGAAGTAGGGTGAAAGTGACGGCGTATGCCGATAACTTGATCATATTTGCGTCCCGAGTGTGTCCGTACATTATAAGTAACATCATGGAAGTAGCGATGGGAAAGGTATGCCTGTGGGACGCAAGACACGAAGATACTAAAACTGAACTAATGCTGTTCACCGTCAAGGAAAGAGTAATTCCGTCCACTACCGATCCCCCGGCTAAATGTACAAGCATTGATTCTTACATCCTATGTAAAGCATCTGGGTGCAATCCTGGATCCGAAGCTAAATTGGAGATTGAACATTGAACTATGGGTTAAGAAAGGGTGCATTGGCTTCTATTTCTGCAAAGAAATGGAGTCATTGCCTGAGGTAGGTTCTCTGGATGTAGACAGCTATGGTGTGTCCCATCTTAATGTACGGTTTCATTGTATGATGGCAAGCGCTGAGCTAGAAGTACAAAAGGACAAAGCTTAATAGGTACTATGCCCCAAACTAGGGATCCGTGGATCAAAAAACCGTGGGGGTAAGTTGCTCCCCATTTGATCTGGTCCGCCATCATGCGGATGTAGACTTAGGATCCCACATATCCTAAACAACTACCAAGCTTAATAAGATTCAGAGAACATCCAAGACAAAGTACCTCATCAGCTCCGGGCATTACCACGGATTATGCCACACGCAATTCGAACTTCACAAGGAACTTTGCTGTGGGTTTTCCAGCTGAGTGCAAGATCGGCGACGTATTGCAAGGCTATGACACAGTTATTATTCACCGGCCGATCACAGATGCCACTAACCATCTGTTGGTGCAGGAGTTTTCTCGAAAATACATAGTGTATCCAAGTTGTACGGTTTCGTGGGATTCGGCAGTGTATTCCAAGCGGAAGCACTGGTGATGCTGGAACCCTGTTGGTGGCTGAGGTATAATCGGAGCCTAAGCTTAACAAAACTATTCTGACCGACAGCCAACTGGCCATTATCTACTTGTACTCAACGGCAGCATCCTCTGGACTGATGAGGCAGTGCAGAAATGCGCTGAACACTCTGTCTGATGTCAGACGGGGCTCTGTTCTTGGCGTCCTTCAGTGTTTGAAATAATAAAAGTTCTATTCGCTAGTGGAGAATTTTATTTTGCAAATATCGATATTTCGGGAATCCTTCATCAGTGCTAACATGTCCTTCAGTGGCCACTGTCTTTGTCCCACTGACGACTACCAAGGGTGAAACCTATTTGCATTACTTAGTATCCGCGGACCTCAGACAGCAAAGGTTCACCACCTGTACCACATCAAAGAGGACTTGGCCCGCCAACAAAACTAAATTGCGAGAGTTCTTGACCCAGATGCGTATAAAGGCATAAAAGATTAGACCATCCCACCAGACTCGAAGCTGTGGAGAAGAGGGGGAAACCCTCAGATACTTTCTTTACGATTACTCATCTCTAGCTTTAGCCAGGTTACGGACACTAGGTAAACCATTCTTTAAGAGTATCCCAGAGAGATGTCAAGCTAGAGGGTGGGAAAGCTACATTCCTTCGCAAATGCTATAGTCTGGCTCTGGAGATCTGAGCCGGCTGGACTCTGATACCTACCTACCTACCCTACCCTAAAAAGTCCAGGGCCATGACGTCACTCTTGTTTTCGCTCCCTCTTGTCAGGCCTGGACATGTATGATAGTCCAAAGACTGTCCAGTAACGGTCTGGTCTCATGGGCTATATTCTAGATTTCCATTCCATTCTATTTCCCATCTATGTAAACGTCTATGCAAGGAAAAACCTCCGCGTCACTGCTTGAAGTATTTGCGGCAATCTGGGGTTACGTTTTTGGTGTTTAACGTAGGTACCAGTCGTGAGACTGAATCCTACGGTCCTCTTCAGACACGGATTGATTCTGTGACCACAATCAGAGCCACGCTGACACAAGCAACAACGGTACCAGTCTATACCAAGTGCATGGCTTAGCATTCATACTGGTGGATGCAAGAATTACTTAAAAAAATCTCTACCGAACTACGGAGTACGCAACACCACGTCGAGGCCCGAAGGTCTCTTCTTGCTTGAGCACAACCACAACCACCATGAAACTCCCACTAGGGGGGCCAACCGCAAATAACCGAGCTGTCCTCACATACAACAGGAGTTCACCCGAAGTATGTGAGTCCAGGGGCTTTCCCAGTTCCCATGGTACCAGTATACCCCTGGTAAGGTTTTGTGATCAATTTGCCACTTCAGATAAGTCCCCGTGCAGACTCGGGTCTGATCGCCCTGATTAGGCCTTTGGAGCATTCGCCTACTGCATCACGGCCGGCAAACCAAAGTGAGTACAGCGTCTCCCGGTGCCACTACTATGGAGGTTCTCCTCGGCCACTTGGTTTTGGTTTCCATTTTCCTTCCATCTTCCTCACCACCACCTCTGAACACCATCGGCAATCTGGAGTGTAGGAATACGTTTTCACATGGTCGCACACACTTTGTGTACAAACGCATCATCGATGTGATGTGGGCCTTTGCAAGTTTCCTTCAGCCCATCCTTAAGTAGGTCGCCCCTTGGTCCCGTTGGACGGGAAGAGGGTTCGTGGGATTTTTTTGCTATATATCAAAAAATGTGCTCTCAAATATCGGCCCTGCCCCATTTTCTAAGTATAATACTTTTCTGAAAGTATCTCCTAACCTTTTGAATCTGGCGCATCATTAATTGAGCGTTGACCAAGTAACAGAAAAAAAACAATAAACACAAAAATAACAACATTCATGTTGCAAACGATTTATAATATCAAAGCTAACAATACCAGTCATTGTTCAAAACTCATCATTGCTGGATTTCGTGTCAACTCCATTGTATAACTGGCGCTAACCTTAACCCTCTTAAGATTTTTTTTGTCTGTCCAAATTCAATAATTTTCTCATTTTTCAAACCGCACTCCAGGCTCCACGGAGTTTACTGCAATAACATTTATCTAATGAGCTGTGTTATTTCTAATTATATTTTCACTATAATTCCTGATAGCCTAGAGATATATTTTAATAATAACATTATGATTATAAAAGTTTTCCATGGGCTTCTTAGCGTAGGCACACGTAGATACATATGGAAGTGACTGAGTCTAGATTTGGCGTGCAAATCGGGGATATAATGGAGATTCATATAAAGAAAAAGTCTGAAAACTGATATACTATTTAGAAATTGCAGCCACTAATCATGCTGCCTAGTTTGGTCATTCAGTAATAGTAAAAGATACAATAAACAGGGGAGGGCAATTCACATCAGATGAGATACAAGCTTAACTTTAATTAAGTTATAAAATGAGATTTTATAATAGATAATTTTTACTCACCGTATACAGTCAGCATTGCTTCTTTCATAGAAAAGCTATTGAATAGATAAGTATCTTAAAATATTTGCAAATTTCGTTTTTCAGGACTTGTTTCTTTCATCTTAATCTGAATAGACATGTATTATCCCTTCACATTTCAAATTGATATAGGAGTATTATATGCACCTTTACATAATAAAGATTTTACTTAGATTTGGGCCCTTAAAAGATTTCGGTATATTGCTTTGGATTTCCCTGAGATTTGGTTTATTCTTCTTATTGAAATTAGGGGAAAAGGGATTTAGCTCCTAGTCCTTAATTTAGATAGTTGACTATCCAAAACTCGAATAAATTCATCGTTCCTTTCGATACTATCGAATACGAAAATCTTTCGTTCTACTTTTATTATAGATACTTCTAAAACACGACTTATTCCTATTCGTACTACAAAAGATTCATTGGAAATAAGCTATTTGCAGCCTCTCAATCACTAAAGCAATTTTGTATCAAAAAGTGAATGTACAGTAGTCGGATTGCTACATTGATTGTACATGATTCTGTCAAGGTCATTGTGAAGATGATTTCGTTACAGCTTTAATGATTACTAGAGGCACGCATTATTCTGTAAAAGGTAAAACGCGTATGGAATGGATTCATGATTTCATTGTGAAATTTCATTAATTTCCATAAAGGGTCAATGGAAAAGGAGTCGGTAAAACGCTGAACATGTTTTTGTAACAATTCAAATTGAGGGTAGAATTTCAAATATTTTTACTGCCGAATTTGTCTTTTAAATGTGCGATATGGGGAATTGAGGACACTTGAAGACGAGTCAGGATCAAACTATTGTTTATAGTGAACAGGAACGCAATTTAATTGGTAGGAATCCAGCCTCTCCTTTCAATTGAATTAGGTAAGATTTTGAGTATCTATGGGTGATAATAGATGCAGTCCAAAAGCAGAATGAATGGTGCTGAAATTCCAAATTTGTAGTCTTCACTTGGCTCATTGCGAAGAATTATCGTCCTCTCTCATCATCATCAACGGTGCAACAACCGATATCCGGTCTAGACCTGCCTTAATAAGGAACTCCAGACATCCCGGTTTTGCGCCGAAGTCCACCAATTCGATATCCCTAAAAGCTGTCTGGCGTCCTGACCTACGCCATCGCTCCATCTTAGGCAGGGTCTGCCTCGTCTTCTTTTTCTACCATAGATATTGCCCTTATAGACTTTCCGGGTGGGATCATCCTCATCCATACGGATTAAGTGACTCGCCCACCGTAACCTATTGAGCCGGATTTTATCCACAATCGGACGGTCATGGTATCGCTCATAGATTTCGTCATTGGGTATGCTACGGAGTCATCCATCCTCATGTAGGGGGCCAAAAATTCTTCGGAGGATTCTTCTCTCGAACGCGGCCAAGAGTTCGCAATTTTGTTTGCTAAGAACCCAAGTTTCCGAGGAATACATGAGGACTGGCAAGATCATAGTCTTGTCCAGTAAGAGCTTTGACCCTATGGTGAGACGTTTCAAGCGGAACAGTATTTGTAAGGTGAAATAGGCTCTGTTGGCTGACAACAACCGTGCGCGGATTTCATCATCGTAGTTGTTATCGGTTGTGTTGCCACCATATATTTTGTCTTGCCTTCATTGATGTGCAGCCCAAGATCTCGCTCCCATAGCCGCCTGCTCGATCTGGATGAAGGCAGTTTGTACGTCTCGGGTGGTTCTTCCCATGATGTCGATATCGTCAACATAGACCAGTAGTTGGGTGGACTTAAAGAGGATCGTACCTCTTGGATTTACCTCAGCATCACGGATCACTTTCTCCAGGACCAGGTTAAGGAGGACGCATGATAGGGCATCCCACTGTCGTAGACCGTTGTTGATCCCGAATGATCTTGAGAGTTAACCTTGGTCTTGAGAGTAGCCTCGCACATTGGTCAGGGTCAACTTAGTCATTCTTATCAATTTCCGAATTCGCTCAAGGCCGTGTACAGTTTTACCCTGGCCTGGAGTGAAGTCTCTTTGGTATGGGTCAATGATGTTCTGGGCGTATGGGGCTATCCGGCCTAGCAAGATAGAGGAGAATATCTTATAAATATTATTTAGCAACGTGATACCTCTATAATTGCTGCACTGTGTGATATCTCCCTTTTTATGTATGAGACAGATAATGCCTCGTTGCCAATCGTTAGGCATTGATTCGCTGTCCCATACCTTGAGCACAAGTTGAAGAACCACTTGGTGTAACTGGTCGCTTCCATATTTAACCAATTTGGCTCTTGGCGGCTTATAATTTTTTAGCCGATGAATTGCAAGGACTGTTTCTCGTAAACTTGGTGGTGGCAGTATTTGCCCGTCGTCTTCAGTTGGCGGGACCTTCAACTTTCCGATGTTCTGGTTGTTCAGTAGCTCAACAAAGTACTCAACCCATCGCTCTAATATGCCCATTCTGTCGAAAATCAGATTTCCCTCTTTGTCTCGGCAGGATGAGAATCGAGGTGTATAAGGCTTCATCCTACTGACTTGTTGGTAAAACTTCCGCGCCTGGTGCGGTTGCTCCCTGTATTTTTCTAGTTCACAGGCTTGTTGGTTCTCCCAGGCTTCCTTTTTCCGTCTGTGAAGCCGCTTCTCCGCTCGACGGAGTTCGTGATAAACCTCTGCGCGTGCCCGCGTTCTTTGAGAATGCAACATTACTCGGTATGCGGAATTCTTCCGTTCCGTAGATAGCTTACATTCATCGTCAAACCAGCCGTTCCGACTCCTTTTGCGGCTGGGGCCAAGTATGTTTGAGGCCGTATCCATGACTACGTTCTTCAGGTGATTGTGAAGATCATTTGTTGATGCTTCATCTCCAGGTCCCATGTTGACTGCGGTTATTGCGGCATCCGTTTCCCTCTTATAGGTGTTGCGGAGGGTTGTGTTGTGGATGGCTTCAGTGTTTACTCTCACCTGATTGTCAGAGGGGATTCTGGGTGGTATTGTTATTCGAGCTATCGAGATAGTGATCCGAGTCTATATTGGCTCCCCTATATGGTCTGGCATTCATCAAGGCTAAGAGGTGGCGGCGTTCGATCAACACGTGGTCAATTTGGTTGAAGTGGTCCCGTCTGGAGAGGCCCACGTTTGTTTGTGGAGCGCTTTCCACGCAAACCAGATACTTCCAATAACCATTTCGTGTGACCCTGCTAATTGAATAATCCGCAGTCCGTTATCATTTGTTTTTTCGTGTAAGCTATGGGAGCCAACGTATCGCCTGAATACTGGCTCCTTCCCTACTTGGCTGTTAAAATCCCCAAGTATGATTTTAATATCATATCTGGGGCAGGCTTCGAGGGTACGTTCTACTACCTCGTAGAAGGTATCCTTCTCCGACTCTGCAGTCTCCTCTGTAGGGGCGTGAACCTTAATGAGGCTTATATTTTTAAACTTGCCTCGCAAGCGCAGAGTGCATTGCCGTTCGCTTACGTTTTCAAAGCCGATAACAGCAGGTTTCATTTTTTGGCTGACTGAGAAACCTACTCCGAGCACATCGTTTACTGGGTGACCACTATAATATATGGTGTAGCGGCTCTTCTCCAGGAAACCTGTCCCTGTCCATCGCATCTCTTGTAACGCTGTTATATCAGCCCTATATTGGGACAGGGTATCGGCTAGCTGCTCATCAGCTTCATTTCTGTACAGGGAGCGCACGTTCCATGAGAAAATGCGCAAATCGTTATTCCGTTGTCGTTGCCGGGTTCGTCGTTGTAAAGTCCATCCTGTCCAAGGCTCCTTTCGTGGCTTCGTAACATAGGTTTTCCGTGTAGGGTTGTCAGCCCTATCCAACCCCCAACCCGGAGGACCAGTTGGTAGAGTTTGTCCCGTTTTTAGGCGCAGGAGACTCGCCTTCATCCTTCTCCGTCTGTAGCTTTTTGTTACGAAAGAGCTCCCAGCGGTCATCACGTGGACGTGGAGATAGGATTTGGTAGTAGAGTTGTTGGTGTTGGTTCAGCAGGCATTTCCCAGGTTTTATGCTCCATCGTTTCGCCCTGGGACTTATACTTCCCTCTGGCCTCGCACATTGGTCAGGGTCAGCCTAGTCAGTCTTATTAATTTCGTCGGGATACCGAATTCTCTCATGGCCGTGTACAGTTTTATCCTGGCTATGCTCTCATAGGCGACTTTAAAGTCGATGAATAGATGGTGCAACTGTTGTCCATATTCCAACAGTTTTTCCATCGCTTGCCGCACAGAGAAAATCTGATCGGTTGCTGATTTGCCTGGAGTGAAGCCTTTTTGGTATGGGCCAATGATGTTCTGGTTGTATGGGGCTATCCGGCCTAGCAAGATAGAGGAGAATATCTGATAGATGGTACTCAGGAACATGATGCCTTTATAATTGCACTGCACTGTGTGATACCTCCCTTTTTATGTATGAGGCAGATAATGCCTCGTTGTCAATCGTCAGGCATTGATTCGCTGTCCCGTACCTTGAGCACAAGTTGATGACTACTTGGTGTAACTGGTCGCCTCCATATTTAACCAATTCGGCTGTAATTCCATCGGCTTCTGGCGACTTATGATTTTTTAGCCGATGAATTGCACGGATTGTTTCTCCCTACAGCAAAATGTGGCGGCAGATGAGAGCCGCGAACTTGAATACTACCGCGAATTCGCCTCTGCCGCTGCATTGAACGGCCGTGGAAACAACTGGATGCCTGACAGGAGACCGAGGCGAAAAATGTCAAGATGAGAGGAACTCCTGACTAGACTGCCGAAGAGTGCGGACGTCGTTCACAACGTAAAACAGAAGGAAATAAAACAAAGTCCTGTATAACTATTAATATTACGTATATTATATTCTTTATTATTTAATAAATAAATAAAATGTAAAAGTTAAATATACTTCAAAGTGTGAAAAATTGTAAAAGAATAGTTCGTAGGGGAAATGATAAAGGGGATATGAAAGTCCTGGGGGTTTAACGTGAGTACCTGCCGTGAAGGCATAATCCCACGGTCCTCTTCGGACACGGATTGATTTTGGGACCACAATCAGAGCCCCGCGACGCAAGCACAGCGGTCCTGGTTTATACTGAGTGTAGGCTCAGCATTCATACCAGTGAATGCGAGGCCTATCTAACACCTCTGCCGCAACTAAGGGGTACGGCACCAGAGTTTTACAGTGCAACTCCACGCTTGAGCTCCGAGGAGCTCCGCCCGCGATGTAGGCATAACCACAACCACCATGCAACTCCCACTAGGGGGCCAACCGCAAATAATCGGGCCGGGAACGCATCCTCCAGGAATTCTCCTGGAGCATATGCTCTCAGAGGGCCATCCCGGTTCCCATGGTACCAGATAACCTCCGGTGAGGCTTCGTGGCAGAGCCACTTCAGATGAGTCCCTTGCAGACTCGGGTCTGATCGCCCTCCTCGAGTACGTGGGGACGGAACTCCCCAACGGGTTAACTGAAATCAGCCCGAGGCGGAGAACCGCGACAGAACCTTTCA
The DNA here is from genome assembly GCF_905115235.1 of Hermetia illucens. Taxonomy (NCBI): domain Eukaryota; kingdom Metazoa; phylum Arthropoda; class Insecta; order Diptera; family Stratiomyidae; genus Hermetia; species Hermetia illucens. The sequence goes on from NC_051849.1 coordinate 203,375,905, forward strand.
CCAGATAAGTACCGCCCTACGTACAATACAATACAAAGGACATCACAAGACAACACTAACACCAAACACACAAGACTGGTGGCTAACTACCGTGGCCACTAGGCCATTCGCCCATCAGCTGCAAGCGAAGCAGCGTCGAAAAGCTCCTTCCTTCTTCGGAAGGCAGCACGCGCGAACGCATTCGAGCATTTAAGCGTCCCACCGCTAGCAAGGCACTGGCTAACATCGTAGATACCGTTCAATACGTGAACGCCCATGTCGTCTAGATTGCGGATGTCACTGTATGCTGGACAGACACAGAGAACATGTAGTCAGTCCTCCGAGTCAGCCCCACATAAAACACAGCCCTGACTGGAGGCAAGGTTGCGTTTGAAGAGGAACTCATTCAAGCTACCATGCCCCGTCAGGAGGAAGTCCACCTCAAGCCCAAAGTCCACGACTGAACTTCCTCTGGCAGACACATATCGGACGTACTTATATGTGGCCCGACCTTTCCCACATTCATCCCATCTAAGCTGCCACTTAGATGTTACATTCTCGTCTAACACCTTTTTGACCGCAAGCGGCCCTAGCCCCTCAACCTGGTTAAAACTAACTAAATCTGTCTGCAGCAAAGGTACGCCCCTCCTGATCCTGTAGACCGTGGCACGCCGAACTAACTCCAGATCAAGAGGAGGAACACCCAACAAGACCTACATGGCGTCGGTCGAGACCGTACGACACACTGGAAGACACGCTAATAAAGCCACTCGCTAACAAGCGTAGAGCAGCTTCCTGCTCCTCACCGTCAAATCACACAACATAGGGGACCCATACGTAGAACATGCAAGGAAGAGCCCCACATAAATGGATCTAGCAGCTCTCCTGCGTAGGCCCCACTCACACCTCATAACACGCCTCAACATACACGCTAAATTCGTCAGACGTAGGCTGAGCTCGCGCAGGTGCGCGACCAAAGACATGCGTTCCGCGATCGTGACTCCCAAATAGGTCACTTTCTGCCGGATCTGTAAAGACAGTCCGTTCAACTTTACGTAAGGCGGACGACGTAGGATGCCTTTTAGCATCATCGCAACGGTCTTATCCGTCGAGATCGCAACACAGGCTTTAATGGACCACGCGTTAACGATGCGCATGTATTCGGTAGCCTGCTGCTCGAGCTCACGGTGAGTGCTCCCCTCTCCCTTCCACTCTCCCCGTGGGACTCTCTTTTGGTATTACATTGCGGGGCTGGATCAGAATTTATTCTGTGCTCGTTTCTCTCGAGTTCATTCTTTCGGATGACTTCTTCCTGCCTAAGCTTCTCTCCGATGGCTACAATCATCTTTCGGCTTCGGTCCATATCCCCTTTGTTTTTACTATAATTTCCATTATATTTTCGGGTGTAAAGTGCTCCCCGGTTGTAACTTCCAATGTAGTCCTTTGGGCTTTGAATCTAAGGCAATGGAAAAAAATGTGTTCTGCATCCTCTGCAATATTTGGGCAATATGGTGGATCATCACGCCAAATCGATACAAATATGCTTGATAGCCTCCATGTCCTCTCAAGAATTGAGTTAGGTCGAAATCTACCTCGCCGTGGGGTCGGTCGATCCATTTTCGGATATCCCATATGATTTTGTGAGTCCAGCGGCCTTTTTCTGACTCGTCCCACTACGCCTACCATTCCGCGACAGTTTCAATTCATACCAACTTTCGCCGATGGGCAGGAGATTCTGCGGTGAGATACGCTCAATCGTAAAGTCGTTGTCTTTCTTTCGCCAGAATCTCAATCGGGATCATTCCTGCTATCACGCAAGATGCTGATACGCGCCTCCAGTCTTTCTCTTATTTGCTATATTTTTCAGTACATCTGCCCATACTGGGGCTGCATACAGTAGGATCGAACTGACCACCCTTGAAATAAGGAGTCGACGGCTCGGCCTTGGGCCACCTATATTTGGTAGCATTCTCGCAACCAGCGCTCCGATGTTATATGCCTTGGTTGCTGCACCCTCCACATGCAATCTGAAATTCAACCTTTGGTCACCTAAGTACTTAAGTGCAGGCTTGGGATGACTTTACTTTCTCCGCTTGGTAATAAGTACTACTTCCGTCTTATGCTCTATGAACTGTAGACCAACATTCTCTAACCAGGATTTAATCTCATAGACTGCTTCATTTGCATAAAGCTCGACTTATTCGAGAAGGCGTACAAGAACCGTCACACTAATATCGTCCGCGAAACCAATGGAGGCCACACCAGTAGGAAGGTCTAGGTTCAGTACCCCGTTATACATAATAATCTACAAGAGTGGCCCTAGGACGGACCCTTGTGGAACTCCGCATGTCGCTTGGTATAATTCCATTCATTCATCTGATTCGCAGCACAGAACCCTATCGATTAGAAAGTCGACAACGATACGCACCAGGTACTTCGCTACCCCTGAGTTGATTAGGGACTCAAGTATCTTGCTCCATCTAGTGGAATTGAAGGTGTTCTTCACATCGAGTGTGATCACTGCACAACATTTGTCCTCGTCAAGTGCGGTTTTAGCTGTGTTAGCTGCTAGAACAACCGCATCCATTGTGGACCTCCCCTTTCGAAAACCAGACTGATTCTCGGAGAGACCGACATTCTCGTCGGCAATTGAAAGTAATCTGTTATAGATTACTCATTCGAATAGTTTGGCGGTATTACTTGGAAGGCATAACGGCCTGTAGGACGAAGCTTCCCCCAAAGGTTTGTTTGGTTTGGGGGCTAGTATTAGTTTCTCCTTCTTCAATTGTGCAGGAAATGCTCCCTTTTTAAGGCGTGTGGTGAACGACTCGGCAAACATATTTGGAGCTATTTTCACTGCTGTCTTGAGAGATTTATTAGGGATGCTATCCAAGCCAGGTGCTTTATTTCTAACAATTTTTTTCGCAGCTTCGAGAATCTCCTTTTCACTTACCATGGAAACTTCGACGGTGTCTATCTCGACAGTGGGAAGGCTCGCGGTATTCATGTTCTGTGGAAAAAGGTCCGTAACTATCCCATTAAGCAGAGTAGGGCAAAAAATGGTGGGGAGCGTTTGGCATTGGCTTTCGATATTATGGTCAAACAGGCGGCCCCCCAGAGGTTCGTGTCAGCTTCCACGCGTATCCCGCATGGTAGCGTAAAAATTCTTGCATTTCCGAAATCTGGGCCGGGTCCACTTTCGATCGAGATATCTCCGACGGGAATCCGACGATTTTGCATTTTTGGCCATTTTGTCGACCCGGGGGTCGTGGGAATTTTCAATTTTCTTGGATGTCGGCCAACCTCTCGATCGGGCGATTTTTCACGATATCTCGCGTTTGACGTATCCTAGCGTGAAAATGTTTGCATTTCCGGAATCTGAGCCGCCTCCCTTTTCGATCGAGGTATCCTCGACGGGAATCCGATGATTTTGCATTTTTGGCCATTTTGGTTTTCGGGTGGGGGATTTTTCGCGATATCTCGCGTTTCCCACATCCTAGCGTGAAAATTGTTGCATTTCCGGAATCTGTACCGCCTCCCTTTTCGATCGAGGTATTTCCGACTGGGAATCCGACGATTTTGCATTTTTTGTCATTTTGTCGACCCTGGGTCGTGGAAATTTTCAATTTTCTTGGATTTCGGGCAGCCTGTCCGGCGGACGATTTTTCGCGACATCTCGCGTTTCCTGCATGGTAGCTTGGAAATTCTTGCATTTCCGGAATCTGGGCCGCTTCCCCTTTCGATCGAGGTATCTCCGACGGGAATCCGACGATTTTGCATTTTCGCCCATTTTGTCGACCCGGGGGCTGCGGAAATTTTCAATTTTCTTGGATTTCGGCCAGCCTCTCGGGCGGGCGATTTTTCGCGATATCTCGCGTTTCCTGCATGGTAGCGTGAAAATTTTTGCGTTTGCGGAATCTGGGCCGGGTCGCCTTTCGGTCGAGGTATTTTCGACGGGAACCCGACGATTTTGCATCTTTGGCCATTTTGTCGAACCGGGGGTCGTGGAAATTTTCCAATTTCTTGGTTTTCGGCCAGCCTCTCGGGTTTCCAGCACGGTAGCATGAAAATTCTTGCATTTCCGGAACCTGGGTCACCTCCCCTTTCGATCAAGGAGCTGTATTGTGGAGCCACGATAGTTGTTGTAGCGATAGGATAAGTTGTTTTGCAAATTTTGCTCGAATCTCCAAGAATACTGCAGGAATACCTAGGCATTGGATGTGGTAAGATTTCCCGCAGTATAGGTCTTTAATTTTCTACCTAGACCGTATTTTTCTCCGCTTTGGCCGTTGGTTACGCCCCTGCTCAAGCTACTACCATTCACATGTTAATTAAAAACTGTGTCTGGTTAGGGATCAAGTAGTCCCACTATTACTTTCTATTCTATTTAAAACTAATCACTTCAGTACGACGATGTTGAGGATTAATGGCAATTAATTAAAAACAAAAAACCTAAACCCATTCAATTATCTGTAGACGATCGAATTGCCCCGATTAAGGTAGACTACTCGTAGTAAAATTGCCGAGTAATACGATAGTAAATAGAGAGGATGATAACATGTTGAGGAATGTCTAGGGCAGCATGTGTACTTTTCCTCCACCCAATCAAAACTTTTCTAATTAATAAATTGCTTCCAACTCTTGGTCCCAAGTTTTAACGAAACTTTCAGGTTATTATCCTGAATTTTATGGACTTACCATGGGAAGGTAATTACTGCTGCCTCTGTCATTATTCTGCTATCTAGACTATCTAGACTTGAATTAATTATATTCAAAATATGACGCCTGGGTATCATAGACATTGTTCATATTTCCATCAAAGTTTAATAAACAATTTTATACAAATTCAAAGATACATCATATGAGACCTTACTTGGAAAATTTCACTTTCAGCTCCATTCAGAATTGTGCTCAAACATTGTGTAATTTATCTTTTTCTTTCAATATCTTTGATAATGTGCAGACACATTTAATTTTTATATACTCGTACGTATGTGCTACATATAAATACGACTTTATAAATAATTTCAACCTTACACAGCAGATATTACACTAATTTAGAACCACATCAATATTACAGAATAATTCTCGAAGTTTCCTATACGATGAGGCTTGCGTTGGTAGCCTCCGTTGTCGTGGAGTCCCCAATCACAAGCTTCGTGTCGTTTTCTTTGCTGAATTGCAGTAGGATTATGAGATACGTTGTCGTAGCACCACATATCTGTCGAGGGGAAGATATTACATTCTGGAATGTTCTGCGGAAGGTGGGATCAAGTCTACCTACCGTGAAAAATAGTGTTCTATCTAAAACGAAAAAGCCAGCTGCATCGAAAACAACTTTTCTGTGGATGAGTTGAAGCGAGAGTTTGTATAAGATGTCCTTCAGGCTTTCGACCTTAGTCAGGTTTAGGAGTTTATGGACGTAAATTGATGTCATTTGACTCTGTGAAAGGTGAATGTAGAAAAAATTATTTTTTTGGTCCTATTTCAAGATACAATTATGTAATATTGACTCACATTAACACTAAACATCTTTTAAGAAGAAATCAAACAAAAAGATTGTTTGTCTTAACAATCTAAAATCACAATATTTCACTTACCTGTGAAACAGCTTCACTGCTCCCATGAACAATTACACAAACCTCGATAGCATGCAGAATCAATTGACTGGAAAAGAAAATGATAAAAGCAGTTGCCCGAAAAGATGCCAAACCAAGATATGTTCCCAACACATAGTACGCATCAAAAACAATAATCAGAAATGCAATTCCTGTTATGGCGAGCATCTGAACCGTGAAAAAATCGTTTGTTATCGTTGCTAAATCGCACAGCATATCATGAATATGTGCAACCTCCTCGATTGTTTCGTCATGCGTTTTCAACACGGTCACCCACGACATGAATTTATCGGATGGCTCTCGAGTGAATGGAATTGATTTTTTACGACTTACGTCGGTTTTGTTAACAAATTGCTCGATCATGTTGACCAGAACCTGGAAGGAAGGGAAAAAGGATTATATGCTGATAGAGAACAGGGACATTTACTTTCATTCTGACTCATTCAAAATTCAAATGTTGGTACGCTTATTTAAACTATTACCGCTTTTCACTCCAAACTCACTCAATACCACCCAAATCCTATATAGCAGCCTGATCTGATAATACTTCAGGTTAAAGTTGCATAACTCGGCAAGCCCTCAAACGGCCTCCGTGCGCTGGCCGCTGGAAATCGTCTGCGGATGGGCCAAGAGTGTGTAAGGCCAGGCTGGGAGTAAGCTTTTCCAACTGACGAGGATCTGCTTGTCGGCTGGTCATGTATTAGAGGCAAGTAGATCTGGCTGGGGGATGAGCCGAAGCAACAGGCCGAGGATCGTCCTCCCTGCACTGGAGAAAGCGCTAATAGGACCCCAAGCCAAGGTGGATAAACATACGCCGAGGGTTACATGGTCAATAGGGAGCTTGGTCTTTAGTATGCGAACTCTGTATACGTTTGGCACCTTCAGTTTCAAATAAGTCTCTTATCCTGGCGGCCGGGCTAACTAGGGTGAACAGTCTTCAAGTACCAAGACATGGACTCAATATTAAAAATAAATAAACCGATGATCGAATGCCAGGCGCATCACCGGAGGACGAGCTGCTGGCATCCAGCCAGGAGACGGTAGCCGTCAAGAGCAGTACACTCGGTGTCAGCCGTAGCACTGCTTTGATGAAACCAATCGCAGGGATCTCCCCGAGCGAGACGGCAGAAGGACTAGTGGTTTCCAGCCTGGAATCCACTGCATCAAACTGAGTGTAGCGAGTACCAGACAGAGTACTCCTAACACGAAACTGGAAACTGGCTAAGAAGCGAAGGTCCACTAGTGTCCTGCTCAAGAGGCAGTACCATGCATATTCTCAGCAAGATTGCTAAGAATAAGGAGGCCGGTACTGTCGACGAGCGGGATGAAAAAACCTTACTAAATACCAGGTGATTGTTGAGGAATACAAAAGGAAACAGCTAGCAGACGAGCAGAAGGCGAAGCCCATCGTTCTGAAACGCAATCGATCTCAAGACGAGGTCGCGCAAGATCACAAGTGCAGCAAAGTGGACAAGGGCTCGGACACTAAGTAGCATCTGAAGAAAAGTACGCAGTAACAGTCAGTCGACGAGCCACGAAGTGCGAAACCCTTCAGCGATGTGGCCAGGAATCATTTACGTGAGGCGCTGGCGGATGGTAATTCCGTTGGCGGTAAACCAGTGTTGAGGCAGACTGTCGGAGATGGTCATTGAGCATCTCCTGGACGCCGAAGGCAAACACACGAGATCTATCCCCAGCTTCGATTCCTCTCAGGTGGGTCGTGTGTTCCACGTTATAGCTTGCGAGGACCAATTCTTCAGGGACTTTTTTGTGTCGTACGTCGCTAAGATCAGCGACGCTTGGGAGGGCGTAAAGCTCAATGTCATCCCATACGACGAGATTCCCAAGAGACCGGTCGTTCACATCTGGTTGCCAATAATTCGCATGGATAAGGACAACCTCGTCCAATCGCTGCGCCTTCAAACAGCCAAACTTTTCTACTCCGTGGAGGCACTGCAAAAGGTCGACTATAAAGTGGGGTTCGGAGTCAAAAACGCAAAGGTAAAAGTGTTCCGCGCTGCAAAACCGGACGGCGACCTAGATCCAATCGACGCTGCCAATGAGCTGTTGGAGAAATTGAGGATCGAGGGTCCGACGAGGACTGACGAACCCCCACGCAAGCAAATCATGCGGGAGTAACGCAGATAAATCTGCAGCACTCGAAATACGCCTTGGCTAATCTGCTTGTCTTCCTCCTAGTGGAAAACATCGACATCAAACTAATACTGGAGCCTTGGGTCGGAGGCGACCGAACCATCAAACGGCTCCAAAGCAAATGTTATAATTTATTCCACTTAAGTTCTGCGTTATAATTTCGGCAAAGCCTAGGAATCGGGGAATGAAAGGAGACTTCGAGCTCTGTCTGCGCTACCTGTATTATAAGAAGCAGGACAGCAGGTGATGCCGTCAGCGGCGAAGCAGTCCATCAGACCCGAGGAAAGTTTAAAAAATATGCATAGATCCAGATAGGATCTACGCTGTTGTATGAAGGAAGGTTCAGAAAGCGGAGGCGGGAGGAGCTAGTCCACACCAGGGAAGCTTTCCTTAAAGAAGAGGGAACGGATGAATTTACGTTACACATTCTCGAAGGCAAGACAATCACAGTTACGGGAGGGAAGGAGTACTGGAGGGTATTCCTGACGAGGGAATTGAAGAGAGCTAAGGAGGGTTGGATGGAGGCAAAATCAAAGGAGCGAAGTACAATTTTGCTGCTCGATTGATGACATTGAGGCAATGGGTGTCAAACGGAGCTTATTGTCATAAGTGACTCCGAGGTGTTGAGTGGAATTTAAGCAGGATAAGGAATGCCCATTAAGAGAGTAGGAAAAAGAAGTGGGTGAAGATTTTAGGGAGTAGCAAATAGAGTGACACTTTCTGACGTTTAGCGCTAAACCATTAGTCGAGCACCAACGAACCAGAGTGTCCAGGTTAGATTGAAGGGAAACACAGACAGTAAGACTCTTAAGAAGAGACATCCACTTCAGTTCCAAAGTGTGAACTTAGAAGCTAGAGTGGGCGCGGGTGCGATTCACACCCATTGAAAGCCCTCTTGACGTAAATGCTTCTGTTCCTTCCCCCTTCTTACTTCTTTCAGCGACTGGTTCTGTAATCATACGATTGTAGACGAAACCATAAACTAGTTTTCTTTCGTCATCAGCATCTCCGTAACTATATTCATGAGGTTCTCCCTCCTTTCCAGCACCTAGTTCAGAATTTCTTCCCTCCAATCCGAACCTTGGAAAGTGAAACATTACATCTCTGCTATGCCAACGCATCCCAGACAATTCCACGAGTCATCTAACCTAAAGCAAGACAGATATTGGTTGTAGTAACCATCGTGTCCCGTGAGGAACTGGGTAATGTGATAGTTGGTTTGGTTTCCACCAAAGTCACACGATAATACTGGGAGTAAGCCCATACTTCCAGCGAACCTTCGTAGAGTCGTCTCACCTACGTTGCCAGAGATCATGCAAGTCCGACATTGTTATATTGTTATATTCTTTTCTGTCCCCTCTGTAGGTCATGTATGATACGTGAAGGCCCTGGGGGTTTAACGTGAGTACCTGCCATGTCGACAAAATCTTGCGGCCCTCTTCAGACCGCCCGCCACGACTAGCACAGCGGTACTGGTTCATATTATACCAGGGAATACGAGGCGTATGTAACACCTCCGCCATAACTATTTTTTTTTGGGTGGGGTAGGTGATGCATTCACGCACAGAGGGTTGGACTCTCGCAACGGTACGTCGTCCGACTACCAACTAAACACCTCCCCATCGTCAGAGAGCTAGCCTCAAACAGTTTATCCCATTACTTCGGACCAGCCCCCGAGCTTTCTCGCCTTTGGCAGCATTCGAATCACCTTCGAATTACCAACGAGAGGAGAAAGGGAACTCTTATTTAAAGGACCCCCTGACATCCGGCCTCTCCATTCTATCTCTTGCAACGAGAAGAACCAGAACATAATGCGCAACACGGCTCCATCTGTCAGCGCTTCCCGGTATCTCCTCGACAATGTTGCCTGGGGAGAGATCCCCTGTGTTTAAACAAAGCTGCTGACGAATCCAATCCCACCAGAACAAGACAGACTGCGTTGAACTCACCAGGAGACGTCGCCTGCTAGACATAGGACCCCCAATATTCACCATTAGCCCACTTCACGCTGAAATTCCAGCTACAGCCTTGTTCAAGAGTCAGTCCAAGTTATTTTACCACTGGTTTTGACTCGATTATCGACTCGCCGAACGATATGGGACGCTGGGTCGGATTTCTCTTTTTAATCAGAATGAATACTTCATGTGGAAGTTGTGTTAATCGGCGGGGTCTGTGATACTCCTTCTGGAACTCTGCAATTTTCGCCATCCGCCAATACATAGAAGGTTTGCCACGTCTCGATGCCTTCCTGGGCATGTAAGCTCCGCAGGCCGTCGTTATCAGGTTCATAACTGAATTTACGACAACGTCAGCTGCAGCACCTCCAGCCCCAGGAGTACCTTCAGCACGGTTCCACCTATTCCAAGAATTCCCGGTGTTCACCCTCGTAACGTTTCATGCTCAGAAAGACCGCCGAGGTGCCGCACACCGAGAGTCTGTGTCTAGTACTTCGAAGGTAACGTATTGATGGTCGCTTGCCCGGAAATGTCCAGAACTTCCAAAACTCCACACAGATGGTGCGTAGAGCAGGATTGCCCCCACCAATCCGACTACAGTATTTCGGCCCACCAATATTCGGGAACATTTTTGCAAGTTCCTCGGTGCCACTATCTCTTAACATGCATACTCTAGGTGCTCCCTAAGGCTCAGTTTATCATCAATCAACACCTTCGATCAATATGAGGTTGCACCGATCGTGAAAAAGTTGAGAGAAAGACTTTCGCTTTCAGCTACGCGTAGGTCAGGCCTCGAAAATTAACGAAATAGCAGGGAAGGAGGAACAGCTCAGTGCGTTTGGGCGCAACTCAAAAATGTGTTGTTCACCGTAACTACATACCCGATGTGACACTGACAGGCCCAAATAAAATGGAAGCCTTACCAAGTGGCTGACGGTGCAGGAGCAGCAACTCCAATATTCTGTAGTGCCTCTGTTCCGAAAAAACTCAGTCAGAGCCGAAAGAGCAGGTGGACTCGGACATTACTCGAGTAAAAGTGCAGTCGGATGTCCTAGCTAGAGCCGAAGAGGAAATGTTCATGAAGAAATGCGCGGCAGTGGTGAAATGTATGCAGTCGGCAACATTCCTCGAGAGGAACGTCAGCAAAGGAGTCAAAAACTATTTATTCTACCTGGTTGTTCCACCGACCTTGCGGCTGTCAACCTGCCGTCAACAGGTAGTCAAGCTACTCAGGCGGGTGAGTTTCCAGTCGTGGTGAGTTTCGCTAACCTGGTGTGGAGCTCTCTGCTAAGCGATTCTACACTACCCCACCCCCGGAGGACACAGGTTAAGGTCGTCTGCATAGCGCAAACAGGGACAAGTAAGGAGGGGGGGGGGGGAAGGTTGTTAATAAAAATTAAAAATACCAATAGATCCCTGCGGGACGCCAGAGGAGAGGGAGAAGGAGCGGGAAGTACAGCCGTCAAAAGAGACGCGGCAGGGTTGGTTGGAAAAGTAAGAGGCAAGCCACAAAACAAGTGGTATGGGAGGGTTTAGAGATGAGAGTTTGGATAAAAGTATCTTGTGATTTACAGTGTCGAAGGCTTTAGCGAAGTCAGTGTAAATTTTGCCGTGAATTTAGACATTTGGCGACAAAGTTGGTGGGACCAGAAAGGTTTCAGGTTTCCGCGCTTTAGTAAGTCTTCCACACTGGTCAAATATTCGTTTCTGGACTTACGTATTAAGGAACGTAAAGATTTGAAAAAAACTAAGTCAGTATCGTTTCTAGAAGACAGGAACTTCTTCCTCGCAGTCTCTTTTTGACGTAGTTTTTTGTGAACTTCAGTGGGAAACCAGACGGCGTATGCACTTAAGAGAAGAGGGAACATAACAAGGAAGAAGATCAGATAAAATGGTATAGAGAGTGTTGAGTGCTTGATCACACGTAAATGGAGAGAGGAGGGGGACCCAGTTGATTGACGTCAGGGCTAAGTTCAGAACTTCGAAATTCAAATTACGAAAGTTGAAATTGGTAGGCTTGCGAGCGACAGGAGAGTGGAGTCGGGATATCTGAACATCGAGCTCGAGAGCAGGATGATGGGCGTCAGGGGCAACGTAAGACGGAGCATGAAGGGATTGGGAAAAACAACGCACAGGAAGGTTAGAGAGGATAAGGTCAAGAGTGCGATCTAAGTGGTTTCTAGAAAGGTTAAACTGGAGGGCGACACAGGGGTACATGAAAGTGGATAGAGGAAGGGAAGGGTGGTTCGTGTTATTAGGGAGGGAGGGAAGGCCAGGAGTAATGGGCCAGGAGAGCTTAGGAAGATTAAAGTCGCCACAGATGATGAAAGGAAGTGAGGGAAACAAAACGATTAGGGCCTCTGATAATCTGTCGAAGGAATCCTCGCACAGAGAAGGCGGGCTTAGGCAGGGAAATAATTCACACAATATGGTAAAGGGACATACGTTTGGCGGAAAGACATGTATGGTGACAGAATCGTAGGAGGAGGTGGATAACAGGATAATAGCTTAATAGCTATTAGGCCTCCTCCGCCAGTTGTCTTGCCAAGCGCAGCGCAGTCTCTGTCACAACGAAAGACAAAGTAATCTTCGAGGAGCTCAGAATCTAAAATCCTGTCATCCAGTCAGGCTTCAGAAAGGCAAATGACATGATGCTGGAATGCTAAGGCAGACAGTTTGAAACCCGACAGCTTGGTCCTTAGACCCCTTACATTTTTATAAAAGAGTGTATAGTCATCGGAATCATTCATGTTCGCGAAGCAGGCGGGCGGACCGGAAATTTTCACGAAGCTTAGTCCTCTGATAAGGTTTGACTAAGACCCCCCGTGGCCAAAAGGAAGATTGGACTCGGTCAGGATTGCCATCCTTCGTCAGCTTCACACATGAAAGAGGTGACAAACTTGAGTTGGTTTTGCTTCTGATATAGGCCAGAATTTCGTCGGATGTGGTGGAGTATGCTAGTCTTGACACTAACAGCTGTTTCGGCGGCGAGGCGACGTTGAATTGGGGGCCGTTTGGGCAACATGAGGTCGGAAAGGCCTGCGGTTCGGCGATGGCGGGCGTCGCCAGGAGGAAGCGTGTAGTGGTGCTAATGCGGCGACTGTAGGACAATCGTCAGAAGTGCGTAGCACATCCAATGCTGAGTAGGGAACATGTCCCTCGGATGGAGGACTAGGCTAGCGGACGTCGTCGGGTTGATACAATCTTTTGTAGACACACTGGAATAGAGTGTGGCAGATAGAGGCAGAGAATTAGTCGACCGGGGCGACTTGGGTATGGCGCCAGTATTGTTGGCCGCATTCGTCGGCAAGGTATGAGCAGAGACAATCAGCGGCATCTCAGGAGCTGAGGCTACGCTGGTGCTCGATGAAGCAATAGCTTGTGGGGGCAGAATTGTCGGCGATTTTGAAACTGCATGTTGAATCCACGACAAAGTCGCCGTGTTGATGCAGCAACTGAATTGCATCAGATAGCGTGGCACCGCAGCAGGCGTTACAACGATAGGTAACGTTCGGTGAAAATTTTGCGCGAATATCTATAAACGCAGAGGGAATACCCAAACATTTGGCTTGGAAGGTCGCACCACAGTACCCATCGCAGTCTAAAAATTTGGAGCGAATAGATTCCAGCTCCTTACAAATGGCACACAGAGTACCATAAATCGGCGAGGAAGTTGCCATAATAAATTTGAAAAAGGGTGTTAAACACACAGCCACGGAAGCTAATGATGCAAAATCGACTCCTAGAATTTTAGGCTAGACTACAAGGAGCAGACAAAAATCTAATCTCTTAGATGATGATGAAGTCACCAGCTTATCAAGAGTTACATGTAATGTGTGAAAGGCTAAAAAAGTACGTTTTCCAGCTGGTGTTCCTCAAAATTCCGTATTGCGAACTCTGTTGACAAATATTAGGCAACATCAGGTTTTCATATGACATATGACGCAATGTTTGTTTAGGTTTACCTGATTACTGAAGAAAAGGTCTTTATTTCAATCGCGGAAAAAACAATACTGTCAATGTCCTGGTCTCAAATAGACCTTTAGATACCTGAAGTTTGACAATGCAAGAGAGAAGGCAAGGCTAGTTCATTACTAGCAAGATGATAGGGGGAAGGGGAGCTAAAATATAGATGTAGACTAGTTGTCCCACATGGGGTAAAATCTGTTCGGTATAATCGAACCCGAGCATTGAACGCCACAGCTAACCAGAAGAGGGTAAGTTCGGCATACGGACCAATCACATTGCAGGTGCGCAATGCATATAGGACAACTTCGGGTGAGGCAGTGTATGTCATCTTTGCACCTTCAGAGAATCAGGCGAACTGGCTCTACCAGAGAAGGGGAGCGAATCAGTCCGAGGTAGACTTCGGAAAAGCCACAAGCGTCGAAAGACCTAGAGCAGCAACGATGGAAAAAGGCAGTGGACCCTTACACTGATCACGTGTATTGAGTAATGGATCTAGGGAAAACACCGATAATTGACACACGAACGGATTTCTTTACAGATTACGGTGGAGTCCGTAAATAGGAAATATTAACATTTCTTCGGATTGGCTGAGCCACTCAACTGTCTCAGATACAAGAGTACAATCGAGGTTCTGGAGGAAGTTGAGCGAGGCCTTTAACATAGTTGTCGGACGCCAGAACCTAGTGGCGGAGAAGCCGGCGTCGAAAACAAATTGGAAAGCAGCCGCGATTTAAAAGAGGTTCCAGGAATAGGACCGAACCCAGGAAGCGCGACAGACGCCTAACCTCAACATGCTGATGTAGGTTAGAGCCTTTCCCGGGAAATACCGTGGTCCCCCAAGGATACGGGTGGATGAGTGGGTGGTTTTTTTTATGAGTGACTCCCACACACACACATCTTTTTCTTCATTGAAAAACAATCTAATTTCATTATCATAATTCATGGTGGTCAGGTTAATCAATTCAACTTGCGAAGGCAATCAGACAATGAAGCCTTGTTAAAAATTTCATCGCTTTATTTAATCATTCATCTCATATTCCACTGTTTTGTGGCACGGAATGATTGATGAACAAGGGTGGGCCGCCCATTAGACTGTGTACATATATGCAAGGCAACTTCATTCTATCCCCCATTGTATAATTTCTGGATTATCTGAATATTTAATTTGGAGGCAGACACTATCATGTGAAACATTAAACTACGAGCATTACACATTTGCATATTTAGAAAATTTTCATGGGAACTTTATTCGCTTTAAAAACCAACAAATGGACTTGGACTTGTGTGGGCTGTGTTACTAACCACCCCCAATGTTCGTTTTTCCCAAGATACTCACTTGGTTTATCATCACGAAACGATCATCTATTAATCGTGTCACACACGAGAACAGGATTGCTACAGTAGTTGTTATAATATGTGGATAAGCGAAGGACATGTACGCGAAAAAAGATGGGAACACATTGACACTGGCTAACAATCCATAACTTATGATCACATGTATAAAAGTCAGAAATATCTTTAAGATAAAGTGTCTGTAGGTGTAATATAAAAGTTTCTTATATTTCACCAAGACACCTAGCGATAATAATTGCTCGTCGATGTAGGCCAAATTGCGGAGAACAATCACCAACTCGCGCCATTTGCGAAGGCATACACTATAAATAACTGATATCCCGAAGAATCCTGTAATCAATTGGATAATGTTTCCTAGTTTCGATATATTCGTGTGAATAAAATATCCTACTAAGCTTTCACCGTCAATCACTGTCTTTATGTAGCACCCGATTATGGCGAATAAATTCAAAAATACAATGAACACCGCCAAACATGTAATCTTCAATTTTCTTTGACCCCTTCGTCCACTTATGCTGAAAGGGGTGACACCAAATAAGAACGTTAACTGCAGGATGGGCGCTAAAGACGCGTAAATATCACTGGGCTCACGAATTTCCTTCCAAAACTCCGGTAACATTTTCTAAAATATCGAATACTGTGCTGCGTCCAACTTACCATCCTCGACTAGACCACTCGAAAGTTAATAGGATACTTTATAGTTATGATATCGGGCGACAGGACAAAATAATGCATTGTGGTTTCCATATAAACAGCAAATTAGTGGTGTGGGATGATATGAAAACAGAGCACTCATGAAGGATATTCGTACAAGCGAAATGCTCAACAAGTTTCGAGGGTGGATTCCAAGGGACCTTCGATACTTTCTGATATCGATGACCCCCATGGTTGGAAGGCTCGTGTCTCACCTATAATTTAGTAGCCATAGTGTGTTGAAACTAGGGACTGTTATCCTGTTTCTTAAGATAGTAAGATAAATTAAAATACAAACGTATCTAAGTCTTATTCCCCACACAAACTTGCAGATATAACTGATTGGAGTTCATGGCAAATCAGCCCCAGACATTTCAAAAGGATATCGTTTCACAATAGCCTTTCTGAGAATCCTTCCGCTTTCGATACCTGACAAGGACTCACCACCCACTCATTCCGATGTTGGAAGTTCCTGAATTATATCCTAATCGGAATACTTCGTAAGCAGTTAGCGACAAAGGATATCGCCTATTTGCTTATTTCAGGATGAAATGGCTCCATTTTCTATGTTCTACACTTTGACACTGTGGCCATCCATAAAACAAAGTAGACTGCAATTATCTAAATTAATTAGAATCGTAGACAACGTTTATTTACAAAGTATTTAATTGTTATTGATTAGTGTTTGTTCAGGCGATGTTGCAAAGCTTGACGCTTACAGGTGACTATAAATATTTAGACGTGATATTAAGCCATAAAAAGGTGTGTGTAATTAATCAAATGCATTTGAGGTCGGATATGCAATTATTTTTCCTGGTAAAGCTTATTATTTAATTTACTTAATGTTTGGCAATCTGCAGGGGGCACAACGTAAGCACCTTTATTAGCACTTAGGAAATTTAAATTAGAGAACTATGAATCAGACTTGACCCTCAGGAGGTTTTAATAGGAATGAAAAATCAATTCGGATGAGCTATGATGAATTAATTCTCAGGAATTGAAACAAATCATTTACGGCTTGCAAAACTCTTTGCTGTTAGCCACGCGCAGCGAATGAAAGCAAAGCACCTTGGGAGTGAGCCTCCACAATCTCGTCTTCACAGTCGGCAAAGCATGCCAACCGGAGTACTACCAAAAACGGCGTCCTGTTTGACCAGTCTGTCACCCTCCTCATTACCCTGTATGCACCCTCAACGATTAGCGTGTGGGAATCTTACCAACTAAAACCACCCCCGACTCCCTCCACGCCCCGTGGATCCAACATATGGTATTACATCACAGGCCGGAGTCAGCTAATTTTAGCTTGGTCCCCTTTCATCTCTAAGCAGCGTACGTAATCGCTCCTCTGCTTTCCCAGTTTCCTCTGAATAGATACGACCATGGAGTTGATCGCATACCAGTCTTCCTGGCATGCTAACATTCTTCGCACTAGATTCTGTGGTACGAGCTCCTCTCTTAGAGTCTCCTCTAGGTTCTTCCTTTCCTCCACAAACCTTGGACAATGGAAGAATACATGCTCTGGGTCCTCTGGGACTTCATCGCAGTTTGGACAATTGGATGAGATATCTAGTTTAAACCTGAGCAGGTACTGGCGATATCCTCCATGCCCCATGAGAAACTGAGTAAGATTATACTTAATCTCATCGTGCCGTCTCTCCAAACACTCCTTGATGGCAGGGATGAGTCTGTGTCCACCGACCCTTCCCCGAGCATTCCCAACGCTCTTGCCATCTGCCTGCCTTTCGGCGTTCTTCGTCTGCGTTAAAGAAGAGATAGACTTCGCATTATATATATTCGTCATCTCATCTGGCAAGATGCCAATGGGCATCATTCCAGAGATGACGAATGCTGCATCCTTTGAGACAGTCCTGAATGTCGCGCACACCCTTAGGGGTGTTCTTGTGTAGACTGAACTCAGTTTGTTAGCGTTAAATATAGCCTGCAATGCCTTTCCCCAAACTGTAGCTGCATAGAGCAGGATCGAACTCACTACCCTAGCTATAACCAACCTGGAAGCACACCGTGGCCCCCCACATTCGGCATCATCCTTGCCAGGGCCACACTTGCAGTGGATGCTTTGTCATAAATCTACTGCACGTGTTGCTTATAGCTAAGCTTCCCGTCTATCATCACTCCCAACTACTTGATGGCAGGCTTAGAAGTGATGATATGATTCCCAATTTGAATACGGTCAAAATTTCTTTTACGGCGTTTGATGTTGAGGACCGCTTCCGTTTTTTCCTCCGCAAGTGTCAGACCAGAACTGGGGTCCGTCATCAGTGTCATACCAAAGCCTCCGTTCTTGTAAATACCTGTTGACAATAGCTGCAAGATAAGCGGGAATACCAATCTTCGCCAGAGATTCCCGTATTAGGTTCCAATTGACCGAATTGAATGCATTTCTCACATCCAGGGTCACCACTATGCAATAAGTGCTAGTACTGTCCTTTCCGTGGATTGCATCTTCGGCCAAGCCAGTAACCATTTTGATGGCATCAATGGTTGATCTAGCTTTACAGAACCCATACTGCCGATCTGAGAGACCTCCCTGGCTCTCAACAACCGGGAGTAATCTATTATAGATTACTCGCTCTAGCATTTTGCCCACAGTGCCCAAAAGACAAATAGGTCTGTAAGAGGTTAGCTCACCCGGAGGTTTGCCAACCTTTGGCAGTAACACCAACTTCTGTCGTTTCCATGATGCAGGAAATATCCCCTCGGACATGCACGCTTCGAACAATTCAGCAAACATGTCCGGTTTGGATTTCACGGCAAGCTTAAAGGCCCTATTCGACACGCCATCTAGACCCGGAGCTTTGTTATCTCCTATCCTAGCGCAGATCTCCAGCAACTCGTCACTGTTGACTGGCGGTGTTGCCGTGTCGTTCAGAGGTGGCTGAAAGCTGTCTATGCCCTCCTCTTGCTGGGAAGGGCACGTGCTCTGCGGAGATGATCGACCTTTGAATCGCCCAGTAAGGAAGATCCAGGGGTCAAGCAATGCACTGCAAGATATATTGACGCGGAATATAACTCCCTGGGGCCAACCTGTCTCTCTCTGAGCGTGATATGTCTCTCTTCGAGGGTGATATGCGGATCTCCAGGAGCCAAACCTCTCGTCTACCAAGCCAGCCACATCCTGTACGAGGAGACTATTAGCAAAACGCTAATGATCTAGACCGAGGAGTAGAAGAACATCTCCCAATGCAGGGTATTATGCGAATCGTGCCCATTGAAGAGTTTGCAATCGGGGATGACTGTATTCGAACGGAGCCTCACTGATACCTGGTCACCTCAGTGAGCAAGTTTAACCTTGCCGTGCACGGCCGACCTCCTAACCCCCTACATTCATAGGATTCAAATAAATACAAAAACTAAAGACACAAAAAGCCATACAATTAACAAGCGGGACCTCGTACCGCACACAAACTGGCCTATCAAGCGGAGGCAAATAAGAATATCAGACGTCAGAAAGGAGACACGTATCAGTGGCGCATTTGATATCTACGCTATCCAAAAGACGGTCTGAAACCAGAAGAGACCCTTAAGACGGTTCAGGGTAGACATAAGCTTTCAGTATCAGAGCCAAGAAAGCGGGGAGCAGCAGAAATCAGCCCACAAGAAGAAAATGCTCCCAAGAAATCTAAATCCGAGTCCAAGAAAGGGGACATCTTCTGGCGATCAGGGATGAAGGTAGGAACCCGAAAACCCGTCGTTAGCTATGCCAGCTCTATTGGAGCCAAAAAAGCGGGGAGCACCGGAGATTAGCCCGCATGAAGGAAATGCCCCCTAAAAATCCACACCTGAATCCAAGAAAGGAGAAAACCCGGGCAGGTCAAGGGTGAAGGCAAGGATCAGGAAGCCCAACGTTAGTTATGCAAATGCAGTCAAAAGCATTCGATTGGCCATACTGCCGAAAGTATAATAATAATAATAATAATCGTTGGCGCAACAATCCATATTGGATCAGGGCCTTGAAATGTATTAGAGCACTTCATTCAAGACCGTAACGGTACACTAGGAGGCAATGTGGTCAGCATTGTGCTCGCCCGAGATTATTACCCTGATTTGACTCAGGTACTCATTCATAGCTGAGTCGACTGGTATCCGACGTCAAATCACGATACAAATTCCACTGCCACCAGCGAGATTTGAACCGCGACCTTCCGTATGACACCCTTGTGCTCTAACCACTGAGCTATCCGGACAACCGAAAGTATACCCAGAGCAAATACTCACTTGTATGGGGCAGGAAATAATTGAGCACCTCATCGCTATGGAGATTTGTGAGAGATGGAAAAAGGAGCTCGTGTTCACCAGCATACGTTTTCGACCAGGTCCTATACTGGTTGACTGTACAACGGAGGACACGGCCCACTGGCTTAGAACTGTACGTTAGTTCTCAAACTGCCCGGATGGAAGGGAACGAAACTATCGACACACGCTGGCGATGATATACCAGGCGCACACATGGTGAAGGTCTACCTTCCTAAAGCCACAGCGATTGAGATGGGGAGGCATCTACGCCTCCTCACCACTCAAGACATGGATCTTCACACACGGTTTTGGACAGTTTTTGGAAGTAAGGAGGAGGTTAAAGTCAAACTCCCTGAGTGTTCCGGCAGCAGGTTCACGGCCTGTAAGGAGGAAGCATGCAAGACTAGCTGTCCAAGTTTCACTGGAAACCCAGGGAAGAACTTGAAAGGCAGTCATGCCGTCAAAATACTTCCCAGGAGGTGACACTCAGATCCTACAGGAATTTGTCGTTAGACTAGCAAATCTCTGCGAGAGGAAGGCGTTACCACTTCATTTCGACTGGAATGCCAACTCCCACCATGACGTCTGTGGAAGCAGCGACATTAATCGGAGAGGTCAGTCATCACAAATGGCACAACAGCCGCTATCCGGTCTAGATTCGCCTTAATGAGGAACTCCAGACATCCCGGTTTTGCGCCGAGGTCCATCAATTCAATATCCCTAGAAGATGTCTGGCGTCTTGGCCTACACCATCGCTCCATCTCAGGCAAGGTCTGTCTCGTTTTTTTCTACTATAGATATCACCCTTATAGACTTCTCGGGCTGGATCGCCCTCGTCCATACAGGTTAAGTGACCGCCCACCGCAACCTATTGAGCCTGATTTTATCCACAACCAGACGGTCATGGTATCGCTCATAGATTTTGCTGTTATGTAGACTAGGAAGAGGTGAGTACCTTCTGGAATTCATTCTCAATAACAAGTTAGAAATACATAACGTAGGGAACACTACAGCGTTCATGACCAGCACCAGGCAAGAGGTACTAGACAAAAATCTAGGGAACACTCTGATGAGCGACTTGGTCAAGAATTCGAGGATTTCGGATAACAGAATAATCAGATTCAAGATTGAGGGTAACTCGGAAGTAGATGGAATAATAAGGAATCTCAGGAAATCGGACTGAGATTCCTACACAAGACACCTAAGTGATAGCATGAGTCATCTACATTTGAGCGGTGATATCAGGAGCAAAATAAAGGTAGAAGCGCAATGAGGTCCGCTGTCGCGCCAAGGCAGTCAAATCATCAAGGGACGTACTCTGGTGGAACAGGAACGTAGACAGAAACGACGTGCGAAAACCCTTCAACCGGGTAAAACAAACTGGGTACTGGCAGAGGTACAAAAGAGCTCTGACGGCCTATAGCATTGCGATCAGGGAAGCAACACGGAACATCACCATCATCAATGGCGCAACAACCGGTATCATGTCTAGGCCTGCCTTAATAAGGAACTCCAAACATTCCGGTTTTGCGCCGAGGTCCACCAATTCGATATCCCTGAAAACTGCCTGGTGTTCTGACCTAAGCCATCGCTCCATCTCAGACAGGGTCTGGCTCGTCTTCTTTTTCTATCACAGACATTGTCCTTATAAACTTTTCATCCTCATCCACAGGGAATAAGTGACCGCCTACCGTGACGTATTAAGCCAGATTTTATCCACCACCTGACGGTCATTGTATCGCTCATAGATTTCGTCGTTATGTAGACTACGGAATCGTCCATCCTCATGTAGGGGGTCAAAAATTCTTCAAAGGATTCTTCTCTTGAACGCGACCAAGGGTTCGCAATTTTTTTTGCTAAGAACCCATGTCTCCCCATACATGGGGACTAACAAGATAACTGTCTTGCACAGTAAGAAGCTTGACCCTATGATGAGGCGTTTCGAACGGAACAGTTTTTGTAAATTGAAATAGACTCTGTTGGCTGCCAACAATAGTACGCGGATTTCATAGCCCTCCTGGAGAAGGAGAAATTATCAACGGTCTCAAAGTTGTAATCTCCTATTTTAATTTCTCCCATTTGACCAGTGCGGTTTGACATTGTTGGTTGGTTGGTTTTTGATGCTGACGTTGCCACCATACATTTCACCTTGCGTGCACTGATATGCAGCCCAAGATCTCGCGCCACTTGCCGCCTGATCGATCTAGATGAAGGCAGTTTGTACGTCTCAGGTCCTTCTTCCCAAGACGTCGACATCGTCAGCATAGGCCAGTAGTTGGGTGAACTTAAAGAGGATCGGACCCCTTGCATTTACCTCGGCATCATGGATTTCTTTCTGCAGGGCCAGGTTGCAGAGGACCCATGATAGGGCACCCCCTTCTCTTAGACCGTTGTTGATGTTGAATATTCTTGAAAGTGATCCTGCTACTTTTATCTGGCCTCGTACATTGGTCAGAGCCAGCCTATCCAGTTTTATTAATTTCGTCGGGATACTGAATTCGCTCATGACCCTGTACAGTTTTACTCTGGCTATGCTATCATAGGTGGCTTCAAAGGCGATGAAAAGATTGTGCAATTGTATGGACCAATGATGTTCTGGGCGTATGGGGCTATCCGGCCTAGCAAGAAAACGGAGAATATCTTAGAGGTGGTACTCAGCAACGTGATTCCTCTATAATTGCCGCACTGTGTGATATCTCCCTTTTTATGTATGAGATAGACAATACCTCTTTGCCAGTGGTCAAGGATTTGCTTTGATAAACCGCTTGGTGTAATTGGTCGCCTCCATATTTAACCAATTTGGCTGTAATTCCATCGGCTCCTCGCGACCTATCATTTTTAAGCCGATGAATAACACGGACTGTTTCTTCTATGTTTGGTAGAGGCTGTATTTGTATTGTTTATCAATGGTATCCCTACGTAAACTATGGGAGCCAACGTATCCCCTGAATACGTGTCCGTCCCCACTTGACTGTTAAAATCCCCAAGTATAATTTTGATATCGTATCTGGGACAGACTTCGAGGGTTCGTTCTCGTAGAAGGTATCCTTCTCCGTCTCTGCAGTCTCCTTTGTAGGAGCGTGAACGTTAGTGAGGCTTATATTTCGAAATTTGTCCCCACAAACGCAGAATGCATAGCCGTTCGCTTATGTTTTCAAAGCCAACACCAGCAGCTTTCATTTTTTGGCTGACTAAGAAACCTACTCCGAGCACGTGGTTTACTGGATGGCCACTATGATATATGTTGTAGTGGCTCTTCTCCAAGAAACCGATCCCTGTTCAGCGCATCTCTTGCAACGCTGTTAAATCAGCCTTATATTGGTACAATTTATCGTCTAGCTGCTCAGCAACATTTGGTCTGTACAGGGAGCACACGTTTCATGAGAAAATGCGCAAATCGTTATTCCTTTGCCATGAATGAGCCAGATTCGTGGACAAAAATCACCCTAAGTGACATGCCCGCGACGCTTGTTTAAAATATTCGCAATCCTTTTCCCGCAACAGGAAGAAAGTGGACCTCAGCCAATGGTTCAAAAGCACGTCTTCACAATCCGCGGGGTGACTGAGGAGGAACTACAAGAGATTTGTGGACGAGGTTAATAAAGCTCCGGGATTGGATGGGATTGCGAACAAAACCCTGAAGTTGGCTGCTTAAATCAGGTCCGCATAATATACAATGGGCTGCTTCGGTCCATAGAGCTAGCGCGTGGTCTATCAGAGCAGCAATATGGGTTTCGCAAAGCACGGTCCACTTTCGCTGCAGTACGTTCGTGGATTTAACTCGGGAAGCATCAGCGGCTGGTAAGTGCGGCGGGGAGCTGACGCTGCATGTTAGGAATGCCTTTAACTCGACCAACTGGAGTTGGATTAAGGGCACCCTACGTGCCAAAGGAGGCAACATCGGTTGGTTTTGCAAACGACCTGGCGGTGGTAGTAGCTGTAACACATTCCCAGGACGCGGAATTGTATGGAAGTGAAACCATTCATGCCATCAAAGCATGGCTCCAATATTGGACGGTCAAAATTTAGTCACCGACTACTTATCGCAGGTATGGAGAAATCCATATGAAGTATACGCGGCTCCTATCAACACAGTGGACCTGCGAAGGTTAAGTTCGATATACTAGCCAATCGCGCTGCAATGTGTGTCGTCGCGGGGATGATTCCTTTGAATGTTGTAGCGAATGAGGCACACTATCTTCTGCGAAGAAGGAGGACGAATCCGACCGAAGTGACTGAAGGCTTCCGCAAAACTACAAGGAAGGAGCTGCACAGGAAATGCCAGCAACGGTGGAATAATTCCGAAAAATACCACCGGACCCATATATTGATCAAGTGTATTGAGAGATGGGTCGAGCGGAAGCATGGAGAGTTGAAATACCACCTAACACATTTCCTTACGGGACACGGTGAATACAGAAAGTACTTGCATCGCTTCGGATTGGATGAGTACCCAGACGCCCGAGCTCGCCGCTACACCCGAGGACCTGGAGCATGTTTCATTCCATTGTCCGAGATTCGCGATTGAAAGAGGGAGGTTAAACGATACCCTCAACGCAGTTATCGGACCCCAAAGTTTCGTGGAGCAGATGCAGCGGTCTAAAGCAAATTGAAGTGCGATAAACGCAACGGTAAGTACAATACACAAAAAGCTGCATGTACTGGTTCGAGCCCGGAAAGCTGCGACGGACGCGTGCTGGTGTAAACCGGACCCCTCCTCCCGAAGTAATACGTCACGGGGTTCCCACGGGGTTACGGGCGGAGAAGTGGGGGTGATTTTAGTATGTGGGAATCCCACACATTGCTGCAATTTGACGCAGCAGTATCTTTTTAAGATTTCTACCTACACCCATTTAAAAGAAAAACAAAAAAAAAACACCAGCTTGAAACACTTGAAAGTAGGAAACAGAATAAAGTTATGTTAATTAAGTGAAACAACATAAAACCAATTCGATTTATCATCAAATCATCAGTTTTTAAGGTAGGAGTTTTGAATTCGATCTTTTTTTTTGGGATTGAGATTAGGGTAGGTGAATGCGTTCACGCGCACAGTGTTGGACTTCCGCAATAATACGCTGTCGGATTACCAACTAAGCACCTCCCTGTCATCAGGGCACACTACTTCGGGCTAGACCTCCCGCTCTCTCGGCTTTAGGGGAGGGGAGGGGAGGAAGGGAGTTGTCAGTTCAGGGAACCACTTATCATCCGGTCCCTTCGCCGGTCGAGTTCAATTTTCTTTACAATAAGAGGAGCCCGAACCTAATGCGCAACACGATTTCAGATGCCAGCCCTCTTCAGCATTTCTGTGACAAAGTTGTCTGGAGAGAGCTCCCCTCTGTCTGTATAGAACTGTTGACGAAAGCCGTCCCATCTCCAGCAAGAGAAAAAGGTGTGTTCAGCGTCTTCCGCCAGCCTCTCCATACAGAACATACAATCAGGAGATCGCACCTTCCCAATCCTGTGCAGGCAAGATTGAAAACCTCCATACACGTTTAGAAGTTGGGTAAGAATGTAATCAATCTCACCGTACGTTCGGTTCAACCACGTCTAAATTGTCAATGAGCCGCGCCATCTGTCCCTTGGCTCATTTACCCAGGAGAGTTGCCACTCAAGGGTACATTGACATTCTTCCTGGGCAACCACCCCTTTCAAATTCTTGCCCTTACGGCGGTAGATAGCTTTGCGCTCCTTGGCAAGGAGGGCAATGGGGATCACTACCGCGATCACCATCACGGTCGGTTCGGAGAGAGTGCGATAACCAGACGCCACTCGCAAAGTTCCACGTCTCTACACTTGAGCAAGGCACTTACGAGACATATCTTTGTCTAGAGCATCAGCCTATACCTACGCTAGCAGAAAGGGCTGCGTTGCTCACATAAGAAGACGTCACCTAGTAGATTTAGGGCGCCCAATATTCATCAAGGCCGAGACTCCAGCTGCAGCCCTGTTCGCTGCTGCTTTTATTTGCTCGAAGAGGCTCATTGAGTGGAGCAATAAACCAAGGAAATTAACCGTTGGTTTTGACTCTATAGTCAACTTTCCGATCTATATAGGACGCAGGGTCGGGATTCTCCTTCTGGTTAAGGCTGAAACCGTAAGCAGTCATCCATCCGCTTACCCGTCTGCTTTGTGCCTGTTCAACAGTGCATCCGACGATAAATACCGCAACGTCGTCTGCATGAATTCGATCTTGGACGAATTACACGCTCAACTAAAAAGCCTAATTTATATATTTTGTTTAAGGATTGAGAGGGCCCTGAGTCCGCATTCAATTGATGATGGATCAGACCAATTGGAAAGCGGTTGCCCCCCACTTTTTCTAGTCCATGAACTCCACTTTAGACTCCATTTTAGACGCACCCCATCCCCATCCACGAAACCGCCAGTTGCTTCTTTTAATTACTATTAGATAACCCTTGATTATCTAATTATCTTTCCACTTAAGAATGAATTCAAACACAATACACCATTTACGTATATTAGATAGAGTAGTCTAGACATGCTGATTACTAAGCATAGGCCACATTATTTTCAATGTAGAAATGATGAATGGGTCGTCAGAGAGCTGCATGGCTTAGAGCAGTTGAAAGGGGTTGAAAATTTCACGCCACCAACAGTTATATAGCGTAGGACTCATGTTAACTCGCTGTGACACACCTAGTGTTTTACGACGTTGTTGTAAACATGTTGGTCCCACTTACAACAACCTGTATACGCCAATTTCCAGGAAGCAACGCTAAGGGGCCAAGATAGAACTCAGTGACAGTTGCTTTCAACTAAAGGGGTAAATAGATGACGAATGATACCTAGGATTAAAGATACTTTGCACTCCGGGTTAATTTATTCTTCCAATATCTAATATATGATATTATATATATATGTGTATAAATATTTTTATATTTTTTTTTTTAATTTTATTAAATATATATTATTTAATATATTTCCCACGGATTACTTACTTTATTTAATACAATGAAACGTTCGCTAATCAATTTTATAATGCACGAGAACATAATCACTACCACAGTCGTTACAATGTATGGGCAGAAGAACGTCATGTACGCGGAAGCCGAAGGATAAATATCCATACTAGTGAGTAACCGATAACTACCAATCAGATAAACGAAATTAAGTGTTAATTGAAACACAAAATGAATATAGGCATAAACCAGCAACTTTTTATATTTAACTTTCACACCAAGTGTGAGTAATTGTTCATCAATGTTGGCCAAATTCCGCACGATTCCCACAATAGCGTGTCTCTTGTACATCGATACACTGTAAATGACTGTTATCACAACAATTCCGGACATCAACTGTAAAACATTTCCAATCCTGGACACTTCATTATCGAAAAAATATCCCACAATTGTCTCATTCCGCAAAATGGCCTGCATATAACACGCTATCATTACACAAATATTGAAAAAGGTAACACAGAGCCTGAACTGAGTGACTTTCAGCTTGCGAAACCCCTTCCTACCACTCATGCTGAGAGGAGTGATGCCAGAAGAGGCAGCTATAAACAGAAGAGGTGATAAAGATGCGTAAATATCACTGGGATCACGCGCTTCTTTCCAAAATTCGGGTAACATTTTTCTTATTCAAATTCGCGGATGTTTTGCTGATGGCACCTTGGTATGCACTAACAGGTGTCGTGATTAATATGGTCCTAAGTAGTGTTCACACATACAATCGACAGGATAATAGCATGTGATGTACACATGACTTTCTATGACACATTATACAAACAGTTTAACTCAGGTACCCACCCCAAAAACGCGGTCATAGGGTTCTAACAAATGAAGGATTTCGATACTTTTTCGATTATTGGGAGATTTTTTTTTGGCTAGAGAGCTGGAATGCATTTACTCACAAACTACCGGACTCCTATCTTAGACAGACTACCAGCTAAAACACCCCCTCCCTCTGTAGCGTCCAGGACTCTGACCCGGAACCGTTTGACATATTACCTCACCCAAGGCTTATTCAGTATAGCAGCAAAACCCCTCGAATTCAGGGAGCTTAAGCTATCCTGGCGTCTCTCCTATCCATCTCCCTCGTTTTCGTCTTAAGAATGCATTGAGTGTAACGTGCCACTCGACTCCATGTGCCCTCAATTATGGTGTCCGGGATCCCAAGACATCCTTCCATCGAAAGGTGATGGCGGTGGCGCTCCCACCTTCGGTAGAAGAAAAAGGTGTAGCAGTCATCATCCATCACGTCCTTGCAATAAATACAGTTGAGCGATCGTGATTTCCCGATGTCCAGGTAAGATTGAAAATACCCGTGTCCGCTAAGCAGCTGCCATGCACTGAGAGT
This sequence comes from Hermetia illucens, assembly GCF_905115235.1. Taxonomy (NCBI): domain Eukaryota; kingdom Metazoa; phylum Arthropoda; class Insecta; order Diptera; family Stratiomyidae; genus Hermetia; species Hermetia illucens. The sequence continues at coordinate 203,404,202 of NC_051849.1, forward strand.
ACGGGCTCTCTCTTCATAACAGACAGCTTCCTTATTTTCCTCGCCTTTCCTGAGGCAACATGAAGACCGATCGGAATAACCCCCGCTATCGCCATTACAGCTGCCTCTGAAACAGTACGATAACCAGACACAACTTTCAGAGCCGCTCGTCTTTGTACTTTGCGCGTGGAGCTTACGGCACATTTCCTTACTTTGTGAGTTAGCTCATAGTTCGGAACCGCAAAGGAAGACGGACTGAACCGCACTCATCAGCAAGCGACGCCTGTTGGATAAGGGATAGCCGCAACCTTGTCTGCGATGTTGCGAATGTGCTCGAAGAAGCTCATGTTCGTGTCTATTATGATGCCGAGATATTTCACCGCCCCTTTTCACACAACTGTGGTTTTGTCAACCTGAATAGGGAGCACTGTGGGAATCCTCTCCTTGGTCAGCATAATGACTGCAGTTTTCTTCAGAGCTAGGGAGAATCCATGTTCAGCCATCCATTTGCTTACTTACTGCATCACCATCCCCAGCGTTCGCTGAGCTTGTTCAACCTTGCGTGCGGTAACCAGTGCCGCAACATCAGGAGTCTTGAGAAGAAGGAGGCTATCGTATAGGGCGTTCCAAAGGTCCGGACCAACGATAGATCCCTGAGTCGCCTCCGAAGTTACCTTCATTCTACTTTGTCCTTCCCTTTAAATAGTCCATCAACATCCACAATAGATAGCCTAGAGTATGGAAACGACTTTGCAGTGCATGTCGAACCACCTCGCAGAATTGAAGGCTTTTCTTACATCGAGGGTCACAAAAAGTACCACTCGTTTACAGTGACGACTGTGTGGACCACCAATGGCATCAATTGTGGATCGCCCTGCTCTAAAACCATATTGGGTTGGTGAGTAGTCTCCTGCAGTACATATTGCATCAGCCAGACATGGCTTAATAAGCTTCCCCGCTATGTCGAACATGCTCAGCAAACGATACGTTGACGGCGCTTCTTTGTCGTCTTTGCCCTTACTCAGGACAGGTCTCACAACCTCTCAGAGGGTGAGAAAACATCCGCTATCAAACATGCGTTGAAAATGCCGAGTAGCAAGTCCGGTTTGTATTCACATACGAGTTTCAACATTTCGCCAGGAATACCGTCCAGGCCTGTTGCTTTTTGGTCGTTCATGGATAGGACTGCAGCTTTTCTAGTTCTTTTGCAGTGAAGAGTGGATATTCCTCAGTAGTCACCAGTTTATCGGCAGCGTCAGTCCGGATGGACTGGGCAGGAAAAAAGCCAATTTTCGCTGCTTCCATAGAATAGGGTGACCGATGGTCACCGAGCTTTTTAGAAACCAATTTTTTCCACTCTAATACTCTGCGTGTAAGCGTCACCCCATCTTGGTCTCTTTCCCGCTGAGCAATCCACCGAAGAATGCAGTAGTCGCCCTTCTGTTCCTACCAGGCCATGTATCAATAGTGGATAGATAGCCTGGCTACTGTCCTGTTTCATACCAAAACCCTACAATTGAGAATTAGAAGGAAGCGGCAAAAGAGCTCGGTGCTGAGCGAGTTCTTTCCAGTAGTCAGCAATCGCTTTCATGCTAGGCGACTAAAAAGCAATCCAGTCACAAGCAAAAAAGGGAGCGCAAAACCTCATGCTTGCCTCTGTCGCTACTGTTTACCTCTCCACATGGCACAGTATCAAATCCATAATTCCGAGAAGTTTCGCGTAAAGTCCTTTATTTGCCGTTTGAAGCGCAGTGGTCGCATCTTTTCATTGGCAAGTATACTCCAAACATTGATGGAAATTAAGTTATACTTCCTAGACCTTGACCTAAATTATTCCATTTTCAGAAAGAACATAAGAGTTCCTTAAGATGAGGTAATGTGGTTGAATGTCTCTACCGATTGCAGCTTCATCTATTTGGCATTTATTTAGCAAGCAAACAGGGCGGACTAGGCAAATTAGATATCTCGCTGCTTGCAGAGAAGTCCCTGTCATATGGCGTTATAGGCGATGAAACCGGCGTATCATTCTGTGACCTGTTCTTCATTGACTCATCCTCAGGTAAGAAGTTAAATCCCATCTCCGATCTCTCCATCGTCCATCTCCCTCTGCACGAATCAACCATGTCAACCTGGCTTAAATGCCAGACATACCTCTTGACCGCCAGCTACACCGTTGACTGACAATAAGTCCTGCTGTACGTAATACTTCCCATTTTCGTCCGACGCTGCTTACAAACAAAGTCAGGAGCTACCACTCGTAACTTACCGATATCCTTATAATGCAAATAAATCCAAACCCAAATACTTTTTCATTTCTAGAAAAAATCCCTGGCATGAGCGAACACGATGCTATCAACCTCGAAATACAACTTCCAAACCAGGCTATCCGCTCACCGCGTTTATAGAGCCTCACTGTAGGAATATTAACTGACGGCCTTTAACCAATCCCCTAGGTCCCGATTTTCCCTAACACAACTTGGCTTAAACCGCCGCGTATCGAATAAGACCATTAAGAGCACAATTTGTCAATACACTGAAGCGATTCAGAAAGTATACGATGAACTTATGACGAAACACACCTCTAATTACCAAAACTTCATTTCCCTCCCGGACCACATTCTACTGAACATCTACAAAATCCCTCTACGACGAAGATTATTTAGAAATAGATATTCTCCGCAATCTGAATTTTTCCATTACCTACTCCTGCCAACCAAACTCGAAACGATTGCAAACTTTATTAAGCGGAGAAAAACTAGTTGACCGGGCTTGATAAAATGCAACTGTTTCTTACTTTCTACTTTTTCAGTTAAACTTTCAACTTATTACAAAAGTAATATCACCTTAAATTACAATGTTACATTACCATGACCGAATATTGCCAAATATTACAACATCACCTAACATTGTCACATTTTTTATCATCACCACATTACCTAATATGACCGCATCACATAACATCACCACATTACCTAATATCACGACAACACCAAAGTAATGCTATTATTTCTGTAATGTGTAATGTTTTGTAATGGGACATCACATTACAAAACATCACCAAACATCATCCCTGCTGTTGTCGAGTGCCGAGCCAATGCCGTTTGCGAATCTATTGTCGTTGTGGTTGCCTATTCTTTTGACTACTTTGTGCTTGAAAATGGTTTCGAGAAATGTGATGTGGGGATGCAAATTCTTGACTTTAAGTAATTGACGCGTAATATTATCGCTTGGGAATGAATGTTAGCTGCTGATTGGTTTGTGTATGGTGTTTGTCTACGTAATATATCCTAGTACAAGCGGCCGAGGCGACTGTCGAGTGCCGATGCGGACTATCTTACGTTATATGTGATAGGATGGGATCGTTTGGTTTTTTCTTCTTCTCTTGTATAAATGGTTTATTCATTCTTCATTGGTATCTATTTGGCGCTGCCGTGTTCTTTACCCTATGAATGTACAAAAATAAATGCAACGCAAATTATTCTAGTGATAAGTAATATGTAGTAATATCGACTGCTTAGTGCAAATATTTGATGTTGATGATATAACCTCCTTAGAGCAAAGAAAAGTGGTGTTTGTGATATTTTTTCAAAAGGTGATATGATATCACATTACCTACTAAGGTGATGTTTCGTGCACCTCTACTTCGAAACCAATGGAAAACGATCAAAAGGCCAAACTCCGCCCGGAAAAAACATATAACCGGGAAAAATAGCGAATCCGATCCAGCTGACCTGGAAACCAACGTTAAAGAAGGATAGATGGAATTATGGTGCCGTTGATGATCTTCTCTGAGCAATATGATGGGTTTCTATCTGGTAGTTTTCGGGTTCATGCTGGTGTCCATTTTGTTTTCCACTTCGGCATCTACTCGGAAGATCGCACCTAATCATAAGTTACTTCTGGAATACTCTCATCATCTTGTAAATCTTCTACCACAGTATTGCGTGCTAAAGGACTTTTTAAGAACGGGTGTGCTTAGCATCCGTTGCTTTACTGCTGCTGCAAAACCTTTCTTCTGCTTGGTTAGCACCCTTCCCAACTCTGTCGCTTTGAAGAATGTGGGCCTAATATCAAGTTAATCAAGCGCTCCTTTAGAATTCTCTTGATTTTTCTCAGAGTTTTCGGTTGGGCCGTTTCTGAGAATGGCCCCGTTAAATAAATCATCACTTTCGACCCCCCCCACTCCCCTCCTTTCCAAAAATTTCAAAATTAAGACCAGCTACGAAAAGTACTAACCGGGACCTTTCATTTGATATCCACATGACTATATTCGGTGAAAAAAAATTTACACCTCCCTTTTACATATATGGGGACCTCCCCTTAAATTCGACGTAACAAGATGTAACTTACTGTATGCGTGAGCGTTCACAGTTCCCAGCTTTCCACCAAATTTGGTATCAATCGCTGCTTCAGTCACCGAGAAGTCAACCTCTCCCTTATCACAGACGAAGAACACTGAGAGAGAGAGATCCATAAATAGATGGCAAGAGCGGTGGGAACGTTTGGGAAAGGGTCGGTGCACAGTTAGATACTAGACAGCTATCTCACTCCCCCTTGCCCCTCAAGGGAGGAAATCAGTGCGAGTACACACGATTTCAAATTGTTTTGCCCTTGAGCATGAGCGAGATGTACCGAAAACCCGATCAGCTGTGTTTGACATACCGCCCGGACTTGCCAATGTATTGGTGAGATTGGCAAGTTTTTGCTTATGTATAAGTGAATACGTGAAACAACTTTTTGCTATATGGGTGAGCACGCCGTAGTACCAGAATAGCAAAAGCTCACCGATCTCTCTCTTACCAATACGATTTGACGAAGATTATGCCTTTTCCTTGTTTAGCGTCTCTGATGTGTACAGATAAGCTTCTGCAAGCACATTTGCAAGTGGGGTCATTTTTGTAAGGGTACTGCCTATAGTAGATCTACTGTGGGTCGGTGGACTCACAATCTCATTCCCGCCATAAAAGAGTGGTTGGAGAGACAACACCATGAGATTAATTATAATTTCACCTAGTTTCTCACGGGGCACGGAGAATATCGCCAATACTGCACAGGTTTAAATTAGAGACCTCAATCCCAGTGGACTCAGAGCATGTACATATTCTTCCACTGTCCGAGATTTGTGGAAGAAAGGGGGAATCTAAAGGAGACTCTAGGAGAGGTGCTGATACCAGAAAATCTGGTGGCGAAAATGGTAGCACAACAAGCGAATTGAGACGCGGTCAACTGCATGATCGCATCTATCCAAAATAATCTGCGAAAGGCAGAGGAGATGAGAAAAATGCGGCCACGTACGCCGCGTATAGAAGAAAGATGACTAAGCTAGAATGTGCTGACTCCGCCTCGAATACCTTAGGGTGGTTCCGCGGGACAGGGAGGGAGTCGGAGGTGGTTTTAGTGGGTAAAAATCCCACACACTGGTGTGTCCAGACCAGTGTCTTTTGAAGATATCAGACAGACAGACAGTAAACCGATTTTAATAAGGTTTTGTTTTTCACAAAACCTTAAAAACGAAAAGATATCTCCGAAGCAAAAATTCCAACAATTTTATTTTTCTTTTCTAAACAAATTTTCATTGTTCAATCAAATCGCAAGGCATTAACTGAAAAATTTTATTTTAGATAAAAAATTTACATAAAAGAATAAAAATCACAACTCTAGATAAAACTAAAAATAACCATAATTCCACTCTACGAAATTGTTCGGAGAATTAATTTTTTGGGCCACTTAAAAATATTCGCCTTTATAATCAAAAAAGCTAACTGAAGTTTCATCCAGGGCAAAGGTAACTCATCAGACGCTGCCTCACCTCTGCCCTTGTAGAAACGTGACCGAAAGCTCCAAACACGACATGAGCGCGAATTATATTGAAGTAAAATCCGTCGTATGTTCATACCTAAACTAAGCCGAAGTGATTTTTTTATTGAGGATGCAGAGGGTCGTGAGCCCAAATCCACTAGATGACATATCGGACCACTTGAGAAACGACTTACTTCCTCTCTTGTGGTCCGCGGACCCCTCTTTTTGGATAAAACACAAAAGCTTTTAGAAAAGTTAATTGACGGTTGCAGCTTTGACCATGTTCGGTCACGCCGCTCCCGGAGCTGAAGTGAGGCAGCATCTGATGATTTGCCTGCAGAGGTGAGGCAGTGTCTGATGAGTTGCCTCTGCCCTGAACGAAATCGTCAGTCAACTTTTTTGAAAAACTTGGGTGTTTAATTCAAAAGGGAGGGTTTCGTGGACCACAAGAGGGTCTGGTCCGTCATCAAGTGGATGCGAACTCAGGACTCTCTGAATCCTCCACAAAAAATGTTCTAGGTAATTAAACACCCTCTAGTTTAAACTAATCAAAAAAGCCTGGGATTACCCTTTAAGTTCATCCTAAAATCAAAAAAATTATGGCGATATACACAGAATGCCCATCATACAGTGCACGGCTGGATACTGGAAAGTTTAGTAGAAGTCGTACTATTATCAATAAAGCTATAAAAGCTCAAAATTGCCTCTTTCAGGTTAATTAATAGCCTGACATACTAAATGCATATATATAAGTTTATCTACACTTTTCATTCCCAATGTCCACTTTGTTTCCGCTTCCTTTCAAACCATCACCAGAGGTTTATCCTTCTAAAATTATAAGTTTTTGGATCTAAAGGTATCTCATTTTTATATCTTATCCGAAAATTATATTTATTTAAGTTCGTCCATATAAGAGTTTGTGGCTTGTCGCTCATTCATTGGATAAACCATTCTCCTTTTATTACACGCATTCAGATATCGAATGGGACTAATCGATACTTCCGGTTATCCATGTATCCCCATAAAAGAAACACCCTATAAAATTACAGGGAAGTCTACTCCTGAATGGATTCGAAAGCTATAGGGAAATACGATGCGTATTAAAACAAGCATGGAGATCATAGATATCCTACATATGATGGTTATCTGTAATTCGCACTTTGTGGCCTATTATCTAAATTAACTGGAATAGCAGTTGTTTGCATACCAGCTTAATTAGGATCAATTAATATTTTTACCGATTTGAAAGATAATAGATAAAGGCCCAGATAAACTTATGAACAGAGCGTGATGTTATCAATTAGATCCCAATAGGCAGCGGAAGTAACTTCATCAAGGACGGATTTGTTGATCGAAAGCAGTGATTAGGCGAAAAGAGCAGATTCGATAACGATATGACAGCTTTGTCGCAAAATATAATAAACTGATATCCATGAAAGATAAACCAAGTGTAAAACTAGCAGCCGGGCTGGACCATCTTTACCCATACGAATAAGTGACCCACCCACCGCCACATATTGAATCAGATTTGGTTCACAACCACAAAGTCGTGCTATCGTCCTAAATTTCTTTGTTGTATAGCCCACGGAGTAAAAAGCATCAACAGGCATAAAAGTAGAATCTGCCCCCAGAATGCTTTCTCCAGGTTAAGCGAGAGTTTCGGCACTAGAAACTGGCTATTATGGGGTTATGCGAGCTGAGATGTTGATACTCTCTCTCTCTCTCTTGCAACACTATATCATTGTATTCCAGCAAGCCTGATGGAAAGAGCTCTGACTCCGTAATAAATTACGCGAAGTGCAGGGCAATTATAATATAAAAGATAATTTACTACTGCCCACTACTACTGCGAGTCACAGATTTTAGAGGCTTCACCAGATTCATGCTCTCCCACGTAGAAATTTTTTTGAAAGGCAAGTTCACTTCAGTGGAAAATCTGTACCCAGTGTCTACAGCCCGATCAGCTAAAGAGATAGTACAGCAACTCCTTTAATGAGAGGAATTGAAAACCTAACTACGACCAATCTATCGGTGAAACGGTTGCCCAGCTTTTCCAGGGAATGGGAGAGGAAGGTTCGTGAGGAGGAAACTTCAGCCGCAAAGGAGATGGGACTAAATTCTTGCCTATCAGAACCTTCTCCTCCGCCTGCGGCAGAAAAAGAGGAAGAAAGAGAAGCTGGTGATGTGGACGCAAATAGTCCAATTCCGGTATATGGAAGCAGATCCTTGCAGGCCGACACCGTGAAACTGGAAGGCCTCCCAGCCGACGCCAACGGAAAACACTGCGGAAGAAGGCGAAGTTTCTTCAAATTAAGAACATGGGCGTTGCTACACCACCAAGTGCGGCGATATTGAGAGAAATCGGACCCAAGAAAGCGCAACTTTCGGCGGAAGGTGATGGGAGATCCTCGAGACCGAGAGCTTGGGTCCTTATGTCAAAATTGTTAGAGGCAAACATACTGAGACAATTCGTTCCTAGGACCTTGTTGCGGTCGACTTACAACATCAGGTTAATCGTAAAAGGAGAAACATCATAGTTGCCTCTGCTGACTTACACTATGATTCTTTATGTCTTCCGCCGACGTAAGAACTTAGAGATCTGGTAGTGGATACAGATTCAAGTGACCTGTGGCCTTGAACTCGTAATAGGTTGTGATGCGAATGCTCAGCATATTTGTTGCGGAAGTAGCAAATGCAATCCCAGAGGAGAAAGGCTGTCTCATTTTATCACTTCAGCTGGTCTGATGACTGCGAACGTACGTTCACGGGGCCAAGAAGAAGTGAAGTAATTAAACTAAAAATCTGCATTTCAAAGTTGTTAGAGTTGATTAGAGACTGGCAAGTGCTAGATGAAGTCTCACTCTCGGATCATCGTTACTTAGAATTTAGTCTGACTATTGCAGGTGAACAGCCTATAATACAAAGACAGAATTAAACAAAGTTCAATGAACTTCTTGGCGGCAAAGTGGAGCTCCCTAGGAGACTAAGGACTCCTTTGACAATAGCAGATCAATTGGAAACTCTGCTAGCCAAAGGGTAGTATAGGTCCCAGAGCGAAACGTGGATTGGTAACCATGATCGAGCATAAAACCTGACCGCTGGGAGCTCTTTCGCAACGAAAAGCTGCAGACGGAGAAGGAGGCAGACGAGTCTCCCGCATCCAAAAATGGATCAAATTGTGTCAACAGGTCCTCCAGGTTGGGGATTGGGTAACGCTGACAACGCTACATGGAAAACAACTTGTTACGAAGCTATAACAGGAGCATCGGACTGGACGGATAACACAACGGCAACGACAACGGAATAACGATTTGCGCATTTTCTCGTGGAACGTGCGCTCCTTATACAGACCGAATGTTGCTAAGCAGCTAGCCGATACCCTGTCCCAATATAGGGCTGATGTAACAGCGTTGCAGGAAATGCGATGGATAGGAACCGGTTTCCTGGAAAAGAGTCACTACACCATATATTATTGTGGGCATCCAGTAAATCATGTGCTCGCAGGGGTTTCTTAGTCAGTCAATAAAAGAAACCGGTTGTTATTGGCTTTGAAAATATAAACGAAAAGCTATGCACTCAGCGAGGCAAATTTAGAAAAGTAAGTCTTATAAACGTTCACGCCCTTACAGAGGAGACTGCGGAGTCGGAGAGGGATACCTTCAACGAAGCAGTTGAGCGGACCCTCGAAGCCTGTTCCAAGTATCATATCAATTCATACTTGAAGATTTCAACAGTCAAGTAGGGAAGGAGCCCGCGTTCAGGTGATACGTTGGCTCCCATAGCTTACATAGGAATACCAATAATAACGGACTAAGAATTATTCAGTAAGCGGTATCGCAATGGTTGTTGGAAGTATCTAGTTTTGCGCGGAAAGCGGTCCACAAACAGACGTGGGCCTCTCCAGACGGAACCACTTTCAACACTTTCAACCGCCATCTCTCAGTCTTGGTGAATGTCAGAACATATAATGGGGCCAATAAAGACTCGTTGGCATAGTGATCCGAGCTCGAATTACAAAACCACCTATAATCCCCTCTGACAATCATGTGGGAGTGAATACTGAAGCCATTCATACACAACCCTCCGTAACACCTATAAGAAGGAAATAGAAGCAGCAATAACCGCAGCTGACAGATGTCCTGGAGATAAAACATCAACAAATGATCTTCACAATCACCTGAAGAAGGTTATCATTTATATGGTCACAAAGATGCTTGGCCCCAGCCGCAACAAAAGTTGGAACGGCTGGTTTGACGATGAATGTAAGCTAGTTACGGAACGGAAGAATGCTGCATACCGATTAATGTTGCATTCTCAAAAAACGCAGGCACAAGTAGAGATCTACCAAGAACTTCGTCGAACGGAGAAGCAACTTCACAGCCGGAAAAAGGAAGCCTAGGAGAACCGACAGGTCTGTGAACTCAAAAAGTATAGGGAGCCACCGCACCAGGCGCGCAAGTTTTATCAAAAAATCAGGAGGATGAAATCTTATACACCTCGATGCTCATCCTGCCAACGCAAAGAGGGAAATCTGATTTCCGAAAGAATGGGCATATTGGAGCGATGGGTTGAGTAATTTGATCAACTGCTCAACAACCAAAATATCGGCTACTTGGAGGTCCCGCCAACTAAAGACAACGGACAAATGTTGCCACCAACAAGTACAGAAGGAACAGTCCGTTCAATCCACCGGCTTAAAAACCATAAGACGCCAGGAACCGATGAAATTAAGACCGAATTGGTTAAATACAGAGACGACCAGCTACACCAATTGGTTCACCAGGTAATGCTCAAGCTATGGGACAGCGAATCAATGCCTGAACACTGGCAAAGAGGCATTATCTGTCTCATACATAAAAAGGGAGATCTGACATAGTGCAGCAATTATAGAGGTATCACATTGCTGAGTACCATCTATAAGATATTCTCCACTATCTTGCTAGGCCGGATAGCTTCATACGCCATCGCGGCAAGCGGTGGAAAAACTATTCGAATATGGACACCAGTTGCTGGCATAGCCAGGGTAAAACTGTACACGGCCAGATTGACTAGGCTGACCCTGACCAATGTGCAAGGCCAGATAAAAACAGCAGGGTCACTCTCAAGACCATCCGACATAAACAACGATCTACGGGAAGGGGATGCCATATCGTGCGTCCTCTTTAACCTGGCGCTCGAGAAAGTGATCCGTAATGCTGAGGTAAATGCGAGAGGTACGATCCTTTTTAAGTCCACTCAACTACTGGCTTATGCTGACGATATCGACATCATGGGAAGAACGACCCGAGACGTACAAACTGCCTTCATCCAGATCGAGCAGGCGTCCATTGGCGCGAGATCTTGGGCTCCACATCACTGAAAGTGAGACAATATATGGTCGCAACGTCAGCACCGAAAACCAACCAACCAACAACATCAAACCGCTCTGGTCAAACGGGAAGAATAAAGATAGGAGAATACAACTTTGAGACCGTTGATAATTTCTTCTATCTAATGTCGAAAATCACAACCGATAACAGCCACGATGATGAAATCCGGTTGACGGTTGTTGTCGGCCAACAGAGCCTATTTTAGCTTACGAAAACTGTTCCGCTCGAAACGTCTCACCATAGGGTCAAAGCTTTTACTGTACAAGACTATGATCTTGCCAGTCCTGTGTATTCCTCGGAAACTTGGGTTCTTAGCAAGAAAAATTGCGAACTCTTGCCGCGTTCGAGATAAGAATCTTCCGAAGAATTTTAAGCCCCCAACATGAGGATGGACGATTCCGTAGCCTACATAACGACGAAATCGATGAGCGATACCATGACCCTCAGGTTGTGGATAAAATCCGGCTCAATAAGTTACGGTGGGTGGGTCACTTAATCTAATATCTATGGTAGAAAAAGAAGACGAGGTCGACCCTGCCTAAGATGGAGCGATGGCGTAGGTCAAGATGCCAGACAGCTTTTAGGGATATCGAATTAGTGGACCTCGGCGGAAAACCGGGATGACTGGAGTTCCTGTTTAAGGCAGTCCTAGACCGGATACCGGCTGTTGCGCCGTTGATGATGATGATGATGAACTACATCTGCTAACCACTTCGAGCACTTCGGTTGAAACCGTGGTCACCTGCAACAAAAACGAATGTTTTTTTTCCACTGCAAGTCTGCTAACTATAATTCGATGATTTCGAATCACTAGGGTCCCTGCTTCATCTTTGACGAAATCATTTTTAAACTTTTAGGATCTAGGGAATATGCTTCATTCCCCACATTTGGTAATTTAAGCACGATTGTGCGACCATTTTATCTGCATATTTGAAATTATAGTTCAAAGGTTCTCAAATTACTATGTAATTCATCAATCTAGCGTTGTTTCCACCGGTCTTGGGGTCTTTTCCAAGTGACTTCGATGTTCAGGGCAAGCTTAGCTAGTTAATTCCCGTCAAAGTGATTTACATGACCTCACACCATCAAAAACGCCTCTCTCCCAATCTCTACGATGGGTGTAATTCCAATTAATCACGGAAATCCTTCCTTCAGATATTAGTACAGCTGGTTATGACACTAATCCTCCATTACCGCGAGGTGCCATTCATTTTTCTTTGATAGTCGGCTAGCACTCAAAACCATAGAGGGCAGACGATAGGTGTGGAGCACTACTTCATCCAAGTTGGTCTGATGCCTGAAGAAATTTCATAGCCCAGTCCGTCATTGGTACATAGCTTTGATCCGAGCTACTTAAATGGTTCAGTTCCAGGCAGGTGACCACCAGTGATAGTAATAGCGCCTGTTTTAGTGGGATAGGTTTCCAAAGACTGTTTTATTCAGACTCAATTGACACGCCAGGAAAACATCATCTGCATAGAGCAGTCTGTAGGGCATTGGTAGTTGGGTGTCCCGTGTGACAATGTCCATAAAAAGAATGAGACACCAAGCAGTTTTGAAACCTACCAGGAGGACAAATGTCAACGAGGACTTTTACTGAAGACAAGGACAGAACAACTTTTTTTTCTAAAGGGACAGTTGCATATGGGAAAAGGAAAGTACCGTGGAATAAGCAACAAGTTTAATTAAATGAGGGCTGCTACACCAAAGTGACTCTTGATTTGATAGGCGGGCGTGCTAGAGAAGCCGAATTTACGTCGAATTAGGAAAGTTTTAGCCACGTCAGGTTGGCTGAGGGTGGAACTTCGTAAGCGCTTGCGTTTGCCCTGCACCCAGCCTGCGAAACGGACTAGTCCATGGCGAATTGAGACAACTGCCCGGGATATAACTACCGGTGATCACAACCAGGGGCCCGTTAATAGGGGAGCTTCGACCGTGCTAGCAGCGAGGACTTCCTCATTATCCTGTTCAACGCTGTAAGCCCTGTTAGGAGTGTCAGGAATGTGATCTGCTTCCGACGACATTCTCGCAGACATTGTCGTGGGGCCGCGAAGTTTGTGGTGGATTAGTTTCGGAACTTGGTCCTCAGGTTATAGCCGGGTCGTGGCCGGGCAAAATTTTTGATAGTTTAGAGTCCCACAAGCATCCCAGAATCTACAATCGCTGATCAGCATACATAAGGACAAATTACTGAATGCTAAAGAAACATTCTCCCCGAGCAGCCGCGTGAATGGGAGGTAAATAATAATACACATTCTTTAACAAACAATTGCGCTTGCGGATTCATAGTGTCAAACAAATTTCGACATTCTGAATTCATTGAGTAAAATAAAAACAAAATAACATATCTTCGGAAAGCTGGGACCATTTCTGTTGCGTGAAGCGTCGTACAGGATCTTATTGAAAGGATACAAATCCACGAGCCGGTGGAGTGAGCAGCACAACACCACCTACAGGGCAGCAACGCAAACATTCGGCGCTCCATAGCGAGCACAGGCAGAAAGTTATTCTTTTCTTTTTTGTTCTCTTCTTATTATTTTTCATATTATCACAATCTAAGCAGATGCCGGATTTTTCCTAATACTAGCACTAAATGCCAAGCATTTAGGCTCGGACGATCCTACCTGCTTAAAAATTGGTGGTAGTGGCCGGTGGTAGGTCAATGGGAGAATCCGACGAGTACTCCCCGCAACATCGAGCACGTATGCAGAATGGTGTACTTCTACATGGTTTGAGCCAGACTGTGCGAAAGTCCCAGGACAGCAAGGGAAGCCATGAGGGATTTAGGTACAACACATTGCCTTCGACTTCCATTCATCAATCCGCTCTTGGTCCGACTTCACCCCACTCAGAGGATTGAAAGTTCAATCCTTCAAGTTAAGTGGAGTCAGTCCACAGTCTGCCTTACAGACAACCGCATGCAAGGGACTCGCTTGCTCCTTGCTGTAAAAATAAGCACGCAGCGAGTCAATTTAGCGATGATGTTGTGCGCCATGTCAACCACGCCCCTACCTCCCATGTCACGAGGCAGGTTCATCCGCTCCACGGCAGACTTTGGATTATGCATTCGGAATTTGAAAATAGTTGCCCGTAGCCGCCGCTGGATGTTTTCCAGATCGGTCTTCGTCCACGGCAATATTCTGAATGCATAAGCCCGTGAAGGGATAGCAAATACATTCAACGAACTTATTTTATTCTTCCCCGAGAGATACGATTTCACCACCAGCTTTATACGTTGCAGGAATTCAGACAGCAGAGTATCCTTCAGATCACCAACTCGAGCATGGGTTCCTTGCAGAGTTCCTAGGTACTTGTAGAAATCTGTCAAGGTCATAGCTTCGATGTGGAGGTCACCAATGCTATGTCCGGAATGCGGCTCGTGATGACCTTTGCGGATGGCTTGGATTCAACACTAGTCTAATCCGAACTCCATCCGAATATCACGGCTGAACGTGTCTATTATTCGTAACAGACCATCTTGGTCGTCAATACCAGCATACAGCTTGATGTCACCTAAGTACATTAAGTGTGTCAGTTTACACTTAGCACGAGGGCCATACTTTATTGCAAAACCATGTCGTCTAGCTTCATTCAGTAGCCATGAAAGGGGGTTCAGTGCCATACAAAACCAAAGGGGACTCAACGAATCCCCCTGGAAGATGCCCCTCCGTATACGGATGGGCTCTGAGGTATTAGCACCTTCAGATGTATGCACTGATAAGGTGGTATGCCACCCTTCCATGACTGTCACCAAAAACTTTATTAGTTTCAGATCAATGCGATACAGATGTAGGATATCGATTAGCCAGGTATGCGGAACACTATCAAAAGCCTTGGCATAATCGATTTAGCAACTAAAGAGGTTTCTTTGGCCTCTAGTTGCTTGTCCTACAACTACCGAGTCGATAACGAGTTGCTCTTTGCACCCCTTGACCCAACCTGGCAGCCCTTCTGCTCCTCGGACAGAATGTTGTTGGTCTCGAGGTGCGCATTGAACCTTCCAGTAATAATGGACGTTATGAATTTGTAGAGGGTTGGTAAGCAAGTAATCGTTCTTGTGTCTGCGGGGTCCTGCACCGTGTCTTTCTTAGGGATAAGGTAGGTAATCCCCGCAGTGAGGAAGGGTGGAAAATCCTCCGGCTGACCCATGACCTTATTTCTACTGTGTGCCAACCGACTGTGTACGCTGTGTACGATCCAAACCTGGGCCCCTCCAGTTCTTCGAGGTGTTTATGGTTCGTCGAACTTCCTCTTCGGTAACATCCGCAAAATTCATGCCAGGCGTATTGGCATGGCGGGCGGCCTTCGGTGGTGATCCACTCAGCATTCTTAGCATGCTGGGCGGGTAACTCCTAAAGTCCACCCCAATACTCTTTCGCTTTCGTTACCGAAAACTATACTCTCTGGACGCTCTGTTGGGATTCGTTGAGAGATCTGAAAAAGCTCCGCTGGTTCCTCGCGTATGTTGCATTCTGGACACGTCTGGAATGACTTTCGCCATACCTTCATAACCGGCTGCATATAACAGAAAGTTTTTGCTTTAGTGTGTCCAGAATTTCAACTATGGGTGTCTCACCGGAGATGGCATAGTTCCGGTAAACACTCTGAACTTTATATCTCACCCGTCTGCTGGCATTGCCAGTGCTGATTTGAATTAGTCTAGCAATTTGAAATAATAAAAAACTTGTTGTTTCTTTTCCGCTGGTGTAGATATTTATTCTTGCAAATACCGATATTTTGGAAACCACTTGTTCCCTTCATCAGTGCTAACAAGACTTGCTCCAAGTCGTCATGGCGCCTAGCCGTCGAACCACCCCACGACTAGTGGTTTCGACGCCATGCTGTCCATTACGGGAGCCCGACCCAGTCAGTAAGTGAGACGACTCCCGCCGGTTATCCGTAGCGGACCTCAAATTTCTTCTTCTTCTCATTTTTGGTGGTGCATTTTATCCTTAGCTTCCCATCCCTCCTCCTTTCACAACCGGGCTTGGGACCGGATACGGCGGAGTTATTTTCTTTCATTATCCATTCATCTTTTTTCTTTAATATTATTTATTAGTTATTCATTATTATCTTATTCCGCTGAATTTCGCTACGGTAAGCGGGATTTCTTGAGTTTTTGTTTGATATTTGCTCTCTACGGTCTCTGCCAAGCCGGCATCGGCGAACGCAATTTCGTTTGGAGTCACAGCCGTTTTCGCTCCGATGTTCTGCCGCCGTATCCTTTCCGTGCATTCGTGCGCTCTCCCCCTTCCCCTGACTCTGCTAAGGTATGTCGCGCGAGGAGAAATCCGCGCAGGGCGGGATACCACCGTTGGCGACAGTCACTGCCATGGTCCCAATCCCGCGGCGCAGTTTGCGCTGGCGGACGTTACAATGGACGTCACCCGCTTCAACCACGCCTTAATCAGTCTCGATGAGGAGACCATCGAGCTGGTTTCCGACGTGCTTGAGGAGTGCTCATACGACCGCTTGAAAGAGCAGTTAATAAGATGCCTTTCAGTGAGTGAGGAGGCAAAACTCAATCACTTAATGCATGAGCTGCCCTTAGGTGATCGTACCCCCAGCTAGTTGCTTCGTGAAATGAGGCAATTCAGTCAGTCAGTCTGGCTCCCGCGTCATCTTGGCCTGCGCGGACTCGGGATCGCCGGAGGTGTTGTCCGCCACGGCTGATAAAGTACACGATGAGTACGCGCGCCCCGTGGTCTCGGAAGAGGAGGAGCTCAAGTCAGTGATGACGCGGTCACCAAGCTCGCTGCGACGGTTGGTACTTTGCGTTCGGGAGGTAGATCTCGATCGCAATCACGGTCCAGGTCCCCTTCCCGAAAGGGCCGTTCGGGTAGCCGCTCACCGGAACTCTCATCGGCCTCGACGGTTTGTTGGTACCATTGGAAATACAGATCTCAAGCGACTAAATATATCAACAAATGCACGTTTAGCGCAACAAAAAACAAGGTCGCTGGGTGCCTCGGCGACGGCTATCCGAAGCGCAATTTAACCCAGCGCAATAGTTCCTTTGGCACTAGGTTTTGCACCAGAGCGTACCAGATGAGTTCGTGTGTCACCATCGCCTTCTCTAGACACAAAGAAAAGAGGACTATACTTTTCATGGTGTTTCCCTATGAGTAACTGCACAGCGTATATTGTGTGGGTATAACCCGACTTGGTTCACAGGAATTTAGACGATGTTACAAATGCAGTTGTCTAGAATGCATATAAAAATCTTGAAGGCCATTCGCCATACATCCAATCTAAATTACTACTATCTTACAGCACTTCCAAAATACTGGTCGAAAACAATGGAAAATTTTTATATAAGGTATGGTGAATAACCTATCATCAATGAAGCCTATGAATAAAATAAAACGAATTATCGCCTGTATGATTAACTATGGTGGAAAATCTACATTGCGTGCTTGCTTCCAAATTACAGTAAGCAATTCAATCGTTGAATTATTACCGAGACACGTGAATATATGAGAAGGTTCCATCCGGCAGGACTACCGAACTCTTTCGTCCTTGTTTTATAAATACGTATTTATTCTAGCAAATAAGCCGTGATAATATTAGCTTCGATACATATATAGTAATCCAGACGAGAAATAGAGAATACCAACCTTATTCAGTACAATCAACCGGTCACTTATTAGCCTTGTAAAACAGGCAAACATGTACACAACTATCGTCGAAATAGAATTTTGTATGAGGTGAAAAATATAAAATGAGATTTCCACCCTTACACCAATAGTTTTCACCAGCACCACACAAGCAATATGATTCAAAAATATAGAAAGGATGAGAGCAGTTAAACTCAAGCACGAATAGTAGAACATTTTCTTATAATTCACTCTAACACCAAGGGTTAATAACTGCACATCTATATCTGCCAGAGTTTTCACAATTGCGATGATTGTATGCCGGTGATAGAACGAAAATAGATAGATCACAAGAGTCACTAAAGCTGCTGAAAATTGCTCCAGTATATGTCCAAATTTTGTTACAACATCCTTGATGAAATAAGAAGGATGTCCATAGTAAATGTGATACCAGCAAAAAACCATTGCAACAATATAAGTGAAAGTATTTAAGTATCCGATGAAACTGGTAGTCAACACTCTGTGACCCCTTCTTCCACCCAACACTAAAGGGGAAATCCCCGACATAAACGTTACACAAAAAAGAGGAATTAGGGAAGCGTAGATATCAACAGGATCACGTAACTCAGACCACAAATCTTTCATCTTCCCAGAGATACAGTAGGACAGAAACTGCGGTTGAAACTAATCGTTAATCGGTCCCGGTTGATTGTTTTAAAATATAAATTCGCCAAAGGTTTACTGATTACGACATGCGCCCAATAAAAGTTTGAACAAGGAACATCACTCAACTGAGGACACTTCATCAATTTTTACTCAGTTGTAATTTGATAGTATCGTCTATCATCGTTACAATGAAAAAGTTATCCGTAAACAATGTTAATCTTGTCACGTTTTCACGCCTTATATATAATGGATTACACGAATTTGATGCGTTGGAGTTCATATCACTTTGTGCTATGAAAATCCGAATAAATTTTTATATTCTTTAGTATAAATTTCCCTAGCCTTTCTAGCCTTGATAATTTAGTCCGTTGGTGTTCGCAAGTCAGCAAGTGTCACTGGATCTGCTATTCACTTAAACCCTCCCCAAAATCCTTTTCCTATTCTCTTAGTGGGCACCCCCTTTCACTACTGGCCTCCTTCCAAGACCAGGGTGTAATATTCGACGACAAACTTCTTTTCAATTGCCACTTCGTTGACATCATCAATAGAGCTTCCAAAATACCTGGCTTTATCCTAAGTTCCTCCTCCGACTTTATCTCAATTCAGCCCTCCGTAGCGCTCTTGCTCCCCCTCGGACACCACCTTGTCGTGGTGGGGGAGCCTGTAGTAGTTTACTACTACACTAAGGGTGTCCAAAAATATGAATATGGAAACGATGGATTTAAACTCTCCAAGTGGTAAGAAGTCACAGACTTCGAATCCACCCGCGACCGTGAGCAATCATGTCGCGGCCGAGGCGCGGATTTTGGAGGCCTCATCACATTCATACTCGCCTACAGATCAATCTGTAGAAGGCATGCTTTCCGACTCAGTGGAAAGTTTGCACTTGGTGCCTACGGCGAAGTTAGCCAGGAAGGAAAGTACGGAAACTTTCAAATTGGGAGAAACTGGAAATCCGACTACGGCTGAAAGCTGCCTGTCAGAACTTTCTCCTTTATCCTTACCAGGAAGAGCGGAAGAACGGGAAGCTGGTGACGTGGACGCTACTGGTTTAACGCCGGTGTGTGGAAATGGATCCAAGCGGTCCGGACACCGTGAACTTGGAAAGGCCCGAAGCCGACGGCAGAAGAGAGCACTGCGAAGGAAGATGAAGCACCTTGGGAATGAGGACATGGACGTGGCTGTACCACTAGGCGCGGTAACGCCCAGAGAAATCGGACACAAGGAAGCGGAATCTCCGGCGGAAAGTGGGGATAAACTGGAAACTCCGGTAAGATCCACACTAGACGCACCAGACTCTTCTGTCAGCGACAATAGACTAAGTTTATGTCGAAAAACATAAAGATTGGTTAAATCAACCTGCAGCATGCCAAAGCTCCCTCCTACCTAATGGCAGCGAGAATGACAAAGCTGCAGGATTTCCCCTATATCTTTCTGGTGCAAGAACGTGGGTTCGATTTAACAGAATCTGTGGCATTGGATCAGTAAAGGGGGCTAGGATCTTCTACGACGAAAGATCCATAAGACCGAGAGCTTGCGTCCTGATGTCAAGACGGTTAGAGGCAACTATGCTGAGACAATATTGTTCCCAGGACTTAGCTACGGTCATCATGCAATACCAAATAAATGGCGAGAGGAAAAACATCATAGTTGCCTCCGCTTATTTACCCTATGATTCTTTGTATCCTCCACCGACGCAAGAACTTAGGGATCTGGTGGCGTATGCAGAATCAAGTAGTCTCGAACTCTTAATAAGTTGCGATGCGAATGCTCAACATATTTGTTGGGGCAGTAGCAAATGCAATCCAAGAGGAGAGAAGCTATTTGATTTCATCACTTCAGCTGGTCTTATGACTGCAAACGTAGGGTGCGCCCCTACGTTCGTGGGACCGAGAAGAAGCGAAGTAATTGACCTAACAATCTGTACCCCAAAATTGTTAGAGTTGATTACACACTGGCGAGTGCTAGACGAGGTCTCACTGTCAGATCACCGATATCTAGAATTCACAATCTGACTATTGCGGGCGAACAGTCTGCAGTACAAAGGCGGAACCCTAGGAAAACGGATTGGGCAAAGTTCAATGAACTTCTTGGCAATAAAGTACAGTTCCCTAGGCGACTAAGGACTCCTTTGGTGCTGGAAGATGAATTGAAAACTCTGAACGGCACACTTTTAGAGTGCTGTGAAGAGGCTTGTCCTATTTCCCGTGGCCAAAGCGGTAAAAACGGTTCCTTGGTGGAACCGAGAACTGCAAAAACTCAGGAAATCAACCAGGCGACTTCTAAATCGTGCTTGCAAAAGTAACAAGGACGAAGACTGGTTAAATTTCAGGAACTCACAACGTGAATATAAGAGGCTCGTGAGGTGCTCGAAACGAGACTCCTTTAGAGCGCACTGTGAGGAACTGGATAGCGAAAGGGAGACTTCACGGCTGTGCAGAGTCCTCAAAAGGAATGAGTCGGCCAAGTTGGATTCTCTTAGAAAACCCGACGGTACTTTCACGAGCTCCAGAGACTCAGTACAGACTCTCCTGGAAGTACACCACCCGGGACAACGGGTGAGAGAAGTGGTAGGGGGAGAGTTGGCGGTTCTTGCAACCCCTCCAACACACAAGCATTGCAAGGGGAACTGGAACACTGCGAAAGTGGTTGTTACCCATGAAAAGGTGAGAGCTGCCATACTGCCCTTTGAACATTTCAAAGCACCTGGCATGGATGACATCTATCCGGCAATGCTAAAGGAGGGTATGGAGCATTTAGAGCGACCTCTAAGAAATATTTTTCGAGGATGTCTTGCTCTGGGCTACGTGCCTTCTTCTTGGCAACAGGTTAAGGTAGTTTTCATACCGAAACCTGGGAAAGATGACTATTCTAATCCAAAGAACTTCAGACAGATCAGCTTGACTTCATTCTTGCTTAAAGGTTTGGAGAGACTGGTGGAGCGTCACATTCGTGAAAACGCACTTAGGTCACACCCACTTAGTGAAAACCAACATGCTTACCAACGTGGAAAGTCCTGTGAGTCTGCTCTTCATTCTTTGGTCACAAAGATAGAGGATGCAACTTTGAATGGTGAGTACGCGATGGGGGTGTTCGTGAACATTGAAGGGGCTTTTGACTGTGCGCCTTTTCAAAAACTTTGTGATGCCGCCAGAGCGCATGGTGTTGATGATGCTTTAATTAAGTGGATCCATGCTATGCTAAAGCAAAGATTGTTGTACGCTGAGGTAGGGGTCGATCGCTACCTGACTACAGAAGCGACGAAGGGCTGCCCCCGAGGAGGTGTGCTTTCGCCGCTTCTGTGGAGTATGCTGATCGACTCAATGCTATGTGAACTGCAAAATTTACCAATACACGCTCAAGCTTATGCTGATGACGTGGCTGTACTTGCTGTTGATCGGGATCTTGGAACGGTGTGTAGGAATATACAGCGTGCCGTTGATTTGATAGACAGCTGGTGCCTTAGACATGGTTTGTCAGTTAATCCAAATAAAACCACAATGGTTTTATTCACAAAAAGAAAACCGGATGGACTTTGTCTCCCTGAGATGAGGGGTACTACCCTTCAACTCTCCGAAGAAGTGAAATATCTGGGGGTCACTTTAGATAAAAAACTTCTTTGGAACAAACATGTAGAGGTAAAGATGAAACGAGCTCTCACAGCTTATGGGCTGTGCAGACGGACCTTTGCCTCGACATGGGGACTCAGGCCTCATGTGGTAATGTGGATATATGTTGCCATCATTAGGCCGATGTTCGTATATGCATCCGTAGTGTGGTGGGTTAAGGTAAGACAAAAAGGTTTTCACCGTAAAGTAGACGCACTGCAAAGAACTGTTTGTTTGGGTATCACTGGTGCCATGAGCACGACATCCGGCGCAGCTCTGAATGCACTACTCAATTTGCAGCCCCTGAATATATTTATTCAAAGCACTGCAATGAGTGCAGCTCATAGGCTAATTCGATTAGATCTATGGGAAAACAACGGATGTCGGGGGCACAGAGCATTGGAAGAGTTACTGGGAGGACTAAATCCCGTCATCATACATCTGTTTGGTAGAAGATATGTAGTTACACTGAAGCGTAGAGAGGACTGGGAAAACCCAGAGGAATGCGTGGCGGGATATACGGAAGCCTTCTACACCGATGGCTCAAAAACAAAAGAGGGTTCTGGAGCCGGAGTCTACCTCTCGAATAAAAACGAGAAGTGGGCTTTTCCTTTGGGACAATATGCAACGGTTTTTCAAGCCGAAGTTTATGCGATCCTAAGGGTGGCAAACTGGGTGATTGACGAGCGGTTGAAGGGCAGGCGCATCGCAATCTGCAGTGACAGTCAAGCTGCACTGAGGGCATTGAGCACTCCTTTGATCACCTCGAAAATCGTTCAGGAATGCAGAAACCGTTTGAACTCTATGTCTAGATTCAATACGGTGGAACTACTCTGGGTACCTGGTCACTGTGGCATAGAGGGAAATGAAATCTCGGACGCTTTAGCGAAAGAGGGGTCAATTTCCCCTATGCCCCTATGCAATTGGGGTATCAGTAGCATTGGCTAAATCTGTTTTCAAAAACTGGGAACAAGTTTCCCATAACGACAGGTGGCGGAGCTTAAATGCTGCTCGACACACCAAACTTTTCCTGCCAGAACCCAACATACGTACCGCAAAGTTTATCCTGTCGAAAAGCAGGAGGACTTGCAGGTGTATTGTGGGCATTCTGACAGGCCATAATTCACTAGCTGGGCATATGTTCAGAATAGGAATTACCGAAGATGATACGTGTCCCTCCTGTAATGAGGAAGCGGAATCCACGGAGCATTTCCTATGTGAATGCCCCGCCTATGGACGCATCAGGCATCAGATCTTTGGTGCCGATGTCCTCCAATTGCGACGGGTAGCATCACATCCACTAACGGAAATCCTGCGATACGTTAACGAATCCGGAATATTCCGTTAGACGGGGGAGGCGAGTACAATGGGTCAACACGGCCTGAGTGCTCAGAAGCTGTAGCTTCTCCCCCACCATACACACACACACACACAGCACTCTTGAATTCCCTTGTCAGAAACATCTATGAATATTGCTGTGTAGTCTGGTCCCCCTTCCGCATTCGTGATTGCCGCGCTCTTGAAGTTGTACAACGCAAATTCACCCGGACCCTCTTTTATAAAAAGAACCTTCCACGGGTTGACTATCCGTCACGACTTCATACCCTCAACCTCCTCTCCTTACAGCAACGCCGTATCTTCCTTGATATGTGTATTCTTTTCAAAATCTGCAATTGCCTGATGGACTGCTCTCTCAACTCGAATATAACTTTCCGCATGGCCTCTCATACCACACGTAGTGGGGACATTTTCGAAATATCCTTGGTAGATTTTGAGATTTACTTCCACTCTTCGATCCCGAGGCTATGCCGGTGCTTCAACGCCCTACAACTTGGATCCGTTTACTCTGTCTCCTTCTCTAATTTTGAACTTAAAGTAAACCATTTATTGCTCCTCCCTCTGAGGACAATATGTCATAAGGAATTTGTTTTCTGTGTATTGTCCTCATTAAATAAACAAATAAAATACACTAGTCATCATCAATAAGTTTTCTTTCCATGGATGAAAGTCAACTTCTCGGATAGGTTCCCTTACGTCAGGGCTCTAGGTTTCACCGCCCTAACACCACCCCTCTTTCCTTCGGCCAACATCCCTGAAACACAATGACCATATTATAGTACATTGCAGGCAAATCTCTGGTGTATTCAAGCGCATCCATGTAACCCAGTTGATCGAGAGTTTCAGAGAGAAGTTCTTCGTAGCAGAGTAGACCAAACTACCCTAGGAATGACAGTTTTTAGCTGTACCTTGAGCCCTGACAATACACATCACCGATGCCAGAATGGAGTCAGTAAACTAACCTCTACTACTTCCTCCTATGAATGACCCAGGTGTTTTTTAAAAGCCTAACCAGCTGAAAACCATGGTAGCTTGTGTCATTTGTTTTTAGAAACAAAAATCCGAGCCGTCTAAATCTATAGCTGCTACCCTCCTTCGTGTACAACAAGAGCATAACACGATGTTAGATAATTTAGTAGAGTTGACAGCCATGAGATTCCAATGGGCGGCGGAATCAAGAAACGATAAACCCGAAGCTTTTGGCTATTTTCCTATCTCCCAGAGTTAGCCAAGCTGTTGATCTAGAATGTACCAGTACCTCTCGAGCCAGAAAATCTGAACGGATGCAACATACATATTGCCCCGGTGGAGATGGCCCTGTGCATCCAAGTCGACGGGAAACGACCCAGAGGCCACATTAGGTCACCCATCGAATTGTGGTTAGAGAATACATTCACCCCTTGCGTATTCTAAACTGTCCTAGTGAGTATCCAGGTGCTATTGTCAACCCGATGATCCTTCCAGGATAATAAGTGCATCATAAGCTTAACACTCTTTTACTAAAATGTGAAAAGTTCTAGTACCAGGCTATTGGTCTTCAATCTGTCCAGGCCTTTCCAATACCGCTTCATTTGCATTTTCGAACTTTGGAGGGACAATTTCTGAGCTACTGAAAAAATAATCTCTCTTTCATTGTAACGGAAATCTCAGTCTTCCTAACATGAGCTGCCTAATTGCTACTAAGTCTCCCTTCCGCAACGAACCTTTCTTTTCTTGCCAGTGCATTGCATTTTCTAGTCTTCAAATGCTCCTGCTTAAGCCATTTCAAATACTCACTATCCTGCTCTTGAATTTGGTTTGCAAACCCAATGTTTAAGCTCCCATATTGTATTCAAGCCTACTAAGCTTATCTTCTGAAAGGTCAATTTGAAAGGTGTGAATTCTGCCCTAGTGCCTATCAAGTGGGGTCTCATCCTTACTTTCTCAATTTGCGACCAGCATTGGACTCTCTTTATATAATTCCATCCAACCTACTGCCTTAGCTCCCTATTATTTTCATCCGCAACTCTCGCAATTCCACCAGCCTTCCCCGACTTTCATAAAGTACATCTGCCAACCACTCTAATTATCCCGAGACTTATTTTGGAGTTACTTTTTTCGGCATATAACTCCTTTCCCCTCTTCATATTCTCTCTCCATCTGGGTGCAGGCTGTTCCACACTGTCTGCAATACCCCTCTTTACCAATTCTTTAGTCAAGTCCCTTTTGACAATTTTGACACTAATGTTGGACCGGACCTAGTGGTTTTCGAAACCTCTTTCTGCTAAAAACCGGTCGATGGATTTTTCTCCCTCTCATTACTGTTCATAATTTTTAAGAAAATCCATTTCCCTGTGGGAAGGGAGTTCATTATTCGCACACAAAAAGAGAAAAAATACAGCCCAGTTTTGCTCCTATCTCCTTGTTCCAAAACCCTCGAGAAATATGTCAACAACAGCTTGCTGACTCGTTATGTACACGGTTTACTCTAAGATCTATAAGTTAGTAAATCACTTGTTACTTTTGTCCGCTTCATTACACGGCTCCAACTAATCCTACAGCGTTTCCTTTGAAAGTTGTATATCGTATTCCTTTTGCCCTGTTAAGTACAATTAAGTCCTGGCGGTATAATGTGAGTACCTATCGAGTTGACTTAACGCCCAGGCTCCTGAAAACGCGGATTGATTTTGTGACCACAATGAGAGCTCCATTGAGACAAGCGTAACGGTACCAGGTCATACTGAGTGCATTCATGATGCTGGATGCAAGGCCTAACTAAAATTCTATCGAACTTTGGACTACGGCACCCGTGTTGAAACGGAACCCCACGTTTGAGCCCCGAAAGTCTCTCGTCCGCTTGGCCGTAACTACAACCCCCATGAAACTCCCACTAAGGAGTCAACCCCTACAACCGAGCTAAAACCACATGAACCAGGAATTCTCCAGAGACATGTAAATTCAGAGGGTTATTACGGTTCCCTGTGAGTTTGGGCTTAAGAATACACTCAAAGGGAAGACTGCTTGCCGTAAGAGTCGACTTAAAGGGATAGAAATTTGTGAACTAGCAACTTGCAAATTTTTAAACTTTATTGCTACCGAAACGTCAACAACGCCTTGGATAGGAACTGACCTCACGTCAACGACCTTTTGCTATCAAAAACGAACTCTGATTGGTTTCTGGAATATGCGCATGCTCCTCGATAACGGTAGCGAGGGTTTTCGAAATACTTGCTTTCTCCACCTTAAGCGGAAATCCCAACGATATAAGCTGGACATTCTAGACCTAAGCAAAGTAAGATGGTGAGACTCTGGAGAGTACTCCTCTCCCTCTTGCAGCAATGTGCTGTACTCTGAAAATCCAAGTGATAGCACAGGTGAATCTAGTGTCGGGCTGCTTCTAGCACATTGTTCGAGCACAGAGTCTGGGTTTCAACTGTCGAACGCCCTAAGAGCAATCAGATCGACCACCTCGCGTTCAGCAGTAGATTTAGGAATTGCCTCCTGGATATGCATAGCGAGAGAGGCACTGACATCGGCCTCGGATAGGATCACCGTCTGGTCGTCGTTTACGTTCCCTTGATTGTTGTGTCCGTTACTTCTCGCAGGGTTGGGAAGCTGCGGCCCTCCAAGTTCAACATCGACCGCTTTTATAACCCAGTTTCCGCTCGACAGTGGAGGAGCTATGCTGCAGATCGGACGCCAGATATACTGAGCAACCCGCCTCAGAACGTTGATGATCATGGGACCGCTATCAAAAATACTCTTTTCTCAGGTGCTACAAAGGTCGTCGGCCACGTCCCGGAGCGTCATCATAAGACCTAACTAGCTGTAGAATGAATGGATTGATAGCTCTATTGACCGCTGCTAGTGATGGCGGGCGTGACGCGCTCCAACTCTAATACAACAGACATCCCGAGAAATTCAGCGGAGCAATTGAAAGGCGGAAAGAACACTTCACCACAGGTCGTAACCACAAAACACCGGGAGAGGTTCAGTCTCTGGTGGATAAAATGGCTAGTCATCGTAACATGCGAATATGAACTGTTTCTTCAAGCAGAAGGGAAATTATTTCGGCCAACAATGAACCCGAACGTATAGTTATTTATCGCTATACCTGAAGTTACTGCAAATCTATTACTTCTTTTCGTACGAAAATCTTTGGAATCCGAGACATTTCCCAAGGAGTAAAAGAAGGAGATGATCATTAAGATTCCAAAGTAGGGCATCCGTTATGAATGCGACAATTAGGGAAGTATCCGCGTGCTCCCTGTTGTCGTAGACATAAGATAGCTAAAATAATTCCCGAACGCAACATTTCGGAAACTTCGACAGCTTCGATCGACAGAACACACAGGGGTTTCCACTCCGAATACTTCTACATTGACCACTTTAACATCATATGGACTATTTAGGATTAGTGTGCGGAGTTTTGTTTATCGCTTCACCTGTTCTTCATCGATTTGGAAAAAGCTTCCGAGAACTTGAATAGGGAGTGTATCTGGAGTGCTCTTCGCAGGAGGGGCATTCCGAAAAAACTAATAGCAATTACCATAGTAACATCGATGAATTTGAAGCCCAGAGTGAAGTCAATGGACTATGACATCTTTCCTCAAATATCTCGACTACGTTGGTGACTTCTGTTTGATGGGTCATCGGGTCATGGAACTTGGCCAAATGGCTTTGATTTGAAAAGTGAGGTAGGTAGAGTTAGACTCGAGATGAATGCTAATAAAACCAAGGTTCTCAGTCTGACCTGTCATTGGACTCTGCCGATATGCATGATTTGGCAGAGCATCGAAGGCGTCGACCAATTTGTATATCTAGGAAACGTGGTTTTTGCCGACGGTGGCGCCGGACTGGATGTTGCCCAACGCAGATCCGCTTTTACTGCTGTGTCTAAAATCTGGAAATGCAGTTATCTCAATACCAAGATTAATTTGAGATTGTTCTGTGCTATTGTTTTTTCTGTGTGCTATAGGGGATTATCACTTCAAACCTTCGTTGACATTTGTCTGCGTCGTACCATTAGGGAAAGCTAGTCTAATAATATTTTTTTAATAAAGAACTTGATCCACGCACAGCCCTATCTCCTATGGGCTAAGTGATCGGAAGGCGGAAGTTGCAGTGGGTTAGTCACACATTAAAGAGGAGTGACAGTAGGGGAGGAGTACCGGCGCTTGAGAAATTCTGGTGTGCAAGAATATGAATACTTTTGGGAACAATTAAAATGATGGCAGTCAAAGGGTAGTATTGGTTACAGGACGAAACTTGGATTGGTCCCCACGATGGAGCATAAAACCTGGGAAACGCCTGCTGAACCAACACCAACAATTCTACTACCAAACCCTATATCCACCTCCATGTGATGATCGCTGGGAGTTCTTTCTTAATGAAAAACTGCAGACGGAGAAGGATGAAAGCGAGTCTCCCGCGCCTAAAAACGGGGCAAATTTTACCAACCAGGTTAGGAGTTGTGTAGGGCTAACAACTCTACACGGAAAGCCAAAGTGACGAAGCCACAGAAGGAGCTTTCGACAGGATAGACTTAATTGACGAACCCAGCAACGACAACGGAATAACGATTTGCGCATTTTCTCATGAACGTGCGCTCCCTGTCCAGACCGAATGCTGCTGAGCAGCTAGCCGATACCCTGTCCCAATATCAGGCTGATATAACAGCCCTGCAAGAGATGTGCTGGACAAGAATCGGTTTCCTGGAGAAAAGCCACTACACCATATATTATAGTAGCCATTTACTAAACCATGTGTTCGGAATAGGTTTCCTCTTCAGCCAAAAAATGAAATCTGCTGTTATCGGCTTTGAAAATATAATCGAAAGGCTACGCACTCTGCGTACGAGGCAGTTGAGCGGACCCTCGAAGCCTGCCCCAAGTATAATATCAAAATCATACTTGGAGATTTCAATAGCCAAGTAGGTACGGAGTCTATATTCAGGCGATGCATAACTTGCATAGGGATACCAATGATAACGGATTGCGGATTATTCAATTAGCAGTATCGCGAGAAATGGTTGTAAAAAGTACCTGGTTTGCGCGGAAAGCGGTCCACAAACATACCTAGGCCTCTCCAGACGGGACCACTTTCAACCAAATTGATCGCGTGCTGATCGCCGCCACCTCTCAGCCTTGATGAATGTAAGAACATATAAGGGGGCTAATATAGACTCGGATCATTATCGTGTTGACATAGTGCTCCGAGCTCGAATTACAATACCACCTATAATCTCTTCTGACAATTAGGTGAGAGCGATACTGAAGCCATTGACAACACAGCCCTCCGCAACACCTATAAAGGGGAAATGGATGCCGCAATTACCGCAGCTAATAGATATGCTGGAGATGAGGCATCAACAAACCTGAGGAATGTTATCATTGATACAGCCAGAAACGACCACAAAAAAAGTCGGAACGGCTGGTTCGACGGTCAATGTAAGCTAGCAACGGAACGAAAGAATACTGCACTTTCAATGAACGCGGGCACGCGCAGAGACTTGTCACGAACTCCGTCGAGCGGAGAAGTGATTTCACAGACGGCAAAAGGAAGCTTGGGAGAACCAACAGGTCTGTGAACTCGAAAGGTACAGGGAGCAACCGCACCAGGCGCGCAAGTTTTATCAACAAGTCAGCAGGATGAAGCCTTATACACTTCGATGTTCATCCTGTCGAAACAATAAGGGAAATCTGACAGAATGGGCATATTAAAGCGATGGGTTGTGCACTTTGATGATGGAATTACAGCCGAATTGGTTAAATATGGAGGCCATGAATTACACCAAGCGGTTCATCAACTGATGCTCAAAGTATGGGACAGCGAATTAATGCCTGACAATTTTCAACGAGGCATTATCTGTCCCATACATATAGAGGGGGTTATCACGCAGTGCAGCAATTATAGAGTTATCAGGTTGCTGAGTACCATCTGTAAGATATTCTCCGCTATCTTGTTAGACCGTATAGCCCCATACACCCAGAACATCATTGGTCCATATCAAAAAGGCTTCACCCCAGGCAAATCGGCAACAGATCAGATTTTCTCTCTGCGGCAAGTGATGGGAAAATTTTTGGAATGTGGACATCAGTTGCACCATCTTTTCAGCGACTTTAAGGCCGCCTATGACAGCGTAGCCAGGGTAAAACTCGAATTCGATATCCTAACGAAATTGATGAGTCTGATCAATTTCGACTAGGCCGACCCTGGCCAATGTGTGAAGCCAGATAAACGTAGCAGGATCACTCTCGAGAGCATTCAACATCAACAACGGTTTAAACAAGGAGATGTCCTATCATAGGTCCTCTTTAACCTGGTGCTGGAGGAAGTGATTTGCGATGCAGATGTAAATGCGGCAGGCACCATCCTCTTCAAGTCCATGTTGACATCATGGGAAAAACAAGCTGAGATGCACAATCTACCTTCATCGAGATCGAGCAGGCGGTGCGAGACCTCGGGCTGCACATTAATGAAGGCAAGACGAGTTACATGATGGCAACGTCAGCGCCAAAAACGAAAGAGCAAACAACATCGAATCACACTAGTCAAACGGGAAGAATAAAGATATGAGACTACAACTTTGAGACCGTCAACAGAGCCTATTTCAGCTTACAAAAACTGTTTCGCTCGAAACGTCTCACCATAGGGTCAAAGCTCTTACTGTACAAGACAATGATTTTGCCAGTCCTTATGTATTCCTCGAAGACCTGGGTTCTTAGCAAAAAAACTGCGAACTCTTGACCGCGTTCGAGAGAAGAATCCTAGGATGAGTTTTTGACCCCCTACATGGGGATGGACTATTCCGTAACCTACATAACAATGAAATCTATTAGTGATACCATGACCGTCTGGTTGTGGATAAAATCCAGCCCAATTGGTTGCAGGGGCAGGTTATCTAATCCGTATGAATGAGGACGATCCAGTCCGGAAAGTGTATAAAGGCAATGTCTACGGTAGAAAAAGAAGATGAGATGGAGCGATGGCGTAGGTCAGAACGCCAGACAACTTTTAGGGATATCGAGTTGATCGACTTCGACGCAAAACCGAGGTTTCTGGAGTTCCTCATTAAGACAGACCTAGCCTAGAATACCGGTTATTGCGCCGTTGATGATGATGATGAATGAAGATGATAAGGTCCCTTTTGCAATTTTGTAATATTCATCATTGTGTGAACTATTTCATTAAAGAACTTAGAGTTTCCATGGATCCACACTATGTACCTTCAACTAGGAACGCCCGCAATGAAGAAAAGTGTTAGTCCCCCAGTTTATGAGGAGTATGGATGTCAAACGTGAGAGTGGCTGCGATAGAGCACGTAACGCTCTTTCGAGTATGTAAGATTTCAGTTTTCGAATGTAAAGTGCTTAATAACTTTTGTTTGGGAATACTCATGATAATAAACAAGGAGCCGACCCCGCTTTTGAATGGGACAAGTGCTAAAGAAGAAGATTCACGATAATAAACAACTCTCAGTCTCATTCGATAGAAATTACTAAATTAAGAGGCCCAAAAGGGCTATTTTTCCGGAGTAAATTACCTCAACACGATTTTCACAATGTTTTTCTTTTAAACTTGAACTTCTTGTCAATTTCAATCGAATTCTAGTTTACTTTCGGTCCGGAATCGCTGTCGCTCCCTTTTTGTTTTTCGGCATATTATCATCAGCAGATGAGTCCAACCAGGTTATTCTCCATGCCGCTAAGAGAAGTGGGTCTCAATACAAATCCGCTTTCGTCTTTAGGGAATTGTTCTCGGAAAAATTGAGATCGAAAATATGTGCATTGATTACCAGTAAAAATAAACGCATCAACTACCAGAACAATTACAATCGACTCACACTGCACCAGCTGTTCACTCCTCATCTTCACTCCTCAAAGATCAACAACGAACCTCCGTGTCCAACTCATCAGCTGCCCATCCAATCAGCCGGTAATTCCACCGACTCCCAGCTTTGAACTTGAAAATTTAATGGAAGCATAGCAGAAGCCACAACTACACAACCACTCACCATGTCTCGTCCAGAAACAAATGACCGCTAGAGCATGCGTCCAACAACACGATGATTCCTCCGCTATGTTTGAACATTGCATTATAAAAACAACACAACGTTTCCCGCTTAGTTGCAAGCAAAATGTAAACATATATTTTCTCCGTTCAATATTGGCTTGCACTATTCGGAAATTATTAAAATTTAGAATTGTTCAAATGTAAATGGATTCTCAACTTTAGGGGAAAGCAACCATTTGTTAGATTTTTTGTAAAATAAGTAAAATTAATCATTTCAAATGTTCAATATTGGAGGCAAATGAATCTCGAGATGGGAATTAGGAAATTGAAAGGGAAGGAAGGAAGGGAAGCAAAGGGATATTAGATCGTGAGAAAACGAAGGAATATTGCATGCTATTTTAGGAGCTTGTATTTAACAACGTTCAATACACAGGTAGAAATATAATCTTCTCCTAATTGTTTATTTTCAGAATCTTACTTTTATTATCAATTGAACATTACAAAAATGACGTGTTTCAAAATTTTTAAGAGCACTTTCCATCAGCAGTCCTTTTCTCTTTCTTTCTGCACAAAACTCGTTCTTTTCACACTGACTGCCAACTATCTTCTTAACTCTTTTTTCTTATTATTATTTCGTTTGACGTTTCTCGCCACCTACCCCACCCACTCTATTCCTCACTCTTGTAGCGAGGTCTGAACTGAGTGGAGCGCCGGTGACGTCATCTGTCCGCTGGTATTCGCGACATTCGAAATAAATTTCGAATGCCACGAATCCTGCCGCGCCACATCAGCCCAGATGAAACCGAGGGGTTTCAGCGACCGAATCCGGAACTGTGTTCCCCATCAATCCTTGAAGCGAACGCGCCGTTGTTTAGGGTTACACACGGGCTTCAGCCTGGGTAGGGAGACCGCCTTTTGTGTCCACCGATCTCGAGCTGGAAGAAATGTTCTCCCCGCTCGAGAACGCGGTACGGGCCTTCGTAAGGAGACTGCAGCGACTTCCGGACGGCATCCGTCTTGACCAGGATGTG
Source organism: Hermetia illucens (assembly GCF_905115235.1). Lineage (NCBI taxonomy): Eukaryota > Metazoa > Arthropoda > Insecta > Diptera > Stratiomyidae > Hermetia > Hermetia illucens. Next base: position 203,437,582 of record NC_051849.1, read on the forward strand.
CGTACACATGTCCAGTTCCTTAGGCGCACAGACAGGTGCGGACGAGTGTTGGGTGGGAGCAGTGGCCTTGATGCGTCGGAGATTGTCTCTCAGCAGACGCACCAACCCCGAGTCTGTGAGACCCGATCTCTTGTCGAAGACCGGATCACTTGGAAGTCTCGGGTTCTCCCCGTATACCAGCGCCACGGGGCTGGCAGCAAATTCCTCTCGGCGGGTTGTACGTAGGCCGAGTAGGACGAGAGGCAAGACTTGGGTCCAGGACGGATCGTCGCGTGTCATAATGGCGGCTTTCAGCTTCCGGTGCCAACGTTCTAGCATCCCATTGGATTGCGGGTGGTATGCAGTAGTCCGCTGGCGTTTAAACCCTAGGAGTTTGACTAACTCCGAGAAAAGGGTGGACTCAAATTGCATTCCCTGGTCAGTGATGACCACTGCAGGGACGCCAAAGCGAGGTATCCACTCTCGACAGAAGGCTTCGGCACAAGATTGCGCCGTACTGTCTTTCAGAGGTATTGCCTCAGGCCACCGCGTAAACCTGTCGATGATTGTGAGACAATACCTATAACCGTGTGAGTCTCGCAAAGGCCCTACTATGTCGAGGTGTATTGTGTGGAACCGCTTGGTAGTGCGGAGGAATGAGCCCACTTCTTTCCTTACATGCCTGGAGACTTTACACTTCTGGCATGCGATGCACTCTCTGGCCCAGGAAATGACGTCCTTATTCATAGAGGGCCAGAAGTATTTCTCGGTGGCTAGCCAATTTGTTGTCCTGATGCCTGGATGCGCTAAGTCGTGAACTGCGTGGAACACTTCCTTGTGAAAGGTGGCCGGAATGTATGGTCGAGGTCCCTTTTCCGAGTCTTCGCAGCAGAGAGAAAGGTTTGAGCCGAAGATGGGCAACTCCCGAAATTTGTATTTGGAGTTGGATTTGAGGCTCTGAAGTGCTGCGTCATCCTCCTGCGCCTTGGCAATAGCCGAGAAATCGAGTGAGGCGGGGATGTTAACCTCGGAGACACGAGACAAAGCGTCAGCGACTATGTTGTCCTTGCCGGACACGTGTTGGATGTCTGACGTAAACTGGCTTATAAAGCTCAGGTGTCGAAGCTGACGAGGAGATGCTTTGTCGGGCTTCTGTTTCAAAGCATATGTGACAGGCTTATGGTCCGTGAACACTGTGAACGGCCTGCCTTCTAGGGAGAAACGGAAGTATTTGATGCTCATGTACGCGGCGAGCAGTTCGCAATCGTAGGTACTGTAGTTCCGTTGAGCGGAATTCAACTGCTTCGAGAAGAAGCTCAACGGCTACCAAGCTTCATCTGTCCGCTGGTATTCGCGACATTCGAAATAAATTTCGAATGCCGCGAATTCTGCCGCGCCACACTATTAAATCCCGTCAAATTAACTCTGGACAAGACAAAGGAAATGTTGCATATATTGCAAAGCCGCGGATACTACACATCCCTTACTAGTAACTACAATGGAGAACATATATTGCATGTTTGTGTCAGTTGTAGTTCACTTCAAAGGAAGCTACATGAAACCTAATAATTTTTACTTCGATATAATCCAAGCAAGAAATCGGAATAACCTACCTTATTCAGTACAATAAATCGATCGCTAATTAACCTTGTAAAACAAGCAAACATGTACACAATTATCATCAAAATTGAATTCTGTATCAGATGAAAAATGTAACTAGGAACATCCACCTCTATGCCAGTAACTTTCCCCATAATGGTGCAAGCCACGTAATACAGAAACATGAAAAGGATAAGAGCACTGAAACTCACGCACGAGTAATGGAACATTTTCTTGTAATTAACTTTAACTCCAAGCGATAATAATTGCACATCAATATCCGCGAGAGTTTTCACAATAGCGATGATTGTATGCCGGTGATAAAACGAGAATAAATAAATCACGAGAGTCACTATCGCAGCACACAATTGCTCCAACATTGATCCTACTTTGGTCACAACATCCTTAATGAAAGGAGGAGAGCTAAGTTGATAAGTCCAATACCAACAAACTGCTATCACAATGATGTAAGTCAACGTATTTAGGGTACCAACAAAGCTGGTCATCAACACTCTTCGACCCCTTCGTCCTCCCAAAACCAAAGGTGAAATCCCCGACATAAACGTTACACAAAAAAGTGGAATTAGGGAAGCGTAGATATCCACAGGATCACGTAACTCAGACCACAAATCTTTCATCTTCCCGGAGGTATCGAAGGGTGGAAACTGCGATTGAAACTAATCGTTAATCGGTTCCGGTTGATTGTTTTAAAATATGAATTCGCCACAATTTTCCAATTACGACATGCGCGCAATAACCGTTTGAACAAGGAACATTATTCAACTGAGGACACTTAATCAATTTTCTCAGATAAATGCCGTGAACTATTCAACGCTAACTTGGAAAGGTGTAATTTGATAGTATAATCCATTATCGTTACGGGGAAGCGGTTATCTATTAACAGTTTTACTATTCGCGCATTAACATATGTGGCACATATACGAGCATTGAGGATTACGAGCATGTGATGTGATAAATTGAATTACACTTTGCTTGTCCTGCAAATTTGGATGATTTTTCCATACTCCTTAACAGAATACAGATACGCCTAACAAGCACTAAAACGTAGTGATATAATATTATTAGCTTTATTTGTGCAGGTATCTGCATAGGGTGTGTTCTGGGGTCTAGACTCCCCATTCAGTTTGGTCTTCACTCCTATCTTTTCCAATTAATATCAAGTCCTTTTGGCGAAAGTTCTGATCATGGCCTTTCATTTGACATCCCACACGGCCATATTTAACGACAAAATATTTAGCACTCTCTTTTAACTTGAACTGGGCTTCCTCCCTCAATCCGGATACTAAATTATATCATTCACTATATGCACAGTATCCATATGTTCACAAACTGTTGTGCCAATAAGTTCAGCAATTTTTGAAAAAAAATATGCGTGCAGACATCTGGGGGCCATGTAGACATAATCCCACCACTTTACTCCCCTAATTCGGAAGTAACGTCAAAACTGCTTCATAAAGTACTAATTGAGGCCTTACATCTGTTACCCCACATGGCTCCACCCTTCCGTAATCGCAAAATAGATCCCATGAGAAAGAAACCAAATTTAATGTCAATAGGTATAACCCATATAAGGCCAACTGTTAAGCTGAACAATAGAAACCAGACACTCGTTGGACATCTTGGGAGAGTGGATTCCACTGCACGACGTAGCCAGCAATGCATGCCTCTCCTTAATGTGTGACCTATCCACTGCCATTTCTGTCTTCCGGTCGCAGTGCGTACGGGTGTTAGGCATGTGCGCTGGATATGTTCTTCGTTTGAGATAGTGTCATACTTCGATGATACAACGCAGAGAACTGTTGACGAAAGGTCCCGGATTCCTAAGATTTCCGTACGAGTGGAAGCAGCACATCAGCAGCAACTGCAGGTGCAGCGATAAATAACTCTGCGAGGAAACTGTCACACTCAGCGACTTTACTGCATTTGAATGCATTGATGACCGAAATGATTTCTGTTCTGCCTGGAGAAAAAGTTCGTCTCCGCGTGTTACGCTGGCTAGCTCTTTCCTTAACAAGAGAAGGAACCTCACCGCATGTGAAAAGGTTGTGAACCATGGTGAAGTGCAGTTCCATCTATTCGGCTGTTCGTCATGGTGGATGGGAAGTCGACCGTTGACGCCCTTCACAAGGCCATCAAAAGATTTGTGACCACATGCAAGCTATTTCGTGACGCGATATACATTTCTGAAATCATTGCCATCGGCGGCCTCTTCCACTTTCCTGACCAGCGCAATAACAAATTATCTTTTGTCAGGGCGTAAACTACGCTGACCTTGTCGGGATTTCATTCGGTATCGGAGTTGTAGCGCATCACGTCCGCGATCACTTGCAATGATCAATAATCCGCAGTCGATTTGATCGTGGTCCCCGACCCGTATAGTACCCGAGAAAAGAGCATTTTTGATGGCTATCCAATGCTGATTAATATGCTCAGTCTGGTTGCTCAGTATATCTCAGCAAGATAGCTCTCCCACTGTCGTGCGACAGCTGGGTCAGACAAACGGTCGATGTTGAACTTAGGGCGTCGCAGCTCCCCAGCCCTGCAAGAAGTAACGGGAACAACACACAAGTGAACGTAAGCAACCATTAGATGGGGATCCCTTTCGAGGCCGATGTCAGTGCAGCTCTTGTAACGCACATCCAGGAGACAACTCCAAAATCTACTGCTGATTGCGAAGTGGTCGATCTGATTGCTCGTAAGGTTTCGGTCAGTTGAAACCCAACTGACCTTGTGGCAAACTCGATGCTCGAACAATGTGCAACCAATAACGAGGCAGTGGAAGTTGCCGATATCCAGAACTTCCTACCATTATCGTTACAGTCCCCAAGACCATGTTTCCCCATCACACATCCGAGCAAGGTGTTTTCAGATCCCACCTTGGCATTCAGATCACCCATCACGGTCACAATGTCATCTTTAGAACGCCTTGCCTGAACTGCTTTTAATTGCTCGTAGAAGGTATTGTTCTCCACCATATCAGAAGTTTCCTGGATCGGAATTTTGCAGTTAGAAGTCTTTTAGAAGCCGGCTCACAGGTCAAGAGAGCGCGCCTTGCGCTAGCCGTCAAAAGCACCCCGACACCGGATTCACATCTGCTACCACTTAGTTTTCCAAAGTGCAAAAGCACATTGTCATAAGTGGGGAAAAAGGGAGAGTTGTGCTCTTCAGAGTCCCACCATCTTACTTCGCTTAGGCCCTGAATATCCAGTTTATATCGCTGGAATTTCCGTTCAATTTAAAGAAAGCGAGCGTTCTGAGGACCCTCTCTATCGTTGTCGAGAAGCGTGCGCACATTCCAGAAAACAAGCCTACCCTATTTTCAATAGCCAAAGTTCGTAGCCATGAGCCCAGTCCCTATCCGAGGCGTTGTTGACGTTTCAATGACAATAAATTTTCAAAATTTGCAGATTGTCATACCTCAAATTTCTATCTTGGTCGCCTCTGGCGGCAAAGAGGGAAGGCTGTAAGTATATTCTTAAGCCCCGACTCATAAGGCATAACCCCCATACAATGAGGACACTGGTGGAGAAAGTTATCTACAACAAATTGCTACCCATCGTCGAAAACATCAATGGCATGTCGGAGCGCCAGTATGGATTTCGGCCCGCCCACTGATGGCAAATCTAGTAAAAGAGGTGTTGAGTTCTGGTGGCTGCTATGCGGTGTTGGCATTGAATATCAAAAATTAGGTACTCCTGGATATTTGGCGAGAGGTACGGTATGAATGTACCACTGGGCTCAGTGCTGGGTCTCTCGCTGTGGAATGTCATGTATAATGGGTGCTTGTTCTTTCTGTTCCAAAGAAGCTACAATTGTCAACTTCCCGGGTAACTGGAGCTGGAGTTGTTATAACATGCAATGGAAACGGTAAGAGCGATAAAGTCCTGGCTAGAAAAAGTAGGACTGACTATAGCGGATGAGAAAACGAAAGCGGTCTTAATAACAAACCGTGAAAGAAGAACACTCTGAAAGTGGAAGGCAGTAGACATACGGTCGTCCCGAAGTCGGCTATCAAATTTTATTTTTTAAATGCCGAATAGTGAGTTTTTTATTCCTCATGCACCGGTATTTCGGGGACCAATTGTCCTCTTCCTCAGTGAGTTTTTTGTCTCTTTAATTTATATCAGACTGAACTTTAGGGAACACCAAAAGTATGTATGTCAACAGGCAGCTAGAGCCACCGCGGTACTTGCAGAAACTTCGCCGAATGTTGAAAAGCCAAAACACTCTCGGAGATTGCTTTTAAAGAGATTGGCGCGATCCATTCTGCTTTACTTGTCACTTGCGTCGGCGGAGGCGATTACGAATTCACAGAGAAGGTACCAAGTAAATTTGGTTTACCGGCTTTGAGCGTTTACAATGCTTTTGAACCACATCAGATGTGACAGTATAGACGGTGGTGGGCATGATCGCAGTCGACTTTCTGGCGAAAGAAATGAGTGTGCATCACCATGCAAGAAAGCAGGAATGAGGCAAAGCTAGAATAGTATGATCTCTGGCAACGCAGATGAAACGAGTCTATGAAGGGTCACTGGATGTCCAGGTTCATTCCCAATGCTAGGAAGTGACTCGAGCAAAAACACGAGGAGAGCAACTACCACGTTACCCCCCTTGCAGGGCGCTAGTGGTTACAACAGCCCGTGTCTGCATTTCTTTTGGTAGGATGATTTTCCGAATTGTCTAGGGTGCGTTGGCGTACCGGAGGATGCAAAACATGTGATGCTCCACTGCAATTAAGAGGTAGAATATTACTCAGAGTGCTAGTCCGCTGAATATTGTTGTGAACAAGGCGAGGTTGAAGAAAAACTGGCTTACTTTCTACTTCTACCGACATAGAAGGAGTTGCTTATGAAAGAACGAGGAAAGCACAAAGGAGCAGAAGCAGAGTGCCTAAAAGTAAACATACCCCGAGAAATAATACCTAAATGGCTGTCCTACCGGGACAACCCCTGCCAGGGAGATGGGAATTGGCTTTTAATGGGAACAAATCTAACCTTTTCTAAGATTTTCCACCACTATGTGCTCAGAGGTGGCGGCGAAGAAGATGGGGCGGCAACCCTATCGGCCAAACCAAAACCAAGTGGCCGAGGAGAACCTCCATAGTGGTGGCACCGGGAGACGCTGTAATCGCTTTGGTTTGCCGGCCGTGATTCAGTAGGCGAATGCTCCAAAGGCCTAATCAGCGCAATCAGACCTGAGTCTGCATAGGGACTCATCTGAAGTGGCAAATTGGTCACGAAACCTTACCAGGGGTATACTGGTACCATGGGAACCGGGAAAGCCCCTGGACTCACATACTTCGGGTGAACTCCTGCTGTATGTGGGGACAGCTCGGTTATTTGCGGTTGGCCCCCCTAGTGGGAGTTTCATGGTGGTTGTTGGTTATGCTCAAGCGAGAAGAGACCTTCGGGCCTCGACGTGGTGTTGCGTATCCATACTTCGGTAGAGATTTAGGTAATTCTTGCATCCACCAGTATGAATGCTAAGCCATGCACTTGGTATAGACTGGTACCGTTGTTGCTTGTCTCAGCGGGGCTCTGATTGTAGTCACAAAATCAATCCGTGTCTGAAGAGGACCGTAGGATTTAATTCTCACGACAGGTGCCTACGTAAAATACTATGGGCTTCACACTATGTACGAACAAAGAAAAAAGAACGTTTGCACAGCAGCTGTTGCGCATTAGCTGCAGGATGGTACGCTATAGGTCCGATGTAGGTTCCGCCGATCAAATTTCGAATTTTTTTAAATAACATCAATTCATATTGCCTTCCCTGATCTGAGGTGATCCGAAATGGCATGCCAAATCTCAAGACGCATGCTCTGACGACTGCGGACTGGAGTAGTGCTATCACCGGCCAAAATGGGAAACGATTTACGGTGAACAGTCAATAAGACATAACGACAAGATCCAAATACACAAGCTCGAAACTGGATGATCATGGCGCGGAAATCCCGATTGACGAGTCACTTTTGATAACTGACAATTACTGCAACCAGCTGTCGAATTCTTGTAACTAGTTATGAAAGACGGCAGACAATCTAGCTGTTCCTTTTCCTCCAAAATGGGACATACGATCTTATATAAGGCCGGATAGTGCCAGCCATCAAACCAGATCTTGTAACTGGCGCCCGGAACCTGAAATTGTTTGAGCTCTTCTTCTGCATCGGTGGTAAACTTCCCCGTTATAATCTAAGTAAAGAAATTGACGTAATGAGTTTTTAGGGTAGGTAGCTGGTGGCTTGTGGTGCGTGAATTTTGAGCAAAACCGAGCTTTTTTGAAAAAAAAAAAATACCAGTTGAAGGACTTCTCCAATCACAAAGTCTGTTTCATCACAGAAGATCAGCAAAAGTGCATAAAGCTGATAACAGCTTGAAAAACTACGGCAGATTTGCAGCTCCAGTTGGTTAACCAATTCCCTTTGATGTACCCAGACGTCCCGCTCCTGGTGCTCTGGGTATGAACCATCTAGAAAAATTTAGCACAGTCAAAACTATTTAACGGATGCGTGGGGAGGGGGGAGAGGGCAGGAGCACGGGCAGTCACTACAACCTCTCCAAAGTGAATTCAATGTACAAAATGAAATTATCAAATAGCTACTGTAATTTCACATTTTCAGAAAACTGATTAGGTAAAGTTTAAATTTTCAACCCCATTCTCGAAGGGGAGGGGGAAAAGGGGTTTTGCCTCTTCAAACCCGTTGAAAACTCGTGACATTTACCCTCTTAAAAAAGTTAGAAACCCCCAACGTGTTTTTTTATATTATATGATATGAATGAATTTTGAAGCCAACCCTGAGAGGGGAGAGCATGGGAAAATCCTTTCTTTTTAATCCCATTAAAAAGTAGTGGTAGCCACTCTCACAGCAGGATGCTATTATGACAAAACCGTAGAGCTTAACTTTGCACCCTATCCCTAGAGAGGTAACGCAGGGTTTGCTGAAAAGTGGCAGCGGTTATGGTTACAGAGGGAAGCTGTCCTTTTACTTCTCCATGATATGATGATGATTTTGAAGGCGTTGAACACCCCGATTTTTTAACGGGTTTTAAGAGCACCTCCGGCTTTTTCCTTCGCACCCTCTTTTTCCCCACTGAAATGAGTTTCAAAGTTAACAAAACCTACCGTTTTGACATGGAGGAGTGACCATCACAATTCGAAATTAGAAAGGGAGGCCGTTCCCTTTTTTCTACCCCCCCTAAGGTGGTAGGGCTGAAAATTCAAACTTTTCCATGATGTATATCATCATGGAAAGAAACACTTTAGGAAGGGGGAGTCCGTTTAAAATTAATTATTAAAAATTCATTAACAAAGTTCAGATATTTTTCATCAGATTGTGGTCCCGCCAGTATGCAAGCGATTCTAAAACATTGATGCAACAGTTAGGAAACCACTCCATAACACTCACCAGTGCAATGTATGGTCACATCATCTTGTTGAAAGGTTATTGGAATGTGACGGTAGTGCATTTAATAACTTAATGGGCGTCCTGGGTACTTCGTAGTACAATAAGAGTTTTAAAATTTTAAATAATTCAGAACCGCATCATGCATCTAATTATTATTCTTATCTGTTTATCTTGATCTTATTTCAAGTAATTAATTCTGTTTTACAACTAATGGAAGCAAGATAAAATGTTCCCATTTGGTCCCCCATCTAACCACTGGGTGGTCAAAGGGTAGTATAGGTCCCGGGGCGAAACGTGGATTGGTACCCACCATGGAGCATAAAACCTGGGAAATGCCTGCTGAACCAACACCAACAGCTTCACTACCAAACCCTAACTCCATCTTCACGTGGTGATCGCTGGGAGCTCTTTCTTGACGAAAAGCTGCAGACGGAAAAGGATGAAGGCGAGTCTCCCGCGCCTAAAAACGCGACAAATTGCACCAACTGGTCCTCCAGGTTGGGAGTTGGGTAGGGTTGACAACCCTACACGGAAAACAACTTGTTACGAAGCCACAACAGAAGCCTCGGACAGGACGGATTTTAAAACGACGGACCCGGCAACGACAACGGAACAACGATTTGCGCATTTTCTCATGGAACGTGCGCTCCCTGTACAGAGATGAAGCTGATGAGCAGCTAGCCGATACCCTGTCCCAATATAGGGCTGATGTAACAGCGTTACAGGAGATGCGTTGGACAGGGACCGGTTTCCTGGAGAAGAGCCGCTACACCATATATTATAGTGGCTATCCAGTAAACTATGTGCTCGGAGTAGGTTTCTTAGTCAGCCAAAAAATGAAACCTGCTGTTATCAGCTTTGAAAACATAAGCGAACGGCTATGCACTCTGCGCTTGCGAGGCAAGTTTAGAAATATAAGCCTCATTAACGTTCACACCCCTACAGAGGTGACTGCAGAGTCGGAGAAGAATACTTTCTACGAGGCAGTAGAAGCCTGTCCCAGATATGACATCAAAATCATACTTGGGGATTTTAACAGCCAAGTAGGGACGGAGCCCGTATTCAAGCGATACATCGGCTCGTAGTGTCACACGAAATGGTTGTTGGAAGTACCTGGTTTGCGCGGAAAGTGGTCCACAAACCAACGTGGGCCTCTCCAGACAGGACCACATTCAACCAAATTCACCACGTGTTGATCGAACGCCGCCACCTCTCACCTTTGATAAATATCAGAACATATAGTGGGGCCAATATAGACTCCCCTAACTATCTCGTCGGCATAGTGCTCCAAGCTGGAATATCAACACCACCGAGAATCCCCTCTAACAATCAGGTGAGAATTAACACTGAAACCAACCACAACACAGCCCACCGCAACACCTATAAGAGGGAAATAGATGCCGCAATAACCGCAGTCATCAGAGATCTTGGAGATGAAGCATCAACAATTGATCTTCGCAACCACCTGAAGAACGTTATCATAAATACGGCCACAAACATACATGGCCTCAGCTGCAAAAAGAGTCGGTACGGTTGGTTTGACGATGAATGAAAGCTAGCAACGGGGCGGAAGTATGGCGCATACTGAGTAATGTTGCATTCTCAAAAGATGCGGGCACGCGCAGAGACTTATCACGAACTCCGGCGAGTGGAGAAGTGACTTCACAGACGGAAGAAGGAAGCCGGGAAGAAACGACAGGTCTGTGAACTCGAAAACTACAAGGAGTAACCACACCAGGCGCGGAGGTTTTACCAACAAGTCAAAAGGATGCTCATCCTGCCGAGACAAAGAGGGAAATCTAATTTCCGACAGAATGGACATATTGGAGGAATGGGTTGAGTACTTTGATGAACTTCTGAACAACCAAAACATCGGCGAGTTGGAGGTTCCGCCAACTGGAGACGACGGACAAATACTGCCACCACCAAGTATAGAAGAAACAGTCCGTGCAATTCATCGGCTTAAAAATGATAAGTCGCTAGGAGCCGAGGGATCTACAGCTGAATCGGTTAAATATGGAGGCGACCAATTACACCAAGTGGTTCATCAACTTGTGCTGAAGGTATGGGACAGCGAATTACTGCCTGACAACTGGCAATGAGGCATTATTTGTCCCATACTCAATCAATGCCTGACGACCGCCAACGAGACATTATCTGCCTCATATATGAAAAGGGCGATATCACGCAGTGCAGCAATTATAGAGGTATTAAGTTGCTGAGTACCATCTATAAGATATTCTTCGCTATCTTGCTAGGACGGATAACCCCATCCGCCCAGAACATCATTGGTCCGTACGAAGGAGGCTTCACTCCAAGCAAATCAGATCAGATCAGATTTTCTCTTTGCGGCAAGCGATGGAAAAATTGTTAGAATATGGACATCAGTTGCATCATCTTTTTATCGACTTTAAAGCCGCCTATGATAGCATAGCCAGGGTAAAGCTGTACACGGCCATGAGAGAATTCGTTATCCCGACGAAATGAATAAGACTAAATAGGCTGACCCTGACCAATGTGCGAGGCCAGATAAAAGCAGTAGAATCACTCTCAAGACCATTCAACATCAACAACGGCCTACGACAAAGGAATGCCCTATCATGCGTCCTCTTTAACCTGGCCCTCGAGAAAGTGATCCTTGATGCGGAGGTAAATGTAAGAAGTACGATCCTCTTTAAGTCCACGCAACTACTGGCCTATGCGGACGATGTCGACATCATCGGAAGAATGACCCCAGATGTATAAACTGCTTTCATCCAGATCGTGCAGGCGGCGATAGGAGCGAGATCTTGGACTGCACATCAATGAAGGCAAACGAACCAACCAACAACATCAAACTGCACTGGTCAAACAGGAAGAATAAAGATAGGAGGCTACAACTTTGAGACCGTTGATAATTTCGCCTATCTAGGGTTGAAAATCACAACCGATAACAGTTACGATGATGAAATCCGCGCACTGTTGTTGACAGCCAACAGAGCCTATTTCGGCTTACAAAAATCGTTTCGCTCGAAACGTCTCACCATAGGGTCAAAGCTTTTACTGTACAAAACAATGATCTTGACAGTCCTCATGTACTCGTATTCCTCGGAGACTTGGGTTCTTAGCAAAAAGAATTACGAACTCTTGACCGCGTTCGAGAGAAGAATCCTCCGAAGAATTTTTGACCCCTTACATGAGGATGGACGATTCCGTAGACTACATAAAGCCGAAATCTATAAGCGATACCATGACCGTCGGGTTGTGGATAAAATCCGGCTCAATAGGTTATGGTGGACGGGCCACTTAATCTGTATAGATGAGGATGATCCAGCCCGGAAAGTCTATAAGGGCAATATGTATGGTAGAAAAAGAAGACGAGGCAGATCCTGCCTGAGATGGAGCGATGGCGTAGGTCAGGACGCCAGACAGCTTTTAGGGATATCGTATTGGTGGACCTCTTTGAAAAGCCGGGATGTCTGGAGTTCCCTATTAAGGCAGGCCTAGACCGATACCGATTGTTGCACCATTGATGATGAATCTTAACTGGATCGTAGTATGCTACACATCACATCTTCAAACCCAATGAAAACTCGTGGCGATTATCCCCTTAAAAAGTTATTGCCCTTAAAAGTGGATATTTTTATATTATATGATCAATTCTAAATTTTCAAGCCAACCCCGTAAGAAGGAGAGCACGGGAAGGATCTTGCAGTAGCCAATCTCCCCTAAAATATCATGGCACCTCAAAACGGAGCTATTTTCCCATCAAAAGAGTAGAGTTTAATTTTGAACTTTACCCCAACATAGATAGGTAAAGCAGAACTTGAATAGAGAAGCTGGTGGTCTCTCCCTCCAACTCCGTTGAAAAGTGGCGGCGAGGACCCCTTAAAAAGTTATTGCTGTTATGGCTAGAGAGGTTTGCCGCCCTCTTACCTTTCCAACCCCTCCCTGCACTCAGACGGAGAGTGGAGCTAGCAAATCAAACTTTACCATTATAATATCGAAATACGCATCCATCAGTTTGAAGCGCTGCAAGTTTTTAAGAGGTTGAATGCTGTAATTGTCTCATGGGGTCTGAGGGACCTCCGGCTTTTCCTTTCGTAACCTTTTTACCCCTGCGGAGTAGGGTTCTAACCCTACCGTTTTGATATGGAAACAGTTCCACCTTAAGGAACCATGGCTTTTCAAGTGGATGACCGCTGGAACTCTTTAATGAGATAAAAAAGAAAGACCTTTCTTATTTTTCTACCTAATCATGGTTGCTTCGTCAAATGGATTCGCAAACACATAAGTGCTAGAGAAATACGACCCACAATACATATACAGATGCATAGAACGCACCGCAGTCTTGACTCGGCCCCAACCCGGATGGTCCGTATTTTGTCCTGCTTTTCTTTCGAGTTTCCCCTCCTGTCTTCTTGGAATGGCTGCGATATATTGTTGAAAGGGTAGTGGAATGCGATGGTAGTGCATGGGAAACGAATGCTAGTTATATCGTTTCGAATAAAATAACACGCTTCATACCATGCGATTGCCTCCACCAAAATTTCACTGTTTCTCTCCTGAAGTCGCGCCGGTAACATTTAAAGCCATCCCGGCCAGTAAAATTATGTTTCATCTCGTCGCTGAATGCTATGTCCATGAGGCATCGTTCAACACTCGAACTCCTACTTTCTCTGCTAACTTTTACTTAGATGCAAACATCATTTTGGGTCTTTTAAGATGCGGTGAACCCTTTATAGTCCCTAACACCGGTGAAATAGAACAGTGTAATGTGCATTGTCTTCTGATCTTATGAGCCAATTTTGTTGAATTCGAAGCCTTCAATAAACTTATTGTGAAGCCGTAATGACTTGATGGTCATCCTGGGTGCCTCTTAGTATAATTAGAATAGAATGGCACCCTGCATAAATTTATTATTCTTATCTGCTTATCTTTATTCATTTTCAAGTAACTAATTCTGTTTTACAATTAATGAGAACAAGATAAAATCAAACACTCCACTTTGGTCACCCATCTAAGTACTAATCACTTCAAACAACACTTAACTTAGATAATCGGATGACTGCCATTTTCTCTCTCAGTCACTATTCAAGTTCAGTTAATTAGAGTTTTTCTCAGTAATGTAGTGATATATATAGGGTTCTTGACGCATGGACGGCGTCAGGACGTAAGCAAGTTAGTTTGCACACAACGAACAAAACAAATACGTGTCTGCACACTAAATGTTGGTACCCTAATTGGAAAGACGGAGGAACTCGCAAGAGCCCTTCGGAAAAGGCGCATTGACATCTGCGCTCTACAGGAAACCCGATGGTCTGGTGCCAAAAGCTGCGACATTGAACGCGAACGCGGTAAAAATGGCTACAAACTTCTCTATTTTGGTAACCCACACACTCAATATGGCGTTGGCATTGCCATCTCAGAGGGTTTCCGTGATGCTATTAAAGAAGTCGAACGATTTGATGATCGGCTGATGAAGCTCACCATTATATCAGCTGATCGCACTATTCACTTCTTCACCGCGTATGCAGCACAGACAGGTCGACCTGATGCCGAGAAAGATGCCTTCTGGCAGCTTCTCGATGAAAAGGCTTGTCACGTGCCTGCTTAATGGTCATGTGGGTGAAAAGGCAGACGGTAACAGGTGCCATGGGGGAAAGGGGTTCGGAGCGCGCAGTAAGGGTGGCGAGCGTATAATCGATTTTGCGAACACCCATGACCTTGTACTTATGAATACATGGTTCATCAAACGATTGTCTCATCTTCCCACATTTTATAGTGGGAACAATAAAACGCAAATCGATTATATTCTCATAAGACGCCAACATTTTACCACTGTCACTGATTGCAAAGTCGTTCCCTATGAGACCATCGCATCTCAACACCGGCCGTTGATTGCCGTCATACGAATTAAGCCACCGATAAAACAGCGTGAGGAACGCACTGGCCCGCCGCGCATTAAATGGTGGCGATTTGGTGAGAAGGAAGAAGAAACGGTCTCACTCATACAATTGCCAATCATTACGACTGTGGAAGAATCATGGAACCAAATGAAAGACACGATCTACAAAGCGGCCTCTGCAACCCTCGGGGTCACCAAGCCGAGTAAGCGGTACATCAACCGAGATACTTGGCTTTGGAATGATGATGTTGAAATGAAGGTCCGTGAAAAGAAACGCCTCTACCACACATTTCTCGACGATAAAACGCCTGCTAATTGGCAAATTTATAAGAATGCCAACCGGGAAGCAAAGAGCGCCGTCGCTGTCACCCGAGCGAACCATTTCAAAAATCTTTACGATAAACTGGACACTCGGGATGACGAGAGAGATCTTTATCGACTTGCTAAAAGCCGTGATGAACGCACACAGGATATCGAACATTTCTGTTGTGTTAATGATAAGAACGGTACTTTGCTTACCAACCGTCGAGCCGCAACGGATAGATAGCGAGAATACTTCGAGCAGATTTCAACTGAAGAATTTGCTCATCCTCCACTTCCACAATCATTGCCGACATTTGGTGCAGTTCCATCAGTCAGCGCAACTGAAGTCGAGGAGGCAATAAAACAAATGAAATCGGGGAAAGCAACAGGACCTGACGACATCGCATCTGAGCTCTGGAAAGCGAAGAGCTGGGACCCAACACTGTGGCTCAGTGAATTCTTTAACCGGGTTATTCAGGAAGGAAGAACACCATCTGACTGGCAAGAAAGTACCACTGTTCCAATATGGAAAAAGAAAGGTAGCCCAGCAGAATGTTCAAATTACCGTCCAATCCGGTTACTTTCCCATACGATGAAGATTTTTCAACGCATTCTTGAAAACCGTATTCGCGAAATCGTTGAAATAACCGTGAATCAAGCCGGATTTGTCAAGAACTGCGGAATTACTGACGCAATACACGCTGCACGGTTACTCATGGAGAAACACCGTGAGAAGCATCGCCCTCTTTACATTGCCTTTCTGGACCTAGAGAAAGCGTTTGACCGTGTACCACACAAACTCATCTGGTATGCCAGAAGAACTCGTGCGCTGGGTTCAATTGCTCTACCACGATCCGAAAAGTAAAGTTCGAAGTATGGCGGGTGTATCAAAAACGCTTCGTGTCTCTGTTGGTGTTCATCAAGGAAGTGCCCTCTCACCACTCCTCTTTGTCCTTGTTATGGACACCGTCACACGGGATATCCAACGTCCAGCGCCCTACACACTGCTTTATGCAGATGATGTTTTCCTAGCATCTGATAGCAAAAATGATCTCGAGCAACTTGTTCAAAAATGGAATAATCGCCTCATGCAGCACGGTCTCAGATTGAATTTAAACAAAACTGAATTTTTGATGACCGATCCCCATGAAACAGGCACAATCACTGTCAGCGGCAGTGATCTGCCCAGAACTGAGCGATTTAAATACCTCGGGTCAACGCTATCAGCCAATGGAGAACTGCGTTATGAAATTGCTTCACGCATTAACGCAACCTGGATGAAGTGACGTTCCACAACTGGTGTCCTTTGTGATCGACGTATCAACGAACGTCTCAAATCTAAAATTTACCGCAATGCCGTCCGTCCAGTCGCTCTCTATGGTTTTGAGTGTTGGCCGACCATAAAAGACAAAGAACGGCGTCTTGCGGTAATGGAGACGAAGATGCTACGTTGGACTAGTGGCGTCACACGTTTAGATCACATCCGAAATGAGGATATCCGCGATCGTTATGGGGTTGCACCGATCGTGGAAAAGTTGCGAGAGAGACGTCTTCGATGGTATGGTCACGCAATTCGTGCAAACGAGAATTCACTTGCCAAGATTGGTCTGAACATCGAAGTCGATGGAAAACGACCAAAAGGTAGACCTAAGCAACGGTGGCTTGATACGCTGGATGGGGATTTGAAAGCCTCGAGATTGCAGCCAGATCAGGCATTCGATAGAGCCAAATGGCGAAGCCGATCACGACGAGCCGACCCCGCTTGTGAACGGGACAAAGGCTGAAGAAAAAGAAAAAGTATTATATCTACGTGCCATTTTGATGTCGCTTAGTAAAGGCTTTGCTAGACTAATTGTCCGGTAATGTAGGACTAACATAAAGAAGTTGAAATGAGTGTCCATGTTTTTTTTTTACAGTTGGTATATAAGAAAAAAGAGAACTAGGTTTTTTCCTTATCCTGTAAATATTTTTATTTTTTCCCGCATACGATCGTTTCGGAGACCACGTGCCTCCTTCCTCAGTGCTAGTACCTAATTTTAATTTAATACTCGAGGCCCTTAAATGTATCAAACTTTTAATAAATCAGACTATGTACATTCTAATTTGGTGCTATAAGCCACAACTACTAACATCTTATGACTTCTTAGGTTGCAGTAAACCCACCCGAAGTTAGGAACTTTGACTCAATATAAATTTGATAATAATTGTAGGATTTCCACCGAACTTTCCAATACCATGCCCTATACAATCAAACCAAGGATTTTATCTTTTACCTTTCGTAGAGTAGGTATTTAGCATCAAATATTTTTACTTTAATATAATTTACACAAAGATTGTAAATACCAACCTTATTCAGAACGATAAACCGATCACTTATTAACCTTGTGAAGCAAGCAAACATGTACACAATTATCAATAAAATTGAATTTTGAGTCAAATGGAAAATGTAGCAAGGAGCGTCCACCCTTACGCCATTAATTTCCACCAACACTACACAAGCGATGTGATATAGAACTATGAAAAGGATAAGTGCACTAAAATTCACGCACGAATAGTACAACATTTTCTTATATTTAACCCTAACACCAAGCGCCAATAACTGGACATCAATGTCGGCCAACGTTTTCACAATGGCGATGATTGTATGCCGGTGATAAAACGAAAATAGATAAATCACAAGAGTCACTATTGCAGCTGATAATTGTTCCATTATATGACCAACTTCTGTCACAACATCCCTGGAAACATGCGTGGGATTTACGTAGTAAGTCCAGTACCAACAAAAAACCATTGCAATGATATAGATAAATGTATTAAGGCATCCGATGAAACTGGAAGTCAACACTCTATGGCCCCTTCGTCCACCCAATACCAAAGGTGAAATTCCCGACATAAACGTTACCCAAAAAAGTGGAATTAAGGAAACGTAGATATCAACAGGATCGCGTAACTCAGACCACAAATCTTTCATTTTCCCGGAGGTATAATGGGATGCAAACTGCGATTAACACTAGCCCCTCATCGGTCCTGGTTGTTTTAAAATACGAATTCCTAGAAGTTTTCTAATTACGACCTGCGCGCAATCAAGTTTACACAAGGAACATCATTCAACTTAGGACACTTAATCAATTTTTACTCAGTTAAATGTCCTGGACTGTTCAATAGTACCTTGTGGAATGCGTAATTTAATAGTATCGTTCATCATCGTTACGATGAATCTATTATCTATAACTGTTGGTGCATAGTGCAAAATTACTTGATAATATTATATATTTTTAAAGATAAAGGATAAAGTCCTGGAATGACCTTGCCTTCTGCAATAACTACGTGGCACTGCTGTTTTGTGGGAAACTCTTTGATTCAAGCTAATGTGCCCCTGGTACGCATATAATCCATCGGTCATACTTCACCACTTTCAGGACGTTTCATAATATCATCCTTGTCTGCATGGACTTCAAACAATGAAAATTATTTGAAATAACCAAGAAACCCGAAGCGATTAGATAGTAGCCAGCAGGACAACATCCTAACCATGAGCAATTCGAAAGTACATACTCATGTGTCGATGATGAGTGCCATCCTTTTTACAAAAGTGCTAGCTAATAAGAAATCCAGAGAGGAATTCATAGTCACGAAATCGAATTATTATTATTCTGTTAAAGGAAAGTCGCACCGCGTCCTTGAAGAACTATTGTGCCCCTTTTACTGGTTATAGTGTACCTGTTGATCATAGTATCTTAAGCAGGCCTGTAACCGTTAGAAACTTTAGTATGTTCCCTACTTCCAGATCTTTCAGCTTTGCATCTGGTATTAAGTGTTCTCCCAGATGTATCGACCTACTTTGCACTAGTGCCGGACACTGTCCCAGGACGTGCATAGAGGTTTCGTCCTCCTCCTCACAGAACCTGCAGGCAGTGTCCGTAGATATCCCTAGCTTCCCTAGGTGATAGTTCAGCCGACAATGACCAGTGAGAATTCCCACTATGATTCGGAGTTTCTTTTTGGTGAGGTTTAAGCAATCCTTTGTACGCATGGGTTCGTATCCCCCAATAAGCACCCTGGACTGCTCCATCCCTAGTAGGCCCGCTCAATATAGTTCCCTCAACCATTTCTCTTCGTTCCTTAGATTCAAAGCCATGAAACCGTTTCCGATTCCACAGAAGGGTTCTGGCCCATGTAAAGACATCCCTGCTCCCTTCTTGGCTAGTTCATCCGCTGCCTCATTGCCTTCCAACCCAGCATGGCCTGGAACCCAAAGTATCCGGACCTTGTTGGACGAGCCGAGTGTATTCAGTCTCTCAAGGCATTCCCACACCAGTTTAGAGTTCACCTGGTTGGACCTACGTGCCTTGATCACTGCTTGGCTATCGGTGAGAATAGCTATGCTCTGCCCTCTGTAGTTCCTTTGCAGATTAAAGGAGGCACATTTGTCTATGGCGTAAATTTCCGCCTGGAATATGCTAGTGTACCTGCCCATTGGCTCAAAGTACATTTTCCTTGGACCAATGACACCGGCACCCGCTCCCTCTGCTGTGAGGGATCCGTCAGTGTACCAAGTAATCAGTTGCTAGTTTAAGCCGTATGTCGCAGCCACGCTCTCCCAGTTTGCCTTGTTACTCCAACGTGTTTCAAACTTCTTATCGAAGTGAAACCTCGTTGTCATGTTGCCCCTCGGTATCAGTAATTCGGGTTACCGCCTAGAAAGGATATCAATCTTCCTTCGATTTAGGCAGCTCCCCGCCTCACTCATATTCCCGCCCATCCTGAATATTGATCTCCTTGCCTGCATCTGTATGTGCAGATGGAGAGGGGTTAACCCCAGAAGGACCTCCAGGGATGTCGTTGGGCATGTCCTCATTGCCCCACTGATACACACGCAAGCCAGCCTTTGGAGCTTATGTAATTACCTGGCTTGTGTGCTGAGTTGGGTTCTTTCTGCCCAGATTACCGCTCCATAGGTAATCATTGGCCTTACTATTGCAGTATATATCCAAAGTAGTATCTTCGGGCTGCAACCCCATTTTTTTCCTGCTATGGATCTGCAAGTCATCAGAGCCCTCGTGGCTTTTCGACAAGTGTTTCCGAC
Source organism: Hermetia illucens (assembly GCF_905115235.1). Lineage (NCBI taxonomy): Eukaryota > Metazoa > Arthropoda > Insecta > Diptera > Stratiomyidae > Hermetia > Hermetia illucens. Next base: position 203,457,862 of record NC_051849.1, read on the forward strand.
ATGTGCCTTCCAGAGTAATTTTTGGTCTAGCGTGATTCCCAAATATTTGACCTCTGTTTCTCGTTTCACCTCCATATCATGTAATGTTATGACTGTCAGGTGATCCAGCTTACGCCTCCTAGTGAATGGTACTATGGTGGTTTTGGTTGGGTTGATCCGCAGTCCCACATTCCTGCACCAGGCACTAGTAACCCTTAATCCAGTTTGGATTCTATCACATAGGGTATCTTCATATTTGCCCCTACAGATTAGAACAATGTCGTCCGCGTAGCCCTGGACTTGTATTCCAGTATTAGTTAACACGTCCAGGAGTTCATCCATTACCGTACTCCACATCAGCGGCGATAGTACTCCACCCTGTGGACAGCCTTGAGTGGTGTTCATGATAATAGAATTTGTACCTGTTTGTACCTCTATTTGTCTGCTTTCTAGCATTTTGCCCATCCAGAGTGCCAGGGTGTTTTCCACTCCTTTGCGGCTCAGGGCATCCTGTAACTCTGTGTGCGATGTGTTGTCGAATGCTCCTTCGATATCCAAAAACGCGCACAGTGCAATTTCTTTTGTTTCTATGGCGTCCCGTAGTACCTCTGTCAGCTGATACAGAGCAGTTTCAGTTGACCGTCCTGCCCGGTAAGCGTGTTGACAGTGATGTAGGGGATTACGCTTTAGAACGTTAGTTCTAATATAGTTGTCAATGACCTTCTCCACCGTTTTGAGTATGAACGATGTTAGGCAGATTGGTCTAAAAGATTTAGGGTGAAAAGGATCCTTTTTACCCGCTTTCGGAATAAAGACCACTTTTGCCCGTCTCCATGCCCTTGGTATGTAACCCAGTGCTATGCTCCCCCTTACCACCCTGAGAAGAGACTCTAAGATAATTCCTAGGCCTTTCTGGATAAGTGCTGGGAAAATGCCATCTACACGAAATCGAATACTATGCAATATTGTCTTTTCATCGTTAATAGTGAAGACCGTCACTCGTCCTTCTCTCCGCCAAGTTTTGTTTAACCAGTGCACATCGAAGATTCCCACCATGGATAGCTTCTATATCCGCTATGCTTCGTTACTACTGCAACAAACGCCAGGTCGTCTTTAAAACCAATTTATCGTTGCCTATTCTTGCAAACAAAGGCCGACATCTCCATCGGGAATTTCTTTCCACAAAAGGAGCCTTCCCACAGAGCTTTGGGAGACTTTTCTTGTGATAATGAATTATTACGGGTCATCATCCCTCCCATACCATGGAAGCCTCCCCGAAGAGTAACATTTAATTAACCAAGCTGGGCACTTAACTTAGTCGAAGTGTCCTTCATCTAAATTCAACTGGAAAAGTACATCCGCTCTCTCGATGAACGGTCATCTTCAAAACTCTATTTAGAAATTTCTCCCCCCCCCCCCCCTCTCTGGAGCCTTGGTATCCTCCAATACAAATGCAGATCTCTTTTTGTTCCTTTTCAGTAGGGGTCGTAAGCGGTCCTGAATGGGTCGCTTACGATACCAAACCCCCTAACTGGCATAATATCTGCGTCCTAAGTAGAAAGTTTCTCGGCCAAAAGTGAACCGCGAATGACCGATACACGCCGGGACACACTGGGAGTCCCCGGAGCCGTCGACAACTCCTTGTCGACGTTAATGGGGTGATGTGAGTTTAGCATTGCCACGGTGGTAGTTGTGACGTCTATCAGGAACCAACCCCTTCGGAACCCTGGTCGGGCAGTGTGCATTGAACCAGTATCAGTAGACCGCGTTGCTCCGAGCGAGCGCTGATTTTTTCGTGAGTTTTGGCCTTACCTAAGCATGGGTCAGGCCTCAGGGAACTGGGGTAGGAGCTTTCTCCCTAGGGGTATATCCGTTTCAGACTGTTGCTTAAATGGCGAATAAAGAAAATATAAATGAGGAGATAGTGGGAATTTTGAATGAGTTGGATGCGCAGCACGAAAATGCGACGCTTGCTCCAGCGCCCAGCGAAGGACTCAGCAAGGGCTGAAATACCTGACAAGACATTGAGAGATGCACACAGAGAAGAAACCTCGTAGAAGGATGCTGCAACCCAGACCGTACCATGCAATGCTGTTGTCGCGGAAAGAAGCACAGTGAAACTTCTGGAACTGACCAGATGGCTTCAAATATAAGCCGAATGGGAGGGCTTTCGATTATTTTTACGAAAGCCGAAGAAGAAAGGCTGATCAAGAAATGCGCGGCATTTGTGAAGAGCATGCTATCTGCGAAGTTCCTCCAGAAAAATGTCAGCAAAAGCGTGAAAAATGGGCTGATGGAGCTCTTGGGAAGAGTTTCGTATTACAGGCAGACATGGAGTGTAACACAAGATGCGCCAAAACCAGAAACAACCGTGCCACCATTGAGAACACCGCAAACGCAAACGGATGGCAGAGCGATATGGGGAAAAAACGAAAGGAGGAAGGGGCATCTGAAGGAGACTTCACTCAAGTACTCTCCAGGGGTCAAAAGAAGAAGGCGAAGAGGGATAAAAGGCAACAACATACCGTACAATCAGAAAAACCTCTGTCTAAAATTAAGGCAGACACACAGGAAGAAAGAAAGAAAAGGCGGGGAGACAAAGGAAAACTAGACCGACAGCTCCGCTTATTAAGCTGACTGAAGGCAAGACCTTTGCGGAAGTCTTCAGCGAAATCCATTATAGAATCAATCCCGAAGATAGTGGAGCGGAAGTGTCTTCCATTCTGAAAACAAAGGGTGGCGGAGTCCCAGTAAAATTAGGTGCGAGGACAACAGATAAAGGTACGTTCTGTGAAGCGGTCAAGGAATTACTAGGAGAGAAAACTTTGGTTTTGGAACCCACGTGCGCTCTGGAAATCCGCGATGTTGACTGCCTGACGGAAAAAATGAGGTAGAATTGACCATCAAACGTGGATGTCTGGAGACAACCAATGTCTGAATTGGTATCACTAGCCGGGTCAAAAACTCGCTGTTGTAGAAATTGTTTGTTAACAACAGGAAAATCAGAATTGGTTGGTTGATATGTAGGAGGTCGCCCTAAGCAAATGTTACAGATGTTTTGATTATGGGCACACGTCTGCAACTGGCCGTTGACCTGTCAGGAGGGTAACATGCCACAGATGCGGTCCGGTAGGCAATAAGGCGAATTCCTGCAACGAAAAGGTAGTAAGGTAGTAAGGTATATGCAGGGATCGCGGTGCGTCTGGTGAGAACATTGTACACACTGCAAGTTCAGGGTGGTGTCCAATCTCAAAGCAAAACTAGAAAAATCTAGGACTCGATCGGCTGTTCACGAGTTGCTGGCGCAGTTCACCGTGGAGAACAAAGTTGATCCAGTGCTCATCAGGGAGCGGTACCGAAACAGCGACCCAGCTTCCTGGCACCCCAACATATCAAGTACAGTTGCCATCTGGGTACAGGGCGGCACCTATCTTGTAGTTCGTTCCCAGGTTCGGGGGAGGTGTTTGGAGGTAACGTTTTTCAGTGTCTATCTAACGCCAAACGAGACGATCCCGGTCTTTCGAGGCAGGCTTGATACTCTGAAGGACGTTATCTTGGGCACAAAAGGGGCGCATTCTGATCGGGGTGACTTCAATGCCTGGGCACTTGAATGGGGTATGCCTCACCCAGTTGCCAGAGGAAAACGAATTCTCGGAATGGCACCCAGGCCCCTTCACGTCGGAATCACTGGTGTCGCTGGTAGACGAGTGACGAGTTCTGGAAGACTTCTCGGCAAGCGACTGTCAACATATTGCCATCGGAGTGGTTGACATAAACTTTGTACACCACCCCGGTGCTTTTCCTGTGCGTGAAACGTCACGAAGGTGAACAGCGGGAGGATTATCATAACCCTTGGAACAGGTAGGGCTGCGCTGGAGGGCACTTCTGGGGGTGATGGCAATGCAGCTGATACTGTCGTAAATTCTGTTACGAACCTGATAACGCCGGTCTATGGAGCTTCCATGCCCAGGAAGGCATCAAGGCAAGTCTTCTATGTATTTGTGGAAAGCGGAAATTGCAAGGCCCCGGAACGAGTATCGGGAACTTCGCCGACTGGCTCACCAAGACCCGCAATGGTAGGGCCAAAATCAGTTTTTTACATCCGGTATTCACTGTCCCAGTCTACTCTGAAGGGGAAAATTTCAAGGATTCACGCAACCGAATGGAGAAATTTGAACTTTCTTTGTGAAGGAGTCGCTAGAGTGGCATATTTGTTATCAGTTAAGGAGTGGGACATGAAAAACCTAATAGGGCTTTTAACGGAATGCTGCTCCTTAAACTACCACATGGAAAAAATCGGAGTTGTGGTCTCAGTCATATACAGCCACTGCGAATAAGAGGAAGAGGCAGCCCTGCACTTCGTATGTAGTTGTCCGGCCTCCTCAGACCTCAGATGAAGGTTATCTTCAACGAAGAGTCTGCACATTTTGTCTGCGAAAGCCGTAGGTGTAAAAGGAGGAAAGAAGGAGGGACAGATTTCTGCGAACGGTTTAGGCGTAAGAGGAGGAAAGGAAGAGGGAGAGATAGCTTCAGTCTGAAAAGCTGTTCGCTAGCGGAACGTCTAAGGGGGTAGGTGAGGAGAGTGCAGCAACTTTGCAGTCCTGCAGATTACTCACTGAAAAAGCCATCACCAAACCTGGTAGTTAAGTAAAAAATACAAACCCATAAAACTAGAAAAAGCAAGAATTTAAACTCCATTGCGGATAACCGGCGGAAGTCGTTTGTTATGTTCACTGGTTCAGGCTCAATATGTGGCGACTACTTGAGCAAGTTCGCGTAGGCCGCGATTGAAGTGGGCTGAGGAAATGAACGTCTTTATCATCTGGTCCCACTACGAAATAACGTCGGAGGCAAGTACAACATCTTACCGTCCCTTATTACAACAGAAATTTGTTAGCGATTTCCGCAATACGCGCATAGTGCACAGCCGATCCAGGTCCCGCATTAGCTAATGCTGCTATCAAAAACTGGGAACAAGCTTCCCGTAATGGCAAGTGGCAGAACCTTAATGCTGTTAACACAAAAACCTTTTCCTGTCAGAACTAAACAAACATCCCACAAAGTTTATCCTCAATAGCTGTGCATATGTTCAGAACAGAAAATCTTCCGGCCTATAGATGCATCAGACATCAGATTTTCGGTGCTGATGTGCTCTAGTTGGAGCGAGTAGCATCACTCCCACTATTGGAAATCCTGCCATACATAAACGAATCCAGGATATTCCGTTAGACGGAGAAATGGACTACAGGAAGCCACTGGGGTCTGAGTGCTCAGTGGCTTTGCCTCTTACCCACCTTACGAAAATACACACATACACAAACCACGGGACGAAAAGGAGGAAATGGTCCTGTATTTGGCATGCAGTTGCCTGGCTTCTACAGACCTTAGACGAAGATACCTTGGAAAGGTGTTTTTCTGGCTCTGAAAGCGGTCCTCACATTCGAAAAAGGCTGGAAAGAGCACAGTCCAGAAGAGGTCACTTAGTCTAATAGGAGGCTTGTTTTTTGGAGCTGCAACTCCTCCCAATCTCATCCACTTGATGCCTTTGAAAAAATCTTCAGAAACATCTCATGAGACCCTGTCTCCACCTCTGCAGTGGGAGCAATATGACCAAAGTGGTTATCAGATGCTGTTCTCTGGACAAAGATAGAGGAAACGTGTGATGAGTTACCTCTGCCCAGGACGAAATGGTGGTCGTCTGAAATTTTTTGTTTTATTTTTACCCCAATAAAAGAATTAATTTTAGATTCCTAATTTCGATACTTTCGGCCACATCTAATTTCCTCATATCGCTAATGTAATTCACAAACATTGCGTTCTTCCTGGAAACCCTATTTTTATATAGAACGATAGCTCCATTACCTTTTATCTGAAAGCCGTCGCACCCTTTTTCGTTAATTCTGCTTCCTTTGGGTGTTCCCTAAAACATATTTCCACGTTCCTTCTGGTCTATCCCAGAAGAGTTTTGAGTTTGTTGTTTCTGCTTCTGAAAACAACAAGAGGCGACTTTCTGCTGATTAGCGTGGTTCGAAGTGCTGGGAAAAGTAAAGTAGTTTTCTTCCATATAGATTTTTTCTTTGCCCTACCTCTCCATTGTGGATCTTTATGTTGTTGGAGAAGGCAATCGTCTACTAAAGCAGTCGCTTCTTAGACCGGGATATTTGGGAAAAGATCCTTGACGTGGAAAGACACCAAGGCTTCGTCTTCTTCGATTTCGCCAACCAGTTGAAGACCTTTGGAGAACTCACCTAAATTCTTGATCGATCTAGTCTCAAACTGTTTTTCCATATTCTGGAGTTCCTTTATTAACCACTTAGCAATCTGATGCGTGGGGGACAATTTCCTGTGTCCTCCTTTGATCCTAGGAAGTACTGGATTTGAGACTTTCAGTCTCTTGGTCCCCAAAAGTGGTTGGCAATTCTTAAAAACTCTGTCCACCTATTTTACAAGTTGTGGTAGAGGATCAGTCCTGAGTCTTCTATTCGGCCCATTCTGCAACTTTTCCTTCATCCGGCTATCGTAGGCCTCCTTGTCCAGCATTACTAGCCCGCTCCCTTTAGTAGCTTTGATATAGTAAACGCGCTTCTCTCTAAGCTCTTTAATTGCCTTCCTATCTTCGTTGGTGTTCCTGGCCTTTCTAAATTTATTTTCCCTGATGGAGTCCACTGTTGCTGCCCTGATGCGGTCTTTCTGTTCTTCTTCTAAGAAATTATTAATTTGGTGGGCATAGGGACCCGGTACCATCCTTGGCTCCTGCTCCTTCTGTAGAGTTCTAAACTTCTTCTTGAGCAATTTCCTCTTCCTTTCACTTTTGCTTCTTTCCGCTATTGATGAGAAATAGCGGTAGTGCATCGAGGTAGAAACGGGCTAATTTCAGATGGAGGTGATATGCTTCCAAAATTGTTTATCTAGTTTGGATCTAAAGCCTGTAAGATTGTGGGATAACACTTCCTCCTCTATTTTTCTTATTTTAAATCAATGCAGCGTGATCGTTAACTGGTCGCGATGACTCTTGGGAGTGATGTTACTTCAGAAGAAGCCTCAGTTTTACTGGACTGAGGAAGCCATCTCGGCCTTCAACGCTCGAAAACGAGTCTTCTCTTCTTGCATCGGAGAACTACTGATGCAGAAGACGGAAGAGGGATATGAAGTTCCTATAGCGTATATGTTAAAGGAGCTTACTCAACCTCAGGGAAACTACACTGTTGTCACTGAGCAGAAATATTTAGCAATGTTGGGGGCAGTGCGCAAATTTAGAGCGCACATTGAAGGCACAATATTCGAAATGGTAACTGGGGTTGGTAAAAGCTTGGGTAAATTGCGGTTGTGCTTTTATTGGCCTAAAATGGCCTTACGAATCCAGGACTACATCTGTAATTGTGAAACGTGCAAGACGTCAAAAACGCCCTAGCCTCTAATGGGAAAAGGGCTCATCTCCAATCGGGTGTTTCAACGCTTGTATATCGATCTGATCGGCCCATACCCCAGATCTCGGACCGAAAACATTAAAGCAAATGTTGAGAATCTTTCATGTATTTGGAATCCCTACTATTCACGTTTATATCGATCCTGATCAAAGAGATTGTGATAACAAGCCGCCATCCATCAACTGTGTACTTCGTTCAGCAAAACACGTCTCGATAGGGACTTCCCCTATCACGTCGTTTTTGAGCAAAGCATAGAAACCCATGAGACTACCTACGCCCTTTTACGATGACTAAACCCCTTGCTTGAGGCGACCCCGGAAGTCTATTCTCAGGATAAACTTACTATTCTGAGAGCAAAGGATCAAAGGCGCATCCTCCAAGCAAGAGAGACACAGCAGAGGGATTACAACTTGCGATCCCGAGCTCGTGAATTTCAGGTTGGAAATATCGTGTATAACGCGGCTCTTCAACTTAAGCAGTGCAGCAAAGCGCTACAAAGTCAAACTGGATCGGAAGTTCGTGAAAGCGAAAGTCATCGGTAGAGTAGGAACGGTTCAATATCAGCTGGAGGACACGGATGGTCTTAACTTGGGCGTCGTTCACACGAAGGACCTCAAATTATATCTCACTGTCTAGATCTTTAGCTGCCTTTCCTAAGACAGAACCCAAATACTAAGCTGCTTACCAATAGTGATTGCCTAACTGGTCTTCAGCTGTCTTTCCTTGAGCAGACCTCGAAAACCCAGCTGCTCTGTAGTGGCCGTGGCTTCTTGGCGAGAGCGGGATTTTTTTCGCCTTTTTCAGGATTAGTCTGATCAAATAATGCATTCCATAGTGTGCAATTATCTTAAATTTCGCCTCATATTGCACATTATTGAATGCATTCGAGTGAATTGATCTTGACAGAGGGGACTGATCTGCCGCATCCGTCAACATTGCTGCATATGTTGAGAGAAGTTTAATGCCAAATCTACCAGGACCGGCTGATCGAGAAACGGCTGATGGGCAGAGGAGATCATTTTTGGTTAAGATTTCGGTCCTGTTGGAAGTGAATGACAGTTCTGTTCTTTGTGCATTAAACTTAGAGAAATGCTTTTGAACCGCGGTGGATGGAGGTGAAGAATTGGGGGTATTCGTTCAACATTGTCCGGATGGATCGAACTCGCTAAGTTGCTGTAAAAGCAGATTTTGTTTCGGATCGCTGGGAGGCGGTTGGGTCATCATCTCGAATTTCTGGGGGTGTCATGGTGGAAAGGAGAGTGTGAGTTTTTCACAACGAATTCACATCAACGGAGAGATTGCCTTTGGTTTTCATTCAGGGAAATTTTGTTTGGGGGGATTGTAACTCGGAGGGCTTTTCCATGGTTAAGTATTTAGTGCAGAATTCTGTGATTTTTGGTGGATTTTCTAGCCTGAAAGCTTTCAAACTGAGCAACCGAGTGTAATGAAAGGGGAAAAAGGAAAAGCGCCATTAACAGTGTTAAGTTTCTTTTCGACTCCGTGCTCCCTCAATAGTTTGGAGATCTTATTGCTCGATCCGGTAATCGAGTTGCCCGCTAGTAGCACGTGCATGTCCACAATTTCAAGATATTATAAATTTTTACTTTAATTAGTTTCCATTTTATCCATAGCAATAAGCCTGCATTTCAACACGCAGAGCTCTGGGTAGAACCGTAAGTTTTTTTTTTAATTTTGTTATTTATTATTCATATTTAAGATTTTCATTTTTTTATTTTAATTCATTTATCCTTTCAATTTTCTTATTTATTATTTCTTTTTAAATTATCATTTTTAAATTTTTAGTTATTTTTTTTTTTTATTTTATTTTTTTACGTCATTAAAAAAGTGACGTTTATTATTTAAATTCATTTATTCTTTTAAATCTTATTATTTATTGTCTATATGCTTGATTGGATTCCCCTTTTTTGAATTGGCGCTTGAATACATGCATACCATGCATATGGGATAATTTCTTTAATTTGAGGACTTCCTTCTTTTCTCCTCCTTTTTGACCCCGCAAACTCGTACATTATAGGGACATTCTCCAAAATAGTGGCCGGAGGATATCAAGGAAGGGAAGAAACCTCAGGGACCTCGCCTCATTGAAAATTTGCGGCCGAGGAAACAATGATTGAGGCTGTGATCCGTCGTGAATTTTTCCCCTTCGATCGCGACACTCGGGTCCGAAGACTCACGGCTCCACCTGCGTGATCGAGCTGTTTGCTTTTTTACTTTCCAAGTTTAGCCCGCGTTCGGGTTTATTTCGTTAGGACGTCGCGAATTCCCTTGTTCATTGAGTTATTTTTAGATCCTATGCGGACCCACGCATCGGTATAGATACGTTGATTTTGTAAGAATGACATGTGAGGGACCGAAGCGCTCAAAGGACCCCCCACATTCCCGAGCCTGGCTAGCACAGAGGTCCACAAGAACGTGTCAACCGATCGCTTTGGTAGAGCTGCAATATTTGCGGTCAAACCTTCACTGTCACTTTTCTTTTTCTTCTTTTGGATTTTGGTACAGCTCTTCCCTTTAGGTCGTCTTCAGTCACTCAGGATGGCTGTTTGACCACCCTAATCCACCATAGTTCGTTACAAAGTGTCTAATTCTTCAATCCTTCAAACTTTTCCAAAAATGCCAACCAATGTTGCGAAAAGCTATCTTTCATATTTTTATTTTTCATTGAGTCCTGTCTGATAGGTGTAGAGATGCAACGTTATGATGCAATGATGAATATTAAAGCAATTCAGGGATTCAGTCATTTGTACTATTGACATCTGTTCCTTACCTTATTCAGCACGACAAACCGATCACTGATCAACCTGGTCATGCATCGAAACATGAAAACCGTCACCATAATCACCACGTTCTGCATAAAAAAGATCGTGTACGTAGCAAACCCGGGATGGACGTCGATAACGTTCAAAAGCACTACCGAGATCCCATGGTAACTTGCAATGAAAATTGTCAAAAACACAAAGTTCCAACAAGAATAATAGAACATTTTCCGATATTTCACTTTCACTCCCAGTGTCAACAGTTGTTCATCAATATTTGCCAATGTCTCCATGGCAGCCACCAACTCGCCTTTCTTGAAGAAGGAAAAACCATAAATCGCGATGAATACGGCGCCTCCCGAAAAGTACTGCAGAGCATCCCCCACGGTTGAGACACTATCGGTTATGATGTGATTGTTGTCGAACTGCATCCTGTACCAACTATAGGCCACAAGGCAAACGTGGAGCACCGTAATGCACTTTCCCAGATAAGTAGCTTTCAACATCCTTTTTCCGAGCTCCTCTTTTATCATGAACGGAGTCAAGCCAGTCAGAAATGAGACACAGAGGAAGGGAGCCAACGAGCCGTAAATATCCTCGGGCTCCCGAATTTCTTGCCAAAACGTTGAGGACATCGTAGCCGCGTGAAAAACTATTAGTTGGAAGTTGATGAAAGACTGAAAGATGCCAAGGAGTCAACAAGTAGCTTTAGCTAAAATTTTGAATTATCACATGCGCCTACGGGGGCACACATGCATGCAGGACGACGAGAAATTACTGGAATACATAATTTATGAAGCAATAACTTGACCTTATCATGCGATGAGGTGTGGCGGAAAATAAAGGAAAACTAATTATTTGCTATAATTGAAAAGACAGACATCGAAATACGGGAAAATACGCTTACCAATATCTCACAAATTATAGATATTGAGAGCTTGTCATTGATAAAATTGAGCCCTTTTGTTATCTCGTTTTACTATCTCGAAGTTGAAGGAGGAATTCGAGCATCATCTGCATCTACGTAAAAAGATAGATTGCAACAATGTTAGCAACAAAATTTAGTTGCAAGATTTTTTATTAGAATTGAAATTAATTCATTATTATAAATATTTCTCTGATTGTGACTCCAAGGACACAGATCAATTTTCACGGGCCTTGCACCTCTCTTCCCCGAGACCTCATCCCCAGGGACAAAAGGCTTTAGCCTGAACATGGAGACATTCTTCGGCCTGCCGTCGACGTCAAGCCTAAAGAAGTGCTCCCCTCTGTGGAACGCTTCATATGGGCCCTCATATGGTGATTGCGGGAGCTTACGGGAAGCATGCAGCTGAACCAAGACGTGTGTGTGCAGACATCCAGGTCCTTGGAGGAATTAGCCTTCGTCGAAGAATGTCGGGAAGGCGGGGGTTATTTTGTTTGGCGATGGCATCCCAGAGCAAGCGCAATAGCCCTACGATAGAAAGGGCTAACCGTCGTATCGAGCACAGGATCGCTAGGGAGTCTCAAGTTCTACCAGTATACGTAGGCCAAGCAGAACGAAAGGCAGGACTTGCGACCACGAATAGTGATCGTGTACCATTATACCGACCTTTAGAGGTCTATGCCAGCCATCGCGAGTTGTATGCAGTCGTCCGATGGCGTTTGAATCCCAGGAGTTTGCCTAACTGCGAGAACAGGGTAGATTCGAACTGCATTCCCTGGTCAGTAATGACTTCGGCTGGAACTCCAAAGCGTGGAATCCATTCACGACAAAGAGCCTCGGTTCTTTAGGCCACCGCGGGAACCTATCGATGACTGCGAAGCAATACTTGAAGCCATGCGAATCTCGCAAAGGCCCAATGATGTCGATTTGGCAAACCGAGGAAATGAGCCTACTTCCTTTTGTACGTGCTTAGTGACTTTACACCTCTGGCGCACGATGCACTGTCTGGCCCAAGAATTAACATCCTTATTCAATGAGGGCCAGAAATATTTGCTAGGGACCAGCCGATTCGTTGACCGAACGCGTGGGTGCACAAGATCGTATACTGCATGGAATATATGGCCTAGGCGGAATATATGGCCTAGGTTCCTCTTCAGAGATCGCGCAGAAAGGTTGAGCTGAAAAGAGTAAACTCCCGAAATTTGCATTTACGGTTGTCCCGGAGACTTTGAAGCACTGCGTCATCCCTCTGTACTTCGGTGATTGCCGTTGATGGTAATAGATGCAATTTTACGGATATTGGACAGGAGCACAGTTTTATCCAAAATTTGGAGCAACTGTCTTAATTCTGTGTTTATGTTCTTCCTTTGTTGCTATATGGCAGCAGCACATGAAAAGTGGCCAACTCTGCTACTTGCAACTTCCAAGTCTGCGTTAACACTTGTCTGCGTCGCTACTTTAAGCAGCAGCAATTTAGTCAAAATCTAAAAATTGCTTCGCATTAACAACTTTACACGAAGGGGAAGGGAATATTAGCACAGAACAGAATCAAGGATTTTAGACAAGACCACGAAGGCGGATCTAGCGCTGTTAATGCATCCAGCGACGTCCAGTTTGGTTCCACCGTCAGTAGAAACCACGCTTCCCAGATATACCAACAAATTGGTCAAAGCTATAGTTGCCCATACCATACCATACCATAGATATTGCCCTTGTAGTTTCCGGGCTGGATCCTCCTCACCCTGATTATACTTCAGGTTAAAGTTGTTCTCGTGCCTTTGGACGGGCCAGGGGTGGACTGGGAGTAGGCCCATCCAACTGTTGGCCCAGCGGTCATTTGTTAGGGTCAAGGCGATCTGGCGGGGAACTCCGCCATGCTATTAACATAGTATGTCATTACAAACATGATGATCGGATTGAGTCACAAGTCTCGGAACCCAGATCAGAAATTCGATAGAGCCAAATGGCTAAACCGATCACGACGAGCCAACCCCGCTTGTGAACGGAAAAAAGGCTGAAGGAAAAAGAAGAAGGCGACCTGGCGGGGAAATGAGTCGAAGTAAAAGGCTAGGAATCGTCCTTTCTGCACTGGAAAAGGTGCTAACAGGATACCAAGCTAAAGTGGAACATCATACGCCGAGGACTGCATAACCAATGGGGAGCATGGTTGTTAATATGCGGCTTCTAAATGCCTTGAGCATCTTGACTTTTAAAAAAGGTCCTTACCTCGGTGGCTAGGCTAGCCAGGTCAACACAATCGAAGCCAGCCGTAGCATCACTGTGCTAAGCCAACAACAGGGACCTGAGGGAGCAAGGCGGCAAACAGATTAGTAGTTTTCAATTTGGCAACCGCTGTCAGGAGAGTAGCGAGAACCAGCCATTGTACTCCCAACCCGAAACCGTCAACGTTGGGGTACCCTAAAAAACAATGGCTGACAAGAATATTGATCATTGAAAACCAGCAAAAAAACGGAGATGTACTGAAGTCAACTCAAAGGCCAATACCAGAAGGTCATACATATTTTGAGCATGCGATTGTGAAGAATAAGAAGGCCGGTACTGTCGACGAACGGGATGAAAAGGAACCGCCAGGCGATTGTCGAAGAATATAACATCAAACACCTGGATAGCGGGCAGAAAACGAAGCCAACGCCAATCGATATCAAGATTTGATCGAACAACAACACAGGCGGATGCCAAATCATCTCTGTAAACAGCTGCCTCCCAACGAGGCGCAAACTGCGAAACCTTTCAGTGAAAGCGACATAGCCAAGAGTCACTTACGTGTGGTGCTGGCAGCAAACTAACGCCGGAGGTGAGGCCAAATGTCGAGGCCAGCATGTTGGAGACATCTACTGGATGACAACGGGGAACAAGAGGGACTCATCCCAGTTGTGTTGCTTCGATTCCTCTAACGTGGTCCGTGGGTTTCACGTTGTACACGTTATAGCCTGCCAGGGCCAATTCTCCATCGACTTTCCCGGTTTGTTCGTCGCTAAGACCAGCGACATAAAGCTCAAAGCCATTTCATACCACGAGATCCCCAGGAGACTGATCGCTCATATCTGGTTGCCGAAGATCTGCATGGATAAGGACAAGTATGTCCAATCCCTGCACCTTCAAAACCGCAGGATTCCTATGGACGACTGGGTAATTATCAAGTTGGTGGCGAACATCCAAAATTTTCTACTCCATACGGAGAGTGCCTGGAAGGACCGGAAAAGGCTGATTACAAAGTGCGGTTCGGAGTCAGGGAGACAATCCAACAGGGGCTGATGGGCTCACTACACAAGCAGATCGTGCTAAGAGTAACACAGATAACTCTTTTATACTTGAAGTTCACCAAAGCTAATATGCTGGTCATCATCATAGAGGAAGACATCGACGTCCCACTAATAGAGCTATGGATCAGAGGAGACCGAACAATCAAAGACTCAAAAACAAATATAATTTATTTCATAATACGAGAAACACTTATCCGGACAAACCTAGAGCATGTATCCCTGTCGGAAAGAGCCTGCACGCTTTCCTTTGTCTGTACCTGAATTCCAGTAGCTTAACCATGGTCAAACTGGAACAGGCGAGAGCTCTGCCAGAAAAACTGCTGAATTTGACGTCCACCATCGCAGCAAAGCAAGCCAACCGGTTGATAAGCTGCGACGCCAATATAGGCCAAACGTTTGTTGCAGCTCGGAAATCAACGAAAATGATGAGTCATTCTTTGATTTAATTATTAACGCAAATTTATTGGTATGTAACAGGGGTAGTACACCAACCATCTACTTTCCCAGCTAAGAGAACTGTGACAGACAGTGGGATTCTCAGGGTGGAGAACTGACAATTGTCTGACCAAAGAACCTTCTCGGGTCAGAATTGGAACTTTTCAGTCTAGATTTCGCTTCAGAGGTCCTAAACCACTTCAGAGACTCCAGGAGGATCAACCTGGAAAAAGTTTGGTAAAGTAGTCAAGAACAAAATCTTGGGTGCGCCAATTGGTAAGATTGATACGACAGGCGAATTGGAGTCAAAGGTCGGAGCTCTGGGAAAGGTATTCGAAAGCGCCTTGTGGAAGGAAGATCTGTCTAGCCAGGTAGGTCGTCAACATCAGCTACAGGCACAAATATTGGCAGCCATACAAGAAATGCCTGAAGAATAACAAGTTGGCCATAAAGATCGCCAGGCGTCCTGGTTGAACTATTGTCGGAACATTGAAAACACTAGCAAACTTGCAGGACAACAAAATTTTATCCAAGTAACTTAGGATCCCATCTTTTCTTAAAAAGTCGAAATGCTCCTGGACATAATCTCCTGTTGAAACCCCAGAGCTGTTCATTCAGACGCACTTTCCCGCCAGCGAAGAGGATTGCGAGTCAGAGCCTTGCTTGGAGGGTATGTGGTCTCAGACGTATGAGAATGTCAAATCGGTAATTGCTAAAGATAAATTCAGCTGGGCTGTAAACAGTTTCTCAGCATATAAATCTCCGGACTTCCCAGAAGCAGCATGAAAGGATTCTGCCATGGCTTATCGAGATTTACTGGAGCTGTATCTCTTTGGGATATGCACCACATTCTTGGAGACGTGTGCGTAGTTTTCATACTGAAAGCAGGCAGGAACGGCGAAGAACTTTCGACCAATCATCCTCAACGCTTTCATATTGAAATCCCTAGAGAGAGAACGCCTTCCCAGAGTCCCGGCACGCCTGTCTCAAAGGCAAATCTAAGAAACCGCTCTCCATTAGGTAATTAGCACGGTTGTGCGGTTACTGCAATGCAAACATTATACCCTAGCAGCCTTCCTGGATATGGAAAACGCATTCAACAACGTTAGTACCAATGCCATCAAAGACGCCTTAACCAGCATAGGATTGCAGGGGTATCTCACGTATGCTACGAACTAAGATAATCCAATCTGGTCTTGAGACTTGGTGATATTGGTATCAAGGATATTTCCCTTCATTATGAATGATCTCATGGAAGGGGCATTGTGGCGGGACGTGTGGGTGGTGGGACGCAAGATATGGACAGGGCATAAATCTAACCAAAACAGAGCTAATGCTACCCGAATTCTACCTCTCACTACTAAATAAACAAACAAATTCCTCTAATGCAAAGTATCTGAGTGTAATCCTGGATTCGCATCTAAATTAGAACGTTTAACTGAGGGCTAGGAGGGGCTGTATGGCCTTCGATGCCTGCAAGATGATTTTTGCAAGGAAATGGGGTCCCGACTCGAGGATGGCTCTTTGGATATACACAAAGTACACACAGCAAAAGGTACAATAAAACGAAGCTTAATAGGATTCAAAGAACAATGTCTGCAAGTGCTATCGGAACTCTACAATCCTTCGCTCATGCTCTCGATGTACTCCTACATCTCCCCAACTACACCTCCACATTAAATACGCTGTAGTGTGCAGTGCTATCAGACTACTTGAGTCCGGATGTTGGGCTGTGAAGCGCTACGGCCATAGTAACATCCTAAACGGAGTCCCTCGCGAAGTCTGAGCATTCCCCACGGATTACGCCACACGCAAGCCGAACTTCACGATAAACTTTGCTGTGCACTTTCCAACCAGGGTACAGTGGAAGACCAAGGCTATGACACAGTATTTTTCACGGACGAATTAAAGATGGTCTGTGAAGTCGGTGCGGGAGTTTTCTCGGATGCACATAGTGTCTGGGACATGATCTGAGCCCCAAGCGCAACATAGCCATTCTGGCCGACCACCAAATGTCTTTAACGCCTTGTACTCTATGGCGGCATTCTCCAGGCTGCTGGGGCGTTGCAAAAACGTGCTAAACGGTCCTTTTTTCCCGGGGGTGGAGTTGTCCAAAGACACTGGTACACATGTGCCAGCGTGTGGGATTTTTAACCACTAAAACAACCAACTAACGCCTGTCCTCTTCAGCGCGGGACCACTGCAAAGAATTCCATCACGAGGTGGATGCGGCTCTAGCCTCTCCCGTCGCCCATCGATTCCATTTACAACCACGCCTTTCTCGCCTCCTCTGCCTCTCTCAACCTGTCCTGAGTCTGCCCCACCATGTCGTTAACTGTATTCCAGTTCTCCTGGCGTATGCCAGGATCCAAGCCAAATGCTTGTGTAAGCATTTTCCCAATTATATTTTCGGGTGCTATTGTTCCTCCTAATGTCTCCACTAGACTCTTCCTTTCCGCTACGTCACGTAAAAAGCTGCTTGAGATCATAGTTTATCTCATCATGCACACTCTTAAGACGGCCATCTTTTGAGCACTGCTTGTGATCAAATTGAGCTCACCACTCTAGCTATAAGCTGAAGCCAAATTGTCGGTCTGATAAGCCTCCCAGACTTTCGACAGCCGGGAGCAAGCTGTTGTGGATTATTCACCCCAAGATTTCCCCATAGTGTCTGATAGACATATAAGTCTGAAGGAAGATGATTCCCCAGAACGCTTACCAGGTTTAGGCAGCAGCACTAGCCTTTTCCATGTCTCGGGAAAGATCCCATCCACCAGATATACCGTTGAGGCCTGGTGCTTTGCTGTCTCCCAGACTGCCGCAAATGTCGAGTACTTCTTTTGTCGCCACAGGGGGTATTATAGCCTCATATAAAAGTGTCTGCAGACTGTAACTGTTAGAGCTCTCCTGAGAAAACAAACCCTGAACCCTTTAGGAGATCGGAACATGTAATTTGCGAAGCGGTCTGACCTTTGAGCCACCCCGCACAACCCTGTAGGCGTTTTCCATAGGTCTATATCAGTCTCCGCGCACAGCTGTTTGAAGCAGTTCTTCCTGCTTCGCTGTATAGCTAGCTTCAAGTCTTTTCGAACTTCCTTGTGAGCATGGTGCTTCACCTCCTGATCAATTTTACCCATTGCTTTCTGGGCCGATGGCACAGACAGATCAGACAATTCACTATTTCACCAGCAGTTGGGCCTTCTACTGGGAAATGTATAACGTCTCGGCATCGATGAGTCGCATGACGTGGCGATACCCTCCGTGATATGGAAGGCTTTCTCCTAGGGTGTGCCTGGTATAGTATCCTGGTGCATTATATAGCGATCGCATATTTTTGAGAACACATGACATCATTTTACCCAAGTAAAATGTTTATTTGGCTTCGAAAAATTTCAGCTTTGCTCTCTTCGGATCTTTTCAGCTCCAGGATAAGATGCCCCTTTTGGTTCCTCCAAATTTTGCTAACATTTTCCCCCAACTCTTTGAAGTCAGGGTCCGCTTTCACCATTCTTACTATGTCTGCGTAAGACATACTATCCGAGGTGATCATCATTCTCTTCTCCTTTTTTTAGGCTTTTTTGGCCCAACCTTAGTCCAGCCGTGGCGTACGTTTTGATCAGACATCGGCTGCCCTGGTGGCGCTAGTGTTTTCGGCACTATTCTTCCGCCTACCGAGGTTTTGAGCCCCTTCCTCGAAGTATACGATCCGCTTTTTTGTTTTTTTCGGGAACTTCCTGATATCCTTGTTATTCCTCTTCGTTTCCCGAACCCTCTTTTTTCTCTGCCTATCCACGGTTGGGTGTTATTTCCGTTGACTGCGTTACCGTTGAAGGAGTAATTTTAAACCCTCCCTGCAATTCTTTCGCATCTTCCCGCGATTTGTTATATTGAACCCTGATAGCTCCCACCATATGCTTGATTCCTTGGTGCACCTTGTGTATATTTAATGAATTCCGACAACTCGACAATTTTCGCTTCAAGTAAAATGAAGGATGAGGTCGGACTTCTATTCCACAGCTTCCATTCTTCTTTCCGCACATTTTGAGACATTATCGACCCAGGTGTTCTTCCGTCGTTCTTTCTTAGGCATATTCTTCTGTGCTTTTGTTGTGCGTATTTTAGGGAGTGATGTGCTCGTCTTAAATACCTCCTCGTCTAACTGCGTGTAGCATTAGATGTCGCGGTGGTCAAGCTGTCCACCAACGAGGCTCTGCAGTCGACATATATCGGTGACCAAGAACCTGTTTACCCACTCCCAAAAGCCGCCGATACTGGTAATCCGAGCCCTTGCACCGTAAGTTTACACATCTTCTTTTAGTCCATATTGGTTTATTATTCTGATTGACCGTCCCATAGCCATTTTTATCCACGGGTGGGCGTTTTGCTCCCGCCTAGCCGACCTGCATTCCCATGCAAGCACACTCCCGAATGCGTACAAGTGCATATTCATGTGCATCCGCCCTATGTTCCCTTATCCGCACAAACGGGTGCACTTCATGGGAGATCTGGCAACTCCACACAGGTGCTGAACAGTCTAGGTGGGACGCTCAAGGTTCACGGACCTGAGGTGGCAAGGGCTCACCACCTGAGCCAACTCGAGAAGGGTTTGGCCCGGTTATGACAAACCACGATCGCGAGAGCGCGTGCAAATGCATACGAGATTACTGCATTGGTCTGCACAGGATACTGGGTTATAGGGGACCATGCCATCAGACTCGGCATAACCTATAATTCGCATTGCCAAAGCTGCAGAGAAGGGAGAGAAACCCTCAGGCACTTCCTTTGCGATTGTCCAGCTCTAGCTAGCGTTAGGCTACGGACACCAGGTAGGTAAACCATTCTATAAGGACTTCAGGGATACCTCTAGCTACAAGGTGGGAGAACTGTTTTCCTTGGTGAATGCTACGGGGTGTGGCTGAAAATCTGACTGGACTCTGCCCCTTGCTCTTGCCCCAGTCATGGTCTTAGGAGTTCGAGGTATCAAAACAGCGTACCACAGCGTGACGCCTTTTATTGTTTATGTCCTTCCGAAGTTTGTTGTCAGTCGCGGGTATTTAATTTTTAGACTTTCTTTGAACTTCCCCAACTATGATATCCTCAATTTCCGCTTTTTAAGGTTTTGTGTAAAACAAAACCTTATTAAAATCGATTCAATTTCTGTCTGTCTGTTTGTCTGTCACACGCATTTTCCTCCAAAACGGCTAAACCGATCCGAACGAAATTTGGTGGACAGATGGGAACTATGAAATCCCATGCATACAGTGAGTGGCATAAATTTAGGGGGGCTCCCCATACATGCAAAGGGGGGATTCAAAAATTTTTTTTACCGGATATAGTTGTGTGTGTGTGTGTGTGGGTATCAAATGAAAGGTCTCGATTTGTGCTTTCCAAAACTGATATTAGTTTTATCATAAATTGCAAAGTGCGTGAGTAATGAGTCAAAATGTACGCACTTGAAGTGAGACAGGACTCATTTTCGGAAACTACCCAACCTAAAAATCCAGAAAAAATCGGAGTGGTGCGCCTAGATGAAATCTAAGCCTCAAAATATGTCCCATTCCGATATCTGCTCAAATAAACTTACTAATAGTATATTATTAATTTTTAGAAATTGACTAAAAAGCTGCCCTTAAGTTTACCCTAGGTGTACCAAATTTTGCACCGACATAGAGGACAGTCCCGTGCATACACATGCCAAGTTCCATGAAAATCCAACTATTAGTGTCAAAGTTATAGCAGTTCAAACTTATCAATTTCGTACTAATTTACAGCATCCTAAGCCATACAAATAAGATGCTGACGTCATAATTAACGAGAATAATTGAAATTCGAGGGAAATATTAAAATTCCATTCAAGAAGAATCTAATTCTCCCTAGCCCTTTTTTTTATATTTGATGTTGGTTAAATTGTTGGCATTTGCTAATAATATTAAACTCAGAGTGTGAGGCGTATGAGGTTGACCATTATCAACACAGGGCTTTCCGTCAAATGATTTATTTAAATCGCTTTCTAGAAAATAGAGGGCAATGGAATTTTTAGCTATATTACACAGAGCTGTCGTGCACTCGTCGCTCCTCACATCTTTTTCTTTTTCTTCGGCCTTCAGTTCACAAGCGGGGTCGGCTCGTGGTAATCGGTTTCATCATTTTATTTTATCAAATGCCTGATCAGGATGTAATCGCGAGACCTTTAAATCCCCATCCAGCGTATCAAGCCACCATTTTTTTTGACCGGTTTTTTGGTTGCTTACCATTGCTTTCCATGTTCTGACCAATAGTGATTGTTGAATTTTCGTTAGCGTGAATTACGTGACCACACCATCGAAAACGCCTCTCTTGCAGTTTTTCCACGATCGATGCAAACCCATATCAATCGCGGATATTCTCATTTCAGATGTAATCAAAACGTGTCACGCCACCAGTGCAACGCAACATCTTCGTCCCCATTACCGCAAGACGCCGTTCATTGTCCTTTATAGTCGACCAACACTCAGAACTATAGAGAGCGGCAGACGGACGACATTGCAGTAAATTTTAGATTTGGGACGTGCGCTGATACGTCGATCACAAAGAACACCAGTTGGGGAATGCCACTTCATCCAGGTTGCATTAATGCGTGAAAACATTTTATTACGCAGTTCTCCATTGGCAGATAGCATTGCCTCGACATATTTATATCGCTGAGTTCTGGCTGGTTCGAGATATTTAAATCGCTCAGTTCTGGCAATGGCAGTAACCTGCCCAGAACTGAGCGATTTCAATATCACGAGTCAATGCTATAAGTCAATGGAGAATTACGTTATACTCCTCAGATAGGGAAATACAAAACCTTTTATACCTGAAGCGTCAAGCTTCCGGTTTCCCGACTTGTTTTATTTTAATTCTCCATTTACATAGGATATTGTTTGCCTCTGAATTGAGTCTCTAATAAAATAATACAAACCCAATCCATATATCAGTTCAGCGTCAACTACGTTTCCATTCCCATCGTTCCCCTGTCAATTTATCATCCTATCCAATGCACACACCACTCTACTATTAGACAGCAACAACAACAAGTGGCACTCAGTCCCAAACGTCAAAAGCGGAAGATTGCCGAAACTTTTCCGTCAGAGAAAAACCAAAATGTTTTCCTTTTTGATATAATTCGGTGTGTTGCTGGCGAATCCATCATCAAAACAACGATACCTGCGGTCCTAGTTTCTCGGTGAATCCTGAATTCCGCTTGAACGTGAGTACCAAAGCGAAAAAAGTGCAAAATTCTGTGTCGGCGTTTCTTCATGTTTTTTTTCTGCCATGGCATAGACGGAAAGGACGCCAATGACGGGTTTCTTTTTGGGTGATAAAAGTTGGTGGTGATTTGTCTGGAATATCGGGAAGAGAGTTTGTCTGAAGCAGTGGAAGCTGTTGCGGTGCGAAGGTTTCAGGTGAATGGCGTGAGTGAAGGAGCTCCCCAGGCAGCAGATGTCGGTGAAGATGCGTTTTTGTTGTTGTTGTTTTGGTTGTGGCTCAAGCGATGCCGGGATAATGGGCGAGATCTTCGGCCATATTTGAAGGGATTGTGGGAAGTCACTGGTCTCAATGGCATTTGTTCTGAGTGAAGTGTCAGTGAATTGTGAATGAGGCAACATTACCCTGAGTACGCGACCTCGTGTCCTTGTTCATAGGTTTCTCAATGAAGGAGAATATCCCGTACGGAGCGCGGTTGTAAAGCGACCCGAGCAGCTTTCATGAATTTGGAGTTTTCAGCGGTTTCGATAATTCAACTTTCAAACAAGGCCCTGATGTCCTTGTGAGTGACTACGTTTTTTCAGGTTAGCCTGCGGACATCTTTGGCAAAACTCAGTATCCAAATGTATTTAGTTATATTGGAGCGGCTGCTCAGTGCTAAAGACAAGGCAGAGTGCGCTTTGACTATAAACCTTAATTAGGTCACATCCTTCCCTTATTGTATGCACTCCAGGCATTCTGTGCCTGTTAGGGAAATTAGGAACTTATCCAAGAATTTAGAAGGAAACGAAGGCTGTACCCTGCTTTTGAATGCAATCCCGACTCCCCGTAAGTCAAGATTGCGCCTTCAGAGGTATTGCCCCAGGCCACCGCGTAAACGTGTCGATGATGGTAACCGTGCGAGTCTCGCAAAGTCGTCCCTACTATGTCGAGGTGTATCGTGTGGAACCGCTTGGTACTGCGAGGGAATGAGCCCACTTCTTTCCTTACATGCCTGGTGACCTTACACTTTTGGCATGCGATGCACTCTCTGGTCCAGGAATTGACGTCCTTGTTCATGGATGGCCAGAAGTATTTCTCGGTGACTAACCGATTTGTTGACCTGATGCCTGGAGTCGAGTGAGGCGGGGATGTTAACCTCGGAGACACGTGACAAAGCGTCACCAACTACGTTGTCCTTGCCGGACGCGTGCTGTATGTTGGACGTGAACTGCCTTATAAGGGTCAGGTGTCGCAGTTGACGAGGGGACGCTTTGTCGGGCTTTTGTTTGAAAGCATATATGAGAGGCTTATGGTCCGTGAGCACTGTGACCGGCCTACCTTCTAGGGAGAAGCGGAATTACTTTATACTCAAGTACGCGAAGATCAGTTCTCAATCGTAGGTGCTGTAGTTCCGTTGAGCGGGGTTTAACTGTCTGGAGAAGGAGCTCAATGGCTGCCAGACTTGGTTCACCTTATGGTGAAGAGCAGCACCTACTGCGATGTCAGAGGCATCAACAAAAACGGCTAGGGGTGTCGAGGAAATGCCAAGAGTGTAGCGTCGGCCAGTTGTTGACGGGATTTGCCAAACGCGCGGGCAGCCTCCTCAGACCACACAAGCTCTCGTGTGTCCTTTGGCTTGGGGCCAGACAAGTACGCGTTCAAAACACACTGGTGTTGGGCGGCCTTAGGCAGGAAACGACGATAGAAGTTTAGCATGCCCAAGAATCTCCTCAACTCCTTCACTGTCTTCGGACGCGGGAAGCTTGTAATTGCTTGCACCTTGTCTGAGTCGGGCTGTATTCCTTCAGGGGAATTGGAGTGGCCGAGGAATCTCACCTATATTTCAAGGAATTTGCATTTTTCAACCCGATTTCGGTATGTCTTCGGAAGCAACATGGATTTGGTGATACGCCTTGGTCAGATCCAAGGTCGTGATTTACTGCTGGATGACCTGTTGTAGTTGCAGATGACGTTGAATGGCTTGCTGCTATGTCGTCAGAGGTTGCTGAGTCGCCGGCTCCGAATTCTGCAAGGTTGTCGTTACTGACAGTTGATTCTGTGTTGGCACAACTTTACCGTTTGCAAAAACTTTCCTAGTTTCGCCAGCAGCTCGTATCCCATTACGGAAATTTGCGCACTTGGACACTTGGGCACTTGCCGTCAGATTTTCTCCGCTACCCAGTTTGCGTTGTTTCGACTGCACCAGTCACTAATAAACGAATGATGAAATTGCAGCTTTTTCTTTTGTTGCGTTGAATTTAGGAGAAAATCCTCGCAACTTGTGACGAATCTACCGCACACCACGTCCGTCTTTGTTGTCTCAGTTGTCTGAATCACGTGGGGGTCACCAGTTTTAGATTTCGATGCCGGCGGTTCGAACCAGAAAGAAGAATGCGCGCCGGCTTCGTGTCAGGACGCCAGCCGTGTCGGTGGCAGTACAGTGGTTGACGAGGCGAATTCATCACCGGCAATGCAGTTCGGGTTCATACCTCCGATGTGCCGCCGTACACTCATAAGAAGATGTTTCCTGTTGGAGGTAGGATATGCAATGTTTGCTGTTAGCCGACATAAGGCCGAAGCTTCAGTTCCAGCTTTTGTTTGCTACCGTTTTGATTTGCTCGAATACGCTCATCTTCTAACCGAGCTTCAATCGAAGGTAGTTAACTGTTGGCTTTGACTCTGCAATAATCTAGCTACCAGGTATGACTTCTTCTTTGAAAAGGCAGCCTGTTTCTAGTGTGCCTAGCATATTTTCCGATCTTACGGAATTGACGACATTTCTGACATCAAACGTTATGAAGAGCACTAAGCGTCAGCTGTGTGTATTAACTCGATGAACCACCAATTCCATGATTGCATCCACCGTGAATCCTCCAGTCAAAAGCGTTGAATGCGCTGCAAGGATACCCTCAGAAGCTGACACCTTATTTTTCATAGCAAGGAATGCCTCTCCGAGTGCTTTCATGGCGAAAAATGGGCAATCATTGGCGCCTTCAATATTGTTGACATCAATCCTTAGGGAAGAATTCCTTCTATAATGCGGTCCATTTGTTTGATACTAAATCTACATAGCTTGGTCTTAGAAGATTGCGGGGATTGGAAACTCTGCTTAGAACCGCTACATCACTTGAAGGTGCCTTTGTTCGATTATTTGTTATAAGTGGATCTTGCATTGAGCAATGTAGGGTGTCACATAACGGACCAATAATAATTTCTCTTTATCGCCTCCTAAGAGCATAACTATAGAATGGCTTCTTCCAACATTTTGGCGCTGGCTTCTATCCATACTCCTCCCATTTTATGTGTACTGGTCTCCATTGGTTAACCCTATGGTATTTTTCATATAAAAATATAATGAATAAATAGAATTAAGCAGAATTCATTCTTTTCTCTTTTTGCTGTTATTGCTTTAATCGTTCCTATTTTCACGGGAGGACTCAATGTCCTTGCATTAGTCAATTACTTGTTGCGAGATTTTGCTTGATTTCAGGTTCGGTAGTATTACGCACTGGTGAGAATATTGCTATTTTAAGGGGCTCAGCTAGTGTGTTGTCTTAAAAAAAGGTAATTTTTATGAATTTCTTTCTTATTTAAGTCCACGTATATTGGCTGCAAAGCTTTTTGGACCAATCGATCAAGCGAAAGGGAATTTGAACGTAGTCGAGTTCGATCCTTCAGTTTCGGCGCGCTGACAAGCACATCAGTTCTCTGCGCCTTGTGAGGATTTCCCATGATCTCGATTCTCATTAGTCGAGCTCAAATGATAAAATATAGCCCAAATTGCTAGATACATTTCATCTACGTTATTTTGGTGTCTCAAAATCGCTAATATAGTTGCCCTTCACCCCTTAATGGGGTTTAGCGCGCCAATCCCACCTGCGCGCCATCGCTCGCTGTTATCTGAAATGCCCTGCAGCTTTCCCCACGACTTACCGATACGCTCGCACTTCTCCTCTACTGTTCTACATCGGCCATCTTGGGAGAGTGGATTCCACTACATGGCATAGCCGCTCATTAATGTATGGCCTATCCACTGCCACTTTTGTCTTTCGATCACATCTCGTACGAGTGCCAAGCCTGTGTGCCGACCAAGTTCTTCATTTGAGATAGTGTCAGGCCAGCATACTCCGATGATGCGACGCAGACAGGTATTCATGGAAGCTTGGAACTTTTGGGTAACATTGGACTTCACTTTCCATGTGCTACTTCCATATAGAAACACAAAAGGAACACTAGTACAGAACAGTGTTAATTTGATCTTGGTGTTGAGATAACTGCAAATCCAGAGTCACTTGACCAAGGTCCATGACCCGGTGAGAGAGCAAACAGATGTCATCAGCGTAGTCGAGGTGTCTGAGGAAAGATGTCATCGTCAATTAAATTTCTCCAGATCCTTCCCTCCAGCATGAAGAAAGTCACCGATAACAAGAAAAAATAATATCGGTGACAGGGTGCAATTCTGGCGGACTTCGCTTTGGACCTCAAAATCTTCCGAGATTTTACCTCGGGGCAAACGCCACATTTTGCGCTATCATATGTCGCTCCGATAGTTTCTCCGGAATGCCCCTGCTACGTAGAGCACTCCAGATACACTTCCTGTTCACGCTATCGAAAGCATATGTAGCGAAGATCTGAATTCCGCGCACTGTTCAAAAATGATCCGAATGGTGTTGATATCGTAGCGGAAACTGCTGCTCTCTGTTGATCAAGCTTTCGAGATGTCCTTTGATGCATTCCAGGATTATTTTAGGTATTATCCTTGGGACGACAGGGAGCACGCAGCTATTCCAATTGTCACTCTCAAAACAGGTCACCTTTTTTGGGATCTTGACGATTAACCCCTTCTTCCACTCTCTAGGAAAGGTCTCGGATACCTAAGATTTCCATACGATTGGAAGTAGCAGATCTCCAGTAATTGCAGGCGCAGCGATAAATAACTCTGCTTGGAGACAGTCAAACCGAGCGATTGTACAGATGCTTGGAGGAACAATTCGTATTCGCATGATAAGGTGACTTGCTATTTTATCCATAAGAGGACAAACCTCACCGGATTTGACATTGTTAAGAACCATAGTGACGTGTTCTTTCTACCTCTTCGTCATCTTGGATGAGAAGTCTTCCGTTAACGTCCTTCACAGGTCCTTTGTAACCACATGCAAGCTATTTCGTGATGTGGTATACATTTCTGAAATCATCGCGATCTGTGGGATCTTCCGCTTCCCTGGCCAGTGCAATAGCAAATTCTCTCTTGACACGGTGTACAATACACTGAACTTCTCGGGATTTCACTCGGTATCGGAGTTCGAGCGCGTCACGTCCGCTACGCAGCGGTCAGTAGAGTCTTCAATTCCTTCCTTTCATCGATCTGCTTACATGACTTCAGTCAGCCAGATCTTATGACGCCTCCTCGAGACTTGGCCGACAACCTGTGCAGCACCCGAGGAAAAAAAATGTTTGATGGTGAATCAAGGCTTATCGATATTCTCAGGGCGTTACTCGATAGATTTGTCGCTCGATCAGCAACATAGCTCTCCTACTGTCGAGCAGCAACTGGGCCGTACAAGCGGTCGACATTGAACTTAGGTGGTGGCAGCTTCCCAATCCTGCGAGAAGTGGCGGACGCAATAAGCAAACGAACGTAAGCGACCATCAGATGGTGATCCTTTTCGAGGCCGATGTCAGCGCCTCTCTTGTTACGCGCATCCAGAAGACAACTATTAAATCTACTGCTGATCGCGAAGTTGTCGATTTGATTGCACGTATGTCGCCGTCCATCGGTTGATTGTCTCGTCAATTGACAAATTTATAATAATACCAAACGGGAAGCAAAGAAAGCGATCGCTGTCTCACGAGCGGCACTTTTACAATTTTAGCGTACGTTTTCGAAACTGTTTCTGGCGCAAAATTTTATCGCGACGCGTTGCTCTAGATTTCGTTTCTCCAATTTTATGACGAGCACCACCAACACAGGTCTACTCAACACGACACAGCAGGCGAACTAAACAAGCTAGAGCGATGGTGAATATATCAATGGAGAGCGGAAGGGGAAGGGAATTTGAAGGTTGCAGGTTTACCACACGCGCGGCAATAAAGTCAGTCTCATTACTTAATTGTCTAACCTCGTAGGCTACGCTGCGCTTCTCGTACTTTTTCACGGTAGCGAAGCTCTAGCGTGGTACTCACTTCCGCTCGCCGTGATCGACAGAGCTCTCAGCTCGTCACACAGTTCGACAGGAATAAAGTTCGTATCTCAGGTTGACTTGAATCTTATTTTTCGATACCTCGAACGAATATAATCTACTTCACGACTATTCTCTCAAAAACCATTTATTCGTCTCACCAAAAACTTTCCATAACATATTTCTTGGTTCTCTCAGGGGTTAGCCAAATTTACCATCAATCATGGCGGACGATTACGATCAAAAGCTTCGCGACATGCAAAAATATGTACCATTTTTGGAAAATCTAATTCAAAATTTAAAGAGGAGCAACAAACACGATGAAAAACGCGAAGCACAACTCAACAAAATGCAAATGTTCTATGACTTATTGACCAACAAAAATAAGAAGTAAGTAGCGCAGTCCCAAGGATCCTTCTTTTGTTTTTGCCTTAACGTTTGGTGTTCGATTTTTTGTTTAGATTGAAGCTTGAAACACTGGAAAGATGCGAACAAGTCCTGGTCAAGTTACATCAGAAAGCGGAAAAGGTAAGTTTATTGCAATCTCATTGTGGTGCTCATTATTAAGGGGGGGCTTGTTTTAGATGAAAATTGAATTGCCTGCCGCAAGAAGCGCATCAGGTGCGAGTGCCGCAAGAAGCGCATCAGGTGAGGGTGCCGCCAGAAGCGCATCAGGTGAGAGTGCCGCAAGATCAAATATACCTGCGGGCACCACTCCAGCTCCTGTGATAGTGGCAACGGAGAAAGCAAAAGATCCAGTTTCGATTCCCAATAAAATGGAAGTTGAATCGTCTTCATTTCCAAAACCTGGAGCTGCCCCCATTAGTCAAACAGCTCCCAGTGAAATTGGAAATTCATCTAATTCCGTAGATAGAAGTAATAATCGTCCGAGTGATATTGGTACCAGCCCAACTATACAAGCGGAGTCAATCGCCCCAACACCCAAACCTGCCCAAGAATCACTGCCTGAAAATTGCGGCGTGGCTTCGATATTTTCGAACTCTAATGGAAACCTTGACAGCATCGGCCAAAAATCGGACTGTAGTCAGTTGATGGAAACTTCACAGCAGCTCGATGAAGCCGGCACTGCTGAAAAGCTGCCCCTACCTTCCTCGGGTACTGAACTTGAAGTAGAGTCATCTACAGATCAAGTTGATACCCCACCGCCTGTTGCAGACGAAGAATCCGTTCCGTCTGATACACCTGAAGACTGGAAATCTACCAAACGGAAATCAGAACCAGGCCCAAGTGAGGAACAATTCAGTCAATCAGTTCATTCTGAAAGAAATTCACCAACTTGTGATATAGAAATGAATCAAGCTACTCCAACGAATACTTTGCCTTTACTAAACGAAGAGAATGAACCGGAAGCGGCTTGCTCGTCTATGGAGCTCGAAGAGGATGATAAACACGAAAGTAGCCCACCGGAACCAGAGGAGCATCCAAATTCCAAAGAGGACCTTCCAGAGAAGAGTCTTGGGTCAACAAGTGCGACTGTTACAGCTCCGAAACCACAGCCTGTTGTTGTTAGTTCCTCGACAATGAAGAATGACCCTGAAGATTGCTCTGTGAGCAGCACGACCGCCATTGATCCACGTCGTGACAAAACCGCTGGCGATGAATCGGATGAACAAAATTCTTTGCAGGATACAGTCACGGACAGTTCGAGCAACAATGAGGGCGTTAACAAAAATTGGATTCAGGGGGCCTTGCTCAATTTATTGAATCCGAACAATCTTGACAAAAGCACTGTTTTGGAGATGTTAGGAAAAGTTGTTGATGGTAGTAAACTTCAGAAGATCAAAGAAATCCTGGTGGCAGAGGAAAATGAATCTTCTGCTGATAAAGGAGACAAGGGGACTGATGGCGCTGACAAGGGGGCAGAAAAGGAGGTTAAAAAGGAAGAAATTCAGAACAATGATGAAGTTTTAGATGAAGTGGATAACAAAGCTGAAGAGCCGCCGTCATCAGAGACAGATAAGAAGTTGAATGAGTCGAAACCACCCCCGAAGACCCGTAAAACTGAACTCGATCGCCTTAATGAAGATATGCGTTTCATTCTAGACACAGACCCAGAAAATCTGGGACCAAGCACCAAAAGATCGTGTACAGAAAACAAGACTCCTAATTATTGTGAAATTGGGTCCGAGCTAAAATCGCAACCCCAAGTGAAAGAAACCGTGGCAACTGCGCCACCACCCAAGAAAAAGAAGAAGAAAAAATATGAAGTGTTCTCATACCGAACGAGACGAAGATCCAAACGGAAGAAGCCGAAGGCGGGCGGAGTTGCAGCTCTGGCCGGGATAGAAAGCGGAGCTGATGGTACGGAATCATCTCTAGGCGGCGGTGATATGGAAGAGACTGCAGATGCGGAGAGTTTACTTGAAGAACTTCCAGCCGCCAGTCAGGAATTGGAGGAGACAAACACAACAGAAATCAACGAGTCATTCCTCGCGGAACTTCAAGACGAGACTGTTTCCGATCAACCATCTGAGGCCGAGAAAAACTTTAAAAATATTCATCCAGAAATGCATTCCCTAAGTAAATATGTTTCCACTTGCGCTATTTGTAATTTTTCGGGTAGATATGTCACGACGCACTACATGAATTCCCATCGCATGACTGAAATGGTTGTGTCGCGTTTGCCTCCGCCGGCACAGGACCGCTTGATGCGGGGCGAGGGTATGGAGAGTGTATTTACAGGCAAGGATCCATTTCAAAATCGTGTCTATCAATTCACATGTCCGTTTTGTAATGTGAAGAAAAACTACGCTCGGAAAATTTGGTCGCAGCATTTCGGATCGCATACGGGGGAGTATAAATACAAATGTTCCGGTTGCGGCTATATGTCGGTGAATGTGCGGGGTCATATCATGAAGTACTGTCCAGGATCGCGCCCGATTATGCTTGAGAATTTAGACAGAGGACAAGATATTGTTGGATTCATTTGTAAGCTTTGTAACTACATCCAAATGAACCGGGAGCATGTCATTTCTCATCTGGAGCTTCAACATGAATGCCTGGAGGGGACGGACGAACTCATATCTGATGTGACGCTCTTTAGGTCGGATCTTAGCAACCTGAATACCCACAGTGCTAAGAAACAAAGAAGCATCCAAGCCGTCAAGGCGACACCGGAGACGAAAAAGCCTGCTGCACCCGCCGCAGGTCCTTCTCATGGTTCCAAGGCTACGAAAAAAGTTGAGGAACCGTTTCAGGATGAAGAAAACGAAGGAGAACTTTTGGAAGTGCTACCAGAATTGAGTGGGGATTCCAAGTTCGAGATCCCAAAGCCACCGGACGGGCAGCCATTGAAAAACATATACCCCTACATGCATTCACAGAGCGAGTATGTGACGAGATGTGTGCTTTGTCACTACGTTGGCAAATTCATTACCAAGCATTACGTCAAGGAACACCCAGAGTCGGAAGTTTTCGTTGCTCGCATCCCGCCCGAGCGGCAGGATTGCATCCTCAACAACCAGCAACTGACCAAACTCGGCCCGGTCACCGTCGTGAAGTACAAAAATTACTATCGTCACTCCGCCTGTCCGTTCTGTCCTGTGGAGAAATCCAGTCAGAGATTCGACTGGGTCATGCACTTTGCCATTCACACAGGAGAATATAAGTTCCGATGCACGCAATGCAACCATTACGGAAATGCCCGGAACGAGTTTGCCCGACACTTCAAAAATGGGTGTCCGAACGGCAAACTGATTCGAATGTGGTCGCACTACAAGTACAACGAAGAGGATCCGGTTGTTGGGTTCCTGTGCAAGCTTTGCAATTACATCCAAATGAGCCGTAAAAACGTGGAGACTCATTTGGAAACGCAACATGAAACCACGTCGGATGAAATACTTCAAATTACGCTGTTCACCGGAAACCCTCGATACAAAGGTCGTCGTTCGGTTAAGGGTGGAGGGTATAAAAAGTCAAAACGATCCAAACGAAAAATCAAACACGCTATTGAGAGTAGTGGTAACCTGGACGTGCCTGATTTCCTCTGCGAGGGTGAAGTGGACGAAGAATTTATGGCCGAAGAGAATGGTCGTGACGACGGCAGCCCAATGCCGGATTCAATGGAACAAAGCGGTCTAATGGATGACGATGACGTATTGCCAATGCACCAGATGTCTGCCGACTTTGGAGACAGTGGATTTGAAAATTTATTTCAAATGGAAATGTGCGAAACAGCAGCTGCCCCAACGATACCCGAAGAACATGGCATGATTACTCGACATCGGGCTGACAATAGCGGCGGTAGAACGGACGACGATGGAGAACTGATACGTCCCACCGAAGATCCCATACAAAACATTCACCCTGAGATGCATTCCCAGAGCGCGTACGCATCGAAATGCCTTCTCTGCAATTTTGCCGGGAAATACATCGCAAAACATTACGTCGAAGAGCACACTGAGCACGAGGTGTTTGCTTCTCGTTTGCCTCCGGATAGTCAGAGGAGTCTTCTGTCCGGCGAAGGATGCATGCCTATACGTTGTCTGATCCGCTCCCGGAAGATGAATTACTACTTCGCGTGTCCATTTTGTAATCTTGAACGAGACTGCACCCGACACAACTGGGTGGCTCATTTTGGGATTCATACTGGCGAGTACAAGTACCAGTGTTCGCAGTGTCCGCATCGAGGGAACGCTTCTCGGGACTTTAAACGCCACTTCAAGGGAAGCTGTCGCCACGCCCAACAAATCAGAATGTGGCCTGACCTAGTCTCGAAGGAGGAACCCATCCTGGCTTACTTTTGTAATTTGTGCAACTACATTCAGCTGGATCGGGGTCGTGTCATTGAGCATTTGAATACCCAACATAGCTGCTACGAGCAACTTGTGAGCAAGATAACTCTCCTGTTTATCGACCCGAAAGCTGGTGAGACGGAAGGAGGCTTGACTACTAGCACTCCTAACGTGACCCCTGCGAGCACTAAACCTAAATTGGTGAAGAAAAAGTTTGGTAAGAAACGACGCCCGATATCGAAAATGTGGTCTACGAGTAGCCAAAAACGAGCTGCGTTGCAACGTCACATCCAAGCGGCAGCGGAAAATGAGGCAGCCGAGCAAAGTGGTGATTCGGAAGAAGAGGAGGAGGAAGATGGCGATGAAGTTGTTGACGAAGATGACAATGTTTCAGGAATGGAAGGAAGCGAACAGGACGAGGAAATCATCGAGATTATTGACTCAGACGACGATGTACCTCCTCCGGTGACCAAGTCGAAAGTCCCCGCGAGCAGTTACGAAAAGATACAAAGATTTATCGAGAGAACTGAACAAAAATCCGCCGCAAAATTTAAACCTAATCAATCGCTGTTTGCTACAGTGAAGAAGGAGGATCGGACCGTCAACGACCTAAAGCAAGACATTGTTCTTCCATTCAGTCCTCCAACTAAGGATCGGCCCCTCTCTAACGTTCATCCTGAGATGCACTCGCAGAGCGTCTATGCGAAAAAGTGCATATTGTGTCCTTTCGTCGGTCGGCACCTGATAAATCACTACATCAGTTTTCATCCCCGTTTCGAAGTTCCAATATCGAGACTTCCGCCTAAGGCGCAGGAGCTGATTGCGCGGAATGAGTATAACGTGGCTGTGGAGATCGAGTCTAATCCATACAGCCCCAAACTGTTCTCGCACACCTGTCTGTTCTGCGACACGGAATTCACCTTCGCAATCAAGTCATGGGTCGATCACTTTGGAACTCACACCGGAGAATATAATTTCAAATGTTCGGAATGCGGACGAATGATAAACTCGAAGCATGACATTCATGAGCATATTCGAAATTTCTGCAAAAAGGGTAAGGCTCTGGCTAGACAGTTCCCGGTCACAGACACGCAGACACTTCTTGCGTACATCTGCAAGCTTTGCAATTTCATTCAAATGAACCGCGGCAATATCGTCCAACATCTCCGCGTGCAACACAAATCCTTGACAACTGCCGACCAAATCATGCAGGTAACATTGCTTCGTTTCAATCAAGGAGTCAATTCGAAAGATGGAATCAAATCAATGCTTGCAAAAAGGGAGGATCGGATCAAAGTGGAAAATGCCCCAATCGACACAAAGTACACAACAAGAGAATACGTGAAGGTCGAGCAATCTGACGCAATTTATGAAATTTTGGTGCCAGAGACTGAACTGAAAGTTCCATCGGAAACCCCGTCTACAAGTAAAACTATAAAAATGGAATATAGCTCCGAGAGTAATTATAGATCGGAAACATCGCGAAATTTTGCCTCGCGGCTGTCGGTGCAAGGCGGAAGACCTCAACTGGTTATTTCTGGACAACCTCTAGGGGGGATACAATCATCGTCGAGACGCTCTGCTCCTTCTAGTTTGCACAGTAGTAAGTCCCATCAAGCTTCTCGCGTTCCCCCATCCAGTATACTCGCTGAACCGGAAATCGTTCAACGAATTAGCCACCTTGGGTACAGTCACACCCCAGATGGTACGAACAAATATCACTGCTGTGTTCGATCTTGTACATTTGCCGCAACAACTGTACCTATCGCGCTTGCAACACATATCATGGATGACCATCCCTCGCTAATATGGGAAGGATATTGTCGGGAGTGTCAAGGACACGTTGCCACTGGTAAAAATATGAAACTGACAAAAGAAATTCAACATCTGTTCGAGCACACCAGAAAGCGACCAGCCGATACGATGGATTCACGTGACGACCAGTCTGCAACGCATCCTACGAAAATTCCACGTCGCTCGATAACCACTCTTCAGAGACCTTGCACGATTACACCCGTAACCTCACCTCCGACAATGGCGGATGACTCTGCTAATCAGATTATCGCTCGATTTGCCAATAATAAGAGCATAACTATCACGCGAGAAATAAAAGCCGCATCGCCAGACCGTTCCCCACCAAGATTGCAACCACTATCCCAACCTCAAGGCGCTGTTACCACGAAACAACAACAGGTCTTGAAAGAAGTCAAGCGAACAGCGCTGAAACCATGGACTGTTTCGAAGAGTGTAAAAGCCGAGCACATTGTCAAGTCCCTGCTGAGCGATATCTCGTTGTTTGCATTCTTCAAATGCATGGGAAATGATTGCCACTTCACCACGAACGATTCAAATAAAATGGCCGAACATCTGGGATTGCATTCGGAACAAACCGACAATGGGGCCTGCACGGAGCAAACGACTGAGTCCAATGTTTTCTCCTGGCTGGAATGCTGCTACTGCAGTACTTGGGCCGGAACTGTGATGCAACTGATTGCACATATCACGGCGAAGCACAGTCGCGATATATATCAATGCCCACACTGCTTCTATCGCTCATGTGAAGACTACAATGTTGTGACCCATCTGAAGCACTACCATCAGCAGCAACGATTGTCGATTTTGTATTGCTTTGGACGAAAGCTACTAAAAGCTGGTGGAGACTTAGCCATACAGGCGGTGAAGAGGACCCAATGCGCCGGTAAGAAACCCTCGACTCTCCATATTTCTTTTGTTTTCCAGCTAAATTTTCTTTTCATATTCAGGATGCCCGTGCACATTCATGAATCCTCTCGCATTCGCCACAAATGTCTCCGAGTACATCGACAATGATCTTGGTGGTGACATATACAAATGCTACTACTGCTCCAAGAAGCACACGAAATCCATCATAGAATATGCCCGACATATTGTCGAACATCGTCCTGTACACAAGGCGGACTCTTATAAATGCTTCAAATGCTTCAAGGATCAAACGCAGCTGAATCAATTGTCGAATAAACATAATATCAAAGCATTCCAGTGCGTGCATTGCGCGTATTCGACAGACGACGAATTTCAGATTGGCCTTCACATGGCACAGGTGCATGCATCGAATTTATTGTTTTGTGGATTGAGAATAAGAATTCCTGCCAACACTACACATGTGAGTAGATTGCAATATGTTTGTCTTAGTTTTGTCTTGATTCCTTGATTTTTATGATTTTGCTTTGGGATTATCTCCATAATTTGGCAGAGTCATTAGTTGACAGTGTTCGAATGGGTATCGATGCAAGTTTTGCTAATGAGTAAACATTTTCTGCCTCAATGTGGTTAGTGATTTCACTTGCATTCGAGTTTGCGAAAAAAACTTAACAGCCAAAGTAGTAGCTTGGCCGCCATTAATGGAGGGCGCCTTCCAAATGGTAGCAAGCTCCTGAAGAAATGGAGTCCGAATATGAGGACACGTCACGGCCGGACTCGGTCATGACTACGAACGGAGAGTCCGACGCAAGTCCCGACTCTGACAGCACGGTCAAAGTCGGTACAACGGACGACAACTACGAACTAGCTTTCCTCAAGAAGCAGAACAAGGGTCTACTACCTAGAGGAGGCCCCAAGCAAGAACAAGTCCCTGGAGGACGTAACCTGCAATAGGCCCCAGTGCCATCCAAACATCAACAACAATTATTAGGCGAAGACGGCTTTACGATTTCTTACCAGGGCAGAGGCAAATCTGCCCTAGGAGCAGCGTGACCAAAGGGGCTCGCAGATGTTAAGTGCTCCATTATATAATTCGCAGAACACGACATGATTGCGAATTATATTGAGTGTAAATCCGCCCATACTTTGAGCCAAAGCTTGGTCAGAGCTGAATATATTCTTTTTTAAGCATTGCGGGGTCCAAAGTCTTCATCCACTTGATATCGGATCGAACCAAATGAGGAGCAACTTATTCTCTCTTTTTTTGGTCCACGAGCCATCGTTTAGGGCTTAGAACTCAAACTTTAAAAATATTAGGCGAAGACGGCTCTATGATTTCTTACCAGGGCAGAGGCAAATCGTCATGGTCCGGTCCGACATCAAGTGGAAGCGGACTTAGGACCTCGCAATCCTTAAAAAAATCAACAACCCCCACAGGCACCTCCCAGAAAACGGATGAATACTAAAATTCCTCCTATTGTTATTGTTGAGCCCACGGAGAATTTCCAATCTCCAATGCCATCACTAAAGACTTCCCAGCTCCAATCATCAAATTCTCCTTAAATGCAAAGAGGACTACGCCGTTACGAAAAACGATCTCATGGAAAACAAGGCGAAAGTATACCCTTCTTTCGGAGGAAATTACATCACTCATTACTCACTCAAACTTCCTCACCTCGAAAGCGAAGTAAGAAGGCCGTAAACTGAGCATGCATCCAATCACGAACGTTAGGGTTGCTGAGTTGAACATCATCTTTATAGTCGGTCGGGTCCGTAGGCACGAGCTCGAACTGTTCCTAAGCGAACATAACCCATAAAAAGTGCTCTTGTGTGAAACCAGGTTGCGCTACCGATAGAAATCTTTTGTAGGATATGTGGTGGAGATTGACTTGATCGGTAGAACTAAAAGAAGGAATCCACACTGAACATATAAAAACTATTCATTGTTAAAGAATAACAAGGAAATTAAACTGAAGTATTCATTGTACAACACGTCCGCTTGCGCCAAGCGTTGATGATCAAGTGACTGGTGTGTCGTATCAATGAAGGGAAGTTGGTCATGCATCTCTATAATACCATGCAGTTAATAGTTGATCCCTACATTACTCCTCCTAAGTGACGTTGTCACGTGGAAGTTTTGGTAGATACGTTCGTCGAATCCGTTCTGGTGGTGGGTTGAGTGGCTTCCAACTAATTCTGGTGCTGGGCTTCCAGGACAACGATGGAGGCATCGACATTCGTTGAACTGGTTCGGCGGGTGACGCTGGCTGAGCTGTCGATTTGCTAAGCGGCTCAGTTATATTGTTTAATGTGGTTGGAACATCGGCGAGACACTTCGGTGGTATCTCATTCTCGCTAGTGGTGCCCCGCTCATCAGGGACTTGATAATGAAACGAAGGAACATCGGTGCAACTAAACGCTGGCTTGAGCCTCTCTGTGGAGACGTTACAACTCCTTCCGTTGACGTCATTCGTCACTAGATATGCGCCCTAAAGGGGCTTAGCCTCAGTCTTCAAAAACTCATTCTGTTCTTGGTATATCAGAGCCGTTGTGGTTATGCTAAGGGATGTTTGCCAGTCCCGGGTAGTGCGTGCATTCAGCTGTTTAACCTTAACTTGAACGAGAAAAACATCAGGCGTTTCGATACTTCATTTGGACTGCCGCGAAGTCGACGCAGCGCGGTCTCTCTTGGGCTACGCTGTAGATAGAGTAAAGCTGAAAAACGGCAGCATCGACGAGAGCACGTTGATTTTTATAGTACTCAACGGACCGATTCCACACGTACTTATAATTTTCAGCGGTCATCGGTATGTTAACGATAAATCAGACATTGTTCGGCGTCGTTATTGTCCGCTGGTTCTCAAATAATCTGATAGAGAGTTAACAAGAACCTACAATCGTTGCCGTTGATATATTCTAAAGTAGGAATGGGGGGAGAGAGCAGGCTAATTATAAGGATAAGAAAGGGATTGGAAAAGCAAAGGTAGGAACTCCCAAGTCTGTGACTGTTGTGAAGAGCCAGGGAACAGAATCTAGCTAGTGTAGATCTTCAGAGCAAACTGCTTACAACCAGAGATTTCTCATCTGTTAAAGAATTGTTTACTTAATATTCGCTGCCTGGCTCTAGCTAGAGCTAAAGAACCGTGAAGGAAGTGGCAGGTGGTCCTTTCCGGCCGAGTCTGGTGGCATGGTCTCCTACATGCCTGGACTTAAAGCTCTCGTTATTGGATTTTGTTGTAGGAGGGCAGATACTCCTTGACTTAGCCCGGGTGGTGAACCTGCGCAATCTAGAGCCACCCTTCACAGGCATCAACGGGACACAGAAAATCTTCAAAAAGCAGTGGCGGGCGTCAGTATGTGGACTTTTTATGTAACAAGGTGACAACGTCCCGCCTGCACACTGAAAACCGGGAGATTTGAACATTCTCTCCACCTTTTCGACACATTGTAGAAGGATAGTGGATGATAAGATTTGCCGATGAGCTCTTCTTCGGTGGTTGAGACTTGAAATGGTACCTATTTTGAGATTGGTCGAGTATATACGGATATTGATGTTTTGAGATTGACTAATCAAGGGAGACTCTAAGGCAGTTTAACTTTTTCTATTTTTCCACTTTTAGTACTGCATTAAACTTTTTTACTCGTTCATTACTTCTTCTCTCTTCCTTTGCTTCTCTGATTTCTCTCGACTCTGAAAAACTCTTTTTGTCGTTAAAATTTTTG
This sequence comes from Hermetia illucens, assembly GCF_905115235.1. Taxonomy (NCBI): domain Eukaryota; kingdom Metazoa; phylum Arthropoda; class Insecta; order Diptera; family Stratiomyidae; genus Hermetia; species Hermetia illucens. The sequence goes on from NC_051849.1 coordinate 203,497,236, forward strand.
TTCAATGGCCAACTCGATCGCAATTGCGTGTATTCGACACACAAGTTCTTCGCTTCGCCACAATATCCATCATCCTGAACGGCGCAAAAACCGGTATCCGGTCCAGGCCTGCCTTAGTAAAGAACTCCAGACATCCCGGTTTTGCGCCGAGGTCCACCAATTCGATATCCCTAAAAGCTGTCTGGCGTCCTGACTCACGCGATCGCTCCATTTCAGCCCGGGTCTGCTTCGTCTTCTTTTTCTATCATAGATATTGCCCTTATAGACTTTCTGGACTGAATCATCCTCATCCATATGGATTAAGTAACCCGCCCACCAAAACCTATTGAGCCGGATTTTATCCACAACCTGACGGTCATGGTGTCGTTCATAGATTTCGTCGTTATGTAGGCTACGGAAGCGTCCATCCTCATGTAGGGGGCCAAAGATTCTTCGGAGGATTCTTCTCTCGAACGCGGCCAAGAGTTCGCAATTTTTCTTGCTAATAACCCAAGTTTCCGAGGAATACATGAGGACTGGCATGTCGTAGCCCGTTGTTGATGTCGAATGGTCTTGAGAGTGATCCTGCTGCTTTTATCTGGCCTCGCACATTGGTCAGGATCAGCCTAGTCAGTCTTATTAATTTCGTCGGGATACCGAATTCTCTCATGACCGTGTACAGTTTTATCCTGTCTATGCTATCATAGGCGGCTTTAAAGTTGATGAATAGATGGTGCAACTGATGTCCATACGGGCTCCTTTCTTACTTGGCTGTTAAAATCCCCAAGTATGATTTTGATATCATACTTGGGACAGGCTTCGAGGGTTCATTCTACTGCCTCGTAGAAGGTATCCTTCTCCGACTCTACAGTCTCCTCTGTAGGGACGAGAACGTTAATGAGGCTTATATTTCTAAACTTGCCTCGCAAGCGCAGAGTGCATAGCCGTTCGTTTATGTTTTCAAAGCCGATAACAGAAGGTTTCATTTTTTGGCTGACTAAGAAACCTACGCCGAGCACATGGTTTACTGGATGGCCGCTATAATATCTGGTGTAGCGACTCTTCTCCAGGAAACCGGTCCCTGTCCAACACATCTCCTGTAACGCTGTTACATCAGCCCTATATTGGGACAGGGTATCGGGTAGCTGCTCAGTAGCTTCATCTCTGTACAGGGAGCGCACGTTCCATGAAAAAATACGCAAATCGTTATTCCTTTGCCATTGCCGGGTTCGTCATTGTGTAATCCGTCCAGTCCGAGGCTCCTGTTGTGGCATCGTAGCAAGTTGTTTTCTGTGTAGGATTGTCAGCCCTACCCAGCCCCCAACCAGGGGGACCAGTTGGTACAATTTGTCCCGTTTTTAGGCGCAGGAGACTCGCCTCCATCCTTCTCCGCCTTCGATACGAAAGAGCTCCCAGCGATCACCACGTGGAGGTGGAGATAGGGTTTGGTAGTAGAGTTATTAGTTCAGCAGGTGCTTCCCAGGTTTTATGCTCCATCATGGGTACCAATTCACGTTTCACCCTGGACCTATACTACTCTTTGACCACCCAGCAAACATTGCTTCTGTTTATCACGATGGTTTTCGCCATCCACCAACACATAGAAGGTTTGCCACGCCTCGCCGTTTTCCCTGGCATGGAAGCTCTACAAGCTGTCGTTATCGGGTTCATAACTGAATTTCCGACAGTTCCAGTTTGCGCGCCACCACCCCCGGAGTGCGCTCCAACGTGATCTGTTTCAAGAGCTTCGAAGAATATCCCGGTGTTCACCTTCGCGACGTTCCAGGCGCAGGATCCAACGCAGGGCTAGCGCGCATCGAGAGATGGCGTCAACCAACTCGATGGTTATGTATTTGTGGTGGCTTGCCGAGAAGCCTTGCAGCTTTTACCATCCATCTACCAGTGGCGCCAGTGATTTCGACGCCAAGATTATGTCAAAAATGCTTCCTTCTCAGCCCAGGGGACGGGACATTGGTGTGGATTCGAAATCACGAGCCCTGTTCTCGTCGCCATTTTGAAAATCCGTTTGCCTCTGGAGTATTCACGACAGCGTCCTCCAGAGCATCAAACTTTCGTCGGAAGTCCAGTATCGTCTCATTCGGTGTTAGATAGACGCTAAAAAACGTAACGTGACCCTGTTTACTGATAAGCACTAGATCCGCTTTTATTTCCGCAACAAACTGCGCTAGCAACTCATCAGCGGTTGCACTCCAGTGCATATTGATCTGTAGAATGCGAATCAAGTAATTCGCATGCTAGGTCTTTCCAAATCGGCTCTGAAGATGCACATCGCCTCGAGCTTGCAGAATGTACAACGCTACGATCCTTGCAAAGGGCGCAACTCTCTTTTCCTTCTTCTTTTTCTTCGGCCTTTGTCCCGTTCACAAACGGGGTCGGCTCGTCGTGATCGGTTTCGCCATTTGACTCTATCGAATGCCTGGTCTGGGTGCAATCTCTAGGCTTTTAAATCCCCATCCAGCGTATCAAGCCACCGTTGTTTAGGCCTGCCTTTTGGTCGTGTCCGGATAGCTCAATGGTTAGAGCACTGGGTTGTCATACGGAAGGTCGCGGTTCAAATCTCTCTGGTGGCAGTGGGATTTGTATCATGGCTTGACTTTCGATACCAGTCGACTCAGCTGTGAATGAGTACCTGAGTCAAGTCAGGGTAATAATCTCTGGCGAGCGCAATGCTGACCACATTGCCTCCTACATTATATTGTAGTGTACCGTTACGGTGAATGAAGTGCTCTAACACACTTCAAGGCCCTGATCCAATATGGATTGTTGCGCCAACGATTATTATTATTTTGGTCGTTTACCATCGACTTCGATGTTCAGACCAATTTTGGCAAGTGAAGTCACGTTAGCACGAATTGCGTGACTTCCACGCGAATTTCCACGATCGGTGTAACCCCATAACGATCGCGGATATCCTTATTTCAGATGTGATCAAAACGTGTCACGCCACTAGTCCAACGTAACATCTTCGTCTCCATTACCGTAAGACGCCATTCATTGTATTTTATAGTTAGCCAACACTCAGAACCACAGAGAGCGACAGGCCGGACGACATTGCGGAAATTTTAGATTTGATACGTTCGTTGATACGTCGATGACAAAGAACACCAGTTGTGGAACGCCACTTCATTCAGTTCTCCATTGGCTGATAGCGTTGACCCGAGGTATTTAAATCGCTCAGTTCTGGGCAGATCATTGCCGCTGACAATGATTGTACCTGTCTCATGGAAATCGGTCGTCAACAATTCAATTTTGTTTAGATTCAATTTGAGACCGTGTTGCATGAGGCGATCATTCCTCTGGATATTTCCGCTTATGGCCCCTTTTACTTCGATGTTTTCTATAAGGTAGTCAAGATCTCGAATTTCCGGAAGGTAAGTGGGCTCTAGGCTAGAAACCAGAGTCTTCTCTCCCAGTAGCCCCTTGGCCTAGCCTAACCTCACAGATCGGACCTTCGTTATTTTCGGACCTATTCCAGTCAAGGCTTCGTTTTCTCCACTGCCTTCATATTTGATCTTATAATGGATCTCGTTGAGAACTCCCGCAGAGGTCTTGCCTTCCGTCGGCTTGATAAGCAGAGCTGGCGGCCTAATCCTCCGTCTCCCCACCTTTTCCTTTGATGGTCCACCATTCGTATCCGCCTTAAAATTAGGCTGGCGGTTTTCTTATATCACGGCCTGTTGTTGCTTTTCCATCTGCGCACTCTTCTTTTGCGTCGTCGAGACCCTTCGCTTTTTCCCCAGTTCCCTCTGCAACTAACTATCTGAAGGAACGTTGCAGACCGCATACCATCTGCCCAGTTTCAGCGGTCTCCACTGTGCCTCTTTCCGGAACAACAATACTTCACTAGTCAGCCCTACCTTCTTCCTTGCTCCAAATTTCAACTAAGACATCTCAAACTCCCAAAATATCTTAAGTTAACTAAAGAGGGGATGTTGATTTAATTTTTTTCATACTTACAGGAGGATCCAAACGCGAGAATGGACAACGGCGCCGCATTCGTGCTGCTGAGGAAGCGCGTGGGTGATCACAGCTTCTATAAGTGCCCATACACACCTGTTCAACTGAATTACTTAAATCCGGCAATCGAGCCCCAGCCAATGGAAGACGAAGAAGATGACGAAGACGATTCACCCTCGTGCAGTAGCCCGGTGATATCTCAGAATCCAGGTGGCTTGCTAATAGCCCAAGTTCAATCCATAACAAACACCGAATTTGCATCTTTCATTACAATCGACGATGACGATTAGAGCGGTGAATCGCATTGTTGGTTTGCAGGAATTCGGGGAAGTAAATGTGGGGAATTACGGCGTTAGAAAGCATGGATGATGTCTATTAATTCAAATTGTTCTAATAGGATATTAGCGCTTCGGACATATGCCGCGTTTGCGGCGATCTGGATGTGATGGAAAGGTTCACTGTTTCTATCGAAAATCGTTTTAGGTATTTTATTGTCGATGATATGAAGGAGACAGTTATAATCCCTCACCTGTGCTGGTTTACTATTCTTAAAGTTTTCACAAAAACAATTGTTTGAATTAGACTTAAATTTCGCCTCTTTAATTTTTTAGCTAGACTTAAGAGTATTTTAATGAAATAGGAAAACATAATTGTGTATTTGATTTCATATATTAACATATAAAGGAATATGTAATATCCTCTATTTACTTGTGTTTACGTTGTACAATAAATTTCTAGAGATCAGTTTATTTTTAAATCCCGTAACGTTTGAAATTTCCCAACAATCATGTCGCGAATCTACTCTGAGGTGACCATTGAACTATGAAAAATATTTGGTTGCCAATGTCTCCTGCAAGGAAGGTAGCATCAGTCATTCACAGGCGTCGTGCCTTCCAGTTTTTGAAAATTTATTTCAACACTCGCCAGGATTCTCCGAGAAGCTTACACCCTTCCTCTGCACCACGCAACTCTACAGCACCCTACTCGTTGGGCTCGTCGTCCATTCTCCATACGTAACATATCCGCTAACCCCTCCCCCGTCAGATCAACATGTCCACGGTTATCTGACCGTTCATCAACATGGTATTTGTTATTATCTGAGGTCAAAGTAAGCCGACGACATAGCGTGGACGCGAGTTGATGAAAGCACCGTAGAGAGAACATTGAAGCGGAACAACACCAACTTGATACTGGTATTGAAGTAATTGTATTTGCAGATTAGGAACAATATAGCGAAGGCCAAGGATTTAGTGCTGTTAATGGGCCGACACCGTGTCGACAGAAACAACGTACCCTAGATATGTAAACTGTATGACCCCCGTCAATATTTTGCCCACTACGCAAATAGGAAGAGCACGTGAGACCACAAAACTGGCTTTTGTTGGTATTATTTATCTTGCATCCTTCTTTGTTCGAAATCCAATTGATTTTATAGCAGGCTCTGTACTTAAAGAATGTGCAGCTGATGGCGAAGCGGTGGGAGTTGCAGGAGCCTATAAGCCTGTCAATGTTGCTCCGATCACCAAGGCCACGCCGCCACAAGGTGAGTCAATCTTGTCATCCAAATCATCCATCATAATCACAATGTCATCTTTAGGAAGCCACTCTTTAACTCTTTGTCTACATAGTTTTTCTTCAGCTTCGAGTTCGGCTCGTATGGCTCGAGTTCACCTTTTTCGGTTGTTCAGATGATATAGAGGTCCCCAGATCACCACCTAGCGTATCAATCCATCGCTGCTTCGGTCGACCTCTGAATCATTTCCTATTGACTTCGATGTGCAAACCCATCTTAACTTGCAAGCTTTCAGCCAGCGCGGGTTACCTAACTACATCGTGAAAACGCCTTTCCCCACAATGGGCGTAACGTCATATTGATCGTGGTTACCGGGTATGATCATATTTTTTTTGGATAGAGTAGGTGAATGCATTTACGCACACAGTGTTGGACACCCGGTTCGGTACGTCGTCGGACTACTAACTAAACACCTCCCCATCGTCAGAGAGCTAGTCTGGAACCCTTTTTCACATTATTTCGGGCGGATCCTTCGAATCAAGGAGAAAGGGGGAAGGAAACTGTCAGTTCAAGGGACCCCCTGCCATTCGGCTCCTCCACTGGTCGAGCTCTATCTTCTTAGCAACGAGAACGACCCGAAAGTAATGGATAACACGGCTCCACCTGTCAGCACTCCTCAGCATCTCTTCGACAATTTTGCCTGGAGAGAGATCCACTGTGTTTAAATGAAGCTACTGACGAACCCCATCTCACCTTCCAAAAGAAACAAAAGTGTGATGGGCGTTGTCCACAACTCCATTGCAAAACACACAATTAGAGAGCCGCGTCTTTCCAATCTTGTGCATGTAAGACTGAAAACCTCTATGCCCACTTAAAAATTGGGTAAGGAAATAGTCAGTCCCACCATGCTTCCGATTCAGCCACGCACCTAATTTGCCGATAAGCCACGCAGTCCATCTGCTTCTAGTTCCATTTTGCCAAGAGAGCTGCCACTCGTCTAGAGGGCGTTGTCGTTTTTCACGAGCAACAACCTCCCTTACGCTTGTATATGGCTTGGCGCTCCTTAGCAAGAGAGCAACGGGGATCACTCCCACGATCACCACCACGGCCGGTTAAGAGACAGTGCGGTACGCAGGCGCCACCCGCAAAACTCCCCGTCTCTGTACTTGCGCGAGACGTTTACGATATACCTCCTTGCCAAGAGCGTCAACCCATACCTCTGCACCCTAGAGCAGGACAAACTGCGTTGAACCCATCAGGAGACGTCGCCTGCTAGTCGTAAGACCCCCAATATTTTCCATTAGCCTACTTAACGTCGAAACTCCAGCTGTTGCCTTGTTCGCTACTGCTTTGATTTGCTCAAAAAAGCTCATCTTTGAGTCAAGAGTCAGCCCGAGGTACTTTTCCGCTGGTTTTGACTCGATTATCGACTCGCCGAACGATATGGGACGCAGGGTCGGAATTCTCTTTTTAGTCAGGATGACTACTTCGATTTTTTTTCCAGTGCAAGGTTGAAACCATGAGTAGTCATCCATCCGCTTACCCGTCGCATCAATAATGCCGAGTCTGCTTTGCGCCTGTTCGACAGTGCGTCCAGCAACAAGCGACATCTGCATAATCGACTAGGCGCGACTTTTCTGGCATGTCGAGTTTAAGTAGACTATCGTAGGTAGCGTTCCAGAGGACCGGCCCTAGGATGGATCCCTGTGCTACCCCCGACCTGACCTCCATCCTCCTCTGACCCTCTAGTGTTTCATAGAGCAGGGAGCGGTTCTTCAGATAGTGTCCCGACATCCGTAAGAGAAAGTTCGGCACAGGGAGGGTATTGTCTAGTGTGCTTAGAATGTCTTTCCATCTTACGGAATTAAAGGTGTTTCTGACGTCAAGCGTTATGAGGAGCACCACTCGTCGAGTTCGGCGGCTGTGTCTCCGCTCAACGACCGGCATCCACGACTTGCATGACAGCATCAACTGTGGATTTCCCTGGTTTAAAACCGAACTGCCGTGGAGATAAGTATAATAGTTGCAGCGCGTATCGCTTCAGCGAGCCTACTTTTGTTGAGCTTTACGAGCACTTTTCCAGCAGTGTTAATACGCCGCGCAGTAGGTCTGGCCTGGTTGGAATATCAGTTTGTATACCTCTGCTGGAATACCATCGGGTTTTGGCGCCTTCTTGCTTTTCATAGAGAGGTTCCAACTTTTAAAGCCGACGTCACCGTCCAATACAGGGTGCGCAGGGAAAAGTGCCCGTACAATGTGGTTTTTCTACTCGGCCTTAAGTGAACAGGGTTTTTCAGGTTACCAGTTCGTAACCAAGTCCCCACGGCTCCCCATTCACCTCGTCGACTAGATCCTGCCAGCAGCGAGCGAGGGTATGATCATAGATCAACGACGTTTTTGCTTCGTTTTCCACTGCCTTTTCGATCCCAAAATACGACAACTTTGCTTATTAACCCCGCCAGAAATGGTGCTCGTCGGTCATCGAAATTTGCTTCAATGGGTCAGGTTCGACATCAACCATTCGAGCGTTTATTTGACCATATTTCAAGCGACGTGGTCAGTCTATGGGCAATATTGTTTGTGTTAACTGCGCTCTATATGGGAACAAATGTAAATCATCCCAAATGCGTCGCAAAGTGATTTCACTGACGCTAAAATGCTGAGCACGGTTACGAAGCGACATTTTTAGGTTCTGGGCAACGTTCTCTTTGACCGCTCCAACTAGTTGGTCGTTGATAAACGACGGGGTCGCGCCTCAATAACTATCTGAGGCAGAATAAACAATGATCGGGATTGTGATCCATGGTGGATCTTCCTTCTCGATCGCAGTACTCGGGTCCGGAGAATTACGGCTAAACGTACGCCGCCGTGTTGTTGGCGGGTAGTGCCAACGATGGTTTTGTTTGTTTGAGGCGTGATGGTGTATTTTTGGCATTGAGGGGAAGCGGAATATTTTGTGGGATAGGAGTATGATTTGTCAGTACCTTGTTTGCTATTTCCTGCGCGTCGTGGTGGTTGTTTCGTGCTTTGTTTTTTGATTCTAAGATTGCAAAATTTGCCTCATCGTCAATAAAGGAGTTTATATTTTCGAATCTATTTGTGATTTATTAGATAGTCTTGCTGACTTGCCTTCTGGCGGAGTTGGTGAGGGTCATGATTTTATGAGGTCTTTTTCCTCGACTTTTTTGGGCAGGTGGCGGATACTGCCGTACGGCCGTCTCCGTTGCAGAGGATGCATTTCTTATGACTGTTGCAGGCAGGGTTATAAGGGGGAGATGTTCCGCATGTGTGCCGATTGGCACTATTCTTAGTGTGGCCTAGTCGCGCACAGTTTTGGTATTGCTTGACCTTAGGAAAGTGAAAGTCTACATCCCTAATGCAATATCCGAGTTTAATCTGTTTTGGTAGGATCGTGCCGTGGAAGGTTATTTTTAGGGTTCTAGTGGATTTGGGGCTTTTTGAGTCATCTGGGTTGAACCCGGGAAGTCGTTCGACATTGAGAACTGGCAAGTCTAAGTTTATAATTTCCAGAACTTCTTCATTGCTCAAATTGATTGGAACATCCTTTATATTGCCTATTCTCGTCGCAGTGTTTAGAGGGATGAAGGCTTCTAGGTTGTTGCCTAGGAGGGAGGTTTCTCTCATGAAGGAGTTAGTTTCTGTCACAGTTTTAAAAAGAATTTTTGCTCTGGTCTTTCCGCTTTAAATGATTTCGGTTACCCCTTTGACGTTGCTGGCCTGCAGTTACTTGAAGGCGTTTACGTCGTCCAGATACACGCAATTTTTTTTCCTGTATAATGATTGCATATTGGGGATAGGCAATCTGCTCGTTGTAAGCGGCTCGGATTTTTGTCAGGTTTTTCGTGTGGCCGATGTTTCCGGGAGCGCTTTGTTGGCGGTGTCTAACAATTCTAAGGACTGTGCCTGTTCCTCATTTGGAGGGAGAGAGAAGGGCAAAATGTTTTCAAGTCGCTTTAGATCTGCTTTGGATTTCAGATCTCCTCGTTGCTTCTTGGAAATTGGTAGTGGATTGTTTGGAAGGCACTTGAAGTTGCGTCTTGGATGCCTTAAGTGTACTTTTTGGAGGGTTTGGGGATTTTAGAAATGAGATATCTGGTAGTTTTGGGTCTGGGGGATCAAAGTTCTCCATCATGGCGACTACTCATCACGGTGGTTAGGAGGGGAATGTGCAATTCAAAGGCTGCCAAGCAATATTTGGCTGACAGATCTTGACACTTTACCATACGCAAAAAGTCAGCTGTTGCCGTCAACTATCGACACCTAGTACGAACTTTTGGAAACGAACCCAATTAAGTTGTATATTCAATAAAAAAACATTTAAATTTTAAAAATTATTTTTTTATTTATGTCTTGATTTTGATTTACTACGCTTACGTCGTTTCCTCTTCCTTTTCTCCTTTGACTTAGATCGCGATCGCTGTGACTTCTTGTAGTTTTCATTACTTTGCATTTCATTACGATCCTTCACTTCACTGAGTTTACTGCTGGATGATTTAGATCTACTTCGACGTCTGTGTCTGGATTTGTCATGACTATCGCGAGAGGAGTTCTTAGATCGTGACCTCCTGCATTGAATATTTTCCCTCGATTGAGATCTACGCCGATATTCGTTTTGATTCGATTTTCTCCTTCTCTCATGACTTCTCGATCGTGACCTCCTTCGGCTCTGAGGTCGATGAGTCTCGGATATGCCAGCAGGATGTTCAGGACTCTCAGACCACCGCCAATCACGTCGGGAAGAACTGATGTCGTCATTCCAACTAGGAAGCTCAAATTGATTTCATGCTTAGTTTATAGTGTCTAAAAGGATTACCTTCTAATATGCGTTGATGGTGTGCTTCCTTCTACATTATTCCGGCGGGATGATCTTTCCGTTAATGGATCTCTTGTGTTGTACTTGTTTCCCGGATTTCTAAATATATGTAAATAATTGCAATTTGCACCTTTTGGGCAAGTCCGCGAAAGTGATAATCCTATTGGTCAAGGGAAAATTAATTTTTCGATATTAAATGAGTAAAAAGGATCAAAACGTTTAGGAGGAAGGTTCCTGATAATAATAAATATTTGAGAGCAATCTGCTTAATTTTAGTTTTCTATTTCCATAGGTTGGTTATGTATGCAGCTCTGCATATATATATGTTTTCCAAAGGATACTTTTCAAATTGGGTATTTCCCAAACATACCACAAATGGCTGCTTTCCATGATACCAGTTTACAAAACTCCACATTTATCCGTTTCCCAGCATAATATCGGCCTTGAAGCACTTGATAAGCTCGCAATGAAGACCTGAAAAACATGTCAGCACGACAATATAGAGCGAAAATATCCTTACTCACCTATCATCCTCAAACTCTACGAAAACATTCCCTCGCAAATGTGGCTCGGAATTTCGACAAACGCGAAAATTCACAATTGAGCCATATTTGGATAGTTCTGTTGTGACATCTTCGAAGAAATCATCATATGCTTGGTAAAGCTCGGCTTCGCTGAATTCAAGGGATAAGTCGCTTCCATATTCCGAATGGGCTGGTTGCTCCAGTCTGATGTGGGTGAAAAAATAAGGTAGAAGCAGAATCCGACTGACACATGGTCGAGAATGATTCCGAGTACATCTGTCCCCAAAACGACATGATGCTGTCTTCATGAAAAACGGACACAGTTCCTTTCCAGGATTCGTATCGGCTGACTCGTAAAGCTCTTGAGGTAACTCGCCTCCTTCGTTAATGTATTCTTTGATTCTCTGCTGCAGAAGTTCGTGCCTCCTTTGCTTCTCCTCGGCCAGCCGTTTTTTCTCAGCGATTCGTTGCTGAACTATTTTTTGTTGTTCCTCGAATTCTTTTTGTATTCGCTGACGTTCTTCCTCTTTAGCTTTTTCAGCCGCTTCCTGGCGCTTCTTTTCTTGACGGAATTTCTTCTGAGCTAGAAGTTCACGACGCATCCATAATTCTTCCTGTTCGTCGTGTTCACGTTGCTCAACTTCCTCGCGAAACTTTTCTAGAGTCTCTTGGTCGGTAAGCCATTGTTGGTAGGCGGGATCTAGTTTTAGTTTTGCATTTTCTGAAAATAAAGGTACAATTGATCAGTAAGAATTAAAGCAGTATTCCAGGTCCTAAATTCCTAGTTTGGAAGGGAGCAGAACGGTTGACATGCGCCTTGAATGATATACCGGGAACACACACGACGAATGCTTACCTTCCCAACGAGATCCCCGAAAAATTGAGGAGGGCATAGAGGAAAAAGTGATAGTATTGAGCAGGGAATTATACCTGCTGCCCATTGAGGAGAAGCGGGAGGACCTAAACCCGGATTTCTGATCGCTCAAGGCGAATAGCGAGACACAGTGAAGTGCCATATCGTAGGAGAAGGACAATACTAAGACATTGGAGTACTCCAAGTAATCACGGATCCAATGGCCAGTACTAAGATAGACAAGGTAAACCACCACCATGCAAAAACTGCATCTGCAATAATTTCAGGGGCAATTTCCAAGGACACTGGGTGCCTGGGACTTGCCTGCAAGAAGGAAGCAAGCAGATAATTTGGGATCCCTTTCACGAAAAAACAAAAGCTTGCAAAGTTTTTAAACGTAATTTAAAATTTATGTCTTTCCGAGCTCTTGACCACCAGAAGTAGTCGTTACACTGGCTAAGTTCTGCGAGGCGTTACCACTTTTCCCCGGCTCATTATGTGATCTGGGGACACAGTGGTATCAACTGAAGAGGTGAGTATCGTCTTGAATTTATCCGTAGTATTATGCTGGGAGTATATAATCTAGAGAATATCCCAACAATCATGACCAGCGCCAGGTTAGAGGTACTAGACATAACTATAAGGAACACTCTTAGGAACCGGCTGGTCAAGATTTGGAGGGTGTTGGACAAGCTGTCTATGTCGGATCACAGAATAATCAGACTCAATATTGGGAGCAACTTTTCAACGTGATCTTAGGATCTCTTCTAAGGGTGGTAAGAGGCAGCATAGCCTTCAGACAGGACGGTCCACCAGAACTGCCCTGTGTCAGCTGTACGGGAGTATTAACGAGGAGGGGTTACCTAAGTTGAAGAAAGATTGATATTCTTTCTAGGCGGTATCCCGAATTACTGATATCAAGGGATAGATAGGGGGGGGACAAACTGGCAGAACATGATTTACATCAGCAACTGATTACATCCCTCACAGCAGAGGGAACGGGACCGGAGTCATTGACCAAAGGAAACGTACTTTGAATCAATGGGTAAACCCACTGACGTATTTCAGACGAAAATAGATGCCACAACGCCTTCTTTAGCTTCAAAAAAAACTATAAGGGGCAGAACATTGCTATTCTAAATGAAAATCCAGTTCTTTGATTCCATCAGGAGAGCTCTAAACTGGTAAGAGAATGCCTTAACAGACTGAATATGCTCGGCTCACTCAATGAGGCCTGGATACTCTGGCCAGGCAGGTGCCGTTCTGTGGAATCGGAAATGACTCCAGGTCTCAGGGCCATAATAGGAATACTCACTGCTCATTAGAGCCTTATTTATCATCTGGGGAAGTTAGTGATGTCTACGGACACTCTGAACAATGCCGTCTGAATAATGTCGACACCTCTCAATGCGAGCTCGCGGCGCTGCCCATTACAAATTAAGGAAACCATTGCAGCTCTGTTGCTGCTCGCCATTAACACGTTTTAAGTTGTTTTGTGACTAAAGGCAACATACAAAGAGCATGAGCGTTCAAATATTGAATCAATTTCATAGTTAGCCATCTCATTGATGTCTTTAATAATCTTGGGCGAACACAAAGGGACCTTGCTGAATTCGAACTCGTTCTTGTTGAGCTCTCTCTGTGGTCGCAGTTAATGACGTTTGTGGGATGTCGATCTGGGGATCCAGATATCGTTTCCCTTGTCTGCGATAGAGTGAAGCAACCGATACTCATATTCTCATCTATTTCTCTCTCTACAGTGTAGCATGCGCTCAACCGATCTTACGCACGATGTCTTAATATTTAAATAGTCGACGCCTCAGCAGGACGCCACAGTGTCTGTTTAACACATCCCTCTCGTTTGCTCTAGCATTTCGGTCTGATTTTGACGATCTTTGATCATCGCCTGTAGCGGAAATTTCACTCAAATCCTCATGCCGCATCCACATGTTTGCCAAACCTCAAAAAACTCTCGTAAACGGAAACGTGTGGATTGCTTGTTTGGCTTGGCTTGTATAAGTTTGCAAGCGCTTGCCACCGATCCAATAGTGTCGGATTTTTTAAGTAAATCAAAAGATAAACCACTTGCAAACTGGTGGATGGTGATGTTTGGTAGTTCGCCAAATGTTTATGGAGGTTCGGAGTTTGCAGCAAGCGCCAGGAACCATTTCTTGACATAGATTCTATTCTGTGGTGTCCATAGCTTGTAATTGTTCGTCGTTATGTTTCGGGCAAATGTTGATCCGTCAGCTCGGTTAGTGCAAGAGCGCAGGCACATGGGGCTATCCTTGGTCTCTTTGGGCGCTTCGACGTTCCACAATCCGGGGGTTAGAATTGACCGCCGTCAGATTGTTGTGAAATTTTCGTTTAATGGGGTTCAGCACAGTCGGAGGTCACTTTCGTTCAGGAGGGCTTACTTCGGAAGATGCGATTTTTGGTCGTTTGGTATCTCAATTAGAAAGGGGCACAGGTTCACCGTTCCGACTTGCTTCCTCAAAGACCCGTGACACTGAAACATAAACGCTCGGACTACTCCGTCGTTTTTAGGATGAGTAGCAAAGATATGTGTCAATGGCACTTTCATCGGGGGTGTTTCATTTTATCCAATTAGTACTGGGTCTCCAACTTAATTTTCGTTTGTCCCGCTTAGTGCAGATATGTAAGTGGTGCAAATACTCCTAAGACCAGCTTCTCCAAAATGTTTGGTTAATGACTTTAAGCTGCTGATATCGTTTAAAAAGGCCCGTTCAATGTGAATTAGAAAGTTGCCACGAATCGGAGCATTAACTTCATCTGGATTGCTGGAGAGTGGAAGTGGAGTCCTTGATCGTTGTAGATCTCTCAGCATAGGTATCGTCTTGCGAACAAACCGCTTAAACATAGCCATGGATGTTTGGTCAAGAGATCATTCATCAATTAAAGTTATACAACCATCGTAACTATACATAAAAAGTTCGAACCTTCGACATCGCATTCTGAAAAGGGCTGCATAATCTATTTCGCAGAGCAGAAAGAGGAGGAGGGAGGGGGGGGGGGCATATGATTGGGAAGGTCCCATGATGATTTCTCAGCACGAGAATGCTTCTAGTCATTACAGATTCCGAAACCTGCTTCCAACGGTGGGCAAGTCATGGGTCATGGAAAAGGTGCAAGTTTCGTAAGCGCTTAGTGATCGAACGTTCCTTTTTGAAATCGTGGTAATCTTTAGCAAACTTCATCTCTTAGAGTAACCGCAATATTCTGAGCCGACTTCGTTCGTATTCGGCGGCAGAGATTGGTCTCGTTGTTCGAATGATGAAACGGGATATGTAGACTGGTTTTGAGTATCGCTCCCTGATCGACAATGCTTGTCAGAGAGGCTAACTTCTGAAAGACTAACTAAGCTAACTTCCAAAAGCCACGGCAGGCCCTGCCACCACAAATGATGTATTAACAACTAGATGTTCCTCGAAGTGGGATTCGAAAGGATTCTAATTTGGGCAAAGTGGCAGGTAATTTTTACTAGGCTTATCTAGGATGTAGTGCTTGAAGTGCTGTTTAATCAGGATGACCTAAAATACCATACAGTGTAGTCTATTACTTCGACAGGGTAGTCCAAGCGCAAGACTGTGGAGGAAGAGTGCAATATTCTTGGAAAATTGTGGGAGGAATTGAAGCACGCTGCCACGATAGCAATGGCGCATAAGTGGTGTTGGCGCGCTATGCCCCACATAGGGGTTTATAGTGAGAATATATAACTTGGTCAATATTATGCTGAAATCAGAAACTCATTCAACAGCGAAGAGCATACTCAAAACTCCAAGATATTATTATAGTTCTACAGTACTACGCGCCTTGATGGTAACGCGCACGGAGATACTGGAACTTCGATCAAACAGCACATCAATCACTACGTCCTAGCGGAATACAATAATTACCTGCAAGTTACACCAGTCCGGCTGGAAATCTGGGGAGAAACGTCCTCCATATCTGCATTTTACTGTCCGCCTAGGTTTAGTATCAATATTTTGGTTAAGGATTAAGGGTTGGTAAGAAACCGTAAAGCCGTTTTCGCCTAAGAGTTTTTAAAATTTGAGTGCTAAGCTCTAAACGAGGGGTCCGCACAGCCCTAAAAGAGGGAGTAATTGGCTCCCCATTTGATCCGGTCTGACAGTAAGTGGATGTGGAGTTAGGACCTCTCAATCTTTAAACAAAATATTGTTCAGCTCTAGCCAAGCCTAAAGTATGGGCGGATTTGCGCTCAATATAATTCGTAGTCATGTCATGGTCTGCAAATTTAAGATCTGCGAGCTGCTTTGATCACGCTGCTCCCACGGCAGAGGTGAGGCAGCGTCTGATGAGTTACCTCTGCCCTGATAAGAAACCGAAAAGCCGTCTTCGCCTACAACTTTTTCAGTATGAGGTTAGGCGGTTAGTGAGTGCAGCAGTGTAAGGCCTTGTGTTGTCATGTTAAAATTGACATCACCTCTATTTATGAGGGATAGACGTTGTTTCCCTGAACACTCGGTCAAGATGCTCTACAAGGGAACAATGTACTTCCACTGTAAGGGTTTCGTTGCGTGGTAACAGTCCCCAGTGAATGATCACCAGAATATTCTACCAAACATAAAATAAGGCCTTACGAGCGCGGAATCCTGCTCCTAATATCGATGGCGGTGTTTCGTCCTTCTTGCAAATGTTTCCGCCGTGTTTATTACTTAAGGAAACGCGGTTGCACCGGAAAACTTAATTGGCAAAATGCTTGCCTGCCTGCGAAACTGATGGGCAGATTCTTGGGAACAATGTCGGCTTCTATGAATAATCTATGCCAATTCATAGCCTTCCCATTTCCGTTTTATTGAATAAAAGCTATATTCGGCCTCATGGTTAAAAACCTACAGTTTGACAATGTTCCAAAAAAAAAAAAGTTAACTGACGGTTTCGTCCAGGGCAGAGACAACCCATCAAATGCTGCCTCACCTCTGCACTGAGAGCAGCGTGACGGACGAATACTTCCAGGCCTGTGGTGAGGCAGCGTCTGTTGCCTCTGCCCCGGACGAAACCGGCAGTCAACTTTTTTTTTTGGAAAACTTAGATGTTTAACCCAAAAAAAAGAGGAGTCCATGTACTACAAAAGAGGAAGTAAGTTGCTTTCCAAGTGTTCCAGTCCGTCACCAACTGGGTGCGGAATCAGCATCCTCAACAAAAAATTGACAGTATTGTTTTTCTTCCAATTGGTACTCAAATTCATCTTCGTCTTTTTGTCCTGCAGGTCCAGGTTCACGATTCATCACTATGATTTGATGGCATGAATGGTTTTATTTCCATAAAGTTCAATGTCCTTTGCAAAACCAATTAACGTTGCTTCCACAGGCACGCGATTACTCCATTATATACGTATTTTCTCAGCAAAGATCTCAAAAAGAACCTTGGGGAGCTCTTTCTGAGTCTCGCACCAAAAAAGCCAGGAAAGGTACAGCTATGTACCTTGGATACTTGTCATTTACCGTCACTACTACACAGTACTTGCCAATCGCCAATGCCTCCCAAGCCAAAACCATGACCTTTGCAATTGCATCGATGATAGAACGGGCTCGTTGAAACCCGTACTACGGTTCCGATAAACCACCCCCTAACTCGATGGACGGAAGTTGCAGGTTGTATATCACTTTCTCCAATATCTTCCCTGTAATATCTAAAGGGCAAAAAAGGATGAAATGGAGAGGCAGCAGTAGGTGGTCTCTGGGGCGTCATTAGCAGAACCATTTTCAATCCCTTTTCTGGGACGGACAGATAGGGCAGATCTTAGTAGCCAATTTGAAAACTTTGTTCGAAATCCTGTTCAATCCCGAAGTGGTGCTACCTTCAATATATCATCTCGAGCTTGAAGCATCTGTAATTAAATGAGGAAGTTCGAGAGGAAAACGTTTCGATGAATTTTTGGATCCCCTACAGGAAAATGACCGATAGACTTCTCATAGAAGAAATCTTCTCATACGGCCATTTCAGCGGGCCGGATTTCGGTGCAAGGTCGGGATGTGGTGCTTTACTAGATCGGACACCGGCTGTTTTACAGTTGATAATGATGTTTTACGTAGCTGTCATATTTTTCCGAAACTCCACCATATTAACATTTAATTTTTGAGAAGGCTCCTCTTCTCTTAAAAATTAAATATTTCTCATATAATGAACATAAACTGGAACCACTAATGCAAACACAATTGTTCAGCTGGCCTTCCTTGTCTGTAAGGGATAACTCGATGGAAACCTAGAAATTAATCTGTTTGATAGTTTAGCAACAGTCCTCCAATGCTACTAACAATTCGAAACTTTTGGCACTTGAGGCTCGACCTAAATAGAACGTCACCTGCCCCATTCACTGTCGTCTCTCGGATCAATTTTCGACCCCCTCGTCACTTGACCCATCAGAATAATAGCACAAGCATACGCTTATGTATTCGATAAAGTACAACGCGCAATTGACAATTCCAGATCATTACCTGCATAAATATTTCTACTTTTCTTGGGCCAACCTGCATAGACAAATTGCATTCAATTGTGTGCTAGCATGGAAATGTGCTTAGCATGCAATGCTCCCATATGTATACAACTGCTTAATTTTTAATTATGACATTTTATGGTTGAAGGTTTTTTTGTAAAAATAAGTTCTAGGTTTTTGTATTGTCCTCCTCCAGAATAAAATTATTGACTAACCTGCCTCAATTTTGTCATCCCTTTCTTTAGCTAGTTTTTGTCTAATTCTCTTGCGACGAAGCTTTTTCGCTATCTTACGCCACGCTTTATGGTGCGAACCCTGCATCCCTTTTATTTCGCCACTATCCACTGCTATTGCCACAAGATACAATAAGTAACTGATTATCAACTATCAGCAATTATTGTTTACTGGAAGGTTTGACATTAAACATATGATGCCGGTAAATTTGCATCCATTTTCTTCATCACCTACCCAATATCCACACCATTCGCAGATGAAACATGGCGAAGGCGTGGTGAGTTGAAAAATGTCACCACACCTTCCATTTACACCATGAGATGCCGTTAGGAAGAACATTCATTCGATGACAATGCTCGTTTAAGGGAAGTAAATTGTTACCTTGCTTGTAATCAATCGATGCGTCCGCCCCTATAGCTTGCATAAAATTACCAATGATAACGAACTGCGGATTATTCAACTAGCAGTGTCACACGAAATGGTCATTGGAAGTACCTGGTTTGCGCAGAACGATTTCCACAAATGAACGTGGGTCTTTAAAAGGGTGGAACCATTTTGGCTTGAGAGAGTTTTTCGAAATTTTGTGTTCTTGGAGGTATCAAATCCAATTCTCCTTGCACTATGTGGTAATAATATTGACAGCTGAGCTTACATATATAAAATAAAGAAATTTTTAGAGCTCTAGTGGCTGATGCTCCTACTAAATTTCCAGTGTTTTCACAAAAAAAAACTTACCATGTCCTAGTACCAAGTACACTGCCTTCGACGTGAAGTAACAGGATACCGCGGTGTAAGTCTTTTGTGTCCGCTTCCATATGACTTGGAAACATAAATGGCTTGCCCTACTTATAGCCGCTTACATGCTCCACGCTACATGTTGTGAACTGCAACCGTACCCCAAGAAGACAACGTACAGGAAGTTTGTTTCCCACTAAACAGACGCCCCGCCTTATTTTTTAATGATGGAAATCATTTTTCTAGTGCAATTTAATAAAACTTACAATAGCAACCAAAAAAGACTAAATTTTCCTGGAATGGTGAACAATTTATATCGATATTTCGTTTAAGACTGAAAGGGAGAAAGAGGACAACTGGTCATTTCAGAAAAAATAGTATTGAAAAGTACCTGTGGGTTATAGCACGACAATTACCCCTACGCGCCATCGTTTTCGGTTCGAGGAAATGCGTTTCAACTCCCCCACGATTTCTCGAGACACCACACTCTCCTCTACTGTTTTGTGCCCAATGTCCTTGGGCAGCAATGCAATTGTTGCTCCTAATTAATGTGTAATCTATCCATTGTCATTTCCGCTTTCCAGGCATGTGTGGCGACAATGTTCTTTATTTGAAATAGTGTCAGGCTAGCGTCTTCTTTTTTTTTAGCCTTGTCCCGTTTACAAGCGGGGTCGGCTCGTCGTGATCGGCCTTGCCTTTTGGCCCTATCAAATGCCTGATCTGGATGCAGTCTCGAAGCTTTTAAATCCTTATCCAGCGTATCAAGCTACCGTTGTTTCGGACGGCCTTTTGGTCGTTTACCATCGACCTCAATCTTGGCAAGTGAATTATCGATGCGTGAATTACGTGACCATACCATCGAAGACGCCTCTCTCGCAGTTTTTCCACGATCGGTGTAACCTCATAACGATCGCGGATATCCTCATTTCGGATGTAATCAAAACGTGTCTCGTCACTGGTCTAACGCAACACCTTCGTCTCTATTATCGCAAGACACCGTTTATTGTCTTTTATAGTCGGCCAACACTCAGAATCATAAAGAGCGAAAGGTGGACGACATTTTAGATTTAAGACGTTAGTTGATACGTCGATTACAAAGAACACCAGCTGTACAATATCACTTCATTCAGGTTGCGTTAATGCATGAAGCAATTTCATAGCGCAATTCTCTATTGGCTGATAGCGTTGACCCGAGGTATTTAAATTGCTCAGCTCTGAGCAGGTCACTGCCGCTGACAGTGATTGTGCCTGTTTCATGGGGATCATCATCATCATCAACGGCGCAGCAACTGGTATCCGGTCTAGGCCTGCCTTAATAAGGAACTCCAGACATCCCGGTTTTGCGTCGAGGCCCACCAATTCGATATACTTAAAAGCTCTCTGGCATCCTGACCTACGCTATCGCTCCATCTTAGGCAGGGTCTGCCGCGTCTTCTTTTTCTACCATAGATATTGCTAGATATTGCCCTTATAGCTTTTCCGGGCTGGATCATCCTCATCCATACGGATTAAGTGACCCGCCCACCGTAACCTATTGAGCCGGATTTTATCCACAACTTGACCGTCATGGTATCGCTCATAGATTTCGTCGTTATGTAGGCTACGGAATCGTCCATCTTCATGTATGGAGCCAGAGATTCTTCGGTGGATTCTTCTCTCAAACGCGGCCAATAGGCTCTGTTGGGTGCCAACCACCGTGCGCGGATTTCATCGTCGTAGCTGTTATCGGTTGTGATGTTCGACCCTAGATAGGAACAATTATCAACGGTCTCAAAGTTGTTGGTTGTTGGTTAGTTGGTTTTTGGTGCTGACGTTGTCACTATATATTTTGTCTTGCCTTCATTGATGTGCAGGCCAAGATCTCGCGCCAATTGCCGTCTGCTCGATCTGGATGAAGGCAGTTTGTACGTCGCGGGTGGTTCTTCCCATGATGTGGATATCGTTAGCATAGGCCAGTAGTTGGGTGGACTTAAAGAGGATCGTACCTCTTGCATTTACCTCGGCATCACGGATCACTTTCTCCAGGGCCAGGTTGAAGAGGACGCATGATAGGGCATCCCCTTGTCGTAGACCCTTGTTGACGTTGAATGGTTTTGAGAGTGATCCTGCTGCTTTTATCTGGCCTCGTAAATTGGTCTGGGTCAACCTAGTCAGCCTATCAACTTCGTCGGGATACCGTGTACAGTTTTTCCATCGCTTGCTGCAGAGAGAAAATCTGATCTGTTGCTGATTTGCCTGGAGTGAAGCCTCTTTGAGGGCTATCGAGCCTAGCAAGATAGCGGAGAATATCTTATAGATGGTACTCAGCAACGTGATGCCTCTATAATTGTTGCACTGCATGATATCTCCCTTTTTATGTATAAGACAAATATTGTCTCTTTGCCGGTCGTCAGGCATTGATTCGCTGTCCCACTCCTTGAGCACAAGCTGATGAACCACTTGGTGTAATTAGTCGCCTCCATATTTAACCAATTCGACTGTAATTCCATCGGCTCCTGCCGACTTATGATTTTGAAGCCGATGAATTGCACGGACTGTTTCTCCTAAACTTGGTGGTGGCAGTATTTGTCCGTCGGGACCTCCAACTTGCCGATGTTCGGGTTGTTGCGCAGTTCATCAAAGTACTCAGCTAATCAGTCCAATATGTCCATTGTGTCGGAAATCAGATTTCCCTCTTTGTCTCGGCAGGATGAACATCGAGGTGTGTAAGGTTTCATCCTGCTGATTTGTTTGTAAAACTTCCGCTCCTGGTGCGGTTGCTCTCTGTACTTTTCGAGTTCACAGACTTGTTGGTTCTCCCAGGCTTCCTTTTTCCGTCTGTGAAGTCGCTTCTCCGCTCGCTGGGGTTCATGATAAGTCTCTGCACGTGCCTGCGTCCTTTGAGAATGCAACATTACTCAGTATGCAGCATTCCGTTGCTAGCTTACATTTATCGTCAAACCAGCCGTTCCGACTTCTTTTGCGGCTGGGGCCAAGTATGTTTGTGGTCATATTTATGATGATGTTCTTCAGATGATTGTGAAGATCATTTGTTGATGCTTCATCTCCTCATATTGACTGCTATTATTGCGGCATTCATTTCCCTCTTATAGGTGTCGCGAAGGGCTGTGTTGTGGATGGCTTCAGTGTAAACTCTTACCTGATTGTCAGAGGGGATTCTGGGCCTTGTTGTTATTCGAGCCCGGAGCACCATGCCAAGGAGATTGTGATCCGAGTCTATATTGGCCCCCCTATATGTTCTGATATTCATGAAGGCTGAGAGGTGGCGGCGTTCGATCCACACGAGGTTAATTTGGTTGAAAGTGGTCTCGTCTGGAGAGGTCCACGTTTGTTTGTGGACCACTAGAAAGTCTCCTTCTCCGACTCTGCAGCCTCCTCTGTAGGGACATGAACGTTAATGAGGCTTATATTTCTAAATTTGCCTCGCAAGAGTGCATAGCCTTTCGCTCAAGTTTTCAAAGTCGTTAACAGCAGGTTTCATTTTTTAGCTGACTAAGAAATCTACTCCGAGCACATGGTTTACTGGATGACCACAAAAATATACGGTGTAGCGACTCTTCTCCAGGAACCCGGTCCTTGTCCTATGCATCTCCTGTAACGCTGTTACATCAGTCTTATATTGGGGCAGGGTATCGGCTGCTTGGCAGCTCCATCTCTGTACAGGGCGCGCACGTTCCATGAGAAAATGCGCAAATCGTTATTCCATTGTAGTTGCCGGGTTCGTCGTTGTAAGATCCATCCTGTCCATTCTGAGGCTCCAGTTGTGGCTTCGTGACCACTTGTTTTCTATTTAGGGTTGTCAGCCCCCAACCTGGAGGACCAGTTGGTACAATTTGTCCCGTTTTTAGGCGCGCGAAACTCGACTTCATCCTTTTTCGTCTGCATCTTTTCGTTAAGAAAGAGCTCCCAGCGGTCACCACGTGGGATAGGGTTTGGTAGTAGAGCTGGCGTTTCCATTATTTTATGCTCCATCGTGGATACCAATCCACGTTTCGCGCTGGGATCTATACTGCCTTTTGACCGCCATGGGGATCGGTCGTCAAAAATTCCGTTTTATTGAGATGTAATCTGAGACTGTGTTGCATGAGGCGATCATTCCATTTTTGGACAAGCAGTTCGAGATCATTTTTGCTATTAGATGCTAGGACAACATTATCTGCATAAAGCAGTAAATAAGGGGCATTGGACGTTGGATGTCCCTTGTGACAGTGTCCATAACAAGAACAAAGAGGAGTGGTGAGAGGGCACTTCCTTGATGAACTCCAATAGAGACACGATTTTGAAACACCCGCCACACTTTGAACTTTACTTTTAGGATCGCGGTAGAACAATTGAACCCAGCGCACAAGTTCGTCTGGCACTAAGTGTTGTCGTAAAGGATATCAGATGAGTTCGTGTGGTACACGGTCAAACGTTTGCTCTAGATCCAGAAAGGCAATGTAAAGAGGGCGATGCTTCTCACGGTGTTTCTCAATGAGTAGCCGCGCAGCGTGTATTGCGTCAGTAGTTCCGCAGTTCTTGACAAATCTGGCTTGATTCACGGTTATTTCAATGATTTCGCGAATTCTTAACAACCAAGAATGCGTTCAAAAATCTTCATGGTATGGGAAAGTAACCGGATTTGAACGGTAATTTGAACATTCTTCTTTTTACATATTGAAACTGTAGTACTTTCTTGCCAGTCAGATGGTGTTCTACCTTTCTGAATAACCTAGCTCCTCGCTTTCCAGAGCTCAGATGCAATGTCGTCATGTCCTGTTGCTTTCCCCGATTTCATTCGTTTCCTCGACTTCAGTTGCGGCGACGTAAAAGTCCTGGGGTTTTAACGTGAGTACCTGCAGAGTAAGCATAATCCGACCATCCTCTTCGGCAGATGTGTTAGATAGGACTTGCATCCACTGGTATGAATGATGATCCTGCACTCAGTATAAACCAGAACCACTGGGCTCAAGCGTGAAGTTGAGCTGTACTGCTCGTGTGCCGTACTCCTTATTTGTGGCAGAAGTGTTAGATAGGACTTATATCCACTGGTATGAATGCACAGCGTTCCAAATCGAGAAGGTGTATGTGGTGCGTACGCGGTGAAGAAGTGAATATTAAGATCAGCTGATATAATGGTGAATTTCATCAACCGTTCGACCTCGTTAATGTCATTACGGAAACCCTCCCATAGGGTCAAAGCTCTTACTGTACAAGACTATGATCTTGCCAGTCCTCATGTATTCCTCGGAAACTTGGGTTCTTAGCAAGAACAATTGCGAACTCTTGGCCGCATTCGAGAGAAGAATCCTTCGAAGAATTTTTGGCCCCCTACATAAGGATGGAAGATTCCGTAGCCTTCTTAACGACGAAATTTATGGGCGATACCACGACCGTCTGGTTGTGGATAAAATCCGGCTCAACAGATTGCGGTGGTCGGGTCACTTAATCCGTATGAATGAGGATGATCCAGCTCGGAAAGTCTATAAGGGCAATATCTATGGTAGAAAGAGAAGACGAGGCAGACCCTGCCTAAGATGGAGCGGTGGCGTAGTTTAGGACACCAGACGGCTTTTAGGGATGCCGAATTGGTGGACCTCGGCGCAAAACCGGGATGTCTGGAGTTCCTTAATAAGGCAGACCTAGACTAGAAACCGGTTGTTGCGCCATTGATGATGATGATGACGATCAATTTCTACAACTCACGGTAAAGCCCTTTTTAGCTGCTCCTGGAACGTGACTGACATTATGCCGTTTGGGCTCGGGAATTTTTATGCGGAGGAGCTATAGTCCATTTGATTTTGTTCTTAGTGATTGCTGATTCGGTAACCTTGCACGACTACGTCCGCAGAAACTCCAAGCGGGATTCCGACTCACAGTCCTCCTCACTGGCGAGGAAGTGCATCTGGTCTAGCAACTCCAAGAAGATTCCGTTGAGGAGCGGCCCGACTTTTCAAGAAGGCTCATATGTTCTCGTAGAGTCACTGATGTTTTCACAATAATCCAGCCAGGACCGTTTCCTGGCAGCCCTAATGGTTGACTTGAACTGCTTCAGACAGCCCACATATAGCTGCTGGTATTTGCGCCTGTTGCAGCTGTTGAAGGCAAAGTTGGTAACTTTACCGAGATTGGATTGATCTTCATTCCACCACGGTAGCAATCTCTTCCTGCTGTGTTTTTTCAGGTACGAGACTTCAAGGGCAAATGCCTCCTTCAGGGCTCCCATTTTATTCTGATGAAGTTGAACATTTTTTTTCAACCCAAACCAATTCCTTTAAAATAATAAAATCTGAAAGTAATTTAAGAATCGGAACCCAACCCAGAGCCAAATCAAGAAGACAACGAAGCCAAATTTATTTCCATCCATTTAAAGGAAATCGTCTGCCAGGATCCCATGCCTACAATTGAAGCTCGTTGTCACTGTAAATGGTACTATATTAACGGCGATAGCCCTCAAATTATTTATGCAATCTATCGTAATTTATTTTATGGGAAGTATGACAATAACCATAGGTGTTTAGCTCATATGAAGGTCGGGCTAATAGCAATCAGACACTTGCATTCAGGCCAATTACTCAGTAGTCTACTGGCCTTACCAGGTCCTGGGGTTCAGTACGGTTATATAAAGTCGTCTCGCCAGTGAATAATAAAAGTTTTATCTAGGAAAAACCATGGAATCACTTAAAAGATTCTTTTTCGATGCAAATGACTTCTACGAGTCCATAAGTCCCCTGATAACTTTTGGATTTTATTCAGGAGTCACCCCTTTTCGAATCTATAACAAAAATGGTGAAAGTTACATAGCTCTAACGCGTCTAGGATATATTCCGATGACGTCTTTGTTCATACTCTATGCAGGATGTTATTTAGTCACAAAATGGACTGGTGAAACTATAATTTCAGCAGTTTTAGATACAAAAATTTCGCGGGTTGGTGATCTCGTGCAAACTACCACAGGAATAACTGGGGTATCTGTAGTGTTCGTAACGACAGCTATCTACCACAAAAAGATACTTTATTGTCTCCGAACATTGGCGGAGGTCGATAGAAAGCTGAAAGGGTTGGGAGTGCGGTTTAAGTACCAGAAGATTATGGCTGTGTCTAATATAGGGGTGACATCGTTTACGGTGTTTTGCTTAAGTTACCTTGGGGTGTGTTACTCGGTTTTACCCAGTTCACATATAACTCCTTCGATCCCTATATACTTCACGTACCTCTTGCCCCATGGAACTGTTTCAGTGTTTGTAATTATGTTGTTTAGTATGGGGCAGACTACATTTTACCGCTATTTGATATTGAATGAGGTTAGTAAATTTAGCACCCCAAAGTAGTTATCCAAAATTTGACCCCGACCCTTTTTGTCCTTCCAGATCATCGTGAATCTCCTTCACGACCTCAAATACAAATCGAAGCATCTCATCTATAAATTTAATCCTGGAAAAGGAAGCTATCAGCATAGTGTCGGACATATCTGCACTTTCAAATCAATATCAAAACGTCCAGGAGAAATAGTAGTTGAGGTAGCAAGACTGAATGATCTTTTGGATAAAGTTTGTCGCGTGGGGAACGAGTATTTCGCTTACCAGATATTCACTGTCGTGAGCACGGGCTTCATGACGATACTGTTCAATTGCTACTATATTTTGGATGTTTTTATCCAGATTACGAAAAATATTAATCGCGACGAAAACAGCTTCATCTGGTATTTTTCTATTCAGGCGGTGTTCTATTTGGTGGAGATCTTGATTCTTGTGGAGATCAGCACGAAATTGATAGATGAGGTAATTTTTAGTGTTAGATGATGCTTTTCTAATCTTTTAGTTAGTGTACAGATTATTTAAGAATGTAGTGTTGATCGCAAAAATATCACTTCGGGATATCCTTAAACCCTTAGGTGATGTAAGTGATATTACAAAAGTGATATCACCTTAAAGTGTGATATCACATTGTCATCATCTTTTTTTTTTTTGTGCGTACACGGAGGTGGAAAATCTTAGAAAGACACGTCCGCCGCTGGAACGCCGGAACTACAGCGGGCGCGTGTGGGATTCACACCCACTAAAAACCACCCCCGGTCTCTCCAGCCCCAGCCCCGCGGGACCACCATTAAGGTATTACTTCGCGGGGTAGGTTTGTTCTTAGGCACTCATCCTTTTCCTATTTGCAGCTTTCCTCCTTCTTTGTTCCTTCAGCAATTCCTCCTGCATTTGGATGATTGCGGAGTCAACCGCAAGCCACTTCTCCTCGGACTCCAGCATCTCAGTAACCAAGCTCTCCGGGGTCCCGCTCCTGCCCAGCACCTGGTTTAAGCTCCTTCTCTCCATCGTAAATCGTGGGCAGTGAAACATCACATGCTCTGGGTCCTCCGGTATGCCATCGCATCTGGGACAGTTCGGAGAATCATCCAACCCAAAGCGGTGCAGATACTGCCTGTAGCAACCACCGTGTCCCGTGAGGAACTGGGTAATGTGGTAGTTAGTCTCCCCATGTTTTCGCTCAAGCCACACCCTAATATTGGGAATGAGCCTGTGCGTCCACCGACCTTTCGTAGACTCGTCCCATCTGCGTTGCCAGAGATCAAGTGATTCTGACCTTGCCGCATTTCTATGCTGTGCAAGCTCCTCCATACGTCTTGCATTGTACAGGACACTCATTTCTTTGGCCAGAATGTCAACCGGGATCATGACTGCCACCACCAATACTGCCTCATCTGATGTGGTTCTAAAAGCACTGCAAACCCTCAAAGCCATCCGCCGGTAAACCGAGTTCACCTGTTTCCGTCTCTGAGAGTTTGCAAGCGCCTCTGCCCACACAGGCGACGAGTAGAGCAGGATGGAGCGCACCACTCCGGCTAGCACCAACCTCCGGCAATGTTTCGGTCCACCAATATTCAGCAACATTTTTGCAAGTGCCGTGGTGGCACTGGCTGCCTTTTGGCATGCATACTCTAGGTGTTCCCTAAAACTCAATTTGGTGTCAATTATTACCCCCAGGTATTTAATAGCCGGCTTTGATACAACCGTATGTCCACCGACCTCCACTTTCACAGTGTTATTTTTTCTGCGGTTCGTTATTAAGACCGTTTCCGTTTTCGCGTCCGCCAAGGTCAGCCCGGCCTTTTCTAGCTAGGACTTTACCGCTCTCACTGTTTCCGTTGTGTAAACCTCCACATCTTCTGGGTGTTTTGCTGCAACAACCACAGCTAGGTCATCAGCAAAGCCGACAATCGTAGTTCCCTCTGGAACGAGAACAGCAAGCACCCCATTATACATGATATTCCACGACAGGGGACCAAGTACCAAACCCTGTGGTACACTGGCCGTGACAATGTACTCTTTGGGACCCTCATCCGACCCGTAACAGAGAGTCCTCTCTGAGAAGTAGTTTTACACCGAATTTGCTAAGTATTCGGGGACACCTATGTCAGCCAACGCCCCTTTAATTCTATTTCAGTTGGCCGAGTTGAATGCGTTTTTCACATCCAACGCCACCACGGCACAGCAGCCGCTAGAAATCAGTGCACCTTTTGCCAGGTTTGCGTCCACCGTAGAGTGGGCGCGTCGGAAACCAAACTGGCGTTCCGACAAACCATTGCTGGCTGCGACGATGGGCAGGAGTCTGTTGTAGATGACTCTCTGCATCATCTTCCCCATTGTATCCAACAGCCAGATAGGACGATAAGACGCTGGGTTTTCAGGTGGCTTGCCAGGCTTCGGAAGCAACACCAACTTTTTGCTGTTTCCACTAGGCAGGGAATATTCCTTCCTTTAGGCACGCCTCGAAGGTGTTGGCAAAAAGGTCGGGCCTAGTCTTCACTGCCAGTTTCAAAGCTCGGTTGGGGATGCCATCCAAACCTGGGGCCTTGTGGTCACCGAACCGACCACATATTTCCCGCAGCCCCTCCACAGTTAGAGGCGGTATTATGCCGTCATTCAGCTGGACAAAAATTTGCCTTCCCCTATTTTCGTGGTGAGGGAACAAAGTGGTAACAATCTGTTTCAGGAGGCGCGGACAGGTCACCTGGGGTAATTTCCGCAGCCTTTTCATCACCACTCTGTAAGCCTCGTCCCAAGGGTTTATGTCGGCATGGTCGCACAGCTGTTTGAAGCAGTTCTCCTCCGAATGGGTTCCTTTAGGCGGCCACGCAATTGCTTGTGTGCCTCCTCTCGACCGTCGCCACATGCGGCTCGCAAACTAGCGATTTCGTTGTTCCATCAGTAGTTGGGTTGCCTACTGGGGAGCAATCGCTTTCTGGGCATAGTAACATCGCATGCTTCCGTCACCCATCGAGTGATCTGGGTTGCTTTCTCTCCAGCCGTACCATTCAGGGATATGTCGGATTTGAGCACCGCGGAAAACGTGTCCTCCTCGAAAGCTTTCACTGTCCAACCAAGCATACCACCCGGTATTCTGCGAAAACTCTTTTTCGAGCTCGATCCGCCCTTGATCTCTATGCAAATTGCCTGGTGGTCGCTGTGAGTATAGTCCTCACTGACATGACAAGCGATTCTACTGGCTAAAGTGGCACTCACGTATGTCAGGTTAACTATAGACCCCAGGCCCCTTCCCCGGAAAGTGTACGAAGACCCAACATTCGCCAGTACCACGTCTAGCTCCGCGAATGCTTCGAGGAGAACACGTCCCCTGACATTAGTTATTCGGCTGCCCCACTCAAGAGCCCACGCATTGAAATCGCCTCCTATTATGATCGGTCAACGTCCTCTTGCATCCAAAACAAGAGCGGCAAGCATCCGCTCATACTGGACGAGTGTAGCGCTGGGTGGAGCATAGCAGCTGTAGATGTGGATGCCCTTCACCTCCGCTCTGATGAAGCCTTCCTCCGGGTGCTCCATTATTTCCTCGAAGGCTTGTTCTCCACAAGTCCACAGCGCTGCTTGGCCCGTTTGGTCTTTGACCCAATCGCTACTACCGTGGTTTCGGTATGGTTCACTTAGTATGGCCACATCGATGTTTTTCTCGCGGATGGTTTGCGCGAGTAGATCCTGCGCCGCCTCGCAGTGGTTGAGATTGATTTGTATCAACCTCATCTGCGATTTGTGCTAAGGGCTCTCCTGTATTCCGGGCACCTGCTGCTGCCTGCAATGTGTCGATGGCCCACACCTTCCTTTCCTTTGCACAGTAGACAATTTGGGTCAGCTCCGCAGTCCTTGCTGATATGGCCTTCCACTCCACATCTCCTGCATTGCTTTGACCTGTCATTTGGCCTGGTGCATGTCTTCGCAATGTAACCAAAGCCAAGGCATCTAAAGCACCGTTTTAACGCCACCTATTTCCCTAAGGCGACACATAACCCAGCCTATTCTCACTCTCCCTGCTGCTAACAGTTTGAATACGTTTTCCACTGGTAGGCTGATGATGGCGGTTTGTGTTCCCCCATAGGCTTTCCTTAGCGTTTTCACCACTGACTCTTGTAGTCCGGCAAGATCGGACTGTTTTTCCAACGCTTCGCGAACCTCCTCCTTCGTCGTGATTTCATCTATATCTTTGCAGATTATAGTGATCTCCGGCCTGCTAGCTCTTATGTCGGCTTCCTGCCCTAAAGTCTTCCCGACTTGGCTTAAGAATTTGTCCGCAGTTACATCCTTGGATTTCTTAAGTTCCAACATAAGATCTCCCTTCTGGGACCTAATGCGGCTGACGTTGTCTCCCAAATTGGTGAGTTCGGGGTCTGCCCTCACTTTCCTGAGAATGTCGGCCTATGACCCTTCTCCCCGTTTGGAAATGAAAATCACCTCCGGTCTAATCTTCCTCCGATAATTTCTTTTCCGCGGTTCTACCTTCCTCCAAGCTTTCGCATCCGCCTTTGAAGGTTCGATTCCTTTTTTCGAGGTATCCACTGCATTATCATCATCTAGCACGATCCAAACATTGCGGCATTACTGCATTACAAAACTGATTTTACAATATGATATCACATTTCAAAACATCACCTAATATTACCGCTCTTCGTAGTACAAGTGGCATTGGCATTTGTGTGCTGAGCTGGCTTTGGGCCTGCTGGCATTGGGTTGGAAAATGATTTCGGGTGCATGTGACGAAACGGATTGTTTTGACTTTACGGGCGTGGGTGTGTGTGTTTGAGGTGGGGGAGGGGCAAAAGCCTCTGAGCACTCAGACATCAGTGGCCCATTGTACTCGATTCTCCCCTCTAACGGAATATCCCGGATTCGTTTATATATCGTAGGATTTCCGTTAGTGGATGTGATGCTACCCGCTACAGTTGGAGCACGTCAGCACCAAAACTCTGATGTCTGATGCGTCCGTAGGCGGGGCACTTACATAGAAAATGTTCCGTGGATTACGCTTCTTCATTACAGGATCGACACCTATCATCTTGGATCATTCCTATTCTGAACTTATACCCAGCTAGTGAATTATGACCAGTCAGAATCCTCACAATACTTTTGCAAGTCTTCCTGCTTTTCGACAGGATAAACTTTGTAGTATGTTTGTTTGGTTCTGACAGGAAAATTTTGGTCTATCTAGCAGCATTAAGGCTTCATCACCTGTCATTATGGGTAGCTTGTTCGCAGTTTTTGATAGCAGTATCAGCCAATGCTACCGACACCCCAATTGCTAGTTCTGGTCCGGGCATTGGGAAAGTTGTAGCCTCTTTTGTTAAGGCATCCGAGATTTCATTTACCTCTACACCACAATGACCAGGTACCCAGAGTAAATCCACCGTATTGAATCTAGAAACAGAATTCAATCGGTTTCTACATTCCTGAACGATTTTTGAAGTCATCAAAGTACTACACAACGCCCTCAATGCAGCTTGACTACTGCTTTAAATTGCGATGCGCCTGCCCTTCAACTGCTCGTCAATCATCCAGGTTGCCACCCTTAGGATCGCATACACTTCAGCTTGAAAGTCCGTTGTGTATTGCTTCGAGGGAAAAGCCCACTTCTCGTTTTTTCTTCGTTTCAAGATAACATCATATTTTCTACTAAACAGATGTATGGAGATCTGAGAATCGGAAGGCTTTTCGAAAACTAGATTTAGTTGTCCCAATACTCTGTTTCTAAAAATGGCATAGCAATTCCCATAGATTTAGTGGAATTAGTCTATGAGTTGCTCTCGTTCCAGTGCTCTGAATAAATAAATCCAAGGGCTGCAAATTGAGTAATGCATTCAGAGCTGCGCCGGATATGGTGTTCATGGCACCGGTGATACCCAGACACACATTTCTTTGCAGTGGACCAAGTTTACATCAAAAACTCTCTTCTGAGATCTCGACCAACAACTAGCACTGCCACGTCATCCGCATAAGCTTGAACGTATTGGCAGATTTTGTAGTTCGCATAGTAATGAGTTGATCTGCGATACTCCACAGAAGTGGCAATAGGACACCTCCTTGAGGGCAGCCTTTCGTCGCTTCCGTTGTTAGGTAGCGATCAACACCTACTTCAGAACACAACAATCTCTGCTTTAGTATAGCGTAGATCCACTTTATTAGAGTTTCGTCAACACCATGCTCTCTGGCGGCATCACAGAGCTTTTGCAAGGGCGCTCACTCAAAAGCTCCTTCAATGTCCACGAACACGCCCATCGCGTACTCACCCGTCAGAGTTGCAGCCTCTATCTTTGAAACCAAAGAATGAAGAGCAGACTCATAGGGCTTTCCACGTTAGTAAGCATGTTGGTTTTCATTTAAGTGGTGCAACTTTAGCGTCTTCTTGCGAATGCGATGCTCAACCAGACTCTCCAGACAATTCAGCGAAAACGATGTTAGGCTGATTTGTCTGAAGTTCTTTGGATTAGAATCGTCATCTTTCCCAGTCTTTGGTATGAACACTTCTGCCAAGAGGAAGGCATGTAGCCCAGAGCAAGACATTCTCGAAAAATATTTTTTAGAAATTGCTCTAAGTGCTCTATACCCTCCCTTAGCATGGCTGGGCAGATGCCATCCACGTCAGGTGCTTTGAAGTGTTCAAATGATAGTATAGTAGCTTTCGCTTTTTCATTGTCCCAATTCCCTTGCAACACCAGCGTGTAGAAGGGTTTGCAGAAACCGCCAATTCACTTCTTCTCACTTCTGAGGCCTGTTGTCCCGGGTGGTGTACTTCCAAGAGAGTTTGTATAGAATCAACGTTCGTGAAAGTACCATCGGGTTTTCAAAGAGAGTCCAACTTGGTCGTTTTATCCTTATTAAGGACTCTACACAACCTGGGAGTCTCCCTTTCACTTTCCAGTTCCTCACAGTATGTTCTAAAAGAGTCTCATTTCGAACGTTTAACGACCCTCTTATATTCATGTTGTGAATTGCGGAAGTTTAGCCAGTCTTCATCTTTATTGCTTTTGCAATCACGATTTAGAATTCGTCTGGTTGATTTCTTGAGTCTTTGCAGTTTTACCACGTTTGGTAACCCAATTGTGGGGTCCTAAGTCCGCATCAACTTGGTGCCGGACCGGACCAAATGGGGAGCAACGTACTCCCCCCGATGACGGCTTTAGGGTTTCTCACCAGGGCAGAGGCAAATCGTCAGGCGCTTCCTTACCTCTGCCCTGAGCACAGCGAGATCGAAGCGATCCGCAGATGTTAAGTGCTCCTTTATATAATTATTTGCTTCCCGCTTGACATTCTTATAAATTTGCCAATGGGCTGGTGTTTTGAAATTTGTGGTAGAGGCGTTTTTTTCACGGACCTTCATGTTAACATGGTCATTCCAAAGCCTTCGTATCTCGGTTGATGTACCGCTTACCCGGAGGGGGGGGGGGGGTTTGCTTAATATGCTTCAGAGCAATTTGAGAGGCGATGCAAAATGTGTAATCGATTATTTAGGGATATATGGAACGAATTACCAGCAAGCATGGGTTCTTCTCGACCGAAGATACAGTAATCGACGGGCCTTAATAGAAAAGGAACTTCAGGCGTTAGTTGACTTACCTCAGATAAACCAAAGGGAGGCTAGATCGCTGTGAAGCGCATTGGATACCATGCGATCCGCAGTTCAGAACCTACCGAAAGCAGGATTCAACGCAGATGAAGGTATTTCTTTCATTCCATTCGTTCTGACGAGAAAAATGGATATGACAACTCGGAGGGAGTTCTACTTAACATTGCGAGATCCAAGAGTGCCCGTTATGATTAATGACATCGACCAGTTTCTAGAGAATAGATATGTGGTCATGTCCCCCAGTTGGGATGGTCTAAGTGGGATATCCAAGGCGGAGGATCTTGGGAATAAGAGAAAAGCCCAGAAGGAGAAGGTTATCTCCAAGTTGAATGGTGAAAAGAGAAACTGAGCTAAATGTTTCTTATGTATGGGGAAGCACTTCATAGCCCAGTGTCCTCAATTCATTGACAGTACCGACAAGGAGAAATATCACATATATATCAGGGGGGAAGCGTGCAATAAACGCAAGAATCTCCAATGCGAAATATGCAAAGGGCCATGCATCGTGCAAAGGGGATAATCCGTCTTCTGCTGTTCATCATGCCGAAAATTCGACAGCATTGCCATGGTCGGGAACCGTTCTTTCAACAGCTGTCGTTGAGCTAGAGGCAAGAGAAGGACATGCCGTTCCCGTTCCGTGTTTCATCGATCAAGGCAGTCAGAGTAGCTATATAACCGAAGATCTAGTACAGAAACTTCGGTTAAAAAAGAAAAAGGCCAACATCGAAATTTCGGGGGTAGGTGGTGTATCAGTAGGGAAAGTATCATCGGTTATGTGTCTCACCCTTAAATTGGACGATCGTTCCGAGGTCAGCACTAAAGCGCTGGTAGTCAGACGGGTAACTAAAGGTTCCCTTCCACAGGTACCGCAGCAAGTAAAGGTGTTGTTGCAAGGGAAGAAGTTGACGGGCCCCGTAATGGCACATGTATCTCATGTCCCAGTTTTATTGGGGTCTAGTATCCTTCCACAACTTTTCATGAATGGAGTAGAAATCGTAGATAGTTTTCTGCTCCAGAACACGAAGTTGGGATGGATTGTGTCTGGCCCGGCGGAATCTTCGGTATCGAAGTTCACCTCAACGCATGTCACTATCAAAGAATGGGAATAGGTCTTACGGGCTTTTTGGGATATGTCTCCAAGTAGAGATGAATCTAATTGCATAGATGACGAAATTTGTGAAATTTGTAAAGGGTCATTACCGAATAAATATTTTCTTATTTGACTTTTTTCGCACTTTACCGTCCTCGCGGGTTCGCTTTTTTACATCGATTAACTCTAACATTTCTTTATGCTTATTCAAGATCTACCTTAACCGACTTTCCTATTCTTACTCGCCGACCCACGATTACCTCAAAACATGTTTTAGAGGTCAGTGCTATTATGCAAACACTCAGCATTCCACAACACAATACTGACTGACCAGTATGTTCCGTACATTGTAATACAAAGCTTGTTTGCTGCGATCGCGCCCAATGAGTCACCTCGGTCATCAACAGACACGTTACAAGTCTTTTCATCGAGAAGTTGCCAGAAGGCATCTTCTTCGGCATCAGGTCAACCTACCTGTGGTGCGTACGGAAATCCTCTGAGATGGCAATGCCAACACGATATTGAGTGTGTAGGCTACTAAAATAGAGAAGAGAATTTTTACCGCGCTCGCGTTCAATGTTGCAGCTTTAGGCACCAGACAATCGGGGTTTCTTGCAGAGCGCAGATATCAATGGGCATTTTCCGAAGGACTCTTGCGAGTTCTTCGGTCTTTCCAGCTAAAGTGACAATATTTAGCATGCAGACACGTATTTATTTTGTTTGGACTAACTTACTTACGTCCTGATGCCGTCCATGCGTCAAGAACCCTTGTCCATTTCTTGACAGGAGCGGGCCCGTCCTACCGCGAGGTGGACGCCTTAGCATTTTCTCGATCCGATAATCTGACAATGGATGTATTTTTTTGGTCGACCTGTCGCGGGGCCTGTC
This sequence comes from Hermetia illucens, assembly GCF_905115235.1. NCBI lineage: Eukaryota > Metazoa > Arthropoda > Insecta > Diptera > Stratiomyidae > Hermetia > Hermetia illucens. Next base: position 203,533,240 of record NC_051849.1, read on the forward strand.
ACCGAGAGAGATCAAGTAGGATTTAGCATAGTGGAATAACTCCAACTATACTCTTTTTATCTCCTTCCCTGATCTCAGCATTTTATTTTTGTTTTACTGAGGATAGTACAAAGTACGTTGGCTCAAACCTTCCTCCTTTACCTGGGCTTAGGACCAGCATACTATGTTAATAGCATGGCGGAGTTTAACCCATGGATCTTGAACTAGAAATATATAAGGACAGTCCTGTAACTTTGCCAGCTTTGTCGCCAGTAAATAGGAGGAAGCTTTGGCATGCTGCAGGTTGATTTGACTAATTCTAATGTTTGTAGCCATAAGTGCAGTCTAATATAAAAACCGCGGCTAACGGAAAAGTCGGGGTTACTAGCTTGTCCTCAATTTTAGTCAAAAGTTCTGCTTTATTTCGTCAGATTTATCTGGATATCACCACACTTGGTAGTGTAGCAACGTCCATGTCCACATTCCCAAGAAACTTTGCCTTCTTTCTCAGTGACTTCCGTTGTCGTCGGCTAGAAGCCCTCCCAGGTTTACGGTGTCCGGACTACATGGATCTGTTTTCACATACCGGCGTTAGACCAGTTGCGTTCACATTACCAGTTTCCGTTTCTTCCATTTTGCCGGCTAAAGACGGAAGGTGCTGACAGGCAACCCTGTAGTCCCTTCTCTTTTGCGGCTAAAGCTTCCTTCTGCCGAGCATTCCTCTCCCGTATTTTAGAAGAGTTAGGCGACAATATCACCGACAGGCTGGCTGTAGTTATCTTTCCAGTTCCTCTCATTAAGAGAGTAGCTTTTTTTCGATTCGAAGTCTGTGACTTCTTACCACTTGGAGAGTTTCAATCTTCTGTTTCCATCTTCTGGTGTTTTGGACGCCCTTAGGGGTGTAGTAAACTACAACAAGCTCCCCCATCATGACAAGGAGGTGTCCGAGGGGGAGGTGTATTTGGGTAATCACATCCTGTTTTTACAATTTTTTTATTTTAAAAAAATTACAAATTTTGAATGACTGGAAAACCATCTAATTTATCCTTTACGTCCCCTGGTTTGCAGCAAAATAGAAAACCTAGAGCTGGCATTTTCCGCCTTTTATTTAATTGGTTAAACCAGGGTAACTTATCACAAATATCTTCACAGATAATATTTTCTTTACTTAGACTGTCGAAGAACGGTGAGTTGATCCCAATCACCACAACACCGTCGTCAGTGAGGTCCTTTTTTCTTATGTAGTTCCAAACATATAATGGTATATTACGATCATGCGATTCAACTTTGTAGGTTAGTGGATATGGATCTGAACATTTATCGTTACTTGGATAAACGACATTACCAGAAGTGCCTGCGAAGACATCGTATGTTTCGTTTTTTGATAGTCTAACTATGGCATCTTCTAATGATCCCCAGTTAAAATATTTCAAAGGCTTCCACCAAGGGATTGAATTCACACTGATGAAGTCGTTGAAGTAAGGATGGAAGGCTCTCCAGAATTTCGACGGGGATATAAGGTCATCCAATTTATATAGGGGTTCATCGATATTTTGAGGAAATGCAACTGAAACCGCTAGATCTAGAGAGTCCGTCCTGTAATTGATGGAACGATTTAATTTAAGATAAATTCATGTAAAGGACGCTACGTACTGATCCTGCAAGTTGCTGTTGTCAATGAAAACATCGACCGAAGATCTCGTTACATTGACAAAACCATTCGTTGATTGGGACTCAACGACGGGGCTACGTGGGCCGATAATATAATGCAGATATTGGGTCTGCATTAAGTCCAGGTTATAACACACTTCAGCGAGAACCACTGCCTGGGTTCCTATGAAAAATCCATATGCCAGACCTTTCTTGTTGCAAGTAGGAATTCGCACTTCGTAATATGTTGACGTTGTGGTACAAGATAGGGACCCATGATTTCTGGCTATGTCAGCGTTATTATCATCTCTCCGATACTGTGCATGAAGGGAATCAGAGCATGCGAATGTAAGTGGCCCCGTATCATCATTTGAAGAATACGCGTAGTTGCTAAGTGAAAATGAATCAATTATCGTTAGGAATTTTTGGCAGATCAGGAAATCTGTAAACCAAGAATCTAGGGTTTGCAAACTCTAAGTTTACCTAAATCCGCCAGGACAGTAACCTTCAATTTGAGCACGATTATCCCAAGAGACTTCACCATCTTTTACACTCAGAATGATACGGTTTGAACCGAACTTCTGGACAAATATGCCGGGCCGACCTTTGTCAAATTTCAACGTACATTTGGCTGCTAGGGTGGTCAGAACACCCAGCGAGAGAATGAGCAACCTCCACATGCTGCTGATGCTCACTGTTCAGCTAAAACTACCTCACAGGCTTCCTCTCGACCATTTATATTGGTTTGAAAGTACGCTAGTGACTAAGCGATTCTGTTGCAGTTGGACAAAAAGAGCATCTACGAACAAAACGAAGTATTGATGGGGTCACTCCTCCTGAGTCAAGATCTTCTAAATGACCGATAAACTGTGCCATAATTGCGTGAACTCCTTGCATCTGGGAAAGAATCTTACATGGACATATTCAATTTATTTGGGGATTTTCCCCATACATCGAACGACGTGAATCTGCCAAGCAAGCAGGTTTAACTACTGGGAATTATTCGATCTGGTCATTTCCAATTTTTGGCTAAGACACTATCAGTGCTCAAAAGAATATAAAATAAAACTGGACTTCCTTGTGGTTGGTTGCTGTTGCTAATGACGGTTTGGTTCTTATATAATGCGTTCCATATAAAGACAAAAACGAATCGGAGTTCAACGCCTCCGGTATGAAAGGTTTTTAAGTTCTATAAAAAAGGCAATTGGGGTTTATTGGGTTTGTTGGGAAAATTATATATTTTTATATGAAATGATAAAGTTGCATGTGGGAGGTGGGTAGTATTAAGTGAAATGATTGACGGAGAGCTAATTTGCAATGTCCACATACATACATAAATGAGCTTTATATAGCAAGTATAAAACATCAGTCACGTACTCCCCTGAGGAAATCCTCAAGAAACTTCATCGCCACGGCATCCCCGAAGCCATCACCGTCCGTCAATATGAGACCAGCTCATCCCGACGAAACGCAAAACCCCTCCACCTTTTCCTAGTTACTTTTTCACCAAAATTTCAACAATCCGCCCTCATGAAAGCCAGAGCGATGTTTCACTGCATCGTTGAATTTGAGACAGTTCAACTACATGAGATCACTCAATGCCGGAACTGCCAGCGCATTGGGCATTTAGCATCGAAATGCAACCTACCTTACCTGCAACCTACCTTACCCCACATGGTCCACGACAATGCCCGAAGAAGTAGGATGCCCGATGTTCGTTCAAGCTTGTGCCTGCCAGACACAACCATCCCTCCCCACAAAACCGAACCCCATCCCACCAACCAAACCCGATCCCCAACCAAAACCCGCTCAGATTCCCCCTTCACATAACCCTACATCCCCACCATTGTCATACGCTGCAATGACTAGGAACATCTCATGCCCGGTACCCACCTTTAACCTCGACTCCGAGATCCTCTCGCAACTCACCACATTCCTCCCCACATACAACTCCCTTTCCTCACCAATGGAGAAAAGACTTGCGCTCCTCTCCTTCCTCTGCCAAGTGTCGCCCAGCAATGTCCACTAAAGTGGTATTACTGAACGTGAATTCTGTTGTCAGTCGACAAAAACGCCACGAACTGACCAATTTTTTTTCTGTCCACAAACCCAACCTACTCCTTCTTACTGAATTCAAATTCAACCCAAGACATACGCTGTACATCCCCAACTATACCACCTTCCGCTTCGACCGTATTGACCGCCAAGGGGGCGGCACAGCCATATTAGTAGCGAATCCTCTAGACACCCAACGAGTCTACATCCCAACTACTATTGCCTCATCCATTGAATTAACTGTCGTCTCCATCACCAAACCTTCCTCCATCATATTCCTAGATAGCCTCTACTGCCCCGACAAAACTCTTAATCCCGGTGACATCTCCAACCTAGCGCAACACTTCAGAACCTTCCTAGTTAGCTAACACAAACGTTTCTCCTTGGTACTAGGGGGCGACCTAAACGCCAAGCATAATACCTGATATAACACCACCATAAACGCCAATGGCAATAGGTTGGCCAACTGGTACACGCAGAAATCCCATCCTCTACAGCTCACCCTCCTCCCCACTTACCAACCCACCTACCATAGGCAAAATATCCACTCCTTCATCGATTTCTTCCTGGTATTATTATTATTCTGTTAAGGGAAAGTCGCACCGCGTCCTTAAAGAACTATTGTGGCTCTTTTACTGGTTATAGTGTACCTATTAATCATAGTATCTCAAGCAAGCCTATAACCGTCAAGAACTTTAGTATAATCCATACTTCCAGATCTTTCAACTTTGTTCTTCCAGATGCCTCCCCTTACTTTGCGTAAGTGCCGGACACTGTCCCAGGACGTGTATAGCGGTTTCATCACACTCAGTACAAAACCTGCAGGCAGTGTCCGTAGATATCCCTAGCTGCCTAGGTGATAGTTTAGCCCACAGTGACCAGTGAGAATTCCTGCTATGATTTGGAGGTTCTTTTTGGTTAGGTTTAAGCAATCCTTTGTGCGTATGGGTTCGTTTCCCCCAATAAGCACCCTGGACTGCTCCCAGTATAGTTCCCTCAACCGTTCCTCTTCATTTTTTAGATTCATAGCCATGAAACCGTTTCCGATTCCACAGAACGGTTCTTGCCCGTGTAAAGGTGTCCCTGCTCCCTTCTTGGCTAGTTCGTCCGCTGCCTCGTTGCCTTCCAACTCAGCATGGCCTGAAACCCAAAGTATCCAGACCTTGTTGGACGAGCCGAGTGTATTCAGTCTCTCAAGGCATTTCCACACCAGTTTAGAGTTCACCTGGTTGGACCTAAGTGCCTTCATCGCTGCTTGGCTATCGGTGACAATAGCTATGTTCTGGCCCCTGTAGTTACTTTGCAGATTAAAGGAGGCACATTTGTCTATGGCGTATATTTCCGCCTGGAATATGCTAGTGTACCTACCCATTGGCTCAATGTACATTTTCCTTGGACCAATGATACCGGCACCCGCCACCTCTGCCGTGAGGGATCCATCAGTGTACCAAGTAATCAGTTGCTGGTTTAAGCCGTATGTCGCAGCCACGCTGTCACAGTTTGCCTTGTTACTCCAACGTGTTTCAAACTTCTTATCGAAGTGAAACCTCGTTGTCATGATATCCCTTGGTATCAGTAATTCGGGATACCGCCTAGAAAGAATATCAATCTTCCTCGATTTAGGCAGCTCACCGCCTCACTCATACTCCCGCCATCCTGAATATTGCCCTCATTGCCTGTATCTGTATGTGCAGATGGAGAGGAGTTAATCCCAGAAGGACCTCCAGGGATGCCGTTGGGCATGTCCTCATTGCCCCACTGATACACACGCAAGCCAGCCTTTGGAGCTTATGTAATTCCCTGGCTTGTGTGTTGAGTTCGGTTCTTTCTGCCCAGATTACCGATCCATAGGTAATCATTGGTCTTACTATTGCAGTATATATCCAAAGTAGTATCTTCGGCTGCAACCCTATTTTGTCCTGCTATGGATCTACAAGTGATCAGAGCCCTCGTGGCTTTCCGACAAGTGCTACCGACATGTGTCTTCCAGCGTAATTCCCAAATATTTGACCTCTATTTCTCATTTCACGGTCATATCATGTAATCTTATGGCTCCCAGGTGATCTAGCTTACGCCTCCTAGTCAATGGTACTATGATGGTTTTGGCTGTGTTGATCCGCAGTCCCACCTTTCTGCACCAGGCACTAGTAACCTTTAGTCCAGTTTGGATTCTATCATAAAGGGTATCTTCATATTTGCCCCTACAGATTAAAACAATGTCGTCCGCGTAACCCTGGATTTGTATTCCTATTTTTGGTTAACACGTCCAGGTGTTCATCCACTACCATACTCCACATCATCGGCGTATCCCACCCTGTGGACAGCCTTGAGTAGTGTTCCTGATAATAGAATTTGTACCTGTTGGTACTTCTATTTGCCTGCTTTTTAGCATTTTGCCCATCCAGAATGCCAGGGTGTTTCCCACTCCTTTGCGGATCAGGGCATCTTGTATTTCTGTGTGCGATGCGTTGTCGAATGCTCCTTCGATATCCAAAAACGCGCACAGTGCAATTTCTTTTGTTTTTACGGCATCCCGTAGTACCTCTGTCAGCTGATACAAAACAGTTTCAGTTGATCGTCCTGTCCGGCAAGCATGTTGATAGTGATGTAGGGGATTACGCTTTAGAGTGTTAGTCCTAATATGGCTTTCTATTACCTTCTCCACCGTTTTGAGTACGAACGATGTTAGGCAAATTGGTGTGAAAGATTTAGGGTGAAAAAGATCTTTTTTACCCGCTTTCGGAATAAAGATCACTTTTGCCAGTCTCCATGTCCTTGGTATATATTCCAGTGCTATGCTTCCCCTTAGCACCCTCAGAAGAGACTGTACGATAATTCCTAGGCCTCTCTGGATTAGTGTTGAGAAAATGCCATCTACTCCGGGTAAGCAACTTCCTGGTAAGCAACCACCTTCTCGTCCACTCCAGCTCTCCTACTTCCCCCTAAAACCTTCCCAACATTCCAGGCTTGAGCGAGTATGACGGATTAGTTCTCCACTTCAATATCACCGATCGCCTCCCCAAATCTCAGCCTAAATTCCTTTCCAACTACGCTGCCACCAACTGGCAACGCCTTAACTACAACCTAGCCGACTTCTGCCTCCTGTCCAATTCGTCTCCTACTGAAATTAACTCCGCCGTGCAAAAGTTCACGGAAATCACACAAAAAGCCTGCAACGAAACCATCCCTCCCAGACCACTAAATAATGACGGCCTGATCACCCTGCCACCCCACGTCCTTGACCTTATCAAGCAAAAAACCACCCTGCGAATTCAACTCCACCTACACAGATACGGTCCCCAGTTTAACTTCCTCAAATCACGAATCTATAATACTCCCTAACACACCTCATCTCATCTCATATCCAGACACTATACGCTGACCCCTACGCAGTGAAGCATTCGTGTATCTCGCTTAATCAGCAAATGTGCAACAAACTCCGTGGTACTTGTCCTCGCCTAGCGAAACCACGCACAGCCAGCGTCCTCCCCCACAATACCTCCCCCAAAGCCCACGCCGACCTGATTGCTAGCAACTTTTTGGCCGCCCATCACACCACCCGACATTTGTCCGACCCACCCACAGAAACTGCGGTGCGCCAACACATCCACAACCTTACTATCACACCATTCATTTACACCAAATTCGCGATACCACCACCCCTCGGCAACACCCGACTGCTTACCAATACAAGTCGTCACACCCCAGACACTAGAATCCATCATCCTTTCCCGAAATAATAAAAAGTCAACTGGCCCTGACCACATCCCACATCCTAAAAAAATGCGTAAAAACCCTAAGCCCTTTCCTCTCTCAACCCTTCAACATATGCCTCGTATCTGCACATTTTCCCAATCCATGGAAAGAATCCTACATTGTCCCAACCCTAAACAAGTCGGGAAACCGGAAGCTGGACACTTCAGGTACAAAAGGTTTTGTGTATTTCTTAACACGTAGCACGTAATACATCCATATATTATGTGAGAGTATGCACTTTCGGGCGATATTGACACTCACAGTCTTCAATTTTCAAAGAAGCAGTAACTTTGACGTATTTGACGTTTGTTAGTAATAGTGCGATTTCCCCCAAACTTGGTATGATCATGCTCCACATTATAGCCTATATCACAGCTATGGTGCTAGGATGAATTTAAGGTGGGTTTCCATCCAATTACAAAAAATTATAGTAATATACTATTATTAACTTTATTTGAACAGATATCGGTATGGAAGGTATTTCGGAGCCCAGGCACCATATAGTGGCAGCCTCCCGATTTTTTCAAGATTTTTCGGTTTGTTATATAGTTTCTCAGAATGGCCTCCTTATAGAAATGATCAGTGTCAACTCCCCGCACTCCCCACCTTTTCAACAAATGCCAAAACTAAGACCGGTTTCGAAAAGTACTAACCGAGACCTTTAATTTGATCCCCCACATGACTATATTTGATGAAAAAAATTTTACACCCCCCTTTTGCATGTATGCCTCGGTGGTGGACAACGTGGCAACCGTTACATCTAATACTACAAGTGTTTTAGATTTGGAGAAGGAGGTGTTCAAACGAAGCACAACTCTGCCAAGAACACCAATTCAAAGGCAAAGAATGATGGGCTAAAAGGAGATAGCTGGCCAAAAAAGGCGATTTCGACACCCAACGGATTTGATAAAGAGGTACTCCAGCAGCATTCCATTCAGGAGAAGCTCATCAATTTTACCATCGCCTCCGATACCAAAACCGGTAAAAGAGAAAATCCATGGGAGCTCAGTAATTGAAAAAGGCGAAGGAGTCAGTAAAACGAGTAATCTGGCCAAGACTTACCGAGAACAGAGCCCTGACCCAGAAGAACTACCTTTTATGCAGCTTGGGACTAAAATATTTGAGCTGTCCGAAGTCATCAAGGACAAGCACAATGTGCACGAAGCCATTAAGAACATGGTGAGAGCTATCAGGGTGCTTTACAGTAGGTCCCAGGAAGAAGTAAGAAAGCCTAAGGAAAAGCCGGACATCCCAGCCCCAACAGTGTCACAGGCGACCCAAGTGACACCAAAGCACAAGGTCATTGATCTTCAATCAAGTAAGCGAGTGCGAGACAAAGAGGGCGAAGCTTTGGGGAATCCACAGCCCCCAAAAAGGAAAAAAGGAGTCTCGACCAGTCCAACAAACGGAACTAAAAGTTCAGAAGGGCCCAAAGTGCCCAAAGTAGGAACGCCGGCTAGGTTCGTTCCCAAAAACATGAGATCTACTCGTATATCCAGTGCAAGGATCTCGATGAGGTAACATTCAGAGAAGAGATCTGCACTGCCTTGGAACATCAATTCAAGTTGGAGGAATTCAGCGAAGGATCTATCGTGAGCATAAGAAAAGCGTATGGTGGTACTCAGACGGCCACATTGCGACTGCCAGTGGAGTCAGCGCAGAAGTTGTTGGCCGTGGGGAAGGTTGCCGGCTAAGGGAACGGATCTCTTTAAAGAGGTGCTTCAAATGCCTAATGTTTGGATACTTCGCGAAGGCATGCACTAGCGGCATCGATCGGTCCGATCGTGCTTTAATACTTTCTCCACTAGAAGACGCAAATATTGGTGGAATTGTGAACTTGCCAGCTTTCGATCTATTTGCCACAGAGCCAGACGAACGGCTTAGAGGGCAATAGGCAGGATCGATCAAGGGTAAAAGGAGCATGCCTATAAGGAAGCTCGTAAGAACCTCAAGCTCGCTATCCAGCGGAGTAAGAGGGAATGTTTTAAGGGGTAAGAAGGTTTTAGTGGGTAAGAATCCCACATGCTGGCGTGTCCAGGACAGTGTCTTTTGAAGATTTCCACCTACTCAAAAAAAAAAAGACGAACAGACGGACAGACGGACAAACGGACAGACGAACAGACGGACAGATGTACAGACGGACAAACGGACAGACGGACAGATGTACAGACGGACAGACGGACAGACAGACAGTAAACCGATTTTAATAAGGTTTTGTTCTACACAAAACCTAAAAAAGGAACAACCTACAGCTTCCCCGAGCAGCTACCGCTCCACCTCCCTCCTCGACGTGACATCGAAAATTTTCGAGTATGTCATCAACGATATCATGCTCCAACACATCACCGACCACACCATTATTCCCCCGTTCCAGATTACCAACAGGCGTGGCCGCGGCACCTCATACGCCCTCCTAGTCCTCAAAACTGACATCTTCTCCCAAGTAAACAACAGCATCCCCACCACCGCTTGTCTCCTCGATATCCAGAAAGCCTTCGACGCGGTCTGGCACGAAGGTCTCACCTATAAACTCTCCCACACATTCAAATTCTACCCGCAACTATGCAGACTTATTCTGAATTACCTGTCCGATCGCCAATCCCTAGTCGGTATCCACGATACCCTATCTGACCCATGCAGTCCTCCTGCAGGCATCCCCCAAGGCTCAGCACTGTCAGCAACATTATTTTCCCTGTACACCGTCGATATCCCATTCCAGCACCCTACCAACTCCCCACAAGCTATCAAAATCATACAATACGCTGACGACTTAATCCTCTACACTTCATCCCGAAGCAGACAATCCGCCCAAAACCGCATCAATACCAGGATCCTTACCCTAAACAAATTCCTCTATTCCTGGAAAATTCTTTTCAACCCCAGCACGTATGATGTCATCGTCTTCCGCGGTAGAGCCACTTTTACCCGCAAGATGCTAGCTAACAACCGCAACCTTACTATCAAAATTGGAATATCCACCATTCACTCCGTCCAATCCACTATATAATAGCTGGGAATAATCCTTAACGGTCTACAACAACGGGATGCTCTATCATGCGTCCTCTTTAACCTGGCCCTCGAGAAAGTGATCCGTGATGCTCAGGTAAATGCGAGAGGTACGATCCTCTTTAAGTCCACCCAACTACTGGCCTATGCTGACGATATCGACATCATGGGAAGAATCACCCGAGATGTACAAACTGCCTTCATCCAGATCAAGCAGGCGGCGCGAGATCTTGGGATGTCCATCAATGAAGGTAAGACAAAGCATATGGTGGCAATGTCAGCTCCAAAAACTAGCCAACCAACAACATCAAACCGCACTGTTCAAACGGGAGGAATAAAGATAGGAGACTACAATTTTGAGACCATTGATAATTTCTCGAAAATCACAACCGATAACAGCTACGATGATGAAATCCGCGCACGGTTGTTGTCAGCCAACAGAGCCTATTTCTGCTTACAAAAACTGTTTTGCTCGAAACGTCTCACCATAGGGTCAAAGCTCTTACTTTACAAGACAATGATCCTGCCAGTTCTCATGTATTCCTCGGAGACTTGGGTTCTAAGCAAGAAGAATTGCGAACTCTTGGCCGCCTTCGAGAGAACCATTCTTCGAAGAATTGTTGGCCCCTTATATGAGGATGGACGATTCCGTAGCCTACATAACGACGAAATCTATAAGCGATACCATGACCGTCAGGTTGTGGATAAAATCCGGCTCAATAGGTTACGGTGGGCGGGTCACTTAATCCGTATGGATGAGGATGATCCCACCCGGAAAGTCTATAAGGGAAGTATCTATGGTAGAAAAAGAAGACGAGGCAGATCCTACCTAAGATGGAGCGATGGCGTAGGCCAGGACGCCAGACAGCTTTTAGGGATATCGGATTGGTGGACTTCGGCGCAAAACCGGGTTGTCTGGAGTTCCTTATTAAGGCAGGCCTAGACCGGATACCGGTTGTTGCGCCGTTGATGATGATGATGAAGTATAAAATACGAATATGTCCATTAAAAACAATAACGAATGCTTTCATTAACGTTATGTCGCTAAGCAACTTCCGTTTTTATCACCTATGAAAACCGCGTCTGTCTTCATAGGATTCAAGCGAAATCGCAATAATCAAAAGTCGACCCACAGACTTTCTGAATCACTGGCAAATGGCGTTTCCTTTGATGCTGGCTGTGCCCGAAATATTTATTTCTCGAAGGGTGGAATGGTCTGACGCACCTATTAATTGGCCCACAATCCCACTGTTTTTCTCCACGCGCCGACTTTCCTTCTAATTTTCATATTTTGCTTGAAAAAAAAGGAATTGAAATGCATAGGTGCGTATTTCCGTCATTCGCTGCCGCACACACAAGGCTTTTTCCTTTACCACTTGTCTCCAACTATCCACAAAATATCCGACTCCAGTAATTTTTCATGAGATGAACGTGTCGTGCCTTTAAAAAATCTCCTCCCGCGACCACCGTCCACGACGACACTCTTCATTTGACTCCCCAGTCCAGCGGTACTTTCCTCGCCACCGAGCAGCTGTTTTTCCCGAAAACCGCTCTGCAGCTGCTATTTGCCTTGAACTCTCTGGAGGGCATGTTGCAGCAACATGTGCGTGCGCCTACGGATGTGACAAATTATTCCCCTCTGTCAAAATCAATTCGCCCGAATGCATTCAATAATGTGCAATCTGCGGCGAACATTGTGGTGAGTGCATATTATAAAATGCATTCTTTGGGGCAAATTAATTCAGAAAGAGAAGAATGAGATTCCGCTCCCGTCACGAAGCCGCGGTCACTACAAGTCTCTTCTCTTTTGTGGCTAAAGTTTCCTTCCTCTCCCGGTTTTTTGGAAGAATTAGGCAACAATATCACCGACAGGCCGGTCGTAGTCAGGTTTCCAGTTCATCTCATTAAGGGAGTTGCTGCACTATCCTTTTTGGCTGACCGCACCGTAGACATCGGATGTAGGTTTTCCATTAAAGTGTAGGGCCCGAGATTTCTCCGTGGGGGAACATGAATTAAGTGAGGCCTGCAAAACCCGTGCCTCGCGGGTGGACTCGAAGTCTGTGACTTCTTACCACTTGGGGAGTTACAATCCTCTGTTTCCATTTTCTGGTGTTTTTGGACACCCTTTGTGTAGTAGTAAACTACCATCAGGACAAGGTGGTGTCCGAGGGGGAGGTGTATTTGAGTAATCACATCCTGTTTTTAGAATCTTTTTTTTATTTTGAAAAAATTACAAATTTTGAATGATCGGAAAACCATCTAATTTATCCTTTACCTCCCCTGGTTTGCAGCAAAATAGAAAACCTAGAGCTGGCATTTTCCGCCTTTTATTTAATTGGTTAAACCAGGGTAACTTATCACAAATATCCTCACAGATAATATTTTCTTTACTTAGACTATCGAAGAACGGTGAGTTTATCCCAATCACCACAACACCGTCGTCAGTGAGGTCCTTTTTTCTTATGTAGTTCCAAACATATAATGGTATATTACGATCATGCGGTTCAACTTTGTATGTTAGTGGATATGGATCTGAACATTTATCGTTACTTAGAAAAACGACATTACCAGAAGTGCCTGCGAAGACATCGTATGTTTCGTTTTTTGATAGTCTAACTATGGCATCTTCTAATGATCCCCAGTTAAAATATTTCAAGGGCTTCCACCAAGGGATTGAATTCACACTGATGAAGTCTTTGAAGTAAGGATGGAAGGCTCTCCAGAATTTCGACGGGGATATAAGGTCATCCAATTTATATAGGCGTTCATCGAGATTTTGAAGAAATGCAATTGAAACCGCTTGATCTAGAGAGTCCGTCCTGTAATTGAATGAACGATTTAATTTAAGATAAATTCATGTAAAGGAAGCTACGTACTGATCCTGCAAGTTGCTGTTGTCAATGAAAACATCGACCGAAGATTGCGTTACATTGACAAAACCATTCGTCGATTGGGACTCAACGACGGGGCTACGTGGGCCGATAATATAATGTAGATATTGGGTCTGCATTAAGTCCAGGTTATAACACACCTCAGCGAGAACCACTGCCTGGGTTCCTATGAAAAATCCATATGCCAGGCCTTTATTCTTGCAAGTAGGAATTCGCACTTCGTAATATTTTGACGTTGTGGTACAAGATAGGGACCCATCGTTTCTGGCTATGTCACCGTTATTATCATCTCTCTGATAACGTACATCAAGAGAATTAGTACATGAGAATGTAAGGTGCGCCTGATAGTCACTTCCATGACGCGCGTAGTTTCTAAGTGAAAAGGAGTCAATTATCGTTAGGAATTTTTGGTAGATCAGGAAATCTGTAAAGCAAGAATCTAGGCTTTGCAGACTGTAAATTTACCTAAATCCGCCAGGACAGTAACCTTCAATTTTGGCACGATTATCCCAAGAGACTTCACCATCTTTCACACTCAGAATGATACGGTTTGAACCGAACTTCTGGACAAATATACCGGGCCGACCTTTGGCAAATTTCAACGAACATTTGGCTGCTAGGGTGGTCAGAAGACACAGCGAGAGAATGAGCAACCTCCACATGCTGCTGATGCTCACTGTTCAGCTAAAACTACCTCACCGGCTTTCTCTCGACTATTTATATTGGTTTGAAAGTACGCTAGTGACTAAGCGATTCTATTGCAGTTGGACAAAAAGAGCATCTACGAACAAAACGAAGTATTGATGGGGTCACTCCTCCAGAATCAAGATCTTCTAAATGAGCGATAAGCCGTGCTAGAGTTGGGTGAATTCCCTGCATCTGGGAAAAAGTCTTACATGGACATATTCAATTTATTTGGGGGTTTTCCCCATACATCGAATGATGTGAATCTGCCAAGCAAGCAGGGAATTATTCGATCTGGTCATTTCCAGTTTTTGGCTAAGACACTATGAGTGGTAAAAACAATATAAAAGTTAACTTCCTTGTGCTTGGTTGCTGTTGCTAATGACGGTTTGGTTCTTATATAATGCGTTCTATATGAAGACGAAAACGAGTCGGAGTTCAACGCTTCCGGGATGAAAGGTTGTTAAGTTCTATAAAAAAGGCAATTGGGTATCCGGGTTTATTGGGAAAATTATATATTTTTACTAGCTGTCGCTCGACAGTGGGAGAGTTATCTTGTTGATCGGATGGCAGTTATACTGAGTAACCCGCCTGAAAATATCGTTGAGTAGATCTCCTGCGCCTGTACCCAAATATTATTACATTGAAGATCAACAAAATCTTTCATACCTGAAGTGTCGAGCTTCCGTTTTTTGCCTTGTTTTTCTTTTGAGGTGGTGGAAACCTCCAGCGTGGGGGATTTTTACCCATTAAACCACCGTCGGCTACCCCTTGCTCTGCGGAACCACCGTAAGGTATTACTTCTAAGGATGGAATCAGCTCATTCTAGCTTGGTTACCTTCTTCTCTACGCGGCGCATACAACCGTGTGCATCTGCTCCGCTTTTCGTAGTTTGTTCTGGATCATGGAGTTGAACGCATCTCAATCTTCTTTTCTAGATACCAGCATTTGTCCTAGTCTCCTCTAGGTTGATTCTTTCTTACACAAATCTTGGGGAGTGGAAGAATATATTTGGGTCCTCTGGGACGCCATAGCAGTTTGGGCAATCGGGTTACGTGTCCAGTTTAAATCTGTGCAGGTACTGGCAGTATCCTCCAAACCCCGTGATAAGCTGGGTAGGATTAGAGTTGACCTCCTCACCTTGTTGTCACTCTAACCACTCCTTGATAACAGCGATCAGCCTGTGAGTCCACCGACTCTTTCCGGAGTGTCCTCACTACTCTTACCATCTCTTTACAGACCTTTCCTTTTCCACGTTTTTCGTCTGCGATAAGGGAGAGAGAGATTATCATCGCATGTATATCTTCATCATCTCATCTACCAAGCTGTCAATCCACATGATTATCGAAATGGTGAAGGCTGCATCATCTGAGACAGTCCTGAAGGCTATCCTTCTGTTTACGGCATTGAGTCTATTACCATTAACTGAAATCTGCAACATCTCTCCCCAAACTCGGGTCGCGAAAAGCATCTTCGAGCACACCACCCTGGCTTTAAGCGGCTTTAGAACTAGCTGACCCGGCAGACTTCGTACTGCCTCAATCGATTTGTCAGCTCGAATGATAATATTATGGCTATCAGATGGCATCGGATCCAATGCTATTTTAAACGTGTTTACTAAATTGTTATTCTGATGAAGAAACATTTGTAGTTCATGGACAATGTTTCTCTTCACTGCTGGATTGTGAGCAAAACGATTATCAACTTCCACATCTGAATTGCCCATAAAATAAATTTGTAAAAATTGATAATCTGCATCAGGTACTGGTAACAGTGTCCCCAATAAATGATAAATTTGTCCTTGTATCTGTAATTTTTAAAAATTTGTCGATGAATTATTTCTGATACATACATTTTAGAACATATTGAATATTATAAAAAAATATTCTGGTATATAATACCTTGAAAGTGGGTATGAAATTGTCCTGTATAATATGTGTAGCGCCAAATGATATCATCTGGGAACAGCTGTTATATTTCTGAATGTTAGCCAAAAAGGGCTTAGAATCATTTCCAATCCCAGAAATTAAAGATCGTAAAGGAGCTGGTGGTGGGAGCAATTGTGGCAATTTTACTTTGCCTCCAGCACAACACCACGCCTTACAATATTTACAAATTATTTTCATTTCCCCAATTGTTACCGATTTGTCGGCACTATAATCAATTGCCGGATCATAGTGGAATGCAGCTCATTCAAGAATCACAGGAGCATTCCGTCTGCGGATTCGATCAATTTCATTATGTCGTGATTGCTTTGTTGTGTTTGATGTGCACGAACTCGTTGCATTCTAAGCCTGCCTACTTCATTATCACTCACAAAATAACGCAATTCTGACATAGCAATACAACTATTTTCTTGATCTGTCTCTCTCTGGTCATCAGTGCGGTTAGCAGTGAGGTAGCTGTTCGCACATTTGATTGACTGCGACGTAAATAATCAAAGTGAGAAAATCTTTCGCTCACTTAGCAATAGTGTCACAATCGCAAAATATCAAAAAAAAGAGCACATTTCCTGGAATGTCACTATCACAAAGGATCGCCAAAGTAAAGAAAGTTCTCGCGCACTCATAGATATCGTAACACAATATCGTAATACTTCTTTCCGTGTTCTAAAGTGCAGCAGGATGGATTGACATGTTAGTTGGTTGTCAAATCTAATGTCAAATATTATCGTTGCGTTCGGAAATTTAATTTGTAACAAAACTTAATATCTAGTCTATGTCTAGGTAGTCTAGTTTGGTCTTGAAATATTTATGGAAATTCAGAGAAGGTTTAAACGGGGAGAAACAATAATACTAAAAACAGAAATTCTGTTTTCCAATACAACATGCGACCCAATTCATAACAACTCATTTCGTTGTGGTATTGACGAATTGATATGTGATGATGACGTCATGCAGGTTATAGAGTGCACGAAATTCACGAAAAATTGTGATGTTTTACCCCCTATAACTTTGTTAATAACAGTTGGATTTTCTTCAAACTTGACCAAACAGTGCATTATGTTCTTCATTACACGCGTTTTGAACTCCGGGAATGAACATAAGGGGGGTGCCGGGTAAATTTCTAAAATGTGGAAATACACTATTATTAACTTTATTTGTGCAAATATCGCAACCGGATATATTTTGAGGCCTAGATTTCGTAGAGATGCACCACTGTGATTTTTTTCAGATTTTTCGGTTGGCTAGTTTCTGAAAACGAGACCTGTTGCACTTTTTGGGGATCATATTTTGAGCCCTCACTCCCCTATGTTTCACCCAATATCAAATATTGAACCAGTTTCGAAAAGTACTAATTGAGACCTCATTTGATACCCCACATGGCTACATTCTGTGAAAAAAAATTTGCACCCTCCATTCACATGTATGGGGAGCCCCCCCTTAAACTCAACACAAGATGGCGCCACTTACTGCATGTAAAGGGAACACCAGATTACATACACTCAATTTTCGTGACAATCGATCTAGCCGTTTCCGATTAAATCGAGTGTGACAGACAGACAGACAGACAGACAGACAGACAGACGGACAGACGGACAGACGGACAGACAGACACAGGGAGTGGGCAAGCCGGCTCCCGGCCGTCGATATCCCTCGACTGCAGTGCCTCGGAGGTGGATTACTTGGTCACCGTTGCATCAAATACTACAAGTAGCCTGGAGAAAGAGGCATTTAAAAGGAGTACATCACTTCCGAGAACGCCTGTTCAAAACCCAAGAAAAGGTGGGGCACAAACTGGTCAGTTATTAGCCCATAGCGGGGCAACTACACCTGGTCGAAACATGTCGCAGGACTTAGTGGTTGATCCATTTAAGAGAAGCTCGACGATAGTGCGATCTCCTCCGAAATCAAGCTTGATGAAGGAAGGAAATCAGGGAAGCTCTCGGAAGGCTAATAAGTACGTAAGCGCCCAATGTGAAAACCAAGCGGAGAAGCTATGTCAGAGTCCGGAAGAATCATCGTTTGCCCTACTCGGAGGTAAAATAGTAGAGTTGTCTGAATTTATTAAGAATAAACTCAACGTGCACCAGACCATCAAAAACATCGTCCGTACCATTCGGGTACTATGCAATGGTGCCAAGGAAGAAAAAAACGCCTCGAAGAAATCAAGCGTCACACAGGCAACACAAGTGACACCCCCTCAAAATCCAAAAGGCGGTAAACTTGAAAAGAGAAGTAGAGAGTGCGCGAACGATTCTTTCGGATCCTCACAGGACGCGAAAAGGCAAAAAGGCCTCTCACCGGCAAAGGGCAAGGGAAACAAAGTTACCAACATCGTGGAAACTGCGGCGCCGGCTCCAATTGACCCAGGGGAGGCAAAGCCTTCAAAAGGGACCAACGAAACATGGAAGGAAAAATACGACGCAGAAAAGAAGATTACGGCCCGAATTAATCATCATCTCCAAAAAAGGGGATATGACTTACGCCGATATCCTTAGGAAGGTCAAATCCGATCCTGAGCTGATGGACCTTGGAGAAAACGTTAGCCGAATCAGACGCTCCCAGAAAGGAGACTTGATGCTGGAGCTGAAGAAGTCTCCGGGCAAAACGGTGGAAAATTTCCTCGGCAAGGTGGAGAAGCCCTTAGGAGAAGAAGCTCAAGTACGGGCCAGAAAGCAGGAGCTTGTCATAGAATGTAAGGACATTGACGAAATCACGACCAAGGAGGATATCCGTGACGCCTTAGAAAAGCAGTTCGGACCACTTGGCTTGCAAGATTCCGCAATCAGGGGACTGAGGAAGGCATACGGAGGCACGCAAACGGCAACCATAAACTTACCAACTGAAGCAGCGTTCAAACTGCTGGCGGCTGGGAAAGTAAAAATAGGTTGGGTCGTTTGCCGACTCAGGGAGCAGGTATCCCTTAAGCGCTGCTTTAGATGCCTGGAATTCGGCCACATAGCGGCTAAATGCACCGGTGACTGTGACAGGTCAAAATGTTGCAGAAAATGTGGGGGAGAAGACCATATGTTCAGGGAATGCAGGGCTGAGCCTGAATGCATGCTCTGCAAGGAAAAAAAGGGCGTCGACTGTCGGCACGTTGCAGGCAGCAGCAGATGCCCAGTGTTTAGGCGAGCCTTGAATGCAGTAAAAAAATGAGGTTCATACAAATCAACCTCAACCACTGCGAGGCAGCGCAAGACCTTCTCTCGCAGACCATCTATGAGAAGGGAATCGAAGCTGCCATAATCAGCGAGCCCTATCGCAACAATAAGAGCGGTGCCTGGACTGCAGATGAAACTGGCAAGGCGGCAATATGGGCGTGTGGAAATCAGGCCATCCAAGAAGTGATGGAGTTTCCAGAAGTTGGATTCGTCAGGGCAAAAATAGCTGGTATCTATATATATAGTTGCTATGCTCCACCAAGCGCAACGATAACAGAATTCGAAGGAATGCTAGGTATGCTAGTCTCAGATGGAAGAAGTCGAAACCCCAAGGTCATAGCTGGTGATATCAACGCGTGGGCCGTTGATTGGGGCAGTCGCACTACGAACGCCAGGGGCCGTATCCTGCTCGAGGCTTTCGCGGAGCTAGATTTGGTGCTTGCCAACACGGGAAATGTTTCCACTTCCACGTGGGACAGGGTCGGGCTCAATAGTCGATCTGACATATGTGAGTACCACATTGGCGAGGAGAATGACATGGTTTGTCAGTGAGCATTATACTCACAGCGACCACCAGGCGATTTTCCTCCAGATCGAATATGGGCCATGCGTCGATACGTGTTCCCGTGAGGCTGGAAACCGGGGCTGGTCCGCGAAGGGGCTTGAGGAGGATGCATTCATAGAGATGCTATTGGGAGGCCAAAGTCCCGGTGGTGCGGCTACGGAAAAGGTAGAGCAAATTTTGGGACGCATAACAAGAGCATGCAACGCTGCTATGCCGAGGCGACGAGTTCTCGCAAAAAGGCGCTCAAACTATTGGTGGAATGAAGAGATCGCGGTGTTACGGGATGCATGTTTTCGTGCTAGAAGGATCTGCCAACGATCTAGAGCAACACCAGACTTCGAGGAGAAACGGCTAGCATATGTGAACCTTCGAGGTAAGCTTAAGCAGGCTATACGGACCAGCAAGCGAGAATGCTTCAAGGAGCTTTGCACAGAGGCAGACCAAAGCCCCTGGGGAACAGCGTACAGGATAGTTATGAAGAAGATCAGAGGGCGAACACCACAATTGACCTGCCCGCATCATCTGCTCGATATCGTGACGGCGCTCTTCCCCCAGGATAAAGGGGAGCGCAAACAACACAAGCGAGCACTCGACGTCTACACCATACCTGCGGTAACTGAGGAGGAACTTACGCAACGGTCTGGATGCTGTTCCCAATAGAGCCCTTAAACTCGCTGTTAAGACCAGATCCAACTGGTTTATCAGCGTGTTTGAAACATGCATGATAGAAGGAGTTTTCCCCGACCGGTGGAAGAGGCAAAAACTAGTTTTGCTCCCGAAGCCGAATAAACACCCAGGACACCCATCATCATACCGACTGATTTGCCTTATCGACACGGCAGGAAAGATGCTCGAAAGGGTCATCTACAACAGACTGCTCCCTATCATCGAATACAAGGATGGACTATCGGAGCGACAATTTGGACTTCGTCAAGCCCACTCAACGATCGACGACGTAGACGTTGTTTTGAAGCTGGCTCGAGACGCAATGTTGTCTAAAAAATGCTGTGCCGTAGTGACGTTGGACATCAAAAATGCGTTCAATTTCGCAAGCTGGGAGTGGATAAAAAGTTCACTGGCTAAAACGGGTGTCCCTAGTTACTTGACTAAGCTCCTCAACAGTTACCTTTCGGAGAGGACACTGTGGTACGACACGGATGAGGGATCCAAGCAGTACACCGTCACCGCAGGAGTACCACAGGGCTCAGTGTTGGGTCCTCTCCTGTGGAACGTCATGTACAATGGGGTCCTTGTCCTTCCCGTGCCAAAGGAGGCCACGATAATCGGTTTCGCAGATGATCTAGCTGTGGTTGTCGTCGCGAAAGAACCTGAAGACGTTGAAATGTACGCTAACGAAACCATTAGCGCCATAAAAGCGTGGCTGGAGATGGTTCAGCTTGACCTTGCGGAACAAAAGACGGATGCGGTCTTGGTTACCAATCGTAGGAAGAG
Source organism: Hermetia illucens (assembly GCF_905115235.1). NCBI lineage: Eukaryota > Metazoa > Arthropoda > Insecta > Diptera > Stratiomyidae > Hermetia > Hermetia illucens. The sequence goes on from NC_051849.1 coordinate 203,554,385, forward strand.
GAATACGATTAATATTCGCGTTGGTGGTCACATCATCACTCCGAAACCGGTTATCAAATACTTAGGGGTGATCATTGGACATCTTAACTATGCCTGTGAGAAAGCGGCAGACACCAGCGTATCATTAGCGCGGATAATGCCTAACATTGGAGGCCCAAGATACAGTCACAAATTACTTGTGGTCGGAGTGGTTCCCTCAACACTATTATACGCGGCAGCAGTTTGGAAGGAAGCACTAGCGTGTGAGAGTAATCGTAGGAGAGTGAATATGACTTACCACTTAGTGGCGCTAAGGGTGTGCAGCGCCTTCAGAACAATATCAGGCGAGGCAGCGTGTGTTATTGCGGGAATGATCCCGATAGACATTCTGGCAAGTGAGACACGCTGCTTGTACGAGACAAGGAAAATGAATCCTCTTGAAAAGGATGCAGAATGCCGAAAGGCGGCAAGGCGGGAGTCGCTGGAGAAGTGGCAGAAACGGTGGGATGACTCGCAGAGGGGTCGCTGGACCGACACTTTGATTCCCCGTATTAAAGAGTGGATCCAGCGATGACACGGTGAGATTAACTACCATCTGACGCATTTCCTGCCAGGACATGGCGGTTACAGGAAGTACCTGCACCAATTCAGGCTGGATGATTTTCCCTTGTGTCCTGAATGTGGTTGCACACCTGAGGACCCGGAGCATGTTATGTTCCACTGTCCACGATTTCTCTCAGAAAGGAGGAGTCTGGAAGACTCCCTGAAAACCACTCTAAGCCCGCAGAACATCGTCGGGGAAATGTTGAAATCGGAGGGAAACTGGTGTGCGGTGAACACCGCCATCAAACGAAAACAAGAGGAACTGGCAAGAGCGGAGCGCTCAAGGAGGACGCGAAGAACGGAAGGCGTGGTCGCGTAAAGCGCAGTCTACCCCGCGAAGTAATGCTTTGCGGCGGTCCCGCGGGGAAGGAAAAAGGAGAAAGTGGGGGTGGTTTTAGTGGGTGAGAATCCCACACGCTGCTGCAACCTGGCGCGGCAGTGTCTTTCTAAGATTTCCACCTCCATTCATAAAAAAAAAAAAGGCAGACACCGTCTCGATTCTAATAAGGTTTTGTTTCACACAACACCTTAAAAACGATTATATGGGAAGAAGAAAAGTGCTGTTTTTAGGGTTTTTTTTCACCTTTTAAACCTTGCTTAGACCTCCACGGACATTTCAAAACCAAGATAAAATAAATCCGTTCAGCCGTTCTCGAGTTTTAGCGAAACTAACGAACAACAAGTCGGGAAACCGGAAGCTGGACGCTTCAGGTACGAAAGGTTTTGTGTATTTCTTAGTACGTAGCACGTAATATATGCATATATTATGTGAAAATATCCACTTTCGGATGATATTGATATTCATAGTCTTGAATTTGCAAAGAAGCGACAATTTTGACGTGTTATAACTTTGTTAGTAATAGTGCGATTTCCACTAAACTTGGTAGGATCATGCTCTATATTATACCCTATATTTTTTTCGTGGTCCTAGCATGAATTTAAGGGGGGTTCTGCAGCGAATTACTAAAAATTATAGTAATATACTATTATTAACTTTATTTATGCAGATATCAGTGTGGAAGGTATTTCGGAGCCCAGGCACCATATAGTGGCAGCCTCTTGATTTTTTTCAGATTTTTCGGTTAAGTAGTTTCTGAGAATGGCCCCCGTAAAGGAATGGTCACTTTCAACCACCCGCACTCCCCACCTTTCCAACAAATGTGAAAACTAAGACCAGCTTCGAAAAGTACTAACCGAGACCTTTAATTTGATACCCTACATGACTATATTTGATGAAACAAAAATTTACACCCCCCTTTTGCATGTATGGGGACCCCCCCTTAAATTCGACGTAAAAGGATGTAACTCACGGTATGCGTGAGCGTTCACAGGTCCCACGTTTCTACCAAATTTGGTGCCAATCGCTATAGCCGTCTCCGAGAAAAATGCGTGTGACGGACAGACAGACAGACAGACAGACAGACAGACGGACAGACAGACAGACAGACAGTAAACCGATTTTAATAAGGTTTTGTGTTTACACAAAACCTTAAAAATTGATTTTTATATATAAGATATGAAATGATTAAGTTGCATGGGGGAGGTGGGTAGTATTAAGTGAAATGATTGACGGAGAGCTAATTTGCAATGTATGTGCATTAAATGAGCGCTTATTCTAAGCTTTATATGATAATAATAATAATCGTTGGCGCAACAATCCAATCAAGTATAAAACATCAGTCAACAAGTCAACAACCTTTAACCACTATAGCGGCGTTTCCATCGCCGAGAAGTTTTCGGAAGAAGATCTATCTCTTTTTGATTGTCAACTGACATAGTTTTACATTTTAAATCTGTCACTTGTTTCGTGACATCTACCATGGGCGGACGGATTTCGTGTTTGCTTATTCGCGTGAGTGTAATAAAAGTCTTTCTTTTTGTTTTCATCTTTTGACTGTGAATCTGTTCTTGCTTAAAAAAGAACAGTGAGTGCTTAAGTTTTATTTCTGCTCTTACATCCAATCAAACCTTGTAAGTAGAAACCTGTTTCCGTATTCTTTGATGTGTGTTTTCCCCTGTAAACAGCTATTCCTGCCTCAGTCAAGATAGGCCATGGAAGTTAGGGAATGTGAACCCCGGACAAGGGGAAAATAAATTTCGACCGGTCCGTCTCCCAAATGCCAACATCTCCTCGGGCACCTGTAGGGCCACAGCTCAAAAGCCCAACAGAAATCGGTGGCTATGTCCTAACCAGGAAAGAGAGAAGGGCTTCGAGGAGCCTGTCAAGATCCCCAATCCAGTCTCCCACGATTAAACAGCAAAAGGTTTCTGGAATTCTATCAGCCACGACTCAACTTAAAGCTTTCTCTGAGGTTACCCAGTCTCAGGACCTAAGTAAAACCTTTTCTCCAATGGGAAAGCAAAATACAGTTCCTATGGAACAAACAACCCCAGTGTACAAGTACAGCGAGAACGCTCAATGTAAAGCGTACAAAGTATGTGTGGAGGGAAGCAACCCCACGACATACATAAATAAAATTAATGGAAGAATTAAGGCTTTCAAACTCCTTAATTTCCATAAACTTACCAGGCGTCTTAACCTCAAAGACCTGGTAATTGCGGTCAAGGAAGAGGAGCCTACGAGAATAAAAGTTTATTGTAAATCAGTGTCCTGTGCGAACAACTTGGCATTCGACAATCACTTGGTCACATTAGGGCTAAAAGCATACATTTCCCTGGGAGATACCCATAGATTTGGGATTATTAAAGGAGGGCATTAGCTCTCCGATGAAAGTGGCGAAAGTGCAAAGGCTGAATTTCAGATCTAAGGAAAACAAAGATGTCTTCCTTCCATCTCGAACAGTCAAACTAACCTTCGTTGGGTCTGATATCCCCAAACATATCTTAATCGGTAGCGTGAGGGTAGAGGTTGACCATTGATTGAACATGACCGAGGCAATGTTTTGCTTGCTGTAGATTGGGCCACATTGCCACGAAGCGGAATTGAGTAGATGTTTAAAATGCAGTGGTCCTAAAGATCAGTGCGATGGCAACTCTTGCGAAAAGAAATCTGTTCTATGTCGTAAGCCATGACCATGACGCCAGAGACAGAAATTGCACCATCTGGGTCGAACATCTGACGATCATCAAGACGGCAGCAATAAAAAATATCTCCATGAGGGAAGCTACCAAAGAAGTTAAAAATTATTACGACTCACTAGACTGCGATGTTGACTGTGACGTTGACTTCCCTTGGCTGGAGAAAAGAGCAAGTCCAAACAACTGGACGAGGAATCCTCAAGATGAGTTCAAAAGAACCATCAGAGGGAGTAAACAATTCAGTTCTGCTGTCAAATCAAATCCATGTCCGAACACCAGAACACCCTTTCCCAAAGGCGACTATTAAGAACCACCTATGCCAAACCATCCTGTTTTCGAACACCTAACTTACACGGTTGTATCCGAATATCTGGAAGTATTGTCGCAAATCCTTAAACTCATGAACAGCATCTCTTCAAAGATACAAGATCCATCTTTGGCAGAAGACATATAAAAAATAAAAAAAAACAGACCGACAAACTCAACATCACCAGCGACTTAACATTCGTAGAAATTGCAAATGGTCAACATCCTACAATATAACATTCAAAGTCTAGCTAACAATAAGTCTGAAATAGAATACTTTGGTAATACTCACGGCTATGACATACTATTCCTACAGGAAATTTTCACTTTTAACACGCTCCATCATTCTCGTTACCTAAAAGGTTTCAACCTTATGTACAAATTCAGAGAAGATGGCTATGGTGAAGTTGCCCTTGCGCTTTCGCAAAGCCATAAATGCAAGGCCAATAACTTATGATACCGAAATAGACATCATTATCGCTAAGACCCTGAACTTTAGTCCAAACATCACCATTGCCTCCATATACATGCCCCCACATACAACTACGACTATTTTCAAAGTAGAACTGGACAAACAGAAATACAAAACAGGCCTCTTGCGTCTAAAAACTGCCTTAATGTCCCTCCTTCCCACGGAGAATTTGAACGGTTTGACATCGGAAATCCAAAGTAAAATTAAGGAGTCGACATTCAAAATCTGTAAGAGCTCCTCCCACAAACCATGGTGGAACAGTAATCTGAAAACACTATTTGTAGAGAAAAGGCAAGCTCTGACAGCCTACCACAGTAATGTCAATCATAGCAACTTCATGTCCTTCTCGGTTGCAAAGAAGAAATGGTTGCAAGCGGTGAAAGCGGATAAGAAAAAAGCCTGGGATGAGATTTGGGAAGAACTCAGTGTTGAAAAAGACACTAAGGTATTCTAGAAAAGCATAAAAAATTTTAAAAATTTTCAAGAGGAAGAAACCAACAACCGGAGTTGGGACTCTGATAATGACTAGAAATACCTAGACTTTTTAAGCTCAAGCTACAACAAGCCAACTCCAAATAATTTTACATCCCACTTATTGTCACCATCGCTGCAACAAAATTTTACTCCTGAGGAATTCGCTCTGGTCCTCAACAAACGGAAAAAGAACTCCGCACCGGGCAACGACCATCCAGTGGCTAAACCCATCTGTCAAATCTGCTCTGTTAACTTTCATTAATGAAACTTGGCTAAATCTAAACCCTCCACAGGAGTGGTCTGTTATTAAGATAGTTCCCATACCCAAAATAAACAAAGACCTGTCAGACTTTAAAAACTTCAGACTCATATCCCTGATTAATGTTTTCGCCAAAATCCTCAACACACTTATCAAAAATAAACTAAACCATTTCATTCAAGAGCACAAAATTCTCCCTCCCAACAGCCATGCCTGTCAGAGTGGATTATCCACTGTGACATGTCTAAACGACATCCTTCTCTCAATCTCTATTGCCGAAGCAAACAAACTTCAGGCGCAAGCGGTAGTTCTTGATGTATCCAAAGCATATGAAAGCGTAGATCTAAAAACCCTTGAATCTAAAATGATATTACATATAATCATCATCAATAGCGCAACAACCGGTATTCGATCTAGGCCTGCCTTAATAAGGAATTCCAGACATCCCGGTTTTGTCCCGAGGTCTACCAATTCGATATCCGTAAAAGCTGTCAGGCGTCCTGACCTACGCCATCGCTCCATCTTAGGCTGAGTCTGCCTCGTCTTCTTTTTCTACCGTAGATATTGCCCTTATAGACTTTCCGGGTGCGATCATCCTCATCCATACGGATTAAGTGACCCACCCACCGCAACCTATTGAGCCGGATTTTGTCCACAACCTGGCGGTCATGGTATCGCTCATAGATTTCGTCATTATGTAGGCTACGGAATCGTCCATCCTCATGTAGGGGGCCAAAAATTCTTCGCAGGATTCTTCTCTCGAAGGCGGCCAAGAGTTCGCAATTCGTCTTGCTAAGAACCCAAGTTTCCGAGGAATACATGAGAACTGGCAAGATCATTGCCTTGTACAGTAAGAGCTTTAACCCTATGGTGAGATGTTTCGAGCTGAACAGTTTTTGTAAGCAGAAATAGGCTCTGTTGGCTGACAACAACCGTGCGCGGATTTCCTCATCGTAGTTGTTATCGGTTGTGATTTTCGACCCTAGATAGGAGAAATTATCAACGGTCTCAAAGTTGTGCGGTTGATGTTGTGGGTTGGTTGGTTTTCGATGCTGACATTGCCACCATATACTTTGTCTTGCCTTCATTGATATACAGCCCACGATCTTGCCGTAATTGCCGCCTGCTTGATCTGGATGAAGGCAGTTTGTACATCTCGGGTGGTCCTTCCTATGATGTCGATATTGTCAGCATAGGCCAGTAGTTGGTTGGACTTAAAGAGGATCGTACCTCTTGCATTTATCTCAGCACCATGGATCACTTTCTCAAGGGCCAGGTTAAAGAGGTCACATGATAGGGCATCCTCTTGTCATAGACCGTTGTTGATGTCGTTGCGGCTTCGCACATTGCTCAGGATCAGCCTAGTCAGTCTTATAAATTTCGTCGGGATACCGAACTCTCGCATGGCCGTGTAAAGTTTTACCTTGGCTATGTTATCATAGGCGGCTTTAAAGTCGATGAATAGATGGTACAACTGTTTACCATATTACAACAATTCCACTTTTACAGTGTTATTTTTCCTGCGTTTCGTTATTAAGAAAGCTTCCGTTTTCGCGTCCGCCGAGGTCAGCCTGGCCTTTTCTAGCCAGGACTTTACCGCTCTCATTGTTTCTGTTGCGTAAACCTCCACATCTTCTGGGTGTTTTGCTGCAACAACCACAGCTAGGTCATCAGCAAAGCCGACAATCGTAGTCCCCTCTGGGACGGGAAGAGCAAGCACCCCATTATACATGATATTCCACGACAGGGGACCAAGTACCGATCTCTGTGGTACCCCGGCTGTGACAATGTACTCTTTGGAGCCCTCATCCGTCTCGTACCAGAGAGTCCTCTCTGAGAGGTAGTTTTCCACCAAATTCGCTAAGTATCCGGGGACACCTACGTCAGCCAACGCCCGTTTAATTCTATTTCAGTTGGCCGAGTTGAATGCGTTGTTGACATCCAACGCCACCACGGCACAGTAGCCGTCAGAAATCAGTGCACCTTTTGCCAGGTTTACCACCATGCCAATTGCGTCCACCGTAGAGTGGGCGCGTCGGAAACCAAACTGGCGTTCCGACAAACCATTGCTGGCTTCGACAATGGGCAGGAGTCTGTTGTAGATGACTCTTTCCATCATCTTCCCCATTGTATCCAACAGGCAGGTAGGACGATAAGACGATAAGACGCTGGGCTTGCCAGGCTTCGGAAGCAACACCAACTTTTGCTTTTTCCACTGGGCAGGGAATATTCCTTCTTTTAGGTACGCCTCGAAGGTGTTGGCGAAAAGTTCGGGCCTAGTCTTCACTGCCAGTTTCAAACCTGGGTTGGGGATGCCATCCAAACCTGGGGCCTTGTTGTTACCGAACCTACCACATATTTCCCGCAGGTCCTCCACAGTTACAGGCGGTATTATGCCGTCATTTAGCTGGACAAAAATTTCCCTTCCCCTATTTTCGTGGTGAGGAACAGAGTGGTAACAATCTGTTTCAGGAGGCGCGGACAGGTCACCTGGGGTGATTTCCGCAGCTTTTTCATCACCACTCTGTAAGCCTCGTCCCAAGGGTTTATGTCGGCATGGTCGCACAGCTGTTTGAAGCAGTTCTTTTTGCTCCTGCGAATGGCTTCCTTTAGGCGGCCACGCAATTGGTTGTGTGCCTCCCCTCGACCGTCGCCACCGGGTTTTCCCCTGAGCCTCTGGCAAAGCCTCCTTGCCCGAAAACATGCGGCTCGCAAACTAGCGATTTCGTTGTTCCACCAGTTGTTGGGTTGCCTACTGGGGAGCAATCGCCTTCTGGGCATAGTAACATCGCATGCTTCCGTCACCCATCGAGTGATCTGGGTGGCTTTCTCTCCAGCCGTACCATTCAGGGATATGTCGGATTTGAGCACCGCGGAAAACGTGTCCCCCTCGAAAGCTTTCACTGTCCAGCCAAGCATACCACCCGGCATTCAGCGAAAACTCTTTTTCGAGCTCGATCCGCCCTTGATCTCTATGCAGATTGCCTGGTGGTCGCTGTGAGTATAGTCCTCACTGACATGACAAGCGATTCTACTGGCTAAAGTGGCACTCACGTATGTCAGGTCCACTATAGACCCCAGGCCCCTTCCCCGGAAAGTGTACGAAGACCCAACATTCGCCAGTAACATGTCCAGCTCCGCGAATGCTTCGAGGAGAACACGTCCCCTGACATTAGTTATCCGGCTGCCCCATTCAAGAGCCCACGCGTTGAAATCGCCTCCTATTATGATCGGTCAACGTCCTCTTATATCCAAAACAAGAGCAGCAAGCATCCGCTCATACTCGACGAGTGTAGCGCTGGGTGGAGCATAGCAGCTGTAGATGTGGATGCCCTTCACCTTCGCTCTGATGAAGCCCTCCTCCGGGTGTTCCATTATTTCCTGGAAGGCTTGTTCTCCAGTCCACAGCGCTGCTTGGTCCGTTTGGTCTTTGACCCAAACGCTACCACCGCGGTTTCGGTATGGTTCACTTAGTATGGCCACATCGATGTTTTTCTCGCGGATGGTTTGCGCGAGTAGATCCTGCGCCGCTTCGCAGTGGTTGAGGTTGATTTGTATCAACCTCATCTGCGATTTGTCCTAAGGGCTCTCCTGTATTCCGGGCACCTGCTGCTGCCCGCAATGTGCCGATGGTCCACACCCTCCTTTCCTTTGCACAGTAGACAATTTGGGTCAGATCCGCAGTCCTTGCTGATATGGCCTTCCACTCCGCATCTCCTGCATTGCTTTGACCTGTCATTTGGGTTAGTGCATGACTTTGCAATGTGACCAAAGCCAAGGCATCTAAAGCACCGTTTTAACGCCACCTGTTCCCTAAGGCGACACATACCCCAGCCTATTCTCACTCTCCCTGCTGCTAACAGTTTGAGTGCGTTCTCCACTGGCAGCCTGATGATGGCGGTTTGAGTTCCTCCATAGGCTTTCCTTAGCGTTTTCACCACTGACTCTTGTAGTCCGGCAAGATCGAACTGTTTCTCCAACGCTTCGCGAGCCTCCTCCATCGTCGTGATTTCATCTATATCTTTACAGATTATAGTGATCTCCGGCCTGCTAGCTCTTATGTCGGCTTCCTGCCCTAAAGTCTTCTCGATTTGGCTTAAGAATTTGTCCGCGGTTACATCCTTGGATTTCTTAAGTTCCAACATAAGATCTCCCTTCTGGGACCTAATGCGGCTGACGTTGTCTCCCAAATTGGTGAGTTCGGGGTCTGCCTTGACTTTCCTGAGAATGTCGGCGTATGACCCTTCGCCTCGTTTGGAAATGAAAATCACCTCCGGTCTAATCTTCCTCCGATAATTTCTTTTCCGCGGTTCTACCTTCCTCCAAGCTTCCGCATCCGCCTTTGAAGGTTCGATTCCTTCTCTCGAGGTATCCACTGCATTGTCATCATCTAGCACGATCCAAACATTGCGGCATTACTGCATTACAAAACTGATTTTACAATATGATATCACATTTCAAAACATCACCTAATATTACCGCTCTTCGTAGTACAAGTGGCATTGGCATTTGTGTGCTGAGCTGGCTTTGGGCTTGCTGGCTTTGGGTTGGAAAATGATTTTGGGTGCATGTGAAGAGACGGAGTGTCTTGATTTTACGGGCGTGTGTGTGTGCTTGAGGTGGGGGAGGGGCGAAAGCCTCTGAGCACTCAGACCTCAGTGGCTCATTGTACTCGATTCTCCCCTCTAACGGAATATCCCGGATTCGTTTATATATCGTAGGATTTCCGTTAGTGGATGTGATGCTACCCGCTACAGTTGGAGCACGTCAGCACCAAAAATCTGATGTCTGATGCGTCCGTAGGCGGGGCACTTACAGAGAAAATGTTCCGTGGATTACGCTTCTTCATTACAGGATCGACACGTATCATCTTGGATCATTCCTATTCTGAACTTATACCTTCTACCTTCTACCTTCCTCCAAGCTTCCGCATCCGCCTTTGAAGGTTCGATCCCTTTTCTCGAGGTAGCCAGTGCAGTATTTTCACTGGCAGCTTCAGACGTACTTTTCATGAACTCCGCCTTTTTGGGAGTTGAGTCCTTTTTTCTTTTCGGGGTTTGCTGGCCTGTTGAGTCATTCAGCTTCTCGCGCAGCCTCTTCCCCGGTTTCTTCGCTTTTGTGTTTTGAACCGGCGTTACTTGAGTTGCCTGGTTCACTTTTCCAATCGGCGACTTCCCTACTCGTTCATCCTGGGCCTTGCCGTACGTCAAACCGATGCCTCTTATCATGGCCCTTATATTTTGGTGAATGTTCTTGCGCTCCTTTATAAACTCAGACAGCTCCATGATCTTTTTACCGAGGGCAGTAAAGGCAGCTCCAGACTGATCATTGCCCAAAACATCGCTCGGGTGAATCGACGTCAGTGATTCTTCCTCATCGAAGACTCCCGCTATACGCTTCCCACTGGGGGTAGCGATCGTGGGGGCTGTGCCCGTGTGGGAGGGGATCTGCGAAAAATCGAGCTCCTTCTGAACGGATCCATCACTGGAGCCAGTTCAAGTTCCTTCCGTAGCCTAGCAAGATAGCGGAGAATATCTTATAGATGGTACTCAGCAACGTGATACCTCTATAATTGCTGCACTGCGTGATATCTCCCTTTTTATGTATGAGACAGATAATGCCTCTTTGCTAATCGTCAGGCATTGATTCGCTGTCCCATTCCTTGAGCACAAGTTGATGAACCACTTGGTGTGGTTGGTCGCCTCCATATTCAACAAATTCGGCTGTAATTCCATCGGCTCCTGGCAACTTATGATTTTGAAGCCGATGAATTGCACGGGCTGTTTCTTCGTGGTGGTAGTATTTGTCCGTCGTCTTCAGTTGGCGGGACCTCCAAATCGCCGATGTTCTGGTTGTTCAGTAGCTCATTAAAGTACTCAACCCATCGCTCCAATATGCTCATTCTGTGGGAAATCAGATTTCCCTTTTTGTCTCAGCAGGATGAGCATCGAGGTGTGTAACGCTTCACCCTGCTGACTTGTTGATAAAACTTGCGTACCTGATGCGGTTGCTCCCTCTACTTTTCGAGTTCACAGACTTGTTGGTTCTCCCAGGCTTCCGTCTGTGAAGTCGCTTCTCCGCTCGACAAAGTTCGTGATAAGTCTCTGCGCGTGTCCGCGTTCTTTGAGAATGCAACATTACTCGGTATGCGGCATTCTTCCGTTCCGTTGCTAGCTTACATTCATCATCAAACCAGCCGTTCCGACACCTTTTGCGGCTGGGGCCAAGTATGTTCTTCAGGTGATTGTGGAGATTATTTGTTGATGCTTCATCTCCAGGTTCTCTGTTGACTGCGGTTATTGCGGCATCCATTTCCCTCTTATAGGTGTCACGGAGGACTGTGTTGTGGATGGCTTCAGTGGTAACTCTCACATGATTGTCAGAGGGGATTCTGGGTGGTGTTGTTATTCGAGCTCGGATCACCATGCCAACGAGATAGTCATCCCAGTCTATATTGACCCCCCTATATGTTCTGACATTCATCAAGGCTGAGAGGTGGGGGCGCTCGATCAACACGTGGTCAATTTGGTTGAAAGTGGTCCCGTCTGAAGAGGTCCATGTATGTTTGTGGACCGCTTTCCGCGCAAACCAGGTACTTCCAACAACCATTTCGTGTGACCCTGCTAATTGAATAGTCCCCAGTCCGTTATCATTTGTTTTATCGTGTAAGCTATGGGAGCCAACGTATCGCCTGAATACGGGCTCCTTCCCTACTTGGCTGTTAAAATCCCCAAGTATGACTTTGATATCATATCTGGAACAGGTTTCGAGGGTTCGTTCTACTGCCCGGAGAAGGTATCCTTCTTCGACTCTGCAGTCTCTTCTGTAGGGGCGTCAACGTTAATGAGGCTTATATTTCTAAACTTGCCTTGCAAACACAGCAGGATTCATTTTTTGGCCGACTAAGAAACCTACTCCGAGCACATGATTTACTGGATGACCACTATAATATATGGTGTAACAACTCCCTGTCCCTGTCCAACGCATCTCCTGTAACGCTCTTACATCAGCCTTATTTTGGGGCAGGGTATCGGCTAGCTGCTCAACAGCTTCATCTCTGTACAGGGAGCGCAAGTCCCATGAAAAAATACGCAAATCGTTATTCCTTTGTCGCTGCCGGGTTCGTCGTTGTGTAATCCGTCCAGTCCGAGGCTCCTGCTGTGGTTTCGTAACAAGTTGTTTTGCGTGTAGGGTTGTCAGTCCTACCCAACCCCCTTCCTGGAGGACCAGTTGGTGCAATTTGTCCCGTTTTTAGTCGCGGGGGACTCGCCTTCATCCTTCTCCTTCTGCAGCTTTTCGTTAAGAAAGAGCTCCCAGCGGTCACAACGTGGAGGTGGAGATAGGGTTTGGTAGTAGAGCTGTTGGTGTTGGTTCAGCAGGCGTTTCCCAGATTTTATGCTCCATCGTGGGTACCAATCCACGTTTCGCCCTGGACCTATACTACCCTTTGACCACCCCAGACTCTTTTATAATACTTGATCAAAATAGGAAAATAATAACCCCAATGGTAGTAGGGATTATTATCTGTGAAAAAGGTTTGAAGACAAAATAAATTAATTACGATTTTATTGTATCGATGTTTATTCTCTCTCTCCCCCTTTATTACTACTTTACAAGGTGTTAAAAAGTGCATAATTCCAATATTGAAAACAAGATCAATAATTTTTTTACTCGAGATAAGATAAATCTTAACAGGAATGATAATGGCCCGTGTGTGCGGTTAACATGCTATGCCTCATTAAGGGTTGGCTGGCAATCATATGTATATTTTAAATCGATCTAAGGTTTTTATTTAAATTAGAATCTCAAGGCTCTTCATAGCTTGTACGTATTAATATAATTTGCATGTTTATGGGTTGGTATCTACACAATCCTAACCGGGTAAATTTCACATAAATTTCGAAATGATTGACTTTATTTAGTAAAAAATTTAACGATTCTCATGCGGTATATAATTTATTGGTTATTTTATTGTTCATTGTCTGCATAACTCCTGCAAAACTACCACTCCATGACTTCTTCTGTTTTCATAGTGATTTAGTTTTCGAAGGACCTAATCTTGAGCAGGTCAGCCACGATCGGGTGAAGTGAATTTTATTATATTGTATCTAACGAGTAGTGGGAAGTATCTATTTTGAAAATGAAGGGTTTTTTTGAAGCAAACGATATATATGAAGTGTTGCGTCCTCTTCTAACAATGGCATTCTATTTTGGGTTGGTTCCAGTGAGGATCTCTTGTACCAAAACTGGTCGAAAGTATTTTGAAGCTACAAATTTGGGACTGATACCGACGGTGGTGCAAATAGCTACGTTCTCTGCATGTTTTATAATATCGTGTCAGAATAAGGAGAGCATAATAAAAGTGTTCATTAAATCCTCGCCTGCAGTCTTTGGTGACTTTGTCCAGCTAACAGTGGGGGTTGCAGGCGTTATTGCGGTTTTTGTAATAAGTGCTATTAACCGCGTGAAATATGTAAAAAGCGTAGAACTCCTGGTTAGCGTTGATCGGAAATTGGTTACGCTGGGTGCAAACCTAAATTATTCTAAATTATTACGCCGATCTTATGTAGTGATATTAACTATTTTCGGCGTGGGAGCGGTCTTCAATGTTGTATGTTACGTTCTGTTAACACAAGCCAGTATTAGCCCTTCCGTCACTATTTTTTACACGAATTTCCTGCCCCATCTCACGTTCTTTATAGTCATCGTCTACATTGAATCTGCGTCGAACTTTGTCTGGCTCAGATTTAACATTGTTAACGAGGTTGGTCCATGTAATCCTACAAGATATCATTTTCACTCAGCAGTTCCTTCTCCAAAAACTTTCTAGATCCTGATTGTATTATGCACTCCGGGTGGCACCAGTGGAATAATGCAACGATATAAAACCACTATTCGACCAGTATATGTCAAGGTCTTCAAGTATTTCTCGATTTCTTCAGCGATCTACAAAAACCCAGAGGATGTCATCAAGACAATTATGAAAATCAACGATGCCCTGAGTGAAGCTTGCGAAAGGGCTAATGGATTTTTCTCCTATCACGTGGTTATCATCGTTTCAATTGCTTTCTTTGCAATACTTTTCGATTTGTATTATCTCCTGGACATATTTATTGAACACAGCAAGGATCATCATCAAACTGACATTTTCTTCATCTCATTTTTCACGGCCCAACTCGTGTACTATGTAATGATCATATTTCTCCTTGTTCAAGGAAGCACGAGAATTATGGTCGAGGTAAGAAACTTTCTAGTAAGATTCTTTTCTAAATTTTGATGTACATCCTAACAAGGATCGAATCGCGAAAATTTAGTCCCGAGGATGAGAATTATGCAGGAAACCCGAGCCCAAGATGGAAGTAATACAGACCCCGTATTATCCCCCTACGTTACTGACGCAAGGTGGTAGGGCAACCAGCTGTATTATCTTGTAAGCGGTCTGCCCAGCCGAACGTGTCAGTGGGACCCCCATGTTTCTCTCCGTATGGGTGATACGGCGACCCAGGTAAGGTTGTAGCTGGTCGGTTGAGGTGAACGGTTCCTGCGGGATCCGGGATCCAACACGTCACTTTGCTGCATTCCTGAGACGGGCGAACCGCGGTTTAGGGAGGTAGCGCGCCTTAAACTAGGGAAAACACCTGAGGTAGTACTCTTAAAAGGACGAACAGACAGACAGACGGACAGACATTAGTTTAAGCTAACTCAGAAGACGCGCAGGTTGGACTACTTCTGAAGGTCTACGGAATCTTCGGCGGCTGCTTGCTGATCGTAGGAGGCAGTTTAAAGAGGGGAAAGGACGGCTGGAAGGATAGGACTTCCTATGGAGCATGGGGGTAGCGGGATGCAAAATGCTGGCAATTGTTACGAGCCCGCGCCTGAATTTGAGGCAAATACTCAAACAATCAAATGGATGCGAACAACAAAATACCAGCACCAACAGTAGAGGGCTTGAAAAGCCCAACGCTGACGGTTTTTGGGGACGAACTACCTCGGTTTCAGAAGTCCAGGAGGGGACACCGAACGCGATACCGTATCTTTTCACAAGGAGTTCGGTGCTCCTTAGATCGCCACCTAGTTGAGCGAGATCGCTAGAGGGACGAGGTGTTTATCAGACAATGCAGGAGAAATTTACGGAAGCTAAGCCCAGCGATGTGATTCTGATACCAGATGATGAGTGTGACGAATATCAGCGAGCAAACGACCACCGGGGAGCGGCATTTGACGCACTGGGTGTGAAGATAAAGGAGTTTTATTAGTTCATAAAAGATAGGACGAACATCCATCAAAGGATTAGGACTATTATCAGAGGTATCAGAATAGCGTATGGCAGAGCCCAGGAAGCGAAAGGAGTGTGTAAACCAGACAAGAAAGTCACCTAGGCGACGCAATTGACGCCTCCTCTGCAAAGGTTACTCGACGAGAACGCTGGAAACAGAAGCCACGAGGGGATGGGTGAAATATCTGGACTTCAACAGATTCGCAAAAGGATGAAACGCCCTTCTTCAAAGAAACCGGAGCAGGCATAGAAAACAACCGAAGGTGTCAAAGAAAAGGCGGAAGCTGTTATGCCTGCAAAAGAGGCAGAGCGTTGTCTCCAAGAAGAGAAAGGAGGGGTGGAGGATACGGCCAGAAGTGAGCGAGTGGTCATAAAGAGATGCTTCAGGTGCCTTATCTTTAACCACATAGCCGCAGCATTTACCAGTGCCCATGATAGATCAAAGGGGTGAAGAAAGTGCGGAGGAAATGGACATTTCGAAATGCATGCTGCGCGAAGGAAAGGAGGACATCGACAATCGACATATTACTGGCAGTTGAAGATGTCCAGTGTTCAGGAGAGCGCTAAATACAAGGCCCAAATAATATTGATTCTAATCAATCTTAACAACTGTGAGGCGGCGCAAGACCTCCTTTCACAGACCATTCGAGAGAAGAAATTGACGTTGCCATTATTTGTGAGCCCTATCCCAACTACGGTGGTGGTATCTGGATCAAAGAACAAACCGGTAAAGCAGCGATATGGACGTGTGGCGGGCAGGCCATTTAGGAAGTTGCACAACGTTCGTAAGCTGGTCTCGTGAGAGCAAAGATGGCCGGGATTCATGTTTACAGTTGTTACGATCCTCCAAGCGCAACACGTGGGCAGTACGGGGAGATGGTGCACCATTTGGTACTGGACGCAAGGAGGGAGTCATACCCCGAAAAGCATAGCGGGTGATTTCAATGCGTGTGAGTGGGGTAGCCGAAGGACAAACGAGAGAGGATGTATCCTGCTCGAGGCGTTTTCCGAGTTGGATGTTGTACTTGCCAATGGTGGGAACTCATTTACGTTCACCACCAGGCGATCTTTATTGAAGTTGCTGGGGGCCAAGTGGCGGGTTAAATCATCATCATCAACGGCGCAACAACCGGTATCCGGTCTAGGTCTGCCTTCATAAGGAACTCCAGGCATCCCAGTTTTGCGCTGAGGTCCACCAATTCGATATCCCTAAAAGCTGTCTGGCGTCCTGGCCTACGCCATCGCTCCATCTTAGGCAGGGTCTGCCTCGTCTTCTTTTTCTACCATAGATATTGCCCTTATAGACTTCCCGGGTGGGATCATCCTCATCCATACGGATTAAGTGGCCCGCCCACTGTAACCTATTGAGCCGGATTTTATCATGGTATCGCTCATAGATTATGTCGCTATGTAGGCTACGGAATCGTTCATCCTCATGTAGGGGGCCAAAAATTCATCAGAGGATTCTTCTCTCGAACGCGGCCAAGAGTTCGCAATTCTTCCTGCTAAGAACCGAAGTCTCCGAGGAATACATGAAGACTGGCAAGACTATTATCTTGTACAGTAAGAGCTTTGACCCTATGGTGAGACGTTTCGAGCGGAACAGTTTTTGTAAGCTGAAATAGGCTCTGTTGGCTGACAACAGCAGTGCGCGGATTTCATCATCGTAGCTGTTATCGGTTGTGATTTTCGACCCTAGATAGGAGAAATTATCAACGGTCTCAAAGTTGTATTCTCCTATCCTTATGCTTCTCGTTTGACCAGTGCGGTTTGATGTTGTTGGTTGGTTCGTTTTCGATGCTGACGTTCCACCATATACTTTACGGGTTAAATGCTGGCAGAAAGCGAATAGGAATGCCGGGTTGGACGACGAGGGCGTTGGAGCAGGATACGTTCTCTGCAGCTCTGTTGGGTCATGAAGACCTGAATGGCACGGCGACCGAAATGGCATCGAGAATCATGCGATGGGTGACCGAGCTATGTGACGTTACTCTGCCCCGGAGGCGAGAGTTTGCAAACAAATAGTCAAACTATTGGTGGAATAGCGAAATTGCGGGTTTGGATAGCATCCCTAATAAAGCGCTGAAGCTGGTAGTGGGGACCAGAGCTGGTTGGTTCATAAATACCTTCCTGATGTGTATGACGGAGGGCGTATTTCCTCCACAATGGAAAAAGTAAAAATTGGTGTTGTTGCCCAAAGCCGGCAAGCCACCAGGGGACCCAGCCTCCAATCGGCCTATCTGTTTGTTGGACATCATGGGGGAGATACTCGAGCGCATCATCTACAATAGATTGCCCCCAATCGTGGCAGACGGGAATGGTCTTGCGGATGAAAAATATGGGTTCCGGAAAGCTCGTTCCACTGTTGACGCGGTGGGAAGAGTGGTGGACTTGGCGCATACAAATGGAAAGGCTGTACCCTAAAAACAGAATGGAGCTGCTGAAGGAAGCAAAGAAGCGGAGGACTGCAAAGTTGGAAACATGAAGGCCTACGGAAGGCAAGCTCGCCCCACGCAGTAATGCCTAAATGGTGGTCCCGTGAGGCAAAGGCGGAAGAGAGGTGGGGAGGCTTTGTATTGGGTGTGAATCCCACACTACATCCGTGCCAACTTCGACTTTTACACGGAAGAGCTGGAATGGATGTGTCTTTTAAGATTTTTTTACACCTTCGTGTATTAAAAAAAAATTATCCCTTCTTTATTGAAATTTATATTCCGGGAATTCGAGTCAAGCAGTGCACTGCTGGATGGGCTGATGCGGAACATAGCGCCCTGAGGCCAACTTGTCTCTCTCCCCTAGGGTTAGCTGTCTCTCTAGGACGATGTGTGACTTTCCAGGAGTTAAGCCTCTCATCCAACAAGACCGTTAATGAGTGGTGATAGCCACACCCTGTACAAGGTGAACCTACTATTAACAAAACGCTACGGATCTAAACTGAGGAGTCGAAAAACACCTGCCCCAATCCAGGGTGTCATGCGAATCGGAATCATTGGGTACTTTGCAGTCGGGGGTAACTGACTATATTCGAACGGAGCCTCAGAGATATACCTGGTCTGTACAGAACTACAGCCAAATAAACGGGATCCCCTTGCCACACATAAACTGGTTAGCCAGGCGGAAGCACATCTCCGAAATACTGAGAGCCAGGTGATTACACCCAAGAAGGGAGAAGTTGGAACGTCAAGTAGTGGATCCAGCAGTGGATGGTTGCGAGGACAACAACCAACAAACACCACTGCTCAAAAAGCAGGGACAAGCAAAAGCACATATGAGATAAATATATCTCACGCCAGGAAGGAGACAGGTCTCAGTGGCGCAGCTGCTAAATGGTAGAGGAGATTTATCTCCACGGAAGTTCGGCTTTAGAGGAGGGAGATCCACAGTTGAAGTTGTCATGCAAGTCGTGGGTGCCGTTCGACGAGCGGAGACACATAGTCGCCGAGCTCGACGGGTGATGCTCTTCGTAACGCTTGACGTCAGAAACGCTTTTAATTTCGCAAGATGGAAGGACATTCTAGGCACAATAGACAATATTTTCCATGTGCCGAACTTTCACTACGGATATTGAGGAACTATCTGAAGAATCGCTCGCGCTCTATGAAACGCTGGAGGGTGAGAGAAGGATGGAGGTCACGTCGGGGATAGCACAGGAATCCATCCTAGGGTCGGAACTCTGGAACGCTGCCTATGATAGTCTACTTAAACTTGACTCGCGGCGCTTGTTGCTGTTGCTGGACGCACTGTTGAACAGGGGCAAAGCAGACTCGGAATATTGAAGAGACGGGTAAGCAGATGGATGACTACTCATGGTTTCAATTTTGAACTGGAAAAAACCGAAGCAGTCATCCCGAGTCGATAATCAACTCAAAACCAGCGGTAAAGTACCTCGGGCTGATTCTTGACTCAAAGATGAGTTTTTTCTTGGGCAAATCAAAGCAGAAGCGAACAAGGCTGCAGGTGAAGTTTTGGCGTTAAGTAGGCTAATGGCAAATATTGGGGGTCCTACATCTAGCAGGCGACGTCTACTGATGAGGTCAACGCAGTCTATCCTGCTCGACGGCGCAGAGGTATGAGCTGACGCTCTTGGCAAGGACGGGGGACGAGAAGCTTTGCGGGTGGCGTCTGCGTACCGCACTGTCTCTGAACCGGACATGATGTTAATGGCGGAAGTGATCCCCGTTCCCCTTCTTGCTAAGGAGCATCAAGCCATATGCAAGCGCTAGGAAAAAGAGCCAAGAGAGATGGTTGGTCGTGAAGAAAGGCAACGCATTCTAAACGAGTGGCCACTCTCCTGGCAAAATGAAACTAGAGGCAGATGGACCGCGCAGTTCATCGGCAATTTAGGTGCGTGGCTGAATCAGAAGCATGATGAGATTGACCATTGTCTTATACAGTTCTTAAGTAGGCATGGAGGTTTTCAGTCTTACCAGCACAAGATTGGAAGGGCACGATCTCCGTTTGTGTTGTGTTTTGGAATGGAGTTGTGGACGACGCCCGTCACACTTTTTTTTTCTTGTGGAAGATAGGATGGGATTCGTTAGCGGCTCTATTTAAACACAGGCGATCTCTTTCCAGACAAAATTGTCGAAGAGATACTGAGGAGCGCGGACAGGTGGAGCAACAGCCCATAACGTTCGGGACCTTCTCGTTGCTAAGAAGATGGAGCTCCGCCGGTGGAGAAGCCGGACGGCTCTATCTGGCTTCTTTGAACTGAAAGTTCACTTCCTAATCTCCCCTTCCGTTGGTGTAAGGAATTCCCTGATTTGACGGCTCTGTAAGGTGGGAAAGTTCGGGGACTAGTCCGAAGTAATGTGACAAATGGCTCCAGGTTAGCTCTCTGACGATGGGGGAACTGGGAGTCCAACACTGTGTGCGTAAATGCATTGACCCCCCCGAAATACAAGCTGGAAAGTTGAAAGATCTGGAAGTAGGGAATATACTAAAATTCTTAACGGTTACAGACTTGCTTGAGATACTGTGATTGATAGGTACACTATAACCAGCAAAAGTGGCACAATAGTTCTTTAAGGATGCGGTGCGACTTCCCCTTAACAAAATAATGATGGATGACCCCAAGCTTCCGTTCGTCTGCGTTGTATCATCGGAGTACGCTGGCCTGATACTATAATAAGCAAATAATTTGATGGGCGCTCAGGCATTAGCTTAACTAGAACCGTGGGGAGAGTAATAGTCATGGAGGAAATTATAAAGAATCCGGAGAGAGCTGAGGTAAAATTGGTGGTGCATGCCGACAAGTTATGTTTTCAAGGATGTTTTTTACTATTATCAGTGAGAATTTGGATGTCTGATGGAAATAATCTGTCTTTAGCCTCATTTGATACATTTCAATAAATTGTGTTTCTCCTCAGGAGTCGTCCGCGATCCTTAATGGGTCCCTTTCGATACCGGACGCGGCGTTTTCGAGGCATCCGGGGAAGTGATTCGAACTTTTTAGTTTTCATTATATAATACCTGAGCCCTAGGTGGTAGCCTTGAGCAATTTTCTCGCTGAAGAGCGAACGCTAATGACTGATACACTTCGGGAGACACTAGGAGTCATCGGATTTCTTCTCTGCCCACGTCGAGAGTAGTCGACGTATACCTGTCCTCATTCCCATGGAGAATAAAAATTATAAAACTGAGGAAATAGTAGAGAAGAGGAAACAGTTAGCTATATTTGAGCGCAGCGTGCCGCAGCGTCCTGCGAAGACGCACCGAGTGTTGAAATATCGGACGAGACACTGCTGAGCGAACTGGGGAAAAAATGAAATGATCTAAAGAAGACTTCGTTCAGGTGCTCTCTAGGGCTCAAAAGCGGAAGGCGGAGAAGGACGAGAGAAAACATCACGGCGCGTCTGCCTAAAGTCAAGGCAAGTATGAATGGTGAAGCATAAAAAGGGAAAGTGGGGAGACGAAGGAGGTCAAGACCGCCAGTTTTGCTTATTAAGTGAACGTTAGTTAAGACTTTTATGAAAGTCCTAAGGGTGATCCGCTATATAAGTCACAAAGCGAATACCTGCAACGATAAAAAAGGAGGTAAAAGCTGATCTAGTACCCGTTAGCGAACAGTACCAGCAGAAGGAGGTAGCTTCATGGCATCTCGACTTAACAGACACCGTTGCCATCTGATTTCGGGAGGGCACCCGCCTTAAGGCTCTTGCCGGGGCGTTATTAGATTATCTGATACCCAATGAGACGATCTTAGATTTTCGACGTAGAATTGATTCCCTGAAGTCCTGTCTTGGTCAAGGATGGGCGGATCCTGGTTGGGGGTGACGTCAATGCCAGGGCAATTAAATGGGGCATTCCACACGCCGACTCCAGAAGGAAATGAAAACCTCGGGGTCGTGCATGCGGTTCATGAAGCTGAGGCACATAGTTGCCGATCTCGACGGATAGTGCCCCTCGTCACTCTTGATATCAGAAAGGCCTTTAATTCCGTAAGAGGGAAAGACATACTAGAAACACTAGAAAATTCATTCGATGTCCTGGACTATCTCTTGCGGACATTGTGGGATAATCCGCGAAACTGTTCCCTGCTCTATGAGGCCCTAGATAGCCAGAGAAGCAAAGAGATCACGCCTAGGGTAGCACAATCTAGGGCCGGATCTTTGGAGCCACGCCTGGTCGATTAAGCAGATTATGCTGCGGCATTCATTGCCGGACGTTCTGTCGATTGAGACTCGACTGAAAGATAAGTTTTTTCGAACAAATCAAAGCAACAGTGGATAAGGCTGACGCTGGGCTTTCCGCTTTATAGACTTAGAGCCCGCGAACACCAGACCTACGTCATAGTATAAAATTCGAAAGTTTCTGTCTGTGGAAACTTCCGACCGGTGGGTTTAGTAGGTAACAAAGGTAAGTAAAATTCTTACTGAACCACGTCATAATATAAAGAGTAATTTCTAACGGGTTGTGTAAAACAAAACCTTATTATAATCGATTCACTGTCTGTCTGTCTGTCTATCACACGCACTTTTCTCTAAAACGGCTAAACCGATCCAAACATAATTTGGTCGACATATGGGAACTACATACAGTGAGTGACATAAATGTGCGTGCAGTTTAAAGGGGGCTCCCCATACATGTAAAGGGGGATGTAACATTTTTCTTCATCGAATATAGTCATGTGGGGTATCAAATGAGAGGTGTCAATTAGTACTTTCCGAATCTGATATTAGTTTTGACGTGAATTGCAACACTATCTAAATAATGGCTAAGGATGTCAAGGATGGGAGGGAAACTCAGGGGCCGCGCCTCAATAATTATCTGTGGCAGAATAAACAATGATCGGGACTGTGATCCGTCGTGGATCTTCCCTCTCGATCGCGGCACTCGGGGCCGGAGGCTTACGGCTCCACGCATGCTGTCGAGCCGTTTTTTTATTTTACAGGTTTAGGCCGTGGCAAATTCTTTTGTTTGTTGTCTATTTTTAGATCCGGTGTCGACGGACGCATCGGTATAGACACGTTAATCTTGTACTAATAACACGTGAGCACTTTGATTTTATTGATTTGGTCGAATGTGTTTCTCAACTGATTGATACCGGAGCTTTGGGAGTCATCGAAGAATCGCAAAGCGCCTGGTCTTCGCTAGTTATCCTTGTGGTGAAATCTGGAAAAGTGCGACTTTGCCTTGATGTGCGTAAGGTGAACAGTGTAACCGTGAAGGACGCTACATCTCATCGAGGGGATTTTCAGTTGCCTCCCGAAGGCTAGATTCATCACGGGTCTCGATCTGAAGGATGCGTTCTAGTCAATTCCTCTGGATGAGACGTCACAGGATAGGACTGGCTTCACCGTTCCAGGGCGGCCGCTCTATCACTTCGTCACCATGCCGTTTGTGCTCTGCACCTCAAACGATACAGAGATTGATGGACAAAGTCATTCCTGGTTATTTATGCCATCAAGTCTTTGTATATCCGGATGACTTGTTGCTCACCACAGAGACCTTCGACCAGCACCTACTGCTCTTAAGCGAAGTGGCTCTCTGTATGAGATGTGCTGGCTTGACGTTGAAAGAGGTTCAATACTTGGGGTACATCATCGGTAACGGGACGATCTGTACCGATCACGACAAGGCCGAAAACCGTCAAACAACTACGGCGGTTTCTTGGGGTGTGTGGGTGGTATCAGAGATTTGTGCCAAATTACGCTTTGCTGACTGCACTGTTGACAGATATGCTTCAGAAGAAGCGTCAGTTTTGCTCGTCTGAGGAAGCCATCTTGGCCTTCTCGTTCAGAAAATGAGTCTCTCTTCGGCTCCAGTCCTGAATAGTCCCGAATTTTCCAAGCCTTTTGACATACATTGTGACGCTAGTCAACATGGCATAGGGGCGGTGCTGATGCAGAAGACAGAGGAGGGAGATGAAGTTTCAATAGTGTATATACCAAAGAAACTTACTTACCGCGAACGTGTTGACTGAATACTTGGAGAAGAGAATTTTTCATGTGTTTGGAATCCCTGAGTTGAGCACGTTTGATAATGGGATACAGTTCAAATCCGTGGCTTTCAACGATCTTTTGAACCAGTATGACATTCAACACATTTACACTGCTTTATACTTCCCGCAGGCAAGCACCTCGGAG
The DNA here is from genome assembly GCF_905115235.1 of Hermetia illucens. Classification (NCBI taxonomy): domain Eukaryota; kingdom Metazoa; phylum Arthropoda; class Insecta; order Diptera; family Stratiomyidae; genus Hermetia; species Hermetia illucens. The sequence goes on from NC_051849.1 coordinate 203,578,381, forward strand.
AGAGTAAATCGTTATCTGTTGGCTGCTATACGAGCTTATATCGGTTTTGATCAAAGATAACAAGTTGTCATCCATCAACTGTGCCTTTCGTTCAGAGAAACACGTCTCGATAGGAACTTCCCCCTATCACCTCGTTTTTGGGCGGAGCATGGTCACTTATGAGAGCCCTTTTACGACGACTGAACGCCTTGCATGATGCGGCCTTGGAGGTCTGTTCTCAGGGTAAACTTGCTATTCTGAGAGCAGAGGTTCAGAGGCGCATCCTCCAAGCAAGAGAAACACAAGAAAGGGGTTTCAACTTGCGATCCCGAGTTCGTGAATTTCAGGTCGGAGATATCGGGTATAAGCGACTCGTCCACTTAAGCAGTGCAGCAAAGCGGTACAATGCCTGGATCGGAAGTTCTTGAAAGCGAAGTTCATCGGTAGAGTCGAAATATGGAGCGTCGTAACCTGGGCGTCGTTCAAGCGGAGTACCTCGAGGCCTAACTCACTGTCTGGATCTTTGGGTGCCGTTCCTCGTAGAGCACGCAGATACTCAGACGCTTACCAGCAGTGATTGCCTCACTGGTCTTCAGCTGTCTTTCCTTGAGCGGGTCTCGGAAACCCAGCTGCCCTGCCAGGAGCGGAATCTCATTCGCCTCTTTCTGAATTAATTTGCTCAAATGATGCATTCCATAATGTGCAACTACCCTAATGTTCGCCGCAGGTCGCACATTAATTGAGTCCAATTGATCTTGACAGAGGGGAATGATTTGTCGCATCCATAGGCGCACGCACATTTTGCTACAACATGAACTCTCGGAGTTCAATTGAGTTCAAGGCGAGCGTAGCGGCATGGGGACCGGTTCGTTGGTGGACAGCTAATCAACGGTCGGTGGTATTTCAAAATGCCATTGTATGTGCCGGAACCGTAGAGAGTAGAGTTAGAGTTAGAGTTAATTTCGTGATATCCCGAATTTCTGCTTTGGGCAAGGAGGAAGGTAATTTATATAAGACGAGAGTCATATAATTCTGTGAATCGGAAGAAAGTTGGCGGAAAAAAGGAATGATTGACTTGGAGGCATAGTCAGAAGGTCGGGGAATTGGTTTACGGAGACAGCAGTGCAAAGTTTTGGATGTTATATTGACGTTGAGTTTTGGGAAGTTTGTGCATGGGCGTGAGGCCAAGAGGATATAATTCACGAATAGCAAAACGGTTGTCCAAGAGAAGCTTTTGCTTTGTGATGAACGTGGACTTCCTCAGCTTCTCACGGGAACAATAGTTTAGTGATATTGTGCTAAAGTTTCAGTTTCGAGCTGCGGAAGACGTTCCCCATTGCCACGCCAAGGAGTAATCAACCCCCCCCCCCCCCCCCCCCCCCCACACATTCCCGAATCTGGCTAGCACCGAGGCGTGCTAGAACGTGTCAACCGAGCACTTTGATGGAGCTTCAGTCTTTGCGGGCGGACCTTCATGGCCAATTTCGCCAACTTTTTGGGTTTCTGGGATAGCTCTTCCCTCTAGGTCGTCTTCGATCACTTAAGATGATCGTTCATCTAAGTTCATTACAGAGTGATAATTGCATTGCTGGTTTCGCTATGGAGTGGAATCAATTTTATCAAGATAGCCAAGGAGTGGGTAGTCCCAAGGGCATTTGTCGCATTTCAGCGAATCGTAAAGGATTGCGCATAGGTCTGATTGATGCGTTATACACATCCACCGGTAAATGGCAGCTATGTATCCTCTTGGACCATATCTTTTACGTTCTCTCCCCAGACTTTTCCTTTTTCACAATCCTGGCCTAAAGGGGTGTTGACAGAGGATATGCACAAATTATTGCAATGTGCGATTGAATCTAGTACAAAGGTTTAAGTATCTTAAGTTAGATTTAAGGATCTAAATTGTCTTTTTCAAGGGAGGAAAATGGAAAGCTTCCGCGGCTTTTAGTGCCAGCGTCCTGAGCTTCCTCACTACAGGACTAACATTATAGATTTTTAGAATAAGTATAATTCAGGTCCTGGATTTTTATCCGTCCTCATATGCGTGTTTATAAGTTAGTAGCGTGAGACTCCTCATCGAGTGAGGTTCATATCGTGGAAGCAGTCAACATCACAGATACTCATTTAGTTGAGTTCGTTGTTGTTAAATGGTAGAAAAGGACGAAATTTCAAAAGAATTGGATATGGTCAGTGACAAGTTATGAGTGATGTATAATTTATTCACTACTCCATTATTCATTGTCTCCGTAATGCCTGCAAACTACCATTAGATGACTTTCTGTGCTTCCATTGTAACTTAGTTGTCGGAGGATTTCATTTGGAATAGTCCACCACCGACGGGGTGGAGTGCAATTTACTTTATTTAGTGATAATGAAGAAATGTGAACCTATGAATGACTGACTGTTATATAGTAGTGAAGTGGAGTACTTATCCTGAAAATGAAGGGGTTTTTGGAAGCGAACGATTTATACGAGGCGCTAGGTCCTCTTCTGACTATTGGATTCTATTTCGGGTTGATACCAGTCCGGATATTTTGTACCAAAAGTGGCAGGAAGGGTGTTCAAGCTACGAATGTGGGACTGATTCCGACGGCACTGCAAATAATTACCTTCTCTGCATGCTTCGTAATATCCTGCCAGAAGAACGAGAGTATAATAAAAGTTTTTATCCAGTCCTCGGCCGCAGTGTTTGGTGACTTTGTGCAACTATCTCTGGGGATTATAGGTGTCATTGCAGTTTTTGTGATAAGTGCTATTAACCGCGCGAAATATATAAGAAGCATAGAACTTCTGGCTAGTGTAGACCGGAAACTCACTCTACTAGGGGCAAATCTAAATTATTCTAAAATGTTATGCCAATCTTATGCGACCATTGTAACGGTTTTCGGAGTAGGAGGATCCTTCATCGTAGGATGTTACTTTTTGTTAACACAAGCCAGCATTAGACCTTCAATAACCATTTTTTATACAAATATGTTGCCCCATTTCGCGTTTTTCGTTGTTATCCTGTTGATTATATCTGTGTCGCGATTGCTCTGGATCAGATACAACGTTATCAATGAGGTTGGTGTACATAAATCTAGATGATCCCTATCAGTTTTCTGTATTAATTTTTCAAAAAATCTTCAGATCATGGTCATCTTATGTACTGCGGATGGTAATAGTAAAATAACCCACGCATTCAAAACTGCTATTCGGCCAGTATATGTGAAGATCTACAAGTATTTCTCGATTCCTTCAACGGTCACAAAGAACCCAGAAGATGTCATCAACATGATTATGAAAACTAACGATGCCCTTAGTGATGCTTGCGAGCTGTCTAATCGATTCTTTGCCTATCAACTGGTTATCATTGTCGCAATTGCATTCTTTACAACACTCTTCGATCTATACTATCTCTTGGACATATTGATTCAACATAGTCGGGATCAGGAGCCAACTGATATTTCTTTCATCTTGTTTTTCGCGGCCCAGCTCGTGTACTACGTAATCGTAATATTTCTTCTCGTTCAAGAAAGTACGGAAATTATGGCTGAGGTAAGAACTTAGTAAATAATCTTTTGAAAATCAGGGCCTATATCAGCTTCATTTAACTGAGGAAGCTGTAATGTCCCTAGTAATTGGGGGTATTTATAATGAAGTTAGTCAAGTTGACTATTGTTAACCACGAGGGCAGAGCTATCAGCTAAAGTAAATTCCTATTTACACATTATCCTCAGAGGGAGGAGCAAGTAAGTAGGTTAACTTAGGCTTAAAACTAGGACCGGCATAGCCTTAGCATCGAGGGAGGGGGGGGAGAGATGTCGAGCTACAGGAAGGGTACTTCAAGAATCTCCATAATACGTATACCGAAGTAATAGCCTGGGGCGAGTGCTAGACGAGGTCTCACTGTCAGATCACCGATATCTAGAATTCAATCTGATTATTGCGGGCGAACAGTCTGCAGTACAAAGACGGAACCCTAGGAAAACGAATTGGGCAAAATTCAATGAACTTCTTGGCAATAAAGTACAGTTCCCTAGGCGACTAAGGACTCCTTTGGTGCTGGAATATCAATTGAAAACTCTGAACTGCACACTTTTAGAGTGCTATGAAGAGGCTTGTCCTATTTCCCGAGGCCAAAGCGGTAAAACGGTTCCTTGGTGGAACCGGGAACTGTAAAAACTCAGGAAATCAATCAGGCGACTTCTAAACCGTGCTTGCAAAAGTAACAAGAACGAAGACTGGTTAAATTTCAGCAACTCACAGCGTGAATATAAGAGGTTCGTTAGGTGTTCGAAACGAGACTCCTTTAGAGCGTATTGTGACGAACTGGAAGGTGAAAGAGAGACTTCAAGGCTGTGCAGAGACCTCAAAAGGGATGAGTCAGCCAAGTTGGATTCTCTTAGAAAACCCGACGGTACGTAGCTCCAGACTGGCTTTAGTACAGACCCTCCTGGAAGTACACCACCCGGGAGAACGGGTGTGAGAAGTGGTAGGGGGAGAGTTGACGGTTCTTGCAACTCTTTCAACACGCAAGTGTTGCAAGGGGAACTGGAAAACTTCGAAAGCGGTTGTTACCCATGAATAGGTGAGAGCTGCCATACTGTCCTTTGAACATTTCAAAGCACCTGGCATGGATGGCATCTATCCGGCAATGTTACAGGAGGGTATGGAGCATTTAGAGCGACCTCTAAGAAATATTTTTCGAGAATGTCTTGCTCTGGGCTACGTGCCTTCTTCTTGGCAACAGGTTAAGGTAGTTTTCATACCGAAGCCTGGGAAAGATGACTATTCTAATTCAAAGAACTTCAGACAGATCAGCTTGACTTCATTCGTGCTGAAAGGTTTGAAGAGACTGGTGGAGCGTCACATTCGTGGAAACGCACTTAGGTCACACCCACTTAGTGAAAACCAACATGCTTACCAACGTGGAAAGTCCTGTGAGTCTGCTCTTCATTCTTTGGTCACAAAGATAGAGGATGCAACTTTGAATAGTGAGTACGCGATGGGGGTGTTCGTGGACATTGAAAGGGCTTTTGACTGTCTGCCTTTTCAAAAACTTTGTGATGCCGCCAGAGCGCATGGTGTTCATGATGCTTTAATTAAGTGGATCCATGCTATGCTAACGCAAAGATTACTGTGCGCTGTGGTAGGGGTCGATCGCTACCTAACTACAGAAGCAACGAAGGGATGCCCCCAAGGAGGTGTACTTTCGTCACTTCTGTGGAGTATGCTGATCGACTAACTACTATGCGAACTGTAAAATTCGCCAATACACGCTCAAGCTTATGCTGATGACGTGGCTGTATGTGCTGTTGATCGGGATGTTGGAACGGTGTGTAGGAATATACAATGTGCCGTTGATTTGGTAGACAGCTGGTGCTTCAGACATGGTCTGTCAGTTAATCCAAATAAAATCACAATGGTTTTATTCACAAAAAGGAGACAACTGGATGGACTTTGCCTCCCTGAGATGAGGGGTACTACCCTTCAACTCTTCGAAGAAGTGAAATAACTGGGAGTCACTCTAGATAAAAAACTTCTTTGGAACCTCGACATGGGGCTCAGGACTCATGTGGTAATGTGGATATACGTTGCTATCATTAGGCCGATGTTCGTATATGCATCCGTAGCGTGGTGGGTTAAGGTGAGACAAAAAGGTTTTCACCGTAAACTAGCCGCACTGCAAAGAACTGTGTGTCTGGGTATCACTGGTGCCATGAGCACGACATCCGGCGCAGCTCTGAATGCACTACTCAATTTGCAGCCCCTGGATATATTTATTCAAAGCACTGCAATGAAAGCAGCTCATAGACTAATTCGATTAGATTTATGGGGAAACAACGGATGTGGGGGGCATTGGAATAGTTACTGGGAGGACTGAATCCATTTCTTACAATGCCTTCCGGTTCTCGTGTCCCCATTCATCTGTTTGGTAGAAGATATGAAGTTACCCTGAGACATAGAGAGGAATGGGAAGACTCAGAGGAATGCGTGGCGGGATATACGGAAGTCTTCTACATCGATGGCTCGAAAACAGAAGAGGGTTCTGGAGCCGGAGTCTACCTCTCGAATAAAAATGAGAAGTGGGCTTTTCCTTTGGGACAATATGCAACGGTTTTTCAAGCCGAAGTTTATGCGATCCTAAGGGTGGCAAACTGCCTGATTGACGAGCGGTTGAAGGGCAGGCGCATCGCAATCTGCAGTGACAGTCAAGCTGCGTTGAGGGCATTGAGCAGTCCTTTGATCACCTCGAAAATCGTTCAGGAATGCAGAAACCGTTTGAACTCTATTTCTAGATTCAATACGATGGAACTACTCTGGGTACCTGGTCACTGTGGCATAGAGGGAAATGAAATCTCGGACGCTTTAGCGAAAGAGGGGTCAATCTCCTCTATGCCGGGACCGAAGCCAGCAATTGGAGTGGCTAAATCTGTTTGCAAAAACTGGGAACAAGTTTGCCATAACGACAGGTGGCAGAGCTTAAATGCTGCTCGACACACCAAACTTTTCCTGCCAGAACCCAACATACATAAGTTTATCCTGTCGAAAAGCAGGAGGACTTGCAGGTGTATTGTGGGCATTCTGACAGGCCATAATTCACTAGCTGGGATATGTTCAGAATAGGAATTACTCAAGATGATACGTGTCCTTCTTGTAATGAGGAAGCGGAATCCACGGAGCATTTCCTATGCACGTGCATCAGGCATAAGATTGTTGGTGCCGATGTTCTCCAATTGCGACGGGTAGCATCACATCCACTAACGGAAATCTTGCGATACATTAACGAATCCGAAATATTCCGTTAGACGGGGGAGGCGAATACAATGGGCTAACACGGCCTAAGTGCTCAGAAGCTGTAGCTTCTCCCCCACCATACACACACACACAACAGCCTGGGGATCGTGGCCAGGCCAGCCAGGGTGGACATTCTTCCCGGACTACTCGTGGGACAAAGACATGAACTCAATTTTTAAAAAACAAAAACCGACAATAGAAGAACAGGGGGTAATGCCAGGCGCATCATTGGAGGACGAGCTGCTGGCCTCCAGTCAGGAGACAATAGCCGTCGAGAGCAGTATACTCGGTACCAGCTGTAGCACCGCTGTGCTGAAACCAGCCGCAGGGACCTCCCGGAGCGAGGTGGCAGACGGACTAGTGGCTTCCAGCCTGGAATCCACTGCCATCAAACCGGGTGTAGCGAGTACCAGACATAGTACTCCTAACTCGAAACCCTCAACGTCGGGGAATCCCTCAAAAGTGAAAACCGACAAAAACGTCGGTCGCCGGAAACAGACTAAGAAGCGAAGCAAACCTGCGGATAGGCTGCGATGCTAATGCAAGGCATACGCTTTGGGGAAGCTCGGAAATCAACGAGAGAGGTGAGTCGTTCTTTGATTTTATTATTGCTTCAAACCTATCGGTGTGTAATAGGGGCAGTACACCAACCTTCGATATCCCCTGCTCGGAGAACTGTGACGGTTGGAAGAAGTTCCTTGATATTACCCTAATAACCGACAATGGGGTTCTTAGGGTGGAGGACTGGAGAGTGTCTGACTAGTGATCCTTCTCTGATCACAGTTGGAGACTTTTCAGTCTAGATCTCACAGCAGAGGTCTTCAAACCCTTCAGAGACGCCACGGGGGATTGACTAGAGAAAGTTTGGTCAAGTAATTAACAACAAACTCTCCAGTGCGCAAATTGGTAAGATTGGCACGACAGTCGAACTGGAAGGTCGGGGCTCTGGAAAAGGCATTCTATATCGCCTTTGAAGTGGAGAGATCGTCAATATTTGATACAGGCGCAAATATTGGAAACCATATAAGGACTACTTAAAGAAGTGCAAGTTCGCCACCAAGACTGCCAAGAGGCGGTCCAGCTTGGACTACTGTCAGAACATTGAAAGCATAGACTTCTATACCTTCAAGAGAACCTTTACAAAGAATTGGGGTCTCCGGTGAAGGATGGTTCTGTGGATGTACACAGCTGTGGTGCGTCTCATCCTAACGTATGGCTCTATTGCATGTGCCAGACTCTGAACAAAAAGCTAAATAGGGTTGAAAGAATGGCTTGTGCAGGTGCTACTTGTCCGGCAGATGCTCTCACTGTATTACTCCTACACCTCCTCCCCCTAGACTTCCACGTTAAATATGGTGTCAGCCTACGTGAGCCCGGATACTGGACAGCGTCTATAGTAACACCCTAAGTACCTCAGGGATTCCGAGCATATTCCACGGAGTACGCTACACGTAAGTCGTACTGAATGAGAAGCTTTGTTGTGGATTTACCAACTTGGGCAAAGCGGAAGACCGGTGGCGTGTTGCAAGGTTTTGAGACAATTTTTTTCACAGATGGATCAAAAATGGCCTGTGGGGTCGGTGCGGGAGTTTTTTGATGCACGTAATGTATTCGTGTTGAACGGTCTTCCAAGTTTCGTCAGTGTATTCTGAGTGGAAATACTGACGATACTTGAAGTCTTTCGGTAGCTGGAGCGTCATGGAAGTCCCAAACGTATTATAACTATTCTGACCGACAGCCAATCGGCCATTAAGGTCTTGTGCTCAGTGGCGATATGCTTCAGGATGGTGGGGCAGTACAGAAACGCGCTGAACAGTCTGGGTGACATGCTCAACATCATCGTCCTCTGGGTTCTCGGTCATAGGAACGAAGGCTCACTACCTGTGCCAAGTCAAGGAAGATTTGTTCCGCCTATAACAGAATCCGATCGTGAGAGCTCTTGTGGCAGACGAGTGCAAATGGTTACAAGAATACGGCGGTCTACACGGGGCACTGGTCCATAGATTACCACGCTGTCTGACTCGGTATACCCTATAATTCGCATTACCGAAACTGCGGAGTAGAGGGAGAATTCCTCAGTCACTTTCTTCGTGATTGCCCAGCTCTAACTAGAGCCAGGCTACGGACGCTAGATAAACCACTCTTTGAGGACGCTAGATAAACCACTCTTTGAAGATCTGAGCCGGCTGGGGTTTTCCCCGTGGAATATATTACAACAGGTCCTTGAAGTTTGTGGTATCGAAACGCCGCACCACAGCGCTAATTGAGCTCATCCTAGCCCATCCTACCTACCTAAATATTTCAAAATTTGCCAAGTGCGAACATAACTGAACACAAATGGTCATGGGAGTTAAGCGTTCTTTTCAGTGTTTAGTGCTTAGATGGGGTACCAAGTGTTATTTATTTGTAACACAAATACTTCAGAGTATTTAAAAGGGCATAAATGTATCTTTTTCAATTGTGAACTGTTTATGATAATATATTTCCACATTAGCCAGTATGAATATAGCCAGCTGCGTAATTCGCAAGGATACAATAGACGTAGTTCCTTCCACAGGGAACCTTGGGACTTTTATTCATGCTTATATGAGTATTGACAAGTTATTATTTTCATATTATTCATGGAGTAAATTTGCATATATAACAGTAGTTAATATCACAGAAACTCATTAAGTTGAGTTCAAAAAGGGATTAGGGTGGGGTTGATTGCGGTTGGTAACAAAGCGAACAATTTATGAGTGGTCTATAATTTATTGGCTACTTTATAATTCATTGTCTGAGTAATGCCTGTAAGCCACCATGATATGAAATCCTTCGCTTTCATAGTAACTTAGTTTTTGAAGGACTTTAAGCGGATTTTACTTTTTTATCTAAACATAATGGCCAACAACAATGATACCGTGCGGTGGTGGTGTGGAGAATCTATTCTATATATGAAGCGGTTTTTGGAAGCGAACGATATATATGATGCGATAACTCCTTTTTTAACCATCGGATTCTATTACGGGTTGGTTCCGGTTCGAATATTTTGCACTAAAAGTGGTCGGAAGTATCTTCAAGCAACGAATGTGGGGTTGATACCGACGGTTCTGCAAATAATTTTATTCTTTGTATGTTTCATAATATCCTGCGAAAAGGACGAGAGTATAATAAAAGTTTTTATTCGGTCCTCGGCAGCTGTGTTTGGTGACTTTGTTGAGAAAACAGTGGCGATTGGGGGTGTTATCGCGGTTTTCGTAATAAGCACTTTAAGTCGCGCGAAATATATAAGAAGCATCGAAATTGTTGTGGGGGTTGATCAGAAATTGGCTAAGCTGGGTACAAACCTGAACTATTCCACGATGCTCTACCGATCCTATGTTACAATCGTAACAGTTTCTGGAGTAGGACTGTTTTTCCTTGTAGGGTGTTACGTTTTGCTGACCCAAGCCAGTATTAGTCCTTCCATTACTATTTATTATACCAACGTTTTGCCCCATTTCGTGTTTTTCGTAGTTATATTGTTAATGGTATCTGAATCGCGGCTGCTCTGGATCAGATTTAACGCTGTTAATGAGGTTAGTGAGCGTAATACCAAACGATTCTTATCATTTTCATGCAGAAGTTCCTTTTCAAAAATAGATCCTGATCAGCTTATGTACTGCAGATGGAGGTAGTGAAATAATCCAACGATATGTAACCGCTATACGACCTATATATGTCAAGATCTTCAAGTATTTCTCGATTTCTTCAACGGTCTCCAAAGATCCAAAAGGTGTCATAGATGTAATTAAGAAAATCAACGATTCCCTGGGTGAAGCTTGTCAACTGGCCAATGGATTCTTCTCCTATCAAATGGTCATCATTGTCGCAATTGCTTTTTTTACAATGCTATTTGATTTATATTATCTCCTGGATATGTTGATTCGACACAGCCAGAATCAAGTGGACATTGATACTTTGTTCATCTTGTATTTTACGGCCCAATTCATATACTACGTAGTCATAACATTTCTTCTTGTTGACGGGAGTACGAAAGTCACTGCTGAGGTAAGAGATGTACTTTTCGAAGTAGTTTTGGTTTTAAGTTTTTTATGACCAGTGTCTATATTTCTTTCTTTTTTTGGGCTTCCGCAACTAAAGACCTCCTCATTGTCAAAGAGTTAGCCAGGAACCGTTTGGCACGTTACTTCGGGCAAGCACTCGAGCTCTCTCGCCAGGGGACCCTTCGAATTAGGGCATTCCTTTCTCCAAAGCAAACTGTTATTCAAAGAACCCCCTGCCATTCGGCCCCTCCACCGGTCGAACCCTATCTTTTACGCAACGAGAATTACTAGAACGTAATGCGCAACATGGCTTCACCTCTCAGGGTTCCTCAGCATTTCTCGACGACATTGTCAAGACAGAGATCCCTGTTTTCAAATAAACTTGTTGACGAAGCGCATCCCATCTTCCACAAGAGAAAAAAGTGTGATAGACGTCATCCGCAACCCCATTGCAAAAACACAATAAGGAGACTGTGCTTATCCCAGGTAAAACTGAAAACCTTCATTCATAGTTAGGAACTCCGTGGGGAAATAGTTAATCTCTCCATGCTTCCGAGTCAGTCCGTCAAACTCTTGACTCATTTTGCCAATAGAGTTGCCACTCATGTAATGTACGTAGCCGTTCTTCAAGAGTAACGACTTCCCTTGGCTCTCCTCCTATGTATTGCACTTGTATATGGCTTTACGCTCCTTTGGAAAAAAGGCAACAGGAATTATTTCCGCAGTGACCATCAAGGTCGGTTTAGAGGCATCCGCAAAGCTGCCGGTTGCTCCACTTCCTCAAGGCAATTATGATATACCTCCTTGCCATGCATAGTTAAGCAGGTGCTTAAAAGATACCGGGAATATGACATTGATGTGCCCCAAATGTTCGTTAACTTCTGTCAGGCGTCTTTTTCTTTAGCCATTGTCCCATTCACAAGCAAGACCCGCCGGCAACTTTGTCGGCTGAACCAAAACCAAGTGGCCGAGGAGAACCTCCATAGTGGTGGCACCGGGAGACGCTGTATTCATGCTGTATTGCTTGCCGGCCGTGATGCAGTAGGTGAATGCTCCAAAGGCCTAATCAGGGCGATCAGACCCGAGTCTGCACGGGGACTCATCTGAAGTGGCAATTGGTCACGAAACCTTACCAAGGGTATACTGGGACCATGAGAACGGGATAGCCCTTGTACTTACATACTTCGGGAGAATTCCTGTTGTATGTGAGTACAGTTCGATTGTTTGTGGTTGGCCCCCTAGTGGGAGCTTCATGAGGGTTGTGGTTATGGTCAAGCGAGAAGAGATCTTCGGGCCTAGGCGTGGTGTTGCGTTTCATCACGGGTGCCGTACTCCTTAGTTCGGTAGAGATCTAGGTAGGCCTTGTATCGACCAGTATGAATGCCAAGCCATACTCTTGTATAGCCTGGTACCGTTGTTGCTTGTCACCGCGGTGCTCTGATTGTGGTCACAAAATCAATCCGTGTCTTAAGAAGACCGTGGGATTATGTCTCCCTGACAGGTGCTCACGTAAAACTCTCAAGGATTCACCATCGGAGACGCCTCTCTTGCAATTCTCCCAAGATTGGTGCAACCCCATATCGATCGTGGATAACCTTATTTCTGATGCAATCAAATCGTGTCACGCCATTAGTCCAACGCAACATTTTCGTGTCCATTACCGCAAGACATCGCTCGTGATTACCTCAAATGTGCTTGAACTCCCCTCCCACGACTTCCTGAGACGCTTGCACTCGTTTTCTAGTGCTCTGCGGCAAGTGCCCTTTGGGCGACCCGCTCGTCAGTTATCTTGGAAGAGTGAATTCTACTTCACGGCATAGCCCGCAACGCAATTGTAACCCCTCCTTAATGTGAGACCTATCCTTTACCATTTCCGTCTTCCAATCCCAGTGCGTACGTATGTAAAGCTTGTGCCCTGACCAGGTTTTTCGTTTGAGATAGTGTTAGGCCAGCTTACACCGATGATACGACGCAAATAGGTACTGACGAAAGCTAGGAGTTTTTGAGTAACAGTTTACCTTTCACTCCGTAGAGTATTCTAGATACACTCCCTGTTTACGCTATCGAAAGCTTTCTCGAAATCGACGAAGAGCAGGTGCAGCGAAGATAAACTCCACGCATTGTTCCAAATTGATCCGTTGGGTGTGGTTAATATAAGAGAATCCCGAGCGGAAACCAGCCTGCTCTCTGTCGACCAAGCTTTCGATGCGTTCCAGGATAATTTTTGCTATTATCTTGGCGATGACAGGGAACATGCAGATACCTCTCCAATTGTCATTCTCAAAATGTGTGCCCTTTTTTGGAATCTTAACGATCATCAACTTCTACCACTCTCTGGGAAAGGTCTCGGATTCCCAAAATTTCCGCACGTGTGACAGCAGCAGATTTGCAGTAATTGCAGGTGCAGTGATAAATAACTCTGCGGGAAGACAGTTAAGCCCAGCGGTTTTGATTCGTTTGAAAGCATTGATGGCCTAAATAATTTCTCTTCTGCTCGGAGAAGCAGTTCGCATGTTACGGTGACTGGCTATTTCACTCACAAGAGGAGAAACCCCACCAGATGTAATACGGGTAAGAACCATGGTGAAGTGTTCTTTCCACCTTTTCAGTTGTTCATCATCGTGGATGAGAGGATGACCGTTGACGTCCTTTATAGGACCATTGAAAGATTTGCGAACACATGCATGGTTTTTCGTGATGCGTTGTACCGTTCTAAAATTATTGCGATCTGTGGCATATATCACTTCTCTGATCGCAAAGAATACCAAATTCTCTTCTTGCTTCCACGACTCCGCAGTCAGCCAGATAGTATGACGCCCCTTGGGGATGTGGCTGACGACCTGTGTAGCTCCGGAGGAAAGGGCATTTTTGATGGCGGCCCAATGCTCATCGATATTCTTAGACGCCTTTTGATCAACAAGATGGCTCTCCCACTGTCGAGCGACAACTGGGTCGTACAAGCGGTTGATGTTGAACTTAGGGGGTTATAGCTCCCCAACCCTGTGAGAAGTGGCGGACGCAACTTGCAAGTGAACGTGAGCGACCATCAGATGGTGATTTCTCTCGAGGCAGATATCAGTGCCTTTATTGTTACACACATCCAGAGCACAACTCCTAACTTTACTCCTGATCGCGAGGTGGTCGATCTGATTGCTCGTACGGTGTCGGTCAGTTGAAACCCAGCTCACCTTATGGGAGGCTGTATGCTCGAATAGTATGCCATCAATGACGGGGCGGTGGAAGTTGCAGAAATCCACGAACCGGTTGCCAAGACGTGCTTCCCCGTCACATGCCCAAGCAAAGCGTTGTGAGATCCTACCTCTGATCAGCCATCACGATCACAATGTCACCTTTAGAAACCTTCCTCTGAACCGCGTTTAATTGCTCGAAGAAAGCATCCTTCTCCACTAAATCGGCAGTCTCCGTTGGTGCGTAGCATTGTACAATTGTGATGTTCTTAAATCTGGGTCAAAATCTTGCAGTTGAAGTCTGTAAGAAACTGGCCTCAAGTCAATAGGTCGTGCCATACGGTAGCCGTCAGAAGCAACCCTACACCGAATTGGCGCCCGGTACCACTTGGTTTTCCAGAGTACAGAAGCACATTGCCATCGCTGTGGCAACAGGGAGAGGAGTACTCTCCAGAGTCCCATTATCTTACTTTGCTTAGGCTTAGAATATCCAGTTTATATCGTTGGAATTAACGCTCAAGTTCAGGAAAGCGAAAATTCTTAGTACCCTTTCAACCATTATCGGGGAGCTTGCGCATATTCCAGACACCAATCATATATACAAACGGAGCGATTACCACCCGTCGCTACTTTCGGCCACGCTGCTCCCAAGGCAGAGGTGAGGCAGCGCCTGATGAGTTGCCTCTGCGCTGGACGAAACTGTCAGTCAACTTTTTTGGATTTCACTTACTTTAGTCATTCAAATTTTGGGGAAATTCTGGGTGAAATAAACAACTACTCCTTTGAGGTGGAATATACGCGTCAGATCGGCGCGGTGGCTACGGCTAGAAGAAATTAGGTACCACCCGGGTCTCGTGGCTCAGCAGCCAGATGTGCATGTTTCGGTTCAGTGCGGATGGGTGCGTCCTATGTACGGTTCGCGAATCCAATGCGGTTTACACATTTGATGCGCCCACTGTAGGACGTGTATCGCCACAATATAATGACCCGCCAGATCGAAGTGCTCAAAAGACCCCCACATTCCCGACCCCGGTTAGTACAGAGGCATGTAAGCACGTGTCTACGGACCACTTCGATGGAACTTGAATACGGCCAATTTCGTCATCTGGTCAATTTCATATTATTTTGCCATCATCCAGAAGTTGGACAACCTTGGCCCTAGACACGGAAGCTGCTAGCGACGAAGGATCGCACTGTTTGGATTTCCGCACTTGTTTCCGCTTGTACAGCTAAATTAAGTTGAGCTTGAAGCGGTAATTTGCCAGCAAGCATTTTCGCTGGTAAGTTCTGGGTACATCAAGGTCGGCAGCAATGGAACATTATTTAAGGATATTTGCGAAACTGCGCGAGTTGATGGTCGCTTGCTGAATTAATATCAACAGCTCTACTACCACAGCTCCGAGCACTCAGGCCATTGTTAGGCCCATTATACTATCCCTGTAAATCGCCTATTCAATGGCTTCGCACCTATGGCGTTAGCAGGCTTTAGCGAATCTGAGAACATTCTCCAGAGGCAGGTAGGGTGCAGATTCTTCATTGAAGAAAATCTTGCCAAGGTGTCTTCGTCTGAGATCTGAGGAAGTCGGGCAGCTGCATAAAAAGTGCAGGGCCGTCTCCTCCTCCTCCTCACATTGGCTGTATATAGCCGAAACCACCACCCCAATCTTTTCCATATGGTAGTTTAAGGAGCACTGTTTAAAGCCCTACTAGGGTTTTCATGTCCCACTTTTTAAGAGACAACAAAAATGCGGCTGTAGTGACGCCAGGCTCTTTTACAAGGATTTTCGCCTGCCGGCAAGAATTCAAATTTCTGCACTCGGCTGCGTGAATCCTTGTAATTTGACCCTTCAGAGTAGACTTGACAATGGATGGCTGGATTCTTAAAGCTGGTTCTGGCCCCACTATTGTGGATCCAGACCCTCGGCGAGACAGTCTGTCAGCCTCCTCTTTACCAGCGATGTTAGAGTGCCCCGGCACCCACATCAGGAATGTTTTGTTCAGTCGGCCAAGTTTCAGCAGCACTTGATGACAATTCCACACCAACTGGCTTGATATGTCGTTGCTGTTTAGTGATGATATTGCCGCCTGATTGTCGGAACAGATCCGAATGGTGCGACCCCTTCATTTTTGTCGCAGACATTCTTCTGCTGCGAACGAAATGGCATATATCTCCTGGTCTGGAATATGGTCGTCATTTTTCCGAGGGGTCGGGCCAGTTCTATAATCAGGTTACCCGAGAACACCCCTGCGCCCGATCCGCCCTCCATGACTGACCCGTCAGTGAAGATTATTAAGTCTCTAATCTGAAAAGACTTATGACCATTTATTGACTATTCTTCTCTTTCGGTGATTACGATAGGGTATGTCTTTTCAAAGATGAATCTGGAAACCATATGATCGTAAATAACCCAGTTTCTAGCTACGTTCTTCAGCTTTGAGGTTGCCTCAAGCGAGTTAGTCTCTTCGCAAAAATGTCTCCATGATGATCGCTTAGCCGATCGCATGCTCTACTTTCGAGCCATCTGTGCTTCTTTATAGCGATTCCAGCTAGCGTCTGAATCACACTTCAGAGCACGATTGAGGAGCATCCTTGTCGTTCTCTTCTGTTTTGTCAAATCCGAGTTCCACATTGGTGTTTTACCGTTCTTTGGCATCATAAGTGGACAGCTTTCTTCGAAAGCTTCTCTCATGCTAGTTGTGATCATCTGGGTTGTCTTCCCAATTCCAGCAATGGATTTGGTGCGCTTTCCAGGGATTGTGACTCTAGCGTTCAATTCTATTTTATACGTCAGCCAATCTGTCTTACGTGGATTCCGAAATAGAGTGGGTGGAGGTGGATCTATGCCTATTATCAAATCAATGCGTCTGTGATCTGAGAGTGTGATATTGTTTGATACTCTCCACTCTCCGACCAGAGCCGCGATGTCAGGGGATGCCACCGTGATGTCGATGACCTCTCGCCTGACCACGTTAAAGAAAGTGGGTTCATTACCCAAATTAAGGATGTGGAAATCGGTTCTTACTAGATACTCCAGTAGTCTCGATTCTCTTGTATTGATGTTGGAACTTCCCCAGCATATGTGGTGAGCATTGACATCATATCCTGCTATTACCCCATGCCTCTACTTTTGGCATATTAGATAGCTCTGATGACTGTTTCACTGGGAACGTCTTCTGCGTCATAAGAGAAATATGCAGAACACCATAGTATCTCTTCATTTCCCTGTTGACTTTTTATGGTTAGTTTAGACGATGTTGTGTCGCCAGCGCATAGGTCGTTAACCAAATTAGCCTGAGAGTCTTTTGAGACTATCAAGCAGGAGCGAGGTCGATCGATAGTGAGAAAAGTTCCCAGCTTATCGACTCTCTCTCCTGTTTTGCTGACTGGCAGCATCTAGGCGGAACTGTTGAGGTTATTCTGCACAACAAGTTGTTCCAGCATCATTCCGCTCTTCTTTTGGAAGCCAGAGGAAGTACTTTTTTAACGACGGTAGCTGAGAGACCCTTTTCAGGGTTAGTAGCGCACCCTCCCACACATCGTTGAGGGAGGAGCAGTACTGTCTGACCCATTCGTTCGTGTTTTCGTCGGCAAAGTTTAGTCGTAACATTTCACGGAATACACCTACCGACTCAAAGCAAAGCTTAAGGCCTTGCGAGGATGCAGTCCTTATAGCTAGGAGGAGTTTCCAATTAAGTTGTTCGCACTGCTCAGTATCGTAAACGGATGGATTGGTCATACAAGCCCAATCCATCGGCTTCGATAGCCTTGGCTGCAAATGAAAGTCTAGCCGTTGCCGGCCGAGTCCTCTTTGCTGTCTTTTGTGTCGAAGAATTAGGATCGTCCGAGGACCGCACGGAGTCGGTTTGCCCAGAGGCAGTTTGCTCGCAGGCTGTTTGCTGTCCATGGACAGGTGCTTACCCATGGGCAAGACTTTAGCCACAGCAGGTGGCGTCGATTGGAGTCTGGGGTCAAGAGTGCTGATAGAAGGGACCTGGTTCGGCTCGTCCGTTAAGAACTGGGTCTCAATTACATTGGTTCCCACCAGAGTAAGTGGAGAATTTGAGTCTAGAATCAGGTTCTACATCGATGAGCTTACGGTTGAATCTTCACTCGGGGTTGGATCGTCATGATCGAGGTTTAATTGCCCTTTTTACCTAGTTGAAACTGGGGGTCGCCTGGTACCCAGAGTTCACCATTTACGGCCACACCTTAATCCATGTGACCATTCAGCTCTCGGCATGGTAGTCACACCTTGGCTTGGGGTTTTGATTACCGCTTGGCTTCAGGTTTCACCTTAAATTTCCTGGAGGATCTTCCTTATTGAGCACCCTCACCACGTCAAGGTAGGTAATCGTCGAGGGAGGAGGCCTGAGTTCTTAGCAAAAAAAAAAAATTAGAACTCTTTGCGGCGTTCTAGAGAGGAATATTCCGGAGAACTTTTGGCCCCTTACATGAAGGTGGACGATTCCGTAACCTACATAACGACGAAATCTATGAGCAATTTCATGACCGCCAGGTTGTGGGTAAAATCCGGCTAAATAGGTTACGGTGGGAGAGTCAGTTAATCCGTATGGATGAGGGTGATCCCGCCCGAAAAGTCTATAAGGGCAATATCGAGGCTAGAAAGAGAAGACGAGGCTGACCCTGCCTGAGATAGAACGATGCCGTTGGCGAATTGGTGGACCTCGACGGAAAACAGGGGTGTCTGGATTTCCTTATTAAGGCAGGTCTAGATCGGATACCGGTTATTTCACCGTTAATGATGAATGATGATGATTTTAGGTTTGCGAGATAACTTCCCCTTCTTGGTCGTCTCCGGTCACTGAGGATGTTTGTGAGAAATCGAAGTACCAAAAGATCCATAAGCAGGAGTATGTCGACAGGTACTTCAATGGGGCTGCAACTTAAATGTCAGCGCATCTGAAAAGTTAAAATTTGCTAGTTTTTGAGTTTGTTCGATAGTTGACACGTGGATGACACTATTCAACCCGAGTGGTTACTTCATGCATCCCCAACTCATTGAGTATTTGCAAGACATGTGTAACCCCCTTGGGTCATTCAGTCTCAGTCATTACACCAAGACCTGTTTTGACCTCTTCCTTCAATACAAGAGACTCATTTGCTTTTAATTGGGGAAGTACTCGTAATTGCCCTCTAGAAATAATTGTGCAATTAAAGGTAGTTAAGGAGTATTAAAGCTATACCTTCCAAGGTGTCATTACCTAAAAGGTTGATGCAAAGTGGTATCAAAAATTGTGTTCGTTGCAGTCACTGACAAAGTTGGTTCTAGTGAGTGTAGTGTCTGACTAAGCTTATCTAGTGTATCCTGTCTAATCCTGGACCTTCCCGATAAAAGTTATGAAGCTATCCAATTTATTTCACGCTGAAGATACTTACGCCAATACTAAGCCATTCTTGTCTGTAGGTTACTTTCTCGGAATCACACCGTTAAGGTGCAAAGTAGACGAAGGGAAGAAGCGGATAGAGTTGAGCAAACCAGGACTGGCCTTAACATTGACAAATTTGATTGCCTACACCTTTTGTGCATATTCGGCTTTCACATACGATAAAATTATGTACAATTTTTTTATTGATTCGGTTATAGCTGATTTCGGCAGCAAAACGATTTTGAGCCTTACAGCCATCGTGTTTTACGTTATAAATATAACTGGACTCATAAACCTCAAGAAGGTTATAGATTGCATCGAGTTTATCCACGTGGTTGATAAAAAATTGGAAGGTCTGAACAGGCCAATGGACTTCAATTTTATAATGAAGTGGGGGGTTTTGAGCATAGCTACTTTGATGAGTGCCAGTTGTACATTTTCGATGATTTGTGCTTTCTTGCTACGACGAGTGAACCTACCAGTAAGGCCTCCATTAATTTTGGTCTTCGTTCAACCACAGGCGTTAGTTATTTTTATTACTGCCATGTTTGTAACATCATCGAAAAGCATATTCTATCGCTTCAACGCCGTGAACAAGGTAGGACTAAATGATGCTTCGTCCTTCGTCTTAAGATGTCCTTGAATAAGGCTTCTTACAAAAAAAAAAATAAATTCTGGTCCACTTCGCTATATTTACAGATTCTTTCGAATTTACTACGCGAAATCATCATAACCGACGAAATACTCGCCAAACGCAAGGGGTTGAAAAGGGGTCCTTTAAAATTAACTTCGGAATCGAATTACTACCATATCATAAACGAAGTGGAAACGATCTGCGAAACCATTGTTGATGTAGCCGAATTGTCTAATGAATATTTTGGTTACCCACTCCTGACGATATTCTCCTTCGTCTTCATTATTATGCTTTTCGACAGTTACTACGTTTTATACTTTGTTTTTCGATTCAAGGAAAGTGTCAAGTATCAGTACTTGACCATATTTGCGGCAATGCAAATGCTTTACTATATAATTCACGCGTTCTTTATTGTCAATGGAGCAATCAAAGCTGAGAATGAGGTATGAATTTAAAATTACCTTGTGAAGTTAGCAACTTATTTTGACTTAATATATTTCTATTCGATCTTATTCATATTTTAAGATAGATTTTCCAGATTCAGCCATTTCTTTGCGATATTGTTCCCTTTCTTTGTTAGTATGGCGACCCACTCGTCAAACTTGCTGAAAAAGGGGGTTTCCACCATAGTGTGGGAACCAGTAGAGTCAATGCATCGAGCGACATCAAGTCCGGTGCCAGTATTGTTAGAAGCCATGCTTCCTAAATTGTTCGACGCCTTCGCTGCTCTACCAATTAATGCGGATAGGAAGAGTGCGATGACCCGTCAGACTGAGAACCGTAGTTTTGTTGATCAGTACAGTCCAACTTTATTTGCCTCTCTTTCCAAATCCAGAATCATTTGGCCAAAGTCCATGACCCGGTGCGAGAGCAAACAGATGTCATGAGTGTAGTCGAGTTGTTCGAGGAAAGATGTCTTCGTCATTGAACTCCTCCACGACCTCCGGGCAAAGCAGCATCACCGGTGACAAGATGACATCCTAGCGGAATTTGTTTTGGACCTCAAACTCCTCAATCAAGCCTTCGAGATGTTCTTTGATGCCTACCAGGATTCACTTAGCTATTATATTTGCAACGGCAGCAAGCACTCAGATATCTCTCCTATTGTCATACACAAAACGGGTCCCCATTTTTGAATGTTAACGATCATCCCCTTCTTCACTCTCTTGGGAAGGTCTTGTATTCTCAAGATTTCCGTATGAGTGGAAGTAGTAGATCTGCAGTAACTGCACGTATAGCGATAAACAAATTTGGGGAGAGACTGTGAAGCTCAGCGGTTTTACTCCGTTTGACTGGACTGATGCCTGTCATGATGTCTTTTCTGCTACTCGCCCACCGATAGATTTGCGACTATATGCATACTCTTTCGTGGTGCGGTATATACTTCTGAAATTATTCCGCTTCCCTGAACAGCGCATTAGTAAATTCTCTTTTGTCACGGCGAACCCTACGCTGAATTTCCCGGGATTTTACTCGAAATCGGAGTGCCAGTGTGTCATGCCCCTTCGGTCGTGGACGAAGACCTGTGCGACAACCGAGAAGAAACATTTTTAATGGCGGCGAGAAATGGCGAATGCATCACGAAAGCGAACGTAAGCGACTTTCGAGGTCGATGTCAGCACCTTGCTTGTTACACATATCCAACGGTCAATTCCTAAATCTACTGTTGATCGCGAAGTGGTCAATCTGATTGCTCGTATAGTGTCGGTCAGTTGAAACCCAACTGACCTTATGGCAGGCTTTGTGCTCAAACAATGTATCTCCAATGACGAGGCGGTGAAAGTTACAGAAATTCACGAACCTCCCACCATTATCACTATCGTCGCGAAAATCGTGTTTTCCCACCACATCTCCGAGCAAGGTGGTGTCAGATGTCACCTTGGCATTCAGATCACCCATCACGATCACATTGTCTCCTTTTGGAAGCTTCCCCTGAATCGCGTTTCATTGCTTGTAGAAAGCATCTTTCTCCACTAATTTAAGTCTCCTTTGGTGCATAGCATTGTGCAATTGTGATGCTGCTTAACCTGAACCAAGATCTTCCAGTTAGAAATCTATCAGAAACCGGCTCCAAGGCCAAGAGAGCGCGCCCTGTGGTAGCCGTCAGATGCAACCCGACTCCGAGTTCACGTTTGCTACCACTTGGTTTTCCAAAGTACAAAAGCACATTGCCATCAGTGTGGCAAGAGGCAGAGGAGAACTCTTTAAAGACCCACCATCTTACTTCGCTTAGGCTCAGAATGTCCAGCTTATATCGTTGGCATTGCCGCTCAAGTTGGAGAAAGCGGGCATTATGAGAAGCCTTGGTACTGTTGTCGAGGAGCGTGCGCACCTTTCAGAAACCAATCATAGTCCGTTTTTGATAGCTAAAGGTTGTTACCGTGAGGTCAGTCCCTATCCAAGGCGTTGTTGACGTTTCGGTAGCAATAAAGTTTCAAAATTTACAGGTTGCTAGCCCGCAAATTTTTATACCTTTTTAGCCGCCTCTTACGCTGCTTTTTGCAAACTGTGAGTATATTCTTAAGCCCCAACTCATAGGGCATAGGGAATAGCGACAACAATTATATGCACTAAGCAACCTGTGTTGTCAACGAACAGCAACTGGGCAGGCTTGTTGTGTGGTGCATGGCGATCAGTTATAACTTGCCGGGCCCAATAGCTTGCATGCAAGGTTTGGTAAATCACCTTACATACAACATTATGCCTGTTGGTGTATTGCACCGGTGCCATTACAGTGCAGCGAGAAATAAGATGATCCAACGTGTCTAAGCCGAAGCACACATTCTGCACTGGTCGTACTCCACCCGCTTTCTCATTATAGCTCCTGAATGGCACATATAAATCCCTTCATCTCAGTAAAGAGTTCCCCAGCACACAGCCATCTGTTTGGCAGATGTAGATCAGCAAATCGCTGCAAGAAGCAACTCTCGTGTTTATGCATTCCCTTCGACTTCCAATCATCACTACGCTCTTGGTCTGATTTTGCTCCACTCAGAGGATTGAAAGGTCGATCCTCAAAGTTAACGGGAGTGTCACGAGAGAGGTTCATCCCCTTCAAGGCAGAATTTGAACGGTGCATTCAGAATTTGGACATAGTCGGTTTTCCTGTATGACAATATTTCCAATGCATAAGCCAGTGACCGGGTAGTGTATATGATCAGTGCGCTTATCTCATTCTTCCCCGAGAGATACGATTTCAGCACCAACTTTACATGTCGCAGGAATTCGGACATCAGAGCATCCTTCAAATCATCAACTCAAGCATGGGTTCCTGGCAGAATTCCTTGATACTTTTAGAAGTTTATCTCGGCCATAATTTGAATGTGGAAGTCATCAATGCTGTGTCCGATATGCGAGTTGTGATGACCTTTGTGGATGGCTTGGATTCAACATTGGTCGAATCCATACTCCATCCGAATACCACGGCTAAACTTGTCTGTTATTCGCAATAGGCTTTTGAGGTAGTCATCAGTAACATTATACAATTTGATGTCATCTAAGTACATCAAGTGTTGTCAGCTCGTACTTAGCACGTAGGTCATACTTTATTGCGAAACCATACCCTCTAGCATCATTCAGTAGTCATGCAGGGTTCGGTGCCATGGAAAACCAAAGGGGTCTCAATGACCCTTCTGTTCCTCGTGCAGAATGTTATTGACTTCGAGGTGCGCATACTAATAATGGATGGTATGAATTTTTAGAAGGTTGGTAAGCAAGTAGTCTCTAGTGCTCTAGTGGAGTCCTGCATGCTCAGCATTTTGGAGTAACCGTCAAAGTTCACCCCAATATTCTTTCGCTTCCGCTACCGAAAACTGCAGTCTGGACGCTCTATTAGAATTCCCTGCGTGATCTGAAAAAACCCCGCTG
Organism: Hermetia illucens; assembly: GCF_905115235.1. Lineage (NCBI taxonomy): Eukaryota > Metazoa > Arthropoda > Insecta > Diptera > Stratiomyidae > Hermetia > Hermetia illucens. The sequence continues at coordinate 203,602,242 of NC_051849.1, forward strand.
GTTCCTCTCGTACGTTGCATTCTGAACATCTCTGGAGTGACTTTCGTCATACCGTCGCAATCGACTACATACGATAGACAGTTTTTGCTTTAGTTTATCCAGAATTTCATTGGGGATAGTATAATTTCGGTGAACTTCTTTGCTCTTTACTCTTCACCCATCTGCTGGCATTGCGAGAGCTGATCAATCTAAAAACCTAATTCGTCCCGAAACTCAGCAGAGGCTTCAGCCGGATGGTGAAGAAGAGTGCTTCGGCGAGTACTGAAATTGTTGCCCGCAGTGCGGTATGGTGTTATTGATGTCACCGCCTCTGCCCGCATCGACTCTTGGTCACCATTTTCCGCGATGACCTCGAGTCTCACACGCTCTCTGATGATGGCCAGGATGGTGTCGCTGCGAGTAATAAAGCGGTACTGGTCTGCAATCACGTGCCCGTATTGGGGAAACGCTCGACGAATCTCTAATGCAGCAAGAGGCGGTAAGATGTTGAACTTGCCCCGCCGTTATTTCGTAGCAGGAGCGGATGATAAAGAGATTTATTTCTTCAGTCCACTTCATCTCCTGCCTACGCGAACCTGCTGAAGTAGTTAACACAGTTTGTGGCTAAATATTGTAGCTGCAGCAGGCGAAGTCATGCTCCTGATCATCGTGGCGCCTAGACGTCGAACCGCTAAGCGATTACGTCAGCCCGACGACTCCCGCCGGTTAACCGTACTGGACCTTAGGTATCTCCTTCTCCCCATTTTCCTCAATTTTGGATTTGCATTTTATACCCAAGCACTAGGTGTGGTGATAGCTTCCTGAGTTGATAATTGGCGAGATTACAAAGTTCCTACACTTTCCTCACCTACCCCCGAGACGCTGTGGTGACGTACAGCCATTCATATTGAAGCTAGCCATTCCTCCTCCTTCCACAACTGGGTTTGGGACCGGCTACAGCGGAGTTTATTATTATCATGATAATCTTCCCTCTATCTTTTTGAAGAGATTTTTCCATTTTGCTGGATATATGGCATCCCTAGGACTTATTTGTCCTGTCCCTACTTTCGCCATTATATAGCTTGGGGAAGTGGCACTTATTTTTTGGGTGTCTTCTCTTCCAATGCCTTAATTAGACGTTTTTTATCAAGACCAGGATGTTTTCGTGGATATTCCGTCGCACTTCTATAAATTCATACGCCTGCTGGCCAGGGGAGAGAAACGCTACTCCTATGCATTCCCTTACTTTCTCTTGCCCTTAAGTAACTTCACTATTGTCGATATGGATGGTGAACTTATAAAAGTGTTCGGATACTGCAGATATTTTTCTACTGAAATAGAATAGTGTATATCTTCTTTTTCTTATTAACACCCGTCCATCCACTTGGGGTCCATTTTTCTTGGTTCTAGGACTTTCTGTTTTTCGTCAGATTTTCGAGAGGATTCACGGTATGGAACATCTTTTAAATCATTGGCGAGATTTTTGATCGCCCTGGCCATATTCTAGGCATTTAGAATATTGTAATTGTCCGGATAATGTCCTCGTTGTTCCGTATATACTCGCAGGTCCATACCACCCTACCCCTCTTGAAACTTGCCACATATCCAAAGATAATGAGTCATAAACTCCTCGTTGGAGAAAACTTTTTCGAAGAGATCCTCCCGAAAACCTTTGCTTAACAAATCTGCCAGCTTCCAATTTATCACCTGGCTGACCTGGTATTCACAGTAGAAATGCTCTGTTCAATCGATCGATTTTATGTAGGAAGTTGTGACAACGCAATACCAATTAGTTTAATACAGTGTTGCAGATAATACATCTGGACTCTCAGGTGGTCTCTTTAGTTTCATAACTGGCATTCTTCTCTTGTGAATATTCAGCCCTTGTTGAGCTATAGCGTGTCAACTACATCCACGCACTAGCGCTTGCGATTATCTGAAATGCCCTTCCCATGGCGCTCGCGTTCGTCTTCTACTGTCTGCGCCAAGTACCCTTGGGGTACTCACCCCTTGGTCATCTTGGGCCAGTGAATTCCACTGCATGGCGTAGCCCGCAATGCAACTGTCTTCCCTTATTAATGTGTGGCTTGTCCACTGCCACTTCCACCTTCCGATCACATCGCATACGAGTGCGAAGCCTGTGCGCCCATCGAGTTCATTCAAACAGGCATTGACGAAAGTTTGGAGTTTTTGAGTGATTTTCCATGTACTACTCCAATGTAACAACGCAGAAAAGATACTGGCACAGAATAGTCTCAAATTGATCTTGAAGATGGCGAAAGCGGGTCTAGCGCTGTTAATGCGTCGGGCGACTTCCAGTCCGGTGCTACCGGCGACAAAAATCAAGCTTCCTAAACATACAAATTGATCGATGATGCTTTTCCAATTAATGCAGATAGGGAGAGCGCAATGACCCGTCAGACTAAGAACCTTGGTTTTGTTGTTGTTTATCTTCAGTCCAACTCCATTTGCCTCTCTTTGCTAATCCAGACCCATGTGGTTAGGGGTTTGACCGGCTTTATAATCGGGGATTCCCAGCACACCTCCGAAACCCGATCCACCTTCAATGTCTGAATTGTCAGTGCAGATTCCTATCCCCATTATCTTAAAAGCCTCCTCGCCATTTGCCGACTATTCTTCTCTATTGGTGATAATGACAGAGTATATCTTCTCACGTGTCGCGTTCGAGAGAAGAATTCTCCCAAGAATTCTGTAGTCTACATAACGACGAAATCTATGAGCGATACCATGATCGTCAGGTTGTGGATAAAATCCGGCTAAATAGGTTACGGTGGGTGGGTGGGTGGGTCCCACCCGGAAAGTCTATAAGGGCAATATCTGTGGTAGAAAAAGAAGACGAGGCAGACCCTTCCTAAGATGGAGCGATGGCGTAGGTCAGGACGCCAAACAGCTTTTAGGGATATGGAATTGGTGGACCTCGGCGCAAAACCGGGATGTCTGGAGTTCCTTATTAAAGCAGGCCTAGACTGGATACCGATTGTTGCCCCGTTGATGATGATGTCTTCTCAAAGGCAAATTAGGAGTTCTGCAGGCATCAAGACCACCTGATTTTTATAGTGGAGAATGCATCCAGGAATTTACAACTCGCCTAATTGCGGGACAATAGTACTAAGTCTACACGCATCCTTCTTGTTTGGTACCATGGGGACGTGGATGTCCCATACATTCCCTAGCCCTAGCGTAGACTAGTAAGAGATATAAAATAACCTTGAGGAGATGTACATGAACATTTCCGGTCTTGATTTGTTGTTGTGTATTTTTCATTATGAAGTGAGCTATTCTTACCAATTAAGTTAATTAATTGACCGAATCTAAATAAAAGGGCTTGAGTTTAATAAGGCAAAACTAATTAGATACTGCTTGAATGCAGTTCCTGGGTTTCCGATATATAAATTTCAAGGTGAAAAGTGATAATAGGGGTTCCACGTAGTTTTCACCCTGGGCACGGAATTTCTCCCTTGGGCCTTGCTTGTCATTTTCAATTAGTGGAGAATGGTCCCGACCGCTTGCGGTAGTGCCCGATAAATATTGATTGTTTCCGTGCATCCTTTTCCTCAGGAAATCTTCGCTGAGGCTTGATACTATTCCTGTGATGCTTCTTAACCTAGATCGGAATCATTCAACAGTCAAGATCTTGTCAGAAGTCGCTTTCCAGGTTATGAGAGCGTAGTCAGGCAGAGCTATTCCGAAAACTTAAGGAAATTACGAAATTGATAATATAGGTCTCTAGGCAAATAATGTGGGGTGACCCTTTGACGCGTGCTTGTTCTCCTCCGAACTAGCTAGGCTTAGGAATATAGGGAGGAGTCCTGCTCAAGCCATTACTAAAATTTCACGTGCCCTTGATCCTGCATTGGGACCTAAACAAAACCTGAAATGCAAAAACGAATATGGTTGAAACGCAATGGGCGCGAAGCTAAAAATCGGAAAATAAGAAATGCCGGCTTAATTACGATGTGCTATCACACTGATTACACATTGACGTGGACCACCAACATTAAAAAAGAAAACTCAGAGCTGAATGACAGGAAATGCTTGTCTACGAGTTCAATATATTACGTAAAAGAAAAATTTGAAAAAGTTGATTCAAGAAAAATATTATTTCGTTTTGATAAATACTAAAATAACATTCAATAACTATATTTCACATTCCCGGGGCGAACCGCTATACAATATATATTCACTAGCACACATCATGGGCATGCATGTGCCCGGGCAGGCAATTTAAAAGATAAACTACAAAAGAAATGGTTAATGATCATTTTTAAGGTTTTTTGTGCGAAACAATACCTCATTAAAATCGGTTCAATGTCTGTCTGTCTTTTTTCTGTTTATGGTTGGAGGTGGAAATCTTACAAAGACACTGCCGCGCCAGGTTGTAGGAGCGTGTGGGATTGTCACCCACTAAAACACCCCCTTACTCTTTCTTTCTTCCCCGCGGAAGCGCCGCAAAGCATTACTTCGCGGGGTGGACTGCGCTTTAAGCGGCCAAGCCATCCGTTTTTCACGTCCTCCTTGCGCGCTCCATTCTTCCAAGTTCCTCTTGTATTCTTTTGATTGCGGAGTTCACCGCACACTAATTTCCCTTCGACTTCAACATTTCCCCGACGATGTTCTGCAGGCTTAAGTTGGTATTCAGGGAGTATTCCAGACTCCTCCTCTCTGAGAAAAATCGTGGACAGTGGAACATAACATGCTCTGGGTCCTCAGGTGCGCAATCACATTCAGGACAAAAGGGGGAACCATCCAGCCTGAATTGGTGCAGGTACTTCCTGTAACCACCATGTCCTGATAGGAATTGGGACAGATGGTAGTTAATCTCACCGTGTCGTCGCTGGATCCACTCCTCAATATGGGGAATCAAAGTGTGTTTCCAGCGACCCCTCTGCGAGTCGTCTCACCGTTGCTGCCACTTCTCCAGCGACTCTCGTCTTGCGGCCTTTCGGTATTCTGCATCCTTTTCAGGAGGATTCATTTTCCTTGTTTCGTACAGGCAGCGCGTCTCACTTGCCAGTATGTCTATCGGGATCATTCTTGCAATAACACACGCTGCCTCGCGTGTGCCTAAGCGGTAAGTTGTATTTACCCTCCTACGATTACTCTCACACGCTAGTGCTTCCTTCCAAACTGCTGCCGCGTATAATAGTGTTGAGGGAACCACTCCGACCACAAGTAATCTGTGACTGTATCTTGGGCCTCCAATGTTAGGCATCATCCGTGCTAATGATACGCTGGTGTCTGCCGCTTTCTCACAGGCATAGTTAAGATGTCCAATGATCACCCCTAAGTATTTGAGTGAGTATCGGAGTGATGACTTGACCACCAACATGAATATTAACCGTATTCCTCTTCCTCCGATTGGTAATCAAGACCGCTTCCGTCTTTTGTTCCGCAAGGTCAAGCTGAACCATCTCCAGCCACGCTTTTATGGCGCTAAAGGTTCCGTTAGCGTACATTTCAACATCTTCAGGTTGTTTCGCGACGACAACCACAGCTAGATCATCTGCGAGACCGATTATCGTGGCCTTCTTTGGCACGGGAAGGACAAGGACCCCATTGTACATGACGTTCCACAGGAGAGGACCCAACGCTGAGCCCTGCGGTACTCCTGTGGTGACGGTGTATTGCTTGGATCCCTCATCCATGCCGTACCAAAGTGTCCTCTTCGAAAGATAACTGTCGAGGAGCTTAGTCAAATAATAAGGGACACCCGTTTTAGCCAGTGAGTTTTTTTCCATTCCCAACTTGCGGAATTGAACGCATTTTTGACGTCCAACGTCAACACGGCACAGCATTTTTTAGACGACATAGTGTCTCGAGTCGATCGTTGAGTGGGCTTGACGAAATCCAAATTGTCGCTCCGATAGTCCATCTTTATATTCGACGATAGAGAGCAGTCTGTTATAGATGGCCCTTTCGAGCATCTTTCCTGCCATGCCGATGAGGAAAATCGGTCGGAATGACGATGGGTGTCCTAGGTGCTTATTCGGCTTCGGGAGCAAAATTACTTTTTGCCTCTTTCGCCGGTCGGAGAAAACTCCTTCTACCATGCATGTTTCAAAAACGCTGATAAACCAGTCGGGTCTGATCTTAACAGCGAGTTTAAGAGCTTTATTCGGAACAGCATCCAGACCGAGTGCTTTGTGATCACAAATTCTCCGACAAATTTTCGCAGTTCCTCCTCAGTTACCGCAGGTATGGTGTAGACGCCCAATGTTTGCTTCTGTTCTTTGCGCTCCCCTTTATCCGGGGGGGGGGGGGGGGGGGGATGGTAGCGCCATCACGATATCGATCGGAAGATCGGGCAGGTCAGTTGTGGTGTTCGCTCTTTCATCTCTTCATTCCACCAATAGTTTGAGCCCCTTTTCGCGAGAACTCGTTGCCTTGGCATAGCAGCGAAGCATGCTTTCGTTATGCGTCCCCATCATTTGCTCTACCTTTTCTGTAGCCGCACCACCTGGATTGTGAATTCTGCTATCGTCGCGCTTGGTGAAGCATAGCAACTATATATAGATAGCAACTATTTTTGCCCTGACGAATCCAACTTCTGGAAACTCCATCACTTCTTGAATGGCTTGATTTCCACACGCCCATATTGCCGCCTTATCAGTTATATCTGCAGTCCAGGCACCGCTCTTATTATTGCGATAAGACTCACTGATTATGGCAGCTTCAATTCTCCTCTCATAGATGGTTTGCGAGAGAAGGTCTTCCGCTGCCTTGCAGCGGTTGAGGTTGATTTGTATCAACCTCATTTTTTTACTGCATTCAAGGCTCTCCTAAACACTGGGCATCTGCTGCTGCCTGCAACGTGCCGACAGTTGACGCCCTTTTTCTCCTTGTAAAGCATACATTCAGGATCACTCCCTGCACTCCTGCACTCCCCACATTTTCTGACACTTTTTGACCTGTCACGGTCATCGGTGCAGCGTTTGAGGGTCTCCTGCTCCCTGAGTTGGCAAACAACCCAACCTATTTTTACTTTACCAGCCGCCAGCAATTTGAACGCTGCTTCAGCTGGTAAGGTTATGATTGCCATTTGCGTGCCTCCGTATGCCTTCCTCAGTCCCCTGATTGCGAAATCTTGCAAGCCAGGTGGTCCGAACTGCTTTTCTAAGGCGTCGCGGATATCCTCCTTGGTCGTGATTTCATCAATGTCCTCACATTGTATAATAATCTCCTGCTTTCTGGCCCGTACTTCTTCTCCTAAGGACTTGTCCACCTTGCCGAGGAAGTTTTCTACCGTTTCGCCCGGAGACTTCTTCAGCTCCAGCATCAAATCTCCCTTTTGAGAGCGTTTGATTCGACAGACGTTTTCTTAAAGGTCCATCAGCTCAGGATCGGATTTGACCTTCCTGAGGATATCGGCGAAAGTCATATCACCGTTTTTGAAGATGATAATTAATTCGGGCCGTAATCTTCTTTTCTGTATCACATTTTTCTTTTCGCCAACCTTGGTTCATGCTTCCTTGGTTCCTTTTTGGGGCTTTGCCTCCCTTGGGTCGATTGGAGCCGGCGTCGCAGTTTCCACGGTTTTGGTAACTTTGTTTGCCTTCTCTTTTGCCGGTGAGCGGCCTTTCTGCCTTTTCGCGTCCTGTGAGGATCCGAAAGAATTGTTCGCGCTTTCTCTACCCCCTCTTTTCAAGCTTACCGACCCTTGGATTTTGAGGGGGTGTCACTTGTGTTGCCTGCGTGACGCTTGATTTCTTCGAGGCATTTTTTTCGTCCTTGGCAACATTGTATAGTACACGAATGGTGCGGACCATGTTTTTGATGGCCTGGTGCACATTGTGTTTGTCCTTTATAAATTCAGACAACTCTACTATTTGTCCTCTGAGTGGGGTAAACGATGATTCATCCGCATTCTGACACGGCTCTTCTGCTTGGTTTTCCCACTGGCCACTTACGTATTTATTGGCCTTCCGAAAGCTTCCCTGATTTCCTTCCTTCATCGACGTTGATTTCGGAGGAGATCGCAGGATCGTCTTCTCCTAAATGGATCAAACACTAAGTCCTGCAGCATGTTCCAACCAGGTGTAGTCACCCCACTATGGGCTAATAAATGACTAGTTTGTGGGGCATTTTTTCGTTTATTTTGAACAGGCGTTCCTGGAGTGTTATACTCCTTTTAAAAGCCTCTTTCTCCAGGCTACTTGTAGTATTCGATGCAACGGTGGCTAAGTAATCCACCACCGAGGCACTGTAGTCGAGAGATATCGACGGCCGGGAGTCTGCTTGCCCGCTCACAAAAGCCACCGGTACTGGGTTTCCGAAGCTCTACACCGTAACTTTATTCTCCTTCTGTTCCTCCATGTTTGGTTTTATTTCTGGGTATCCTTCCCATAGCCAATTTTTATCCAGGGGGACGTTTACTTCCCACCTACCCGACCCGCGCATAGGCATGCCCATACACGTACACCTTCAAATGCGTACATGTGCATATTCCTATGCATCCGCCGAGCATTCCCTTATCCGCACGAAGGGGCGCGCCTGATGGGAGATCTGGCAACTCCGCATAGGTCTGTTTGTCTGTCACACGCACTTTTCTCAGAAACGGCTATACCGATTGGCACCAAATTTGTTGAGAAGGTAGGATGGGATGTGAATGCCCAGGCATGTAGTGAATGACATCTTCCTACGTTGAGATTTAGGGGGAGGAGGGTCCCCATACATGTAAAAGGGGGGTGTAAATTTTTTTCAACAAATATAGTCATGTGGGATATCAAATGAAAGGTCGTGATTAGTACTTTTCGAAGCCGGTCTTAGTTTTGATATTTGTTAGAAAGGCGGGGAGTGGGAGGGGTGGAAAGTGATGATTTCTTCAACGGACCCATTCTCAGAAACTACCCAACCGCATGCATATAACGGGCTACGTATAAATGGGATAGTTCTACACTCAAATATACTCTCAGAAGAAGCAAACAAAACCTTTCATACCTGAAGCGCCCAGCTTCCAGTTTCCCGACTTGTTGATATTTGAAATTTTGTAGGGTAAAAGAAGATCAGTTTAAGAGGAGCCCTACGAATGAATAGAACTATTGCTTATCGAAACATTCTTTTATAAGAAATATACAAAACCCTTTTTTTACCGGAAGCGGTGAATTTCCAATTTCCCATTTATTTTCTTTTATTTTATAATAATACCATGAAGTATGTGCATTTTATTTAGGTGTAAATGGTATTTCCTTGTATCTATGTAAACGGTAATTATCGATTGATATTAACTGTGAGCACATGAGAAATTGCTGGCCAATTATTTTTATGAGGACTATATCAAATTGTGGAGGGCGATAATTTATTGTTATTATCTTTCCGCTCAGGTTGACTGTCTTTTAAGGAAATTGGGGTTTAATGAAGTATTGTTTGTTGCCCGTGAATATATAATTGGTTGTAGTTTGACATTGGATTACTTTTTGAATATTGATATCGTAATAACTTACCAATAATGTTCTGAAATTTAGGGGAGTAGTACCAGCAGTTGTAATCAAGTAGTGTACGTGGTCTAGTGTTTTTTCTTATAAGCAAGTATGGGTTGGACTTCGAAACCGCAAGACATATACGATACCGCACGTCCAATGATATTAGTTGGATGGATTTCAGGACTTGGACCTTTCAGAGTGATGACCACTCCTAATCAGGAGAAGATACCGCAATTTTCTCCTTTTGGCCTATTATTGTCTATTCTTCATATCTTTGGCTACGCGTACTGTCTTTTTGAAACTATTAAAAAAGGCGAGTCCTTCAATAGTTACTTCATCAAGTCCAGTGTTGTTGTGGTTGGTGACTTTTTACAGCTTCTGGTTTCAACAATTTGCTTCCTCACAATCTATGTGAGTTCCTTGAAAAACTGGCGAAAGATTCCGGAGCTTGTTAAGTTTATAGATATTGCCGATAAGAAACTGGCTAAATTGGGTTACCCCTTAGAATTTGGCAGGATGCTGAGGTGGGGCTATATTTGCGCAATATTTGTACTCGGTAGTAGTGTCAATTTTCTGGTTATAAGCGTATACATTACTTCGACTTGGCTGAAAGCTTTTGGATTCATTGCTTACATGGCGCATTTTTTGCCCCATTTAATGTTAGCTTTCATAACTATTATGTTTGCATCGATGCCGAAAACAATGTTTTATCGGATGGAGTGTGTTAATAAGGTACCCAAATAATTTGAATTTGAAGTTTCAAATGGGATCAGAATCACTAAACGGGAGGGAGTAAGACCTGCATTTCAGATACTTCCAAATTATGGAGTTACACAAAATATCTGAAGTATTGTGTCGGGTTGTTCAATACTAGATAAAGGTCTTTAGTTTTCAATCCATTTCGTTAATCCTGTGACAGTTTACCACTCAGTTCACCACGAACCACGAGGGTTTCTTCATGACTGAAGAAGCTGTAGAAGATACATTTTTTTCGGGTTCAAGGTGGAAGTGCAAGTTGTGGTTGGTTAGTTTGGTGTTTTACTTTTACGCTGGCTGTCTACTAAATAGTTTCTTTTACATAGGTAAATGATAACCTCGACAGGACATTTCTCTACTTTTAGGTGTTGTAGCCTTTCATCTGCCATTAGGTACTCTCACAAATGGATGAACCTACTTTGCACAAATTCGAGCTTTGTCCCTGAATACGGAGGTTCCATCACTCTCTTCACAAAATCTGAGGACAGTGTCCGTAGATATTCCTGGTTTCCTCAAGTTCAGCCTATCGTTCAGCTTACAGCGATTCATGAGAATTCTCACTATGATCTTAAGGTTTTTCTTGGTGAGGTTTTAGCAATCCTATGAACGTTTTAATTCATATATTCCTATGAGCACCTTGGACTATTCCATTCATGGTATGTTCCCCCAGTGCTGTTGCTCCTCTCTTGGTCAGCTCGTCTGCTCTCTGACAGCCTTCTTACCCCATCCGGCCTGAAACCCAGAGTATTCAGATCTTAAGTGGTCAATTTGTTTAGGCAGTTCTATATTACGTTAGAGTTCATCTAAGTGCCTTAATAGATGCGGTCACGGTTTAAATCTCATCGGTGGCAGTGGGATTTTTATCGGATAACAGTCGACTCAGCTGTCGATTCAGGTGGTTTACCTACCTTACCCTAGCTTTCGAGTACACTTCTTTTGTTATTTTCTATTTTTTCCTCTGGCTGTTGCTGGGTGATTGTTGCTGCTCTGCGCCGTTGCTAGGACCTCGGGAAACGAATTTGAGTTGCATCTGTTCCCTGTCCACCTCCTTGTTTTGTAAATGTCCCATCCTCCCTTTTCTTTCCCTTTTGTTGGCTATAACCTTGAATGGCTTGGAAACCTCAGTGGTTTACTCAATTTCTCGGCCGGATTTCCTGAAGTTATTTCGCCTTATTTCGTCGATCGCGATTCCATAAGTCATCAGTATACTTTTTTATTTCAGCCCCTCCAGGGTTTGTTTCAAACAGTTGAACAGCGAACCACTGTTCTCTCTCTGGAGGATGGTTAGAGACCAACAGAGTCAACCTAGAGGCAGAGCTATCCTAAAAACCTAAAAAGATCAAATACTGAAGTGTTGCATTAACACGTCTTTGCACTGCACTGTGCAAGCCAGGCTTGGGAATGTGGGGGTTCTTTGGACAATTCAGTCTCTCACGTGTCATTTTAAAAAATTTCACGTGACTTTTAACAAATCCGTGAGAATGCACTGGTACCTCAAATTCAAGAAAGGGAATACCACGCTAACCTTTCGGAGAACATACGCGAACTAAAACTGAAAAATAAAAAAAGATATCGGCTCGAACCCCTTTTCGGAGCGGCGGAGCTCTAGAACCGATTACCACGATTAAGAGGGAAGATCCACGATGGATCACATCATCAATCCACGCTTTTCCCCTCATCAGATATTCATGAGGCGCGACCTTTGAAGTTCCCTCCTTCTTTGGCATCCTCAAACCATACAAGGAGCGATGAAAGAAGCCCCTTTAATTAGTATGAATTCGTGGGGATTAGGTAGGAGGAGGTGTCCTCAAATAGGCTCAAAGGCTTAGTTTTGGTTTATTACTAAAAAGAAGTAGGAACGGAAATATTCATTTGATTGTTTGGTATCCTGGACCATAGAATTGCCATCGGATTCCCAGTTCATAGGACATGACCTAAAAGTAACCTGTTATCGACGCCAACAAGCACGCCATTAAAGCTGATCTGATGTAGCTGGTCTATAGGCCGGGAGAGTGCCCAATTTGTTTACGTGGTGCGTTCTCCGTTATAAATAAATCTCGCGCTCATTCCGAGAATGCAATAATTTCGGTAGGATAAACAGATCCTCCTTTGTAATCCGACAGGTTAATCTCCTTGAATTGTCCGTGGATAATGGCTTCACCCTCGACTGTAGAGCAGTTGTGGTTTACCGCCGATTCGTACTTTGAAATGCACGCGTTTATTCTTTCCAAATACCTGCAAGAATAGGAATTGGCTTAGTTTCACAGTAAAAAATGCAAATTCGGCTCACTGAATCAGAATTACAAAATTTCCGCTGCGTGCTCTTCAAGATCAAATTCGAACCCTTAAGACACTATTACCTCAAATCCGTATTACCTACAACAAAAATCAAAAACCAGCTTCCAAAAACTGCACCTTGTCCTAAACTCGACTATATCCAGGAGAATATATCTGGGAATTTGAAAGGAAGAAAATGGAGGTACTGAAAAAAAAGCTAAATACATAGCAAAGGAATTCTTCGTATGCTACGAAGTCACGGATACTAAAGTTCCTGCTCCAGGGCAGCTGGCCTCCGTCAATGATAAACCTGGGGTCTTCTACCACTGCTTCCAGCCCAGGTCGCTTCACTGTCTACCTCTAGATGTTACTGCTTAGGTAGCTTACACAGGAATCGCAATCTGCTGCCTTGGGATCCCTTGCTATTATTTTTATGTCGGAATTGTACTCCTTATAGAGGGCTTCTTCACCACCCCAGTTCCCACCCAATCCCTGTTTAGCGCGTTTGTAAGAGTATTTTCCAGGGTTATAGCTACGACCTCTAACCTATTGTTAAGGACGAATTCCATAAAGTGATCCCCTCTTCAATATGTGTTATTGTTTTCCCGGATCTTTTTGATGAGTTGGCATCGTGGCCGAAGAAAAGTGGTAGTGGTTCCTCTCACGTACTTCACCAGTCTAACAGCTTGTTCTGGTTGAGTCCGAGTGTAATTTATTGGGAAGTAGCACGATTCCAAATGTTACCCGCCTTGAGTTCTAAGGCTCCAGGTCTAGACCTTCCAGCCTCTCCTTACCAGTAGTAGCAGGTCTACTTTTTTATTCGATCCAGTTTTCCATAACCTCCTTATCATCAGATTACTTTGTTAGTCCCAACTAAATGTTAATCGAACATCAATTTCTCTATGTTATCAGTGGCGGGGTTAGTTCTAGCACGTCTCGATCCTCTGGGGCAGAATAGGCTTAAGGTCGAACAGACAAAATTGAACTTGAACAATGTACTTCAGGGTCTTAGCAAAAAATTGATCTGCTTCCACTATCCTCTGTAATTCAGGGCTCTGGGTTTTTGTTTTCAACAGGGCATTTAGGGTCAACTCGGTCAGCTTCTTTCAAGCCTGAATAGTTTCTCTTTATAGTAGAGACGCTGTCCTGTATCACTTACTACTACATGCTATATACTATACTACAAAATGCTTCCTTTTTGTCAGCCTTCTTCAACCGTCTTGTCTTCATCGGTTTCGCAATTTGCTCTCAAGTCATCATTCAGCATATCAAGCCAACGTTGTTTTGGCCGACCTTTTGGTTGCTTCCCATCGACTTCGATGTTCATGCCAATTCTGGCAAGTGGGTTTTTGTCAGCACGAACTACATGTCCAAACCATCCAAGAGGTATTCCTTGCAATTTCTCTACAACCGTTGTGACCCCATTTGATAGCGGATGTCCTCATTTCAGATATGATCAAGGAGTGTTATGTCACTGATCCAAGGTAACATTTTTGTCTCTATTACCGCAAGACGCCGTTCTTCGTCTTTTATAGTCGGTCAGCATTCGGAACCATAGAGGGCAACTGGGTCAACGAAACTGCGGTAAATTATCAATTTGAGACGTTTGTTGATATGCAGTTCGCAAAGATAGCCAGTTTCATAATTGTGCAAAATGCTATGCTATTCGGAAAAAATGTCTGACGCTGGGAAAACTAGGCTACTTTGTGCGGTCGGTTCTCAGAGTAGCTTTGATGAGTTCTATGAGATTGTGGAGTAGATAGCAAAGGGGCTGGAATGTGCCTCTTGGGAACCAGTGCTGCCTCGAGAGTTGGTTTCAGCTATCTAGAGAACAATTCTTCACTTCTCGGATCTTCGCTAATGACTCCAGGGCAAATTTTGCAGTTTTCAGAGTGCGCTTTTCGGTCGCCTCCTTAATAAATCTACAACGACAAATTGCGAAACTTAATCCCAAACCTGAAGAAAGAGGTTGGAAATGCCTGTTGGCGGATTAGGCTTGGGGTAACTAACTGTAAGGATCAGGCAAACGGTTCAGTGGAACTGCTCATTCTTTAGTTTGGGTTCAAGGCTTCCAGCGCTCCAAGTCTCTTTTTTTCAAAAGTGATTCTGGTCCCTATTTTAAGAACTTCCTTTATATATAGCAAATGATAATCCAATTTCAGATTCTTCTAAATCTATTGGATCAAACTTCCAAGGCCCAAGATATACGCATTACTAAATCTACCAAACTGAATATCCTTCTTTCGAAACGAATTCTGCGAAAAGAATGTTTTATGGTCGAAGAAATTGCAAAAATATGCGAGACTTTGTCTCTAGTTTTCCAGATAACCAATGAATACTTCAATTATCACTTGGTATCAATATTTGCTGCTGCGTTCATCACAACCTTATTTAACTGTTATTATATTTTATATCTGCTGTTAAATGAGGCGCGAGAGTCAAAGGTGTATCTTATATTGTTCTTTTCATCACAACTAATTCAATATTTTATCGACATATTCGAAATTTTGGCAGTAACATCGGAACTGGAGACAGAGGTATGTCAGATTGGATTTATTAATATGTAAACGCTGCAACGGGGTCTGAATCAATCATTTTTATTTTTATTACATTTCTTAATGTTTATTATAGAACTCACTGGTAAGACACCGGTATTCTTTCATTTGGTTCCACCAGATTGATGCATTTTTCAGTTGCTTTTCTATGGAGGATGTATGCCTCGAAATTTCGTCGTTAGACCCGAAACCTGGTCATCAAATGAAACTACCTCAATATTGGGTGCTTGCAGTGCTTTGACGGGGAGCGTAACGACTCTATGTTGATCCTTTTTGGAGGAGGAGGGGGAGGAGTTCTTGGCAGCAGACTGTTCATCAACACTTAAGTGTAGTTTCACGAACCACTTGTCGTCATGTGCACGCTTGCTACTTTGTTAACCAGTTTAAGAAGGTCAGTCCGCTGATTTGACACTCTGATTCTCCTCATGTCATTATAAGATATCACGGTATTTACGATCCGAAGCAATGTGAACTTGGGCCCATTATCGCGTTGAACCGTTACGCTAAAATAAGAAGAAATAAAGATGCCTGGTCTAACATTGGAAACAAAAGATATGTGGGGAATACGGAAGAGGGAAAGAAGTGCCAAAGGATCAACCCACTAAGTTAGCAAGGCGGAAACCAAATGCGGAAACCAAATGCTGAAACAGTGCTTTATTAGAGCTCCACTTTAGTCCTGGGGGATCTGATAGGTCTAAAACTCGTTGAGGGCTCCGAATAATTGGAGTCGTCCTTCCCGAAAAAAAAATCAGCTAATATAATACATCGGTTGTGGTAATGGATCTCCTTATTGGACTCAATTGCTTGAATTGAATTCATTTCGCTCATCATCTGCTGATACTACTTATTTCATACATTCTATTAACCATTGATCGTGACGGTAGTAGATCTGCAACCAAATTTTTGGTCAAGAGGGTTCACTGAGAGGTTTTTCAGCTTTGGAAGTATCATGAAAATATCAGAAGCTAATGCCTTTACTAATAGTTTCTGGTACTTACATGATTCCCCTTCACCTGACAAAGTTTGAACTGTTCCTTCTTTTTCTTAAGCCTTTGTCTCGTTCACAAACTGGGTCGGCTCGTCGTGATCGGTTACTTCGTTTTATTTTATCAATGGTCTGATCTAGATGTAGTCGCGAAGCCTTTAAATCACCAACCGCCGTATCAAGCTACTTCGATGTTCAGACCAATCTTGGCAAGTGAATTCTCGTAAGCGCGAATTACATCACCATACCATCGAAAACGCCTATATCGCATTTTTTCTACGATTGGTGCAGCTCCATATCGGCCGTGGTTATCCTTATTTCGGATGTGATCAGAGCGTGTCACGTAACTAGTCCAATGCAACATCTTCCTCTCCATTACCGCAAGACGCCGTCCATTGCCCTTTATAGTCAGCAAACACGCAGAACCATAAACGGTGACAGGATGGTTCGTTGATACATCGATCATAAAGAACACCAGTTCTGAAACGCCACTTCATCCCGGTTGCGCTAATGAGTGAAGCAATTTCTTAACGCAGTTCTCTAATGAAATCCGCGCACGGTTGTTGTCAGCCAACAGAGCCTATTTCAGCTTACAAAAACTGTTCCGCTCGAAACGTCACACCATAGGGTCAAAGCTCTTACTGTACAAGACAATGATCTTGCCAGTCCTCATGCATTCCTCGGAAACTTGGGTTCTTAGCAAGAATAATTTGGAACTCTTGGCCGCGTTCGACGGAAAAATCCTCCGAAGAATTTTTGGCCCCCTACATGAGGATGGACGATTCCGTACCCTACATAACGACGAAATCTATAAGCGATACCACGACCGTCTGGTTGTGGATAAAACCCGGCTCAATAGGTTACGGTGGGCGGGTCACTTAATCCGTATGGATGGGGTGTCTATAAGGGCAATATCTATGGTAGACAAAGAAGATAAGGCACACCCTGGCTGAGATGAAGCGATGGCGTAGGTCAGGACGCCAGACAGTTTTTAGGGATATCGAATTGGTGGACCTCGGCGCAAAACTGGGATGTCAGGAGTTCCTTATTAAGACAGGCCGAGACAGGATACTGGTTGTTGCGTCGTTGATGAAGATGATGACTAGGCATCAATTAGCTTATGTCTTAACAATATTATTGTAGCCCTGATGCTGGCTTTTTGCACTGGTAAGATGAAAGTTAATTGTATCTAATTGAACGAACATACATACAGCCCTCAACCGCGAGACTGGAATCTGGCATGCAAAGTAGTATCACTGGAGCGAGTGAAATGGGGATTTAGCAAAAAAGTTTTCGGCCAAGTATTTGCGGATGACCTAGCCGTAATAATTACCGGCAAGTTTGCGGATAGCTGAGTGGTTAGAGTGCAAGGCTGTCGTATGGAAGGTCGCGGTTCAAATCTCACTGGTGGCAGTGGAATTTGTATCGTGATTTGACGTCGGATACCAGTCGACTCAGCTGTGAATGAGTACCTGAGTCAAATCAGGGTAATAATCTCGGGTGAGCGCAATACTGACCACATTGCCTCCTAGTGTACCGTTACGGTCTTGAATAAAGTGCTCTAACACACTTCAAGGCCCTGATCCAACATGCATTGTTGCGCCAACGATTATTATTATTATTATTAAGTTTGCGGACACAGTATGTGACCGCTTGAATGCAACTCTGCATGTAATCCACAGCTGGTGCCTCCGCAATGGACTCACGGTGAACGCTAGGAAGACTGGACTAGTTATGTTCACTAGGAACGTCAGGTGGGGCAGCTATACGTTACCCACCTTAGCAGGAGCGGAAATTCAGCTGGCACAAGCAGTGAAGTACTTAGGAGTACATTTCGACTCCAAGTTAACGTGGAAGAATCATATCCAGGAACAATATCAGAAATCCTGCAGATTGCTCTGGTGCTGTAGGAATGCAATAGGTAAAACTTGGGGACTTTCACCTAGACGAATATACTGGATGTATACATCCATAATAAAACCCATTTTGATGTATGCATGCATCGTCTGGTGGCCAAGACTGAATTTTGCTAACAGCAGATTCAGAGACTTGGTTACCTAAGTATTACTGGAGCAATGAGTACTACGTCGACTGCGGCACTTGAAGCTATCCTAAATTTACCCCCCATTCACTTGGAGGTGAAACGGAAAGCGGCCAACGATGTATATAGGCTCGATACCATTGGGGCGTGGAAAGGTGGTCAATCAAACGGTCATGCGTCTATCGGGAAATTCCTTGAAAAACATTCGGTAGCCCTGATGCCGACCGATCATATGGTTTCCAGATTTGTCTTTGAAAAGACATACACTGTCGTAATCACCGAAAGAGAAGAATGGTCGACAAGTGGCCATGAGTCTTTTCAGATTACAGACCTAATAATCTTCACCGACGGGTCAGTCATGGAGGATGAATTGGGCGCAGGGGTGTTCTCGGAGAATCCGATTATAGAACTGGCCCGACCCCTCGGAAAAATGACGACCATATTCCAAGGGGAGATATATGCCGTTTCATTGGGAGCAGAAAAATGTCTGCGACATAAATGTAGGGGTCGCACCATTCGAATCTGTTCCGACAGTCGGGCGGCATTGGCAGCACTGAATGGCAACAAAATATAAAGCCAGTTGGTATGGAGTTGTCATCAGGTGCTGCTGAAACTTGGCCGACTGAACGAAACATTCCTGATGTGGGTGCCGGGGCACTCTAACATCGCCGGTAATGAGGAGGCTGACAGACTGGCTCGCCGAGGGTCTGGATCCACAATGGTGGGGCTAGAACCAGCTCTTGGCATCCGACCATCTACTGTCAAGTCTACTCTGAAGGGTGAAATTGCAAGGATTCACGCAACCGAGTGGAGAAAGTTGGACTCTTGCCGGCAAGTGAAACTCCTTGCGAAGGAGCCTAGGACCACCAGAGCGGCATTTTTGTTGTCCTTTAAGAAGTGGGACATGAAAACCCTAGTAGGGCTTTTGACAGGACACTGCCCCTTAAACTACCTTTATGGAAAAGATTGGAGTAGTGGTTTCGGCTGTGTGCAGCCAATGTGAGGAGGAGGAGGAGATGGCCCTGCACTTTTTATGCAGCTGCCCGGCATCCTCAGATCTCAGATGAAGACACCTTGGTAAGGTTTTCTTCAATGAAGAATCTGCACACTCTTTGCCTCTGGATAATGTTCTAAGATTCGCTAAAGCCTGCGAACACCGTAGGCGGGAAGCCATTCAATAGGCAACTTACGGGGATAGTACAATGCGCCTAACAATGGCCTGAGTGCTCGGAGCTGCGGCTACCCCCAGTTAACTAAACTAATCTAAACTAATTGAACGAATATATTTTCTTAGTTGCTTCTTGATGGTGTCATTATTCAAGATTAGTTAATGTTCATCCCTTCTGCGCCTTTGATCCAAACACCCCTGATTAGAGGAGGCCTTTGGGGACAGTAAGAGGGTAACTAAATGACATGGAAATTGTATATAAACATAGATAGATTCATCAATGACTTTCATAATTTCATGGTACTTATCACACTTTAGTTTGTATTAAAATGTAATACATTCCCCGTTCCGCTCTCAAACTAGAAGAAATAATAGATACAAAAAACAGTTTATGTTGTACATTGTATTTTTATCATTCGTCCACGGGTCCCTACATATATTTTTATCCTCTTTGGCAGATAGTAATTATATTAATGCCCAATAAATTACAAGGTGAAAGCAATTATTTTGAAGTAAATACTGATTTTATCAGCCATTTGGAATAATATAATAAATGAATGGGTATTTACGGATACGAGTATCTGCGGCCACTTCGTGACATGTTCAGTTTAACATTTTTCAGCTCCTGCCAACGTAGTCATTCCCCGGGTCAAGTGAATAGTGGAAAAGTGTATTTAGGGAAGTCCTTTGAACCAAGAAAATGTCCAAGAAAACTAGTTCAACATTGTTTCACGCTACAGACATTGTCGATAGCTGGAGACCGATGCTAATAATCGGGAAAATTTCTGGCTTAATTCCGTTGCGAATAAAAGTAGTGAACGGAAGGAAACTTCTGCAAGTCCACATCCTTGGCTTACTCTCTTCAGTGATGAATATGTCCTTCTATGTGATCTGCTTGATCATCACGATTAGCCACAATGATTCGCTCATCAGCAGCTTAATTCAATCTTTTGTGGCTGAATTTGGTGAAAAGTTACAACTTTACACTTCAGCCTTTTTCATTGTTCTAACTTTTTTGACCTTCATGAAAAAATGCGGGAAAATTTCAAAAGCTATTCAGACTTTAGATTCAGTTGATAGACGCCTGGAAGTGTTGGAGTGCAATCTAGATTTCGATAGCATGCTTAAATGGGGTTATATTAGTATTGTCGTGTTGCTTGCCTCCGGTTTAGGCTTCCTTTCAGTTTGTTTGTATATCATGTACCAGGCCGAGATAGGGTTCAATTTTTTCTCATATTGGGCCTACACCATGCCCCATATAAAACTATCTTTTGTGTCTCTTATATTTGGTTCGTTCGTTATGTCGTTGAATTATCGATTCAGTTGTATTAACAAGGTATCTACCTCCATGTATTTAGTAGAAATAATTAGAGAAAACAAATTGGTTTGAATCTTTAGATGCAGAGAATGTTTCCACCTATAAAATTACTTGTCCTCTAACTAGAAAAATAAGATAGCGACGTCGTTTCTTCACTAGAAGAGGTTTTATTTCACGAAAATACCCATATTTCGGGAATAACCTATTACCTTCATTTGCGCTAGTCCCAAAGAAAAAGTAAGTCTGCAGATATTTAACTTCTTCAGCTCAAAGCTCAAAGCTCAAAGAGAAGCTTTTTACAAAATACTGGCCAGGCCCTTCGTTTTCGACAAACCTTATTTCGTCAAGCATTTCGATAGGATCGTCCCTCGAAATCTTTGATGTTATTTATTGTTTCTTCCGGGAAAAACCCCCGTGGACTCAGGGAGTTTCAGCTACCCTGGCATGTCTCTTATCCATCTCCCTCCTTTTCGCCTTAAGAATCTCTTGATTGTAACGTGCCACTGGGCTCCACGTGTCTTCGCTCTGCAGCATGGCCTGAATTATGATGTCCGGAGGCGCAAGGTACCCTTCCATCGGAAGACGATGGTGATGGCGTTCCCACCTTCTGCAGAAGAAAAAGGTATGACGGGCATCATCCATCACGCCTTGCGATAAATGCAGGCGGCCGACCGTGATTTTACGATTGTGTCCAAGTAAGACTGAAAGTACTGGTGACCACTGAACAGCTGGGTTAGGTAATAGTTAACCTGCCCGTGCTTTCGATTGATCCACGGCCGTATATCTTTTATTAGATGCAGGTTTACCTACTTCCCGATTCTCTTTTCCAAGATTGCTGTCATGCACGGAGAGTACGGGTTCTCTCTTCACAAGCGACAGCTTCCTTATTTCCCTCGCCTTTTCTTAGGTATGTATATCAACCTCCGTTCGCCAGCATGGACGCAGCAAGCGACGCCTACTGGAGAAGGGACCTCCGACATTGGAAATCAGCCGTCAAATCGCAAATATTCTATCCACATCTTGTCTGCGTAGTTGCAAATCTGCTCGAAGAAGCTCATCTTCGTGTCTATCATGATGCCTAGGTATTTCACCGCGGCTTCGACAAGACCATGGTTTTACCCACCTGAATAGGGAGAAGAGGGCTGCGGGAACCCTCTCCTTGGACAGGACGACGACCTCGGCTTTCTTCAGAGCTAGGGAGAATCTATACTCAGGGATCCATCTGTTTATTCGCCGCATCACCATTTCCAGTGTGCGTTGAGCTTGCTCAACTGAGCATTCGGTAAGCAGTGCTGCAGCATCATCCGCGTACCCGACTAGATGCGATTCATCAGACATCTTGAGTCGAACAAGTGTATCGTATATGGCGTTTTCACGTTCCGGACCAAGGAGAGATTCCTGAGCTTATGTCACCTTCATTCAGCACAGTCCTTTGTTATGGACGCAACAACTCTGGTCCCACCTTAGGCACCAACTCTATTGCAGTGAGAGTCGAGCGTTGCATTACCTTGGTACCAACACGGCCACCAAGGCTTTCAACCAACCAAACTCCCCTAACAGGTTGGCCAGTCGTGAACACCGGCTGTGCGAGATAATATATGGAACCGGACGGCACGTGCTGGAGCTAACCCGAATGCTAGCAATTCGGTGAGGTGTGAGCCGGGGATCCTGGTTCTCACATATTATCTCCCCATCAGAAGACAGGGATTTAATCACGTGCCTTGACTCAGGAGTCAACAAAACAAAAAACCCACCAGTGGTAAACTACTCTATTAGAGACGTGAAAGTTTCAATCTAAAAGGAGCTAAACTACTAAACGGCCTAATAAGGGAGAGGACTAACTGACAAAAACCTAACGCGTGCGGAATGGACGGGGAAGGATTAGCTCTGAGCTGTTTATAGCATCTACGCAACAAGCGGTCCCCATTTTCCTTTCTTCTTCATCGGGGACCAGATGATGTGGTGGCCCTGCGGTGGCCCACTCCAACGTTTGCCCTGGCCGCTTCCAATATAATGGGAGGAATAAGAACTCTAGAGCTCAAACATTCTTCCTTTTCTACTTATATATTCTTTTTGTTATTTCCGGGTCATCACAATATCGGCAGATGCCGGATTTCACCTAACACTAGCACTAAGTGCCAAGCATTTAGGCTCGGACGATCCTATCTACTTAAATTATAAAAGGGCGCTGGTTGTAGCGGCGGTGGTAGGTCAATGGGAGAATCAGTTGAGAACTCCCCGCAACATCGAGGACGTATGCAGTCTCTCAAAGAGCTCCCCAGCACACAGCCATCTATTCGACAAATGCAAATCTACAAATGGCTACCAAAGACAATTCACGTGTTTCGATTTCCATTCATCAATCCGCTCTTCGTCCACCCCACTCAGAGAATTAAAAGTTCGATCCTTCAAGTTAAGTGGAGTCATCACACAGTCTGCCAGACAGATAGCCGTATGCAAGAGACTCCCCTGCTCTTTGCTGTGAAAATAAGCGCGCAGCGAGTTGACTTGGCGATGATGTTGTGCCGCCACGTCAACCACGCCCCTACCTCCGATGTCACGAGGCAGGTTCATCCGCTCCACGGCAGACTTTGGAAGATGCATTCGGAATTTGGACATAGTTGTCCGTATCTTCCACTGAACGTTTTCCAGATCGGTCTTCGTCCACGGCAATATTCCGAATGCATAAGTCAGTGAAGGGATAGCGAATACATTCAACGCGCTTATTTTATTTTTCCCCGAGAGATGCGATTTCAGTACCGGCTGCAGGTCACCAATTCGAGCATGGGTTTCTTGCAGAATTCGTAGGTGTAGAAGTCTGTCTCGGTCATAGCTTCGATATCGATCGTGATGACCTTTGCGGATGGCTTGGATTCGACACTTGTCTAATCCAAACTCCATCCGAATATCATGGGTGCACATGCCAAGTATTCGCAACAGACTTCTAAGATGGTCGTCAGCACCAGCATAGAACTTGATGTCATCTAAGTACATCAAGTGTGTCAGTTCGTATTTTGCACGTAGGCCATACTTTATTTCAAACCCATCTAGCATCATTCGGTAGCCATGAAAGGGGGTTCAGCGTCATGCAAAACCAAAGGGGACTCAACGAATGCCCCTGGAAGATGCCCCTCCGTACGCAAGTGGGTTCTGAGGTATTAGCACCCTCAGATGCACGCATTCATAAGGTGGTATGCTACCCTTCCATGACTGACGCCAAAAACTTTATTAGTTTCGGATTAATGCGATACAGATGTGGGACATCGATTAGCCAGGTATGCGGGACGCTATCGAAGGCTTTGGCATAATCGATATAGCAACTAATGAGGTTTCTTTGGTCTCTAGTTGCTTGTCCTACAATGTCAGCCCTTCTGCTCCTCGGACAGAATGTTGTTGGTCTCAAGGTGCTCAGTGACCCTTCCACTAATAATGAACGTTATCAATTTGTAGAGGGTTGGTAAGCAAGTAATTGGTGTCGTGTCTGCGGAGTCCTGCACCGTGTCCTTCTTAAGGATAAGGTGGGTAATCCCCGCAGTGAGGAAGGGTGGAAATTCCTCCGGCTGACTCATGATCTCATTTATGCTGTCTGCCAAACGACTGTGTATGCTGGTAAATTTCTAATAAAAGAAGTTCTGCATCCGATCCAGACCAGGGCCCCTCCAGTTCTTCTTGCTGTTTATGGCTCGTCGAACTTCCTCTTCGGTAACATCCGCACAATTCATTCCAGTCGTATTGGCATGACGGGTGCCTTCGGCGATGATCCACTCAGCATGCTGGGCGGGTAACCCCCAAAGTCCATCCCGGTATTCTTTCGCTTCCGTTACTGAAAACTGCACTGTCTGGACGCTCTGTTGTGATTCGTTGAGAGATCTGGAAAAGCTATAAACACTCTTTGAAATTCGTCCCGAACCTCAGCGAATACCTCTGCTGGACGGTGAAGAAGATACCTTCGGCGAGTACTGAAACTGTTGCCTACAGTGCGGCGCGGTGTTGTTGATGCCGCCGCCTGTGCCCGCATCGACTCTTGGTCACCAGTCTCGGCGATGACTTCAAGTCGAACACCCTCCCTGATGATGGCCGGGATTGTGTCGCTGCGAGTTGTAAAGCTGTACTGATCTGCCACCCGCTGCACAGTCACGCGCACAAATTGCGGGAACAGCTCGACGAATCTCTGGTGTAACAAGGGGCGGTAAGATCGTCGTTATTTCGTAGTAAGAGCGGATGATGAAGAGGTTCATTTCCTCACAAAACTTCATGTGCTGCCTACGTGAACCTGTTGACGTGGTCGCCACTGATTGTGGCAAAATAGCTGAAGCAATACTTCTGGTCGCCGTGGCGTCTAGCCGTCGACCTGCCCCACGACTAGGTGTCGACGCCGTACTGTCGATTACGGGAACCCGACCCAGTCACAAAATCATGCTGCGGTCGCGTACAGCCATTCAGACTGAAGCTATCTATCCCTCTTACTTTCACAACTGGGCTTGGAGAACCAAATTTGCTATACTTGAAATTTAAATATCCTTCGTCCAATTCAACTGATCTAATCAATAGATATTAACGCGAGCAGCTCTGTCGTGGCAAAGAAAAAGCAAAGGAATAAGGGTCATTGTCCCATTCTCCCATCCAACTTAATCCTAAATTCTAAGACATACAAGACTACTAACACTAACAAATTACACAACAAAATTAACTAGTAGTAAACTTATATCTAAATTCTGCATGTCCGTCAGGGTGGACCGAATGTGCCCCCGCAGCTAACACAATAAAGATCGCTCCATTATAAGCTGAACATAGCGATCTCATCATCATCATCATCATCAACGGCGCAACAACCGGTATCCGGTCTAGGCCTGCCTTAATAAGGAACTCCAGGCATCCCGGTTTTGCGGCGAGGTCCACCAATTCGATGTCCCTAAAAGCTGTAAGGTGTCCTGACCTACGCCATCACTCCATCTCAGGCAGGGTCTGCCGCGCCTTCTCTTTCTACCATAGATACTGCCCTTATAGACTTTGCCGGTGGGATCATCCTCATCCATACGGATTATGTGATCCGCCCACCGTAACCTATTGAGCCGGATTTTATCCACAACCGGGCGGTCATGGTATCGCTCATAGATTTCGTCCTCATCCTCATGTAGGGGGCCAAAAATTCTTCAGAGGATTCTTCTCTCGAACGCGGCCAAGAGTTCGCAATTTTTCTTGCTAAGAACCCAAGTTTCCAAGGAATACATGAGGACTGGCAAGATCATTGTCTTGTACAGTAAGAGCTTTGACCCTATGGTGAGACGTTTCGAGCGGAACAGTCTTTGTAAGCTGAAATAGGCTCTGTTGGCTGACAACAACCGTGGGCGGATTTCATCATCGTAGTTGTTATCTGTTGTGATTTTCGACCCTAGATAGGAGAAATTGTCAACGGTCTCAAAGCTGTATTCTCCTATCCTTATTCTTCTTCGTGTTTGACCAGTGCGGTTTGATGTTGTTGGTTGATTTGTCTTCGGCGCTGACGTTGCCACCATATATTTTGTCTTGACTTCATTGATGTGCAGCCCAAGATCTCGCGCCGATATCCGCCTGCTCGATCTGGATGAAGGCAGTTTGTACGTCTCGGGTGGTTCTTCCCATGATGTCGATATCGTCAGCATAGGCCAGTAGTTGGGTGGACTTGAAGAGGATCGTACCTCTTGCATTTTCCTCAGCTTCACGGATCACTTTCTCGAGGGCCAGGTTAAAGAGAACGCATGATAGCGCATCTCCTTGTCGTAGACCGTTGTTGATGTCGAATGGTCTTGAGAGTGATCCTGCTGCTTTTATCTGGCCTTGCACATTGGTCAGGGTCAGCCTAGTCAGTCTTATTAATTTCGTCGGGATACCGAATTCTCTCATGGCCGTGTACAGTTTTACCCTGGCTATGCTATCATAGGCGGCTTTAAAGTCGATGAACAGATGGTGCAACTGTTGTCCATATTCCAACAGTTTTTCCATCGCTTGCTTCAGAGAGAAAATCTGATCACCTTTTATGTGTGAGACAGATAATGCCTCTTTGGCACTCGTGAGGCATTGATTCGCTGTCCCATGCCTTGAGCATAAGTTGATGAACCACTTGTAACCACGTGTAATTGGACGCCTCCATATTTAACCAATTCGGCTTTAATCCATCGGCTCCTGGTGACTTATGATTTTTAAGCCGATGAATTGCACGGGCTGTTTCTCCTATACTTGGTGGTGACAGTATTTGTCTGTGGTCCTCAGTTGGCGGGACCTCCAACTCGCCGAAGTTCTGGGTGTTGTCCAATATGCCCATTCTTCATATTTGCCTCTTTGTCTCGGCAGGATGAGCATCGAAGTGTATAAGGCTTCATCCTGCTGACTTGTTGATAAAACTTGCGCGTCTGGTGCGGTTGCTCTCTGTAATTTTCGAGTTCAGAGGCTTGTTGGCTCTCCCAGGCTTCCTTTTTCCGTATGCGAAGTCGTTTCTGCGTTCACCGGAGTTTGTGATAAATATCTGCGCGTGCCCGCGTTCTTTTAAAGTGCAACATTACTCGGTATGCAGCATTCTTCCGTTCCGTTGCTAGCTTACATTCATCATCATCATAGCTTACAAATCAGCCGTTCCGACCCCTTTTGCGGCTGGGGCCAAGTATGCTTGTAGCCGTATCCATGATAACGTTCTTCAGGTGATTGTGAAGATCATTTGTTGATGCTTCATCTCCAGGTCCTCTGTTGACTGCGGTTATTGGGGCATCCATTTCCCCTTTATAGATGTTATAGAGGGCTGTGTTGTGAATGTCTTCAGTATTCGCTCTCACCTGATTGCCGGAGGGGATTGTACGCCAAGATTGGGACGGGTCCTTCGCCGAACTGTGATTGCTGTGGAGTAGAAGAAACAAATGAGAATCAGTCTTCCAGTGTGATAAATTTTCGAAGCACAAGACTGTTCTCACTTACAAACCTTTATAAGACCTCCTTGCAAGGGGCGATTGGTCTCTAAAGATAGACCTCATTTTCATCATCGTGGAACTACAGTCCTAGCCGCCTGGATCGTTGTCCAATTATCTCGGCCACGTGACCGCATTCTCAAATCTTGGAAGCCGAGCAGTTGCTCGGCGTGCGAATATATTGCGTTCTCCCACCGTACTGTCGATCTTTTTCGTAGTCTCGCTCCGTCGACACGTCGTCCGTTCATATCCATGACTTGATGAGTAGCGTTCCACTGATGTTGGTATCCATTGCTCGGATAGCGTATTCGAGTGGTAGGTTGAAGAGGGTCGGCGCCAGGCCGTCGCCCTGCTTCAAATCAGTACGTGCTTTAAGAGGATCAGCAACCTGTTTTGGTCCTGACCTGTGAGATGGAGTTGGTCATAGTCATCTTCGTTAGGCGGACTAGTTTAGCTGGTATACCAAATTGCAGAATTATGTTATACATCTATACTGTCCTATGCCTGCTTGAAGTCGATAAAGTTTTGGTACACGTCAACGTTATATGCCCAGCACTTTTGTAGGATAAGTTTAACGTACGTTCGGCGTATGGTCTTATTCTATTCCTCAGAATTTTCGTCAGTGATTTATAGGGCGAACGGACTAATGGAATGCTTCTATAGTTTTCACAACGCAATCTATCTCCCTTTTTGTGGATAGGACAGACGATGCTCCTGCGTCAGTCATCTGGAATTTCCTCGTCCTCCCAGAATCGCAGCAGTAGTTGGTGTATCGAATTTAGTAGATTCGAATGGAATCCCATCTGGGCTGATTCCCGATTGGTGCACTGAGGAGATTCTGTACCGATATGTTGCCTTCATCAAATGATGGTCAGAATCGCAGTTTGCTCCTCGAAAGGATCGTACATCCAATACATTGGACGCCCATCTTTTATCAATAAGGACATAGTCAATTTGGTTGGGACTATATGCTTCTAGTGATTTCCAGGTCTGTTTTTGAATGCGTTGGTGCGGGAAGCATGTGAAGCTTACGACAAGATTTCTACTGCTGACGAAGTCAAATAATCGTTGAACGTTATGGTTGCATTACTTATGGAGGTTGTGTTCTCCTGTGGTTCCCGGATGTCAGATTTCGTTTTTGATTTTCGCATTAAATTCCCCCAACAGTAATTTGACATCATTTGTTGGGACTGAGTCCTCTTGACTTCAGTCATAGGTTGATAGGTTTGAAGTCCATGACGTGCGGCTTGAGCTGTTTACTCACTGTAAATGCTACTCTATACTCTCTCTGGGCCGATGGTTTGCCACTTTTCAAAATTGTGTGCGAATTCATATCGCTTATTTCGCTAGCAATCCAATTTGCTTTCTGGACTGCAATCATACTCAATTTGTAAATCTCGACCTGTTGAAGGAGGGCCTTGAAGGCCCCTGGTTTTTTTCAGGGTGCATACATTCCAGGGATTAGACGTTTGCTTGTCGCCGTCCTTTATCCATCCAATCCGAGGAAAATGTTCCGGGTTCCTTGACATGGATGAGTTGTTGCCCCAGCGCAGAGTCCTATCTAAAGGGGGCCTCGGTGGAAGCTGTTTCAGGTGGTTCGAAACTGAATTCACAAACTATGCTGCAGGTCTGGCTACATAGTTTGTGACACCCTACTCACCTGAGTCGCTTAGGTGTAACTCAGCTACTTAGGCCATAGCTATCCCTTCCTTCTGCTTTCTCAACCATGGCTTTTGGCAGGCTACGGCTTATACCGTTTATAAGAGAGGCTAGATTTAGACTCAGTTTCCATTCCGTTTTCTTTTTAGCATGCTGGTTGGCCACGATTTCGGTCTGCACCACTGTGCCCTTTCCCATATACTTGTCAAACACAAGGAGAAATTTAGAACCTCTCTAAGGAGGTATCGTAACAACTGCCATCATAGGCTACAACCGGTCACTCCTTTTACGCCGGCAATCACCGTAAGCTTGACCGGCGTGATTAGTCTTGCATCGTTAGTTTGAGGGTGGGGGGCTCGCGGAACAAAACAAGCTTCCCACATAACCTTCTTCAAAATTTTGGAAACATTCGACTAGCAATCTATAAGACAGGTCTCCACCTCCCAATTTGTTCGCTCTTCAAAAGGTCATTAGTTCGGTCATAAGAGAATTTCTCCTTTCAGATACTATTCGGTATTATCCAAGATACAAAAGGTTTAAAGAGTCCTGCGATTAAACAAGGAACTTCAAATCTGAAAACGTCCCTATCTACAAATCCCGTATTTATGTCTCCGGTAGCGATCCTGAATGAGATCGCGCAGATAACTGAATCTTTAACTGACATTATTCAAGTTGGAAATGATTATTACGGTTATCCTTTGCTGGCAGTAATTACGGTTGCATTTATTACGATCCTCTTCGATTGTTATTACATTATGTACTTTGCTATGCTCTTAAGAGGACAGGACGTGATGACCTTCTTGATGATAGTGTATTCGACGCAACTAATGCATTATGGCTTGATTGTATTCGGAATTATATGGGCTGTATCTAAAATGCAGGAAGAGGTATGAATAAACTCCTTCTATTTCTAAGTGATTTAGATTTAAGATGTTTTTTATCATTTGTTTACTTGGTGCATCGATCAATACATTTTCCATTGCTACACTGATATGACCGATATAATACGGACCACACAATATTGCATCTGACGAAAAGTAAAATTTTCGAACTCTTTAGTTTCTGGATTCGTTTTGATCTTCAACTGTCTTTCCTCAAGCCCTTGTCCTCTGACGAGAAGGTTCATTTGCTTGTACCCAGCATTTGTTCTTTTTCTGTTATTTACCATCTTTGAGAACCCTCATTATCATTCTTTCAAAATCCCACTTCTCATCCCAAGATCATGTCATCCGCAAAGCCTAAAATCCATTTTCAATCCGAGTCAATTCTTTTAATATCGAAATTTTGGAATATGCAAAAATAATCATTAACCTTTTCTTTTTGTTATTGTTTTCTCCATGCATTCCATGGTTCGGTAAGCGGACGGCATTATGTGCATGAGTCATGCAGATTGTTGGAAGGTTATAATGTGGGTGACCACACTCTTATTGAGATTGTGCTGGTGAATAGAGCTGGGAATGTAAGTGTTAATTCTTCACTTACGCCGACTCGTTGGAATATGCGTGGCACACCCACGGGGGCGTATGGAATAAATTACTCGAATGGAGCTCCTCCCTCTTTTTTGAGTTTGTGCTTTGGCAGCGGATGAGAAGGTTGAATTGCTGAATGATTGGATTTGTTCCGTAAACGATGATATGCTGAGGAAGGCCGAACGGAGGAATCCAAAGCATGTCGTGTTAGGAAAAGATTCTAAAGGGTGCACCGTCAATGTGAAATTAATTTCCTGGTTGATGTTGGCCAATTTAGGTTCGCCTATAAGTGAGGTGTATCGTCTTACAACGAGCTTCCGAAGCAGTTTGAGCAAGAAGAGTGGGGGCATTCGTCAGTGAGCATAGCGGAAGGGTCTTTCCGATATGCTAAGGGAAACAAAGTCACGATATTGTCAGCATTGAGGTGAACGGAGTGCCTATACTGACATCGGGTGAAAGTGATTATGCCTTGCTGGGGGAATTATTTCTGAGATCTGAGCCTTCAGTATGTCCCGATAGTCGCAGTGAACAGGTTGAACAAATTTCTTCTCTGAGGTCTTGTGAGATCGAGGAGAGCATGGTGAGGCTCAGATTTCGGAAGTCACCTAGCCGCGCCATCCCATCTCATGTCCATTGTCTGTATGATTGTTGTCGACGGGAGAGCTATCTCCGTACTTTCTTGAAGACTACCAGGGTTGTTGTACTCCTCAAGTCATCAGAGAAGGATAAGGGTGACCCTCGTCGTACAGGGCCATATCTCTTCTCGCGATCCTAGAGAGGATTATGGTCCAGCGAATTGTGGTGAAATCATCTCATTTGGCATTGGAAAGGCAGTATGGCTTCCGTACTAGTAGGTCCACCGACGACGTCTTAATTCATGTGAAAAACTTTGTTCTCCGTTGTGTAACCAATTACGTCCTTGGACTCTTCTCTAGATTTGAAAGGCGCATTTGATTACCTGAGTTTGCCATCTGTGTTGTTGGAACTTCATGAGTGTGATTGTCAGCAATCAGCTTTGTGGAAGAGCTACTTCCATGGAATCAAAGCATTTGTCCCAGGTGTTAGCATGTGTGGATTAGGGGGAAGCGCGGCTGCACACAGGGTTCATTTATATGGAGCCTGACGACGGATTAATTGTTGGGTGAGCTTAATTCGGTGGTAGTATGCGTTGCTTATGTGGATGATCTCCTGATTTTTGTTGAGGAAAACAGCCAATTTGAACTTGAGGAAGGGGGGACTGATGCGGATCGTAAACGCATGGTCTCTTGAAGTTGGTGTCGCGGTCTCAATGGAGGAAACCGTGGTGATGTTGCTAAAAGGCAACCTCCATCGTCCGCCCTTAGTAAAATCAAACGGAGTAAATCCAAAATACCGGCAAAAAGTGACATAATTGGGAATTACATTCGCAGAATGCATGTGTTTGCACCCTCACCTGATCGAGTTCAGGAACCGTTTAACCAAATTGGTGTGTATGTTGAGGCGTGTGATGGAGTGTGTATAAGGTCTTACCTGGAGAGCTGCTAGATATACAGGGTGCATTATGAAAGTAATGCAAATTGTTTTATTGTGACACAACTATACATTGCAGCGCGATCAGACCAGTCGGAGAGTGTGGAGGGTGTTCTGCCCTTGTAAATGCGCCTTGTCTCAGTTTGCTCTGAGCAGCGGGAGTGTTAGGACGTGCCTTTGCGCAAAGTTTGTTTTTCGATTGTGTCACTGCATAATGGGGCGCTCCCTGCAACAGCGATATGCGATCAAGTTTTGTGTGCGGCTTGGGAAGAATGCAATGAAAATTTATCAAATGCTTCAAGAGGCCTTTAAAGAGTGGCACACACAATCTTCTACCAAATCCAAAAAGCGCGTCAAATCTCGCATTAAAACGATGATGATTGTCTTCTTTGACGTCAGGGGAATCGTCCATTTTGAGTTTGTATTGTAAGGACAAACTGCCAACGCATCCTTTTACATGGAGGTGCTCAAGATACTGAAATGACGGGTCGCACGGGTCAAGTCAGACATCAAAGACGTTTTCAAGTTTCACCATGACAATGCTCCCCGCCACACGGCCTTCGTCTTAACCAACTCTCCGACGCAGAACAAGACCTCCGTCGCGCACCAGCCTCCTCACAACCCTGACTGGAGAAAGAGGTGAAGGGAAAGCACTGATAGTCGGTGCAGAACATTCAAGCAAGGAGGCAAGGAGTTTCAGAGTGCTTTCCAGGCGTGGCAAAAAAAGGAAAGAATCCATCGTGAGCCTAAGAAAGGCTTATGGCGGTACTCAAACGGCCACAATGCGACTGCCAGTGGAGTCAGCGCAGAAGTTGTTGGTCGTGGGAAAGGTTCGGATTGGATGGGTTGTTTGCCGACTAAGGGAACAGATCTCCTTAAAAAGGTGCTTCAAATGCCTAATGTTTGGACACTTCGCGAAGGCATGCACTAGCGGCATCGATCGGTCCGATCGATGCCGAAGATGTGGGGAAAAAGGACATATTGCCAAGGAGTGCAATAGAGACCCCAAATGCATTCTGTGCGAAGAAAAGGAGGGAAGGGATAACCGGCATATTGCCGGAAGTGGGAAATGCCCAGAATTTAGGAAGGCGTTAACTGCAGTGAAAAAATGAGGTTAATACAAATAAACCTTAATCATTGCAGGGTCGCACAAGATTTGCTTGCGCAGACCACTTACGAATCCGCAATGGAGATTGCTATCATTAGTGAACCGTACAGAAATCTTGACGCTGTATGGGTCACAGATTCGACTGGTGGAGCGGCGATATGGGCGTGCGGTCGTCAAGCCATACAATATAGCATGGGTCAGGCGGCTAGCGGCTTTGTGTGGGTAAAAATAAGCGGTATACTCATATATAGCTGTTACGCGCCACCGAGCCTCACACTGCCCGAGTTTGAAGATCTGTTAGACGATCTTGTTCACGATGTAAAGGGACGGAGTCCAAAGGTGATAGCCGGTGACTTTAATGCGTGGGCTATCGAGTGGGGTAGCAAAGAGACTAACGCAAGGGGGCGGTGCTTATTAGAAGCATTCGCCCAGTTGGATGTGGTTCTGGCCAACGAAGGCGATATAAACACTTATCGGAAAGGGGGAACTGGGTCAATTGTAGATCTGACTTTTATGAGCCCTGCGTTAGCACGTGACATGTCCTGGCAAGTTAGTGAGGACTTCACGTACAGCGACCACCAGGCAATCACCTTTGAACTAAGGATGGAGCCACAAGGCAGGAGACCCGCACCCCGGAAGCCGAAATCCAGAGGAACACCAGGATGGTCTGCCAAAGCGATGGATGAGCAGACATTCATGGAGGTGTGGCTAGACTTGCCTAGCAAAGCAGGCACCTCCACGGATAGAGCTCTCCATGTCACACAGAGCATCTCTAAAGCATGTGATGCGTCGATGCCTAGGAGGTGTTCATTCCCCACAAGAAGACCCAATTATTGGTGGAATAGTGAACTTGCCAATCTTCGATCGATTTGCCACAGAGCCAGACGAACGGCTCAGAGGGCAATAGGTAGGATCGATCAGGAGCAAAAGGAGCATGCCTATAGGGAAGCTCGCAAGAACCTCAAGCTCGCCATCCAGCGGAGTAAGAGGCAATGTTTTAAGGAGCTCTGTTCGGAAGCGGACATAAATCCGTGGGGTAGCGCCTATAAAATCGTGACAGGACGATTCAGAGGCCGATCATCTCCGCAGATCACGTGCCCTATGCTCTTGTTGAAAATAATCCAGGGGTTATTTCCCCAGCAAGAGGGGGGTGCTGACACCTTCCAGCGCCCCCTGAATGTGACGCCGATTCCACCAGTCACCAGGGACGAGCTGCTAGAGATCTGCAGTCGAATAGGCGACAGTAAAGCCCCGGGTCTTGACGGCATACCGAATAAGGCTCTCAAACTTACCGTCAAAAGTAGACCGGATATGTTCGCGGAGCTGTTTGAAACGTGCATGTCGGAGGGTATTTTTCCTGCACCATGGAAGCGGCAGAAGCTGGTACTGTTGCCTAAGGCTGGCAAACCTCCAGGTGAACCGTCCTCCTATAGACCCATATGTCTTCTAGACACTATGGGGAAAATGTTGGAGCGGGCCATTTATAATAGATTACTTCCAGTCGTCGAGAGCCAAGGGGGCCTTTCAGATAGGCAGTATGGGTTCCGGAAAGCCAGATCAACCATCGATGCCATCAAAATGGTTACTGGCTTGGCCGAAAATGCAATTCACGGAAGGGGTTGTACCAGCAAATATTGCGTGGTGGTGACCCTAGATGTGAGGAATGCATTTAACTCGGCCAATTGGAACCTTACACGAAAGTCTCTGGCGACGATTGGTGTTCCCACCTACCTCGCCGCTATTATCGATAGCTACTTGAAAGAGCGGACACTCTGGTATGATACCGATGACGGATCCAAAGAGTACGTTGTCTCCGCGGGTGTCCCCCAGGGCTCTGTACTGGGCCCACTACTGTGGAACATCATGTATAATGATGTGCTCAACTTTCCGGTTCCGGAAAAGGCTACGGTGGTGGGTTACACCGATGATATAGCACTGGTTGTGGTCGCAAAGCATCTCGAGGATGCTGAGTTGTACTCAAGCGAAGCAATCAGTGTTATTAAGGCTTGGTTAGAGAGTGCTGGACTGGCACTCGCGGAGGAAAAGACGAAAGCGGTCATCATCACTAAGCGCCGCAAAAGAAATTACGCCTGCATTAGAATCGGGAATCGTATCATCACTTCCAAGCCGGCC
The DNA here is from genome assembly GCF_905115235.1 of Hermetia illucens. Classification (NCBI taxonomy): domain Eukaryota; kingdom Metazoa; phylum Arthropoda; class Insecta; order Diptera; family Stratiomyidae; genus Hermetia; species Hermetia illucens. The sequence continues at coordinate 203,637,574 of NC_051849.1, forward strand.
ATCAAATACTTGGGGGTGATGATAGACGGAGGACTTAATTTTAAGCAGCACATAGAGCATACTTGTAAACGAGCATTCACCACGAGTATTTCTCTGGCAAGGATGATGCCGAACGTAGGAGGCCCGCGGCATACTTGCAGGCTGCTCATAGCCAGGGTGGTGAGCTCTATCATGCTGTATGCAGTCCCAGTTTGGGGAAAAGCACTGCAGGTTTTAGGCAATACACATAAACTGAGTGCGGTCTACAGAAGAACATCCCTAAGGGTGTGTTCTCCCTTCAGGACCATCTCAGACGATGCAGCGTTCGTCATCTCGGGAATGATGCCGATTGACATCCTGGCAACCGAAATGATGAACATTTATAACACCAGGTCCATCTCTCCCTTATCTCAGGTGAAAAAAGCCGAAAGGGAGAGATCCATAAGCAGGTGGCAACAGCGATGGGACCAGTCAGAAAAGGGTCGTTGGACTTACAGGTTGATCCCTTCCATCGGGGAGTGGCTGGAGAGAAAGCATGGGGAGATCAATTATAATCTCACCCAGTTTCTCACCGGCCATGGAGGATACCGTCAATACCTACAAGTTTAAATTGGACACCTCGCCTAATTGTCCAAACTGCGGGGTCCCAGAGGACCCGGCGCACGTTTTCTTCCAGTGTCCTAGGTTCGTGGAAGAAAGGAAGAACCTGGAGGAAACTCTAGGTGAAGTGCTATCACCGGAAAATTTTGTCCGAAGAATGGTAGCCTGTCAGGAAGACTGGGATGCGATCAATTCCATGATCGCTGTAATCCAGGAAAAACTGCGAAAAACAGAAGAAGTGAGGAAGACGCGGTTACGAAGCCCGCGGGTAGACGGAAGGAGATCTAGCTAAAGTAAGCTAACTCCGCCCCGTGATATAATACCTAAAGGTGGTCCCACGGAGTAGGGGGGAGTCGGGGGTGGTTTTAGTGGGTAAAAATCCCACACTCTGGCGTGCCCAGGCCAGAGTCTTTTGAAGATTTCCACCTCCTCAAAAAAAAAAAAAAAACAAAAAAAAAAAGGCGTAGCAAAATCGTCTCAGCAGGTGTATCGATGCAAGAGGAGACTATTGTGAAGAATTTTAACCGTCTGTACCAATCGTATGAATGAATTTCTTTTTCCCGGAAAATGCGCATTACTTTTTTAATCCACCTTGTATATTCGTGGGACTCTTCCTTGCATGCTGTACGTACGGGTTCTCTTTGTTGTATGAGCTTGCGTTGACCGTGTAGGGTAGGAAATTGCTCTACACTTGTCAGCGAGTAGCGTTGTTAGCGTTTCTTCTTTTGTGTCGCACAGTTTCGGCCGAAAATATGCAAATGTTGTTTGCTGGGCCTTCTTCTGATCTAGAGGTAGTCCGATGTGCCACGGCCTACTGGTTCAGGAGGGGCATACCTCTTCTGCAAACTGATTTAGTTACGGCGGATTAAGTGGAGTGGTTAGAAATGCTTGTAATCCAAAGGTTGTAAGATGACAGTATTACATCTAGGTGGCAGCCTAGGTGAACGAATGTGGGAAAAGTCGGGTCAAATACGAGTAGGTTAAAACTGTGTCTGTCAGAGGAAGTTCCGTCGTGGACTTTGAGGCTTTCTTCTGACTGAGGTTGGTAGCCTGAATGAGTTTCATTTCTTGTGGAACCTTGCCTCAAGTCAGGGATGTGCCCTGGGTGGGGCAGAATTTGAGAACTGGTTTCATGTTCTCTATGTCTGTCGAGCGGGCGTAAGGAACCGTAACTTTGAGTAATATTGAAGTATAACTTTTGCTGCAGATCAGAGGGCTAGAGGCCACCAAACCAAAATAATCGACACTTATTAAGGAAGGAAGAAATATATAAGCAATAGATGGACTTTTTATTCGCGCTTGGTTGAGCCACGTGAACTAGCCTTTCCTTTGATTTTGGCTTTTGATTCGAAGCCAGATGTGGTTCTCGGGAATGTTGCGACTTCACACACTTTCAGGCGTAGGGGCCTGGGGTCTATAGTGGACCTTACATACGTAAGCGGGTTTTCGCAGAATCCCCGCTGAAAGCTTTTGAAGAGGACACGTTATCTGCGGCACTCAAGCCCAACATATCACTGGATGGTACGGGCAGAGAAAAAGTCACTTAAATCACCCGGTGAGGGACGGATGCATGGGAAGCTACTACCCCTAAAAGCAGACTGCTCACCAGGGGACAACCCAACTATTGGTGGAAGAATGAAACCGCATGTTTGCAGGTCGCATGCTTCCGGGGAAGGAGGCTTCACCAGAGGCTCAGGGGATGGTTCGCTAGCAACCGTCGAGAGGAGACACATAGGCAACTTCGTGGCCACTTGAAAGAAGCGATTCGAAGGAGTATGCAACTGTGACGATATAAACCTCTGGGATGGGCCATCCTGAAAGAGATTGTCACCATGCTGGGTCTTTATCACTGAAATCCCCTCAACCCTCATATGTGGTAGGATCGGTGAAAACAGGGCCCCAAGTTTGAATGGTATCTTCAACAAAATTTTGAAGCTGACAATGGTGGCTAGGCTCGATCGTTTCACTGATACCTTTGAAGCATCCCTAAAAGGAGAAGTATTCCCTATTCATTAAAAAGAGCGAACGTTGGTGTTACTTCCTAAACCCAATAAGCCATCTGCAGACCCAGCATAATATTGCCTCTTCTGCCTGTTGGATACAGTGGGGAAGATGATGGAGAGAGTCATCTACAGTAGATTTCTTCCCATCGTCGAAGGCAGCAATAGTTTGTTAAAACGCCAGTAGGGTTCTCGGGGTTCCCACTCTATGGTGGATGCAATAAGCATGGTCGTGAATCTAACAAATCTGACGGATGACAAAACAGAAGTGGTCCTTATAACAAATCGTAGATTGAAGAACGCTCTGAAAGTGGAAGTCGGTAAAAGGCGACTTCAAATATCTGGGGATGATAATTGATGCCAAACTGAGCTTCAGGGACCATCTGGAGTGTGCATGCCAAAAGGTCTGCGCAACTGCGGCATTTGCAAAAATGTTGACCACATTAGGGTGTGACTTGAATGGAAACGCGGGGAGATCAATTACCACATTACCCAGTTTCTCACAGGCCACCGTGGTTACTACAAGCAGTATGTGCTTCGCTTTGGATTGGATGATTCACCAAATTGTGCTAGATATGGTGGCATATGGTAGGGTCTACATCATGTGATGCTCCACTTTCCAAGGTTCGCATTGGAGGGAAGTGATCTGAATCTAGCGTTAGGCACGAGCTTAAGCCCGGAGGGTTGCGGAGATATTGAGGTCGAAAAAAACTTGCTTACGGGGCTAGAGAGACGAGGGTGGTTTTTAGTGAGTGCGAACTCTAAACGACCTCGACATTTGTGCGGCGGAGCTGGAGTGGACGTGTCTTTCTAAGATTTTCCACCCCCCATGTAAGAACAAAAAAATATCGCCTTATAAAGTTCATTCAAAGGTTTGATTCTGTTTGAAATGAGTACCAATTTTTTCCTTTCTCTCTCAAAATATGCACTAAATTTGAATATATTTTGGGCTATCTTGATTGCTGCGCTTGGAACTTTGTTTGGGATACTACTCACCTTAGCCCCTTCTCGGACCTTCTTCTTAATTACCATTGGTGCCTCAACAGAGCCCACTGCGTCTTTTAGTGTTGAGGCTGGTTTTACAGTATGGATTTTACAATCCACTGGAAATTCGCTGCTAGCTTCTTGGCAAATGCCGAAATTTATTTATAATTTGAGTTATAAAGACCGAGAGTGGGGGTTTAAAAATTGTGTCCTTATTTGAAGGACATATTTTCAGAAAGTACCTACTCGAAAACCTTACAAAATTCGTGATCATAATCGCAGACAACATTTGGGCCTCAAAATATAACCCATTCTAAGTAAAGTTAATAATAGTGCATTTATGCAATTAGTTCGTTTTGAACAATACCTTCTTAAATTAACTCTAGCGGTAAAATGCATAGTGATCAGGCTGCCTGTAAATTTTCAACGGAGCAAGTTCAATGGGACATCTAAAGTGTGCAAATCACTTTATTCTGTCGAAACCAAACATGTGTCTTTAAAATCCATTTACGTCCGTGACAGGTAACTCTATTCCGTTGAAATCAACATGCCTCATTAGATAACCGATTCCAATGGATTGGGAAAATTAAGCCATTCAAGGTATGGACATAAGGGAGTGTTCGCAAAAGTTACACTAACTGCATCCTACGAAACAGGTGTTATGTAAAAGTATCTTGGCGGTCCTGTAAAAATATATTGGCTCCTTTGTTCACCAGTATGGAAAATTTTGTCTATTGAAAAAGTCATCCAAATGAGAACGGGCCTCCTGGTTGATGACAAAATGGCCTTCAACATTTTTTCATACAAAGAATTTGTCCTCTCACAAAATCCTTGCCTAGTCATAGTCGTTTTCCAACAATAGCTGAGATATCATGATTTTGTCCTGTCCAGCTGTTCCGCTGTCAATCAATCAACCGGTCCTTCTAATTTTCGTTCCCGGTCCATAGCGTTGAATTTAAAAGCCCATGCCGGGCTCAGTGTCAACAGGAACGTACACTATTGGGTTGAAGTTTGCGGCAGGTCATTCCCCTCAGCCTGCACCCAATAATGTGAAATATGGGCTAGTTTACAAGGGTCAAAGAACAGTTGGCCCGGTCAATTGTGGCTTACACCATTGGAAATTTATGAAAAAATAAAATTCGGAATTGTTTAATTGAAATTGGCCTATTAAATTTAAGGGAAAGGGACCGGTTGTTGGATTGTTTTAAAAAAAAAATAAGAAAAATTCACTAGTTGAAGTGTTAAGTATTGTATTTAAGCGCCGTTAGGATGTACCTAAATTACTCAATTTGCAGGTGAAAATTTTCCAACAGCATACGGATATTTTTCGTTAACAGGTAGAAAATATACTCCTCTTATATTTCGTCCATAATTAGAGGGATCACCTCCCATATACGCCACCCTACCAGTCCATTTACATTTCTTTTCAATAATTTGATCATATGTTGAACATTGTATCGCGTAAAACTTATTTGGCAATTCAAGTGACTCAGCAAAATAATATACCGCACGGCTGTGATCACAAAACGTTGTTGAATCGTTGCATCCAGGTTGCATTCTCCCATAGTGAGGATAAAAGGATGCATCTCCAACTGGATGTTCAATACCCAAAAGAAGTCCACTTGTATGGATACTTTCGACATAATGGGCATCTCCTCGAGCTAAGCGATATCGAGGATTACGGTATGCAAAGAGAGACGCTGCTGCATCTAAGGCAAAGATTGTATGTATCCTCCTGGGTTGTATGTCTTTCCCAGCAAAACCGGCAACCTGGGCTCCTAAGCTGGCTCCGATTAAATACGTGTTATTTGGGTCCAAAGATGCATTCCTTTCTAGAAATTTGACCATAGATGCTACTTTTCTGCCAGCGTATTTTGCTTTAGTTGCGGCTATAATGTAGTCAGGGTCATCTGCTGCCTCACCCCAGTCAATTGTGATGATGTTGAAATTCCCTCGGGATAAATATTTATCACGTAGCACTATATATAGTTGGGATTCATTGTTGTCCGTCCAGCCGTGGCAGATAATTCTGAAATTGAGAAATTTGGAGATAAGTTTGTAACATTTATGAGTAGCAAGGTTCATCGGACCATAACATCCACCATTAACACCTCGACGACGCCAATGACATCTGTTTCCCCTCTCATCGAGTCATGGAGCCCTACCAAATGACTGTATTTGGAATAGGAAGCAAGTAGTCGGACTGGAGATGATTACCGACAAAACCAAGGCTCTTAGTTTGACTACTCATTGCACTCCTATCTGCATTAATGCCCGAAGTATTGAAAGCGTTCATCAATTTTTTCATCTGGATAACGCTGTTCCTGTCGACGTTGGCATCTTACTTGATGTCACTCGACTTACAAACAGCGCTAAATCCGTTCTTTTGTCCAAAATCTGGAAATGCGATTAAAAAAGGTAGAAGTAGCAGTGGATGGGTCACACGCATCCCCAGGGCATGGCGTATCCCTAATCTATTATCCTACGATGGCTGACAAGTGGATCGTTCCGGACAAACAGGGTGGAAAGAGTGGAGGGAGTGTAAGCTGCTCGAAAAGTCCTGGAGGGAGCTCAAACACATTTCAGCCAACCGACAAGGACGGTGGATACGTATGATTGCCATGCTATGCCCCACTTGAAGATAAATGGCAACGATTTAAATAATCATTAAGACCAAGGCCTCCAAATTCCTAGGCTCAGTTTAGATACATAGAGAACCTTATTTTTGGAAAGAGAATACATTGTATTTAGTTTCAGAATACTTTGCTTCGATATTCTCAGTAGTTTCTAGGGATTCAGTGGTAGTTTACCCATGAAGAACTCAACTCATCAAACGCGGCTTCTATCCCAGGAGCAGCAAGTTATGTCTTTTTTTCGAAAACGGTTTGCTTCCCCAAAATAAGGGGTCGGTGAACCAACAAAGTGGGAGAAAGTTTCTCTCCCCATTAGTCCGGTTCGTCATCAAGTCGTTGGCAAACTCAAGGCTTGTTCAATCCTGAAGTATCAATAACTTCTTTAAGGCTGTTCAAACAATTTAGGACGATTGAAATCCCAAATTTAGACTGAAATGTGGGTCTACTTTGATGTATCAGCATCCACCACTTTTTCTGGTAGAGGTCTCCTCTATTTCCTGGAAGATTTTAAGTAGATGGGCCTACAGCAGTCGCGTTTCTAGTCTTTGTTTATTTTGGCACTTACGGTACTTACCACCGTTGCTTACTACCGCTTACGCTGCTCCTAAAGCAGATATGGGGTAGCGTCTGATGCTGGACGAACCAGCAAGTCGTTTTCCTCTTTCGTTAAATGCTTGCGTGCTAAGTCCAAAGCCCAAATGATACGGTTCGGTATTAAATGGATGCGGAGTTAGGATGCCCCAGCAATCTTCATCATCACCAAGACGATATCCGGGCTAGGCTTCCCTTAATAGGGAATTCCAGACATGCCATTTTTGCGCCATTTCCCTAAAATCTGTCTGGCACCGTGGCCCACGCCATCCCTCCATCTGAGGCAGGGTCTGCCATGATTTCTTTTTCTACCATAGATATTGTCGTTATATACTTTTTGGGGCTAGATCATCCTCATCCATACCAATCCACTGCAACCTATTGAGCGGGATTTTATCCACAACCTGACGGTCATGGTATCGCTCATAGATTTCGTAGTTATATAGGCTACGGAATCGTCCAACAATTCTTTGGAAGATTCTTCTCTCGAACGCGGCCAAGAGTTCGCAATTCTTCTTGCTAAGAACCCAAGTCTCCGAGGATTACATGAGGACTGGCTTGATCATGTCTTGTACAGTAAGATCTTTGCCCCTATATTGGGACTTTCCGAGCGAAGCGAAGCACCGTGGACTTTCTACTCTGAAGTAGGCTTTATAGGCAGCCAAAAACTGTGCGCAGATTTTATCATGGTAGCTGCTATCGGTTGTTATTTTCGATCGTAGATGGATGAACATTTCTCAGTCTTTGTACAGCCCTATGAATTGGGGCTTAAGAACACATTCAATGCCTTTCCTGCTTCTCATACGAGGTGATTAAAAAGGATAGAAATTTGTGGGCTAATAACCTGCACATTTTGAAACCTTATTGCTATCGAAAGGTTAACAACGCCTCGGATTGGGAGTCACCTCACGCCGAAGATCTTAGCTGTCGCAAACGGTCTATGATTGGTTTCTGCTATTCGCGCCCCCTCCTTGACGACGGTAACGAGAGTCCTCAGAATGCTTGCTTTGTCCAACTCGAACGGAAATTCCAACGATATAAGCTGGACATTGTGGGTCTAATCGAAGTAAGATGTTGGGTTCTCTGGAGAGAACAATCTCTCTCTTGCCACACTAATGACAATGTCCTTTTGTACTCTAGAAAACCAAGTCATAACAGTCGCGAATCCGGTGTCAGATTGCTACTGACTACCACCGTAAGGCGCGCTCTTTTGACCTAGGAGCTGGATTCCCGGAGGATTCTGACTGCAAGATCCCGGCTCAGGTCATGGGGCATCACAATTGTTCAATGATATGACCAACGGGCACTTCCGATATAGTGGAGAAGGATGTTTTCTACGAGCAATTACACGCAGTTCAGGAGAGGCTTCCTAAAGGTGACATTTTGATTGTGATGGGTGTGGTTAATGCGAAGGTATCTTTGGACAATACCTTGCTTGAACATGTGATATGAAACACGGTCTTGGCGACTGTATCGGTAATGGTGGGAGGTTTCTGGATTTCTGAAACTTTCACCGCCTCGCCATTGGTAACAAATTATTCGAGCACACCATAAGGTTAGTGGGGTTCCAATTGATCGCCCTCGAAAGGGATCAACATCAGATGGTTGCTAATGTTCGCTTGCATGTTACGTGCGCAACTTCTCGCAGAGCTGAGGAGCTGTGACCAGCCAAGTCCAACATCGACTACTTGCATGAAGCATTTGTCGCTTGACAGTGAGAGAGCTATTTTGTTGATCGCACGGCAGATATGCTAAGTTACACGTCCGAGAATATCGATGAGCATTGGCCGCATCACAAACGTCCTTTTCTCGGATGCTAACCTGGTGGTTGGCCACGTCTCGAAGGGGCGTCATAAGATCTGGTTGTCTATGGAATCGTGGAAGCAGATCGATGAACGACTTGCTCCCACTCCGATAACGAGTGAAATCTCTGGGGGTTTGAAGAGGTTCGAAAAACACTCCATTACGATTCTTCACTTCTTGTGAATGAAATGGTTAGTCACTGTAACATGCGGATGCGGACTATTCCAAAAAGCGGATGAGAAGTCATTCCCTTTCCCAGAGAGTGGAAGAAGGGGATGATTGTCAAGATTCCAAAGAAAGGCACCCGTTTTGGGGGTAACAGTTGGAGAGGTATTTGTGCGCTTCCTACCATTGAAAAGATAGCTGAAATAATCCTGCAGCGCATCAAATTATATCCCGAACGATTGATAGCTGTAATAATTCTGGAACACATCAACAAATATTTCGAACGATTGGTCGACAGAGAGCAGTCTGGCTTCCGCTTGGGATTCTCCTGCATTACGGCATTGCTTTACCCAGGAGGGGCATTCCGGAGAAACTAATAACAATTATCAGAGCAGAATATGATGATGCAAAATGCCATGTGCTGCACCGTGCAAAATCGGCCAGGGTTGCATCTTTTTATTGATATTATTTCTTCTTGTTGTTCTTCTTTTTCTTCAGTCTTTGTCCCGTTCACAAGTGGGGTTGGCTCGTCGCGATCGGTTTCGCCATTTGGCCCTATCAAATGCCTGATCTGAATGCAGTCTCGAGGCTTTTAAATCTCCATCCAGCGTATTAAGTCACCGTTGTTTAGGCCGGCCTTTTGGTCGCTTACCATCCACTTCGATGTTCAGACCAATCTTGGCAAGTGAATTCTCTTTAGCGCGAATTGCGTGACCATACCATCGAAGACGCCTCTCCCGGAATTATTCCACGGCCGGTGCAACTCCACAACGATCGCGGATATCCTTATTTCGGATGTGGTCAAAACGTGTCACGCCACTAGTTCAAAGCAACATCTTCGTCTCCATTACCGCAAGACAGCGTTCATTGTCTTTTATAGTGGGCCAACACTCAGAACCATAGAGGTCGACTGGACGGATGGCATTGTTGTAAATTTTAGATATGAGACATTGGTTGATACGTCAATCACAAAGAACACCAGTTGTGGAACGTCACTTCATCCAGGTTGCGTTAATGCGTGAAGCAATTTCATAGACCAGTTCTCCATTGGCTGATAGCATTGACCCGAGGTATTTAAATTGCTCAGTTCTGGGCTACTACCGCTGACAGTGATTGTGTCCGTTTCATGAGGATCGGTCGTCAAAAATTCAGTTTTATTCAGATTCAATCTGAAACCCTGTTGCATGAGTCGATCATTCCGTTGTTGGACAAGTAGCTCGAGATCATAGAGGCTAGGAAAACATCATCTGCATAAAGCAGTGTATAGGGCGCTGGACGTTGGATCTCCCGTAAGACGGTGTCCATAACAAGAGCAAAGAGTAGTGGTGAAAGGGCGATTCCTTGATAAATACCAAACGGGGACACGAAGCGGTTTTGATACACCCGTAACACTTTGAACTTTACTTTTCGGACCCTGGTAGAGCAATTGAATACAGTGCACGAGTTCTTCTGGCACTAAGTGTTGTCGTAAAGGATATCAGATGAGTTCGTGTGGTACACGGGCAAACGCTTTTCCTAAATTCAGAAATGCAAAGTAAAGAGGGCGATGCTTCTCACGGTGTTTCTCCATGAGTAACCGCGAAGCGTGTATTGCGTCAGTTGTTCCACAGTTCTTGACAAAACATTCTGCTGAACTACTTTTCTTTTTCCATATTGGAACTGTGGTACTGTCTTATCCGGAGGAGTTCAATAGACTATCCCATCTCCCATCAAACACCTTGACTGTCTGCTCTTTCACCGGGTCATGGACCTTGGACAAATGGCTTTGGATTGGGAAAGAGAGCGAAGTAGAGTTGAACTAAAGATAATCACCAACAAACTAAGGATCTCAGTCTGACAGATGTTGCCTGACGGATTAATATCGCTAGATATGCCTTCGCAATTCTGTCTAAAGTCTGGAAATGCAGTTATCTAATACGAAGATCAATTTGAGAATGTTCTGAGCTAGTGTTTTGCTACGGTGGAGTAGCAGTTGGTATCCACTGTCACTCAAAAGCCCCAAATCTTCGTGAGCACCTGCCTACATCATATCATCGGAGTATGCTAGCCTGGCCCCGCCTCAAACAAAGAACTTGGTCGGCGCGCCGGCCTGCGGAGGGCGAAACTGGCAGTGGATAGGTCACGCATTAAGGAGGGGCGATAAATTGAATTGTTAGTTACGCCGTGCAGTGGGATCCTGTCAAGATTGCCGAGGAGTAGGTCATCTCAAGGATACTTGGCGCAGGATAGTAGAGGAGGAGTGCAAGAGTCTCGGGAAGTCGCAGTGGGAGTTGAAAGGCAAATAATCGCGAACGATGGCGCGGAGTCGTGGTTGACGCGCTGTGCCCCACCAAGGAGTAAATGGCAACCATATATGATTTATATCTAAAATCTAAATCTATGTTTTATGCACAATACCTTGTTGGATTATTTGAATCAAAATTAGAATTACGAACAGAATTGATATCACCATCAACTAGCGTCTCTGGATCTGTGGGATTCGCTTTGGTGAACAAATAAAAATACACATTGAAATCACCGTCTCCAGTCGCGAAGTACTCAGATGGCGTAACATCACAAGAATGGATAGGTGTCATCGCCGTGTCACACTGCATATCACACTCGCTAACCAGAAAATCACAAAAGTAGAGCAGAAATCCGAAAAAGAATGTAAATTTTATCAACATTTTTGACTCCGCGAATATCCTGATCCTTTATGGCAGAATTAGATTGAATGCGGTTATAGCTCAGCTTTACGAAGGAAGATACGCTTAGAAACTTTTCTAAATTCAAACTCAGTACGGATCTAGTATTTATACCGGTTCATATAATAAATATCTGCTTTACCCCTTGTTTGCAGTACAATATGCATTTATTAGATACTTATTGCCTGGGGATGAATTGTAGGAAAGTAATTCTAGCTTTTATTAGTCATCCTTAATATGGAAAATCCAAAGTAACTTTTTGTGAGTTTACATCAATTCATGTACTGATCTTTCTTAAGATTCAATGTTAGTAAATGAGATATCTAAATAGATACAAGATAAAAGGAAAAGAGAATTTGAGCTTCTGGCTTACGATGTCGATGGGAACATGGCAGTTAGAACTTCAACCAGCCTCCAAACAGCCACGAGAGTGGGTGCGTGTTATCAGCCAAGGTTATGACCTTGTTGGCAATGATGATACATATCTTTATTATGTGGCAATTCAGAATTAGATATCACTTTATGATGTTGTAAAATTTATGGACTTCTTGCAGCACGTGCGATACTCTATTATGGCAAAGATAATGCAATCTATTACTGCAGGTTCATGCATAGAAAAAGGAATATTTACAGTTTCCACTTTTCCCCTTTAAATGTGTTCCTCGGTCAATCTATAAATATTCAGATTAATCATCAATGGCGCAACAACCGGTATCCGGTTCAGGCCTACCTTAATAAGGAACTCAGACATCCTGGTTTTGTCCGGACGGACGTCTATTGACGCAGGACGTCTTAGGGATTGCCCACAGGGAGAGATTCTCTCTCTTCTGTTGGGACGTAGACCCATAAGTCTCCGGAACCAAGTGCCGTGATCGAGAGGAAAGATCCACGACGGATCACAATCCCGAACATGGCTTCTTCTGCCTCAGATCGTGATTGAGGCGCGGCCCCTAAGGTTCCCTCTCTCCCTTGATATCCTCAGGCCATTATTTCAGAGGATATCCCCAGTAAGGTTTTGCGGGGTCAAAGAGGAGAGGGAACCTCGGGGACCGTATCTCAACCACTATCTGAGGCAGAAAAAAATATGATCAGGATTGTGATCGGTCGTGGATCTTTCTTCTCGATCGCGGCACTAGGGTCCGGAGACTTACGATTCCACGCGCGCGGTGGAGCCCTTTTTTTTTATTTTTCAGTTTTAGCTCGCGTTCTGGCTTTTTTCGTTAGGCAGCCGCGAATTCCTTCGTTTGTTGCCTATTTTGAAATCCGGTGCGGACCCACGCATCGGTATAGACACGTTAATTTTGTATTAATGACATGTGAGGGATCAAAACGCTCAAAAGACGCCCCCTCCCCACATTCCTGATTCTGGCTAGCATAGATGCGACTAAGAACGTGTCGACCGACAACTTTGATGGAGTTTCAGTGTTTTTCGTCGCGTCAAAGGGTAGGGGGTAGGGTCAAAGGGTAGTATAGGTCCCAGGGCGAAACGTGGATTGGTACCCACGATGGAGCATAAAACCTGGGAAATGCCTGCTGAACTAACACCAACAGCTCTACTACCAAACCCTATCTCCACCTCCACGTGGTGACCGCTGGGAGCTCTTTCGCAACGAAAAGCTGCAGACGGAGAAGGATGAAGATGAGTCTCCCGCGCCTGAAAACGGGACAAACTGTACCAACTGGTCCTCCAGGTTGGGGGTTGGGTAGGGCTGACAACCCTACACGGAAAACCGATGATACGAAGCCACGAAAGGAGCCTCGGACAGGATGGACTTTACAACGACGAACCCGGTAACAACAACGGATTAACGACTTGCGCATTTGCTCATGGAACGTGCGCTCCCTGTACAGAGATGAAGCTAGTGAGCAGCTAGCGGATACCCTGTCCCAATATAGGGCTGATATAACAGCGTTACAAGAGATGCGATGAACAGGGACCGGTTTCCTGGAGAAGAGCCGCTACACCATATATTATAGCGGCCATCCAGTAAACCATGTGCTCGGAGTAGGTTTCTTAGTCAGCCAAAAAATGAAACCTGCTCTTATCGGCTTTGAAAACATAAGCGAACGGCTATGCACTCTGCGCTTGCGAGGCAAGTTTAGAAATATAAGCCTCATTAACGTACACGCCCCTACAGAGGAGACTGCAGAGTCGGAGAAGGATACCTTCTACGAGGAAGTAGAACGAACCCTCGAAGCCTGTTCCAGATATGACATTAAAATCACACTTGGGGATTTTAACAGCCAAGAAGGTATTCAGGCGATACGTTGGTTTCCATAGCTTACATGAAAAAACAAATGATAACGGACTGCGGATTATTCAATTAGCAGGGTCACACGAAATGGTTGTTGGAAGTACCTGGTTTGTGCGGAAAGCGGTCCACAAACATACATGGGCCTCTCCAGACGGGACCACTTTCAACCAAATTGACCACGTGTTAATCGAACGCCGTCAATTCTCAGCCTTGATGAATGTCAGAACATATAGGGGGGCTAATATAGACTCGGATCACAATCTCCTTGACATGGTGCTCCGAGCTGGAATAACAATACCGCCTAGAATCCCCTCTGACAATCAGGTGAGAGTGAACACTGAAGCCATCCACAACACAGACCTCCGCGACACCTATAAGAAGGAAATGGATGCAGCAATAACCGCAGTCAACAGGGATCCTGGAGATGACGCATCAACAAATGATCTTCACAATCACCTGAAGAACGTTATCATGGATACGGCCACAAAGATACTTGGCCCCAGCCGCAAAAGGAGTCGGAACGGCTGGTTTGACGATGAATGTAAGCTGGCAACGATGAATGTAAGAAGAATGCTGCTTACCGAGTAATGTTGCATTCTCAAAGAACGCGGGCACGCGCAGAGACTTATCACGAACTCCGTCGAGCGGAGAAGTGACTTCACAGACGGAAAAAGGAAGCCTGGGAGAACCAACAAGTCTGTGAACTGGAAAAGTACAGGCAGCAACCGCACAAGGCGCGGAAGTTTTACCAACAAGTCAGCAGGATGAAGCCTTATACACCTCGATGCCCATCCTGCCGAAACAAAGAGGGAAATCTGATTTCCGACAGAACGGGCATATTGGAGCGATGGGTTTAGTACTTTGATGAGCTACTGAACAACCAGAACATCGGCGAGTTGGAGATCCCGCCAACTGAGGACGACGGACAAATACTGCCACCACCAAGTTTAGGAGAAACAGTCCGTGCAATTCATCGGTTTAAAAATCATAAGTCGCCAGGAGCCAATGGAATTACTACCAAATTGGTTAAATAAGGAGGCCACCAATTATACCAAGTGGTTCATCAACGGTGTAAGACAGCGAATCAATACCTGACGACTGGAGGCATAATCTGTCTCATACATAAAAAGGGAGATATAACACATTGGGGCAGTTATAGAGGTATCACGTTGCTGAGTACCATCTATAAGATATTCTCCACTATCTTGCTAGGCCGGATAGATCCATACGCCCTGAACATCATTCGGCCATACCAAAGAGGCTTCACTCCAGGCAAATCAGCAACAGATCAGATTTTCTCTATACTGTTGGAATATGCACAACAGTTGCACCATCTATTCATCGACTTTAAAGCCGCCTATGATAGCAAAGCCATGGTAAAACTGTACACGGCCATGAGAGAATTCGGTATCCCGACGAAACTAATAAGACTGACTAGGCTGACCCTGACCAATGTGCGAAGCCACAACGACATCAACAACGGTCTATGACAAGGTAATGCCCTATCATGCGTCCTCTTTAACCTGGCCCTTGAGAAAGCGATCCGTCATGCTGAGATAAATGCAAGAGGTACCATCCTCTTTAAGTCCGCCCAACTACTGGCCTATGCTGATGATATCGACATCATGAGAAGAACCACCCGAGACGTACAAGCTGCCTTCATCCAGATCGAGTAGGCAGCATTTGGCGCGAGATCTTGGGCGGCACATCAATGAAGGCAAGACAAAATATATGGTGGCAACGTCAGCACCGAAAAGCAACCAACCAACAACATCAAACCGCACTGGTCAAACACGAAGAAGAATAAGGATAGGAGAATACAACTTTGAGACCGTTGACAATTTCTCCTATCTAGGGTCGAAAATCACAACCGATAACAGCTATGATGATGAAATCCGCGGACGGTTGTTGTCAGCCAACAGAGCCTATTTCAGCTTACAAAGACTGTTCCGCTCGAAACGTCTCACCATAGGGTTAAAGCTCTCTCGTCTTAAAATAATCATCACCAAATTGAATCATTTTGGGGAGAGTACCAGCTCTCTAGGCGCCCTTTCTAATCCCGTACTTTGTTATGCTTTTTCTTCAACAACATATCAGGACTCTTATCCAACCTAGTTGACTACGTACTGTAGAAAAATATTTCCGACTTCGTTCATTTCAATATTATGCATTCCTCTGTGAAATTAATGATTAAAACAGCCCCTAAGCGGTGCTGATAATCATCCCTTTAGCTTGAAGCTATTTGCAGATATTTTAATTTCACCCTCCCAATTTCCGTAAACCCGCTCAACATTGCCCACTTTTCAATTTTACTCATTCCATTACCTCCTGCAACCCACTTAGCTCCTAGTTCTCTGCCCTCCTCTATGCACTTTTTAGGTGCAGGCTGCTCTGTATCGCTCACCGTTTTTACCCCTCCCTCCTCATGTTTCATACATGTCGGTAGATACATCAAAGATTGTTTGACCCCACACTTCCATCATCTGATAGGGAAGGAGCAGCTTGACTTTTAGATAAATCAATCTACTACATTCAACCTTCGTATTAAGCACAATGCACTGCTCTTCAAACTGTCTCTTTTCAAATTCCTCCGCTCTATTATCGCATGACTCGCCGCCTGCTTTTCTATCCATTCGTGTAGTGCTTCTTTTTAGGAAAATCTTAAAAAACCACCCCCACTTCTGGCCCATATCCCCACAGGATCACCGTGAAGTATTACTTCTCGAGGAGTGCTCTGGTTTAGACCAGGATGATTAGGTCCCGCCTTCCGGGCTCGAGCTAGTTCGTGTATCGCAGTCAACGCTGTGTTCACCACGATGAAATTTGCTTTCGACCTCAACATCTCCTCCACGAGATTATGAGGTCCGGTAACTACTTTGAGGGAGTCGTTTAACCTTCCTCTCTCAGTCGAGAATTTCGAAAAATGGATCATAACATATTCCGGGTCCTCGCGTGTAGCGGCGCATTGAGGGCAGTCTGGGGACTCAGCTAATCCGAAGCGATGCAAGTAATTCCTGTATCCACGGTGTCTCATAAGGAACTTTGTCACGTGGTAATTCAACTATATGTGCTTTCACTCGACCCATCTCTTAATACACGTGATTAGTGTATTAGTCTAGCGTTCCTTTTCGGAATTATCCCACCGTTGCTGCTACCTCTTCCATAGTGAGCGATGAGGCAATATGAAGAGTGTACCCCAGATGTTTTTTGGGCTTCGGTAGAACGTCTTCCATTGGGCGGGAAACACTTTCTATCATCGTGAACGGAGCACCCTGTATAATAATGTACGGTGGATTCTTTCTCTCTGTCTCTCAGTCTGCTAGTCAATTTTTTGATCAAGTTAACTTTCTTTTTAAAGTTTTGGTCAAAACTGCGTTGAGTTTAAGGGGGCTCCCTATAAATGCAAAGGAGGGCAGGGGGATCTTTTTTCATCGAGTATTCTCAGGTAGGGTATCAAATGAAAAGCCTTGGTTAATATTTTTAAAAGCAAATATTAGTTTCGACATTGGTTGCAAAGGGCAGGAGAGTGGGGGCAGAAAGGGGTCAATTATTTCAAGGACCCGTTCTCAGAAATACATATTGGTCGGCGCACATTATATCTAGGCCTCAAAATACTCTCCACTCCGATATCTGCTCAAATAAAGTTATATTTGTATACTATTATTTTTGAGAATTTATTGGGAACCCCCCTTAAATTCATTATAGCATAATCCTGCCATTGTTGAAAAAGCTACAATTCCTGTATCTTATTCCTTCTCGCTATATCCTATCCCTTCTGCTGTGTAAAACATTCAATATATGTTAAGGTTCCCATTTACCCCTCGGTCGGATATAACGCGTCCACCACACCTACGGTGCTGCACATCGCGCTTAACCGGTTTTTCATGCTAGGACGCCGGGAACGCGATATATCGCGAAAAATCGAGTGTCGGAGAGGTTGGCTGAAGTCCAGGAAAATTGAGAATGTCCATGACCCCCGGATCGACAAAATAACCAAAAATGTAAAATCATCGGATTCCTCTGGGCGATACCTTGATCGAAAGCGGAGGCGGCTCAGATCTCAGAAGTTCAAAAATTTTCACGCTACGACGCCGGGAACGCGAGATATCGCGAAAAACCGGGCGCCGAAGAGGCTGGCCGAAATCAAGGAAAATTGAAAATTTCCACGACCCCCAGGTCGATAAAATGACTTAAAATGCAAAATCGTGGGACTCTCATGGGTGACACCTTGATCGAAACGGGAGGCGGCTCAGATCTCAGAAATTCAAGAATTTTACCGCTACGACGCCGGGAAAGCGAGATACCACGAAAAACCGGGCGCCGAAGAGGCTGGCCGAAATCAAGGAAAATTGAAAATTTCCACGATCCCCGAGTCGACAAAATGGCCAAAAATCGTGGGATTTTTATGGGCGATACCTTGATCGAAAGGGGAGGCGGCTCAGATTTCTGAAATTTAAGAATTTTCAGGCTTCAACGTCGGGAACTTGAGAAATTCGAATAATCGCTTTTGCTTATGGATTTCTGCTACTCTCCGCTTTCTTGGCGGCGAAGCTGAAGGTTTCGGTCTGTTCTAAGCCATCTTATCGGGCTCCTCTGATTTGAGACCTTTCTTCAGATAGCAGAGGTACCATCTCTCTCCTTTGCCACGGAAGCCTGTCTCTTTTCTGACGTCTGCTATGGTGAACTCGAACGCATTCTTGCTCGTTTCTGCTCTTTGTTTTCGTAGAAGGCCTATGTTGAGCTTGGCTCCATTTCCCAACTTCTCCCTTCTTGGGAGTTGCTACCTGGCTCTCAATGTTGGGGAGATGTGCATCGGCCTGATCGACCAGTTTTTATGTAGTACGGGTTCCCGCTTGTGTGTTGTTCGATTTTTTTTTGTATTTTGCTTTATTATAGGTGGATTCATTTGGATCCCACGAGAATGGGGGGTTAGTGTAGTCTCCATAGCACGGTTAGCTGAGGTTTACTCACTTAGGTGATTAGGTACCAGTGAGGCTCCGTTGAAATACAGTCAGTTACCCCCGATTGCAAATTATTCAATGGGCACGGTGCGCATAATACCCTGGGTTGGGGGATGTATTTCTCGGCTCCGCGGTATAGATCCGTAGCGGTTTGTAAATAGTAGGGTCACTTCCTATAGGGTGTGACTGTCACAACCCACTAATGGTCTAGGTAAACGAGGGGCTTGGCTGCTGAGGAGCCATATATCAACCCCAGAGAGAGATACGTTGCCTAGTTACTCCCAGTCTCCTCATGGCGCAGTATGAAGGTTTATTTCTGTAATATTGAGAGTCTGGACCTCTTTTAAGGATGGCTTTTGAGATAGTGTCTGCTGAGATGTTTGCTGTTGTATATACGTTTAGGTATAAAGATATAGAGTAAAGGGAATATTAATTTAACCCCATTATTCCGTTAGACATGTATGATATCATATCATGAAATAATTCATCAAATCACGAACTATAATCATCTATAATTGCATATGAGCACCAAATGCCTACTTATTTCCTATTACTTTCCACATTCCCTAAACCTAGGCATGATTGTTTACCATTAAAGATACTTCCAGAATGCCGCAGGCTGTAATAAAAGGACTTCATGTTCATTACGTATTCATAAGAAAGAAACGTCAACAGTTGTCCAGTTTGGAAAATATTTGGACTGATTTTTATTCATATCCTGGAATTTGTGTTTGTGAATTCTGACTTAGTTTTAATTCCAGGTTGTCTGTATCTTAAAGGATAAACACGAAATCGGTTTAAATTCGTTTAAATTGTTAAAAAATGTTGCATCGTCTGCGTAAACGTTTTATAAAACCGAAAGACTTCTATGACAGCATGAAGCCGCTCCTTGACGTGTATTATTTTTGTGGCCTGATTCCGCTTCGTATCAAAGAAGGACCACGGGGTCGAAAAAGTCTCCACTTTTCTTATTCCGGTCCCGTAGCCACCTTAATGTATTTAATGGTGTTCGGGTCCTGCCTGATAGTTGCAGTTACAAAGAAAGAGTCTATGGTTGGGTATTTTTTGGAATCAAGTGTCACTGAACTTGGTGATTCCTTAGAATTGGCCAGTGGAACCTTGAGTTTCTTCGGAATCTATTTGGTCTCCATTTTGAATTATCGAAAGTTCGTGATTGGCACTCAAATCATGGAGAGAATAGATACAAGTTTGACTGCGTTAGGGGTGTGGTTTGATTACTCGAAAATGCTCAAACGGATATATTTCTATGTTTTCCTTTTGACCGGGTTAACGATGGGTTTCCTATTTGGATCTTATTGGCTATTGAACGACGGTGATATGAACATGGACATTGCGGTCTATTTAACATTTTTGCTGCCGCTCGTTCCGATCACGCTGACATTTCTTATGATGATTTGCATAACACAGGTTGGCTTGTTTCGGTTTCGAATGTCGCATGAGGTATTATAACGATTTTGAGTGTAACTCAGAGTGTATGTGATATGGAGACCCTAAGAAGTGCACTCAGTGCAACTTTCAAAGATGGTTCTATGTACTTTTGAAGTTTGGGAAACTCCAATGATAACTTAAGTCAAGAAGAGATGATTTTAGAGACCAGTGGACATATTTTCATAGTTTAATTGAACCCAGTTAAATTCACCCATTTTTAGGACATATCACATACCCTTACCAAAATTCAGCTGCTTACAAATGGAGTCTAATCTGTCTGCATATCCTCCTCTGCTAGGTTCTAATGAAGCTGCGTTCACCTTTGAATGATATCAGGGAATTTGCTATCGAACCGAATTACGGCTACACCTACAAATTCGATTTTGGGAAAATCGGAAATTTATTGAAAACACCGGAGACGACAGTCTCAGAAATCGGAAAAGTGATTGATATGAACAGGGACGCATGCAAAATTTACAATGAGTACTTTGGTTTTCAAATGGTGACAATCCTAGTCGTATCGTCCGTGACAATCCTTTTCGATTGCTACCATTTATTGAATGAAATTGAGTTCGACCGATTTACAGGAAGCAACAGCGATGTAAAGTGCATGATATTTTTCACATTGCAATTATTTTATTATGTGATAGAAATTCTGATAATTGCCCGATTATGTACAGAGTTGGTGGAAGAGGTAAGTTCGGTCCCTTACTCTAATTGAATGATTTATTAACTCTTATTTGAACTGACTATATTGAAAGCTTTCAGACAGCAGAGCAGACGGCGCAATGGTTGAGAAGGTTGAGCGTCAAACGGGTCATGGACGTTTGTGTCCCTCTTGTGGTTGTTCCACTGCTGTGAGCTTATCACTTACACAGCATAAATTGTGATTATAATGAAACTGAATGAAGCGTACTCTTATCAAACATCGGCAAAGGTCGAATCCTCAACCCCATCCCCTGAGGAGTTCCAAAGCTTATGTAGAGGAAAGGTTGAGGTGCCTTCCCTTCGAACCCGATAAAAACTCGTGACGGTCACTTCCCTTAAAAATTTATGTTGTGTCATATAATTTTGGTGAAGTTTGAATGTTATACTTTACCCCATGAAGAGAAGAAGATGGGGAGGATCTATGGAAAAAGAAGAAGCTATTCCCTCTCTAATCTCGTTGAAAAAATGCGGTGATCGCCCTTAAAAAGCCATGGCGCCTCAGTTGGAATATTTTCATGTAATAACGGTAGAGTTTGGTTTCAAACCCAATCCCCGCGGGGGATCCTCTCTCTCGAAAAGTGAAAAGGTATGTATTAAGAAAAAAGCTTCCACCTTTCTACCTCCCCTAAAAACCCAAAGGAGCCACTACCTTCTTAAAAAGTTACGCCGTATCGAAAAGAAATTATTATCGTGTTATTAATAAGATTATTGTAGGGCAATTACTGTTGCGATGTGCGGCTGCCCCTTGCTCCTCCACTCCCTCCCGCATACGCACGTGGCTGGGGACTACACGAAGATGATTGTCTTACCAGTATGTATAATAATCATACGACAGTGGACCTTTTTTGGGCACCATAACCTGTCTACGCACCTACGTACCCCCTTTATTCCTTCCCTTACCGAGGGTGGAACGAGCAAATCAAACTTTACCATGATAATGGCTTTCGTTTGAATACCCTCTCTATCCTCTCTCCTTCACGGGGTATGGTTGAAAATTCAAACTTCACCATGATATATCTCGCGCCGCCTGCTCGATCTGGATGAAGGCAGTTTGTACGTCTCGGGTCGTTCTTCCCATGATATCGAAATCGTCAGCATAGGCTAGTAGTTGGGTGGACTTAATGAGGATCGTACCCCTCGCATTTACGTCAGCATCACGGATCACTTTCCCCAGGGCTAGGTTAAAGAGGGCGCATGATAGGGCATTTCTTGTCGTTGACCGTTGTTGATTTGGAATGGTCTCGAGAGTGATCCTGTTCCTTTTATCTGGCCTCGCACATTGGTCAGGGTCAGCCTAGTTAGCTTTATCAATTTCGCCGAAATACCGAATTCTCTCATGGCCGTGTACAGTTTTACCCTGGCTATGCTATCGTAGGCCCACGTGTGTTTATGGACCGCTTTCCGCGCAAACCTGGTAGTTCCAACAACCATTTCGTCCGATACTGCTTACTGAATAATCCACAGTCCGTTATCATTGGTATCCCTATGTAAGCTATGGGAGCCGAGGTATCGCCTGAATAAGGCCTCCGTCCCTACTTGACTGTTGACATTTCCAAGTATGATTTTGATATCACACTTGAGACAAACTTCGAGGGTCCACTCAACTGCTCCGTTGAAGGTATGCTTTTCCGAGTGTCCTGTCTCCTCTGTAGGGGCGTGAACGTTTATTAGGGTTATATTTCAAAATTTGCCTTGCAAACGCAGAGTGCATAGCCGTTCGCTTATGTTTTCAAAGCCGATAACAGCAGGTTTCATTTTTTTGGCTGGTTAAGAAACCCACTCCGAGCACATGGCCTACTAGATGGCCACTATAATGTATGGTGGAGTAATTTTTCTCCAGGAAGCCGGTCCCTCCCCAGCGCATCTCTTGCAATGCTGTTACATCAGTCTTACATTGGGACAGGGTATTGAGTAGATTCTTAGAAGCTCCATCTCTGTACAGGGAGCGCACATTCCTTGAGAAAATACCGAAATCGTCATTCCGACGGCGTTGTCGGGTTCGTCGTTTTAAATTCTATCCTGTCCGTAACATCGGTTTTCCGTGTGGGATGTCAGCCCTACCCAACCCCA
The DNA here is from genome assembly GCF_905115235.1 of Hermetia illucens. Taxonomy (NCBI): domain Eukaryota; kingdom Metazoa; phylum Arthropoda; class Insecta; order Diptera; family Stratiomyidae; genus Hermetia; species Hermetia illucens. The sequence continues at coordinate 203,660,456 of NC_051849.1, forward strand.
ACCTGGAGGACCAATTGGTAAAATTTGTTCCGCTTTTAGGCGCGGGAGACTCGCCTTCATCCTTCTCCGTCTATAGCTTTTCGTTAAAAAAGAGCTCTCAGCGGTCACCACGTGGAGATGGAGATAGGGTTTGGTAGTAGAGCTGTTGATGTTGGTTTAGCAGGCGTTTCCCAGGTTTTATGCTCCATCGTGGATACCAATCCCCGTTTCGGTCTGAAACTTATACTACCCTTTGACCACCTTGCTTGCTTACAATGCAATATGGGGAGGTTTTTCAGGTTCAGGAGGTTTTAGGGTTAGGGTAGAAGAGCTCAGGGAGCTCAGTTGTGGGGACCTTGGCCATTGTGGCATCTAAGATTACCAGCAAGCGCAACAGGGACTAGAACAGGCTCAATCGACGGACCCATTCAGAAGATCCACTCGAGCGTTATAAAATGCAGTGACCACTTCGGAGCTCATGGAGGTTTGTGAATTCATCAAGGAACGTCCAAGATGAAAGGGAAGCACAAATTATCATCATCTCCAAAAGAGTCATACTCTAGTATTCTCAGGAGAGTGAAGGCAGACGCCGAATTTACTAATCTGGGATGTAATGTTAACCGCATTAGACGGCCTTTTGTTGAAGTTCAAGAAATCCAATGATGTAATTCTTAAGTCCGATTGGAAAGTCCTTAAGACATGAAGCCAACATAAGGACTAGCGGTTCGCAAGTCTTGCAAAAGCAATTTCGCAATTATGGGACTGCAAGAGAAAACGCTTAGGAAAACTTAAGGTGGCAATGGTGGCAGCTCTCAAACTGTGGGTAGCAGGGGGAGTGAAAATAGGCTGGGTTATGTGTCGGTTTAGGGGGCAGCTGACGCTGAAGCGATGCTTCATATGCCTTGGTTTTGGTCATATTGCGAAGGTTTGCATCAGTTCAAATGACAGATTGGAGCAATGCAGGAAATCAGGAGCGGAACACGATATCAGCAAGAACTATGAAACTGACCCAAATTGCTTAGTGCGCAAAACGAAGTAAGGTTTGAACAATCAGCACATTGCAGGCAGCAGCATTTGCCCGCAATACAGGAGAGCTCTCAACGCACATCGACCTCAACCACTGCTAGCCGGCGCAAGCCTTGTTTATATCGAAATCATGACATCCCACACTAAAGGTTACTGTGGTACCACGCTATTAGATGCGATTCATCTGCTGCACACGGCCACTTTAGCCCCGATTTATCATGCAGTTTCAAGGTTACTATCTAACCTGTTGCTTCAAGTTGCTGCTTCATCGGACACCCCCACCAGGCTTCTGAGATGCCTCTGCCTCTCAGGATATAATCTGCCTAGATTGCCCCGACCAACTAATCCTCTGCTTTTGTCTACCATGAACTATTCTAGTCTAACTATAAAAGATCATGCCAGTCGGACAAGCTAAACTACCCTACCGAACGTTACCTCATTATTGAAACAACTGGAGTAAGCTAGCCTTCTATCACTTTCGATGATATTCCGGCCTACAGCAGAAGCAAGTCGCTATCGCCGTTTTTTTTAGCAGCAAGAGGTCTTCATGAAGCCTTATTAGAAGACCAATTTTCCAGAAAATTTTCGGCTCGCCTGTCTGTCTCGTAAAATTGAATGCTTTTCAGGATTTGAGACTTTTTTGCCAGATTTTAAGAGTCTAAGGTCCAGGGTGTCGAATTTCAAGTTATCTGCCTTAGCAGTCAAATATCAAGTTATCTGCATTACTGAAACCGGGTTGGATGGTGAGATTTTAGATTTCGAGCTCCTTGAAAGTTACTCTATCTTTCATTCTGACAAAGACTACGCTGCACTTGGCAAGCCAATTGGCGGATGTGCATTAATAGTTGTTAGGTAATTTTCCCCCTCCTCTTCCACCTACGATTCCGTGGCTGTACGAATCATTCCGCCAGATGTATGCGCCTTTATCATATCCTATAAATATATATTCCCTGTCTCAGCCCGCTTTCTCTGAAGAAAGATTTCTTTGACAGATTATTAGAATTCCCAAGCGTTTTTTCCCCTCTCTTCCTTTAATTTTCTGCGGCCACATTAACCTTCCTATGCTCTCTTGCCTTACTACTCCCGGTCTTTCTTCCCTCCCCCATAACTCCACCCATTTTTCTCTTCCTTTATCCGCTTTTATGAACACCTGTGCCGACCTCCAATTAAACGTTTCCAAATATCACTTGAATTTCAATCTTGGTATTATCCTGTCTAACCTTCCTGCGCGTTGGCTTTCCCGGTCCCTCCTACGTTGCTTTTGACACCCACCATCCTGCTCTCAAGTAGCATACTCAGATCACCCGACTTCACTCACTATCGTGCACAAGGCTACCAATGTTAACTTTCGTAGGGCAAACTTCGAAGGTCTGAACTCAGCCCTGGTGAAAATCAATTGGGTTCCCTCCCTCCCTCCATTAACATGTTACCAAGTACTCAATACCTTCTATAACTTTTTATCAGATTTTCCTCCCAGTTACGCCCCCTCCTCTCCCAAGTTCCCTGAAGTCCACAAAAAACTTCATCAAAAACTCACTGCTAATAAAAGTTCCTGTTTTCTGAAACTTATGCTGAATTTGTTTTTTTTTTTTCAAAATTCCTTGGTCTAATGCTTAATACTTAAGTCCAAAAAGTAATATCAAGCTAGTGTTGAAGACTCACTGGAGCGTGAAAACCTCAAACCATTTTGGTGTCATATCAGCAACTCTCGCAGTCTCGCCCAGCTATCTCCTCCTTCCATTAAATGCTCTGGCTTCTCTGCTCTGGTTCTCCTTCACTAATGGATGCAGTCCCACTTATCCCTTCCCTTGTCGTGTACCCCATTGGCAAGCTTGATACCAATGTCGGCCTTGTTGTTACGAAGGTATTCCCAACTAGTTTTCTTAAAATTAGTCAGTCCATCTTCCTTCTCGTCTCCATTATATTAAGCCCATTAGAGAACTATTCTCCTGGCCTGCGGAATTAGGCTCACATTATCGCCATTCACAAATGCGGTGCATTTCAGTCTCTTCCGGTTCCAAAATTTTGGAACGTCAGCAACTAGTTGTCCGCCCACTTTGGCCACATCATAGTGGGAGAGGAGCAGGGATTTGTTAAGCGAAGGTCTACTGCCTCGTCTTTACCAAATTTGTGGCCTCATCAACTTTGAGATGTACCCTCGAGTACTACTCCGTGATCTTACCATCATCCCGTAAATGTAGTTGTCTTGCCCCTGAAAACTTGCATAGAAAATTCACCCGCTCCCTCTTTAAAAAAAATTTCCTTTTTAAATCTCCCCTCTCAACAACAGTACAGAACCTACCTGGATTGATGCATATTTTTCAAAACTTTCCTCAGGTTCGATGAACTGCTTCGCCTCTAACGACATCACCTAAGGCACTCCTCCTTTTCGTTAGTCTTTGTCCCGTTCACAGTGACAGTCACAGTGATCGGTAGCGCCATTTTGTTCTATCAAAGGCCTGATTTGGATACAGTCGCGAGGTTTTCAAATCCCTATCCAGGGTATCAAGTCATCGTTGTGTCGGCCGGCCTTTTGTCGCTCACCGCTGACTTCGGTGTTCAGGCCAATCTTGGCAAGTGAATTCTCGATGGCGTGAATTACGTGACCATACCATCGAATACACCTATCTCTCAATTTGTCCAAGATCGGTGGAAACTCATATCGATCGTAGGTATCCTCATTTCGGATGTGATCAAGGCGTGTCACGCCGCTAGTTCAACGTAACATCTTCGTCTCCATTACTACAAGACGCCGATTCCTAGACTTCGTCTCAGAGGAAAGCAGGTGAATTTGGCTGACCGATTGATAGCTCTGAAAGTTTGCGCGCATTTAGAACCAGATCACATGAGGCAGTACTAGTGTTGTCAAGCATGATCCTAGTTGTCATTCTGGCAAAAGAGATGAGTGTACAGTATCATGCGGGAAGTGTCGTCCCCGCTTACTCGAGGAGGGCGATCAAGCTCGAGTCCGCAAGGAACTCATCAGGAGTGGCTCTTGCTACGAACCCTCACGAGAAATGTGCTTTCATCCCAGTTATTTGCGGTTGGCACCCTTATGGGAGTTCCATGGTGGCTGCCCATCTCATAGGGGTGGGCTCAAGTCTGGAGTTGCGCTGTACAACTCGTTTCCAAGTACTGGATGGCGTACCTCTTAGTTGTAGTAGAAATGTTAGATAAGCCTCGCATCCACTGATATGAATGCTGAACCTGCACTCAGTATAAACTAGTACCGCTGTGCCAGTCATAGTGGGGCTCTGATTGTGCTTCCTAAATCAATGCATGTTCGAAAAGAACCGTGGTCATCACTTCAAACTCCAGCAACTTTATATATGATACAAGACGTATTGAGGGGACACAGAACGTAGGAATGCGGCAAGGTCAGAATCACATAATCTCTGCCAACACAGATGGGACGAATCTACGAAGGTTCGCTGGGCTTACGGGCCTATTCCCGATATTAGGGTGTGGCTGAGTAGAAACATGGGGAGACCAACAATCATATTATCCAATTCTTCAAGGGCCACGGTAGTTGCTACAACCAATATCTGCCTTGCTTAAGGTTGGATGACTCGCCGAACTGTCTTGGATGCGTTGGCATAGCGGAGATGCAGAATACATGATCTTTCACTTTCCAACGTACGAATTGGAGGGAAGAAAGTCTGAACTAGGTGCTGGAAAGGAGGGAGAACCCCAAGAATATAATGGCGGAGATGCTGAAGTCGAAAGAAAACTAGTTGATGGTTTCGTCTGCAATCGTATGATTACAGAACCAGTTGCTGAAGGAAGCAAGAAGGAGGAAGGAACAGAAGCACTAACGTCAAGGTGGTTTTCAATGGGTGTGAATCGCACACGCGCCCGCTCTAGCTTCTAGGTTCGCACGGTGGAGCTAAAGCGGATAAATCTTCCTAAGAGTAACAGTGCCGTGTACCAACAAAAGAAAGGTGCAAATGCAATAATTTGGTAGAGGATGCCCAAGTCCTATTATGCAAGTCTCCCGATTTGAACTTTGGTTTAAAGTTGCAAAGAGACGAGAGCAGAAGTCTCGCTTTCCCATTATAAAAGGGTAATGGATGCTTGGCAAAAAGTCATCTCTAGGCCAAAGAAAATTTCATAAACTCATCACTTTATTAAGTTACGTATTTACGTGGATAACATATATTTACATCTATCGATATTTGTGAATTGGTAGGTTGGTGGTTGTCTAAAACCAAATCAAATGTCAAGTTTCACATGGTCATTGAGGTAAAGGCAGTAATTGAAGGTCGTTGGTATTATACCACTGTAGCTCCGTGAATTTGCCATGGAACCTATTTTTTTAGGTTCATGCAATATAATTAAACTCAATGACCATTCATTTAAAAAAAATTGACTGGTGTCCGCCGATGACTCCTGTGGTGAAACCTGTACATATGTTAGAATTCATTCATAGTTACCCGGGATAAGAGTCGAAACGTGCGGTCTATTTTCTTGTTAGCCGGGCTCGTCCTTGACATAACTCTTTTAAGAACTTCTTAGTATCTATCGTGATTATCTAAAAAGAAAATGAAACCTGAACTGTTACGGCTATTTATGGAGCCAAGGGACATCTATGACAGCATGATGCCAATGATTAAATTGATCTATTTGATTGGATTACTACCCGGTCGCGTTGGGGTTGGGCCGAACGGAGAGAGAGCACTTCTTTTCGCATTCTCAGGGATTATACCAACGTTTGCTCATTTCGCCATTTTTACTACTTGTTTAATAGTTTCGATGTCAAAAAGGCAATCAATTATTGGATACTTTGTGCAAACTAGTGTCGCGGAATTTGGTGACCTTCTCCAGTTGTTCACTGGAACCTTGAGCTTTTTCGGGATCTATGCGGGTTACATTTGGAAATGGAAACCTTGTGCGGCTGCAATGGAAGCTTGCCATCTATCGGATAAGATTTTTGAAAAATTGGGGGCTACTTTTAATAACTTTATCATATTAAAGAAAGTGATTGTATATGTGGCGTTTATAGCTGTTTTATCCGTGGGTTTTTTGACTGGTTGCTATTGGCTTTTGAATGATGGCACGGTGGAAGTTGATGTTGTAGTTTATATAACATTCCTACTGCCCCATGTACTCATGACGCTCACCGTGTTCATGATGTTGGTAACCGTAAGGGTTGGACTTTATCGGTTTCGAATGGTTAATGAGGTATACCAGACTCGATTTATTGGACCCCAGTCAGAAAGGAATGCATGACCTCTTCTTAAACCTAATCTTCTATCTTTGAATCTCTTGGTCATGCATTCGCTCTGCTTTTCCTCCTTGACATTATCTAATTCTTGTATATCTCTCCAGGTTCTTATCAAACTTAATTCCCACCTAAAGGATCCAAACCATCGAATAGCCAAAATTACTAGCCCTGATGACCTTGATTATGGACTAATCGAGTTTTCACCAAAGTCACCAGTTTTAACTATTATGGAAATCGGAACAATAGTGGAACTTTTACAGGTCGCGGTCAGGACCTTTAATGAGTACTTTGGCTACCAAATGGTCATAATTATTGGGATCGCTCTGCTAACAATCACTTTCGATTGTTACTATATGCTTGATCGCATTTTCGATGTTGATAGCAGTACGGGAGTGAACAATAATACAAATTGTATTATATTTTTCACTTTACAAGTTTTACATTTCTGGATTGACATCTTTGTAATAGTGGAAGAATGTTTATCTGTAGTGAAAGAGGTAGGTCTGCGGGCTTGGTTCATGTTTTAAATTTATATGAATTGTAACATCTAAACATCAATTTCAATTTTGTCGCTTTTATCCAAGCTTACTAACAAAATCAAAATAAAATAAAAAACACAATTCATTTTTTCCTGAAACGGGATATATTATTCATTTGTATATACAGTATGCAAAATTCGTATTGGAACACATAGGTTTTTAACAGTTTTTTGCTTAAATCTTCGAAATTCGCACGAATTTTGAAAAATTAAAATGTGTTTTGGATTTTAAAGCAAAATATTTATTCAATTGTATAAAAATAACTAAAAATTTTGGTAACAAAAAAAAAATAATAATAATTTCATACTTTAACAAAAACAAAATTCGTATTGGAACACTAAAATGGATTACAAAAATTCATTTTCTTAAACACATCTAATATTTAGTTGGGTAGCCTTTTTGCTTTATAACAGCCCTTAATCGTTTTGGCATCGACTGCACCAATTTTTCAGTCAAGTTTCTCGGAATTTTTTTCCATTCTTCCTGTAATGCAGTTTTAAGGTCACTGATGTTTCTTATGCTATGATATCTTAACCTCTGTTTAAAAATTGACCACAAATTTTCAATAGGGTTAATGTCTGGGCTCTGAGGAGGGGTTTTTAAATATTTTCTACAATTGTACAATAACCACAAGCGAGTATTTAAAGCGGTATGCTTGGGGTCATTGTCTTGCTGAAATATGTAGCGGTCCTCAATGCCCAAGTTTCTCGCACTTTTATGCAGATTTTTTTTTTTAAATGTCGATATACTGCGCGGCATTCATATTTCCTTCGATAAAGTGGAGCTCTCCAACGCCGGATGCAGCGAAACAACCCCAAACCATTAATGAGCGGTACCCATGTTTAAAGGTTGGTCTCAGATTTCTCGGATGGAGGCGAGTATTTCGTTCACGCCAAATTCGTATGCGACCATCCGACGACTTAACATTAAATTTACATTCGTCGGGAAAAATTACATTTTTCCAAAATCGGAAGTTTTTATTTAAATACCTTTTTGCGAATGTAATTCGCTTTTTCCGATTTACTGTATTTATAAAAGGTTTTCTTGCACTTACGTTGCTCCGAAATTGAAGCCGGCCAATGTAATTTTGAATCGTTTGAGCTGTTACAGTTACTCCACAATATTTCTCTAGGAGGGCAGCTAGCTTTACAGCACTTACGGCATTATCCTTTCGAATTTGACGGAGAAGAAAGGACTGATGTCTGCGAGTCAGAAGCATTCGATTCGGATTATGCGATTTCTTATTGATCCTGCCGCTTGATTTGTATATTTTGATTATGTTGTAAACCGTCGTATGACTTCTTTGAACGATTCTTGCTATTTCCCGGAACGATTTCCCATTTTCATGCAAATTAACGATTAATTTTCGAACATCGTTTGATAACTCTGTTGACTTCCGACCCATTTTGATAAATTTTGAATAGTATAACTAATTATGGAAAATAAATGTAATTTTTATACTTAAAACTATTCTCTAACTCGATACACAGCCGATCATTAACTAAAACATCACAATCTGTGCAAATTGTGCATTTCCTGGAAGCGTACAGTGTCGCACCATTAGTGTTCTAATACGAATTTTGCTTCGACAATAATGATCTATAGCCCATTATGAAAAACCGGTTTTGTTATTTTAAAAACTTTTATGTGTTAAAAGTGTCTTAACTCAAATGCAAATAATTAGAAATATAATTGTGCTAAAATCATTTAATTTTCTCGTAGAATAAACCATTTTTCTGTAAAATCATAGGTGTTCCAATACGAATTTTGCATACTGTACGTATTTCAGGCAGGAGTTGTGCTCTTTTTCAGTATCTGATCAACTAAGATGTTAATTCCAATTCTTCTGTATAAATATTAGATTTAACAGCCTCTGTCGCCGTATTGAACGGCCATGGAAACAGCTGACGGTCTGACAGGAGACTGGGGGTGACAAATGTCAAGAATGACATTTATCATGACAATAAGACACACTAACCTTGTTTGCCGGCCAGCTTAGTTGAACTCTGGAGAAACGAGAAAATATTTTAGATAATGATGAGTCGCCTTGGAAAGTTTTCCTTCAAACGTAATATAATTGAAATCTAAGAGATGCTTTATTATTAGTGTATGGGGTGCGTGGTAATAAAACCCAGAAAATCATGCTTTTAAATTTAACAATTAACAGCAGGCGACCCCGTACAGTAAGCGAATTTTTACGAGAAAATTGACCGAGGGCGTACAAGTGGAATTTCAAGTAACTGCATAATTTCGGCTACAGTTTTACCAATTCGTATGGTCGGTGTGCAAGGCAATAAGCGAAGTTATAGTAATATTATAGGATTCCCGATGGATGTGCAACCAAATTGGAATGATGTGTGTTTTCTGGCAAAGTTGAACCAACGCAATTCACGTAACATAAATAGAGTGTTCTACATATTTGGGTGCCATGTTCAGTGTATCTGACATAACTCACGCTCTTATAAGTCGGTATGCATGGTCCCAATTGCGGCAAGCTGATCATATTGCCAACGAGATTCTGCACCACTTTAGACACAGTAAACGAATCTCGCAATTGTCAGTTGCTCTAGTAACAGTTCATTTTGATCAGGATCCCTTGAAAATGGGTCGAGAGATTGCAGCTGTAAGGGAATGTCGCGTGAGTGGAATACCCTCGCTGGCAGCCGTCGCGGTTAGGGTGACTCCCTTTTGGCGGCGCAATCCGTCGGCATGCTTCCGCCAATTGGAGACACAATTCGCGCTGGCTGGCGTCACGACGGACGATACCAGTTTCAACCACGCCCTCATCGGTCTCGACGAAGAGACCATCGGGCTTGTTGCGGACGTGCTTGAGGATTGCTCGTACGTCTGCTTGAAGGAGCAGCCAATTCGGCGACTTTTAGGTGAGTGAGGAACCGAAACTTAAGCACTTACTGAATGAGATAACGTTGGGCGATCGTATCCCCAGCCAGTTGCTTCGAGAAATGGGGCAGAGGTTTCCCGAGATACGACTCGGAAGGTTGATGAGCTCAAGGCTATGGTGACAACGCGGTCACAAAGCTCACAGTGAAGGTAGATACTTTACGTTCTGGGGTACGACCGTGATTACGATCGAGGTAAGGGCGTTCGGGTAGTCGCACGCCGGGACCCTCATCGCCTTCGACAATTTGCTGGTACCATCGTAAATATGGGGTTCAAGCAACTAAATGTACCACCGGGTGCAGGTTTAACGCAACAAAAACTAGACTCGCTGGGTACCTCGGCCTTAAAATCTTTGGCCCCCTGAGCAGACGTTGCTTCCTGGTCGACACGGGCCCTGAGGTGCCGGTACTCCATGGATTCCGTCTGAACACCCTAATCCCGCAAAACTTACGACTGACTGCCGCGAACTCTTTTTCTATCCGCACCTATGGTTATAGGCAAGTGGACGTCAGATTAGATATTTGTCTGTTATTTGTAGTCTAACCTAAAATTGATAGACAAGTAGTTTCCTCCAAACTACAATTTTGAGTTTTCAATGCAGATATATATTTCGGGAGCAACTTACCCCCTTCATCAGTACAAAGCTACTAAAACTTTTAGCACTGAAGAAGCGGGTAAGTTGCTCCCGAAATATATATCTACATTGAAAACTGAAAATTGTAGTTTGGAGGAAACTACTTGTCTATCAATTATAGGTGGATGTGAATCTCGGACTGCGCCGAATGTTTTCGTGGCGATTCGTTCTGGTGGGCATTAGCACCTCATATTAGGCGCAGACTTCCTGTATCACTATGGACTATTGGTGGACCTACAGAACAAGACCCTGATAGACCCATAGCCTCCCAATAGACGTCAGAGAAAATTTCTACCTAAAAAGACGACACACTTTCGATAATTTTCGGGGACGTTGCCGACCACCGAATTCGCACCTCCTCAGAAAGTTCCGCAAAATTACTACGGAAAGTAGTTTCTCTAAGCCGGTTAAGCACGATGTGCAGCACCACATCAACACTAACGCCTACTCAATCTTCTCAAAGGTGCGTCCACTTTCACCGCAGAACTTTGCTTTTGCGAAGAAAGAGTTTGAGGATTTGATGAAGCAGGGTATCTGCTGACCCTCCAATAGCTGTTTGTCCTCTCCACTTCATTTCTTCCCTAAGCCAAACAATAGGCATCTGAATGCTCAGATCGATATCCCAATCCGCTATCCATGATTTTGCGCACTCGCTGATGAACTGCCGTGTTTTGACGACTTTGGATCTAGCCAAGGCATATCCCTGTCGCTCCCAAAGACATTCCGGAGACAACTGTCGGCACGCCTTTCGGACTCTTCTTGTTCACCAAGATGACTTTCGGCTTGTGCAGCGTTTTTCAGACTTTCCAGAGGTTCATCCACTCTGGCGAAACTTGAACTTTTGTTTCGTGTATTTGGATGATGTTTTGGTCGCCTCTCCTTCAGAGTCTGGCCATTTGAAACATATTGAATGCATTTTTTAAGGTCTCCTTGGAGTTGGTCTTGTGGTTAACGTTGAAAAGCTGCTGCTAGCGGACGGTACGCTTCTAGCATTCTCTCAACCACATTTACCCGTAGCCGTTTTTTCCCCGATACCTCAGACATCGCGGTAGGTGCTGCTCTTCACCAAAAAGTCACCCAAATCTGGTAGCCGTCGAGCTTTGTTTCTAACAAATTGAATACAGCTCAACAGAAATACAGCACCTACGACCGTGACCTATTAGCCGCGTACATGACGATAAAATACTTCCGATACTCCCTAGAAGGCAGGCCATTCAAAGCATCCACGAACTACAAACCTCTTACCTTCGCTTTTAAGTAGAAGCCCGACAAAACCTCCTTTCGTCAACTTCGGAACCTTCACTTCAGAAGCCAGTTTACTTCGCATATTCAACACGTGTTCGGCAAAGACAATGTAGTTCCAGACACTTTGTCACGCACAGAGGCTAAAATCCGCGCTACGGTCAATTTTTTCGGCAATCGCCGAGGTACAGAAGGATGACGCAGTGCTTCAGGAACAACTCAAAATACAAATTTCCCTCTTCGACTCAACCTCCGAAATACTCTGTGAGATCTCTGAATAGGGAGCTAGGCCATATATTCCGATCGCTTTTCGCAAGGAAATATTCCATGCAGTACACGACCTTGGGCATCTAGGCATTCAGACAAGAAATCGGCTGGTCCCAAGCAAATATTTCTGGCCCTCAATGAATAAGGATGTTAACTCCGGGGTCAGACAGTCATTACTGACCAGGCAATGAAGTTCGAGTCTACTTTCTCAGAGTTAGGCAAACTCCTAGGCTTCAAACGTCAACGGACGACTGCATACCACCTGCAATTCCATGGGATAGTAGAACGCTGGCATAGGACTTTGAACTGCTCCGGGACACCGTGGCCAAATTAAAATCACCCCCGAAATCCCGTCATTCTGCAATGAAGGCTGACACCCCCAAGGACCTAGCGGTCTGCATACACGTCTTGGTTAGCGTGGAAGTCCTTACAAATATCATATGAGGGCCTATATAAAATGTTCAACAGGGGGAGCACTTCTTTAGGCTTGACGTCGACGACAGGCCAAAAAACGTCTCCGTCTCCAGGCTAAAGCTTTTTGTCTCTGGGGCTGAGGCCTCGGAGAAGAAAGGTGCATGGCGCATGAGATTTGATCAGCGCTACTAATATTGGCGAGCCAGGAATCGGGTTTTATCGCTAAAACCCAGTGTCCTCTGGGAGTAGAGTAGTGTGGAGGCGTTGTAGTGTGGAATCGCTTAGCAGAGAGCTCCACACGCTAGCGGTGTTCTCAGCAGGGAGTGTAGCTGTTTCTGCTTTCCAATCGGATTCCGCTGCCCCTCCACGTTTGCTTGTAGAAGAGGAGATGCGGTCCAATAGTTCTTCCAGCTTCATCAGCCCGTTTTTAACTCTTTTGCTGACGTTCCCCTCGAGGAACATTGCCGACTGCATACACTTCACCACTGCCGCGCATTTCTTGATGAGCATTTCCTCTTCGGCTCTAGCTAGGACATCCGACTGCACTTTTACCCGATTCATGTCCGAGTCCACCTGCTCTTTCAGCTCTGACTGAGTTTTTTTCGGAACAGAGGCACTAAAGGGTATTGGAGTTGCCATCCCTGCACCGTCAGCCACTTGGTAAGGATTTCATTTTATTTGGGCGTCTCAATGTATCGGGTATGTCGTTACGGTGAATGACACATTTTTGTGTTTCGCCCAAACGCACTCAGCTGTGAGGCCTGACCAACGCTTAGTTGAAAGCGAAAGTCTTTCTCTCAACTTTTTCACGATCGGTGCAACCTCATATTGATCGAAGGTGTTGATTGATGACAAACTGAGCCTTAGGGAGCACCTAGAGTATGCATGTTAAGAGGTAGTGCCACCGAGGAACTTTCAAAAATGTTCCCGAATATTGGTGGGCCGAAATACTGTAGTCGGATTGGTGGGGCCAATTCTGCTCTACGCACTACCTGTGTAGAGTTTTGGAAGTTCTGGACATTTCCGGGCAAGCGACCATCAATACGTTACCTTCGAAGTACTAGACACAGACTCTCTGTGTGCGGCACTTCGGCGGTCTTTCTGTGCATGAAACGTTATGAGGGTGAACACCGGGAATTCTTGGAATAGGTGGAACCGTGCTGAAGGTACTCCTGGGGCTGGAGGTGCTGCAGCTGACGCTGTCGTAAATTCACTTATGAACCTGATAACGACGGCCTGCGGAGCTTACATGTCCAGGAAGGCATCGAGACGTGGCAAACCTTCTATGTATTGGCGGATGGCGAAAAGTGCAGAGTTCCAGAAGGAGTGTCACAGACCCCGCCGATTAACACAACTTCCACATGAAGTATTCATTCTGACTTAAAAGAGAATTCCGACCCAGCGTCCCATATCGTTCGGCGAGTCGATAATCGAGTCAAAACCAGTGGTAAAGAAACTTGGACTGACTCTTGAACAAGGCTGCAGCTGGAATTTCAGCGTGAAGTGGGCTAATGGTGAATATTGCGGGTCCTACATCTAGCAGGCGACGTCTTCTGATGAGTTCAACGCAGTCTGTCTTGCTCTGGTGGGATTGGATTCGTCAGCAGCTCTATTTAAACACAGGGGCTCTCTCTCCGGGCAACATTGTCGAGGAGATGCTGGGGAGCACTGACAGGTGGAGCCGCATTATGTTCTAGTTCTTCTCGTTGCAAAAGATAGAGTGGGATAGAGCGGATGGCAGGGGGTCCTTTAAATAAGATTTCTCTTCTCTAAGATTCGAAGGTGATTCGAATGCTTCCCAAAGGCGGGAAAGCTCGGTGGCTAGTCCGAAATAATGGGATAAACGGTTCGAGGTTAGCTCTCTGACGATGGGGAGGTGTTTAGTTGGTGGTCGGACGACGTAACGTTGTCGGAGTACAACATTTTGTGCGTGAATACATCACCTACTTCACCCAAAAAAAAAAAAAATTGTTATGGCGGAGGTGTTAGATAGGCCTCGCATTCACTGGTATAATATGAACCAGTACCGCTGCCCTAGTCATGGCGAGGCTCTGATCGTGGTCTCTAAATCAATCCATGTCTGAAGAGGGCCACAAGATTTTGTCGACACGGCAGGTACTCACGTTAAACCCCCAGGACTTTCACATATCGTACATAACCTCCTGAGGGGGCACAGAACGTAGCCATATAGCAATGTCAGAATTGCATGATTTCTGGTAACGTAGGTGAGACGACTCTATGAAGGTTCGCTGGACGTATGGGTTTACTCCCAATATTATCGTGTGATTTAGCTGGAAACAAGACCAACTATCACATTATCCAGGTCGTCACGGGGCACGATGGTTGCTACAACCAATATCTGTCTTGCTTTAGGTTGGATGACTCGTGGAATTGTCTAGGATGCGTTGGCATTGCGGAGATGTAATGTTTCACTTTCCAAGGTTCGGATTGGAAGGAAGAAATTTTGAACTAGGTGCTGGAAAGTAGGGAGAAACCCAAGAATATAGTTGCGGATATGCTGAGGTCGAAAGAAAACTAGTTTACGGTTTCGTCTGCAATCGTATGTTTACAGAAACAGTTGTTGAAGGAAGTAAGAAAGAGGGAGGAACAGAAGCACTAACATCAGGAGTGGCTTTCAATGGGTGTGAACCGCACCCGCGCCCGCTCTAGCTTCTAAGTTCACACGGTGGAACGGAAGCGGATGTCTCTTTCTAAGAGTTTTACACTTACATGTGAGAATAAGAAAAATTGCAAATGCACCAGTTATGCACTCAAATATTCTTTCACAAGATATACATAAAAGATTTCTTATCTGAGGTGCCAAGCTTTTGGTTTTCGACTTGGTTTATATGAAAATGTTGGCAACTCGGTTGAAGATGCCCAAGTTCTTTTATGCAAGTCCCTCCGATTTGAACTTTGGCTTAAAGTTGCAAAGAATCGAGAGCAGACGTCTTACTTTCCCATTATAAAGAGGTAATGGATGCTTGAAGAAAACCGTCCCTTGTCCAAAGAAAATTTAATAACTTTGTGGCGGCACATCGGAGGCGCGAACCAAGCCACCATTATGAATTCGCCTCCTTCGCTGCATTCAATGACCCGAGAAATAGCTGATGGACTGACATGAGATTGGTGTGGCAGATGTCACTCCAGCTCGGTCCGCCGACCCACAAAAAGTGATAACAGTAATGTGTATTAAACTAATTTGTATGATTTGGTTTTAAGTATAATTTTCAATGGCGCAGAAGTGAATTTTAGTCTCACGTCATAGTTTATCATTGTGTAGTAAACAATGAGAAGCTGTCCATATCCTGGAGATATCATTCAAACGGTCATGAAAGAAACGTCCTGAAATTGAATTTCCTGAAACTCCACTGAATAAGGAAACATCTGGATCCTCAGAGCACCGTGCAAAAACCTTACTTAAGGCAATATATAATTAGGGATGCAGCCGGAATCAGCGCGCAACTTAGAGAAAGGGAAATTTAGTACATGAAACTTTACATGGGGAAAACCGTTTCTCCAAAACCTGGTTACTTTGCTAAGTTGCATTAAAGGGTATTATTAACGTGGATAACATATATTTATATCTATCGATATTTGTGAATTGGTAGGTTGGTGGTTGTCTAAAACTAAATTAAATGTCAGGTTTCACATGTTTATTGAGGTAAAGGAAATAATCGAAGGTCATTGGTATTATATCACTGTGACTCCGGAAATTTTCCTGCAACTTAATTTTTTAGGCTCACGCATTACTATTAAAGTCAATGACCATTCATTTAAAACAAATCGACTGGTCTCGCCGGTCGCTCCTGAGGTGAAACCTGTACATATGTTAGAATTCATTCATAGTTATCCGGGATAAGAGTCGAAACGTGCGGTCTATTTTCTTGTTAGCCGGGCTCGTCCTTGACATAACTTTTTTAAAAACCTCTTAGTCTCTGTCGTGATTATCTCTAAAGAAAATGAAGCCTGAACTATTAAGGTTGTTTCTGGAGCCAAGGGACATCTATGACAGCATGATCCCTCTGATTAAAATGGTCTATTTGATTGGATTACTACCCGCGCGGGTTGGGATTGGGCCGAACGGGGAGAGAGCACTCCTTTTCTCATTTTCTAGGATTATACCAACGTTTGCTCATTTCGCCATTTTTACTATTTGTTTAATAGTTTCGATTTCAAAGAGGCAATCCATTATTGGATACTTTGTGCAAACTAGTGTCGCGCAATTTGGTGACCTTCTCCAGTTGTTCACTGGAACCTTGAGCTTTTTCGGGATCTATGCGGCTTTCATTTGGAAATGGAAACCTTGTGCGGCTGCAGTGGAAGCTTGCTATCTATCGGATAAGATTTTTGAAAAATTGGGGGCTACTTTTAATAACTTTATCATATTAAAGAAAGTGATTATATATGTGGCGTTTATAGCTGTTTTATCCGTGGGTTTTTTGACTGGTTGCTATTGGCTTTTGAATGATGGGACGGTGGAAGTTGATGTTGTGGTTTATATAACATTCCTACTGCCCCATGTACCCATGACGCTCACCGTGTTTATGATGTTGGTAACCGTGAGGGTTGGACTTTATCGGTTTCGTATGGTTAATGAGGTATACCAAACTCGATTTATTGGACCCCAGTCAGAAAGAATCCATGACCTCTTCTTAAGCATAATCTTGTATCTTAGGATCTCTTGGTCATGCATTCGTCCTACTTTTCCTCCTTGACATTATTTAATTCTTGTATATCTCTCCAGGTCCTTATCAAACTTAATTCCCATCTAAAGGATCCAAACCATCGAACAGCCAAAATTACTAGCCCTGATAACCTTGATTACGGACTAATCGAGTTTTCACCAAAGTCACCAGTTTTAACTATTATGGAAATCGGAACAATAGTGGAACTTTTACAGGTCGCGGTCAGGACCTTTAATGAGTACTTTGGCTACCAAATGGTCATAATTATTGGGATCGCTCTGCTGACAATCACTTTCGATTGTTACTATATGCTTGATCGCATTTTCGATGTTGATAGCAGTACGGGAGTGAACAATAATACAAATTGTATTATATTTTTCACTTTACAAGTTTTACATTTCTGGATTGATATCTTTGTAATAGTGGAAGAATGTTTGTCTGTAGTGAAAGAGGTAGGTCTGCGAGCTACGTTGATATTTTAACTATATTAAATTTAACATTGGAATCTCATGATTGCTAACAGATTACTTAATTAGAGATCGTGGTGACACTATGGTTTCCCGGTGTCTTATTTGTCACCTCACTCAGTTTCGGTTGCCCATGTCGTGGTTCAATCTGTTCCCTCCCAGTTCCCTTAAGATCGTCAAGCTTTTTTGCGCGTTCAATTTTCTCCTGTCCCCGCATTTCTTGATATGTCTCTCTTCAATCATGTGCCGTGCGTCAACGTTGTGCTCATCTTATTCTTTCTTCTGTGGAGGCGCTGTAGTGTGGAGCCTCTTAGCTGAGATTTGTCCGAGCTCCACACCAGGTTAGCGAAACTCACCACGCCTGGAAACTCACCCGCCTCAGTGGTTCCACTACCTATTGACGGCAGGCATAAGAAGCAGATTAACATGGAAATTACTGCACTAGAGCTAAGTTTTTTGGAACTGAGCGAAGTAATGCAAATTCGTTTGAAAGACGAGAGCTGACCAGGCAGACCATGCAGTCGCATTTTCCGTCCCAGCCAGCAGACAGAAGCCAGCTGCGAGTGCGTCGTCGTTTCTGACCTGATTCGCAGACACACAGCCAAAACCTGATGTAGGTCCACAAGTCAGTCTACAAAGAAAAGTCAGCGACCTCCAATATGATCAGCAATACTTGTGCGAATTAACTCGACAATCAGAGTGAAAATTAGTAAATAGGAAGTGCAAGAAAATCAACCCATCAGCGGAATTACGCTGATTTTTCTCCGCGTCATCGCATGTGTGTATGGTAACGGCTGTGTGCCATTGGACATTTTGGTAATTCTCCCTTTGCTGAGAAGGTCTTTAACACTAATTAAGCGCGTTGCTCTACCGCATGTTGAGCCAACCCCAGTTTGTGCAAGCTCAGGATTGATCCCCATCAACGTACGAGCCTATTCAAAATCCCTATCAATCTTAGAGAACACAAGCTTTTCAGCCTGTGAGCCATCAACCATCAAAAATATCGACAGTGCTGTCACGTTCGTATGATACCCAGCATTGTCAGGGGCAATCGTCTCAACCGAATTTCGCGAGAATGTTAAACGACTCAAAATCATGTGGTAACGTCACCACCGAAAACCAATCAATCAACAACATCGAACCACGCTAGTCAAACGGGAAGAATAAGGATGGGAGAATACAACTTTGAGACCGTTGATAATTTCTCCTATCTAGGGTCGAAAATCACAACCAATAACAGCTACGATGATGAAATCCGCACACGGTTGTTGTCAGCCAACAGCTTCAGCTTCCAAAAACTGTTCCGCTCGAAACGTCTCACCATAGGGTCAAAGCTCTTACTGTTCAAGACTATGATCTTGCCAGTCCTCATGTATTCCTCGGAAACTTGGGTTCTTAGCAAGAAAAATTGCGAACTCTTGGCCGCGTTCGAGAGAAGAATCCTCTGAAGAATTTTTGGCCCCCTACATGAGGATGGACGATTCCTTAGCCTGCATGACCGTCCGGTTGTGAATAAAACCCGGCTCAATAGGTTACGGTGGGCGGGTCACTTAATCCGTATGGATGAGGATGATCTAGCCCGGAAAGTCTATAAGGGCAATATCTATGGAAGAAAAAGAAGACGAGGCAGACCCTGCCTAAGATGGAGCGATGGCATAGGACAGGACCCCAGGCAGCTTTTAGGGATATCGAATTAGTGGACTTCGGCGCAAAACCGGGATGTCTGGAGTTCCTTATTAAGGCAGGCCTAGACCGGATACCGGTTGTTGCGTCGTTGATGATGATGATGATTCAAAATCACGACATCAGATTGGGCTTATTCCAAAGCCAAAGCTTACAGTTGAGTAGCAGATTTTATATCTCGTTGATGGGCTTGGATGACTCTTCGTTTTTTTCGAAGTAATTCGTATAGTTTCGCAGATGTCGTTTGATAACAGCGTGGCAAACGCCTCCGTCGTCTCCGCATCCCCGTGGCCGCAGCGGCGGTACGAGCACCACTGTTTTGGTAACGTAACCCAGAGGCCTGGTTCTAACAACTGGAGGCGCAGTTCGCGCTCGCGGGCACTGCTGATGCAGCGCGATTTAATCATGTCTTTGTCTTAGGCCACAAGATTTTCCTTGAGGGAATCCAACCAGATTCAGACAAGGTTTAAGCCATCATATACTTTCCATAACTTAAAACTGTCAACGATCTGCGAAGGTTTTTGGGTATGTTAAACTTCTATCGGGGTTTCTTGTCCAAAGCCGCTCATTTGTCTGGACCCAACACCAAAACCTCGCGCGTGATTGCGTGGTCTACAAAGCCCGTCCAGGCATTTGAGCTAGCCAAACGACAGCTGGCGGACGTTACACTCCTGGCATTCTCTTAATCAGATGGATCTCTAGCAGTTTTCGTCGATGCCTCAAACATTCCGTAGGTGCTGCCCTTTACCAAAAAGTGACCCAAATCTGGTAAGCGTTGAGCTTCTTTTCTAAGAAAATGAATACAGCTCAACAGAACTAAAGCGCTGACGATCGTGAGCTATTAGCATACATGGCAATAAAATGCTTCCGATACTCTCCAGAAGGTAAGCCGTTCACAGTGCTCACGGACCACAAACTTCCTACCTTCACTTTTAAGCAGCGGCCCGGCAAAGGGTCCCTTCCCCAACTTCGGCACCTAAACTTCAGAAGTCAGTCTACTTCAGATGTTCAACACGTGTCCGGCAAAGACAATCTAGTTGCAGACACTTTGTCACGGGTTGCAGAGGTTAAAATCCTTGCCACGTCCGATTTTTAGGGAATCACCGAGGCACAGAAGGACGACACAGTGCTTCAGAGCCTCAGGGACAACTCAAAATACAAATTTCCCTCTTCTGCTCAACCTCCGAAATACTCTGTGAGACCTCTGAAAAGGGAGTTAGGCCATATATTCCCGGCGCTTTTCGCAAGGAAGTATTCCATGCAGTACACGATCTTGCGCATCCAGGAACTCGGGCAGCGAATCAGCTGGTCACGAGCAAATATTCCTGGCCCTCAATGAATAATGATGTTAACTCCGGGACCAGACAGTGCATCGCGTGCTCGAAGTATAAAGTCACCAAGCACGTACAGAAAGAAGTCCACTCATTCCCTCGGTCTATAACGCGTTTTCACACCATCCACATTGGCATTATTAGCCACTTGCGAGATTCGCATGGCTTCTCTCACAATCATCGATAGGTTCTCACGATCCTCTGAGGCTACTTCTGGCCGACATTTCCGTACAATCGTGCGCTGAGGTCCTTTGTCGTGAATGGAGCCCACGCTTTGGAGTTCCAGCGGAAGTCATTACTGACCAGGGAATGCAGTTCGAATCTACTATGTTCTTGGAATTAGTCAAACTCCTGGGCTTGAAATGTCATCGGACGACTGCTTACTACTCGCAATCCAGTTAGATGCTGGAACGCTAGCATAGGATTCTGAACTGCTCCGTGGTCAAATTAAAATCACCCCCGGCATCTCGTCCTACTCCAATGAAGCCTAACACCCCCAAGGACTTGAACGTCCAGATACGCGTCTTGGGTCGCGTGGATGCTTTCGGGAAGTCCTTTGACATGAGGGTCCAAATGAAGTGTTGAAAGACGGGGGGGGGGGGGGGGGGAGCATTTCTTTAGGCTTGACGTCGACGGAAGGCCAAAGAAGGTCTCCGTGTCCAGGCGTGCTCGTTTTGTCCCCGGGCCTAGCCCCTAAAGTTTGGGGGTCGGGAGTCGGGTTTTATCGCTGAAACCCAGTATCAGCCGGGGGTGGAGTAGTGTGGAACCGCTTAGCGGAAATTCGTCCGATGCGGCAACCAGGTGGAATAAATATCCCGCCTGGGTCTGTCAAGAAAAATAGATTTCGTCGTGGCATTTGTTTTTGCTTTAAAAAATACAATGTTTAATTTAATTTACAAAATTAAATAATACTCATGTCAGCTAAATGATCTGTTTTATAAAATAATAAATTGGTAATTAACCAAACTCCTTGCCGTTACCGTTTCTCTCGTGCACTCCCCAGCGTATCGAAGCAATCTTTTAATTTGTCTCACTTTGCGTATCCCACGGGGTTAATTTTTCAAATTGCGATCCTTGAGGTATTTCAGCCTGCTTTTGAGCTGGTAAATCCTATTTGATAGTACCATGTCGATATTTAGCCCCTTTATAGTTTTTATAAATTTCGAGAGTGTGTGATCCCTATTCTTCTTTTTCCTTCCAAGTTATTAGCGACGGATGTCATTGTCCTTATTTCTTGTCGTTTCTCCTTTTTCCATATGAGTCCCACTGTTCGCAAGAGAAACAGATGTGTTCATCGTCATCCGCCACTCAATTGCGGAACACAGAATCAGGAAATCGCGCCTTCCCAATCTTGTACAGGTAAGACTGAAAACCTCCATGCCCGCTTCAAACATGGGTAAGGAAGTAATCAATCTCACCGTACGTTCGGTTCAGAAACAGGTAAAAATTGTTGATGAGCCCCGCAGTCCATCCGCTCCTTGCCTCATTTTGCCAAGAGAGTTGCCACTCGGTAAGGATGCGTTGAAGTTCTTCACGAGCAACCACCTCTCTTAAATTTTCGTTGTTACGGCGGTAGATAGCTTTTCGCTCCTTGGCATGGAGGGCAGCGGGGATCACTCCCGTGACCTCCATTACGGCTGATTTTGAGACAGTGCGATAGACAGACGCCACTAACAAAGCTCCCCGTCTCTGCACTTGAGCAAGGCGCTTACAATGCACCTCCTTGTCAAGGCGCATTAGCCCATGCCTCCGCGCCATAAGGAGACGTCTCCTAGTAGATATAGGGCCACCAGCATTCGCCATTAGCCGACTAAGGGCCGAGACTCCAGCTGCAGTCCTGTCCACTGTTGTTTTAATTTGCACGAAGAAGCTCATCTTTGAGTCAAGCATTAAACCAAGGAGCGCTGGTTTTGACGCTTCGCAGAACGTACTCTTGTTAGTCGTCTTCGGACCCAGTTCGACGAGGACTCCGCCACCTTTCGTTTTCCATACGGATAACACCTCTGCTCTGTTGTTTCGGGTTTCATCCTGTAGCAGATTTCACTAAGAACTTTTACAAATGTCTTGCCTTCCGTCGGCTTAATGAGTAGCGCTGACGGTCTAGTCTTTCTTTGTTTTCTCGGCTTTTCTGCTATTGGTTTTTGGTTTGCAACCTATTTGTCTTTGGACAGATGGGTCTCTGGCGGCGTCGTCAGTTGTTTTTTATTCTTATTTGCCTTCTCTTTTTAGCTCTAGCGCGTCCTCTTTTCGCCTTTTCTCCAATTTGCTTTGCATTGAGCTATCTGCGGTCCGCTTGGCGCTAGCAGTGTTCCCAGTGGGGAGCGCGGCTAATTCTGCTTTCCAGTCGTCTTCCGCTGCTCTCCACGTTCGCCTGTAGAAGGGGATGCGGTCCAGTAGATGCTCCAGTTCCATTAGCCCATTTCTGATGCCCCTGCTGATGTTCCCCTGGGGGAACGTTGCCGACTGCATACGCTTCAACACTGCCGCGCATTTCCTGATGAGTCTTTCCTCTTCGGCTCTAGCTAGGACGGTCGACTGCACTTCTACCCGATTCGTATCTGAGTCCATCTACCCTTGCGACTCTGACTGGGCTTTTTTTCGGAACAGAGGCGCTACAGGGTTTTAGGGTTGCCGTCCCCATACGGTCAGCCATTTGGTAAGCCTTCCTCTTTATTTGGGCGTCTCGGTGTCACATCGGGTATGTTACCACACGATATCTCTTTCGCTGATCACTACGGTGAACACTTATTTTTGTGCTGCGCCCAAACGCACTTAGCTGTTCCTCCCTCCCCGCCATTTCTCCGAATTTTTGTTTATTTATTAGTTTAGATTTATTTTCCATGGAAAATTCACCAGCTCATCGTGTGCAAGGGAGCGGGCCATAACAGTCAGGAACGGGGGTACTCTCGGGGACATAGCTCCTACCCCCGTTTCCTGAGGCGAAGCTTAACTGATCGCGGAATTCATAGATGGATCAGCACTCGTTCGGGGCAACACGGTCTACTAACACCGGTTCAATGCACACTTCCCTACCAAGGTCCCAAAGGTGGTGGCTTCAGATACACGACACATTTACCACCTTGGCAGCGGCTCACATCACCCCATTAACATCGACAGAGATGACATCTCCGGGGACTCCTCTTGTATTCCGATGAGTACCGGTCATTTGCGGTTCCTCTTTACTGAGAGGCTTTCTAAAGGCAACTACCAACTACGCAGGGAAACGGCCAGCTTGGGGGTCAGAACTTCTTACTCGAGCACCTCGGCGACGTCACAGCCGTATCGTAAGCAACCCTTTAAAGGTCGCTGACGGCCCCTGTGGGGAGACCGTTGGAAGCCGTTCTTCTCTCCGGTGTCGATTATATATTCCTTTTTCCTAAATTTTTCAGCATTGAGTTGCACGGTGAACAATCGGTGGATCAAAGCTGGAAAAGGACCATTTTATGTGAATGGGAGTGGTTCGAATTGTCTGGTGTCGTTCGCTGCGTGTATTCAGGCTTCCTGTATATATCAAAAGAGATCCCATGTTCCTCTCTAATGATCCTTAAGTCAAGAAACGGGAGTTCTCCATTGTGTGTGAATCTATGGTTCCGAGGTACTTTATCCGGGATCTCCTCCACTTTGTATTCATGGACAATGGTGAAAATGTTATCTAAATACCTTCACCAGATTTTTGGGAGCAGGTCTTTGGAATGTAGATCATTCTCAATCTTGTCAATGAATATGTTACTCAAAAAGAGTGGAAGGGAGATCCCCATTGCCACCACTCTGGTTCCTTTATAGAACTTTCCTCTGCATGTGAGGTAGCCTTCCGACATGAATACCACCGAAGGTTTCATGAGGATCCTTGTTTCTCTTGCTTCAGATACAGAAGCGCCTCCTTCACTAGGAGGAAACTAGGTCTCCGCATCGAATGACACTAGTCGTTTATCGGGTATCGTAAATTATACATCTTTTAGTTTCCTAATGAGACCCTCTCTATTCTCTCTAGTTTGTGGCTGTTATAATTTCCCGGAATTCATTGCCAGATTTGTAGATCTTCGGTAGACTCGTTATTCTTGGCAGTACGGGGTTGGGCATCAGAAGTTTGGCTGGATTCTCAATAATGTGACGGCATTCCTTTAGTACTTTTTCTACGTGTTCAGTCTAATCCGGCAAAGGATCTCTCTTTAGTTTAAAGTATCCTCTCGTCCGAAGTTTTTCAAACATTACCGCGTCATAGTCCGTCTTCTCTCTCGTTGCGACCTCGATTCCTTTGTCCGCTTTTAAATAGAATAGCGGTTTCTCTTCTAGTTCCTTCATGAATTTTCTTCGTCCTTCCTTTTTCCGTTGGTTCTTGAGGGCAGGTTTATGATGCGAAAAAAGGATGCTAGCTACATTATAAGTTGTTGCTTCTTTAGGGAACATTTTTCCCCAATAAATTGAAACGAATAAAAAGTAAAATCAATATATCACCAAACTACGACGAAAGGCAAGGACCGCGACTACTACGGATCGTCACGAGCTTTTAAGGCGGCCTTCAGCGTCTGGTGCCAACGTTCCAGCATACCTTCGGACTGTGGATGGTATGCAACAGTCCAATGCAGTTTGAAGCCAAGGAGCTTATCTAACTCCGCGAAAAGTGTAGACTCGAATGCATTTCCTGGTCCATGAAGATTACGGTTGGTGCTCCAAGGCGCGGGATCCACTCTCGACAGAGGGCCTCGGCACATGACTGCGCCGTAATGTCAGTCAGAGGTATTGCTTCAGGCCGCCGCGTAAACCTGTCGATGACTGCGAGCCAATACTTGAATGGGTACGAGTCTCCCAAAGGGCCAATTGTGTGGAGATGGATGGTGTGAAAGCGCTTTCTTGACCTAGGGAATACACCAAATTCCATTCGACTGTGCTTCATGACCTTGCACTTTTGACACGCGGTGCACCGTCTGGCACAGGAATTTACGTCCTTGTTCATGGACAGCCAGAAATACTTTTCAGTGGCTAACTGTCCTGATGCCTGTGTACGCAAGATCGTGTATTGCGTGAAATAATTCCCTGCGAAAATCGGCCGGAATGAATTGCCTGGGTCCCTTATGTGAGGTCCGGCAGAATAAATAAGAGTTTGAGCCGAAAATAAGAAACTTCTTAAACTTCTATTTGGTGTTTGCCTTCTGGCTGGGGAAATGCCAGAAGTGCTGCATCAACAAGCTGTTGTTTGACTGACTTAAACAAATGGACGATCTCAGCAGATCACGCAACCCCGCGGGAGCCTTTGTTTTTGACCCCTGGTGAACTCGAAGAGTCCGAAAGTTGTGCAGATAGCTGTTTTGGGAATGTCTTCGGGAGTGACAGTGATTTGATGATACGCCCTGGCTAAATTCAACGTCGTGAAAATACGGCAGTTCGTTAGTGAGTGCGCAAAAACATGAATGAGTGGAATAGGGTATCGGTCTGGAACTGAGTATTCAGACGCCTATAATCTCCATATGCGACAGCCACTCGCGGTTTGGCTTAGGGACCAAATAAGGTGGAAAGGACCATAGCTATGGGAAGGTCAGCAGATATCCTGCTTCATCAAATCGTTAAATTTTTTCTTTGCAACAGCTAGCTTCAGGGGTGACGGTGGACGCATATTTGAAAAAATCGGGGAGCCGGTAATGCGCTGCGCATCGTACTTAACCAGCTGAGAAAAACTACTTTCTGTGCTTACCAACCCTCTAAAAATTCAGAATGTCCATTATTTATGGAAGGGTCAATGCGCACCTCGAGACCAACAACATTCTGTCTGAAGAGCGGAAGGGCTGCCGACTTGGGTCATGGGGTTGCAAAGAGCAACTCATTATCGACTCGGTAGTTGTAGGACAAGCAACTAGAGGCCAAAGAAACCTCTTTAGTTAGTATATCGATTATGCCAAGGTTTTCGATAGTATCCCGTATACCTGGCTAATTGATGTCCTACGTGTGTATCGCATTGATCCCAAAATATTAACGTTTTTGGCAATAGTCATGGAAGGGTGGCATAGCAATTTATCAGTGCGTTCATATGAGGGTGACAATAACTCAGAACCCATCCATATACGGGGAGGCATCTTCTAGGGAGATTCGTTGAGTCGCCTTTGGTTTTGCTTGGAGGGAGTGCCAAGATGCTGAATGATGCTAGAGGGCATGATTTCGCAGTCGCTAAGTGTGAGCTGACACACTTGATGCTCTTAGATGACATTAAGCTGTATGCTGGTACAGATTACCACCTTTGAAGTCTGTGTGAATAATAGACATGTTCAGCCATGATATTTTGGTGGAATTTGGATTAGACAAGTGTCGAATCCAAGCCATCTGCAAAGGTCACCACGGGCCGCATGTCGGACATAGCATTGATTCAATTAGAATTAGGCGCGCTTGTGTGTTGCAAAAAAAAAAACCGAAACTGTGTTGTCTTCGGTCGATTTTCCCTCTCACGGGAGATTGATGGACTTGCACGACCGCTCGCACACAAATTTCCTCAACAAGACTTCCGATTCACTCCCCTTTGTTCAGTATCTAGTTCCGTTCCCTCGCGATTGATGCCATTCGACAGGATCACCGTTGGTCGAATTGAATCGTTGTCCTTTTTAGTGAATATTTTTCCCTAATAAATTGACACGAATATTGTCCTTTCTTTATCTGGATGAAGGCTCACGAAGCCTCGCTATATCGTCTATAAACAACTGCCACTTCCTTAAAAAATATTGGGACTACGAAAAATTAAAATCAATATATCACCAAACTATTAAATCACTTTATTCCAAGTAATTTGGTTACGTTGTCAAAATTATGTATTCACATTTATGTCATTTACACTACTAAATGATGTTTCGTTACAATTATTCAGATTATACTTTTTGGCAACGAATATGTTGTTGCCGAACCGGCAGGCTCGTCTAGAGAGAGCATGATTCTTGACATTTTTCCTCCAGTCTCTTGTCAGACCGTCAGCTGATTCCACGGCCGTTCAATGCGGCGGCAGAGGTGAATTCTCGATGACGTTCAGGGTTCGCACCTCTGATGTGCCGCTATACTTCTTTCAATTCGTTACTTTCAAATTGAATGCCTGCCTCAATGTCGGTGACGATGTGTTCCTTCGGTAGACGTGTTTACTGGAGTGCAAAGTTTAAGCCCACGTTTAATAGTTCCTCTTCGCCCATGTTGAAGATCTGTTTGGACTTATTCACCACGAAGTCCGGGAGGGTTACTGTTCTAGGTGATTCTGAACCTGTCCGCCCGACGTCTGTATCAAACGGCTTAGCTTTTTCCCTAAGATTACTTTTTTCCATGACTTTTTGCATTGTAAGGCTCTCTGGATCTTGTCCATAGTATCGGTCATATCCCCTTTTCTTTCCTCAATCTCTCCCGCGAGTTTTAAATGGGAACTCATGCCCTCAAAATTACGTGGGCTAATTGCCTATGGAGATGTTTGATGGAATTTTTGATTAAAAGTCTGATTATATTTATACAGCGGGAAAAGAATTAATATCTCAGTTGATCAGGTACTGAAGAAGGGCACAACTTTTGTCCGAAATAGATAGATATATATAGTACAAATAAATAATATATCCCGTTTCAGTTTTTGACGGTTTTGACGAAGCTCACCAAATAAAAATCTTCCAAAATAAGGGAGAAGTACAATTCTCTATAGATAAACCATGCGTTCATGCGTTAGACTAACCGCATTCAGAGTATCTTATACTCGCATCTAGTTTGCATTTAAAATACTTTTTAAATCCAATAATAGAGATTTTACCAAAACCCATTCGTCTTATATAACCAATGCTATTCCAATCCAATATTATTATATATTTAATAAAAGCGAGTGTATGTATGTGAACGAGTGAGAGGTGTCACGAAAATTCGCTTTCGTAATGAATTACAACTTATTAAGTTTCAAACTTTTGTTTATTTGTATCTTAATGTCATCTTACCAAACTGATTTACATAGTCATGTATGATCTTTTATCGATGAACGGATAAATCTCTTTCTTTTATTCATCCATAAAAATACAGATATGCCCATGTATCTGATATTCCTACATCAACCAAAAATAAATTCATATAAAACTGAAAAGTATCTTCGCAAGCTTTTGTGAAATAGTTGCATGTTTTTGGGTTCAAAAATTCCATATTTTGTCATTTGAGAAATATAAAATTAATACTATATTTGTGAGCTAATTTAAACTAAGAAATCTATCTTTTCCCTTTTCATGATTGTATCTTTCCAGAGTAAACGCACCGCAACTTATGTTCATCGGCTTATTAACACCGTAAAGGACGAAAGCTTAAGAACGAGTTTGTCGTATCTCTCATTGCAGTTGGTGCATAGGGAAGTCCGGTTCAGTGCCGCAGGATTTTTCAATATCGATAGGACGTTATGTCTGAATGTAAATATATTTTAAAGTACAAAGCGACAAAAAAATAATACAAAAGCGATAAAAAATAAAATAAAAGACAACAAATAAATTTTAATAAAAAAAATAACCGCTTTTTTTAAAAAGTTCGTTCTGAATATTCTCAATAAATTTACTTTAAAATTTATTTTTTTTTATAATTCCAGATTGCTGGAACCTGCACCACATACTTGATTATTCTTCTTCAATTTGCATCTTATGATCCCACGAAGATAATCGAAAACCAAAAAATAGCTTCAAATAGTTCTAATATAATTCCGAGTAATTGAAATGAAATTTTGAAGAATTTATTTTAATCCATTATTAGGTTAGGTTTAGATGTGCTATCAAAATTAATATATTTTTCACCTCTCATTTTTAATGTATTCATCACTTGATTCATACTATCTTTGTTAAATAAAATATCTGTTAAGAAACAAGAGTTCATTGTCACATCAATTATAGAATTAGAGACTGGACAATTGTGGCCGAAAAAGTCTGCCATCATCATTTGGTTGCCAAATCAGCTCCCACGAGACTTCCTAAGCCGCTTGTACTCCCCTCTACTGTTCTGTGCCAAGTGCCTTTGGGGTGACCCACCCGTCGGCCACCTTGGAAGAGTGGATTCCACTGCATGGCATAGCTCGCAATGTAATTGTCGCCCTCCTTTAAAGTGTGACCACTGCCACTTTCGTTTTCGACCACCATGTATACGAGTGTCGGGTCTGCTCACAAATTTAGAGACAAGCTTCTATAAAAATATATCCCTGCCACGACATTCGCAGATTTTCCGAGAGATTATTGCCTGCAAGCAGGAGTTGGAAGAATCACCTCAATAGTCCCTCGCACTTCATCTTAAAAAGTGCACTTGACAGTGGATGGCAATGCCGAATGCTAGCACTGGCCCAGTCCATTAGCCTCTTCAAAACTAATGATGTTCGAGTGCCTTGGCTCCTGCTACAGGAATCCTATTTTTAGCCGACCAAGTTTTAGTAGCAATTAGTGCCAACTACACACCAACAGACAGTTTTGTCACAGCTATTCTTCTGGTGCAATTGAAATTGCTTATATCGCTGCCATCAACAGTTCCTTTTACTGAGTAGCCGAAACAGTCTCATAATCGGACTTTTTGGCAATTCCATGATGTTTTCTCAAAATAAAACTGGAAATTATATGATTAGAAAGGAAATGCTACGAATAGCTCAGCTCCGATCTCTCCAATATAACTTTGGTAATCGAACCTTTGCATTTGTGGAAGCAGTTTCCTACTGCTTGTAAAGAAAAGCTTCGATTACTAGGCGATCCATGTAAGTATATGATTCCAGGTAGTAGTGCGTCGGGACTTTCCGAGAAATTTGTACTCCTTCCGGTGTCCGGATTGCGGTCACAGTGTAGTATAGGTCCCAGCGTGGAACGTGGATTGGTACCCACGATGGAGCATAAAACCGGGAAACGCCTGCTGAACCAACACCAAGCTCTACTACCAAACCCTATCTCCACCCACACGTGGTGACCGCCGGGAGTTCCTTCTTAGCGAAAAGCTTCAGACGAAGAAGGATGAAGGCGAGTCTCCGCGCCTAAAAACGGGATAAATTGTACCAACTGGTCCTCCAGGTTGGGGGTTAGGTAGGGCTGACAACCCTACACGGGAAACAATTTGTTACGAAGCCACGGAAGAAGCCTCGGACTGGATGGATTTTACAACGACGAACCCGGCAACGAAAAAAGAATAACGATTTACGCATTTTCCCATGGAACGTGTATTCCCTGTACAGAGATGGAGCTGCCAAGCAGCTGGGCGAATCTCTGTCCCAATATAGGGCTGATGTAACAGCTTTGCAGGAAATGCGGTTTCCTGGTGAAGAGTCTTAGTCAGCTAAAAAAAGAAACATGCTGTTATTGGCTTTGGAAACATAAGCGAACGGCTATGTACTCGAAACCTGTCCCAGATATGATATCAAAATCATACTCGGGGATTTTAACAGCCAATTACGGAAGGAGCCCGTATTGAGGCGATACGTTGGCTGCGGATCATTCAATTAGCAGTGTCACACGAAATGGTTGTTGGAAGTACCTGGTTTGCGCGGAAAGCGGTCCACAAACAAACGTGGGCCTCTCCAGACGGAACCACTTTCAACAAAATTGACCACGTGTTGATCGAACGCCCCCACCTCTCAGTTTTGATAAAAGTCAGAACGTGTAGGGGGGCCAGTATAGACTCGGACCACTATCTCGTTGGCATGGTGCTCCGAGCTCGAATAACAACACCACCCCGAATCGCCTCTGACAATCAAGTGAGAGTTAACACTGAAGCCATCCACAACACATACTTCCGCAATACCTATAAGGGGAAATTGATGCCGCAATAACCGCAGTCAACAGGGATCCTGGAGATGAAGCATCATAATCACCTGAAGAACGTTATCTTA
The DNA here is from genome assembly GCF_905115235.1 of Hermetia illucens. Taxonomy (NCBI): domain Eukaryota; kingdom Metazoa; phylum Arthropoda; class Insecta; order Diptera; family Stratiomyidae; genus Hermetia; species Hermetia illucens. The sequence continues at coordinate 203,691,676 of NC_051849.1, forward strand.
AATATGGCCACAAACTTACTTGGCCCCAGTCGCAAAAAGAGAACGGAAGAATGCTGCATACCGAGTAATGTTGTATTCTCAAAGAACGCGGACACGCGCAGAAACTTATCACGAACTCCGTCGAGTGCAGAAGCGACTTCACAGACGGAAAAAGGAAGCCTGGGAGAATCAACAGATCTGTGAACTCGAAAAGTTCACCAATAAGTCAGCAGGATGAAGCCTTACAAACCTCGATACTCATCCTGCCGAGACAAAGAGGTAAAGCTGATTTCCGACAGAATATTGGAGCAATGGGTTGATAAACTACTGAATAACCAGAACATCGGCGAGTTGCAGATCCCGCCAACTGAAGACGATGGACAAATACTGGCACAACCAAAGGGAGATACCACACAGTGCAACAATTATAGAGGTATCACGTTGCTGAGTACCATCTATAAGATATTCTTCGCTATCTTGCTAGGCTCGATAGCCCCATATGCCCAGAACATCATTGGCCCATACTAAAGAGGCTTCACTCCAGGCAAATCAGCAACAGATCAAATTTTCTCTCTGGTAGAAAAATAAGACGAGGCAGGTCCTGCCAGAGATGGAATGATGGCGTAGGTCAGGACGCCAGACAGCTTTTAGGGATATCGAATTGATGGACCACTTTGCAAAACCGGGATGTTCGGAGTACCTCATTAAGGCAGGCCTAGACCGGATACAGGTTGTTGTGCCGCTGATGATGAGGCAAGGAATGGACAACACCTAGTGCTAAAGGAATTTTTACGTTGGTTTAAAATACTGTATTGCGATCCAAAGAAAACCGCTTCGCATCCCTGTCGGTGTTCATCAAGAAAGTGAGTGTCTCTTTGCGACTCCTTTTTGTTCTTGTTATGAACACTGCCACACGAGGCATCCAAAGTCCAGAGGTCTATACACTTCTTTATGCAGATGATTTTTTCCTAGTGTCTCGTAACAATGGTGATCTTCGGCAACTCGTCCAAAAATGACTAACTTATAAGAATAGAACAGAGTTTTTGATGAGCAATCCCACTGAAACTGTCAGTTATAGCGACCTAGACAGAATTGAGTGGTTCAAATACCTCGGATCAATACTATCAGCCAGTATTGAATAGTGCTATGAAATCGCTTGACTTACTAACGCAAATCGATGCAGTTCGTCACACATTACCTTCTGGTTATTCAGAATGCTACCACGCGTGGTGTTTTTATAGCAGCAAGGCCAGATGCTCTTGATTGTTCGATATATTAGTATTCCGGAACTGCTCCTGAGTGGCCCTTGATGGTTGATAAATGGATGCAAACTACGTAACTTCTTCTCTAATGGGTGACCCCTCTTTACTTCAGATTTCTTCATGAACGCTGCATTCTACCGTAGTAGCAGGTTTTTGAGCTGATTCTGTTTAACTTCTGCGGTAAAAAAAGTTTTATATCAATTCGGACATCAAAACTTTGGTAATGTCAGTTTTGCACTCAGAGGCTTCGCTGGGGAGCTTGCCCAGAGCAGTGACACGGTCATTTTCCCACTATTATCGATTACTGCCGTATATTATGCAATGCGCTGCAATCGAGTATCCCTATCCTTCATAATAATAATATAATAATAATCGTTGGCACTACAATCCATGTTGGATCAGGCCCTTGAAGTGTGTTAGAGCACTTCATTCAAGACCGTATCCCTCATCCTCCGCCAAATGATGCAGTGTTCGGAGAACCAAAAATGTTTCAGATGCCGCGCCAAAGGAGAAAGTGGTTTTTAAGGTTTCCTTAAAATCAAAACCTCATTAAAATCGGTCTACTGTGTGTGTGTAAAACAACACCTTATTAAAATCGGTTTACTGTCTGCCTCCATCCGTCTGTCCACCTGTCTTTTTTTTTCCGGAGGTGGAAACCTTCCGAAGACACTGGTACACATGTTCCAGCGTGTGGGATTTTTACCCACTAAAACCACCCTCTAACTCCTGTCCTCCTACTCACGGAACCACCACGAAGTAGTTCATCGCGGGGTGGACATGGCTCTAGCCTCTGCCTTCACCCATCGATTACACTCGCAATCGCGCCTTTCTCGCCTCCTCTGCCTCTCTTAATCTGCACTGAATCCGTCCTACCATTATATTTCCCGGTGCCAGTGTTCCTCCCAATGTCTCCTCTAGACTCTGCCTTTCCTCAGTGAATCTAGAACAATGGAAGAAAACATGCTCCTCCGGGTCCTCCGGAATACCGTCGCACCTGGGACAGTTCGCTGAACTGTCCAGTTTAAACCTATAGAGGTATTTACGGCAACCGCCACGCCCCGTGAGAAACTAGGTGAGATCATAGTTAGTCTGACCATGCGTTCTCTGCGTCCACACCTTGATGCTGGAAATCAATCTGTGGGTCCATCGACCCTTTTTCGCCTGTTCCCACCGTAGCTGCCACTTGTTTAATGATTCCTCCCTTTCGGCAATTTTAATTTGCCGATCAGAGGAAGAATTGGTTCCATCATAGGTACGTGCCATCTCATCGGCCAAAATGCCGATCGGCATAGGCCGCTTCGTCCAAGATGGTTCTATAATCACAACATCTTTCAGCCACTCCTTTGTAGCACTGATTGCTTTGGATGAATGCAATTCCACATCTGCCAGATCTTTTACAACAACAACCACTGCTATGTAATCGGAGTAACCCGCTATTGTGGCCTCGCTAGCAACTGGGACGTTGAGAACATCATTATACACAATGTTCCACAATATCGGTCCCAGCACAGAGCCTTGTGGAACACCCGCGAAGACAATGTATTCTTTGTTTCCATTGCCTGTGTCGTATCAAAGCCTTCTTTCTATTAAGTAGCTGTCGACTAGCGCAGTTAAGTAACTTGGTACACCAATCGCCGCCGTGGACCTACTTATAAGATTCCAACTGGCAGAGTTGAAAGCATTTTGCATGTCAAGGGTAATCATAGCACAATACTTGCTAGTGCCACTCCTTCCGTGCAACGCATTTTCAAGCCGAATTGTCGGCCCGATAAGCCTCCAACTCTCTCCAAAATTTTCCCCATAGTGTTCAATAGACATATAGGCCTATAAGAAGATGGTTCATCAGGAGGCTTACCAGGTTTAGACAACAACACTTACCTTTATTTTTTCCATGTTTCAGGAAAAATCCCATCCGCCAAGTATGCTTCAAATAACTCTAGGAATATGTCTGGCCTGTTTTGACGACCAGCTTAAGGGCCTTATTTGGTATGCCGTCGATTGCCGGGTATCTTGTTGTCTCCTAGCCTACAGGAAATCTCTAGTACTTCTTCTTTCGTTACTGGGGGTATTACAGCCACATCCAAAGATATATGTAGACTGTGACCCCTTGTGTTATCCTGAGGGAACAGAGGCAACGCCCTCTTGCATTCGTCAGTGCACTTCCCCATTCTGTGGCCCATGCATTGAATCACCGGCGATGACTTTTGGTTTCCACTCTTTTGCATCCAGAACCAATCTGTCCAGCATATTCTCAAATTCGGCCAACGTCAAACTTGGAGGAGCATAGCAACTGTAGACGTATATGCTGCCTACTTTTGCCCATATGAACCCACTTGTGGATTGTCTCATACATTCCTGTATGACTTGGTCTCCGCATGCCCACAAGGCCGCCCCACCTGTTGACTCAGTTATCCATAGGGTCTGCTTATTATAGCCACTCGCACCTCTGATTCATGGGTGGTCTGCGAGAGCAGATCTTGCGCGACCCTACAATGATTCAGGTTGATTTGGACCAACCTCATTTTATTGCTGCACTTAGCGCCTTTTTGAACTCGGGACACTTGCGCGCTGCTTCTGCTGGCAGTCGGATGGTCGCCGTCTGTGTACCTCCATGCGCCTTTCTGAGGCTTACAATGGATGCCTCGTGCAGCTTGAACTGCTCTGCTAAAGCAGAGTAGATTTCCACCTTAGAAGTGACCTCATCTAGGTCATGCTGTTGAACACCCACGGCAGCACTTTCATCATTATCATCAACGGCGCAACAACCTGTATCCGATCTAGGCCTGCCATAATAAGGAACTCAAAACACCCCGGCTTTGCGCCGAGGTCCATCAATTCGATAATCTTAAAAGCTGTCTGTCGTCCTGACCTACGCCATCGCTCCATCTCAGGCAGGATCTGTCTCATCTCCTTTTTCTACCCTTGTAGACTTTTCGGGCAGGATCATTCTCATCCATACGGATTAAGTGACCCGCCCACCGCAACCTGTTGAGCCGGATTTTATCCACAACCAGACGGTCGTGGTATCGCTCATAGATTTCGTCGTTATGTAGGCTACGGAATCATCCATCCTCATTAGGGGGCCAAAAATCCTTCGGATGAGTTTACTTTCGAACGCGACCAAAAGTTTGCACTTTTTTTTTCCTAAGAACCTAAGTCTCCGAAAAATACATAAGGACTGGGAAGATCATAATTTAATCCAGTAAGAGCTTTGACTCTATGGTTGGACGTTTCGAATGAAACATTTTTTGTAAGCTCAAATACGCTCTGTTGGCTGCCACCGTGCGTGGATTTTATTGACATAGCTGATAGCTCCAGATAGGAAAAATTTTCATCGGTCTCTAAGTTATAGTCTCCTATCTTCATTGTTTTCGTTTGACCAGTGCGACTCGTTCTTTACTTTTTGGCACTGACGTTGTCACCATGCACTTCGTCTTGCCTTCATTGATGTGCAGCCCAAGATCTCGCCCCAATGGCCGCCTGCTCGATCTGGATGCAGGTAGACTGTACATCTCGGGTTGTTCTTCCTATGATATCAATATCGTCAGCTTAGGCCAGTAGTTGGGTGGACTTGAAGAGGATCGCGCCTCTCGCATTTACGTCTGCATCACGAATCACTTTCTCCAAGGCCAGGTTAAAGAGGACGCATAATAGGGCATCCCCTTGTCGTAGACCGTTGTTGATGTTGAATGGACTCGAGAGTGCCTGCTGCTTTTATCTGGCCTCGCGAACTGGTCAAGGTCAGCCTAGTCAGTCTTATCAGTTTCGTCGGGATACCGAATTCTCTCATGGTCGTGTACAGTTTTACCCTGGCTATGCTATCATAGGCAGCTTTAAAGTCGATGAACAGATGGTGCAACTGTCGTCCATATTCCAACAGTTTTTCCATCGTTTGCCGCACAGGGAAAATCTGATCTGTTGCTAATTTGCCTAGAGTGAAGCGTTTTTGGTATGGGCCAATACTGTTCTGGGTGTGTGGAGATTTCCGACCTAGCAAGATAGAGGAGAATATCGTATAGATGGTACTCAGCAACATGATACCTCTATAATTGATGCACTGTGTGATTCTTTCTTTTTATGTATGAGACAGATAATGCCTCTTTGCCAATCGTCAGGCATTGATTCGCTGTCAAACACCTTGAGCACAAGTTGATGAACTACTTGATGTAATTCGTCGCCTCCTTATTTAACTAATTTGGCTGTAATTCCATGAGCTCCTGGTGACTTATGATTTTTAGGCCGATGAATTGCACGGACTGTTTCTTCTATACTTGGTGGTGTCAGGATTTGTCCGTCGTCTTCAGTTGGCAGGACCTCCAACTCGCCGATGTTCTGGTTGTTCAGTAGTTCATCAAAGTACTGAACCCATCGCTCTAATATGCCGATTCTGTCGGAAATCACTTGTTGCTCCCTGTACTTTTCAAGCTCACAGACTTGTTGGTTCTCTCAGGCTTCCTTTCGCCGTCTGTAAAGTCACTTCTCCGCTCGCCAGAGTTCGTGATAAGTCTCTGCGTGTATCCGCGTTCTTTGAGAATGCAACATTACTCGGTATACAGCATTCTTCTGTTAGCTTACATTCATCGTCAAAGCAGCCGTTTCGACTCTTTTGGCGGCTGGGGTCAAATATGTTTGTGGCCATATTTATGATAACGTTCTTCGGGGAAGACATATTGCGAAGGTTTATAAGATTGTTAGACGATCTTGTTCACGACGCAAATGGATGAGGTCAAAAGTGGCAGCCAGTGACTTTAATGCGTGGACTATCGAGTGGGGCAGAGAGACTAACCCAAAGGGACTGTGCTTATTAGAAGCATTCGCCCAGTTGGATGTAGTTCTGGCCAACGAAGGTGATGTAAACACTTATCGGAAAGGGGATTTGGTCCAATTTTAGATATGTCTTTTGTCAGTCCTGCGCTAGAATGTGATATGTCCTGGCAAGTTAGTGCAGACTTTGCGTACAGCGACCATCAGGCAATCACCTTTGAACTAAGGACGGAGCTACAGGACAGGAGACCTGCACCTCGGAAGCCGAAATCCAAAAGAACAACAGGATGGTCTGCAAAAGCGATGGATGAACAATCATTCGTGGAAGTGTGGTTGGAACTGGCTAGCAAAGCAGGCACCTCTATGCCACACAACGAATCTCTAAAGCATGTGACGTATCTATGTCTAGGAGATGCTCCACTAGAAGACCCAATTATTGGTTGAATAGTGAACTTGCCGCCTTCGATCGATTTACCACCGAACCAGACGAACGGCTCAGAGGGCAATAGATAGGATCGATCAAGGGCAAAAGGAGCATGTCTATAGGCAAGCTCGCAAGAACCTCAAGCTCGACATTGAACGAAGTAAGAGGGAATGTTTTGAGGAGCGAACATAAATCCGTGGGGTAGCGCCTATCAAATTGTGACAGGGCATTTCAAAGGCCGTTCGTCTCCGCAGATCACGTGCCCTATGCTCGTGCTGGAAATAATCTGGGGGTACTTATACCTTCCAGCGCCCGCTGAATGGGACGACTTTTCTACCAGTTACTAGGGGCGAGCTGCTGGGAATCTGCAGTCGAATATTCGCCAGTAGAGCTTGGTTTAGCCGAAAATGCAATTCACGGAAGGGGTTGTACCAGCAAATATTGACTGGTGGTGAATTTGCATACGCGGAATGCATTCAAGTCGGCCAATTGGAATCTTATACGAAAATCTCTGGCGACGATTGGTGTTTCTTCTTGCCTCGCTGCTATTATCGATACCTACTTGCAAAAGCAGTCACTTCGGTATGACACCGATGGTGAATGACCCAAAGAGTACGTTGTCTCCGCGTCTTCCAGTTCCGGAGGAGGCCACGGTGGTAGGGGTACGAAGACGACATAGATTGTGGTCGCAAAGCATCTCGAAGGTGCTGAGTTGTACACAAGTGGAGCAATCAGTGTTATTAAGGTTTGGTTAGAGAGTGCTGGACTAGCACTTATGGTGGAAAGGACGTAAGCGGTGCTTATCACAAAGTGACGCAAGGGAAATTATGCCTGCATTAGAATCGGAAATCGTATCATCACTTCCAAGCCGGTGAGTATATCTTGCTACATGCAGTCCCATTTTGGTGAAAAGTGCTGAATGTTTTAGGTAATGCACATAAACTGAGTGCAACCTACAGAAGAACAGCTTTCAGGGTGTGTTAGACTTTCAGCACCGTCTCAGATGATTCAGCGTTCATCACCTCGGGAACGATGCCGATGAACATCCTGGCAACCGAGACGATGTACATATTTATTTATTTAGGAGAAAGCAAAAATCTTATCCTACGTTTAAAACTACTTAAAGTAGAGAAGTTAAAAGGACCAAGCTGTTTTGCGTTGTAATTTCGGCAAAACCTAGGAATGGGGGAATGAAAGTAGACTTCGAGCTCTGCGGAGGGCACGTTGAAAGTGTCGGCGCTACGTGTGTTATAAGACGCAGGACGGCGGGTGATCTCGGCAGCGGCGGAGCAGTCCATCAGACCCGAGGAAAGTTTAAGGAATGTGCATAGATCCAGATAGGATCTACGCTGTTGTAGGAAGGGAAGGTTAAGAAAGCGGAGGCGGGAGGGGTAATCCAGACGAGGAAAGCTTTTCCTAAAGAAAAGGGAGCGGGTGAATTTACGTTGCACATTCTCGCGAGCAAGACAATCAGAATTACGGGAGGGTGACCAGATCACGGAGCAATACTCGAGGGTATTCCTCACGAGAGAATTGAAGAGAGCTAAGGAGGGTTGGATGGAGTCAAAATCAGAGGAGGAGCGAAGTATAAAGCCTGATAATTTTGCTGCTCGATTGATGACCTCAATGGGTGGCAAAGCGGAAAGTGACCCCGAGGTCTTGAGTGGAATGCCCGTTAAGAGAGTAGGAGAAATAAGTGGGTGAGGATTTTAGTGAGTAGCAAATAGAGTGGCACTTTCTGATATTTAGCGCTAAACCATTAGTCGAGCACCAACGAACCAGAGTATCCAGGTTAGATTGAAGGGAAAGACATTCCATAAGCGACGATATAGCGGAAAACAGCTTAAGGTCGTCGGCATAGAGCAAACAAGGACAAGTAAGGAGGAGCGGAAGGTGGTTTATAAAAAATAAAAATAATAAAGGACCCAGAATAGATCCCTGTGGGACGCCAGAAGAGGGGGAGAAGGAGCGAGAAGTACAACCGTCAAAAGACACGCGGCAGGATTGGTTGGAAAGGTAAGAGGCAAGCCATAAAACAAGTGGTATGGGAACGTTTAGAGATGAGAGTTTGGATAGAAGTATCTTGTTATTTACAGTCTCGAAGGCTTTAGCGAAGTCAGTGTAAATGGTATGCACTTCTTACTGTGAATTTAGACATTGGGCGACAAAGTTGGTATAGCCAAGCCGGTTGGAAGCAGTCGACCTACGTTTAACGAAGCCGTGTTCCTCTTGGACTATGTGTTGGCCAAAGTGGGTGGACAACCAGTCGCTGACATATCTTTCCAGGATTTTGGGACAGGAGGAGAGGAAGGGAAATGCGACGGTAATTCACGGCAAGCGTACTACCGCCGCTTTTCTGTATGAGGATGACGAGAGCCTCTTTCCATAAGAGAGCGTCTTTATAACACCAGGTCCATCTCTCCTTTGTTGCAGCTGAAAAGACCCGAAAGAGGGAGATCTATAAGCAGATGGCAACAGCGAAGGGACCAGTCAGAAAGGAGTCGTTGCTCTCTCCGGAAGATGGCAACCTTCCTGTAGATCTAGTGAATGAGTTTAATTAAAAAATCTTCGGATTCTTTTCAATATTTTTGTGTTTATTTTAAAGAAGAATTACAGAGAAATTATTGTATAATATTAATAAATATAATGAGAACTTTGCAGTTTTGTCCTTCGAATTGAAGTTTCGCAATAAGATGGACTGTCTTTCATTTCGCTTACTATGTTTGTGCTTTTGTGAAATAAAATAGTGGGATATGAACTGGATTAGGCAGTTTGAGATTGCTCAACGTAGATACTTCTGCGAAAGGTGAAAAGTGATGTTAAGTCAAAAGTTTCCCATGCAGGAATATACAGTCACATAATTGTCATCTCACTCTGCTAGAATAAAAGGGGGATGGCAAAACCAAATCGTAGAAAAATGTCTGCTATCCAAAGTATTAAGGAAAACCTTCAATCATGTTCTTTGAATCTTCACATTCCGTCTAAACTTAAAAATACAGAGGCATGTCTTTTGTTTTCGACTTTAAAAATAAGTAGTACATAGAAACAATATACAAAAAGGACTTTCTAAAATACTAAAACGAAATTCTATAACATCTCAGCACTCTCCCATTTCTCTCACTTAAAGACGAATTCCAGGATTTGTTGCTGCAACGTATTGCAAAAGTTCATCAGAATCCTCGCAGATAACTGGCTTTTCGTGGTAGCAGGCCACGTCGTGCCATGCAATACCGTCATTGTAGACATTGTTCAAAACGGACAAGCATTGTTCCTTGGTTTGGTTGATGTCATATTCAGCGTTGTCTGGTTGAGGGATCTTCTTGTGACCAGTTTGTGACCATGGATTGTATCCCCATCCTTGTGGAATGCGGTTGGTAGCTTGGATCTTCTCCCGGGTTGAGGACCAGAACCATCCGAAGACGTTCTTTGGTTCCAAATCGGGGCGGTTTTCGCAGCCGGCAAAATCGCAGATACGTCCTGAGGTCCAGATGTAGGGAACGTCATTTTGTTGGATAACACGGAAGATAAGATTGTTCTTTTCCTGGGTTTCAAGTGAGACTAAGTCCATACAGTATTCACGGCACAAGTTGCGACCATCTAACCAGTCAACCTTACGATTGGCCAAGGCTGGAACGTGGGTGCTCAAGAAAAGATTCTTTCCTTTGTAGGTGAATTCCTTTGGACCTGGAAGAGAAGAAAAAGGGTTGGTTAGTAAGTGTATTTGGAGAACTGGAATCAGGTGAATGTAGCAACGTTTTGAGGAAACAATAACTTATTTCTAGAAGTCCATTGCATGCGAAGCTTGAACTGTAACCCCAATAGATACATTTGCCCTTTTCACTCTTTAAACTATGGCAAGCTTCGAAGAATTCATCCTAAACGCTGTATCTTAATGAAATATTTACTGAACAAACTCGAGTGCCTAGATTACGCTAATGACCATACAATTGACTTAAGAAATACCGGTAATTGCGGAACGTGTGAAAATACCGGCGTCATTACTATCCAGAAACGTGGAAAAATCCAATTGTATGCATATCTATCTTTTCATTCCACTCGAACTTTAATCCACCAACACAGCTCCAGCTACTAAGCAACTTGAAGGCCTCAACTCGGCCCCCAAAATAGAAATCGACATGAAATTTTCCTGACATTTACCTGAAAGAAAATAACTCCAGGCGATAAGCTCGGATTACTGCATCGACTTTTCCAATTATAAAAATTTTACCGTGAAAAATCTTTGTGAAATCTGAAAACAGTGGAACCATGGCGGAGACGGTAGGGAAAATATCTTGCGTATCTTGAATGGCGTGGGTATCGTGCGGTCTTCTCAAGATGTGCATAAAATGCTTTTCTTATGGTTTTGCCGGAGTGGGTTCCGTTGGAGACTTTGGCTTGGGGGGTCTGAGATGCATCGAACATGGGCAGGAAGAAGCTTCATTGCATAACCTTTTGCACTTGTGTCATGATTTTGCTGTGTTAAGCCTCCGGTGCTGAGACTGGGTTGGCGCAAGCTGGTATTGATGGTAAGTCTTGTACTTGATGAATGTTTACATAATGAATTAACAATGAGTAATTATATATTGCATTTAGTGTTTGCTTTTCAATGTGAAGATGGTTTTGATGATGCTTGTTTGGATTGGAAACTGTTGGTCAAACCACTCAAAAGAACAGAAAAATGACAAGGTAAACTGACAAAGTTATGACGCAATCAGTATTGAATGACGCTATTAACGTGTTCCTCTAAGGTCGAGCTGCATGAATCTTTTCCAATATAAAAAGCGGTTCATCTTTTGATATTAAGCTCTCAGCGTAGGAGGTGATAAAGCATAATGTTTATCACAGAGGGTTTGACAAATTCGGCACTGCAAAGCTCAACCAATTCCTGGATAAGACACGCTGATTTAACACTCAGAGATGTACTCCCATGCTACAACTTGGTAAACCCCAAACAATGTCAAGTAGTAGACAAAAGAGGGCAAACGGCAAGTGCTTTGCTCTCTAAAACAGAGATGAGTCGGCTCTCTAGATTGGAAGCTATGCAACCGAATCTGACATATTGATGGCGTCCCCCTTGAGAAACGAACTGAATCTAGGATCCGCCGGCAAATTGCCAAAGCGACCACGATCTCGCCAAAGTGAGATACTAAACAATGAGAGTAGCAGGCTGACCCCCTTTCAGGTTCGAAACTGGAAACCTCCAAACCGAAGAAATGGTATCGAAATCTAACGAGCCCACACCAGAAAACCCATCTAATTTAGTTCAATTGGGAGAGCCGCAACTTCAAACACCCTGGCCTTCTGGCTGGCTCATCGCATTATCCCCTAAAAACACCTACTCAATGACCTCCCGCCTGCATTGTTATCAGACTTTCACGAATCTGTGAACATCTTCCAGAAGTGAATAGTATTTTCATCTGAAGTCTGACGAGGCCGAGCAATTTCATATGAAGTGGCTACATATAACCGAGATCACACCCCAATTTTGTCCACGTGGTAGATTAAGAAGCAATGTCCCGTTAAAGGGTTTTCATTCCCTATTTCCTAAGGAACAATAAAAATTCGACCTATCTTTCAGAGCAGACTTGATAGTGGACGGCAGGATGCAGGATGCAGAATGCAGACTCTGGTCTCCAAATAGGGGATCTAGACCCTTGCCGAGCTAGTCTGTCAGCCTCGCCATCACCAGCGATGTTCAAGTACCCCGGCCCCATGTGAGGAATGTATCGTCCAGTCGGCCAAGTATTGAAACAGTTTCGAATGGTATGACTCCGCCAATTTCATCAGCTCTCAATAATATGTATTTATGGTCGTCATTTTTGCGTGAGGTCAGCTCCATAAACTGATTTTCCAAGAACACCGCTCATTGTTGAAGATTCTTCCCTTTTAGATCTGGAAACTATATGATCTGCGGTCATCAGAGTTATTTGATGGTTGCCAAGGAATATCCGGATAGATGAGCGACAATATCATCGGTCGCTTTTCTATCCGCCGTTAATAAGCCTAAATGCGTTATTATCTGCTTTCAAATTTACTGCCAAATGAATAAGGGTAGATTTAGGATATTTTCGAGTTCCGTGATCGACATTGTATTATTTAGACAGGCAAGCCTTTGAATTTGTGCGTTTCTACAAACAGAGTCTTGCCCTCCAGACGATGAATACATACATCAGAATGAACTATATTATGGATGCGTATATCCAATAAATCCGTTGTTGAAAAAGTGTCCAAGTCATACCTGCCAGCGCCAGTTCAATCTCCAGGATTTCCAGGATTTGTTCTGGGGTACAATGGTTCCAAGGTAATATCTAGGAACAGAAACGTACCCTTAAATACTTGACTGTTTATACCAGTTGGGTTTCGGCCCCTGATAAGATGGAAAGCCCGCCTCACTTAACGCTCCTAATGAACATAACTAGTCAAGCCATCCTAGCGTCCACCGTAAATCCGTTACGGAGGCAGGAACTGTGGATTACTTGCAGATTTGCATTGAAGCGGTCACATACTACATCCGTAAACTCGCCGATAATTATCACAGCATCATCTTCGGGAGGATGGTACCATGGCAGGAGCCATTATTAGAAGTCTTAGCAGAAGAGAGAGGCAACACCGGAGACAACTCGCATCAACTGAATCTCGTCCAACCAATATGTTGATCTTCCTCCCCTCTAGCATGTGACGAATCCAACTGGCTAACAGCGGATCAAGTCCCTGTTGCCGCGTCACAAATCACCCCGAATAAGGCATAATTGAAGGCAGCTTCAATGTCCATGAATGCGCAAAAAGCGTATTCCTTGCCGGATGTTACCTTCACAATTTTTGCGCTAAACTTATTGATTACTGCCTTCATGGGTTTCCGTTTATGGTAAGCGGTTTGGCTGCAGTGAAATGGCTTCCGTGGCCTAAATAACGACGAAATCTATGAGCGATATCATGACCGTATGGTTGTGGATAAAATCTGGTTCAACAATTTATGGTGGACGGGTCACAGGATGGTTGAGGGTTATCTAGCCCGGAAAGTCTATTAGGGGAATATCTATACCTTGCCTGAGATCAGGACGCCAGACAGCTTTTAGGGATACCGAATTGGTGGACCTAGGAGGAAAACCGAGGTGCCTGGAATTCCTTACTAAAGCTGGCTTAGGTCAAATACCAGTTGCTGCGCCATTGATGATGATGATTAAAAAGCGAACTGCATGTAGTCTCCTTGACGTGCGCTTATACTTCGAGGCAAATTGGAACAGCGACCACCACCTTGTCAAAGCAACATATAGATCCCGAATAGCAAATAATGGGAGTAGTAGATACCCACCCTGGCTATCGGCTTCAACATTGAAAATCATCTCATCAAAGAACTGATATCGACATTTTTTGGAGCATTCGACTAACAAATTCTGCAGATGCTGAGCCGACACCAGGAAGCGAATAGCATTGATGTGAAGTGGGGCAGCTGACATCTGGCGAAAGCATACACTAGCGGCACTGATCGGTCCGATGATGCAGCATTTTATATTACCGAGGAGTACAATATGGATCCTAGATGTCAATTGTATGAAGCAAAGAGCGGGCAGGATAACAATCATAAGTGTACCTTACAGAAACCGTCACCGTAAGTCACACGACTGGTTGATCGTTAATATAGACATGCGGTCGCAAGATATACAATGCATCATAAGTCACTCGACCAGTGCCTTTATATGATCTAAAAAATCGGTATATCAGTGTACAGCTAATGTGTCCCACTTGGTCTCACATTGCCTGAACTTAAAGATATGCTAGACAAGTTGATTGTCGTTGATTTTAAACCACGCTCCTTCGAATAGGGGAGCAGTGAAATAATGCTAAGGGCCAAAGTCAGGATGCAGCTCTGGTCAACAAAAGTGATGTAAGCACCTTTCGCTAAGGCAGTTCTGCCTCAATCATAGACCCGATCTTTGTCAGCCCTGCACTGGTGCGTCGTATTCTCTGACAAGAAGGGGTACATCCACAAGCATCACCGGGCGACTATCTTTGAATTATGGAGGAAGCTCCGTGGCAGAAAAAAAGTATAGCTAATGCCAAAAAGGACATTCGGCTGGGCTACAAAAGGGTTGGACAAGCAAGTCTTCATAGAAGCGAGACCATCCTAGGAAACGCAGGCTGCCAAAGGATTTGACGCCTCCATACCTAGGAAATACACATTCGCCAGTAGAAGATACAACTACTGGTTGCATTATGCATTCACCAGCCTTTGATCAGCCTATTACTGACCCAGACGAATTCCTCGAAAGGTAGTAGATAGGATCGATTAGCTTCAAAAAGAGCATGGATGGTATTCCTCACAGATCAGCCTTACCCTTCAGGCATCTCTGAATGTGACCGCAATTCCTGCAGATTGAAAGGTGACATTAAAGCCCCGAATTTGATTCATGGAAAGCGTAGTACCAACAAATTTTGTGCGGTGATGACCTTCAACGTGAGGGATGCATTCAGTTTGTCAGTTGGTGGTTCTATCTGTCTCGCCGCAATGGTTAGTAGCTATTTAGCAGAAACAAGGTTTGGTATGACAATATTGAGAAGTATGTTGTCTCCGCGGGTATCCCACAGGGTTCTATACTGAGCTAACTGCTGTGAAACTTCATGTACAATGCTGTTAAGATTAAATTTTCCGATCCAGTAGCGGTCTACGGTGGTGGCGAAAGTATAGCATTAGTTGTAGTCGCAAAGTATTTAGAGTATGCTGAGTTATACTCCTACTGAGCAATCACTTCAGTTAAAGTTTAGTTAGAGGGGGCTGGAGTTACAATAACTGAAACGCCCGCATTAGAATTGGTAATCACATCATCACTGCCAAGCCGGCCCACACACATCCGTACTTGCAGGTTACTTTCATTTTGCCGGAATGGTGAGCTCAATCTTGTTTTAAACAACCCTAATTTGGGGGGGGGGGGGTATTACAATTATCGTTGAATGCGCATAAAATGAATCTAGTCTATAAGGGGGCATACCTTAAGGTATGGGTTGTCTTCAGAACCTTTTCAAATGAGGTAACATCCGTCATCTCAGGAATGATGCAGGTTTAGATTTTGCTGGGTGTTTAGAAAAAAGTGCGTTGACATGCAGGCCATCCTCACTACCAAGGAGTGATTGGAGAGGCAGCATGGTGAGGATAATTATAATCTTACCCAGTTTTCACGAGGCAAGGAGGATATCACCAATGCCTCTACAGGTCCATAAAGTCTCTGCGACGGGGAAGGTTTTAAGAATGAGCGCTTAAAATAAGTGACCACTTTGTGGACCCCGCAATCTCTCTTCGCCGTTTTATAACCAACGCCAAAGTTAAGACCCACTTCGAAAATTACTAATCAAGAACTTGGTAACATCACCCGCCTGAATTCATGGGGTTCCCTTCCTTAATTCACTGCATGCATTGGCGCTAATAGTTTCAACTTGTACACCTAATTTCGTGCCAATAGATATAAGCATGTCTAAAAAGAGACGGACTGACAGATAAATAGGCTATAATTTTTTAGATATATTAATGTACAATGTAGAATGAATTCGTCCCGGAAAACACCTGTAAGATGGGCAATCAACAAGTTTGCGGAAGAGACCTTCAAAGAGGCGTTGCTACAAAATGGAACGCTGGAAGGAAATGAAAAAGATAAGGCTTCGCAGATCGACAAAAAGTTAAAGCGAGCGTATGATGCGTTCATGTCATTCTAGAAACGAGAACCGAACTTTTGGTGAAACTCTCTTATCGAAGAATGCTGCAAAGCTTGCCTCAAAGCTAGAAGAGGCAGTCAGCGAAACAGAAACCGATATGGGCACGAGTAGTTACATAGGCAATATAAGGGGGCGCGGAAAAAATCACAAAAGAAAAAGCAATTTAAGCGGTTGTGCATGGAAGCTGATTCGAACTCTTCCAGGTTCTAGAAGCTGCCAAGAAAGTAGTCCAAAATAGAGCGAATAGCTTGAATCCCCAACGAAGCTCCTAAACAGCAGTCAAAATTTGGCGAGATGAAGCAAAATACTGGAGGCCATGAAATCAGTCCGACCAAAGTACCTGGAGCGCATCATTGCCAACTTCTCAATCAGTAGGATTCTATCCTGGGAATGTGATGAAGGATCGACATCTTCCAACAAGGGCTCGTCTGTGATCCCAATTTATGGATTATTGTGTATAGCTGCGTACTGACCAAGGTTCCTTAGAGGGTTATTACAGGGGTGACTACCATTAATTTCGAAGACAGCGGCAGTTCACATGGAGTGAAACTATCACAGGGTGGTGGGAGAGGTAGAAAAGGGCTATTGATCAGAAAGGCCATCAATGGGGAACTTGCGCGATGAAATAAGTCTGAAAAAGTAACAAGGGCGGAACACTAACGTACGTGTACGAGCACAAGATACATTCTGATTTAGCTGTTGCGACGTAATACCATGTGACAGATCCGCAGAGAAAGAGGTCGTTTTATTGGGCAAAAGTTCCATACAACTTTCTAGCAGGAACCGGGGTTCAAAGGTAAGAGGGTAGCAACCTATGTACTGAGTCAATACCAAGTAGCCAGAGGAGAATCTACAAGTAGCGGCACGGAAATACGTTATGTGTTCATTGAGTGCCGGTCATGGATACAGTAGGCGAATGCCCTGAGGTGCTGCACATTGACTAACACAAGCCTCTCGAAAAGTCGAATAAACGTACATCTTTGTCATGGTGGAAATATACTGCACCATGAGCGGGATTTTAAATGAGGGAGTCTGGTGTGCCATCTGAATTTGGGTACGGATTACAAAGGGTGCGCATATAGTTTCTTGGAAGGACTTGATCGAACCTTAAAGGTGAAAGTTAAAAGTTTTGACATGACAAGACTGTAATCACCAATACGTGTGAAATATCAAAGCATACCTTAACGACCTATCGGCCCTTTTTTCGGTGGACTGTTCAACGATCCACGCCTAGGGGATATAATTGGATAGAGCTAGAAGGGTGGTATCAAATCGATCAAGTCTGTTAAATGGTTTGAATGGATGATTGTGCTGGATTAAGAGGAGTCTAAAATGCACACTTACCTTCGGGTTGAGCATTGATTTAGGCTATGTTTGGTATGTACTCCACGGGGACTCGACTCGAAAGGGTTGCGGTATTACAGAAACCAATTGCTAGATTTGTGAGAGCCTCGTCTTGGGAAGCCTTCCATCTGGTTCTCCAGCAAAATGCCGCTCTTTTGAAGTGGGGAGTATTGCCGAAAGGATTAGATATTCTTATTAGCAAGTTAAGTAGACACAAACAACCTTGCTGACGGAAACCAGCGATAGCTTTAGAAGCTTTCCGCCTTCTATTAAAAAAGATAGTCAGACGGAGACCAAAAAATCAATGCTGTCGAAAGTCGAGTCTTCAAAAAATGGCTAATAAGATGCAACAGTTAGCTGTGCCTATTATACGAAGAACACAGATGCCGTCATCCATACCAAGATTCGGAAGATCCAGTGGGCAGGCCATGTAGAGCGCATGGATAACAGGAGAATTGCCAGAGGCCTAATCAAAGGCAATGTCCAAGGTGAACGACCACATAAGAAACACCGAAGCAGATGGGGTAGTAGACAACAAAGTTACACGCTTCTCAGTTTTCTCATTCAAAAAACGATCGCTCGACCAAAAAGAGGGGAGACAGGAACTTGAGGAGGCCAAGGACCGACATGGGACTGTAACGCCATAGTATAAAAGGAAGTACGGGAACGGACTGGATTTTTTAAAAACTGCGCTTTCAGTTTTATATGATAATTTAAACCATGTAAACTTTATTTCGTCGGTCACACACTATAGCTCGGTAATTAAAATTTCACTTGAATTGGATTTATTTATGGTTAACTATAGGACTCTTGCGGTGCGTCGAAACTCTACAATTTTGAATTTAATAAACCCATTAACTGCAACCATTGAAAGTTTCAAGTTACAGACTTGTTCATGCACTGTAGGAAAGTCAGAACTGCCCACAAACTAAATCTAAATTGAATGAAAGTCGACTAACTTCCAAATTAGAGAAATGGTCAACTCTTAATTGGTAATTTGCATTTTACGCTTTTTCAGCTTCACAGTTGCCTTCATTTAAATCTCCAAAGATGCAAATGAAAATGACGATGATAATGCACCAAACCAAAATTGATTTACATCACCACAAAAAATGGTATCGCCCAATAGATACTTGTATCTATTTATTTTGCATGACGTCGGTATCACCTAATTTATCCAAACATCAACCAGTTTCTCGATATAGCAGAGTTGATGGTATTTTAGTCGTGATTGATTAAATTGGTCATTTCGTATAAAAGTTGTAAAATGCGACTTTATCGACTTTTATCGGCTTTAACTTTCTACTGAGTTTCTGGTTTTGGATAAGTTGACTGGTTCGAAATATTTGACTTGGTTTTAGTTTGTTTTTGGCAATGATCCGATCACTTGATGGTTTATTGATTGACATTATATAATAAATGTAACGTACATATTTCTTGATTAAAAGATATGTGTATTATGTCATTTCCAATATAAAGAGAATGTTAAGAGGTCAATCAGTTAGTTCAGTTGGGCGATGGTTATCGCGCTGTTTTTGACAGTGAGGAGCTAATCAAGTAGCTTGTCGGTGAATGTGATAATTAGCTGGAAAATTTACCATTGAGGACAGACAAGTAACATGTTACTTGTATCCACAGTGGCTAATTATTATCCATCTTATTCCATGCCTCTCACTGCAAACGTGATAACAAATCCAAAACCAGATTTTCCTTTCCAAAGAGTTATTCAAAAAAGCCGCTTGCTTGACACACCCTGGGAAAACTTCAGACCATTTTCATCAAATTCTGTTATTTATGTAGATGCCCTTAAGAAAAAATGGAATAGTACACGGTTTGAGCTTCAAAATGGTATATAGATTGTGGGGTCTGGGGTGCAGGAAACCCTCGGGCTTTGTGGGCAAGTAAGACTTTGGTTTCGGATATATGGAGTCAAAATATCTTTTGAACTTTCGCATTCACTTAAGATCGTCACCTTAGCAGCGAGTTTCACCAGGCTGAAAAGTCAATCTTTCTTAATCTTTCTAGGATAAGTCTACATTCCTCCATGATGGGTGTCTCCAGACATCCCGGATTTGCAAAGAGGTCCGTAAAAGCTGTCTGACGTCTTGACCTATACCATCGCTCCATCCCAGGCAGGGTCTGCCTCGTCTTCTTTTTCTACCATAGATATTGCCCTTATAGACTTTCCGAACTGGATCATTCTCATCCATACGGATTAAGTGAACCGCACACCGTAACCTATTGAGCCGGTCAACGGTCTCAAAATTGAAGTCTCCTATCTTTATTCTTTGACTAGTGCGGTTTGATGTTGTTGGTTGGTTGGTTTTCGGTGCTGATGTGCAGCTCAAGAGCTCGCCCCAATTGCCGCCTGCTCGATCTGGATGAAGACAGTTTGTACATCTCAGGTCGTTCATCCCATGATGTCGATATCGTCAGCATAGGCCAGTAGTTGGGTGGACTTAAAGAGAATGGTACCCCTTGCATTTACCTCAATATCACGGATCACTTTTTCCAGGATCAGGTTAAAGAGGAACCATGATGGGGCATCCCTTTGTCGTAGACCGTTGTTAATGTCAAGTGATCCTGCTGCTTTTATCTTTTATCAGTGCTACACTGATGAAGGGAACAAGTGGTTCCCGAAATATCGGTATTTGCAAAATAGAAATCAACACTAGCGAATAGGAAAAACGAGTTTTATTTCAAATAATTAATCGCTAGAAACACCGCGTAATTACACTCGGACAGTGACTGTTACTTCTTGTGTAGTACCGTGGGATGGTCCTAGATGCAGCGCTAAGTTGAGACTAAACTTGGGAGATACGAGCTAAGATCACCTGAGTGGCTTTCGATATTTGCAAAAAACCCTTGGGAACTGCATTTGGAAATGGTTTCATGAAGTATGTAGACATAGTTTTTCCTGAATTCTTATAAGCGTGGATTATGTGATGGCCTATGTCAACCAGAGAATACAGTAGGATCACGTCCGACAGAGTTAAAAAAAAACATATTTTTGGGGTTGAACTAGTGAGTTACGCTTTCCTTATGTACGTCCTTAGCGTACTACAACAGTTCTACTCCCTTCCCTCGATACAAAATATAACTAAACCTTAAGACTTACCAACAATCAGGACTTGATACCTAGTGAACTTTGGCAGCATCAATAGATTACATCACATGGAAACTGGTTTTCAAAACAATTTTTCCAGCGAAGAAGGACAGTAGTGCGATGCTGTAGGGTCTGCCAATTCATTTTATTACCGACTGACAACACATCTGAAATGCAAGTCCTCCAGAATATGGCATTGCATTGCAAAAGGAAATGGATATCGGCGGTGTTTCTTATTTCCAATCGATACATAGCCATTTCGACTGGTAGCCAAGCCGCCACGAAAACCTGACCAAGCTGAGACAGTGTAAAGACGAATTGTAAATCTGGACACGTCATCCAGAATCTTTCTGCTCTGATTTACTAGACATAAGTACACAGGAGTAGATGATCTACAGAGGAGAATGGCCTTACTTTAACTAGAATCTACTCGTTCTATTTATCAGCTGCTCATTCCAGATTATTCAGGCTTATAGCTCAGCATGATGAATGCGAGTCCCTTGCAATAAAAGTCGAATAAAAATTTTAAAGAAGGGTTTTTGGGGAAAGAATTTTGGACACTATAGAGGGTCCAATGGATTCCTTTCGAAGGGATGAACGATTTCCAAAGAAATAAATAAAAAAAAAATCGGTCCAAAACCAGTGAACCACATTGTACCCTAGTTAGTTTAGTTTAGGGGGGGGGGTCGCAGCTCCAAGCACTCAGACCTTTGATAGGCCTATTGTTCTATCCCCGGAGATCGCCTATTGATCGGCCTCTAAACGATGGCATTCGCAGGTTTTCGCCAATTTCAGAACATTCTCCAGAGATAGAGAATTCACGGACTCTTCGTTCCAGAAAACCTTACCACGGTATCTTTGTCTGAGGTCTGAGGAGTCCAGGTAGTTGCATAGGAAGTGCAGGGCCGTCTCTTCCTCCTCTTCACATATGGCCGAGATCATCAATCCAATTTTTCCCATGCAGTAACTTAAGGGGCAGGGTCTCGTTAAAAGCCCTACTAGGGTTTTCATGCCCCACTTCTTAGGTGATAACAAAAATGCACCTCTAGCGGCCCCGGGTTCCTCTACAAAGATTTTCGCCTGCCAGCAGAAGTTCAAATTTCTCCATTCAGCTGCGTGAATCCTTGCCATTTCCGTCTTCAGAATAAACTTGACAGTAGATGGCCGAATGCCAAAAGTTGGTTCAGGCCCCACCAATGTGGATCCAGGACTTCGGTGAGAAAGTCTGTTAGCCTCCTCATTACCAACGATATTAGAGTGCCCTGGCACCCACATCAGCAATGTCTCGTTCAGTCGGCCAAGTTTCAGCAGCACCTGATGACAACTCCACATCAACTGGCTCAATATATCGTTGCTGTTTAGTGCTGATAATGCTGCTCAATCGTAGGAACAAATTCAAATGGTGCGACCCCTACATTTTTGCCGCAAACATGCTTCTGCTGCCAAGAAAATGGGGCATTTATCGATCATTCTTCTCTTTTAGTGATTAGGATAGAGTATGTCTTTTCGAAGGCGAATCTAAAGCTCATATGATCGGCTGGCATCAGAGCCACCTGATGTTTGCCAAGAAATTTCCAGATGAACGCATGGCCGTACAATTGGCCACCTTTCCACCCGCCAAAAGTATGAAGCATATATACGTCGTTAGCTGCTTTCCGTTACACCTCCAAATGGATTAACGGAAAATTTAGAAAAGTTTTGAGTGCCACGGTGGGCGTACTAGTCCTTGCTTCAGTAATAATGGAGGCTTCTGAATCTGCGTTAGCAGCTTCCTTCTGTTAGCAAAGTTTAGTTTCGGCCACCAGACAATGCATGCATACATCAAAATGGGCTTTATTATGGAGGTATACTTCCAATGAATCCGTTTTGGTGAAAGTCCCTAGATCTTACCTATCCCAGTCCTGCAGCACCAAGGCAATTTGCAGGATTTTTGGAATAGTTCCTAGATATGGTTATGGTTGCACTTTAACTTCGAGTCGAAATGTACTCCTAAATATTTGACTGTGTGTACCAGCTGGATGTCCGCCCTTGCTAAGGTGGGTACCGGGTAGCTTCCTCACCTGATGTTCCCAGTGAACATAACTAGTCCAGTCTTCCTAGCGTTCACCATTATGGAGGAAACAACCGTGCTTGCAAACTTACCGATAATTATTACGGCTAGATCGTCCGCAAATGCTTGTACGGAGACTTTTGTATCCTCCAGGAGCCATAGAAAGGTATCGATTACCAGAAGCCCTAACAAAGGACTGAAAACTCCTTCCTATGGGCAACCCCTAAGGTACCCAGCCTCAATGGAATTCTGTTCGACCAATATGTGGATCTTTCTTCGCTCTAGCATGTGAATGATCCAGGAAGCCTGATTGACAGCGGATCGATTCCATGCTGTCTTGCTGCGTTACAAATCCCATTCGATGTCGATGAATGCATGTGAAGCGTATTCTTCTTAGGACATCGCCTTCTCAATTTTTGCCTTTAGCACGTGGAGTGCTGTCTCCGTGGCTTTGCCTTTCTGGTAGGCATGTTGACTAGCGTGAAGTGGTCATCTAGAGATATATGTATCCCTTATGAAACGATCTACTACTGAAAGGACTGGATTCGGCAGACTGATCGATCGGAAGCTATTTGCATCTATGTAGGCTTCCTCTGTTTTGGGAATAAATATTAATTTTACATGTGCTAGGCAGGCACAGTATATGTTCGGAATGTGTAAACCCAGGGCAACCATTGGAATGATGCCATCCGGACCTGCAGACTTGTATTTATGAAACAAGTTAAATGCCCATTTCCAGTGAAACTACTTTGCAGAGTCCAATCTTTCGGTTAAGGGCTGTATGTGCCTGTCGGCTCCAAGATGAGATTTTGGAGGCTGATTGGGAAGCGCACTTCAGGCAAACGGTTTGCCGCTTTTTCATCACTTTCTGTGTATTTCCTACAGAGCAAAGGTAGATAACCCAACTACTGGTTACGTTCTTTGACAAGGGCCTGCTTTAACTTTGAGGTTGCCTCAAGAGAGTTGGTTTCTGCGCAAAAGCCCTAAGTTCGAATCCCGGTTGCGTCGTCAATGTTGTATTGTCTTCATGTTTGTCTTGCTACTGTACGGCTCCCACTCACAGAGCCCCATAGTGATAAGGAACCGTGATGATAAGGAAACTCAGTCACTGCATTGTTGAAAATGAAAGAGGAGGATTGGGGAAACAAAAATAATGAAGTCTTACGCTCCTAAACCAAGAGAAGGTGTATTGTTGAAAATTTAATACAAATTTTCGACCTTCGCAGAGCATATAGATATTGCCTTTTTTTATATAATTCTTGAATGCAGCCCGGAAGATGCAGTCCAATGCACTTTGATCTATTGATTCTTCTACTTCCCATGCATCATTTACCTTCAACCAAGCAAGAAGCCAAAAGCATACTATTCAATTTCGAAGCAAAAAGCAAGTCAGCTCCCAATGAAGATGGCAAGGTAAGGCTCAAAAGAAAAACCATGGAAGATACACCTGTTAGACAAAAGCCATCGTTTACAGGTACAGATACTACTTGACCTATTGCATCGCAAATTTAACTACCACCGGAGCACACTTTTGCTGCTGGTGCATTGTACTCGCGCTGTTAGCTAATAACAGGTAAATAGGAGATCGTTACAAGATAGAGAAAACAATGCAGCCATAATATGCAACACAGATACATAGATACAGCCTCAGTGTAGCTGCTGCAATTTACTTCTTCATTAACATACAATATTTAGTATGGAAAAGTACTTTTATTTTCTTTGTCTCCATCATCCTTCAGCAAGCTTCAAAGTGAACTGGCTCATAATGAGCCCCTTCAAAAATAAAATTAAACTACACTTGCTCATTGCCTATTAGTGAAAAAAAACTATCTAATAATATCCAACTTGAACTTGAAGAGGGACCATTTAATTAGCTATGCCTCCCCGAGTGTGGAAAAGGTTAAAGGCTCTCTCGGCCAACAAATGACCATGAGGTGTCCATTATCAAAATTAAAAATTTTCAAGAGAAGAGCTCGTTCATTTTTACGGCCCAGAAAAGCTTATAAACAATTCATATGTAAAAGAGGCGAGTAACTATTAATTTGAATGGTTATGCATATTTAACTATTAATGGTATTGTGTGCAGCACGTATGTGCATACGTGATTTATTGTGGGTTGAATGCATGACGTGCTACCAATTTTTAGGCCTGTTTTCACTGCTTGTTCCGTCATGCATATTATGGTCAGTGATTATGAATTGTAGCACGTCCATGAATGAAATGGAAACCTTTTAGAAAGGACAAAGTACCAATGTGCTTCTGTTACTTCCTTGATTATTCTAATTATTGTCCATGAGTTCATCGGCGATAACCACAAAGTCTATGGTGATAGTGCACAGTGCTCAGGCAGAATGAAAAATGAGTCCTATAAGGGTGCGTGTATGGCTGCGTCAGGGAAAGCCGGTTGGGGGAAGGACTTTTTTAAACATTTTCATACATAAATATGCCATTCAAGTGGAGTGTCATGCTGATTACCATCAAGTCTGTTATTGCTGCTAAAATAGGAGTTTTAACAAGTGTCTCCGTGGTGTTTTCATAACCTTTTTAGATTTATAAGAATTGATAGTAATTGATTTACACCTACACAAGAACCAGCATAGCTCAGCATGGTATCACCAAATCAAAACAGTTGAATTTGAGTCAGGATCCTTCGCACTTGTGAAGAAAAGGACTGCACCAGTCACTACCAGTTTCTTTCTCTAAGGTTCTTGAAAAAGTGCACTACAAAATGTAGTCTAACAGGAATACAAGAAGTTAATATCCTGGTGCACTCCCTCTTTCTCAAGGTATCCATCGTCTCTACTTAGGTGTGGACAGCATTGTTCCAGGGATTAGAAATCTGACTTTTAAGGACGGCCTCAAACGGTCACCAAGCTCGCTTCGATCGTTAGTACTTTGGGTTCGGTAGGTAGACCTCGATCGCAACCACGTTCGGGGTCTGCTTCCCGAAAAGGGCACTCGGGTAGTCGCTCGCCGGAACCCTCATCGGTCTCGCCGGTTTGTTGGTACCATCGAAAATACGTAACTCAAGCAATTAAATGTACTACCGGATGTACATTTAGCGCAACAAGAAACTAGGCTCGCTGGCTGCCTCGGCAACGGCTTCTCAAAGCGCAGTACCACGTCGCCTTACAATCTTTGACCCCCTAAACAGACGTTGCTTCCTGGTCGACACGGGTGCTGAGGTGTCGGTCCCCTCCCATCCGTCCGAACACCCTATTGCCGCAAAATTTACAACTGGCGGCCGCGAACTCATATCCCATCCAGTACCTATAGGCAGGCGGACGTGACTCCCGGAATGCGCCGTACATTTTCGTGGCATTTCACTCAGGCGGACATTTGCATCCCCATATTAGGCGCAGACTTCCTGTGTTACTATGGGCTGCTGGTGGACTTGCAGAACCGAACATTGATAGACCCTGCAACCTCATTACGTAAGTTAGGTAAGATTTCTACCTGCCAAAATGACACTCCTTCTATAATTTTCGAGAACCTTGCTGATCACCGCATTCGCGCACTACTCCGAAAGTGCAGCAACATCACTACTGAAAATAGTTTCTCTAAGCGGGTTAAGCATGACGGGCGGAACCACATCATCACTACCGGCTTTCCAATCTTCTCAAAGGTGCGTCCTCTTTCATCTCAGAAGCTTGCTGTTGTGAAGAAAGAGTTCGAGGACTTGAAGAAACAGAGTGCCTGCAGACCATACAAACCAATAGCTGTTGGTCCTCTCCCCTTCACTTGGTCCCTAAGCCAATTGGCGAATGGTGGCCATGTAGAGACTATAGGCGTTCGAATGCTCTGACAGTTCAAGACCAATATCCCATTTCAGTCATCCAGAATTTTGCGCACTCGCTAACGAACTGCCGTGTTTTTACACGACCTAACCGATGGGTATCACCAAATCTATGTCGCTCCCGAAGGCTTTCCGAAGACGGCTATCTGCACACCTTTCAGACCCGTCAAGTTCACTAGAGTGACTTTCGGCTTGTGTAACGCTACACAGACATTCCAGAAGTTTATCCACTCTGTCTTACGAAACTTGAACTTTTGTTTCATCTACATGCCAACTTCGGCACTTAAGTTATATCAGTCAGTTTACTTCTGATTTCCAACTCCTGTTTGGAAAAGACAACGTGGTTGCTCCCGCTTTGTCTCGAATCTAGGAGGTCACAGTCCACGCCGCGGTCGATTATACGGCAGCCCCCGAGGCACCAGAAGACGACGCAGAGCTTCAGAGCCTAAAGACAAATTCCAAATACAAATTCAGGGAGTTTCCTATTTTCGGCTCAAGGGACCCAGGCCATTCATTTTGGCCGGCTTTCGCAGAGAAGCATCCCACGGGACGCGCACCGAGGCATCAGGGCGACGAATCGGTTAGTCACTGATAAATATTTCTGGCAGTCCATGAACAAGAACGTAAACTCTTGGGCCAGAAAGTGTATCGCGGGGCAGAAGTGCAAGGTCAACAAGCACGTTCGAAAAATAGCCGGTCGAAATAAATTTCGAATGTTGGTAACCCGCTGCGCCACATCACTCCGCCCCCAGATGAAATCTAGGGGTTTCAGCGACTGAACTCGGAACTGTGTTCCCCATCATTCGGTGAAGCAAACGCGACGTTGATTTGAGGCGCAAACGGGTTTCAGCCTGGATAAGGAGACAGCCTTTTTATGTCCCCCGGACTCGAGCTGGAAGAAATGTTCTCCCCGCTCGAGAACAGGGTACGGGCCTTCGTATGGAGGCTGCAGGGGGTTCCGGGCAGCATCCTTCCTGACCAGGACATGCGTGCACGTGTCCAGCTCCTTGGGAGCGATGATTGTAAGGCAAAGGGCCTACGGTGTTGAGGTATATTGTATGTAACCGCCTAGTAGTGCGGGAAAATGAGCCCACTTCTTTTTTTACATGCCTGGTAACCTTATACTTCTGACATGCGATGCACTCCCTGGCCCATGAGTTGATGTCCTTATTCATGGAGGGCCAGAAGTATTTCTCGGTGACTAACTAATTTGACGTCCTGATGCCTGGTTGCGCTACGTCGTGAATTGCGTGGAACAGTTCCTTGCGAAAAGTGGCCGGAATGTATGGCCGGGGTCCATTTTCCGAGTATTCGCAGCAGAGAGAGAGAGGTTGGAGCCGAAGATGGGTAACTCCCGAAATTTATATTTGGGGTTGGATTTGAGGCTCTGAAGTACTGTGTCATCTATCTGCGCCTTGGCGATTGTCGAGAAGTCGAGTGAGGCGGGAATGTTAACCTCGAAGACACGTGACAAAGCATCAGCAACTATGTTGTCCTTGCCAGGTGGACGCTTTGTCGGGCTTTTGTTTCAAAGCATATGTGAGAGGCTTATGGTCCTTCTAGGGAGAAGCGTAAGTACTTAATGCTCAAGTACGCGGCGAGTAGTTCTCGATCGTAGGTGCTGTAGTTCCATTGAGCGGGGTTTAACTGTCTGGAGAAGAAGCTCAACGGCTGCCAGACTTGGTCCACCTTTTGGTAAAGACTAGCACCTACTGAAATGTCAGAGGCATCAACGAAAACGGCTAGGGGTGCATCTTGTCGAGGAAATGCCAAGAGTGTAGCATCAGCCAGTTGTTGTCGGGATTTATCAAACGCGCGGACAGTCTCTTCAGACCACACAATCTCTCGTGTGTCCTTTGTTTTGGGACCAGACAAGTACGCGTTTAAAACGGACTGATTTTGGATGGACTTGGGCAAGAAACGACGATAGAAGTTTAACATGCCCAAGAACCACCGCAAATCCTTCACAGTTTTCGGACACTCGGGTATCTCCCCTTCCTTTTCAATCTTCATGGTGAAATTGATGTTCCAGTGTGCCCGGTTGAGTTTCTTGAGGATTGTTCCTGCTTCTTCCCTTTTTATAATTGCTAACACATCATCCACGTATCTGATCTAGGATCTCGAGAGTGTCCCAGCTTCCTCAAGTTCATCCCCCAAGTTCTCCATAAATGCCTCGCATAACACCGTGGAGAGGGGGTTGTCCATTGCTGCCCCGCAGGTTGTTGATTTACTCCTGAATGTGAAATAGGATTCACTCATGCACGTGAAGGCCAGTTTCTTATACAATTTAGCCTTTTTCATGTGTCGCGATCCATTCCTCGAACAAGTGTAGAGCTTCCTTCATCGGTACGCTTGGGAACAGCGCTTTTACATCGAAGGGTACTAATATTTCAATCACTTTGTATCCCCTCGGTCTCGTGGGGGATGCCAATGACTTTTCTGACATTTCCCACTGCTCGTTTTCCTATTTTAGGTCTAACCTTTTGACTTCTTCCAAGAGCCACTTCGAAATATTTTGGGTCGGTGAATTCGTTGCTGCGATAATCTCTCTAACTTCGTTGCTTTTCTTTATGTATTTTGGGGAGGCATTTGATTCTGGACAGAGATGGGTTAGGCATTCTCAATTCGGCAGTTTTCTTAATAATGGGTTTGTATTCATCCAACGCCTTTTCCACTTTTTTAACGGAGTCTGGCAGAGGGTCCTTCCCGGTGACCTCAGCATTTCCTTTGTCTGCTGGTAAGTAGAAGACAGGTTTCAATTCATATTCTTTAATGGTTTCATGATGGTTGAGCGATGCTCTTTTCTTTGTAGCCATTCGCTTTGTGGGGGGTCAATAGTCGCCTAATTTCTGCTCGGGTACCGGCCCTTCCTTCTTGTGATGCATATTTGATTGCTACCCCGATGTCAATTACGGTGTCCTCTTTGGGGAAAGTGGAGTCCCTTATAGCGAAGTTCAAGCAAGTGAAAGCTGTTCCTGGGTAAAGTGTTCATTATATCTGTTGATGACATAGTTGGGTATGAATTCTTGCTTCGGTTTCTCTATTGCATATGTTCTATCATCATCATCATCAACGGCGCATCAACCGGTCTCCCGTCTAGGCCTGTCTTAATAAGGAACTCCAGACATCCCGGTTTTGCGCAGACGTCCACCAAATCGATGTCCCTAAAAGCTGCCCGGCGTCCTGACCTACGCCACCGCTCCATCTTAGGCAGGGTCAGCCTCGTCTTCTTTTTCTATCATAGATATTGCCCTTATAGACTTTCCGGGTGACTATTCAGCCGGATTTTATCCACAACCTGACGGTCATGGTATCGCTCATAGATTTCGTCATTATGGAGGCTACTGAATCGTCCATCCTCATATAGGGGGCCAAAAATTCTTCAGAGGATTCTTCTCTCGAACGCGGCCAAGGGGTTCGCAATTTTTTTTGTTAAGAACCCAAGTTACCGAGGAATACATGAGGACTGGTAAGATCATAGTCTTGTAGAGTAAGAGCTTTGATCCTATGGTGGGACGTTTCGAGTGTAAAGTAACTTGAAGTCTCTCTCTCTCTCTCTAAACTCTCGCAAACTGTATTTTCAAGTGGATGTGGAACTAGCGACATACATGATCAATAAGTAGTAGGACCGATTTCCCCGGGGTTGGGCATGATGGAGGAGAATGCCTTCACGAACAGAACGTGGTCTGCACAGTAACCTTTGCGAATGAGCACTCTGTTTAGAAGTATCGTCATCCGTATGATCAAACAGGTTTACTTAGGTGCTTGTTGAAAATGTGACGGAAGTGAAACAACTACTGGGTTCTGGTTTAAACCATCATTGAAGAAAATTTTTCACTGAGGAAACTATGAGCGAAATTTGTCCCGAGAATTTTGACTATTGAACAAAAACCCATTGCCTTAACTGAAATTTTGAGTCAACTGGAGGTCAATTTACGACCAGATCAATCAGTTTCGTTGTTCTTATAATTCGAAACCTCCCTGTGAATTGCTAAAAGGGAGCAGTCAACGCCAGGCCGCTATTTACGATACGTTAAAGCCGTAATAGGAAAATCCGACCTGGGCTGAAAATTATGCGAAAAGGCCGGGCTCCGTGTGAAAATCATACAGACCCGGGGTGAAAATTATGTGGGCCCTCCTACTATCATTTTTTCTTTGAAATTTCTATTCCAGGGTCCAGAGGAAACCCCGGGTCCGTGGGGAATCCTTCCTTTCGACTCTTTCTCGTCAGGCCCTGGTTATCCTAAGTCGCCTGGTATCTGAGTGAACCCAAAGTCCCTAGAGGCGGTCCCTCTGCTCAAATAGGCTTAAAATTACTCATAGAGATAGTGAAGCTGACACGTGATACTATCAATGATTTAAATTGGATTTAATAGTCACATTCCTGCTTTCATGGCAATATAAATATATAACAACCAAACGCTGAGTAATTTCATCTCCTCCCAACTAAACAATGGATTAAAATTAAAAGTCCACACACAGCACCGAAGACAGTGAAAACAGTCCTAAATTTCGTGAAGTGAAGTGATATTTGAATTTTAATCGCTCTATTTATTAGCTTTCTTCACCAGAGAAAGAAAAAAAAAATAAACTTCACCAAAAACATTCAAAAACAATGTCACAAATCCATTTTGAATTGCATTCCCCCGAAAAAAGGTATGTTAATCACAACGTGAACCGTATCTGAATTTAAAATGATCATTTCAATGGAAAATTTGCATTGCTCGGAGGTTCGTGAAGACCGCTTGCTGTGCGTACGCTATAAATTTGAATTAGCCACGGTTGAAACTATCTGGGCCCAAAGAAAATAAGATATTCGTTAACTGCGGCTTTTCATCTTCTCGATTCCCTTCTTTTACTCATTTTTTGGGCTTGAGTATAATGAATGGTCAGATATCTTGAAAATTATTTGCTTGTAATCATAAATTGACACGGTAAATTTAATGAAGCTTACCTTGACCTCGATATCGGAATGGTTCAAGTGGCAAAGCCTCTTTGTCAATTTGTTAATCATAATACCTATGGTGGCGTATCTTAAAGTGGTAGAAAAAGATTGTCGTTTTTATAACGGCGGATATCATAGTAATTCGATAGTTCCATTTATCATGGAATTTTGGACAGTGATGGCTATCGGTTTTGACAAAAAGATAATTTTGATGTTTCGGTGTTTTTGCGGAATTTATTACTGACTTTGAACTTAGCTGACTCCGGGGTTGAATCAAATTTCAAATCAATCATTTTTATTGGATTGCTGGCAACAATTCGCAAAGTTACTTTTAGTTTTCAACCAGGGTCGAGGCTGAAGAAATTACAAAGCGGCTTCCCATGGAAAGTTTCGCTAATTTGAAATGACTTCATTTTCTTGTGTAAGCACCGCTTTTGCTTTTGAACTTGACCCCTCAGAATTGATGGATATTTTTAGATATTCTTCAATATTCAAGGATGTACCAATTACTCTGTTAAATTATGGATTATGGGATATGGATTATAGCCGACTACCTCCCTATTCCCCTCCCCTCCCTTCCTCGACGATTACCTACCTTGTGGCGATGAGGGAGCTCAGTAAGGAAGACCCTCCAGGAAACGGGAGGTGACACCTGGAACCAAGCGGTAATCAAAACCCCAAGCCAAGGTGGCCGTAAACGGTGAACTCTGGGTACCAGGCGACCCCCAGTTTCAACTAGCCTTGTCTCGGCAAAAAGGGGCTCTGCCGAAATCGACTTACTTTCCCCGGAAAAATTGAGGCCATGCCAGCCAACTATGAAAAAAACAAAAAAACAAAAACATAAACCTATTACGCAAACACAGTTGAACTTCGATCGTGACGATCCAACCCCGAGTGATTCAAGTGGGAACCAATCCAACTGGGACCCAGTCCTTAACGGACGAGCCGAAGCAGGCCTCTTCTGTCAGCACTCCTGACCCCAGGCTCCAATCGGCGCCACCTGCTGAGGCTAAAGTCTTGTAGATGGGTAAGCACCTGTCCACGGACAGCAAACCGCCTTCGGGCAAACCGCCTTTGGGCAAACCGCCTTCGGGCAAACCGCTTCAGGCCAACGCACATCCCAAGAGCTGTGCCAAGGTTGAAGGGAAAGTAGCGTTGGGGGCACCTGCGACTAAGGGGAAACCGAAGCGGCAGCGGTCCTCGGACGATCCTAACTCTTTGACACAAAAGGCAGCAAAGAGGGCTTGGCCGGCAACGGATAGGCCTTCATTTGCAGCCAAGGCTATCGAAGCCGATGGATGGGTCCTGTATGACGACTCTAATCCATCCGGCATTTTTTATTGTTTTTAATTTATTTATTTATTATTTTTAATTAAAAAAATTTACATTTATTAACTCTGTTTATATCGATATTTCGGGAATCAGACGTATTTTGCAACTCATTGAATAAGTGAACATCTAGCTCCCCAAATATTATGTATGCTTCGTGGACGACCGGCATGTTGCGGGATGCAGCAGATGTCCGGCATATAAGAGGGAGTTGAACCGCACAGGCAAATGAGATTGATACAAATCAATCTCAATCACTGTGAGGCAGCTGAGGACCTGCTCTCGTAAACCATTCGAGAGTGGAATGTGAATGTCGCGGTAATTTGCGAGCCGTACAGAAGCGACTTGGGCGGTGAATGCGTCTGGCAACGCCGCAATCTGGGCATGCGGAAGTCAGGCCATTCAGGGAGTAATGAACCCCCCCAGCACCCGGTTTTATAAGGGGAAGGTCAATGGCGTCCATATTTACAGCTGCTACGCTCCGCCTAGTGCAACCTTAGCACATTATGAGATGTTAGACAGTCTAAAATTATTGCGGGTGATTTCAACGCATGGGCCCTGGAGTGGGGAAGCCGATCGACGAACATCAGAGGTCAAATGCTGCTGGAGTCTTTTGCGGAGTTGGATATTGTGCTGGCCAACGTTGGATGCGTGCCCACCTTTCGAGGTAGAGGGTCGAGTTCGATCTTCGATAATTCACCTGAAATTTGTTAGCACTTCATTGGTGAGAGAGATGGCTTGGCAAGTGAGTGAGCACTACACCAATAGTGACCACCAGGCCATCTTCCACAGCATTAAAAGCCGAGGAAGCGCGGCGCTACGATGCCACGACGACGTTTGCACCACGGCAAGAGGCAAAAATACTGGTGGAACAAGGAGATCGGTGCCTTGAGATCCTCTTGTCTCTGAGCGAGGAGACTTTCCCACACGACAAGGGGAAGGCGAGAACACCAGGAGCGTGAGGAGAAATACAGGGATCTGCGAAGCAACCTTAAGAAGGCCATACGGAGAAGTAAACGGGAATGCTACCAGAAACTCTGCATGGAATCCGTGGGGTACAGCCTACAAGATCCGAGAACAAAAATCACCTCAAGTGAAATGCTCACGGCTCTTGTTGCAAATAATTACAACTCTTTTCCCGCAGCAGGAGCAGGATGAACCCCAACTGGCAGCTAAGCAGGACGTCTTCTCGATCCCTGATGTTACCGAAGAGGAACTTCGAGAAATCTGCGGACGTATTGGAGATAGCAAGGCTCCGGGATTGGACGGAATTCCGAACAAAGCTCCGAAGGCGGCGCAAGGTGATGTGGGTCGCAAGCACATTCGAATCGTGCATGGCGGAAGGAGTATTTCCCGCCCGGTGGAAGAGGCAGAAGCTTGTGTTGCTTCCGAAGCCCCAAAAACCACCCAGCGTGCCCTCTTCATATCGCCCTATTTGTCTCTTAGACACCATGGGGAAGATGTTGGAGACGGTGATATACAACAGGCTGCTCCCGTTCATCGAGCTTGCGGATGGTCTTTCCGAACGGCAATATGGGTTTCGGTGAGCCCGTTCTACGGTCGATGCAATAGCAAAGGTCGTGGAGTTGGCTCGAAATGCAATGGCCATGGGAAAATGCTGTGCTCTGGTGACGCTGGATGTCAAAAATGCTTTCAATTCAGCCAACTGGGGCTGGATTAAGGGCGCACCAAATTGGGTGTTCCTAGTTACTTGGCTCGGCTAATCGAAAGTTACCTTTCGGACAGATTTCTCTGGTACGAGACGGACGGCGGGCCGAAGGAGTACATTTTGACAGCAGTTGTGCCTCAAGGTTCTGTATTGGGACCACTGCTGTGGAATGTACGACGGAGTGAGTGCTTGGCCTACGCGTGCCGGAGGAGGCAACGCTGATTGGTTGTGCGGACGACCGGGCGGTAGTTGCAATTGCAAAGCATCCCAAGGATGTGGAGCTTTATGCAAATGAAGCCATTCATGCCATCAAGTCATGGTTACGAATGGCCAAGCTAGACCTGGTGGACGAAAAGACGGAGGCGGTCCTCATTACCAACCGCAGGAAGAACAACACGGTTAATATCCGGGTTGCTAATCGTGAGGCCGTCTCAAAATCAATTGTCAAATACCTGGGGGTGATGATCGATGCCAAGCTGAGTTTCAATGGACACTTGGATTATGCACGGGGGAAGGCAGCAAATGTTAGCTCATCGCTTGCAAGGATGATGCCTAACGTGGGAGGGCCGAAGTATAGTCGCAGGTTGCTCATCGCGGGAGTGGTGAGGTCGATCCTGTTATACGCGGCCCCTGTCTAGGCGCGAGCGTTGAACCACGCTGTAAACCGGAGGAATATAAGTTCGGCATACCGGTCAATTGCGCTAAGGGTGTGTAGCGCATTTAGGATATCGTCGACGGAGGCAGTGTTTCATCGCGGGAATGATCCCTATAGATCTGCTAGTGAGCAAGGCAAACTGGCCATCAGGAGAGAATTGTGTGGCCAGTGGCAATAACGGTGGGATAACTCCGACAAGGGCATATATTGATCACGTGTATCGAAAAATGGGTCTACCGAAAGCACGGAGGATTGAATTACCACCTGGCACAGTTCCTTACGGGACACGGTGTCTATAGGAAGTACTTGCATCGCTTCGAGTTGGACGAGTCTAGCAACTGTCCTGAGTGCGGTGCTGCATCCGAGGACCCGGAGCACGTTATGTTCCATTGTCCCAGATTTCTGCAGCAGAAAAGATAGTTGAACAGCATCTTAGGGGCGGACATCGAGCCCTCTAACCTGGTGGAAGAGATGCTGAAGTCGGAGGAAAGCTGGATGGCGGTAAATGACCTGGCGCAGCAGCGTCTTTCTAAGATTTCCACCTCCATCCATACAATAAAAGGTCCCCAAATATTGATATAAACAGAATGAAATAAATGTATCTAATTTTCAATTTAAAAAAAAAAATCTTTTAATTCAAAACTGAAAAACCAGTTTGACTACAGGAAAACTAAGATCCAAAACTAATTTATACAAATGACGGCAATTATATCCATGTTTATCACTATTCGCAACAAAATTGACCATTAAAATCCTATTGCTGATACTAACAGATATAATGGACAAAATTCATTATTTCCATGCAAACCTACTACTTTAAACGTTCAATCGTTGAGCTCATGAAATAGTCCAATTGACCAGTATCGGTTACATAATAGATATATGAACGTTTTATTTCAATTATATAAAAGCTGTTCTACTTACGGCTTGAACATTTCTCTGGGACTGGCAGGGATAGGAACCGACCAGGCTTGTTTGGTGCCTGTCTTGTTTGTACACGTTGTGGTTCGGCTAAGCATGCCGCTATGCAGATAACTGCAATAAAAGATGTGATTTTCATCTGTAAAAAGAAAAAAAAAAGAAATAAATAGTAAGTTTGGTTCAATGTATCATATGTAGCTATTTTTAGGAAATTTTTATATTATTTTTTTAGCAAGATAGAAACTTGCGGGACAACCACTAACAACTTTCAAATTTGTAGAGACTGATTTTGCCTTTATAAATTATTGGTGTACAATGTCGTTTTTTGATTTCAAATAATATTTGGTACATTATTGCACAAAAGGCGTGAGTAAAGGCTAAAAAACAACAAGATTGTCATAACCTGAATACAAGATTTGTAAAATAAGAGCTTCCAAAAATGCATTTCAAGCAAAATATTGCTAGCCGAATTTAATGGGGGGTAACTATTGACTCATCCGCAAGAAAAAAAAACTAAACAGCAACAAGCAACAGGCATTTTTTAAATTATGATAACACATAATAACGTTTAAAAAATTTGCCTGGAATGCTATGCCTCTCCCAGTTCATAATCCAATTAGGTGCCTTTTGGATGTCTCCAGCAGCATCTTCTATTCTTGAAAGTGAGATATTGAATAATCTGTGGGTTCACTGAAAATCTCGTGAAGTATTTTGTTTTCTCAAAAGCGATTCAGGCACGGATAGAATATTTCGGAAATCCCTGCCCTTCACGTGATGGACTTATAGTATTTATCGCGCTTCTACTTCTTCTAAATTAACCACGTTTATAACATCTGGAAAACATTAGAATAATTCCTAAAAGCGGGAAAGAAGCCTATTTTTTATTGAAATGGCTAAATCTGTTGAGGATAGGTGTGGCCAGAAAGAACCATCCAGGTTGACCGTTGGCACAAAATCTCAAAGAATGAAAAAAAATGATCGAGCAGCTGCACCAGCATCAGTATATATCCAGCCCGGGTGCAGTGTCCTATCGACACGCGCTTGTTTGCCATTTCGCTAGTCAGTCTTGAGAATGTGGCTCAGGTTCTTTAGAAATTTCAGCATAGTCAGCTATAGAAGCTCATTTGCGGTGAAACTTGGTGCCTTTGGGGGTTTTTGGACCAGGGTGCGTCTGACGGTCCTTGCACATCTGGAAAACCCTGAGAAGTTATGAAATGTACAATGAATGGAAAAAGAAAAATTTGCAACTTAATTTCCTGGGTGAAGTCGGATAACTTGAGAGATCGAATGAAGCGATCAAGTAGTGGAAGTTTTGAGACCTGTCTGCATTGTTTGACAACGGGAGTTGACTCCCCCTATCTTGAATACAAGCAGATGACACTTTATTGCGTATAAGAGGCTACTTGGGCTTTGGAGAAACAGGAATTAATGAATAATGACAATAGTTCAATGAACACATCTGCAAAGAGTAGGTATCTATAATGATATATATAATGAGATCTTGCATCCAATGAAGATAATGAAACAATTTCCCACATTTTTTAGCAGATTGTTTCGCTCTCTCGTGATGGAAACATATGATCTGAGGAGCAATAAGCCACGGAGAAAGGTCACTACCAGATTCACTAGTAAATCATATCTTTAGTCACGCGACGAAGATGGTAGTTTTCGCATAAATGTGGTAGGCCTTACAATAAACTGGAATGGAATGTAGTAGCGGCAATATAACCCAATCCCATACAAAACATCCCCACCCAATTATCCATCAAAGGAGGAAATGTCGTCCTCATTGAAGGGAAGTTGATTATATAATGTTCATTATATTGATGGTGCGATCGCTGAGTTGATTGTACGTTAGTCTTGTAATCTTATTGCGCCGGGTTCGAATTCCAATTTGTCATGGACGTTTCTGTTCGTCTGTTTGTTCTCCCGCTGCCACAGGTTTATCACTCGCACAGTATTAAGAGAGATGAAAGCAAAACGTTGTCTCATTGAAAGTAGGGGGAAAACGAAGGAAGATACGGGTGCCCTAGAGTCAAAAAATAGTAAACAGCAGACATATTTATACTCATGATATTATATCCCCAGAAAGATAGAAAATTTCTAAATAAAGGATAACTAAACTTAATTAATGAGAGAGAGAATGGCGAAGCTAAGTTAATAAATTCAAATAGAAAAAAAATCATTGACCATAGAAAATGTGAAGCTAAATCAAGTATGATAAAGGAAAACAAAAAGATATTTGGAGGTGGAGAAAATAAATCAAGAATCCGAAGAAGTAAAAGGTTCGATCTTATCCTCCAGAGTCAACCACACAAGCTCCAGCGGGCCTATGAATTATGCCTGAGTAGTATACTGTCCATCTGGCCACCTATTGAAACTCAATACATATATCGGTGCGCCAGACGGCACTATGAATTGAACCCTGGCCGTGAAAGTCAATGTCCGGGGCTTTTCACGACCATGGTGAACAGAACGCTCACTACCTAGATAATCTGAACCGCTTACCTAAATTTCCCTTCGGTCAAACCGAGCAACTAACCACTGACGCGCTAGCCGTAACCAGAACATGTGCCAGCCACCGGTTGCCTGCGGACTGTTCAAGCGTTATTAACAGGCTTATCGGAGCATGTATCACTGATATACCCAAGTAAATGGAGAATCCGAGAAAGAGATTTGAATAGGTTTTGTCCTCTGACACCGAAAATCTCGTACATGTTACGCTTATTTTTCATTTGCAAAAACATATCAAGTTGTCATATTGCCTATTGAACTGAGTTCTAAGGACCTCACAATTCCACGAAAAATTGTGTATAGAATTTCCTTCCAATATATGGTATCCAATTTTCCTAAAGCCCAGCGGCAAAGAGGCTCGGAAGCCTGCAGGGAGCCAATATAAATTTACTTGGAGCAGCGAAAAACGCTTAACTCCTGACTAAAATCACGGGGGCACCTTTAGTATGATTCCACTGGAAGGTAGTTTTCGAGAGTTCGTTTTCGTCGGAGCAGCGAAATGGGCCTAACTCCTTCCTTAAATCAAATGAGCAGCTATAGCATAATTCCACTAGACAATAGATGGACGAGTTCGGGCTCAGAACTGTTTATTTGCAAATGAGTTCACTCAATTTACACTATAAAGTTGCTTAGTAATCACTTAGCGCTAAATCTAATTTTAGCTCCTTACCTGGCCTCCGCGCCTTCACTGCCAGGTTGTGTGTGCATCGCATAACGACCGTGACAGGACGAAACAAATTGTCACCAGGGCAAAACATATTTTGGTTAAGGGTTGAGGGGTCCTAAGTCTGCATCCACTTGATGTCGGACCGGACCAAATGGGAAGCTTCTGCCGTGGTAAGAAACCGGAAAGCCATTTTCGCCTAATATTTTTGAGATTTGGGTGTCCTAAACCAGGGGTCCATGGACCAAAAAAAAGAGAGTAAGTTGCTTCCCATTTGGTCCGCCAAGCAGTAATGTAGACGAACATGTGTCGGTGTATAATTCACACAACATCCTATCATCACATCCGAAATGAGGGCTTTCGTCAGCTGCATTGCTTTCCTAACTAAGATTGGCTGGAATATTCAAATTGATGGCAAATATTGAAAATTCCGACCGAAATAGCTTTATAAGTTGCATATTGGTTTGCAAATGCCGCGGGCCAAGCCAAGAGAACTTGTGATCCTGATTCAGACGAGCCAACCTCACTACCTAATGGGACAGGAGCTAAAGAAGAAAATGAATTTAATAAGGCCGAGGAGTAAAGAGAGTGCTAAAAAAGAAAGCGAAAAACTGCACGTCCCCAGTGGATTGCCCCAACAACTATCAAATTTGAAATATTTCTTGTAAATGACAGACTTGACTTCATGCCCGTGGTTGCGGCTAAAACACGATGACGTCCTACCCCTAAGAAATCGACCAAAAATTTAGAAGGATGTTCTCCCGAAAGCTCCTGGTTAGAGAAGTGAGACTAGATTTATCTCATAGAGATAAGCATATGGATACGAATGCCCATTATTAAATCCTGGAGTTCTGTAATATGGTATCCTAGAAGCAGAAACCAATTATTTTTATGCCAGTATCACCCTCAAGTGACAAAAGTGCATTCAGGCCTCTTATCACTTAAGAGAACAAGACAAAAGACCTCCACTGGACAGACCGCCTCGGAGAACGCATTTTGGGGAGGCACAAAAGGTGAAACAAAAAGTAAGATGCGTTTATGGATGGATTGGATACAAACGCCTTTTCTAT
The DNA here is from genome assembly GCF_905115235.1 of Hermetia illucens. NCBI lineage: Eukaryota > Metazoa > Arthropoda > Insecta > Diptera > Stratiomyidae > Hermetia > Hermetia illucens. The sequence goes on from NC_051849.1 coordinate 203,731,873, forward strand.
AAAGCCAGATCCAACTCTGGGTTTTAGCCGCTCAGTCAAACGTCCTAAGACCTTTCTTTGGCCTATCTTGTTATATGATAATTCCAACGATTAGGGAGGAAATTTCATAGCGAATAGCGAAAAATAAAAGTAGCTTAGGCTTTCAATTAAAAGTCTGTTTCAAAGGTAGAGTACCAGTCGATATATATGTATATCCCCATCAGCAGTGCTGACTGGAAGGACTTTATTATATAGAATAAGCTGGCATCTTACTGGTTGTGCCACTCTTTAATTTATAACCCTTTTAATGATAGGCTAAACCACTACTAACCCCTTTTAGATATTTTTCAAAGAAAGTGGGGGAGAGGATATCTTACAGCCCTCGTTAAGATGGCGTATTTAATTTTACAGAAAGTATATAAAAATAAGCCTTATAGCGTTGACGATCATGAACACTTGGCGCAGAACAGTAGAGAAGGAGTGCGAGCGTCTCGGGAAGTCGTGAGGCGAGCTAAAAGGCATTTCAAGTAACTGCAAACGATGGCTCGTAGGTGTGATTGTTACGGCATACCTCACCAAGGGTTGAATGGTACCGCCCCTCAGGCTTTAGACAATGGTTTTTTGGTTTACTTATGCCTTTGTAGCATTTAATGATAGAGTGCCAAAGAATGGGGAATAACATTTTCACCATTCAATCTTCGTTATTTCGTGAGAAAATAGCGAAAATTATAAGCTGTACAACCCTTTTTGGAAGATAAGAATAATAAAGACAAAGTGGTCTAATTTTGAACCTATTTCATCTTTTTTTGGCATGTGGATTTACAGATTTAGCTGTCTCAGAAATGCGTTCTCAATATTGACAGCACCACACGATTACAGTGTCTTTTCTTGAGTAATTAAATGAAGTGCTAGAAACTTGGTTTCTGGATTTAGAGTATCTCATAAAGTTTCTAATTTTGATTCTATCTTTGATGCTTAGTATGATTACTCTATGTAGCTGTCTGGTCTGTTCGGATGTTACGTGGGCTTACTTTTTGGATGCATACCATCCTGGTTCTAGCTTCGCTATATATTTAGAGAACAGAGGACAGAAGATAGAGGACAGAGGACAGAAGACAGAAGACAGAGGACAGAAGACAGAGTACAGAGGACAGGGAACATAGGACAGAGGACAGAGGACAGGGGACAGAGGACAGAGGACAGAGGACAGAGGACAGAGGACAGAGGACAGAGGACAGAGGACAGAGGACAGAGGACAGAGGACAGAGGACAGAGGACAGAGGACAGAGGACAGAGGACAGAGGACAGAGGACAGAGGACAGAGGACAGAGGACAGAGGACAGAGGACAGAGGACAGGGGACAGAGGACAGAGGACAGAGGACAGAGGACAGAGGACAGAGGACAGAGGACAGAGGACAGAGGACAGAGGACAGAGGACAGAGGACAGAGGACAGAGGACAGAGGACAGAGGACAGAGGACAGAGAAGAGAGGAGAGAGGACAAAGGGCAGAGGACAGACAACAGACGAAAGCGGGCAGAGGACAGAGGACAGAGGAGAGACGACAGACGACCAACGATAGAGGACAGTTGCTTTTATGTCTTCTAGCGCACGTTACGTGTTCATATTTGTCCTGTTTTTTCATCTTCAACCCATTGAAGTAAGACGATAAAGGCACACCAACTGGTGCACCGATAATTGGGATGTCTCATTACCGGGAGTACAGCAATAAGACCACTAAGGTGGTGTCTAACGTTTCATTCTTTTCAATTGATTCATTAGTCGTCTTTTTCGCAACATTCTCGGATCATTTTAGTCTTGAAGAATTAAAATTGTTATTGTTGTTTCGTGCGATGAACTTTAACCTTTTCATAACATATTTAATTTGTCCGAATGATTCCTGGACTTCCTTGTCTTTTTGGACTGTTGGAAAATACTATTACACTCCACTCACTTTCATTAAATCTATACAAAACACTCAAAAAACAGCGATCTGGTAGCAAAACAACACAATAATATAGCAGAAGACAGCACACCAGGTGATTATGAAAACAAGTCGGAATACCGGAAGCTCGGGCTTCGGGTATAAAGGTTTTGTGTTCATCTTATCTAAGGAATTTCAACCAACATTTTTCTATCCGTATACAGCTACAAAACTACGAGACATACGTACATGTTACAGCTGTAGATGTTACGTTTACCCTAAACAAACTGCCTATTTCCGAATACTGTACACATATATGCACGTATATCAATTGATCGTGCCCATATTTCCGATTTACTTCTTATATCTATCTGAATAGGGACTACCCGCAAAGTTCATTAGCACGCATATACTATATACCTACATACACACATGTCTGGTTGGAGTAATCGATATTCATATACAAATGACTAAAAACTAAAACAAAATAATTCTTTCCGCCCCCATCCATAAGAACTCATTTCGTTGTGGTATTGACAAATTGGCATGTGATGATGACGTCATGCAGGCTGTAGAGGGCAAGAAATTCACAAAAAATTGTAAAGTTTCAACCCCTATAACTTTGTTAATAATAGTCGGATTTTCTTCAAACTTGACCAAATTGTGCACCATGTTCTTTATTACACCTATGCTAAATTTTGTACTTCTGCGATGAACATAAGGGGGGTGCCGGGTAAATTTCTAAAATATGGAAATATACTATTATTAACTTTATTTGTGCAGATATCGGAACCAGATATATTTTGAGGCCTAGATTTCATAGAGGTGCACTACTGTGATTTTTTTCGGATTTTTCGGTTGGATAGGTTCTGAGAACGAGACCTGTTACACTTTTTGGGGGTCACATTTTGAGCCCTCACTCCCCTATGCTTCACCCAATATCAAATATTGGACCAGTTTCAAAAAGTACTAATTGAGACCTTTCATTTGATACCTCACATGGCTACATTCTGTGAAAAAAAAATTTGCAGCCTCCTTTCACCTGTATGGGGAGCCCCCCTTAAACTTAACACAAAATGGTGCCAGTTACTGCATGTAAAGGGAACAGCAGATCACATACTCTTACCAATCTTCGTGACAATCGGTCTAGCCGTTTCCGAATAAATCGGGTGTGACAGACAGACAGACAGACAGACAGACAGACGGACAGACAGACAGACAGACAGACAGACAGACAGACAGACAGACAGACAGACAGACGGACAGACAGACATCGAATCGATTCTAATAAGGTTTTGTTTCACACAAAACCTTAAAAAAGATAATAGACTGAACTTGAACACTTATTCGGAGGTTTATTTTGTCTGTACAGCCTCTCTCCTCTGACTCTTGCTCTTCCTTTATAGTATTGAATTTAGAAAGCCCTTTTTAGAGGACTTCCGCAGTGATTTCCATTGACTCTTTCTAGGTATGAATATTACACCTCAGAAACCAAAATGACTACCAGCAAATTCTTGTGGCAAAATGTGCTATCATCATACTAAACTCCGACCCTCTAAGTCATTCCAAAAGTGCATTTTAGATATTTGATTTTTTTCTAATATTTTCCCTAAACTTCTAGACTTCTTCCAAGATATCATTATATGAATATTTACACGTTTCTGAGAATTAAAACCAAACATGTTAATTGCTAGAAAATACTTTTTTTTAGGATAAAAGATTTGTGTATCTTTCGATTAGCATAATTCATATTGTAATATATACTTCCAAGATTTTTTTATTAATTCATTTCCAGACAACACGCTTCTCATTACATTCGTGTTTTTTGTATTTTAGTTGCTAGCTAAGCTTCTTCATTCATTAGCTACTTATATTTAGATACGGATTTCTTAATTCTCTTCGTGATATCGTCGACTGATTCTGGTTTCGTGGAAATTTCTAGTAAACTTATGATCACCTGTTGATTTTGAACATTTTTCAATCAAGGTTGAAATCCGGTATCAATTCATATGAAGCTCTTTCAAAGTATCTCACATCTACTTTGCTGAAGAATGAATAAGATTGGCTGCTTGATGCCTCCACACTTGAAAAAAGGTTAGAATACTCATAAAATAGTTAAATGGGTGGAATTTTTTAAGGCTCTTGGACATATCTGATAAATCTTTTGTATGGATAGATGATATGAAGTTGATTTAGTTTTATTCATTTGTCATTGATGCCTGATATGCATGGGAATTAGATTGAATAGGTTTGATGATCACTTGGTACTGTTACGCATGTTAAGTAAATGAATTGAGGGAAGTTGGAAATGTTGATCGGTTTCCAGTTTTGAGCATGATTCACAGTTCAGAGTATTCAGAAAATCCACCTTGTTGACAATAGATATTTCAATGAAGCTTTTAACTTCAATGTTTTCCTGTGGAATTCGATTTAAGAGAGGCCAATCTATCGAAGCACGGCAATGTTCATTATTATCGTCATTCACTGTAAGAGTATGTAAATATTTAACTCAATAAGATCGCAAATATTTAACCCTGCAATATTAATTAATAATCTCCAACAGGAAATATTTCTGAAGCTGGTTGAAATGCACGGAAAACTGAATATTTCCATCGATCCTCCGATCCCAAGCAAACCATTAAACATAAATTCTATTCTATAAACTATTCATCCAGAAACAAAACGAATCGAACGTAACATCCATATGCCTCCATGAAGACAATAAAGCAATAAATTGTTATTGCAAATTGCAAGTAGATATGTATCTACACATCGTCTCGTATCTCTCTTCCCATATTGCAATATAAATTTAATAAAATAAATCATTTACGGTTCCAACAACAACAACAAACAACAGTTATCAATTGCAACAATGTAAATTAAGATAACATTGACTGGCAATAAATAAAAGAAAAAGGAAATCATGACATTATCGACAAGAGAAAATGCAAATTTTTGCAATATCACTTCATGAAACCACGGAAAATCGAAAGAGTTGGATGCATCACTTGGGCGAGAAACTCGAATTGAATGCAGAAATGTGGTTTTTATGTAATGGACGAGATTTTGACCTGCTAAGTGAATGTTGCAAGTGAAATTTTTCTAGTATTTAGATTATTCGGTATCTTTTCTTTTTTCAGAGGAGGTGGAAAAACAGGGTGATGTGTTAGGTAATTGCTGGGAATTATTTTAGTCAAATACATGAAAAGGGCGGATCTATAGGTTTTGATCAAGAATGCAATTGGCGTCCCACATACATTACTTCGAAAAAAGCAAAAACTGGTATTTACTGTGTGAAAAATTGTAACTTTTTCAACCAATAAAGTTTAAATTAAAATTAATTAAAATAAAATCCCAAAAAGCAAATTTCAAAATACAAAAAGTTATTCGCAATAGAGCACTGTGATTTGGAAGATATTCTGTTCGGTTTTGGTTTGCACAATCTGTATGGCGAAATTTTCGAACGCCAGATTAAAATGTTTTTTTTTTCCCACAGAAACTGTCAAATGTTGTTTTGGAAATTATCCAAATGTTTATCTGAGTTTACGAAAAAAATGCAATAATACCGCAATTCTGAATGTTAGTTTAAGGGGGGGGGGGGTTGATGATTTTGATATATGAAGCATAAATAAATATGGCGGCGTGATGTTCGAGGGGGTAGAGTGCAAGCATCGCAATCTTATTGCCCTGAGTTCGAGTTCCACTTTGTTTTCACCTTGTGCCTCTCTCACTACTATGAATTTATCACTTCCGCAGCTTTAAGGGTGATGATAACGAAACTGAAACACTGTCTCAAAGGAAGAACAAAAAATAAAAAAAAAGCAACAATAGCAAAAAAGAGACTTCACAAAGGAGTTCACAAGAAATATACAAAAAAGTTAGTACCGCAGATATGGAACCGCAGACAAATGCCTCACCATCATAAACAACGGAGCCATTTAGTTTAATTAAAAAACTTAAAATGAGGAAGAATAATCGTCTTCGAAATCACTGGAACCTTCTTCGATGAGATATAGAAAAAAGTAAAACTATGCAGATAATAACTGGAATAACCTGGATTAAACACCAACAGTCCCTGTTTTAAACCATCTCTAAAAGTTCTTATTAAAGGATTCAGGCTGCCATCCTAATTATAATTCACACTCATATAATATTTACTAAGGATGCAATCAACATCTAGGGACTAATTATATAGTTGAATGGAAGTCAGCTGATGTGTTGGAAGCAAAGAACGCTTCAGAGGGAAGGTAATTATTTTAACCTACCCATAGACAACTCCCTCAAATTGCCAAGGATATATTAGAATAAAATTAGGATTGGAAGAATTGGGCCGTCGGTGTGAGAGATAATTAAACGACCATTAGGGTTGACTATTGCTAACCACAAGGACACATTTCTTTTTGTTTTGTTTTAGGGATTAAGGAGTCCTAAGTTCGAATTCATTTAACATCGAACTGGACCAAATGGAGGGCAACTTGCTCCCACTGTTTATGGTCACGGATTCTTTTTTTTGGGTTAACACCCCAAGTTCAAAAATGAAAAGTGGCTATAAAGAGTGGGAGCAAATTGGTCTCCATTTGGTCCGGTCCGGCATTAAATAGATTCGGACTTAGGACTCGTCAATCCCTTGAAAAAATCGTCTAGCTCCGGCAAAGCTTTTGTCCGAACTATGGGCGGATCCACGTTGAATATAATTCACACCGTTGTTGTGTTTTACAAATTGCCTCAGAGGTGAGGCAGCGTCTGATAAGTTGCCTCTACCCTGGTACGAAACGGTAGCCGACTTCGTCCCCCTTCTGATTTCATAAGGATACAGCTACATCATATATGAAGAAAATTACCCTTTACGTTTCTCCACTCCCAAGTAGTGTGATGGCCTCAATTGCCAAATTTGTTGCAAATGGCAACATATTCTCCAAAAGGCTGGAGTACTGCATATCCCGCTCTAAGTTCGGTCTTAGAATTGTGATAATATTAGCCTCTCAACTTATTTTCTGGTTAAAGATGCTCCACCTCAACTCCACTAATGCCATGCCGTACTCTTTATAAAGAAAACGTTTTCCGAAGCCGTAGCTCTAAGGTGACCAACTCATCGACCATCTAGGGATAGTGGGGTCCATTGCATGGTATAACTCGCGATTGAATTGTTGTCCTTCCTCAATTTGTGGCCTATCCATTACCACATCTTCCTTCTCTCTGTTTGCATATTATAAAAAAAAATCCCACCACGCCCGAGTTATCTCAACTTCTGCATGGAATGCACATTTTTTGGAAGAAGTAAAAAATAAATGTGAATCCTCAGTGGCACTTGGCCAATATTGCACATTTACTCTATAATGATGCATCTTCCCCCCTCTTACTGACTCTAAACAAATGAAGATGCAGTTTTATGATTTTGTGGAAGAAAATTTTATTAAAACCGGTTCATTATCTGTCTACCTGTCGACCGGTCTGTCTGCCAGTTTTCCCGTTTATCTGTCTACTTCTTTGCTTGTTCGTCACACGTACCTTTCTCAGAACATCTGTCGATACGAAAGTTGGTGAAAAGGTCGGAACTGTGAGATCCCAGCCAGACATTGAATCATATATTTCAATGTTGAATTTAAGGGGAGGTTCTCATACAAGATGCAAGGCGAAATTTCTATAGTGTGGTGTTTCAAATGAAAGGTCTCTGGTAGTATTTTTCGAACCAGTTGCTAGTTGAAACTAATCATTTGTAAAGGGAGTTTGGAGGTAAGAAATTGTTCTATAAGAAAACCCAGAGAAAGATTCATAGTAGCGCCGCATTACAACCCTTAGGTCTCAAAATACCCTCCATACAGATATCTGTTCATCAGGTCAGTCGAAAGTTTAACGAAGGTACATTGAAGAAGGTTCTGCGTAGTTTTAAACAAGGAAGTTTAAGGAGGAGGAGAGGAGGGAATGGAAAAGTATGAAAGAGAGTCACATCGATTTAATATGGAAGAAGGTACGCATTATGGAGGCAGCCATTCTGGGAGCGCGATTGCAAATGATCGTGATAGAGCAACTGAACCCAGCGCATGGGTTCTTTTGGCACTAATATCCTAAATTTTTCAACTTTGTGGCGTAATCTTGTAGATATAAGGAGCGTCAGTTTGCAGATATTGACGAGCACTTAGTAGGGAAAGTTAGGTAGCAACGTATGATAACTTTTGTGATTCGAACCTCAATAAGTACCTCATGTACTCTCACTTGTTAAAATAATGTTCCCAATGAAGACTTCTGATTAAATTTCATGCCTTCATAATGATTGCAATATGATTCACACATTTTGCTGCTTGTTTGGTAAATATTCGTTAATTATGTGAGTAAAGGATTGCTGTGTTCCTCACTCTTTTCATAGGTATAACAATTTACACTGTTACATAAACAAACTATTTCGTGCGTTATCTTACTCGTGCAAACCGTAGAGTGTGTCTTGGACATCTACTTAAGAACGATCATGAAGAGGTTGCCTTCATTCAGAGCTTGGCATGCCTAACTCAAAGACAAAACAAGAGAAACCGCTCTTAACGAAGCAATGAACATGGTGGGATGGTTCCTGCACTACAGGCGACATACCCTAGTTCCCATTCTGAATATAGACGAAGCATTCAACTAATCTAGTTCCAAAGTCATCCAGAAGGCTATAACTGGAAGCAAAAAATAAAATAATCCAATCTCATCCGAGAGGTACCCACTTGACCAGAACAGCAGAGTGGCAGGGACTGGCCAGGCAGGTTCTGCTCTTGAGAATCCCTCGGTAGGCGCAGTCGACGTCCTGTTGGTGGCTAGGGTAGAATAACCCGCATTACCTAACAGTCACTGACTTCAGATGTTGAAGGCTGGGGGATTTGACCAATCTGTAACAAAATCCAGTCGAAAGAGTCATTGACTCAAATGCGGGCAAAGACATATATGATTACGGCTGTTTGTATGGGGTCTATAGGGGACTATGTCGTCAGATTCACCATATCCTACATATCGCATTGTCGAAATTACAGAGAGAGGGAGAAACTCTTTCGTATTGCCCAGCAGACTGAGAAGATAAGGTAAACAATTCTTTGAGGACCTCCTCCAAAAACCTCACTGTAATCGCAGGAAAAACGTGATTGGAGTTCTGTGGAAGCATCTTCAAATATTTTATGTATAAATGGCTCCGGTTGCCTCCGCGAAATCTCCAGATCCGAAAAAAATATAAGTTTGGTTCACCATCAGATGGCTTTTAGGGTTCGTAGTGCCTTTGGAACAAATCAAATGAAGCAGTGCTAACTGTAGCAGGTATGTTTCCAGACGACTTATTTCCGTGAAAAGTGCGTTTGTTGTGCCAGGGAAATAGGTTGTATCCTTCGGGAATGAACACAGAAGAGAGACATACAGCTAGGATGGGAAGTGTCATCATTGACTGCAGACTTGGGTCCTTGGAAACACAAATAATATAAAATATAGGAAAGGCTTAAGTTAGAAGAAAACCAAGATTTAGGACATGCTGTTGAAGAAGGCAGGACTATAAGGGTTCAATGTCAAACGAAAAAAGGATGTATTCCTAAAGATAGTTTGGGAGAGATATCAAAATTATGATGCTTAGCAATAATTAGGATACCTCCATCACTATCTCTATTACAACTTAGGATGCGTATAACTATCGAGTATGTGCAATCAAAGGTGGCCTCTGGACCATATAAAACCAACCGTATTCCATATTAGTGAAAATAAATCTCCGCAAAACTTAAATAAAATTTAAATTTGTGCCAAGTATCACGCACGCAATAAATTATCATTTGGAGATGACGATCATCAGTCAGTAACGGTTACAGTTGCAATAAAAATCTCATTGGATGATGCTGATGATGATAATGTGGAGTCCTTGACACCAAACACATATCGTCATCTCATACGATGTTCCAATATAATATTAATAACATAACAAGTTGACTTTATCTCTCGCCAGCCACATTTATAGTACACGCTTAAAAAACCCAAGCCAAAGAGTTCCATATTTTCACACACATTTGACTTGTCCATAAATCTGTTGTATATTCTCAGAAAACGTAGACCATGCAACGTTTAATGTCCACATGATGCTGCTACTATAATGCAACCATAAGATACTTATGGATTACATGACATTTGCACTTAATCATGCACATTATTCATGCATTATCTTTTCTTTGTAAAGAAAACAAAGTAGAAGATTTTTTTTATAAGAAAAGTTCGAGAATTATTACGTAATATCCGCTTAACAAACTCTTTTCGAAGTTTTTGTCCAGTTTTAAGCTCATGGAAGCTTCGTCCCAGACGCTGGAGATAGTAAATCTACCACGGGCGACATTTCAACGCTGGTGTATCTTAAATAAATCTTTGAGAGAAGATTATCATCTGACTTTTTTTCATTAATTTGTCTTTAAGATATTCGTCTCAGGTGAGTTGAAATCAAATAAAAAGGTTGGATTGGATTGCAGGTGCAATAATCTGTCCATTATGAACCGTATTTTGCAGAGTATCCAAGTATTGCGAAAATCATGGTGAAATTTAAGTACTTTGATGTGCAATTGTAATATACGGTAATCGCAGGTCGTCTTTATTATTCAGTCCTGGGCATCGAATGGGTTTTTTATTGAGATATAAGCCACTTACACGTGCTGGAACTATTGATATTTGGATAATTAGGTTAGACGCTAAGCACTCACGTCTCATTGTACTATTTCTGAATTGTTCGACGGCTTTTTGTCTTCAACGCTTGCAGGTATTGCGAATGTAATAAAATCTCTAAAGGCAGAAAGTGCGCAGAGCCTATGTTAAACGAGATCTTTTTGGGGGTATTTTCATCTCGAGGTGGCAAAGATAGATTTCAAAATCGATGAAATGAGTGTTAGGAACTCTGTATCCAGTCAAAATCTAAGTAGCATATAGAGAATAGAGAGAGTATCTCTAAATTTCTCTGTCGCCACCCAAGAAGGAAGCAGGCTTCAATAGGCATAGACAACAAACATCACAGACAATAGAAACGTCCCCCTTTTATTGATTGCTCTGGGCAAAGGGGGAACTACAAATGCTGATAAAAAACCAGTTGCTGACAAGCCTTAGAAGATCGGAGACGCACGAGGGATCCTTCCAAGAGTCTTAGCTAATCTAGCATTGGATGCTAAACACACCTTAAGAACCTGAAAGTGGCGTTCTTTATGGTCGGTTTATCATCGAACGTCTCAATTCCGCATCGCCCGCCCTGTTGTCCTCTATAGTTCTGAGTGTTGGTCGACTATAAAAGACAATGAACGGCGCCTCTCGGCAATGAAGACGAAAATGTTAATACTTTGGGCCAGTTGTTTAATACGCTATGATCAAATCCGAAATAAGAAGATCCGCAGTCGATATGGTGTTGCACCGATCGTGGGAAAATTGCGGGAGGGGTGTCTTCGATGGTACGATCACGTAATTCGCGTTAACGAGCATTCACTGATTGATCTGAACATCAAAGTTGATTGGAAACGACCAAAAGGCCCACGAAAGGAACAGTGGCTTGATATACTGGATGGTGATCAGCCCTTTGACAGAGCGAAATGACGAAACCGATCAAAACGAGTCGACCCCACTTCTGAACAGGACAAAGACTGAAGAAGAAGAAGTCAGGGTAGGATAAAGTCACGTATTGGTATTTTATGTTAGAATGGAGAACGAGCGACTGATGTTACGCAAAACCAATGACTTCAGAGATGAACGTATTAGCCGAGCCAATAATTAGTGGACCCTGAAACAGAGGCAGGAAAGAAGTGGATTTTGTATACAATGCTGTGCAGTGGTTAAGTCCTTGAAATTAAAAGGAAAGGTGATGGTGAAACTAAACCCGAAAAGGATTCAGTTTATAACTGCTTTGAATCTTCGCCTACAACAACGAAAGAGTCTGCGTTTAAATGTGACTGTAATATTTTAAAGGGAACTCCTCAAATTGGCTGAAACGAGTGACAGTCAAAGCATCGAACAAATAACACGAACGACTACTACTATTGAGTGGCAAAATGAGAAGGAATGATTCACCTATAGGACAATAGGATAATTTCCCAGGCGTGTCAAAGTAGACTAAACGACGACATGGAAAATGAAAATTTAACCATAATTTAATATAATTCTTAAGTAGATACGGCAGGTATTATGCATATCTTCATGGCTTCTGGCCTGATGATTCCCCACATTATCTGGCATGTAGGATGACAGCATAATATTTGGACCATGTTGCTTTTAAATGTCCGAGATTTGCCACGCACAGGGCGAAAGGGAAGGTTTAGCCGGAGCGCTGTTGTCACCCGAGAACATCGTGAAGCATACGCTAGCTTTAGAAGTAATTCGGAGAGTAGTGGACAGATTCATGAAGGTGGCCCACACTATGCTGAGCTAGGGTTAGCTTCGAAGGAAGATCATATTAACAACACGAGCCATGGTTACTAACTTATCCACCCCCACGACGTAATACGAAAATTGCAGTTCTATCGAGTGTCGAAGAAGGAGGAAATTATTTTAGTGAGTAAGAGTCTTACCATTATAGCAGTTATTAAATCTTTCCACCTTTCAATGACTGAAAAGAAGTTCCAGCGGAGTGTAAAAAAATATAGCATTCCTTCAAGGTAGAAGGGGGGGGTACATCTTTTTCTGTCGCATAGCAGTACACTTGGGCCTTTGATGTGACCGGTGTGGTAGACGAATTGGGTAGTCTTCACTTAGTTAGGGCTTTCGTAATTAGTGTGTGAGATGTGGAATTCTTTTAAAGTAATGTCTCACACAGCGGTTTCCGCCGCTGTGGTAGCCACCGAATACACAGAACCGCTGCGTGTGGCAGAACCGATTCCCAATGACACTCATTGGATTATTGATGGACAGAATAGTCAAGTATTTTTTTTTTTTTGTTTCCGCATTGTGAGACCAACAAAGGTAATTGACACTGTATCCGTCGGGAAAAAAGAAGAAGGTTGTGTCAGGAAAGCAGTCACCTCGCATTGTTAGTCGTTTTTCCTCTACTGCTTCTTTATTAAGCCGAAAACAAGTCGAGAAATCGGAAGCTGAAGGTATTAGTATGAAGAGTATTTTGAGACCTAGATACCATGTGCGTGGATCACCATATTTTGTTTCAGACAGGTTGGTTGGGTGGTTGCTGAGAACAGGTCATTGAAGTAACTGACCCTTTTTTCAGACCCCCGGCACTCTTCCCTTTTAAGACCAATGTTGAAACAAATGTCGGTTTCGTAAAATACTAATCGAGGCCTTTCATTTGATACCCCACACGACTATACTCGATTAAAAAAAAAACTACACCCCTCTTTTGGATGTATGGGGACCCCCCCCCCACCCCTTAAACTCAACGTGGAATGTTACTCTCTACATGCAATGAAATTTACAGGTCCCACATTTCTACTAAATTTTGTATCAATCAGAGTAACCGTTTCTGAGATATAAGGTGTGACAAAGAGACAGATAGAGAATAAACACACAAAACCTAAAGAACGCTGTCCACGTTGGCTTTTGGAATATGCATACGCTCTTCGATGACAGTATTGAATATCCCTGAATGCCTGTCTTTCGAGGTTGGGTGAGAATTTCAGCGCTACTAGTTGAGCATAAACAAAATAAGGTGGTGGAACTCTGGAACTCTCCCTTCTGCCAAATTATGCTCTTGCCTTCTGGTAAGCCATATGAGAGTAAATGCGAAGGATTGATAGTTACGGATTCTACAAGGTCAACCTATTTAATCCGAGAAGTAGTTGCAAATAGAATATTGATTGCGAGATTCCCTGCACACTACACACAATTCAGGAAAGACTTTCTAGAGATGACATTGTGATTTCGGTTAGTGACTTACATGCCACCAGTTTCTTCGAATGTGGATCCTGCCACAAAGCCAGTTGGACTTGGTTTGACCGGAAATATTCCACCAATCAGATCGACCATAGCAATAAAGGTTCAGTATCTAGCTACAGAGCACTCATCAACACGAGCCGCTGTTTTGATAGCGCCGTTGTTCAGCTGTGGAAAGCCTTCTTGCTGCCCAGAAGCTACAAAACAGAAGCAGAAGAAAAGGAACAGTCGTTTAAATCCTTTGGAAAGAAATCAGTCTCAGGCATGACAGTTATTACTATTAGAATACATGAAGCAGCATCTCACGAGCTTAACCGATAAAGAAGATCTTCCGATCCCAACCTTATTAGCACCCTTCAGACTACTATGCAACAATACTTGAAATTAAGATCCTGCTTCAACTGATCTTAATTGGTTTCGAGGAGCTGTTCGATTCCATCAGCAGAGGGCGTATCTGGAGTGTATTTAACAGAGAAAATACCTTCGATATACTAATAACTATTATTAGAGCAACATCTCACGGTGTCACCTGCCACATTAAGACCTAAAAGAATTTAAGAGTTTATGTTGATGATACATATGTGCCGGCTCTCCATAAGACACCCACTTTGGCTAGATGCCTTTGAATTTTAAAAAGGAGAGGGGGGTACACCGAAGGTAAATACAAACAGATGCAAGGTTCACAGTTTGACTAGCCATCATCACGTTTTATATCTACATAAATTAATCTTGAATTTTGAAGGCATGGAACAATACGCATAGTTGGGTAACTTTGTCTCTTATAGAGGCTCTGATCTAGATGACCTCATTATTCACGCACTAGCAATGCCAAATCAATATTCCCTGTTTTGTCAAAAGTTTGGAAATTTAATGGAGGAACTTGGCCCCTCCAATATGAAAGGAACCATTAGATCGATGTATGGACCAGTTTTCCATAGATGTGTTGACTAGGAAATGGAAATCGCCCAGGATGGGTTTTCATCATCATCAGCAACGGCGTAACAACCGGTATCTAGGCCTGCCTTAATAAGGAACTCCAGACATTCCGGTTTTGCGCCGAGGTTCACCAATTTCAAATCCAGGATGGGTTTTACCTTGACAAAAGCCGTGAAGTGAAATGCTATGCAATGGAAACCAGGACCAAGATTGGTTACAATCGCACAAAAACCATTAGCAACTATCATTGACGCATAGATTTACCATTCCACCCCCGAATTGAACCAGCCAACGAAACCGTGAGTAGACCCTTCTAATTGACTTCAATCCATCCTTACTTTTGCACCTGGTCTGATTGGAATTTTATACCTGAAAAATGAAACTCTGTTAGCTCAAAGTCTGGGAGCTATGCAAACGATAAACATCTGTTTCGAGGCTGCTCTTGAAAGGACTTGGGATCAAGGAAAAGTTGTGTTTGAAACTGCACGTTAACTGGCCTTGCATCCGTATTTCCTTAGTGAACGGTATGTTTGTCGAAATATTCCATTTAAGACGTAAAGTATATCGGTATGACCTCAAGGTTATTTATGACGAGCCTAAAGCTCTACCACTTGCAGAAACACTCCATTTGAATATTTAAATCATTTCGGTGCGTTTGAGTTTACTCAATTAATTTATGGTAACCGTTTCATTAAAAAACGATCTTTTCTCACTTTCCGCATAAACATAAAAAAACTGTAGTCGACACAAATGCAAATTTACTATTACCTAAAACAGCAGATACGCATCTAGTCGTAGCCATAATTTCCAAAAAAAAAAGATTAAATAACTCTTAAAATGTAAAATAAATACTTTCAAAAGGGGCATGGCAAGACCAACGAGCAGATAGACAGACAGACAGATGGACAATTTATTACGTGAAAATATTGTCGCCTTGGTGATTTTCATAGCAATCGTGACGATGTCTTTCATATGTGAGATGGTGAACTCAATTTTGAAATATGCAATATTTGTCCAAGCCCATAATGACGATTGCATTGCAAGCCAACGGAGGAGTGATGGTCAGATGTATGGTTAAATAGATTGAAGTATCTCAACTTGATGCGGTGTAAAATGTATGAAAATCGATGAAGTAATCGTCACAGAAAAGATTAAATAGAGGAGCAGGTGTTCACACGTGAAGCTGAATATTCCGACTGGTTGGTGTTAAGAGGTAAACATTGCAGTTGGGTCCAGATGAAGAAAGTTTGCAAACAGAACATGCAGTGATATCTTTGTTTGTTAGATAATCATTAAATATAAATAAGTATAAAATTTGCTGTTTTAGACTAAATATCTTTTAATGAATTACTGCATATTAGTATTTCGGGAACTATTTGTTTCTTTCTTCGGTGCTGTAAGTCTGTAAAAAAGTCAAAGAAGACTAACACGAACAATTTATTCCCATCGCCGGACAAGAATTTCAAGAAGGCGGACCAATTTTTCCCACTTCAGTACGAGAGTTTTGAAGAAAATATAACATTTCGTGAACTATTTCCTTTTGAGCAAGGGTAATTTTCAGCGCACTTAAGCACTAACCACAGTTACCTTCCCAATCAATGAATATGTGTCCATCGTAACAATTATCAGTAACGTGGCTATCGTGATAGCGACGACAATCTTAGCAACTGAGTTAGAAACACAGCCCATTGACAAATTTATAATGTTAGATAGCACTACAATTACCAACAATGAAACTATACCTTTTGCCGCATCAGCAAAGAAGGCATCAATTCCCAGGCATTGTTCAAGATTTTATGGTGATGAAAAATCATTGCACATCTTCGAACGTCGACGGTAATTGAAGTATAAAAACTCCGCACATAAGGTCTGCTGGTGTAATGCAGTACATTGGTGTGCACCCACGTGATCGCAAGCACATGGCTGAGGGCATGTGGCATTGCACAGCTATTTATGGCTTGTCACATGGGGCACAAGAAAACCATCACGGGCTAGTTAACTACCTCGTCCCTAATCCAATGATACACAATGACATTCCATGCCTCTTTTCCACTGGATTTGCTTCTCCTGTATACAGTCTTCTTGCATCTGCCGAGGTAGAACAAGGGTCAATTTATGCATTTATTCCGAATTTGTGAGTGAATCTGCAGCAACCACTATTATGTGACACTTATGATAGTTTGTATCGCACCGCCGAGTTCTGAACTTGGAGGTTCCTGACGGGTTGATAGTACAAAAAGACCAATACAGAAGGCTAAAAACTACACTTTAATCCAGAGTAAATATTGCCTTTTGGAGCAGTCATAAAAATTCACACATGGCTCGACAACAAGGTCAAAAAGCAACAAAAATAACTACGTTTTTCCGGGGGCCTAGACTAAAAATTTTAATTAAAAGAGGGGTTAAAAGACCCGCACAACCGAACCAACTTTTCTGCAAAATTTTTACCCCCCCTTTGTCTCTGCGGTCCTGACGAAAACTAACTTCGCTTTATACTGGATATCTGAATCCTGTCCAGTATGAAAATCGGCGTGCGATTAGGTTTGAAGAAGTGTCACGTAAAAATACAACCACAGTAACATGAAGACCAAGGAATCTTGAAAAATAATCCCGTGAAAATATCATAGGATCACATCACTGTCCCCGACTACAGTGTTGGCCATAGTAGCCATACCTTTCAACCAGAACACTGTTGAGGAACAGTAGGGAAAAAATCTGGAACCATGGGTCTTTGGCGGAGGTTATGAAGCAGGCATGGAGGCAAAAAAAAAATACAGGTAGCTCCAGCTGTAATTTCAGCGACCAGATTTATACTGAAAAATTTAAATAATTCGCTGAAGACTCTTCGTCTAAAGCCCGGGCTTACCAGTGGAAGCTTTTATCCTTGAAATTTGAGGTAAAATTCAAAGACCCTTGTCCGTTAACAGTCTAGCCTAGAGGGCACTCTATCAAAACTGTAATTTCTACTGTTTAGAATTTGCCATCTACATCTCTCCCCAGCTTAAAACCATGGCATCCACGCAGTATAGTTAACCATTTCACGCTTGCTTTTTTGGGTCTCAAGTCGCCAACCGGACCGAAATCGGTATGAAAAGAAGAAAACACAGGTATCGTAGCGACTAGTGTCAAAGCAGACCAAAAAATAGCGATTCAGTGTCATACAGCTCATTTTGCGGTTATGCTGACCCAGAAATTGCTGCCAGACGAGTATAGATAAATCCGCGAATCTGCTGAGGCCTGGAAGTGTTGGCCGAAGGGAAAACTTGGCGAATAGTTCATCTCGCGGTAATTGTTTATCTATTGGTCTATTGGTGTTTAGGTGACATTCTTCGGGGTTACGTCAAGTCCTTAGTCTACGAAAAGAAGCCAAGCACTTTGAAAAGCTGGGGGTTTTGAGGCTTTTGCGGACTAACGTCGGATATGTTGGACCGAGTCATTAAAAATGAGACTGACGGCTTGAAGATCTGCCAATGATGATGCCAAGGGATTTGATATTTGACGCCATTGCGGTTTCATTTGAATTCCATTTCCTGCTTCCTGCTTTCACAAAACCTTACACTTCTTAGATAATTTTTGCTATTGAATTGGCTAAATTTAAAATCCTATTTTTGATCTGAATATCAAAGATCTTACATAATTTATGTTGCATTGAACAAGCCCTCAAACAATCAAAATGTCTAGAGGCAGACAGACATGCAGGCGCAGGGATTAATCAAAGAGAAGCATTGGCCCCATGCATAGGACCTACAATGGAGAAAAAAACTGGAAGCTACCTTCTTAGCAAATATCAACCGCAATGCTACCGAATTGTGTCTCCACTTCTATATGGTCACCTTTGGAAGTCCTTCCTTACTACTTCGAGCTCCGTTGGGCGGCGAAATTACTTCACAGACAGGAAAAGGAACCCTTGGAGAAATGAGGTCTGAAAACTGGAGAAGTGCAGGGAGCACAAGTTTTCCCACCAAGTCAGCAATATGAAACCATATATATACCCCAACGCTCATCCGGTCGAGACAAGGTGAGGAATCTGATTTCCGAGCAGATGAACATATTCACACAATGGGTTAAGTATTTTGATGAACTGCTTAACAATCACGATGTTGCCATGTTTTAGGTCACGTCTACTGAAAATGACGGACCAATGTTACCATCAGCAAGCATGGAAGAAACGGTCCATGCATTCATCAACTTAAGAATCATAATTCCACAGGAGCCGATGGAATTATAGCCGAACTACACCAAGAGATTCATCAAATTATGCTCAAGGTTTGAGACAAAAAAATCAATGCCTGCTGACTGCTGAACAAGAGATATTTTTCATTGCAGCAACGAAAAAGGTGTAACGTTGCTGTGTACTATCTCTGCTATTTTGCTACGCCGGGTAACCCTGTATGCCCAGAACATTATCGGCCCATAACTAAGTGACTTTACTTCATACAAGTCAGTTACAGACCAGGTCTTCTTTGTGTGGCAAGTGCTGGTAAAACTGCTGGAATATTATATTATTTGATGATAGCATAGCCAAGGTAAAACTATGCAGAATTTGGTGTATTTGAAAAAAATAATAAGACTGATAAAGCTGCTCTGACTAACGTGCAAGGCAGCAGGCAGCAAGATCGTTCTCGATACTTTTGACCATCTACACCGGTCTATGGCAAGGGGATGTCCCATCATGCATCCTGTTTAGCCTGGACCGGAAAAAAGTGGTCGGTATTGTTGATAGAAATGCCAGAGGCAATATTCTCCTTGAGTCCTCCCAATCACTACCCTATGCTTTTCAGAGGAGAAACTCTGTTGTTTGATCCCTTACAAGAGAATGGACAATTCCGTAACCTATATAATAGTGAAATTAGTCGGCAGGTCAGGGTTGAAGGCAGGAGTCAGGATGTCTGCCATTAACTACAATAGTGCTGTCGAGGGCCTTCCACTGGCCATACTTCCAAAGACACCTCTGGAACAAGCATTCATTAGTGAGGACCAGGAAACTATGGAATACCTTGACGTCAGGCAAATGTGCAAGGGATAGAGTGCGTGACTTATAGTGACCGGCATATGCCTTCGACCAGCTCATATACTGGTGCATTGCTCGACGGAGGACATTGCGAAATAGCTTAGGACTATAGTCTTTAAATTGCCAGGCTGGAAAAAAACAGAACTGTACGGATGTACTGGGGATGATATACCATACATGGTGACATTGTTTCTTCCCAAAGCCGGGGTCCTAATTGCTTAGAATAATGATTTCCAAATGGGATTATTTTAGAGTTTCCCGAAACGAGGTAGAGGGCAAAGACAAACTCCTCAAAATTACCACATCAACTATAGATTTGGCAACATACCTGCGTACGTGGTTCTACTAAGGTTTAGAGTGGACAGCGACTTGGTGGAAAACGCCGTGTGGGAGGAGGCGCGTAATACACCGGCAGTGGAGAAAAATTCCAAACACTACCGGAGCCAATGACCAGTACTATGATAGTCCAGGCAAACAACCACCATACATCTGCAATGAATAAAAGGACGACAACACCACCGTTTGGTTCTGGATAAAATCGTGATGGATGGATCATCTAATTGGTGTTGGTGAGAATGGCCATATGGCAGATAAACAAGACATACCAGACCTTGCCTCAGTGATGAGTGAGCTCAGAAATGTTTGAAAAGGTCTATGGACAAATATTGGTTCCACCTATGAGTGTCTCATGTAAGCGGAGAGACTTTGTCCCAAACCAAATAAAATTGCCCACCACCTGCTTCTTTTGACGGTTTAATTAAAAATTAACTTTGAACTAATAAAACTGCAAAAAGCAAGGGAAAGGAAACCTCACTGAAGTTTACTTTAAAAAAAGGGGAACTAAGGCTTGCGCATCTAAAATTGTGCAACTGGAATAAGAATGTCAGACTAACCAAATCGAAAAGTGCCTCTTTCAAGTGAAAAGCAAAAAGGCGGATTTATCTTTTTTGTCCACATATTTTTTTTTACTTCAATAAAAACCGTATTTCGGGAACCAATTACTCCTTTCTTCGGTATTTATTTCCTGAAATAAGCTCTGAAGATAGAAACCACGGATTTCCTCAAAGCAACAACTGGTTCCCGAAACACAGTATTCGTCTAAATAAAGCAAATTGAAGCCAAGAATTGAAATCCGTTTTTTCTTTTGACTTGAAATACTGGCTACCGAAACTATAGGTAAAAAAATGGTAAAATGGATTCCTCCTTCAAGTCTATTCTAATTTCGGGCGTAATTCTATTTTTTCAAGTTTGTCATGGACTGAAATATTTCTCGTTTGACCAACGATGGAAAATTCATTTTTTCCATCAAACTGAAGGGGTTGAGCCTAACATATTCCCGAATTTAAAAATACAAATTTCAATAAAGATAAATTTCACAAATAAAATTGAACGAATTTATCTAAAAATCTCAAGAAAATGTAACTTTTTAAATCCCAGAGCAATTATTCTTCCAAATAGATTTCACTATCCTATAACAATGCAGTGAAACCGAATCCCATCTATTGCGAATTTCAACAAATGATCAGAAAAATATTTCTGCAATAGTCAAAAATAATTTTCTAAAAGAGCAGATGAGATTCATCACAATCTTAATTTGCTCAACAATCAGTTTCTAATATAAATAACTACATTTAGCTACTGAAAACTTCTTAACCACAACATGATTGCAACGGTTCGAATTCAACCACTCATCATTCAGTCACCTCACCACAAACTAATTATCATTATCACTTAAACCAATTTCCAATCTTTCCCAGTCCACAAAGCCACTTTAGATAGTTTCAGAGTTCATCTTGGCAGGCACGCACTTAACATGTTCCTCATTTAATTTGAATAAATAACAATAATTTAGTTTGTGTTTCACTTTACATAATAACGTCTATTACCAGATCACTTGATAGGAAATCCACCATTGGAAACCGAACAAAAAACTAATTATCACCAACAATTGAACGAACTAGATAGCGCAGAAAGCAGTAATGGATGGCAAACCATCCAGCAAACAAGGACAAGTATTGCACTCAACCGTTATTATCCAACAATTCTATTAAATAACATCCTCAGAGGCGTGATGTGAGGCCAACTACTCTTTTTGCCACGCAGGATGTCCCTATCCTCTGGTCTAGATCAACGCAAGGGCTGGTGTTCCGCAAGGATCTAGTGTGTATCCAATGATGTTGTCAATGTATCTTACCTTGGAGGCTTGCGACAAACGAGAGTGGATGTTACAACCAAACGATATAACACTTGAACGAAAACAAAAGTGAATTTTCTCGGGTAAAGTGGTTTTATAGTAGGCGCTCGCAGCTCGAGACCAGCACGGTAGTATTCGTTTCACCTAATATAATTCAGATATATCTTGGAGGAAGGGAAACCGAAGAAATGAAGATATTCAGTAGAAATGTGTATGTGGGGAGGCCACCTTAAAGTCAATTCCAACTATCTCGACGAGGATGAGGGGTGAATTTTTAGTAGAGATATTTCAAAAGCGACTTGCGGACGAGTCTGCACAACGTTTTTGCAGTCCTATAGATGGATTTTATTGGGTCTGCAAAGCAGAGGGAAATGCTGGGGAGTAACGAGCCGATGGAAGATCCCAGTGCTGTGCATCATTTGCATATACTCTTATGTTGTTTACACATATATGAAGCCCATACCGGGGCTAACATGACGATAGCAACACGAACCACGATTAAGTTTATTAGCTGGTTTCCAAGTTCCGGATTATCGATGGAGCTCATTTTGCCAAGAGATTCTTAGTAAGAGCGTGTGGGCTCTGCATGCGTCATAAGAAGAATCCAATTCTTGAAATATCACACTTCGAGTGTGCAATACAACAAATAACACATTTCAGGGTTAACCAATTCGGGCAAAATGGCTTGTCAAGAAGCTTAGATGATTTCTAACATAGTTTTCTATTTTTGGGAAAAGTTTGAATTAATTATCAATAAGAGGTGTGGCTTTATCAGTCAGTGCTACACGTGATGGATTTCCTCTCATTATGAACTTTAAAAACAACCATATTTGACTAGAATAGTAAATCCCAATTTTCCGGCTCATCTTTTCACCATCTCAATATTGTTGCAATTCAAGGCACATCTTGGAAAGTTTCTATCCAAATCGAACACGGATATCTTTAGGAAAATTTCATCAAGGCAACCATTTGTGTCATATATACCTGTGTAGCCACTATCGGAGGTACTGAGCTTAAAAAATAGCTCGATTCCGCCACTCATGGTTATTGACATCCGTCTCTGGATAAAATATGTTTCAGAAGAAATGTGAATATTTTTTTTCTTTCTTTTCTGGTGTCGTATAGCAAACTTTATCCAGTCAAACCTGCTTCGAAGATGGAAGAAAGATCTGTTGATTTGTTTTGTTTGTTCACGATGGGTTCATTAGGATTGAAGACCCCGGTCACATGCGGAAATCTACATATGAGCATGGTTTTGTCTGTAATGTGAAAATATATGGTTTTATTAGGAACTAGAAATTCTGCTGAAATATAAAGATTATCACTGTTGCTAGAGAAAATTTGATTTTTAAATGGGCTTTAATCACCCGATTGAGGCTCCGAGCTTCTGATTTTTGGAAATTTTTAAGCCACCAGAGAAATATATTCAGAGGTCAAGCTCCTTCTGCAGGAAATTCTCTGTTTGAAACGACGGGGTTGTTGGACTCACGTTCGATTTCGTTTTGTTTAATTCTTTTATTCTTGATACCAATCTAGTTTTTTTTAATTACCTTTCATTCGAACAGAGCGCGTTCTCTCTTTAAGAAAAAAGTAATTCGCTTGAACCTTAGTGTTCGCTGGCAGTAATTCCATAATTCAGCAAAAACAATAAAAATGAAGAGTGGATTAACGCACACTTATCTACGTTGCTACTTCATAAAATCAGAAATTTGAAACAAATAGTATCTTTGAAAACACCCATCAGGCCCTACGAGGAAACTATTATGAGCATTGAATTTAGAATTTGCTTAGCTCACCGTCAGTTCAGCATTTGACAACACACCCTTACCTAGCGTAAATGAGTACTTCCAGATGGTTAAAAAAAGGAAGTAGACTTTCACATAACACCTGTCTTCCCAATCCCCCTGAGGACCCCAATACGATGGGCCCTGAAAACCAAAACTACCGAAAACCGCAATATGGTCTTATTGAGACTAAAACAATAAAAAAATAGGAAAAAAATAAGGTAAATGTTGTATTTTCAGTTTTACCCCGTAAGGAGTGAAGAGTTTATTCGAAAGGAGGCAAATGCAGGCTCCCTTCAACCCGGATAACAACTCACGGCTGCCACTCCTCTTAAAAATTAACGGCTCGTCAAATTGAGTTTTTCCTACATCATGATTGGAAAAGGGTTTGAATTTTCAATCCTGCCCCGTGAAGAGGAAGGGGCTGCGGCCATTCTCCTTCCAAAATTTTTGGGCTCTGGAAAGTGAGGAATTGTGGCACATTCAAAGGTTATGGCGCCTCGAGAAGGACTTTTTTCGTATCGGTATCGCAATCCAAGTCTTAATGAGCAAGAGAAGTTAGAGACGGGGGCCGTCTAATTGCGTTTCCAATCCCTCTCAAACCACGCGGGCGCAATAGGTTATGTAGGAGCAAGAAGTGCCCTCTGTAACCACCTTTGCGCATCGTGACGATGACTACTTTAAAATCGGTACACTGTCTGTCCGTCAGCCCATCACACGCGTTTTTATTGGAGACTGTAGCAGCGATTGACACCAAATTTGGTGGAAAGGTGGGAACTGTGAACTCTCATGCATGGAGTAAGTTACATCCTGCTATGTCGAATTTAAGGGCAGATCCAAACACATGCAAAAGGGGGGTGTACATTTTTTTTCACCAAATATAGTCAGCTGGTCTTAGCTTTGATATTTGTTGGAAAGGCGGGGAATTTGGGGTGTCGAAAGTGATCATTTATTTAACGGGGCCATTCTGTCTGAAACTGTCAAACCGAAAAATCAGCAAAGGATCAAGAGGTTGCTACTATATGGTGGCTAGGCTCCGAAATACCTTCCATACCGACAACCCTTCAAATAAAGTTAATAATAGTGTATTACTAAAATTTTCGGTAATTGGCTGCAGAACCTCCCTTAAGTTCATCCTAGCACTACAGCGGCAATGTAGGCTATAATATTGAGCTCGATCCTACCAAGCTTTGTGGAAATTGCGCTATCACTAACAAAGTTATAGTAGGTCAAAGTTGTCTCTTCTTTGGAAATTCAATGAATGAATGAATGAATGTCAATATCACCCGAAAGTGGGTTTTTTTTCACATAGTATATGCGTATATTACGTGTTACATACTAATGGGACAAATTCAGAATCAAATGTCTTTATAAAGGAAATACACAAAACTTTTCATACCTGAAGTGTCCAACTTCCGGTTTCCCGACTTGTTTTTGTGTAGGAAGGAAAAGTGCATTTTCCCACACAGAACCGGACTCCTGTCTTAGACACGCCACCGACTCTAACCCGGAACCGCTTGACACATTACCTCAGACCAGGCCTATTCAGGATAGGAGCAAAATCCCATAGTTCAGAGAGCCTCAGCTACCCCGACATCTGTCCTACCCATCTTTCTCTTTTTTGCCTTAAGAGTGTCTGCATGACTTCCGTCGAAAGGTGATGGTGATCCCTCTTTCAGTAGAAGAAAAAGGAATGGCAGGCATTATCCACCACTGTCTTGCAATAAATGTAATCCGGCGACCGTGATTTCCCAATTGTATGCAGGTAAGAATGAAAATATCCATGTCAACTGAGCCGCTTGTATAGTCAAGTTACCGCACTTTCGATTGAACCACGCAAAGAAGAACGAAGTGAACCACGCTCATCAACAAGCAACACCCAAAGGAACCTCTCCCATTGGACATCAGCTGGCAAATAGCAAACATTCTAGCAGCAGCCTTGTCTGTGGGTGTTGCGAATCTGCCCGGAGAAGCTCATCTTCGTGTCTATTATGAACTGAATAGGGAAGATTGTGGGGACCCTCTCATTGATCAAGACAACAATCTCCAAAGCAAGTGAGATTCCATGTTTAGCCAGCCATGGAGTATGGAACCAATTTTCCAGTGCCTCAACCATTTAGCACCACTTCAAAGAAATGAAGGCGTTTTGGGCACCTTGGGATCGTCTTTGCTCTTGCTTATAAGCACAAGTCTCGCAACCTTCTAGCGGGAAGGTGGAACATCTGCTGCCAAACATACGTCGAATACCCTGAGTAGCAAGCAAAGTAGCAAAAAACATAAAAAGGATTTGCGCAAGTCTATCAAATGACCTGAAAATAAAAATAGAGGTTAAACAACGACTGATTGAAATTCACAATTCTAAAATCTTTATTAAGTGATACAGTCTGCCAAAAGAAGGATCACTAACACTTTCTTGCTTTTTGCCTGGTCGCATTGCTCTGCCTCTCGGTCCTTACCTCCAAAATGTTTGTACAGCCAGCCATCAACAGCAGCTTCCACTTCCAAATGTTGATGCAATTCCCTTCAGCAGGGACCAGGGGAGAAGCCGGGCAGAATCACCGCAAGTCTTGATCTTTCTATTTCCTGCTCTAGTATCAGAAAACGAAATTGTCCCCACCGATTATTTACCTTCGCTTATTGCGCTCGTCTACCAAACTTGGTCCAGCTGATCAGCTGTGCAATCGATCAACTGGTCGCGGTCTCGCTAATGCTCCATGCAAAATATATTTTCAGTCGTCTCAGCCAGAAGCAAAACGTTGGACCTACATCCAATAATGTGTGACCTGGAAATGTGCAGGGTCAACGTTTCCTTTTGACCCTTTTGCAATATTCAAGAATTGTCATTGCTTGTAAATTGACAATTTTTTTTAAACATAAATGAGTTTTAGAGTTTCAGGGGAAGGTAACAGGTGGTAAATTTTGATAAATAAAATGAAATTATTAATTTTAAAATTTTAAATGGTTGATGTAAGTCAATGTCGATTTACACGATTTGTTCCATCTTCGCTGCTTCCACGGAGTAGGGTGACCGGCGAGCAACAAGTTAACCAGCTTATTCCCGGCCTTCTGATTTGTGCCGTAGTTCCTTTTTCCCTCTATTATATTTTGCAGATCTAAGCGTGACTTCGTTTTGACCTCTTGAACGCTGAGCAATCTGCCGAAGTCTGAAGCATTTTTTTTATAGGCTTGCAATTTTAGCGGTCCACCAGCACACAAGTAATTTCCAGAGATACAATTTCCTTTTGGGAGCCGATGTATTTCAAGCTGCAGTGATAAGGCTCATTGTTGAATGAACTAGCATTTCAGTCGTTGTTCCTGATTAACCCTTCTTGGGAAAGCTTCGACAAATTTTCCAATGGACGTCAGACCATTGGGAGGAGCCATTGGTCACTGGGAAAGTGTACTGATGATCGCTGGCCGTGAAATCTTTCACTACCTTCCGTTGTTGGACTGCTAAGAACTTCATAGCAAAGGTTACGTCAGGGATAGTGCTCTCGCAATGTCGAAGTGCTACCGATATTTAGGACAATAAGCCCTGTCCCTGAGGGGCATCCCCAAAATCACTGTGCCTCAAGAATCTCTTCTTTCTCACATTCTGTCCCATCAGGTCGTAAGTAGATGTAGATGCTTGGCTTTTCACTTCCTGTAACTTTCCTTTGAAGACCTGACGCCCCCTCCTGGAACTGGGACCATGTGCCACATTTTCTTCCTACAGACCGCGGTCCTTGCAGCATTTTGCCGACTCACAATTCTTTGCTTTGTGCTTGGGCTCGCCACACTCATAACACAAAGTTTTTCTACCCTGTCCTTTGCATACCCCTGCTACATATATGTCCGTATGACCAGCATTGAAAACAGTTGGAATTACTCTTTGCCTTATTCTGCAACTCATCCACCCGATCTTTTCTTGCAATGAAGAAGTTGACTCGCCTTCTTCTCAGGAACAGTGACAGAGACCAATTGTCGTCTTCTGGAGTTGACAGACGTAACTCCCATTTAAAGGGAGGCCTATCCACTACCACTTTCGTCTTCTAATTAACTTGTCCCCGGGTGACTGGCTTGTGCGTCGACCAAATTCTTTGTTTAAAATAGTATCAGTCCAGCGTACTTAGATAATACATCGCAGATTGGTGTTCACGAAGGCTTAAACCTTTTGGGTATTAGTGGGGGTCACTTTCCATGTGTTACTCCCATATAGCAAGACTGAAAGATCATTAGCACACAACAATTTTAACTTGATCTTGGTGTTGGGATAACTGCCTTTCCAAGTTTGAAACAAGACAACGAAGGTGGATCTGGCGCTGTTAATGTGTCCATCAACATCAAATTCAGTGCCACCCTCGACAAAAGCCACGCTTCCTAGATAAAAAATTGACCAAAACATTCGACTTTCTACCCATTAAAGCAGATAGGAAGAGTATGATGATCGGTCTGACTATAAACCTTGGTTTCGTTTGTGTTTACCTTCAGTTCAACTCCACTTACTTCCTTTCCAAATCCAGAGCCATTTGCCCAAGGCTCATAATCTGGTGATTGGGCCGATGTCATAAGCGTGTTCGAGGTGTTTAAGGAAAAATGTCATAGTCCATCAAACTCCTTCACGCCCTTCTGATAAAAGACATTAGTTTCTGCGGAATGTCACCTCCCCTTTTTGCTTACAGCACGCCATATACACTTCCTATTCATGCTATCGAAAGCTTTCTCAGAGTCGATGAAGGACAGGTGAAGCAAAGATTTAAATTCCGCACACTGCCCTGGAGCATTCTGAACGGAAACCAGTCGGCTCTTTGTAAATCAAGCTTTCGAGATGTTTTTTGATGCGTTCCAGGATTATTTTAACTAATATCTTTGCGACGGCAGGGAGCATGCAGATGTCCCTCCAATTGCCACACTCAAAACGGGTGCCCATTTTTGGTATCTTAATGATCATCTTTTTCTTCCACTCTCTGGGAAAGATCTCGGATTCGCAAGAATTCCGTACGATTGAAAGTAATAGATCTGCAGAAACTGCAGGTGCAGGGACTTCACCGGATGTAATTTGGTTACCAACTGTATTGAAGTGTTCTTTCCACCTCTTCAGCTGCTTCTAATCATAACTAGTCGAGTTAGCTGCCATCACAGGGCCACCGACAACTTTGTGACCGTATGCAAGTTCTTGTTCCCTGACTAGCTAACCAATTCTCTATCCCCGGGATTTCCCACTGTATGGAAGTACCAGCCCATCGCGCTCCTTGAATTCGATCATGTGGTCAATATAATTCCCTGTACGGTTACGGTCAGTTGAAACCTAACTGTGCTCAATAAATGTGCAAACAATGACGAGGCGGTGGAAACTACAGAAACTCACGAACCTCCCACCATTATCGAGACGGTCGCCAAGACCGTGTTTCTCCTCTACATATCCGAGTAAACTGTTTTATCTAGCATTGCTTTGGTAAAGGATATGAAAGTTGCTGCATATAATAATGTGAGGTACACTAGCTAAGTTGGTTCAAGTTCGGATAAGATCGAATGAAATTCTATATGAGATGCAGCGGGAAATACCACAAGGTATTATCGGAAAACTCACGTGAAGCTAAAACAACAAAAACCCTCTGGACTGCGTTGGTGCTGAGGGATCCAAATCTCGCGATAACTCAACGACAAACGGAGTAAAGAACACACCTATTAGGATGCGGGTCTTATCTACAAGCACAACGTCAAGGAAAGGTCTGAATATAGCTGCAGAATCGCTGTATTCTACAGCGATAGAATATTCGTTTGATCACTGACGATCTCATGATATGCAGGTCTGAGAAAAATCCACAGCAAGTTTGCCAAAGCAAACACCCTTGCTCCAACGCACTCCACACTTGCAAAATGCATTTAATTGGATCCTAGCATAGGCACATACGTAGCATTATAATGAAGAAGGCTAATGATTATTAAATCGGATTTAGTGTTTCGCAATTTTTTAAAGCTGATGGAAAAGAGGAATGCCGCGTTCAATTAAATGAACTCCTCCAACAGCTCAGTTGATTATGACATAAAAATCGGATCTGTTGGTTGCAATTGCTACCAGTGTATAGACAATGGAACTGTCAGCGATTACATTGAAGGAACCACCAACAAAAAGTCATAGTGTTAGGTTGATTTACATGTAGGAGAATAATGAGCAAAATTTATTGTTTCATATCTTGGAGGCAGTCATTTTTAATTGTCAGTGGCACCGAGATTGATGTCCCTCAACAAACAAATTTGACTATCCTATATAATATCTGTCCATCACATGTGACTACTACAGTCCTTCAAAATGTTTCAACATTAATAAAGTTTCTGACACTCTTTCGGATTACTCAGGTCTTGCACAAAATTGTGGAGGACTAGAGTGACCTTAAGGTCTACAATAATGAATGAACCGCTTAAAAGGCGGAAGTGGCTGTGGATAGTAAGCAAGGACGGTAAATTTATTCATAGGTGCATGTGTCGCCCTAAGGCTATGTGACGCCACACCATAGAGAAAATGGTGAACTTCGCAGCAAGTTTGACGAAGATTTACGCACTACGCCCCCTAGCCAAAGCCACCGGGAGATGTTATCTCCTTGGAAGTATTCCTTAATCTGATTGCCAGTGCAGCACTGAGTTGATGCACTCAATTGAAAGTTGCAAAAGCGCATCTCTGGTTCTATTATTAAATTATTTCTTTTTTCTTCTCAAACTGGAAATTACGTAAAATTCGAGTTTTTTTTCATGCTGTTCACCAATGGAGCATCTTCACAGCATATATGGCAATGATCATGCTCCGAACATTGCCATTGCATTAATTCCCATAGTCACGAATTAAAAATAGTTAAAGTGAATCGAATAAAGGCACCAGACTTGTGATTTAGGAGGTTATTTGATTTATACCCACACTCGAGATAAAGAGACATCATGATCGATGGCACGTATATTTGTGCAATTCTATGTTTACGACGTGCCCGGATTGTTGCGAAATCGTTTTGAAATGAATCACAATGTTGATTAGGAGGTTCTTTAGGACCATCAATTTCAAGTATCTCATGGAGTTCTAAGAGCAATCTATTATTGGAAGCCCCGGTAACCTGATCTCTGATTAATTTATTCAATTTTCATTGAAATATAGAAAACACTAAAGATATTCGGAGGGCTTAGATGGATGCATTTTCCCACAGCAACTTCGTGTCTTTTGTCCCCAATAAATCCCTGCTATCACGCTATAAAAGTCACCTACCTCTCATCTATAAAGTATGCATCTGCATGCACATCTCTAATAAATAAACTTTCTGCTAATAAATATCTAAGATAAAATCAGAGATTTGTATATTGTTTTGATGAAAACTAAAAGCAAAACTAGTTGTTTTCGAATTCAGAATGGTAAAGTTCATTTTGACGCAAAATTCGACACTTGAAGAGAAGATTATTCTGCGTCAACCACTTAACCAATTTTTTATCGATCAAGCATTAAACTCGTGACCAAGTTATAAAAACTTGAAGTACTCAAAATGAGCTCCATTACAGATATGTTAGAAGGAACTTAATATCTTGAAGTAAAGGTGAGTCCATTGGTGTGAATATTCAAAGTGGTTATTTTCCAGTTAAAAAAAATTGCCAATGGAGGCGCCTTCACGATTTCCAATCACGGAAGCAATTGAGCTCATCTTTTTTGTTTGGTAGGTTGGAGTGCCAATAAGGAACTTTTGTAAAAGGAATAATGACGCCAGAGCTATTATGTTGTACTGGAAGATATCGGTGCCTGGTACGGATAATTATGTTCCACGTGACAACATACAAGAAGTTACTCAAGAATAAATTATGATAGAAAGAACTTCATATTTGATGCAGAGTAATACGGAATCAATTTTGAGACTTCATAAATAATTTTTTTTAGAGAAATTTGTGTGGCAACTGCTTTTTTTTTCATTTTTTAAATTAAATTATCCAAATTAGATACTAGTTACGAACGTGAACAAAACTTGAGTTTTAATACTGATTACGTAAACTCCAAAGGAGCAAATAAACTCTTCTTAAGAGCACTTAAGGATATCTTTGAATTCACGACTCATTATCATAACTCTCTTGTGGTGCCTATTTAAAACTACGCGATGATATATGTATTTTACAGTTTTGCGATCAGAAATCTTCAAAGACTCAATTACCTGCCTAGGATAAGAAATTTAAATAATTACGAGAACGGGTTCGAAAAGAACTATCAAGACCGTTGATAGTCACAACCTGTACAAAGTTGTGGCTTCGGATCTAGACTGCGGAGTTGAAAAATACTTACCCCAATGCAAGATGTCATGCGAACTGTGCCCATTAGATAGTTTGCAGTCGGGAGTAACTGACTGTATTCTAACGGAACCTCAGTTTGACTTTATCGTGCTACGATGGGCAATAGCACGGTGGACTTCCTGACCCCCATAATTAGTTTAGTGGGAGTAGCCGCAGCTCCCCCCTGACCTTTGCTAGGCCCGATGTACTATCCCCGTAGATCGCTTATTCATCGGCCTCTCGTCTACTGCATTCGCAGGCTTTCGCGAATCTGAAATTCTTCTCCAGAGACCAAGAATGCGTAGAATCTTCGCTGAAGAAAACCTTATCAAGGTGTCTTCGTCTGAGATCTGAGGAGGCCAACAGCTACATACGAAGTATAGGGCCGTCTCTTCTTCCTCCACGCATTGGCTGCATATGACCGAGATCACCACTCTGATTTTTTCCATGGGGTAGTTTAAGGAGCAGTGTCCCGTTAAAATCTCTACTAGGGCTTTCATGTCCCACTTCTTAAGGGAAAACAAAAATGCCGTGTTAGCGACCTCGGGTTCTTTCACAAAGATTTTCGCCAGCCGGCAGAAGTTCAAATTTCTCCATTTGGCTGTGTGAATCCTTGCCAGTTCCCCTTTCAGAGTTGACTTGACAGTTGATGGCCGGATGTCAAAAGCTGGTTCAGGGCGCACCATTGTGAATTCAGTGCCAGTGTGTCAGCTTCCTTATTACCAGCGACGATTGATTGCCCTGGCACCTATATTAGGAATGTTTCGTTCAGTCGGCAAAGTTTCAACAGCACCTGATGACAACTCCATACCAACTGGCTTGATATGTCGTTGCTGTTTAATACGGACAATGCTGCCGCAGTTCTCTGTCCTCTGTTATGGCTCCTGGGCACCTTGCTATGGTTCCTAAAGCGTACAAAGGTCTTCGTACAAGCATTTATGGACGATCTGGCCGTGATAATTATCGGAAAGTTTGCAGGCACAGTGTATGACTGCCTGAATGCAACATTGCACATAATCCACAGTTGTTGCCTCCATAATGGACGAACGGTGAACACTAGGAAGGCTGGACTAGTTATGTTCATTAGGAACGTCAGGTGGGGCGGTTACACGCTACCTTACCGACCTTACCAGCGATGGAAATACAACTGTTACAAACAGTCAAATATTTAGGAGTATATATCGACTCCAAGTTAACGTGGAAGCACCATATTCATCCTGCAGATTGCTCTAGTTCTGTAGGAGTGCAATAGGTAACGCCTGGGGACTTTCACCAAAATGGATTCATTGGATGATACATAGTAACAATAAAGCCCATTTTAATGTATGCGTGCATTGTCTAGTGGCCTAAACTGAACTTTGCCGAGCCTCTGAATCCGCGTCAGCCCGGTTGTCTAAGTATTATTGGGGCAATGAGTAGTACACCGACCATGGCACTCGAAGCTACTCTAAATTTACCACCAATCCATTTGGAGGTAAAACGTAAAGCAGCAAACGACGCATATAGGCGTGATAGTATGTG
Organism: Hermetia illucens; assembly: GCF_905115235.1. Taxonomy (NCBI): domain Eukaryota; kingdom Metazoa; phylum Arthropoda; class Insecta; order Diptera; family Stratiomyidae; genus Hermetia; species Hermetia illucens. The sequence goes on from NC_051849.1 coordinate 203,765,336, forward strand.
CACGTGGAAAGGTGACCAATCATACCGTTATGCGTCCATCTGGAAATTTCTTGGCAAACATTAGGTGGCTCTGATGCTCGCCGATCATATAGTTTCCAGATACGTATACGTGTCGTATCACCAAAAGAGAAAAATGGTCGATAAATGTCCACGAGTCTTTTGGGATTACAGACTTTATAATCTTCACCGACGGGTCAGTCATGGAAAACGGATTGGACGCAGGGGTGGTCTCGGGAAATCTGAGTATGGAGTTGGCTCGACTTCTCGGAAAAATTACGACCATATTCCAGGCGGAGATATATGCCATTTTGTTGGCAGCAGAAGAATGTTTGCGATGAAAATGGAGGGATTGCATCATTCGAATCTGTTCAGCGTTATCAGCACTAAACAGCAACGACACATCAAGCCAGTTGGTGTGGAATTGTCATCAGATGCTGCTGAAACTTCGCCGACTGAACGAAAAATTCCTAATGTGAGTGCCAAGACACCCAAATATCCCTAGTAATGAGGAAGCAAACAGACTGGCTTGCCAAGGTTCTGAATCCATAATAGTGGAACCAAAACCAACTTTTGGCATCCGGCCATCTATTGTCAAGTCTACTCTGAAGGGGGAGGGCAAAGGATTCACACAGCCAAATAGAGAAGTTTGAACTTCTTCCGGCACGCGAAAATCTTTGTAAGGGGATCCGAGGCCGCTAGAACGGCATTTTTGTTGTCTCTTAAGCAGTGGGACATCTAGTAGGGCTTTTAACGGGACACTGCCCCTTAGACTATCACATGGGAAAAATGAGAGTGGCGGTTTTGGGCATATGCAGCCAATGCGAGGAGGAAGAAGAGTTGGCCCAGTACTTCGTATGTAGCTGCTCGACCTTCTCAGACTTCAGACGAAGATATCTTGGTAAGATGTTCTTCAGCGAAGAGTCTACGTATTCTCTGTTCCTGGAGAATGTTCTCAGATTCCCGAAAGCAGACGTTTGATATTAAACCTAAACAGGTTGTATTAATAATTGTAATGGTGGACCTCGGCGCAAAACCGGGATGTCTGGAGTTCCTTATTAAGGCAGGCCTAGACCGGATACCGGTTGTTGCGCCGTTGATGATGATGATGAGGTTTTATTCATTTTTACTAGACAACAGAATGGAATATGTAAAGTTTGAGGCATACTGCTTCCCTGGTTATTTTCGGAGATGAACGGTTTCGTTCTAATCTGGTGACTATGAAACATCGTTCTGCGCAATTATCCAGCCTAGAATGAACCTGTCCAACTGTCGGCGTCGCGACATCCTTCTCCAACGCCCCGGAACTTTTGAACGTTGCTTTCGAACTGCTGGATTCCGCAGGGATGTGCAACTTAGTGGATTATTTTGTAATGCAGTGGACAACATTCACGGAAATCGCTACTTAGTTTTTGCGATTTTGCAGAAATGGATGAGAGGCAGCGAAATGTTACCAGTTCAACCTTTCGGTCTTTTTTTTATTCACAAAACGTGAAAAGTACCTTTTTGACTAAAATGGTATAAAAAAACAATACTGAGGTAATGATGAACCAAAAAGACAACGCTGATTACTCCTTCTTCTTCTATCATTATTGCGAGATGAGTGCAGTGACTCTCGATCATTCATTTAGAACTTCACATCAGATCTAATTACCGCATAGCAATGATGATGACACCACCATGACCATCCCTCATTTAAATCATCATCATCAACGGCGCAACAACCGGTATCCGGTTTAGGCCTGCCTTAATAAGGCATCCCGGTTTTGCGCCGAGGTCCACCAATTCGATATCCCTAAAAGTTGTCTGGCATCCTGACCTACGCCATAGCTCCAACTCAGGCAGGGTCTGCCTCGTCTTCTTTTTCTACCATAGGTACCTTATAGACTTTTCGGGTGGGATCATCCTCATTCATACGGACTTAGTGACCCGCCCACTGCAATCTGTTGATCCAGATTTTATCCACGGCCTGACGTTTATGGTATCGCTCATAGATTTCGTCGTTATGTAGACTACGAAATCGTCCATCCTCATGTTGGGGGCCGAAAATTCTTCAGACCATTCTTCTCTCGAACTCGGCTAAGAGTTGGAAATTCTTCTTGCTAAGAACCCAAATTTCCGAGGAATACATGAGGACGGGCAAGATCATTGTTTTGTACAGTAAGAGCTTTGACCCTATGGTCAGACCTTTCGAGCGGAACAGTTTTTGTAAGCTGAAATAGGCTCTGTTGGCTGACAACAACCGTGCGCGGATTTCATCGTCATAGCTGTTATCGGTTGTGATTTTCCATCCTAGATAGGAGAAATTTTCAATGATCTCAAAGTTGTAGTCTCCTATCTTTATTGTTTTCGTTTAGCCAGCGCGATTCGATGTTGTAGGATCTTTGTTCTTTCGCGCTGATGTAGCCACGATGTACTTCGTCTTTCCTTCAATCATGTGCAGTACAAGATCTGGCACTGCCTGCTCGATCTGGATGAAAGTGAACTGGACCTTTCGGGTTATACTTGAAGAGGATGGTGCCTTTTGCGTTGACACCTGCATCACGAATCACTTTCTTCAGGGCCAAGTTAAAGAGGACGCATGTTAGGGTATCTGCTTATCTCGAGATCCTGCTGCTTTTATCCTGCCTCGCACATTACTCAGGGTCGGGATACCGAATTCCCTCATGGGCGAGTACACAGCTATGCTATGCTGTCATAGGTGGCCTTGAAGTCGATGAGAATATGGTGCAAAAAGGCTCACAGACTTGGTGGTTCTCCCAAGCTTCCTTCTTTCGTCTATGAAGTCGCTTCTCTGCTCGACCGAGTACATGATAGGTCTTTGCGCGTGCCCGCGTTCCTTGAGAATACAGCATTACATTACATGCTATCTTACATTCATCATCGAAACAGCCATTCCGACTTTTCTTGCGGTTAGGGCCAAGTATGTTTGTGGCCGTATCAATGGTACCGTCCTTCAAGTGGTTGTGAAGATCATTTGACGCTTCATCTCCAGGACCTTTTTTAGCTGGGATTATTGCGGCATAAATTTCACCCATACAGATGATAAGTAGGTCTGTGTTGTGGATGGCTTCAGTATTCACACTCATCTGATCTTATTGTGTCCCGTCTGGGGTGTCCCACGTATGTTTTTGGACCGCTTTCGGTGCAAACCAGGCACTTCCAACAACCATTTGGTGAGACATTGCTAATTGAATAATTCACAGTCCGTTATCATTGGTGTCCTTATGTAAGCTCTGCAAGCCGACGTATCGCCTGAATACGGGCTTCGTCGCTTTGACCGCCGCTCTATCTTTCTCTCATATCAAGGAAATGGATGAACATCATCTTACTAAGGTTTCCATAGCTCTGAATAGTTGCCTACAATTTACACTTTTTTTCGGCTTTCTAAAGAATCCCTAGGAGCAAAACGAACCTTCTTCATACAGTGTCAACTATCCTTGTTGGTCTTATAATACGGAAATCAAAAAATATCATTTAACAATTCTATCTTTCGGATCAGTGTTGTTAGGAATAGGTTCTGTCACACGCGGCGGCTCGGTGTAGTGGGTGGCTACCACAGTGGCGCAAACCTGTCAGAAGCCTCGCTAGTATACCTCCGTTGTTTAAATGATCTATACACTAATTGCGAATACCCTAATGAAGCGAAGAATATTCAATTCTTCTACTGCTTCTTCCTGCTTCGTGAGTAGAACTACTTAAATTTAAAGCTCTGCGATCGTAGAACTATCGCTTTAAAGCCAGTATAATATCGTATTTTCTCAAATTGCCTCGATGTGAGGTAAACGATCTCCTCGATATGGTGTGCCACGGAAGTTTTGCTGTATCCACTGTGCGAAATACAGTCTAGGCCAGGGGTTTTACTAGGGACCCTGCTGTGGAACATAATGTACGACGGAGTGCTTGGCCTTCGCGTGCCAAAGGAGGTAATATTGATTGCTTCTGCAGACGACCTGGCAGTGGTAGTAGTTGTGAAACACCATCAATACGTGGAACTGTATGTAAGCGAAACCATTCACGCCATCAAAGCATCGCTCCAAATGGTGAAACTGAATCTGGCGGAAAATATGACGAAGGGGGTCGCTATTACCAAACGCAGGAAAAACATCACTGTCAGAATCCGGGTTGGTAATAACGAGGTCGTTTCAAAGTCAATCATTAGCCTGGGAGTAATGATCGATCCCAAGTTGAGCTTCAAGGGGCACCTGGATTATGCGCCCGAAAATGCAGCAAAGACTAGCTCATCTCTAACAAAGATGATGCCTGATATTGGAGGGCCAAAGTCTAGTCGCCGAAATTCATCCTGCTATACGCGGCTCCTGTATGGACGTGCGTAATACATAACACAGTGAACCAGCGAAGGGTAAGTTCGGCATACCAGCTAATCGCGCTGAGGGTGTGCAGTGCATATAGGAAGGTATCTGGTGAGGCAGCATGTGTCATCGCGGGGATGATTCCCTTGGATCTTCTAGCGAATGAGACACACCGTCTCTATCAGAGAAGCAGGGCGAATTCAGCCGAAGTGACTGCGAGCTTCCGAAGGGTCACTAGGAACCATACACTGATCCCGTGTATTGAGAGATAGGTCGAGCGCAACATGGATGAATTTCCACCTAACGCAGTTTTTTATGGGACACGGTAAATATAGCAAGTACTTGCATCGCTTCGGATTGGATGAGTTCCAAGACTGTTCCGAATGCGCAGTTACAACCGAGGACCCAGAGCATGTTATGTTCCATTGTCCGAGATTCGCGAATGAAAAAGGGAGGCTAAGCGACGCCCTCAACGCAGTTATCGAACCCCATAATTTCGTGGAGCAGATGCTGAATTCCGCAGCAAATTGGAGTGCGATAAAAGCAAACGGTAACAGCGATACAGAAAAAACTGCAGAAACTGAATCGAGCCTAGAAAATGCGACGGACGCGTGACTTCCTTTCTCTTCTAGATTTCAAGCTAGGGTGGAGTGACAGAGAACGTGTTGCAAGGCTATAATCCTAAATTTTCTACCGACGGATCAGTCGAATAAACAGATTATATCTGAATCGTACAATCTTCTGGGGCGAAGATAGTAGCAACACGGGAGGCTTGTCAGTGAATGAGTTGTAGTGCGACTTCCAAGCGGAATATAACTGCTTAGACTGAGAATCAAGGTTCTATTAAAGCTTTAGAGTTGGCGATGGCATCCTCTAAGCTAGTGAGACAATGAAAGTCTCTGTGCACTGGGTTTTAAGATACAGGAATGTAAAGGGGAACGAACAGACCGGAAAGCAGACCATAGCCGATCTCCGCATTTGGCTATAGTGAGGCTGAGTCCCATTGTGATGGTCCACGCTCACTATCTGTTTTAAATCAAGGAAGGTTTCAAATTACTACGGCTTATAAATCACTTGCGTATGCATGCCTACAGAACGACAGCGATCCGAACGGGCTACTGGCCAAATAAGGACCATGCCACAAAACTCGGTATATCCAATAATTCGCAGTGCCGAAGTTGAAGAAAAGAAGGCGAGAACATATCTAACTATGTAGAACCAATATCTTTTTAGTGTCGTTAGATTTCGTTCGTTGTGTAAAACAAAACCTTATTGAAATCGATTCACTGTCTGTCTGTCTGTCTGTTACACGCATTTTTCTCCAAAACGGCTAAACCGATCCGAACGAAATTTGGTGGACACATGGGAACTATGAAATCCTACGCATACAGTGAGTGACATAAATTTACATGGAGTTTAAAGGGAGGGGGGGCTCCTCATACATCTAAAAGGGGGATGTACAAATTTTTTTCCTCGAACATAGTCATATGGAGTATCGAATAAAAGGTCTCAAAAGGTCTCAATTAGCGCTATCCGAATCTGATATTAGTTTTAAGGTGAATTGTAAATTGCGCCAGTAAGGCATCAGGACTCATTTCCGGAAACTGCCCAACCCAAAAATCCGAACAAAAATCAGGAAGCTGAGCTTAGACGAAATTTAGGCCTCAAAATATGCCTCATTCCGATATCTGCCCAAATAAACTTACTAATAGTATATTACCAACTCTTGTAAATTGACTAAAAAACCACCCTTAAATTCATCCTAGGACACACCAGCATAGAGGGATTTTTGACTATGTGAAACGGAACTTTCATGCACTCATCGCTCTTTACATCTTCTTGTTTTTCTTCAGCCTTTGTTCCGTTCACAAATGGGGCCGGTTCGTCGTATCGGTTTGACCATTTTATTATATCAAATGTCTGAACTGGATGTAATCGTGGCGCTTTTGGTCGCTTACCATCGACTTTGATGTTTAATCGTGGCAAGCGAATTCTCGTTGGCCCGAATTACACGACCAAACCATCGAAGACGCCCGTCTCGCAGTTTTTCCACGATCGGTTCAACCCCATGTCGATCGCGGATATTCTCATTTCGAATGTGATCAAAACGTATCACGCCACTAGTCCAACGCAACATCTTCGTCTCCATTACCGCAAGACGCCGTTCATTGTATTTTATATTCGGCCAACACTCAGAACCATAGAGAGCGACAGGAAGGACGACATTGCGGTAAATTTTAGACTTGAGACATTCGCTTATACGTCGATCACAAAAAATGCCAGTTGTGGAATGCTACTTCCTCCAGGTTGCGTTAATGTGTGAAGAAATTTCATTACGCAGTTCTCCATTGGCTGATAGCGTTGACTCGAGATATTTAAATCGCTCAGTTTTGTTAGCGGTAGTGACCTGCCCACATAGGGAGACACAAAACCTTTTATACCTGAAGCGTCAAGCTTCCGGTCTCCCTAGTTGCATTTCCTTTAGTTTAGTAAGAAACTTTTTCGCAAGATTCTCAGCCTCCAACTCACGGTGAAAATATGTTACTAATTGTCTCGAAATTAACTATGAATAGTTGTCATTGTTTCTTCAATCATCTAAACTAAGTAACGCATTAACTGCAGCATATTAACGTGTGCGTTATAAAATAAAACGCAAATAAATAAAATCACGAGACCTTATAGAACACTTTTAGTGCAATTCGATGGCTAGTGAAAGGAAGATGATTATACATTTAGCATGGAACTTGTTGACCTCTACCTTCAGCTCTAATGTCGATGACTACGATGAGTTATGGATAATTGGAGGTGAAATCTTTCATTATAATTTTCGAATATTGAAATGGCGTCTCCACACAACATACTCGTCAAGTCATACAGAAGCGTTGATAATAGGGTACGAGTATATTTCTTAAATAATTAAATGTCTTCCGTTTAACGCGCATAATTATTGACGGTGCCACTTCAGATCCAAGACAGAATCTATTGTATTTCGGCACCGAACTGCGAGGAAGGTTTAGATAAATATTCAGATGGTGATTTACATATTGAATCCAGCTTGGAATTTTTTTGATAATCAAAGTATCTTTTTATTGATTTTCTTGTTCTTGACACTGAAAATAACATACACATGTGTACCTTGCAGGTTTAACAAAACCTTCACTTTGGAGTTGGTAGAGGTCAACATCCTCTTTGTCTACGAAAATTATGAAACATTAGTTGTGGTTTGAGAATCTTCGATATTCAGTCTGGACTTCATTTAGGTAAATTTCCAGAAAAATAAAAGTATCTATTGAAAGTGGTACTTGTAGTAACTTTTACTCTTCTCAACGCCGGAACCTTGTACCTTGTTTGCACAAAATTGGAATTATCCTCAATTTAGCCGGTGGAAAACTTGCGTTCAAGAATTGCCGCAAAAAAGAATTTCTCCACAAGTATATAAATATTACTAACTTATGTCCAGCAGTCAGGGCACTAGTTAAACCTCCAGTGACGCTATCCATCAAAAATTTGGCTGACCCCACGTGCGGAACCCCCGAACTGATTGACATTTTACTACGAGCTGATACCTACAGTGACATCGTGCCACCAGGATTCAGGAGACGATCTCCCTATGCAATGAGGACAAAATTCAGCTGGGTTTTGCTTGGCCAAATTTCTTCGCAAACCACTCAACCGAGCGTACATTCATTGATAGCCACGGAAGACACTACTGACCAAATGGTTGAAAAATTTTGGAAAGTCAATGAAGTACTGACTGAGCAACCTGTGACGTCCGATGAGAATGCAGCCATTGAATGGTATCGGCAAACCACCAGACGAGACCGCACTGAGAGGTACGTTATCCGACTTCCGTTCAAGCAGGACACTGAGCCCGGGACAACCTTGTGCAATTCTATTCAGAAGGCACATATCCGATTTGCACAATTGGAAAAACGGCTAACCAGCAACGAATCCTTGAGATGTCTGTACATAGCACTCATGGAAGAATACTCAAACCTCTGTCACATGGGAGAAGTACCCAAACAAGATAAATTTTCGAGTCCTACTTATTATCTGCCACACCACGCTATGTGCGAAGATGATAGTACAACTACGAAATTGGAAACCGTGTTCAATGCATCTCAGTTGACACCATCAGGCAAATCGCTCAACGACACGTTACTCATTGGTCCAAGTATCCAGAAAAGTATCGTGCGGATTTTGATGAAGTCGAGGACATATCGGTACGTAATGGCAGCTGATATAGAGAAGATGTACCGCCAAATAATGGTACACCTACAGGATCAAAATTTCGGCTTCTTACTTGGCAATCCGGACCGTCCATCAGCAGGCAAACGACGAAAAGTTGGACCATCCTGAAACCTGTCGAGTGCTGAAAGTGAATTTCTACGTGGATGATATCATAACCGGCAGAGATACCCTCAAGGCACTTCACCAGGGCCTCATAAAAGTGTTACTAAAAGGAGGTTTCAATTCACGAAAATCGGTAGCAAATCACAATGATTTGCTGGAATCTATTCCTGCTTCTGACCGGGAAACAAATGTACGACTAAACATCGATGAGAACAAGCACGTCAAAATATTAGGGTTACGGTGGACTCCAGCAAGGGATTCTTTCTTCAAAGTGAAGCAGGAAGAAATTACTAATAATGCGCCAACCAAACGTCAGCTTCTTTCTGAGATCGCAAAGTTATTCGACCCCATGGGCTGGTTGCAACCATGTACCGTTGTAGACAAAATATGGATCCAGCAATTGTGGCTACAACAAACAAATTGGGATGAACCAGTAGGAAAGGAAGTCGGTGCGAAATGACGAACATTCCGGCCACAGCTACCAGTTCTACAGGAGATTTCAATTCCAAGGTGGTTACACTGCGACAGTTCAACCCGCATACAAGGCCACGGATTTTGTGATGCATCAGAAGCAGCGTATGCAGCTGTCATTTACGTGCGCATTGAAGAAAGTGATGGCTCCACCACAGTTAGACTCGTAACATCAAAATCCAAGGTTGCCCCGTTGAAAGTACAATCAATCCCGCGCTTGGAACTGTGCAGCGCTACTGTTGTGAGTTGATGGCAACCACATTAGCAGAGCAGAATCCTATAAAGAATTTTTGGCCCCTTATATGAGGATGGACCATTCCGTAGTCTACATAACGATGAAATCTATGAGCGATACCGTGGCCGTCAGGTTGTGGATAAAATCCGGCTCAATAGTTTACGGTGGGCGGGTCACTTAATCCGTATGGATGAGGATGATCCAGCCCGGAAAGTCTGTAAAAGCTATATCTATGGTAGAAAAAGAAGACGAGGCAGACCCTGCCTGAGATGGAGCGATGGCGTAGGTTAGTAGGCTAAACAGCCCAGAACTGAGCGATTTAAATACCTCGGATCAACGCTGTCAGCCAATGGAAAACTGCGTTATGAAATTGCTTCACGCATTAACGCAACCTGGATGAAGTGGCGTTCCACAACTGGTGTCCTTTGTGATCGACGTATCAACGAACGTCTCAAATCTAAAATTTACCGCAATGTCGTTCGTCCAGTCGCTCTCTATGGTTGGACTAGTGTGTCACACGTTTAGATCACATTCGAAATGAGGATATCCGCGATCGTTATGGGGTTCCACCGATCGTGGAAAGTTGCGAGAGAGGCGTCTTCGATGGTATGGTCAGGCAATTCGTGCAAACGAGAATTCGCTTGCCAAGATTGGTCTGAACATCGAAGTCGATGGAAAACGACCAAAAGGCAGACCTAAGCAACGGTGGCTTGATACGCTGGATGGGGATTTGATAGCCTCGAGACTGCACCCAGATCAGGCATTCGATAGAGCTAAATGGCGAAGCTGATCACGACGAGCCGACCCCGCTTGTGAACGGGACAAAGGCTGAAGAAAAAGAAGAAGAGTAGGCTAAACAGCTGTTAGGGACATCAAGTTGGTGGACCTCAACGCAAAATCGGGATGTCTGGAGTTCCTTATTAATAATAATCGTTGGCGCAACAATCCATATTGGATCTAGGCCTTGAAGTGTGTTAGAGCACTTCATTCAAGACCGTAACGGTACACTACAGTATACTGTAGGAGGCAATGTGGTCTGCATTGCGCAGTTCCTTATTAAGGCAGGCCTTAATTGATGATGATGATGCCGTTGATGATGATGACGCTTAGAACTACTTAAAGTAGAGAAGTCAAAAGGACCAAGCTGTTGTGCGTGGTAATTTCGGCAAAGCCGAGGAGTCGGGGAATGAAAGTAGACTTCGAACTCTGCGAAGGGCACTACGTGTGTTATAAGGCGCTACGTGTGTTATAAGACGCAGGACGGCAGGTGATATCGTGAGCGGCGGAGCAGTCCATCAGACCCGAGGAAAGTTTCAAAAATGTACATAGATCCAGATAGGATCTAGGCTGTTGTAGGAAGGGAAGGTTCAGAAGGCGGGGACGCGAGGGGTAGTCCACGCGAGGAAAGCTTTTCTTAAAGAACAGGGAACGGATGAATTTACATTGCACATTCTCGAGGGCAAGAGAATCACTGTTACGGGAGGGTAACCAGATCACGGAGCAGTACTCGAGGATATTCCTGATGAGGGAATTGAAGAGAGCTAAGGAGATTCGGATGGGGTAAAAATCAGTGGAGGAGCGAAGTATAAAGTCTGACAATTTTTCAGCTTGATTGGTGACTTCGAGGCGATGGGTGTCAAAGAGGAGCTTATTGTCGTGTGACTCGGAGGTCTTGAGTGAAATTTAAGTAGGATAAAGAATGTCCGTTAAAAGAGTAGGAGAAAGAAGTGGGTGAGGATTTTAGGGAGTAGCACATAGAATGACACTTTCTGACGTTTAGTGCTAAACCATTATTCGGGCGCCAGTGAACCAGAGTATCTAGGTTCAATTGAAGGAAAACACAGCGCATAGGCGACGAGATAGCGAAAACAGCTTAAAATCGTCGGCATAGAGCAAATAGGGACAAGTAAAAAGAAGGGGAAGACCATTAATAAAAAATAAAAATTACAAAGGGCCCAGAATAGATCTATGTGGACGCCAGAGGAGAGGGAGGAGGTGCGGGAAGTGCAGCCGTCAATAGTGATGCACCAGGATCGGTTGAAAAGGTAAGCCGCAAGCCATAAAACAAGTGGTATGGCCACGCTTAGAGACGAAGGTTTGGATAGAAGTATCTTGTGATTTACAGTGTCGAAGACGTGTAAATGGTATGTTCTTCCTGTGGTGAATTTAGACATTTGGCGACAAAGTTAGTAAAGTCAAGCAGGTTGGAGGCAGTGGACTTACGCTTAACAAAGCCGTGTTGCTCTTTCACTATGTGGTGGCCAAAGTGGGCGGACAACCAGTCGCTGACATATCTTTGCAAGATTTTGGAACAGAAGGAAAGGAGGGAAATGAAGCGCTAATTTTCGGCAAGCATACGATCGCCACTTTTATGTATGGTGATGATGCGAGCCTCTTTCCACAAGCCGGGAAAATGACTCTCTTCGAGGCTTTTGTTGAAAATAAGAGAAAGCGGAGAAAGATGGACTTAACAGTTTTGAGCAAAAAAAGGTTTGGAAAACCATCGTAGCCAGGTGCGACATTGGCATCAAGTTTGTCAATTAGGTACTCGACAAGGATAGGGGTAAGAAGGGGAATGATAGGCGATGCGGGGCAGGCTACATCCACTATCTGGAGGGATTCAGGGGAAGAAGGGGGAAAATATACTGAGGAAAAGTAGCGACAGAGTAAATCACAAGATAGTTGTGGGGAGTTAGCTGAGGAGCCAGGGAATTTAATGGACGGAGTGGATAACTGATCAGAACAGCGGGAGTTTTGAATGTGGAATCAGAAAGGTTTCAGGTTTCCCCGCTTCAGTGAGTCTTCCACACTGGTCAAATATTCGTTTCTGGACTTATGTATTAAGGATTTGACCGAAGAGCGTGGGGATTTCAAAAAAACTAAGTAAGCAGAGTTTCTAGAAGACAGGAATTTCTTCCTCGCAATCTGTTTTTGACGTAGCTTTTTGTGAACTTCAGCGGTGAACCAGGCGGGGTAAGAGCGTAAGTACTTAGGAGAGGAGAGGACGTAACAAGGACGAAGATCAGATAAAATGGTATAGAAGATGTTGAGAGAAGATGTTGGGCACAGGTAAATAGAGAGAGAAGGGGGACCCAGTTGATTGCCGTCAGGGCTGAGTTGAGTCTTTCGCAGTTCTCCTTACGAAAGTTGAGTTTGGTAGGCTTGCAAGCGACAGGAGAGTGGAGTCGGAATATCTGAGCATCGAACACGAGAGCAGGATAATGGGCATCAAGGGCAACGTAAGACGGGGCTCGAAGGGATTAGGAAAGGCAGGCACAGGAAGGTTAGAGAGGACAAGGTCAAGAGTGCGATCTAAGTGGTTTCTAGAAAGGTTAAATTGGAGGGCGACGCAGGTGTACATAAAACGGTCCATCCTAACTGGTACATTCGACGATTCGAACGAAATATTGGAATATCGATGGAATAACTGCTGTAAACCAGTTTGGAAGGAAAGATACACACTGCTTTCGAGTAAACGCAAAGCCGGGTCAACAATTAATGGGAGAACTACCGAACGAAGGGTAGAACCTGGTAAACCCTTTGCTCGAGCTGGCGTTGACTTCGCTGGGCCGATCACGATTAAATGGAGTAAGGGCAGAGGGCCAAGATCATCAAAGTATATATAGTTGTGTTTGTATGTCTGTCCGTAAAGGCTGTCTAACAGCGAAAACACTAATGATGTAACCTATCATCAAAATTATTGAATTATATCAAAATACTTTTATAGGTTTCATAGTAAACTATTCCCGTCATTTGTTATCACAATGGAAATGCATAATTTACTTATAATTGATGATGATGATTGACTTGATATTTCAAGAATTTCAAGATTTCTGGTTTGTTGGTTTACTCTAAAGATACAACACAATATATAGCCATTTACTTTTACTAGCTAAATAGCGTCATACAGTAGCGATATATAGCTAATCAATAAAACCATTTTTGATCAAACAACTGGTTGAGTCATAAATTCATCTTGACATTATTTTAATTGATAAACTGCATTTTCGGGAAAATTGAATGCAACGAGTTTATGACGGGCTAGAAAAGCAACTCAGTCTGACCTTGGCTAAACAATTAAACAGTCATCTTTGGAGCGTCACTAGTGAACCGGAACTTAATTATTTATTAATTCACGCTAGCTTTTTATAGACTTTCTTGTATTTCAAGTTTTCTGGAGATAAATATGGATACATTGCAGCATCGCTTACTGATCATTATAACATTGCGATTAAGCAAAACGGTAGTCACTTTGGAATGTTCTAAATTGATTTGAAATTGTTATTGGAAATGTTAGGAAAAGTATTAAGTATTCATTAATATTATGGCATTTTATACGCGAGTATGTATGTAAGTGTTCGTCAGTCACCCAATCTCTGAGTCTCACAATGGAAACAGGAATATTTTTAAACAATGTTTCTTTCAATGACTCTTAAGGTTGAATTAATTAATTCATTAATTATCAATCGGACTGCTATTAATTTTTTTTTTTGTTTATGCTTTGCATCCTTTGACGGGAATCACTTAGAGTGTCCTTGATATTATTGTGCACTTAAAGCTTATTTTTGCAATGGTTAAAATCAAGGGGCAACAATACCTCCATATATTAAGGCTCTATGCCAAATTGTATTGCTCCTAATACTCCAATTTGTTTGCTAGGTAAATTATTGACCCTTCAGTGTAGACTTAACAGTGGATGGCCGGATACCAAATGCTGGCTTTAATTCCACCATGATGTATCCAGACCTTTGGTGAGCTAGTCTGTCCTCATTACCAGTACGTAATAGCCTCCTCATTACCAGCGATGTTCAAGTGTCCTGACTCCACACAGGCGATGGTTCCCCCAGCCTGATAAGCTTCAGCAGCAAATGGCATTTTAGTGTCCGGACTTAACTACAGTCCACAAATTAGGATTATTAAAAAATATTAAAAGCTAAATTTTTGTGAATCTTGGTGTTTTTTCAAGGCTTCTTTAATGAATAAAAATAACTACCGAATCAATCGCAATTATTCTAGTTGGCGGTTCACGACCTTAGTCCAATCACCGCTCTTATTTCTTTCGGTTTCGCTTCGCTAGCCGACGTTCCTACTTTGGGCACTTTAGGCCCTTCTGAACTTAACGGTTAAGACTACTTTTTTCCTTTGTGGTGCCTATTAGTTCCCCAAAGCTTCCCCCTCTTTGACCCGCATTCGTTTACTTGATCGAATATCGATGACCTTGTGCTTTGGTGTCACTTGGGTAGCCTGTGACACTTTTGGGGCTGGGATGTCCGACTTTTCCTTAGGCTTTCTTACTTCTTCCTGGGACCTATTGTAAAGCACCTTGATGGCTCACACCATGTTCTTAATGGCTTGGTGCAGGTTGTGCTTGTCTTTCATGAATTCGGACAGCTCAACTATTTTAGTACCAAGTTGTATAAAAGGTTGTTTTTCTGGGTCCGGGCTCTGTTCTCGGTGAGTCTTGGCCAGATTACTCTTTTTACTGATTCCTTCGCCTTTTTCAATTACTGATCTCCCATGGACTTTCTCTTTTGCTGGCTTTGGTATTGGAGGAGATCGTAAAGTTCATGAGCTTCTTCTGAATGGATCTATTCGCTGCTGTGGAGTACCTCTTGATCAAATCCGATGGGTGTCAAAATCGCCTTTTCTGACCAGGTATCTCCTTTTAGCCCATCATCCTCTGCCTTTGCAATTGGTGCTCTTGGCAGAGTTGTGCTTCGTTTGAACGCCTCCTTCTCCAAATCTAAAACAGTTGTATTAGATGCAACAGTGGCCAAGTTGTCCAACACCGAGGCACTGCGGTCGAGGGATATCGACGGCTGGGAGCCCGCTTGCTCACTCCCAAAAGCCGCCAGTGCTGGGGTTCCGAGCCCCTGCACCGTAATTTTATTCCTTTTGAATTCGTCCATCTTGGTTCTATTTTCAGGATGTCCTTCCCATAGCCATTTTGGTCCACGCACCAGAGATGAGCAAACACTAATCCATGCACAGTCAGAAAAGAAAAGTGCATGAACACATATTTTCACATCAATAGGTATGCCCCCATCCGCCAGCTGCGATCGCGCCTGATGGGAGATCTGGCCACTCCTCACAGGATGTAGTGGAAAAGGATGCATTCCACGAGCAATTACACGTAGTTCAGGAGAGTCTTCCTAAAGGTGACATTTTGCTCGTGATGGGTGATCTGAATGCCGAGATGGGTTTGACAGCACCCTACTTGGACATGTGATGAGCAAGCACGGTCTTGATGGCCGTAACGATAATAGTGGGAGGTTTATCTAGTTCTGCAACTTCCACCGCCTTATTAGGGGCACATTGTTCGAACACAGAGTCTGCCAGTTTGGTTTCAACTGACAGACACTGTACGACAATCAAATTGACCACTTTGTGATCAACAGTAGATTTATGTCTTGTCTGCTGGACTGACATCGGCCTTGAAAGGAATCACCATCTAATGGTCTCTCATGTTCGCTTGCATGTTGCGTCCGCCACTTCCCGCAAGATTAGGAAACTGTGAGCCGCTCATTTCAACATCGACCGCTTGTACGACCCAGTTGTCGTTTGATAGTGGTAGAGCTATCTTTCTTATCGAGCGGCAGATCTACTGACTAACCGGCTGAGAATATCGATAAGCCCTGTGTTGCTATGAAAAATACTCTTTTCTCGGGTGCAGCGCAAGTCGTCAGCCACGACCCGAAGGGGCGTCATAAATTTGGTCCGACTGCAGAATCGTGGAGGCGGATCGATGAACGGAAGGGTTGAAGGCTCTATTGACCACTGCGATTGATGTCAGACGAACTTAGATAGCATCCGAAATCGCGAGAAGTTCAGCGTAGTGCGCCCTG
The DNA here is from genome assembly GCF_905115235.1 of Hermetia illucens. Lineage (NCBI taxonomy): Eukaryota > Metazoa > Arthropoda > Insecta > Diptera > Stratiomyidae > Hermetia > Hermetia illucens. The sequence continues at coordinate 203,781,550 of NC_051849.1, forward strand.
AGAAAAGGGAAGTTGTTATTGCGCGAGAACAAGCGGAAGATGACGCAGATCAAACTGATTTCAGAAGTGTATATCGCATCATAAAAGAAACTTGCATATGCCGCAAATCTTGCGATGGTCCTGTGAAGGAGATTAACGGCTGACTGCAGTTTCCAGAAAAACGCATTTAAGAATATGTGTGTAAAATGTGATTTTTAGCCATAAAATCTTAACTGACCATTAATCTGCTATACCTAGTACACAAACCTTAGATTTCTTCAGGAAATACATTTAATCCTTGGCTGTCCTTTTAGCGAAGCCATTCGGCCGATAAATACGCGCTTTATTACGTCGTTTTTGTGATCGACGTATCAACGAACATCTCAAATCTAAAATTTATCGCAAATGCCGTCCCCCTGTCGCCTTCTATGGTTCTGAATGTTAGCCGACTATACAAAATAATGAACTGCGGTTCGCGATAATGGAGATGTTGCTTCGGCCTAGTGACGGGTGACGCCTGGATCACCTCCGAAATTAGGATACCCGCGATCGATATGGGGTTGCATGGAAAATTCAAATTGGGAGAGAAGCGTCTTCGATGGTATAGGCACGTAATTCGCACTAACGGGAATGCACTGACCAAGATTGGTCTGAACTTCAAAGTGGATGGTAAGCGATCAAAAGGCTGGCCGAAACAACAGTGGCTTGATACGTTGGGTGGTGGATTGAAAGCTTCGCGACTATATCCAGATCAACCCCGCTTGTAAACAGCGCGAAAACTAAATAAAATGGTATCAGCTCTATTTTCTGACACTTTCATAAGATAGTAAAGTTTCTATCCAACTAATATACCTTTTTAATTCTTAGCGCTTTACCGCCATACATCTTGCTGCAAATTTTCAAGAATTCTTCCATGATTACCGTCGGTAATACTATTGAATCTAAAGGCTTTTGGAATTAGATATGGATAATTCAATTTTTTACAAGCATCTAGGTCTTAATATGTGGGAATATGCAGCTCCCTGATGTTGATTAGCCGAAGGATGAGCTGCTTAATATAAAGAAAAATTTCAAAGAAACGGTGTTATTTAGCGAAGCGTCTTCCAGTCTGAAGTTTATCCTATTATTTGATGTTATCGTCCTCTTCAACTCATCATGTCCCAAAGTCTGACAATGTGAGAGCAGATGTAATACAGATATTTATGTCTAATATGTTTACCAGTAAAGAGCTCCCGCTTTAGTTGTCGAGTCCGTCGACCATGTAGTATTGGCTCGATTTACATGAAGTCCGTTGTTTCTACCTGTAATTCCTTTCTATCGTGCCCTGATAATGTACATGGTATACTTGCATTATGTCTTCAAGAAAACTTGCTTATTTAGATGGTATGTCCCTCTATGATTCTAGCAGCGGTGCAATCGTCGCCATTTGAGATACTTTTCCTGAGGCGAAAAATGAACGCAGTAAAGATTGAGTGAAGCGTCAGTAGCCAAAAAGGAGGAACCTCAACCTACTCACTTACAGTAAAAATAATCTTTCCTTAGATGTAACACCGACCATATCTTTGACCTAGATAAATATTTCATATTTTTCAATCCGGTTGTGGCACTGTTCCTAAGTGATTTTTTAACTAAACTGTGCTCCTTTTGCTAGACATTTCCGCCCCAAAATGACATTTTCCCTTCCTTTCTTTGCTTATCCTTTTTTTCTTGAAATTGTTGCAACCTCTATGCCCTTTCCATTTCAACGTCAGTTTGCTTGGACGCACCACTCTCAGGCATCACTTTTCCAACCTCCTTGGTTTCTGCCTCCTATCTTTGAATGGGCGACGCGCTCTTATATTTTTTGTCCTCCTTTCTGGTACTGTTTTATTTCTGATAATGATTATCATCTGTTTTTGGTTTGACTATGTATGCCATCAAGGAACTAATTTTGCAATTTTACCTCTGTTTTTTTTTTCTTTTCTCCTCAGAACAACTGGAAATTCCCTGTTCTTCAGCTATTTTCCAAACAAACCTTCTTCCCCCTTCACATTTTGGGAGATCCTGAGAACTTCATATGTTCTTCATTACTCTTAACATCGTAGAAGCTCTCAAAATAAAATTCAGTGCACTAGAAAGGCAAATAAGAAATAGGAAGGCAACAGAAATCATTGCAACATTCCATTGTTAGATAAGTCGATCCTGAAGGAAAGAGGCCTTCACGAGGACTTCCATTCCTAGGAATAGAAGATCCGAATGTTGAAGTACTGCGTTAGAAAATTTACTCTTCGCAGCAAGTACTTCATAAGTAGCAACACTGAACTACAAAAGCTGGATCCCTGAAAGACAGTAGACCCCATGCGAATAACTACTAATCTGGCTTAAACAGTGAAGGCGTTGCCCGAATCACTGGTGGCAGCCGACTGACAAAGCCCAATTTGAATCTTGGCCCATCCAGAGTAGTGAACATCAGTGGCCTAAAAAGCTAGTTTGCGAGAGTAAATTTTACATTCTATACTTCAACAGAGAAAGAAGTACAGTACCTTCAAATAGTGGCCAAGTTGGATAACTACCAGTATTACACATATCAGCTTGAAAGTGCTAAAGACGTTAGAATTAAAATAAAAGATATTGACAATGGCATTGACCGAGTAGATGTCAGTAATTATCTAACATTGCAAGACTAAGTTAGTATAAAATGTAGGATGTTAAAAGTGGAGCTGAGATCAGAACTAGCAAAATACAAAAGGGACCTACGATATGTCCAACATCGCAGAATAATATTCGAATAACCGTACAAGGGATTCACATTGGTCCAGTCCCAAAACTACCAAACGTACGTCTATACCAAATCCAATTGTAAACTTAAGAGCGTTTACGTAGCGTGCAGTGAACTACACAAAAAAAATCCAGTTTAATGCCAAATCACCCCACAAATGATCCCACTTAACAAGCAGCTTGCTACAACTCGCAATGCGTAATAGGTGGCTCTCCACATGCTGGTTATCGTTCAACAAAAACAGCAGGAGATCATTGATCTGGGAGTAACCAAAAATATTAATTCCCAACTAATAGGAGCCATATCAACTAACGACCTCTCTTCATTCGATTCGATATTTTTTTTAATATTTTAAGCAACCCTAACCCACCTCATAATCCGGAGTACAAATTGGAGAAACTATCGCTAGGTAGCTGTTAGTTCGGCCGGTCCTTCTGTCAAATTAAAGACCAGCGATGACATTAAAAACTCACTACACTATATTTAAAAGAGGTAATAAAAGAAAGGGAAGATAGAACTCCTGAAGTTACGAAAAGACCCAAGGTCCAAATATAAAGTAGAGTCCTACCGACCTATTGGCGTTCTCCTAACCGTGTCAAAAATTTTTGAAATGCATTTGCTAGGCAAGTTATCTTCCCTTCTAGCTAGTATATTGCTGACCATCAATTCAACTTCAAAAGCCAGGCACTAAGCCAACCAACCTCATTTATACTCATGCAAAACTTAGTTCTAAAATCTCGATCCAAATCCATTTTCAACTTCATTTGGGCAGATATCTACATGTTTTTACGGCACAAATTTTCACGATCGATATGGAGCCATTGTCATGTTATTCACGCAAAGGAGAATTCACTTGCCAAGATTGGGAGTCGATGGAAAACGACCAAAATGTCAATGATAGCTTGATACGCTGGATGGTGATTTGAAAGTTTCGCGACTGCATCCAGACGATCACGACAAACCGACCAGCTTGTAAACGGGGCAAAGGCTAAAGAAAAAGAAGAAGAAAATTTTGGAGAAGGAGGAGAGGGGCATCGTGTATTGACTCATAAAGCAGCAAATGAACATTTGCGGAGGATTCTTTGTTAGAGTCGCATAGAATAGTAGGCCCTGAGCCACCGAAATCCAGTAAATTTTGACAACGTTTGAAAGTTTTGCTCTCATTTCTAAGGGGACGGAAAGCCTATACTCCTTTTCGACTGTTTCTCAGAGGTAGGGATGACAAAGTTGGGCAACCAAACAAACCAAATCAGTTGGTCGAAGAGAACCTCCGTAATGGTGGCTACGGAAAAGGCTGTATTCACTTTGGTCGTGATACAATAGGCGAAAAAAACCTATTAGGGCGATCAGACCCGAATCTGCACGGGGACTCATCTGACAGTAGGTCACGAAACCTTACCAGGGGTTTAATGGCATGTATAGAAGCCTAAATAGGTTGTAAATTCACATATTTCAGGAGAATTCCTGTTTCATGTGCGTTTAGCTCGGTTGTTGTGAAAGTTTCATGGGCCCTGATATGGTTCAAGCGATTTCTTCGGACCTCAAGTATGCTGTTATGTTTCAGCATGGATACCATACTCCAAATTTCGGTAGAGATTTACGTAGGTCTTGCATCCACCAGTATGAATAAACTGGTACCGGTGCTATGATTGTGGTCACAAAATCAATCCGTGTCTTAAGAAGACCGTGGGATACGAGGCAGGGGCAGGGACTCACATTAAACCAGAGAGACGTAACTCCTTCTCTACTGTTCTGCGGCTTGTGCCTCTGGAGTGAGCCAATCATCGGCCACCCTGAGATGGTGGATTCCATTGCATTCTTAGCTTGCCCGCTCAGCCCTTCGTTCAAGATTATCTCAGGCCAAATTACTGGGAGGACACAGCCAAGGCAGATGCTAACAAAGGCTCGGAACCTTTTAGTAATCGTAGGGTCAGTTTCCGTATGCTTCTAGCATATAACAGAACATTGGCGTGGAACGGAACGGCATACTTTCTAGTACATTAATGCTATAAACAAGATTTATGTATATAATTGAAAGAAATAAGAAAAAATCCCGAAAAAGTTCACAATAGTAAAAACAAACACTATGAGTAACCACTCTTTCACGCCTAATAAATTTCCTCATAAAAATAGTTTAGCGTACATGATCGCAGTCATAGTGAAATTCAAAGTAAAAAATTCTAAAAACAAATCTTTTCGTCTATAAATGTTCCAAAGGTAATTAATTCCATTATTCTTCCTGTTTTATTATTTATTATCCTAATTAATATAATTCTAAGCTTAACCATCCAAATCCAGCCAAGATGAATGCAGACCATCAAGCATCTCGTGCCGGTGAAACCATTGGTGTATATCGCAACCAACAGGGTCTTGCTCATTGTCTGCGCTCAACATAACACAGATAAACGCAGCGAACCATCGTCGTTTCAAGATCTTAAGATCACTGATCTTGAAGCTTTAAAGACTGCTCCAATCATAAAAACTGTACTCATCGCATTAATAAAAAGGCATCATTAAAAGTTCCAAGTGGGTGGTAGTGAGCCCCGTGTTATAACCAAACCGACGAAATCTGTTTCTATGGCCATCTTTGCTGGGCAAGAGTTGAAGAGCACAAAAGTCTCTTGACCGAAGGTAAGGTGTCCCATTGAGTCCGCGACATTTAACCATTTGAACGTTAAAAGAATCCAAAAGTCACATAAAATGAAGAATATACTTTCTAAGAGATTGCAGATAAAGCTGTCGTTAAAATATTATGGTTCCTTGAAATTTTGTACAAAGGAAAGATACGGGGTCTTGGCGGTTTTTCAGTAGATTGGTAATTTAACAAGTCTTCAAACCATTGATTGAGAGATTCTCTCGAGCAGACTCGTCCTTGATTATTGTCTGGTTAACAATTAAAATTTCTTGAAGGTAATTTGTGGATACCGTACACTTCAAAGTATTTAATAAATATGAAGAAGCAATAGTGCTATTAGTACACATAGTTTCACTACTATATATTCATGGAGATGATCCTCCTGTCAGAATTAGTAGTTTTTGGAAATGGGGAAGCTGCCTTCCGTACATCGATATCCAACGACAATCATGCTTCAATAAGGGGAGACTTAATTAGTTTAGAATTGGGACAGATCAATCATAGCAAGGGTAAGTGATATTAGACTGAGTACGGAAAGGACCGGCTTTAAAGAAGAGTCTGTCAAAGCAGAATTAACAACTCGAAGGTAAATAGTTGTGGTAACGGTTGAACGAATGAAAGGGTTGAGATGAAAGGGCTCACAGAAATGATTGTTACATACCCAACAACTGTGGCGCCACGTTGGGCGCCAGCTCTGTTGCGATGAGAGCCAGCGTTCACCTTAGCACCAACACGGTCACCAAGGCTGCCAACCAACCAAACTTCTTTAACAGGATTATCACCCGCCACCGAAGTTTTCATTCCTAAAGGAGCTAAAATACCAAACGTCCTAATAGGGGAGAGGACTAACTCACAAAAAACCATAAAGTGCGAGGAATGGTCAGGAAAGGATCAGCTCTGAGCCTATTCGGGCATCTACGCCTTCATGCGGGGTCAGATGATAACATGGCTCTGCGGCGGCCCATCCCAACCGAATTGTTCGACCCTATCCCCCCCCCCCCCCCCCGCCGCTTTAAATATAATGGAGGGAAACACTAGATAAATGGAGAGGTTAGAGCAAAAACCTTTCAATCCACTTTTGCATTATATTTTGTTTCTCGAATCGCAATAAAATTACTTTCAATTCAGTTGGTTTAAATTTTTTGGATAAATTCATTTGTATTTTTGGTATTTACGTTTAAAAGAAATGTTTCTCTTATCGGACTTTCGTTTTCATCAATTTGAAGGTTGTTCAATAAGTTTTACGGTTCGATATGACAAACACAATTTTATGGTTTAAAATACACTTTTCCAACTCGAAGCTTCCTGGAGAGTATCTGCCAAGGCGTGTTCTGTTCTTTTGTAGATGCACCCCCATGTTGATGAGAATTGTCCGGAATTCGAACTACCAATAGGAGATATTCTGCAGATTTAAGGGCGCAACAGTTCAACTCGATTTTAGTTGTGTCCTCGTCGCTCAGCACTGACATCTCCAAGGCATCAATACCATGAACGGGGGACAGAGTGTCAGAAACAACATTCTGTCTTCCCTTATGATGCTTGATGGTGAACTTGAAAGCTTGAAGCTTCAACACTCATTGTCCAAGACGACCACTCAAATGACTTTGGTTCATCAGCCACTTGAGGGAAGCGTGATCAGTGATCACTTCAAATTCGTGTCCCTCCACGTAAGCCCGGAACTTGCTAGTGGCCTGCGCGGCAACCAGATGAACACTTGATTCCTCAGATGCGCTGGAAACACCTTGCCCATTAACTTACACAATGTATGTATAGCATTGCACAATCCGAATGGCATTGTTCGGAACTGGTGCCAAGAGTCTACTTGGGATGACGACGGCGGTTTTCTCCCTTGGCGCCTCACCGAGGGGTGTCTACAAGGAGACATACTTAAGGTCAATATCAGAAATATATTGAGCCTGAGGCAATGTGTCCGGATGGCACAAGTGGTTAGAGCGCCGAGCTGTCGTAGCGGAAGGTCGCGGTTCAAATCTCACTGGTAACAGAGAAATTTATTATCGTGACTGGATGTCGGATACCAGTTGACTCAGCTGTGAGTGAGTTCCTAAGGCAAATCGAGGTAATAATCTTCGGCGAGCGCAATGCTGATCACATTGCCTCCTACAGTGTACTATACTGTACCATTATCGTCTTGAATAAAGTGCTTTAACACGCTTCAAGGCCCTGATCCAATATGGATTGTTGCGCCAACTATTAGTATTACTAGGCAATGGACTCAAGATCCCATCAAAGAGCGGCATGGGATAAGCACACTTTATCGTGAACAGATTAACTTTACAGGGCACATTTTCAACTTGCTTGGTTTAACGGCAACCGACACAGGAGAAGCCCATGCGCCTTGCAGCTTCTTGACGACCGCCATTTCCATCATCTGATCTACGGTGGTCAAAGGGTAGTGTAGGCCCCCGAGCGAAACGTGGATTAGTACCCACGATGGAGCATAAAACCTGGGCAATGCCGGCTGAACCAAAACCAACAGCTCTACTACCAAACCCTATCTCCACCTTCACGTGGTGACCACTAGGAGCTCTTTCTTAACGAAAAGGGTAGGGCTGACAACCCTACATGGAAAACCGAACAACAGGAGCCTCGGACGGGACGGATAACAAAACGAAGAACCTGGCAACAACAACGGAGTAACGATTTGCGCATTTTCTCATGGAGAGCTCGAAAAACAATATCACCCAGAATCCCCTCTGACAATCAGGTGAGAGTTAGCACTGAAGCCATCCACAACACATCCCTCCGCAACACCTGTAAGAGGGAAATGGATGCCGCAATAACCTGTAGATGAAGCATCAACAAATGATCTTCACAACCACCTGAAGAACGTTATCATAAATACGGTTACAAACATACTTGGCCCCAGCCGCAAAAGGAGTCGGAACGGCTGGTTTGACGATGAATGAAAGCTAGCAACGGAACAGAATAATGCCGCATACCGAATAACGTTGCATTCTCAGAGAATGCAGGCACGTGCAGAGCCTTATCACGAACTCCGTCGAGCGGTGAAACGACTTCACAGACGGAAAAAGGAAGCCTGGGAGAACCAACATGTCTGCGAACTAGAAAACCACAGAAAGCAACCGCGCTAGGTGCGGAAGTTTTACCAACAAGTCAGCAGGATGAAGCCTTATACACCTCGATGCTCATCCTGCCGAGACAAAGAGGGAAATCTGATTTCCGACAGAATGGGCATATTGGACCGATGGGTTGAGTACTTTGTTGAACTGCTGAACAACTAGATCATCGGCGAGTTGGAGGTCCCGCCAACTGAAGACGACGGACAAATACTGCCACCACCAAGTTTAGGAGAAACAGTCCGTGCAATTATCGGCTAAAAAATCATAAGTCGCCAGGAGCCGATGGAATTACAGCCGAATTGGTTAAATATAGAGGCGACTAATTATACCAAGTGGTTCATCAACTTGTGCTCAAGGTACGGGACAGCGAATCAATACCTGACGATTGGCAACGAGGCCTTATCTGTCTCATATACAAAAAGGGAGATATCACACAGTGCAGCAATTATAGAGGTATCACGTTGCTGAATACAATCTATAAGATATTCTCCACTATCTTGCTAGGTAGGATAGCCCCATACACCCAGAACATCATTGGCCCATACCAAAGAGGCTTCACTTCAGGCAAATCAGCAATAGATCAGATTTTCTTTCTGCGGCAAGTGATGGAAAAACTGTTGGAATATGGACAACACTTGCACCATCTATTAATCGACTTTAAAGCCGCCTATGATAGCATAGCTAGGGTAAAACTGTACATGGCCATGAGAGAATTCGGTATCCCGACGAAATTGATAAGACTGACTAGGCTTACCCTGACCAATGTGCGAGGCCAGATAAATGCAGCAGGATCACTCTCGAGATTGTTCGACATCAACAACGGTCTACGGCAAGGGGATGCCTTAGCATGCGTCCTCTTTAACCTGGCCCTCGAGAAAGTGATCCCTGATGTTGAAGTAAATGCAAGAGGTACGGTCCTCTTTAAGTCCACCCAACTACTGGCCTATGGTGACGATATCGACATCATGGGAAGAACCACCCGAGACGTACAAACTGCCTTCATCCAGATCAAGCAGGCGGCCATTGGCGCAAGATCTTGGGCTGCACATCAATGAAAACAAGACAAAGTATATGGTGGCAATGTCAACACCGAAAATCAACCAACCAACAACATCAAACCGCACTGGTCAAACAGGAAGAATGAGGATAGAAGAATACAACTTTGAGACCGTTGCTAATTTTTACGACGATGAAATCCGCGCACGGTTGTTGGCAGACAACAGACCCTATTTCAGCTTACAAAAGCTGCCCCGCTCGAAACGTCTCACCATAGGGTCAAAGCTCTTACTGTACAAGACAATGATCTTGCCAGTTCTCATGTATTCCTCGGAGACTGCGGCTCTCAGCAAGAAGAATTGCGAACTCTTGGCCGTGTTCGAGAGAAGAATTCTCCGAAGAATTTTTGGCCCCCTGCATGAGGATGGACGATTCCGTAGCCTACACAATGACGAAATCTATGAGCGATACCATGACCGTCCGGTTGTGGATAAAATGCGGCTCAATAGGTTATGGTGGACGGGTCACTTAATCCGCATGGATGAGGATGATCCCACCCCGAAAGTCTATAAAGGCAATATCTATGGTAGAAAAAGAAAACGAGGCGGACCCTGCCTAAGATGGAGCGATGGCGTAGGTCAGGACGCCAGCCAGCTTTTAGAGATATCGAATTGGTGGACCTCTTTGCAAAACCGGGATGTCTGGAGTTCCTTATTAAGGCAGGTCTAGACCGGATACCGGTTGTTGCGCCGTTGATGATGATGAAAATTCAGATTATGAACCGTGAAATCAATCAAGTTAAATATGTATCTTGTCGTCCCCGCACTTACTTTTATAATTGGAAAATATTGTAAAGGATGCTAAGATGAAATAGCAAAGAAATATTCAATTGGAATGATTCAGTACGCAGGAAATGAAATTGGGAAATTTCAGATACAAATATTTTCGAAAACATCCATTCATCGGTTCAAAAGTGCTAATTAAATGAACATATATGCAATTGGACATGAAGAGCTAAGCACTCGGCTTTAATTTATAACATGTTCAGAATTCCAAATCGCCATATTAACCAACCTCATGGAAGCCAAAAGGAAATAAAAGTAGTACCAGACTAGATGGCGATGCTATTTCTTCAAAGTACGGACCATACTTATGATATCATCATTGGAATACTGATGCGAAAGTAAAACCCATAGAACTTATTTATAGGCGCCATTTAGAACAATACAATTCCAAATTGGAAAACCTGACGCATAAATTAGCTGCACAAATGTTACTTAACATTGCTCGGTTAGCATTCCATGAAAGTAGAGTGGGTGTTTGTTTTGTTCTGGTTGGTGATCTACAACTCGAAAACAGGATCTAAAAATTTAAAAGAAAATGAAATTTGTCTGGCAATATTTGTACATTTGCACCAATTTGCATGTTTATTAGCGTCTAAATTCGAAATATAGTCGTGTTTCTGAGTTTGGCGTTAAACAAGAGGTGGCGACCTAGTTTACGCCTAGAAAGGAAATATCCAGTAAGGAGTGAAAATTTAATAAATGCTAACTAGGAAAATAGATTTGCTGGTATCACCGAATTGGATATTGTTTGACTAGAGTTGGAGGTTGTTCAAATGTTCCAAATTTAAGACTCCTTGATGGGAGACATAATGATCGTGAAACCTCGCTTGCCCTTTCAGGGAAACTTTCAGTAAATTTAATATCCGTAGTTTATTTTAGACAGTTACAAAGGTAATTTCAATGGAATTAACTCAAACTCCTTTAATATGCCATAAAAAAGTGTATTCAAGCAACACCTTCTAGAATCTTCAACTCTCCAAGAAATGAGCATGTAACCTTCTTGACGTCTCCATGAGTCGTCATCCAATTGGCTTAATGTCTTATCGGCATTTTTCTTCAAAAGGAAAATCAAAGTTGAAAAGTAGGTGTAGGCCAGGTCATTTGATGGTTATTAATGTGGCTAGAGCTATTAACTTTGTGCGAAAACCACATACATACGTACATGCCCACTTGTTCAATGTACAGAATGTCAATGGCTGACACGACAAGAAACCTCTATTCGTAAAAGTTTCTTGGTAGCCGGCTAATTGAAATTCCATAGAAGCTCTCTGTACTTCTATGGCAGTGTAGATTTTATTATTTAGAGATATCGAGCTGTAGATATAAGTGCTTTGCATATCGGACATAAAAATGTCGAACAGTAGCAAAATTTTAAATATGCACAGAAAAAAACAAACGTTAATTGAACAATTTGAAGGTATTTATGTCTGCTGGACTATTGTTCATTTCATTGAGTCAATCACTGTATTGGGAAAGTGTACGCTTCAAAGATATGAGTAAAAGACATTCATATAAATATATCACTTATTGCAAGTTTCTGGCTTGAATCTTTTGTTTTACGATCTGATATTGTCCAAATCTGCATGCTTTAAACTTAAATGGAGCATTGAACCTGTTTAGAATCTATGTCCCTGAATGATATACAGAGTGGATTAGCCATTTGACATCATCACAAAAATTGTAGGCTGTTAATGGTGGTCGATTATCAATTGAGCGAAATAAGTCCCAAAAAAGACCGCCTGCAAAAATACCTACTAAACCCCTATATACAAATGAATAAGGGTGAGAGGCGAAATTTTCGCCATTCAAGGCGAAAACAATAACTGGTGGGACCCACTAGGTAGAGGGTTCTGGAGCAATAGGCTTACAACCCGTTATCTTCAAAAACTCAACACAATGTACAGTATCAGAATGAAGATATTCGAACTGAGTTGATACTGTTACGAATTTGATCTAATGTACTTCTACTCCTGTCACCAATTGTTACGATTTCCTTTACGTAATACCGTCGCTGTCACCAATTGTTACGTTCTTAGCTATTCCTAATCGTCACTTGTTACGTTACTTGCTTTACGTAGGCTCGTATCACTGGGTTACCAAGCACTAAACATAAACCCGTTCTATAACTTTAATACAAGCTTTTATTGAACACTAAATTATACAACCCTACTGCATAATTAATTATAGAACAATTCTTAAACTAGTACAATTTATGGGCGGATTTCCGGCTCTTTTATACCCTCTTCCAGAGAGGCATGTAAACACTTTACTGGAAAACTACTTCGCGACAAGACTTTTCGACCGGCATTAAAGTCATCTGTTAACAATTATCCTAACTAAATATTCGCCCTACTGTTATACAATTTTAGCATCTTAGCTAATTGTCATAACTACGATTCACATTGACGTCACACATAATTTTCCAAAGTGATTTTCGTCACAATACTATATAAATGACGGCGCCAATGGACAATTGACTGTGCTCTTAGAAACCGAACATCTCAACGCCATCTTTCATCTCATTCATTGATGCGCTACGCAGCAGCAACTCATTGCCATCAACTCCACAAGCTCCCCCAAGCCAAGATCCCCCAGATCTCCGTCAGTTCGCAGAGTAATCACAGAAGTTCATGATGGTGTTCAACACAGTGGCATCTAAACATGGATGTTAGAATCACTGAATTGAACATCAATTCTGTAGCCTGCCAAGAGCTTGTATACACGAGTTCAAACACTTCCATAGTGAACACAATCCTCAAACAGCTCTTCTCTGTGAAACTAGGCTGCATTACCGTCATAAGCCCTCATTTCCAAAATTTAACATTTTCAAAACCGACAGACACTATCCTGGCCAATCGATCACACATCTGCAATACTAGTTTCCGACAAATTCCTAGTCACGCAACTCTTTTAGCCCAGAACGGCCTTAAATCCCTCGGGGTAACTATCGCCTCAATAGAAGCCACGTCCAGCTTCGTATACATCATATCCCCATACTGTCTCAACCAGCGCTTTGAACCAAACAATCTCTCCATCGTCATATCCTTCTGCTAGAACCAACCTAGCTCAATTGGAAAATCGTGGTCCCTAGTCTTGGGTGGCGACTGAAACGTCAGACATACTTCCTGGTTTGACTCCTATATAAACAGCAACGTCGGTTTCACCGCTAGCTGACATCAAATCCTGCTGCACGGAGTATCTCCCATTTTAGCCCGGCACTCTCTATTTACAACATAATATAAACTGATTAGCAGCAACATCATACGTTTCCATTTCTGAAAATCGTACCTGGCATCAATGACAACGATGCCATTATCCTTCATATTCAAAATTCCCGATAGAGTCAAAAAGCATCTGATTTCAGGAACGCTAACTGGTGGCTCATTAACCAATCCCTTAGATACAAGCTATCCCAAATCCAACTTCCTCAAAACAGCCGAGTCTAAATAGATATCATTGATAGTACGGTTTGTCAGTACACTGAGGCTATTCATTGGGAAGTATGCAACGAGCTTGAGCCAGCACGCACTCTCAACTACCGAAACCTTATCTCCCTCACGGACGAAATTAATAAGACGGACTAGGCTGAACTTGACCAATGTGCGAGGCCATAAAAAAGCAGCAGAATCAATCTCGAGATCATTCGACATCAACAACGGTCTAAGACAAGGGGATGCCCTATCAATCGTCCTCTTTAGCCTGGCCCTGGATAAAGTGAACCGTGATGCAGACGTAAATGCGAGGGGCACCATCCTCTTGTTGGCTTACAAAAGCTGTTTCGCTCGAAATGTCTCACCATAGGGTCAAAGCTCTTACCATACAAGACTATGATCTTGCCATCTTGGGTTCTTAGCAAGAAAAATTGCGAAGTCTTGGTCGCGTTCGAGCGAAGAATCCTTCGAAGGGTTTTCGGCCCCCTACATGAGGATGGACGATTCCGTAGTTTACATAACGACGAAATCTATGATCGATGCCACGACCGTCTGATTGTGGATAAAATCCGGCTCAATAGGTTACGGTGGGCGGGTCACTTAATCCGTATGGATGAGGATGATTCAGCCCGGAAAGTCTGTAAGGGCAATATCTATGGTAGAAAAAGAAGACGAGGCAGACTCTGCCTGAGATGGAGCGATGGCGTAGGTCAGGACGCCAGACAGCTTTTAGGGATATCGAATTGGTGGACCTCGGCGCAAAATCGGAATGTCTGGAGTTCCTTATTAAGGCAGGCATAGACCGGATACCGGTTGTTGCGCCGTTTATGATGATGATGGTACGAAGTACATTTCAAAACAAATTCTCTATTATTCTTCCCATACCCCGCGCATCGATACCGTGATACAGGGTGAAATTCCTAGAAAGGTGTCAATCACATCCCAACCCCTTGGTTTCCGAGTGTCTGCGGATTGAGATCGATGAAGAACATTTCCTCCATAAGAACCAAGAACCAACTCCTTATTACTTATAACAGTGATAATCGACTGTTCGACAGAGAAGGTAAAGTAGTCCTCTACACCAATTCCCATTCTTAATATATATCTCCACCCAAACAGAATGGTTCCGGCTGTTTCTAATCCGCTTCCATCGCATTCCCAAACCCTTCCCACCCCTTGGACCCTATCCCTTCAACCCTCCGCCCAAATAAATTACAACAATTTTTTTGTAATCTTTCCTCCAAATGAACGATCCTAAACCTGAAATGCTTCTTCCAATAAAAAACGAGACTCTATTAAGGGATGTGCAATTATCGGGGACAACATTGAAATACTTCATATTTCAAAGAGGTGCTAGTTGATGCCACACCCTCTCCCATGCTATCACTATAGTGTCTAAAAAACAGATATTGCGATTTGAAGAAATTGCGCCTAGAATCTTGTTTTTTTTTTGGGCTTCGGTATCAGAATCACCTTCTGTGTCCTATACAAGGCGAGAAACACTACTTCCATCATGCAAGATTCAAATGTGCTCATGTGATCATGATTTTTAGGTTAACTTCGGGGCTTCGAAATTTCGTGCAATTCCAGAGCCTTATTATCCCCAATTCTCCCACAGATCTGTTGTAGTTCCTCCTGGGTCAATTCGGGAATCATGTTCTTTAGAACTTTTGGCTGAAGTCCACTTTCTTGGTATTATGGGAAAAGAGTTGCAATTATTTGTGCCTATGAATCTTATGTATTACAACCTTGTGGACAGTGCCCTGTCTAGTCCGAAGATCGTAGTATTCTTCCTCCAAGTCTGCTCTGACTTCCCTCTTGTCCTTTGGCAAAGTCGCTCGCAAGGACGATGGTCTTAACAGTTAGATTTCCTCGTTCCGTCAATAGTTTGGTTTCCTACTGTGAGGGAAGCACCGTTGCCATGCCTTAGTTATTTGCTAATCCAGCTCCATTCCATTCAGGTTACCATCTCCTTCTTAAACCACCAGGAATGTCGTTTCCTTGAAAGCTCCAGTGGACCAGCTACCCTGGTTTTTCTCACTTCCAGCGCGCGTAGTGTTCGCTCACCCGCTAGACCCTCTTTCTCTCGCCAACGATATACTAAAGTAAGTCAGATTGACGATTGAACAGAACCCTTTGCGTTGGAAAGTTAGCACGCATTCAATGTTGGCACACATTCAACGTTGGCTACTACAATGTCCACTTTCGTGAAGGTTTCAAGTATGATTTGAACCGTAGTGTTCGTCACTCAGCTTCCCCACTCCAATGCTGGCAATAATTTTGAAGGGATGGTATCTAGTGCCCAACACCAAGCTGTCTAGCATCTGCTCATATTATACTAGGAGAAGCGTAGCATCTGTAGATAGGGAGGACGTTCACTTTTGCCCTTACAAAGCTGGCTTTCTGGAATGCCATTGTTACTAGTACGGTTGGCACATAGCACTACCGTAATTTCGATAAGGTCCGCAAATTGCTACCATGTCCACATTCGATCCTTTAATGGTTTGCGAGAGTAAGTTTCGAGCTGCTTCGTAATGGCTAAGGATTTTAAGGGGCAGGGGCAAGCAACTCATCAGACGCTTCCTCGTCCCTCGCTTACTTTTCGAACTTTGGGTGTTAAAATTAAAAAGAGGAGTCCGTGGACCATAAAGAGTGGGAGCAAGTTGCTCTCCATTTGGTCAGTTCCGGCATCATCTTTACTTTGTTTCACCGCCTTGTCAACTCTCGTTTGTGGAGAAATGCAGGTGGTACCCTAATTTACCGGTGGTATCGTAATTTTGCCACATGACACTTGAGCGTTTTTCTCTTCTAGAGCCCTAATATAGAAAAACATAATGTCTCGTATCAGAGTCCTAATGTTTTGGAGGATATTCTACCCGCTTGCCTACTCTCGCCGGTCTGGGTTTCCGGGCTCCTGCGCCATGAAAAAACTTCCTTTCTCGTCCGCCTACTTGGCTTGATTTCTGGGTATGTTTCTAACAATCAATTTTTATCTACCGATGGGCGTTCTAACTAACGGGAGTCTAACAGTGAGATTTTGTCTAGCACTCACCTGCCTCTAATCAACTTGTACATTTTTGAAGTACAAATTGATAGACCAATAATTACCCTTTTCCTTAGTGGCAATCATAGCTAAAGGGGTGAAATCAAATAACTTCTCTCCTCTAGGATGGCATTTGACACTTTTCCAACAAATATGTTAAGCGTTCACATCAAAGCCAATTAAGAGGTGAAGACCATTGGATTCAGACTAGATTACCAAGTCCTTTAGTTCTTCCGACGATAGGGGATGCGGAGAAATATTGAAGGGGTACATAGAGACATTAATATTTTTCATCTTATTAATAATCTGGTATTGTGAGACCACAATTAGTTCCTGGGCATGGAATTCTCCCAACGCGGTTGCTCCTAGCAAAATTTATATCAGGGACCCATTACTGGTCTCATACTACAGATTTTGTTAAACCGTAATCAGGGCTTTTGTAAACTACAAGAGCATTCCCACAATTTTATT
The DNA here is from genome assembly GCF_905115235.1 of Hermetia illucens. Classification (NCBI taxonomy): domain Eukaryota; kingdom Metazoa; phylum Arthropoda; class Insecta; order Diptera; family Stratiomyidae; genus Hermetia; species Hermetia illucens. Next base: position 203,798,809 of record NC_051849.1, read on the forward strand.
AGTTTTTCTGCAGTGATACCCTGCAACTTAATTTGCGAATCTTTATTTTTTGACATAAGCGTATTCTTATATGTGACGAAAAACTCCCGCTGACCGAGTCTGCTGCTTCCAACATGTATCTCAACGGGGGTAACTAGTTTGCCTCCATCTTTCGCAGAGGGTTCCGTTTCCTAACGCTAGAGAGCTCAGCAGCGTCCTGTGTTTTCATTACCAAGGAGCGTCGCGTTCATTCGCATTGTTTGTATATGCCTTCTGCTGGGAAAATTCCCACATTCACGGTGTCCAATCTATATGCATCCGTTTTCACAGACCGTTAAGTTATCTTGTTGTTAAAGACTGAAGAGAAGGTTTTGGCAGACCTAACTTAACCTGTAGTCATTTGTGGTTAAAGTTTTATTGTGCAGAGTCTTCCTCTTTATTTTCTAGGAGATTTAGGTAGTAATGTCGGCGATAGACCAACCGTAGTCGGGTTTCCAGTTTTTTAGTATCGCTTAGGTACTACTGGTGCTCAAAGAAGACAGAGGGGCAGCAAGCCTGTCAGGTGAGTCAACACCAAAATGGGCATTGGGAAGCTTCCATGATATGCCACTGGGAAACGCTGTATTCGTTATGGTTTGCTGGCCGTGATACAGTGGGTGGATGTCCTGAAGCCTCATCATCGGCTATCAGCAGCCCGGCCCAAGGTGGTTGGAACTGTCGTCGCGGTAGATAAGAAGACTATTAAGCTATATATATTGGGTTAATTTAATCCTATGAGCACAAATCAAGCTTTAGTAGCGACATACTGGGCCAATAATATGATTAAAATCTGGGGTTTGAGAGGGAGTTGCTTTTGTGTTTAACTCATCTTGTGTTCCTTGGAGGGCTTGTTCCTTCCATTGAACGTAGCAATGATGAGTTTTGACAAGGCTTGGATATCGCAATATACACGCATGTTATTCGGTTTACCGGTGGTCGGCATAAGCTAACTAATCTCTAAAGGAATTAAACGGACGGTTGCACCGGCTTAAGAGGAGTCTGCAGCGAAGCCAAACCTAGGAGTTGACCAATGGTCCAGGCATACTTCGTATCTGCTCAGCGGTGGATTTGAACACGTGGATGGCAAATAAAGCGTTCTATTTCGTCCTGGCAATTTCGAAAGCCAGCTACATACACAGTGTGGTGTTGGGTCCTCTCCTGTGGAACGTCATGTACAATGGGGTCCTTGTCCTTCCCGTGCCAAAAGAGGCCACGATAATCGGTTTCGCAGATGATCTAGCTGTGGTTGTCGTCGCGAAAGAACCTAAAGACGTTGAAATGTACGCTAACGAAACCATTAGTGCCATAAAAGCGTGGCTGGAGATGGTTCAGCTTGACCTTGCGGAACAAAAGACGGAGGCGGTCTTGATTACCAATCGTAGGAAGAGAAATACGATTAATATTCGCGTTGATGGTCACGTTATCACTTCGAAGCCGGTTATCAAATACCTAGGGGTGATGATTGACGCTAAAATCAATTTCAAGGGACATCTGGACTATGCCTGTGAGAAAGCAGCAAATACCAGCGTATCATTAGCGCGGATGATGCCTAACATTGGAGGTCCAAGGTACAGTCGCAGATTACTTGTGGCCGGAGTGGTTCGCTCCACACTATTATACGCGGCACCAGTCTGGGAGGAAGCATTAGCGTGTGAGAGTAATCGTAGGAGAGTGAATATGACTTACCGCTTAGTGGCGCTAAGGGTGTGCAGCGCCTTCAGAAAAATATCAGGCAAGGCAGCGTGTGTTATTGCGGGAATGATCCCGATAGACATTCTGGCAAGTGAGACACGCTGCCTGTACGAGACAAGGAAAATGAATCCTCTTGAAAAGGATGCAGAATGCCGAAAGGCGGCAAGGCGAGAGTCGCTGGAGAAGTGGCAGAAACGGTGGGATGACTCGCAGAGGGGTCGCTGGACCCACACTTTGATTCCCCGTATTGAAGAGTGGATCCAGCGATGACACGGTGAGATTAACTACCATCTGACGCAATTCCTGTCAGGACATGGCGGTTACAGGAAGTACCTGCACCAATTCAGGCTGGATGATTCTCCCTTGTGTCCTGAATGTGGTTGCACACCTGAGGACCCGGAGCATGTTATGTTCCACTGTCCACGATTCCTCTCAGAAAGGAGGAGTCTGGAAAACTCCCTGAAAACCACTCTAAGCCCGCAGCACATCATCGGGGAAATGTTGAAATCGGAGGGAAACTGGTGTGCGGTGAACACCGCCATCAAACGAATACAAGAGGAACTGGCAAGAGCGGAGCGCGAAAGGAGGACGCGAAGAACGGAAGGCGTGGTCGCGTAAAGCGCAGTCCACCCCGCGAAGGAGGCGTTGTGGATGACAGGGAATGCTACCAAACTGAGTTCAGTCTACAGGAGGACAGCCCTGAGGGTATGCTCTGCCTTCAGGACTGTCTCAGATGATGCAGCATTCGTCATCTCTGGAATGATGCCCATTGACATCTTGGCAGATGAGATGGCGAATATATACAACGCAAAGCCTCTTCCTCATCGCGGACGAAGAACGCTGAGAGGGAGAGATCCATAAATAGATGGCAAGAGCGGTGGGAACGCTCGGGAAAGGGCCGGTGGACTCACAGGCTCATTCCTGCCATCAAGGAGTGGTTGGAGAGACGACACGGTAAGATTAATTATAATCTCACCCAGTTTCTCACGGGACACGGAGGATATCTCCAATACCTTTACAGGTTTAAATTGGAGACCTCACCCGATTGTCCAAATTGCAATGGAGTCCCAGAGGACCCAGAGCATGTATTCTTCCACTGTCCAAGATTTGTGGAAGAAAGGAGGAATCTAGAAGAGACTCTAGGAGAGGTACTGGTACCAGAAAATCTGGTACCGAAAATGCTAGCACATCAAGAGAATTGGGATGCAGTCAAGTCCATGATCGCATCTATTCAAGATAAATTGCGAAAGGCAGAGGAAAGGAGAAAAGCGCGGTCACGTGCGCCGCGTATAGAAGAAAGGTGACAAAGCTAGAGTGAGCTGACTCCGCCCCGTGATGTTATACCTTATGGTGGTTCCGCGGGGCAGGGAGGGAGTCGGGGGTGGTTTTAGTGGGTAAAAATCCCACACGCTGGTGTGTCCAGACCAGTGTCTTTTTGAAGATTTCCACCTCCTCAACAAAAAAAAAAAAAAAAGACAGACAGACAGACAGTAAACCGATTTTAATAAGGTTTTGTGTTTACACAAAACCTTAAAAAGTGCAAATATAAGGGTACGTCAATTGCGGATTTGACTTTTTCTCACACCATTTTGAGTATCAACAATGGTCCAAAACATACTCTCATTGCAATGTGAACCACACTAGGCGAGTACAGAAAGAGGCTGTCTAATTTTTGATGGAGAACGCTTAACCTCTCAAGCTATGTTGAAGTAATATCAGAAAATGTTTAATTTATTAAAAACTAATAGCTGCAGGAACTAATCAGGCACGACGAGTGTTCAATGTGGTAGCATAGATTTCTTGATGAACTCCGTCGTGACCTTAGCGAAAACAAACACACCAACCAACAGAGACTGGTGAAACCACTCCGAAATTCTGCAATAACATCTTTAATTAATCGACCTATGCTCAATTCCAAAATCATATCACTCACACACATATTGCATCAAAATCTTCCGTAACCTTGTACAACTTTCTGTTTGTTATTCGAACAATTATCGGCGTACTCACGAGTTCACCTAAGTACCTTCAAATCTCGATACAAAAAGCCGAAGATAAAGATACTAAAAGAGCATTTGCAAATATTGAATCGGTGCCACAATGAAACATCAAATAGTTTTGAAGAAACTCTTTCAAAAATCTTCTAATAACTCGGGGTACCTTCGATTGGTGCCTTTTTAGTATCATTGAGAGTCTTTTTCGATTGCTTGGAGTTATTGCTTAACGATTTGAAAATCTGAACTAAATCACTATCTGGCCGCAGGTCAAACATGTCTAGAGTACGTGCTATCAATGAATGAATGAGTTAATGAATGGAGGCCGTAACCGCACCGGTCCAATTTACAATTACGATGATTTTTAATAATAATTGGTTGCGCTCACAGTGATGTGCAAGATTACATAAACAGCGTTGCAGGATTTTAGCGAGGCTTAAGTTGTTTTGTATTCTAAGTCATGGGATTTAGATATTGCATAAAACCATCATCAGGTTTATTCGTATAAAAAAACCTATTATTTTACGAAATTTTAACTTGCAAATTAACTGGAAAACATACCTTGATGAATCGAAGTGTTCCTCAATCCTGACTCTGGTCTTTCCCACTTCTGCTCACCAAAATAACAATCTTGCTCTTGGGAGGGACCTTACCTCGTCACTTTTCCATTACTTCCGACGATATTCTGGCCTAAATTAAAAGCAAGGGCAACTGAACTCTGTCACTTCTTTCGTGTGTGAAGCTGACAAATGATGGCTCTCAAGATCGAATGATAGCTTCCGTCAAAGTTACATATCTCCACGATTTCGACGCTATCGCTTTGGCCACAAGGGGTCTTCATCAACCCTTATCAGAGGACCGAGCTTAGAGAAAATTCGGGTCCACCCGCCTGCCTCGCCGAACATGAATAATTTTCATAATTTAAGACTTTTTTATCAAAATATTAAGGGCCTGACGACCAAGCTGTAGAGTTTCAAGTCATCTGAATAGGTAATTTGCCTTACTGAAACCAAGTTGAATGACAGTATATTTTGTGTTCTAGCTCTTCGAAGGTTACTCTGCCTTTCGTTATAACAGTGACTGCGCCGCACTTGGCAAATCAACCGCGGAGGTGGCTTGATAGCTGTTCCACCTCCTCTCCGTACTAAAACCTTCTTTTCCTCTTACTCTTCCGCCTACGATTCTGTCACTATACGAGTTATTCCGCCAAACGTATGCCCCTTTATCATATCCTGTGTATATTTCCCCTGCTTCAACGCCCCCTTCTCTATACGTTGATTTTTTCGAAGTCCTAGTCATTTTGTTCCCTTGTTTTCTTTTCATTCCCTGCGGCGACTTTTACCTTTCCATGCTCTCTTGGACTACTACTCCCTCCCCAATTACTCACCCTTCCATGGACACCTTTACCGCGCTCGACTTTAACCTTTCCGAAAATCATATGAGTCGCACTCTTGATCTTGTCCTTTCTAACTTTCCAGTGCGTTGCCTTTCCCAATCCCTTCATGTCCCTCCTTACTTTCCTTTTGAGGCTCATCATCTTGTTCTCAAGTTTGATGCTCAACTCACCCGACTCCACTCTCCTGTCACGGGCAAGCCTGCTTAACTTTCGTAAGGCAAACTTTGAAGGTCTGAATTCAGCTGTGGCGACAACCAACTGAACTCCTCGTCTCTTTCCATTAACGGTCACACGTTAAGCACTCAGCACCTTCTATACCATTTTATCAGATCTTCTCTGTTACGTCCCCTCCCCTCCTAAGCCTTTGCCCTCTTACTCTCCTTGGTTCGCCGCTAAAATCCACAAAAAAACTTTGAAATCATTAAAGCTTGCTTTGTCTATTCGCTGATGTTATTTATTGGTCTTGCAAATAGCGATATTTCGGGAACCACTTGCTCCCTTCATCAGTGCTAACAAGTCCACTTGAACAAGTGGTTCCCGAAATATCCGTATTTGCAAAACCAATAAATAACACTAGCGAATAAAAAAACTAAGTTTCAATTCTTCCAAATAATTTAATCGCTAGAAATACCACGTAATTACACTCAAAAAAAAACTTTGTCAGAAACTCACTGCTAAGAAGAAGTTTCTATCCTCTGAAACCTATGCTGATCTCATTTTTTTTCAAACCCTGCGTTCCTCGACCAAATTCTTAATATTTAAATTCGGAAAGGAATATTTGGCCAGTGTTGAAGACTCACTGAAACGCGGAAACCTCACAATATTCTGGTCCCACATTCGCAATTCCTGCAGTCGCGCCCAGCCATCTCCTCCCTTCCATTAATTTCTCTGGCTCCTCTGCTATAGTAACTTCCCCCCTCAACTATCAATCACAAAATATTCTGCGCTACTTTTATTCAGTCTATGTTCCCTCTCCTTCCTCCTTCTCTCTCCCGCTAGTGGACGCAGCCGGCCCCATAACTGCTACCCCTCCCGTCCTTACCCCTCTCCTTGTTAAGCACCTCATTGCCAAGCTTAACGTCAATATTGGCCCTGGATACGACGGTCTACCAAACCTCTTTTTTGTTTAAAACTAGTCAATTCACCCCCTTCCCCTCTTCGTTATTTTCAACACCTCGAAGAGGATCACTTTCCTGGTCTGTGGAGAGAAGCTCTCATCATCCCTATTCACAAAAGTGGCGCTCGCACTTTTGCTGGGAATTGACATCCCATTTCAATCCTCACCTCCTGTTCCAACATCTTCGAAAGGTATGTCAACGATTGGTTGTCCGCCCAATTTGGCCGTCTTATAGTGAAAGAGCAATACGGCTTTGTTAATCATAGGTCCACTGCCTCTAAACTGCTCGATTTCAACAACTTTGTGGCCAAATGTCCAAATTCATGCCAGGAAGTGTATACTATCTACACTGACTTTGCTAAAGATGCCTGCACATTCCGCTCTTTCTCCCCCTCCTCTGGCTATTCTTGCCCTTTATTATTTTTATTTCATATCAATTACCTTCGCCCTTCTTACTTGCCCCTGTTTACTCAATGCCAACCATCTGAGTTGTTCTCCGCTATAACAAATCAAGCCACTCTCGTTCGCTAATGCTCTGGTAATAGTTTAGCGCTAAACGTCAAATAGTGTCCTTCTGTGTGCTACTCACTCAAATACTCACTCACTTCCATTTCATACTCTCTTAACAGATATGCCTCATCATATCAGATCTAAACTAAAGACCTCGGAGTCACTTTTGACAAAAACCTTCGCTTTGATACCAACTCCCTTGAAATCAACAATTCAGCTGCAAGATTTTTAGGCTTTATACTTCGATTTTGACTCCACCCCTTAACTCTCTTCAACTCCCTCGCGATGAATACCCTCGCGTACTGATCTATGATCCGGTCAATTTCACGTAACTGTGACGGTCTTACCCTTGAAAAGAATTGATTTTCATAATAGGGCCCTTGCATGGAGCATACCTCAACCATACTCCAGAAGGGAACAGATCCCGGAACTGGCGGGCTCGTGGTTTTAAGTACCAAATCAACGCCAACGTTCCCTTCACATAACTTTTGTGTTGGAATCGCTAGCACCATCGGTGAACGAGTCCTAGAAGACTTCTCGACAAGTGGTTACCAGTACATCGCGATCGAAGTGGTTGACGTTACTTGTCGCAATATCGCGAGGGTGAACATCAGGAAGTTTTTCGAAGCTCGTGGAACAGGCAGAGCCGCGCTGGAGGGCGCTTCGGGGAGTGGCAGCGATGCAGCTGTCGTAAACTCAGTGATGAACTTATAACGACGTGCATTGTACGGGCATTATTCTCCAAACATCCTGTACGGGCTGATATCAATAGCGCGGAAAGCGTCGAGGATTGGCCGCGAGAGCTCGAAGAAGCAGTTCTCATCACGAAAAGTAAGAAGGTGCCAGGTCCTGATGGTATCCCCACGGAAGTTTATAAACTGGTGTTCCGCTAATGGCGAAATTGGCTGCCCGGGACGTAGAATGTTTGCTTGAAGGAAGACATTTTTCCTTGTCCCGGGAATGTAGCGAGGGTCGCGCTGATCAGACGGGGAAGTGATCCAAAAGCTATCAGGAGTAGACTCACTAAAGCCATCCACACTGCCGGGGATTTATCCCCAAGGCAGTTCGGGTTCAGAGCAGGGGGATCCATGATGGATGCTGTTACAGGGGTTGTGGATCTGGTTCATCGGGCCGAGGCACCATCCGCCGATCTCGCCTGATAATGCTCTTTATAACGCTTCTTGTCAAAAATGCCTTCAATTCCATAGGATGGACAGTAAATCAAAGCAACACCGGAAAGGCTGCAGCTGGATTCTCGACCTTGGGTCGGCTAATGGCGAATGTTAGGGGCCCAGTATCCACTAGGAGAGGTCTCCTTATGGGAGCGACGCAGTTGGTTCTGCTCTATGGCGCGGAGGTATGGGCTGATGCCTTTGACAAGCAGGTGCATCGTAAGCGCCTTACTCATGTACAGAGACGGGGAGCTTTGCGAGTGGCGTCTGCTTATCGCACTGCCTCAGAACCGGTCGTGCTGATGATCGCGGGAGTGATCCCTGTTGATCTCCTTGTGGACGAACGTAAAGCTACCTACAGCGCGAACGGCGAACACTTAAGAAATGCTGCCCCTGAAGAATGTCAATACCCCCTTACCGAGTGGCAACTCTCTGTGCAAAATGAGCCAAGAAGCAGATGGACGACGCGGCTCACCGACAATTTAGATCCGTAGCTGGACCGAATGCGCGGTGAGATTGATTACTTCCTAACCCAACTTTTAATCGGGCATGGAAGTTTTCAGTCTTAATTGTATAAGATTGGTAAGGCACGATCTCCTGATTATGTGTTCTGTAGTGGAGTGGTGGACGACGCCGAACACACCTTTTTCTCTTGTAAAAGATGGGACGACTTTCGTCTGCATAACATCAGAGAGATGCTGACGAACGCTGACAAATGAAGTCGTGTTGCGTATTATGTTCGGGCTCTCCTTACTGTGAAGATGATTGAACTCGACCGGAGGAGGAACTGGATTGCAAAGGGTTCCCTGAACTAACAACTCTCTTCCTCCCCCTCCCACCGGCTGGTGAAAGCAATTCCCTGATTTGGAGGAAAAGAGCCAGCCACCCTACTCGATCCTTTTCATTTTTCAACTTCGTCCCTGCACCTTTCCTGGCTAGTTCGTCTACTGCCTCATTGTCCTGTAACCCAATGTAGCTTGAAACCCATGGTATCCATACCAGCCTGGAGTTCACATGATTAGACTTAAGTGTTCGATGGCCGCTGTTTTAAAAAGAATATTATGAAACCATCATATCAACAAATCAAGGGAACAGGTAGTGTAACAAAAGAAATTGCCAAAGACGATGAGCGCAGGAAAAATTTCGAAAAGTGGTAGTTCCTCAGACTTTTTGCTCTTCCACTGTAACGATCGCCGTAACAAGCCACCATTCCAACACGATTACCAAATTATCGGTTTGATAAAATGATTACTGGGAATTAGCACCTTCACAGGCGCTAATACATACTTCTCGGTTCAAATGCACACATTAAGCAGGACAGGCCTGAAAATGCACATCATCAGATAATCTTCAACATCGCAAGATGATGATAACAAATTGCATAAGAGTGCGATCACCTTCAACCCATTGCACGCAGATCAAGGTAAATTGTTGCCGTTGGTGATAATGGTGATGACTTGGATGGCGATCATCATCATCGCAATCATATGTGGTGAAGAGTATGTTGAAGGCATCATGAAAGACACCGCTTCAAATGGTTCATTGTTATTTTCCTAAGCATACGTCGTCATGCAGCATTGGCCGTAATTGTGTATCCACTTGAAAAGGAGCCAAACTCTTTCACTTTCATACGAGTCGAATCGCAGAATAATGACCCTTGCTGACATCGGTCGTTATGTACAAATTTGATACGAGTACGATTGAGTTTTTTGAGCAATGTGTATTTAAGTTATTGACAAAAGCTAGTGAAAAACTCCATAAGTGGATGGAAGTGGATGGAAATGGCCTAGTTTTGGTGTCATGTGAATGGGGTTTCAAGGTCTCAAGCAAGATCGATGGTTTTTTTCTGAGGCTTAATTCATTAGAGAACCTACTCGAAACCGAGTTAAAGAATCTTTTCAAGTCTATTAATACATTATAATCTTAGTTCCAGTTGATCCTAAACTTCTTAAAATTCTTTTAGTTCTGTTCCACTTGTCTTTCACAACAGTTCATCAAGCTAGCTGCTCTCTGACTATCTGTCTGACCTGTATCTGTATCTGCCTGAATGCCTCTTGGAAATTCAAATAATTTTCAGCTCGTTTCTGAGGATACTTCCCATTTTGAGAGATACTTTTCCATCTTCAAGAATTGCAGCAATTACCCAATCCCAAGAATTCAAATAGCTCGGAGTCCCTCTAGGGCATTCACTAAGTCATCTGGATTAAACTGGACAATTTTTTCGCATAGAATAACTGGTTGAGGAACAGAGATTTCGGTGAGCCATCAAACGCCTGCTTCGACCCTACTATAATATTATATACTTTATCCTCAAGTAATTGAGTAATTGGGATGAACAGTCGTCAAAGCTCGGATAATTTTCGCACCTATTCTCAAGTCCGGGAATTGGGTGCGCTACATGAGTAGAAGCAGACTGCTGATAGGTCCTTTCGGCTTTTGAGTTAGAAGAGTCGCTACACCATATATTATAGTGGCCATCCAGTAAACCATGTACTCAGAGTAGGTTTCTTAGTCAGCCAAAAAATGAAACCTGCTGTTGTCGGCAAGTTTAGAAATATAAGCCTCATTAACGTTCACGCCCCTACAGAAGAGACTGCAGAGTCGGAGAAGGATACCTTCTACGAGACAATCGAACGAACCTTCGAAGCCTGTCCCAAATATGCCAGGTATTTTAACAGTCAAGTAGGCAAGGAGCCCGTATTCAGACGATACTTACACCAAAATACAAATGATAACAGACTGCGGTTCATTCAATTAGCAGTGTCACACGAAATGGTTGTTGGAAGTACCTGGTTTGCCCGGAAAGCGGTCCACAAACATACGTGGGCCTTTCCAGACGGGACCACTTTCAACCAAGTTGACCACGTGTTGATCGAACGCCGCCACCTCTCAGCCTTCATGAATGTCACAACATATAGGGGGGCCAATATAGACTCGGATCACTATCTCGTTGGCATGGTGCTCGAATAACAACATCACCCAGAATCTCCCCTGACTATCAAGTGAGAGTTAACACTGAAGCCATCCACAACACAGCCCTCCGCAACACCTATAAGAGGAAAATGGATGTCGCAATAACCGCAGTCAACAGAGATCCTGGAGATAAAGCATCAACAAATGGTTTTCACAATCACTTGAAGAACGTTACCATAAATACGGCCAAAAACATACTCGGCCTTGGTCGCAACAAAGTCGGAACGGCTGATTTGACGATGAATGTATGCTAGCAAAGGAACGGAAGTATGCTGCATACCGAGTACTTCTGCATTCTCAAAGAACCCGGGCACGCGGGGAGACTTATCACCAACTCCGGGGAGAACCAACAGGTCTGTGAACTAGAAAAGTACAGGGAGCAACCGCAGCAGATGTGGAAGTTTCACCAACGAGTCAGCAGGATGAAGCCTTCCACACCTCGATGTTCATCCTGGCGAGACAAAGAGGGAAATCTGATTTCCGACAAAATGGGCATATTGGAGCGATGGGTTGAGTACTTTGATGAACTACTGAACAACGAGAACATCTGCAATCATTGGCCCATACCAAAGAGGTTTCACTCCAGGAAAATCAGCAACAGATCAGATTTTCTCTCTGCGGCAAGCGATGGAAAAACTGTTGGAATGTGGACATCAGTTGCACCATCTTTTCATCGACCTGATAGCATAGCCAAGGTAAAACTGTACACAGCCATGAGAGAATTCGGTATCCTGACGAAATTGATAAGATTGAAAAGGCTGGCCCTGACCAATGAGCGAGGCCAGGTAAAAGCAACAGGATCACTCTCAAGACCATTCGGCATCAACAACGGTCTACGACAAGGGGATGCCTTATCATGAGGTATCCGATGATCCGTGATGCTGAGGTAAATGCAAGGGGTGCGATCCTCTTTAAATCCACCCAACTACTGGCCTACGCTGATGATATCGACATTATGAGAAGACCAACCCGAGACGTACAAACTGCCTTCATCCAGATCGAGCAGGCGACGTGAGATTCTGGGCTTCACATCAATGAAGGCAAGACAAAATATCTGGTGCACCGATAACCAACCAACCAACGACATGAAACCGCACTGGTCAAATGCGAAGAATAAAGTAAGGAGACTACAACTTTTAGACCGTTGATAATTTCTCCTATTTAGGGTCGAAAATCTCAACCGATAACAGCTACGATAATGAAATCCGCGCACGGTTGTTGGCGGACAACAGAGCCTATTTCAGCTTACAAAAACTGTTCCGCTCGAAATGTCTCACCATAGGGTCAAAGCTCTTACTGTACAAGACAATGGTCTTGCCAGTCCTCATGTATTTCTCGTAGACTTGGGTTCTTAGTAAGAAAAATTGCGAACTCTTGGCCGCGTTCGAGAGAAGAATCCTCCGAAGAATTTTTGGCTCCCAACATGAGGATGGACGATTTCGTAGCCTACACAATGACGAAATCTATGAGCGATACCATGACCGTCCGGTTGTGGATAAAATCCGGCTCAATAGGTTGCAGTGGGCAAGTCACTTCATCCGTATGGATGAGGATAATCCAGCCCGAAAAGTCTATAAGGGCAATATCTATGGTAGAAAACGAAGTGGAGGCAGACTCTGCCTAAGATAGGGCGATGGCGTAGGTCAGGATGCCAGACAGCTTTTATGGATACCAAATTGGTGGATCTCGGCGCAAAACCGGGATGTCTGGAGTTCCTTATTAAGGCAGGCCTAGACCAGATACCGGTTGTTGCGCCGTTGATGATGATGAGAGGGAGGAATGGGGTACTTGATTTGAAAACGTTGCACTTCAATCATGTGCATGCTCGTCGTAAATTTTCTATTTTCTATGAAAAATATTTTTCTAGCCAATTGCATAAGGCTACCGTCATGTCAGATAATCAATTGTATGTATCCACACTCGATTGCGGCATCTGTGGTATATTGTTCCACTCCACGTACCCTTGCCCTCTCAGGTGACTGAAAACTCGACCCACGTGGTTGACAATGGTCAACTTGGGTCCCGAACTGTCATAATGAATTCTTCACCGCAGTCGGTTTTCGAGACGTATAATATCTCAAATCCACTCTTCTTCAATTGATCAACCAAATGACTCTAGTTCTACCCCTTTTGGTTTCGCTGAATAACAGCCCAAATGAGAGTTCATGAGAATTTAGTGTTGGACGTAAAATGTATTTATAAGGTCTTACGAACTATGAACCTGATATCTTTTGATGACAGGTCCCGACCAAAGAAACGCATTCAATTTGATAAAGCCAAATGGCGATATCGATCACGACGAGCTGGCCCCGCTTGTTAACGGGACGAAGGCTGAAGAAAAAAAGAAGACAAACTATGGACCTGCCTCAAACAAGATATTGCAATAGTAGAGGCAGCATCCCAACAGCGTAGCTCAATGCCCCAATAGTGTAGAATACATGAAGTAACTATACAAAGCCAAAAGTAATCTTACACAAAACCTTAGAGCACACTTCACAAACCCGTACATAGGGTGATTCCAAGACTAAATAATAAAGAACTTGTTATCGAAATTACAATAAACATACAACAAAAAAAATACTTATAAATTTGAGTCACCTAGCGCACAAGTAAAAAATTAGAAATTGCCTGCAGACAAACTGCATATCAAATTTCACTTGTGCGAATAATTTACTGAGAGATATTGCAAGTAGGTAATATTACAACCTGTGGAGAAAAATAACACCACAGAAAGGTCGTTGAAATGAGAATCTCTCATGGAAAAAAGGAAGTGTGTGAAAGTTACTAAATGTGGAATTTGAAAAGAAAAAAATTGTGTTAGAAAAACCCTTATGTCAAAATAGTGATAAGGAATTAGATTTGGTAAGCAAATAAGTTGTATATATTAGGCTAAGGGATTAGAACAAAATACATAGATAAACTTTGGCTTCAAAAGCGAAGACTTTGTTTCATTGAACCTAAACGTAGGGCAGAGGTTCATCTTTTGAGCTCCTCTGAGTATACGGAAAAAGGTTTACAAGCTGTCCGTTCCTACGATTGTGCGCAGGCCCTAGAGCTCCTCTGGGAGAGCTGACAACAGCTTCCTAGCTATCGGCCCCTAAAGCTGTTTCCACGTCAAGGCTCCTCTAAGCCAATACCAGTGGATGACCCTGACATTGGGTCACACTACAATAGAGACTTCCAAAATATGTTAACCTTCACAAAACTAACCCACCATGACATGTCTGGATAATGTAATTACAATAGTGTAAAACGGGGCACTTTTCAAGTATTGTTAACCCTCATATCTGTACCTTCAGTATTCCTTAAAGAAGTAACTCCAGTAGTTACTCCAAAAATTGTATTTTCCGCTCATTATATTTTTTGCTAAAGACATCAGGATCTTCATAATCATATCCATAATCAATTCTAGCTTATTTTAAATCAGATCCGTGAATCCAGTTCCAATCAAAAATTCTTCGAAAATATTCATATTCTAATACGTTAATGAAAAAATTTAGAGTCAAAACAACCTAAAATTCCACACGCATAATATTGTAGGTATGCAAATGCTAATTCGAAGAAAATCATGTTTCATACATGCATATTAATGGAAACTCATATGATTTAAGAGTGCATGGCCTCGGCCGTCCTTGATAGGAATTCCCCGAGAAGTTGAATCGGATACTGAGCAGCCATTTTAATGCGAACTTAGTATAAACAGTCAAGCCATCGCCACCATCTAGAAATTTCGTGACGAACGTCTTCACATGATCGAAGCTGTTTGTCTTTAAAAATGCCACCTTCCACCTTGAATAGTTATTAAAAGTTGCTTCCGAATCCGGCTGATAATTTTTATTCGTCTGAAAATTAGTTACCGTTGTTTCGTTGACTAATCGATAGTTTAGATTGAATTAACACAAATTCATAGTGTACGGAGTGGAAGAAGACCTTGCAAATGTTGATAGTGACCGAACCGTTGAATTTTCCAGAGAAAATTAATTTCATTTAAGATTTTATGACAGTCACCCCTTTGCAAGAAAAGGGGATCAGACAAATTTAAGGATGATTAGGTTCCTTGAATTTTGTTATTGTATTCGCTGGGAGGGCTGAAAACTGATCACACCTTTGAAAATGTGTAAGGCATTTTGAAATATATCGATAGTGCTGCTACTTGAAAAGTTCCAAGCAAAGGAAAGATAGATAGATAGATAATTTCGCCATGAAAACTCCAGATAATTCTGTTAGTGCAAGAAGATAGTTGAACAAGCGAAAAATAAGGGGCGTATAACTAGTTGGCATGTAGATAGACAACCTATTCCCCTCTTCTGTGAAAGGTTAAAGTCCCCAATTACTGGTTTTCTACTTATATACTCTTCCACTAATGATTCCTTTCTAGGTACGACATTGAGGACTCCTATTATGCTAGTTTTCTCAAATAAAATAAGAATTGTAGTGTAATGTGGCTGGACATTCTGGAGTTAAGCAAAAAACCGGGAGGATTGCGGAAAGCACGCATCTCCCTCATTGGTAACTATACTCTTTTACTGGGAAAAACCTCTCGAAGGCTAGTTGCGATCTGGTATCAGAGTAATGAAGAGAAATTCAGTCCCTCATGACCTAGAAACTGTCCCGATACTTGCCCTAGTTTTCTAGTCCAGAATGAAAAGCATCCCGACAGTACATGTTACCGGACCAACATTTTTAAGGTTTTGTGTCAAACAAAACCTTATTAAAATCTGTTTACTGTCTATCTGTCTTTTTTTTGTTCTTTGGAATGTGGAAAGGATCAAAACCTACCGCCTGCTCCCGCTATACGATTACTAGAGACTTTTACTCACTAAAACCACCTTCATCTCTTTCGCTTACCCCGCGGGACTGCCATTTCAGTATTACGTCGCAGGGCAGGATCAGTTACAAACTGCGCTTCGTGTCATAATTTGTAACTTTCCTCCGAAGCTCCTCCTTCGCCTTCGCCTTCATTAATTTTTCCACCGCCCTCCAAGATGTTTCACAGGCAAGCACGTGGTCCACGATATTCTCAGGTTTTAACCGTGCCCCGGCGCCAATTTCCGCCTCTGCTCTGTCCGCGGTGAACCGCGGGCAGTTAAAAACAACATGCTCCGCATCCTCCGGAATCATTACCCATGTCGGGCAATACGGGGAGCCGTTACGCCCGATACGATAAAGGTATTCACGGTACCCTCCGTGTCCGTTTAGGAATTGAGTTAGGTAGTAGCTAACCTCACCGTGCCTTCGTTTGATCCATTTTGAAACATCTGGAATAATCTTGTGTGTTCAGCATCCTTTAGGTGAATCATCCCACCTTTTTTGCCATTCCAAAATAGATTCATTTCATGCTAATTGCGACGATAGGAATAGGACTCGCCGATTGCATATGGAGGGATAGGTCATAGAGGCGTCGACGAAGGAAGGGAACAATGCGTGCTATCACACAGGCTGCTTCGTCTGGTGTTGTACGGTAAGCGCACGACGTTTGCAATGCACTCAATCAGTGTGAAGCTGCGATTTTCCTTCTATTTGCTTGCTACTTCAAAGACGGTAACCAGAGTGTAGCTGCCTAAAGCAGGATGGAGTTGACAACTATCGAAATAAGGAGCCGGCGGCTTTGCCTAGGACTATCTATATTTAGTAACGTTCTCACCAACAATGTAGCCCCGGAGGCATTGGATAGTCACTCCGATATCGTCTGCGAAGCCAATGATTGTCATTCCTTTGGGCAGTTACAACTTTAAAATTCCGTCGTACATTATTATCCACAGGAGAGGACCGAGAACTGATCCTTGTGGTACTCCGCAGGTTGCTCTTCTCTCCCGGAGAAATTCTATGCCTATGTTCACCAGGTAATTAGGAGCACCCAACTTCGCTCAAGCCGCAATTAATCTGCTTCATTTTGCCGTGTTGAAAGCATTCTCCCGAGAGTAGTTACCGCGCAAGATCTATTGGCCTCCATTGTTTTTCCGCAATTTCCGTCACCGTGCTGATCTCATTGACAGTAGATCTTGCCTTTCGGAATCCAAACTGCCTATCTAGGAGATCACCCTCCTTTTCTGTGATTGGTACAAGCCTATTAAAGATGGCCCGTTCAAAAAGTTTGCTGATGCCGTTTAGCAGGTGGATAAGCCTACAAGACGGAGGATCATCCAAAGGTTTATTTAGCTTCAGGATTAACACAAGCCTCTGTTTCCTCCACTTTTCCGGAAAAAACCCATCTTTGAGGCACGTCGTAAATGTTTCCGCGAACCTCCGTGGATTTTCTTTTTTGGCAACCACAGTCAGTGCTTTATTCGGAATATCGTCTAAGCCCGGGGCTTTATTTTCGGCAATCTTCTTCGCGGCTTCCAGGGCATCTGGACAGTGGATAAGTTTGATTCACTTGTCAGAAGAGAGTACCAATGATATTCCGCAGAAAATCAGGGTTGGTGATCGGCGGTGAGCGCTTATCCTTGATTGACGCCATAACTGCCTTTTATGCACGTCCCAATGGATCGAAGTCCGCTTCTTGAAGTATTCAGTTTTACTTTTAGAGATGGTTGCTGGCAGTTCTTATCTCACCTTCTTATATCGGTTATGAAACTCTTCAGACTCAGGCCGGTTTCTGCTACGTTGGCTGTGTCTCCTGGCTTTAAGGCTAATTTTACGAAGTTCTTCGATTTCGGCATTCCACCAGAAGTTGGGCATTCGTTTCTTGAGTACAGTGCGACTTGGCATGGAAGCGTCACACGCTTTTTGTATCTTTTCAAGGACCTGCGACACCTTTTCTTCTGCATTTCCCACCAACATCGCTTCCTGAATAAGTATTTCCTCGAACATTTGCTTGTTAAGTTTTTTAGATGTCCAACCCGCTACTGCAGTTTTCTTGATTCGTTTTGCTCTTAGCCTACGCTCCATCTGGAAGATGTTAGCCTGATGAGCACTGTGTGTATATTCCTCGCTCACTTGCCATTGGAGATCCTTAGATAATGTATCGCTAACAAACGTAAGGTCTATCACCGATCCCATATTCCGTCTCCGAAAAATATTGACGCCACCCGTATTTGCCAGAACGGCATTCAGACGTGAAAATACTTCGAGAATTGTGCGGCATCTACCGTTTGTTTCGCAACTACCCCAATCTGTCCGTCTGTCTGTCTGTCCGTCGCACGCATTTTTCTTGGAGACGGTTATAACGATTGACACCAAACTTGGTGGAAAGGTGAAAACTGTGAACGCTCACGCATGCAGTGAGTTACATAATTCTACGTCAAATCTAAAGGGGGATCCCCATACATGCAAAAGGGGGTGTAATTTTTTTCATTAAATACAGTCATGTGGGGTATCAGATGAAAGGTCTCGGTTTGTACTTTTCGAAGTCGGTCTTAGTTTCGTGTTATCAAAGCCCGCCTTGGCATTCAAGTCATCTATCGCAATCATAATGCCACTTTTAGAAAACCTCTCTTAAACTGCGCGTGTAGTTGCTGATAAAAGCCCCATTTGCTTTACTATTTCGGAAATCTTACCACTGCGCAATTTTGATACTCCTTAACCTGAATCGGAATCTTACAGCAAAGATCCTGTTGGAAATGAGCATCAGGTTGTCTAGCTACCTCCCATTCGCGTGCACTACCACTAGGCTCCCCGGAGTATAAAAGCACAATGTGACAAGGGGAGGGCGGTCTCCAAAGACTCAACATTTCACTTTATTTAGACTCAGAATGCCCAGCTTATATCACCGGAGTCAGAAAAACGAGCATTTTGAAGATCAATTCTTAAAAAGTCGTTATCGAAGTCGCCTATTGAAGTTCTGTATCAATCCGGGGGTTTCTGTGCAAGGTGCCTTTTCGTGACCAAACGGCTCAGTTAAACTGCCAAGGACTCGCGTTCATTATTACACCACTCTCTCTGCCTTACTGCGCCTCTATTGGGTCTCTACTTGGAGGTGGGGTTTGGGAAAACCAGATGGAAAACTCTTAATCACCTCAACCTTTTCTCGGTCAGGTTGGATACGGTCAGGGGTTACTGAGTGGCCGATAAATTTCACCTGCCTCTGGAGGAATCTGTATTTTTCAACGTTGAGTACAAGTCCGGCCTCCAGGAGACGTTGAAAAATGCACTCGAGATGTTCTAAGTGCTCAGATTCTGAAGAGGAAGCTACCAAAACATCATCCAAGACGAAACAAATGTTCAAGTTTCGTAAGACAGAGTAGATGAACCTCAGGAAAATCTGCGCAGCGTTGCTCAAGCTGTAAGTCATTCTAGTGAACTCGAAGAGTCCGAATGTTGTGCAGAGATTTGGTTATACGCCTCGGCTAAATCCAAGATCGTAAAAACACGGCAGTTCGTTAGCGAGTGTGCAAAAATGGATGAATGGAATGGGATATCGGTCTGGAACTGTCTGAGCATTCAGACGCCAATAATCTCCGCATCGCCGCCATTCGCCGTTTGGCTTAGGGACCAAATGAAATGGAGAGGACCAACAGCCATTAGATGGTCTGCGGATATCCTGTTTCATCAAGTCTTCGAACTCTTTCTTCGCAACAGCAAGCTTCTGGGGTGAGAGTGGACGCACCTTTGAGAAGATTGAAGAGCCGGTAGTGTTGATGTGGTGCTGCACATCGTGCTTAACCGGCTGAGAGAAACTCCTTTCAGTAATGATGTTGCTGTACTTTCGGAGGAGTGTGCGAATGCGGTGGTCAGCAACCGCCTCAAAAAAAAGAAAGAGCGTCATTTTGGCAGGTAGAAATCTTTTCTGAAAGTACTGAAAGTACGTAAAGAGGTCGCGGGGCCTATCAATGTCTTGTTCTGCAAGTCCATCAGCAGCCCACAGTAACACAGGAAGTCTACGTTTAATATGGGGATGCTAATGTCCGCCAGAACGAAACGCCACGAAAAATCCGAGATTCACGTCCACCTGCCTATAACCATAGGTGCTGATGGGCGATGAATTCGCGGCAGCGAGACGTATATTTTACGGAAATAGGGTGAATAGCGTGTCGACCATTAAGCAACGTCTACTTAGGGGGTGGAAATTGTAGGGCGAGGTGGTTCTGTGTTTCAGGTAGCCGTCGCCAAGGCCTCCAGCGAGCCTAGTTTTTTATTGCGCTAAACGTGCATCCGGTGGAACATTAAGTCGCTTGAGCCCCGTCGAGGTCGATGAGTACGACTACCCGAATGTCCCTTTCAGGAAGCCGACCTCGACCGTGATTGCGATCGAGATCTACCTCCCGAACGCAAAGTACCAACCGTTGCAGCGAGCTTGGTGACCACATCAGCCAATGTCGTCACCATTCACTTGAGGTCCTCCACGTCCCCAGTTGCATCTCTCGAAAACTTCCGCAACTATGGAGCGCGCGTACACCTCGTGTATTTTATGGGCCGTGGCGGACAAGCCAAGATGGCGCGGGAGCGCCTGGTCCAACATCAAGTGGATACGGACTTAAGATCCCTCATTCCTTCGACAAGAAAGTCAGCATTGTGTTATCCCTTTTTTAATTTACATGTATTTGCCCGAAAGATTTTCTAAATTTTCTAAAGCCATGTCAGTTGAAGTCAGTCAATCCAGCTCCTGCAATCCGGGATGTCAACGCCTGACTTCTACACTGTTATATACCTAATAGTTGGATCATATGTTGATTATTAAGGGTT
This sequence comes from Hermetia illucens, assembly GCF_905115235.1. Lineage (NCBI taxonomy): Eukaryota > Metazoa > Arthropoda > Insecta > Diptera > Stratiomyidae > Hermetia > Hermetia illucens. The sequence continues at coordinate 203,819,305 of NC_051849.1, forward strand.
TATAGCAAGTTCGTGCAGCCTCCTGGTTGATTCACCTCTTCTATCGATCAAGGTATCACCCGTGCGAATACGACGAATTTGCGTTTTTGTTCATTTTGTCGGAAGTCATGTTAATTTTCAGTTTTCTTGAATTTCGGCCAACTTTTTTTCCGCAACATTTCCCAGTATCGTAGCATGATAATTCTTGCATTTCCGGAATCGGGGCTACCTTCCAGTTCGACGATGGTATCACCAAGGAAAGTCGGGAGAGGTAGGGTCATGGAAATTTTAAATTTGCGACAGATTTTCCGCAATATCTCGCGTTCCCGTAATTGTAGGGTGAAAATTTCTACATTTCTGGAAACGGTGCTGCTTCCCACCTCGATCAGGGTATCGCATTTTTTGCTTATCAAACATGACCATGAAGTTTGTAGCATTCCCCGGTACCATGATAATCAGAGGCTCTATTACCCACGTTATTTCGAATTATTAACCCATCCTCTTTTCTAAAAGACTGAAATTTTCAAGCACTATATGAAATGTCTGGGTTCTATCCAACTGTGCTGGTGTCGGACTGGGCCCAATCCCAAGCTCACCGTTTAGATAAACTTTCGCGCACCAAATGGCTAAAAGGTTCAAAGAGTTGATCAATATTGTCCTGCTTTAGAGTCATTCGACGCTGCCTTCAAATGGCGTGGGAACCTTGCATCTGTCTCCGAGTACTCGAAGAAATGGTCGATGCAAGTGTAACCTAATCACCTGGCGATAAATCACCTTGGCACATCTGACTTCTTCCCATAACACTTTGGTAATCTCCAGCCCATCGGTTCACGCGCTATTTGTCCACAAAATTTATACAAAGTTATAGGTTTCGCGGTCCGTTTGATAAGTATGCACCAAGCAGATGAGGTGTGTAAACTGAGACCTCTTTTGAGTACATCTCTTACGCAGTCCTCAAAAACTCACGAGCGCCGTGTTGAAACGCTATAACAAACGCATTATCACACAGTCACCTTGGTGGCGGAATAGTTCATCCATCTTTTCTAGGCAAGCGTTTCGACACCTCCTCCGCACACGGCGGCACACAGGTGTGATTTCCAATTAGGTTGTAAACAATGGTTACGTCGGATATCCAAGCAAAGATTCTTATTCAGCCAAGATGCTGATCGGGTCGCCTAGTGGTGGAGCTTGCAGAAGATAGCAAAAATTGATATGCAATAGACGAGTGCCTTCTGTCTGCCGAAGGTAACTAACCGGAAAATGAATATGCATTGGAAATGCAGATGCATCGACTCGTCATGGATCTACGGAACTGTGAAATCGCTAAACGATCCGCTATTAAGTAACTAATTGGGCATTGTTTAGTGCGATCCGGGCGATAGGGGCAGATAGAGGATCTGCGATCGATTAGATCCTGGCTACTCCACGCTTTGTTTTTTGACTGCTTTTTTGTCTTCAGCTCTTTATCACTAAGTGGTCTTCGCGCAATGATCGATAGATTCAGTTTGAATGGAGGAGCTGTCCGTCGGGGAGAACACCAGCGTCATGATCGCTGCTTTTTATGAATAGCGTGGCGAATGGGAATCTTTATCTGCAATACCGGCTCGAATCCGCATAATGATGTCATGTAACGAATTAAGAATGAACGCATCCGTATTTCATTCAACTTGGGGCGGTTGTAATTGTATTTTGAATTCATTGCGATCTGATGCACGGAAAAAAGATGTATCTGAGACTAACATTCAAACCTGGGCCCGGATATAAAACTGCACGTTATCAACCCACTATATTCGCACATCCTGCAACGGATAGCCCCCGATCTTCGCTTCTGTATAAAATAGAAGTCATCGTCACGTGGTTTTTATTGCAATTCCCAATCACCTTGATCGGAATCATATGACCAATCAGCCAAACTACCTACGCGCACCTATAAATCGCATTTGTATCTTGAAACAATTACGTTCACTACGATCACGAGCAGATGACACCTTTTTTTGATACGAATTTGCTGAGCGTGAACATGATCTTGAGGTGGCTAAATTATCATAAAGAATATTTATGAGATTTAGTGCGAGACACCTTGGGAATTTGAAAATAAAAATCTAGCATGGAATTAAGATGCAAGCGTTCATTTGGCTTGCTCAGAATGACGCTGGATGCCTATTAAGTTGATACCATAAATTAAGTGCAGAATATTTCAATAAAAAATTAGTAATTAGCCTCGCTTTCCCTTGGACGTGATTGACATTGAAATATGACTGGTGACCCACTCTGAATACTGAAGTAGGTATGCCACCTGTTCCTCTGAAGCAAGGGCTAACTTGATTCTAAATTGAACCTGAACCTAATGATTAGTCTTGCTCTTCTATGGGGCTAGAGTCCGATACCGATAGTTGACCTCCCAAAGTCTTCATCTCTAATCTTCTCGAGCGAACCACAGCCTCGACCAATTTCAGAAATGACACTGGAAACGGTGGTATTGGGACCCCAAGCCAAGGTGGAACAGTATACGCTGAAGGCGTAAAGCTTGATCTTTAGTATCCAAACTCTGAATACCTTGGGCACCTTCAGTTTCAAATAAGAACTTTACCCTGGTGGCCGAGCTAGCCAGGGTGGACATTCTTCCCGGACTATTCGTGGAACCAAGACATGGACTCAATTTAAAAAAAAAAACAAAAAAGTGATGATAGAAGTAGAGGTGGTGATGCGAGGCACATCATTGGAGGACGAGCTCTTGGCATCCAGCCAGGAGAGGATAGCCGTCACACTCGGTGCCAACCACAGCACCACTGTGCTGAAACCAACTGCAGAGACCTTCAGAAGCAAGGCGGCAGCTGGGGACCTTCCAGCCTGAAATCCACTGCCGTCAAGTGGGTGTAGCGAGTACCAGACATAGTACTCCTAACCCGAAGCCCTCAACGTCGGGGGATCCCTCAAAAGTAAAGACCGACAAGAACGTAGGTTACCGGAAACTGGCTAAGAAGCGAAGGTCTGGTGTCCTGCTCAAGAACCAATACCAGAAGGCCATCCATATTCTCAACAAGATAGCTAAGAATAAAGAGGCCGGTGCTGTCGACGAGCGAAATGAAAAAGTCCTCGCTAAATACCAGGTGATTATTGAGCAATACAACAGCAAACACCTGGCACACGGGCAGAAGGCGAAGCCCACCGCTCTGAAACGCAATCAATCTCAAGGCATGGTTGAACAAGATCATAAGCCGAGCAGAGTGGGCAAAAGTTCAGATGCTAAGTAACATCTAGATCGGCATGAACTGCGAAAACCTTCAGCGACATGGCCAGGAGCCATTGGCAGATGATAATTATAACTTGCGAGAACCAATTCTCGAGGGAATTTCTCGGTTCGTGCGTCGCTAAAATGAGCGCCGCCTGCGAGGGCGTAAAGCTCAATGTCATCCCCTACGACGGATTCCCAGGGGACCAGTCGCTTGCATCTGATTGCCGAAGATCCGCATGGATAATGTCTAGCTTAATCAATCCCTGCGCCTTCAAAATCCCAGGATCCCCATGGACGATTAGGTTATTATCAAGGAAGAGGAACCCAGACAAAAACTCAACCTTTTCCACGCCAGTATAAACAGAGAGTGCCTAAAGGGACTGGAAAAGGTGAAAGTGTTCCGCTCTGCAAAGCCGGACGACGACCTGGATCCAGTCGATGTCGCCAACGAGCTCTTCGAGAAGATAAAGGTAACGCAGGTAAATCTGCAGCACTCAAAGTGCTCCTCGAGTAAACTGCTTGTCTTCCTCCTAGAGGAGACATCGACATCGCACTAATACAGGAGCCCTGGGTCGGAGGCGACCGAACCATCAAAGCGCTCGAAAGCAAATATTTTAATTTACTCCACAGCACAGGAGGCGCTGATCAGGACAAACCTAGAGTATGTATCCTCGCGAGAAAGAGTCTGCACCCTTTTCTGTGTTCGGATCTGAGTTCTAGCAACCTAGTCGTGGTCAAACAGGGGCAGGCTGGAGGAGAGAACATAGCTTGCGACTGGTCAGCTCCGCCAGAAGAACTACTATACAACATTTGACGAGCACCATAGCAACAAAGAAGGCCAACCCGTTGATAGGTTGTGACGCCAATGCAAGGCATACGTTTTGGGGCAGCTGGGAAATCAACGAAAGAGGTGAGTTATTCTTTCAATTTATTATTAATACAAGTCAATCGGTGGGCAACAGGGGCAGTGCACCAGCTTTCCATATCCCCAGCTCGCAGAGCTCGGCCTACTAACCGACAATGGGATTCTTAGGGTAGAGAACTAGAGAGTTTCTGACCAGCGATCCTTCCCAGAGCACAGTTGGATGCTTTTCAGTCTAGATCTAGTCTCTAGTTCTAGTCTCCAAACTCTTCAGAGACCCCAAGAGGATCGACTGGAGAAAGTTTGGTTAAGTAATTAAGACACTTGATACCGCCTTTAAAGTCTTAAGAAAACACTGCCACCGTGGTGAGATGAAGATCTGTCCAGCCTCAGGAAGCTGACTAGGGATATCCTCAATATCTGTTAAAGGCATAAATATTGGTAGCCATTCAAGAACTGCCTGAAGAATTATAAGTTGACCATTAAGTCCGCCAAGGGGCGGTCTTGGTTGGACTATTGTCAGAATATCGAAAGCACCAGCGAATCGCGAGGCTCAGTAAAATTCTGGCCAAGGAACATAAGAGCCCATCCTTTCCTAAAAAGTGGGAAGACTCCTGGACGGGATATTCTGGTGATATTCTGGCGATTATGGAGAGAACGCCTTCTCTAAGTCCCAGCATGCCAACCCTAAAGGCAAATCTACAGAAACCGCTCTCCACGAGGTAATTAGCACGGTTGACCGGTCATTGCAGTACAAGCAGTATACCCTGCCCTCCTTCAAGCAAGCGTTGAACACCTTAAGCAGCAAATCTGGCCGTTAGCGGAACACCAGTTTGTAAACTTCTATGGGATGCCATTAGGACCTGGTGCCTTTTGTTTTTCATAGTGAGAACCGATTCTTCGAGCTCTTTCACTGTGAAAAGGGGGCAATCCTCGACACTTTCCGCGCTATTAACATCAAACCGTACAGGATTTCTGGGGAATAATACCCGTACAACGCGATCCATTTGGCCGGTGCTTAGTATGCAGGGCTTTCGCAGATCCCTGATTTTCTGGGTGACAAGCTTATAGCCAAGTCCCCACGGGCCCTCATTCACCCCGTTGACAAGGTTCTGCCAACCGCTAACTTTGCTTTTATTTATCGCGTTGCGGAGTCTCTTTTTTACTTATCTATACTGTGCCTTTATGGCTTGTAAACGTTGTGCCAAACGGCGGAGCTATGACACTCCGTCCGTAGGTCGACAATTTCTGCCTTCCACCAGTACATAGAAGGATTGTCATGGCTCGGGCTCCTCCGGGGCATGGAAGCACAAGCCGTCTTTATCAGGTTCATCACTGACTTTATGACGTTGTCAGCTACGACGCTACCACCCCTCGGAGCGCCCTCAGCGCGGGTTTACCTGCTCCAAGAGCTCCGACAAAATTCCTAATGTTCACCCCACACGAAAGGGCAACTTCGGATTTGTGCTCGCAGCAAGTAGCATCAACCACTTCGAATGCAATGTACTGATGATCACTTGCCAAGAAATCTTTTAGGACTCGCTGTCCGTCCACCGATGATTCCAGAGATTCCGAAGCAAAAGTGATGTCAAGAATGCTTCACAGCCTGGGCGCCGAAACGTTACCATGGATCCGGTGTTTAAAACTAGCGGATTTTACTAAAGACTTCCGCAAATGTCTTGCCTTCCATAGGATTAACGAGCAGAGTCGATGGTCTATTCCTTCGTTAGCTCGTCTTTTCTGCTACTGGCTTTTGGTTTACAGCCTTCTTATCTTTGGACAGATGGGTCTCTTGCAGCGTAGTCAGTTGTTTCCTTTTATCCTTATTCACCGTCTTTTTTTGGGCCCTGGAAACTACTTTGATAAAGTCTCCTTCAGGCACGTCCACTTTTTCTCCATTTTGCTTTACAGTGGGCTATCTGCAATCCGTTTGGTGCAAGCAGCCTACTCAGCGGAGAGTGCGGCTGTTTCTGCTTTCCAATCGTCTTCCGCTGCTCTCCATGTTCGCCTGTAGAAGGAGATGCGATCCAATAGTTCCTCCAGTTCCATCAGCCCGTTTTTGACCCTTTTACTGAAGTTTCTTTGGAGGAACGTTGTCGACCGCATACGCTTCAACACTGCTGCGGATTTCTTGATAAGCCTTTTCTCTTCGGTTCTAGCTAGGACGGTCGACTGCACTTACACTCGGTTTATGACCGAATCCATCTGCTCAGGGCGATTCTGGCTGGGTTTTTTCGGAACAGGGGCACTAAGGGTGTTGGAGTTGCGGTCCCCGCACTATCAATCGCGCCACTTGGTAAGGCTTCCTCTTTATTTGGGCGTCCCGGTGTCACATCAGATATGTCAGCCCTGGCTGCTTCTTTCGCTGATTGCTGCCGTTAACGACGCATTTTTTGTGCTGCGTTCAAACGCACTCAGCTCTTCTTCCTTCCCTGCTATTTCGTCGATTTTTTTTATTGGTTTATGTTTATTCACTATGGAAAATTCACCAGTGCATCGTGTGCAAGGGAGCAAACCGCAATAATCAAGAACGGATATACCCTCGGGAACATAGCTCCTACCCCAAATCTCCCATCAGGCGCGTCCTTTCGTGCGAATAAGCGAACGCTCGGTGGATGCGTTATGAGCATGCACGCCCACTCGTGGGTAAAAATTGGCTATGGGAAGGACACCCAGAAATCAAACCAAATATGGAGGACCGGAAGGATAGTTTTTTTACGGTGCAGGGCTTCGGAAACCCAGTACCGGCGGTTTTTAGGAGTGGGCAAACGGGCTCCCGGCCGTCGATATCCAGCGACCGCAGTGCCTCAGTAGTGGGAAACTTGGCTACTTTGGCATCTAATACTACAGGAGATTTTAGTGGAGTGGAAATGAGATCTACGCCGGATGGTGGGCGAAGAAAAAAAAGACTCGTCCGGAAGTAATCAACATTTCCAAGAAAGGAGACATGTTCTAGGCAGACATCCTTCGGAAAGTCAAAGCCGATCTGGAACTGACAGATCTCGGTAACAGTGTGAGTTGTATCAGGCGTACGCAAAAAGGGATCTGTTGCTGGAATTAAACAAATCTAGCAAGAAGATAGCTTTCGCGGCCAAGTGGAGAAGGTGATAAGTGAGCAAGCAGACGTGAAAGCTCGGAAGCAACAAATAGTGATCGAGTGCAAAGACCTAGGATATCTAGGTATCACGTTGCTGAGTGCAATCTATAAGGCCGGATAGTCCCATACGCCCAGAGCATCATTGGCGCATACCAAAGAGGCTTCACACCAGGCAAATCAGCGACAGATCAAATTTTCTCTATGCTTCAAGCGATGAAAAAATTGTTGGACATCAGTTGCACCAAATTTTCATCGACTTTAAAGTCACCTATGACAGCATAGCCAGGGTAAAACTACACACGGCCATGAGAGAATTCGGTATCCCGAAACTGAGAGGACTGACTAGGCTGACCCTGACCAATGTGCGAGGCCAGATAAAAGCAGCAGGATCACTTTCAAAACCATTCAACATAAACAACGGTCTACGACAAGGGGATGCCCTATCATGCACCCTTTTCAACCTGGCCCTGGAGAAAGTGATTTGCGATGCCGATGTAAATGCGAAAGGCACCATCCTCTTCAAGTCCACCCAACTGCTGGCCTATGTTGACGATATCAACATCATGAGAAGAACAACCCGAGATGTACAGTCTACCTTCATCCAGATCGAGTAGGCGGCGCGAGATCTTGGGCTCTTTAAGGGCAGTATCTATGGTAAAACAAGAAGACGAGGCAGACCCTGCCTGAGATGGAGCGATGGCGTAGGTCAGGATACCAGGCAGCTTTTAGGGATATTGAATTGGTAGACCTCGGCGCAAAGCCGGAGTTCCGCATTAAGGCAGGACTAGACCGGATCGGGTTGTTGCGCGTTGATGATGATAGATCGTAAGGCTAAATGTGACTGATACAAATCAACCTCAACCATTGCCAGGCAGCTTGAGGCTTGTTCTCGCAAACCATTCGAGAGTCGAACTTGAACGTGGCGGTGATATGTGAACCGTACTGAAATTACGTTAGTGCTGCATGGGTGAAACACTCATCGGGAAATGCGGCGATATGAGCGTGTGGATGGTAAGCCATTCAAGAAACAATGGCATTCTCGGTATCCGGCTTTGTACGGGCGAAAGTCAACGGCGTCCATATCTACAGGTGCTATGTCCCTCCTAGTGCAACATTAGCGCAATATAAGGAGATGCTAGACGGCTTTGTGTTGGATGCCAGAGACCACAGCTCCAAAATCATTGCCGGCGACTTCAACGCGTGCGCTTTAGACTGGGAAAGTCAGGTGAACACCACAGGCCAAATCTTGCTTGAAAACTTCGCGGAGCTGGACATTGACCGAGGAGGCTTTGCCAAAGGACCAGAGGGAAACCAGAACATCAGCAGTCGGAGAAAGCATACCGCGATCTTCGAAGTAGCCTTAAGAAGGCTATACGGGAAAGTAAGAGGAATTGCTATAAGCAGTTGTGCCTTGAAGCAAATAGGCAAGGTTGTAATGAACAAGATTCGTGGACAAAAATCATCTCAAGTCACGTGCCCACGACTCTTGAGGAGGTGGACCTCATCCAATGGTTCAACAAGACGGCTTCACAATCCCCGAGGTGACCGAAGAGGAACTACGGGAGATCTATGGACTAATTGGAGACAATAAGGCTCCGGGATTGGATGGGATTCCGAACAAACCTCTGAAGTTGGCTGCTAAAATAAGGCTCGCATGGTTCATAAGCACATTTGAATGATGCATGGCTGGTTCTGCTACCGAAGCCCCAAAAATCACCTGGCGCACCCTCTTCATATCGCCCTACCTGTCTTTTAGGCACTATTCGGAAGATGTTGGAGAGGGTGATATACAACAGACTGCTTCCGTTCGTCGAGCTAGCGGGTAATCAATCGCGTTCCACTGTTAATGCCATTGTAACGGTCATGGACTTGGCCCGGGAGGCATCGACCGCTGGTAAACGCTGCGCGGTGGTAACGCTGGATGTCATAAATGCCTTTAACTCAGCCAACTGGGGTGGGATTAAGAGCACCCTGGCTAAACTGGGTGTCCCTGGTTACTTAGCTCGGATAATCGAGAGTTACTTTTCGGAGAGACTTCTTTGGTACGAGGCAGACGACGGACCGAAGAAATATATTGTGACAGCCTGGCGAAACATCACCACGTCGTAAAACTGTATGCATGCTATAAAAGCATGGCTCCAAATGGTGAAATTGGACCTGTCGGAAGATAAGACGAAGGCAGTCCTTATTACCAATCGCAGGAAAACCAACACTGTCAAAATCCGCGTTGGTAATCACGAGGTCGTTTCAAAATCGATCATTAGATACCTGGGGGTAATGATCGATGCCAAGTTGAGCTTCAAGGGGCACTTGGACTATGCTCGCGAAAAGGCAGTAAAGGCTAGTTCATCTCTAGTAAGGATGGCGCCAAATATTACAGGGCTAAAATGTAGTCGCCGGTTGCTTATCGCAGGTGTGGTGAAATCCATCCTGCTTTATGCGGCTCTTGTTTGGGCGTGCGCACTGGATAACACAGCGAACCAGAGAAGGGTAAGTTCGGTATACTGACCAATCGCACTGAGGGTGTGCAGTGCATATAGAACGGTATCAGGTGAGGCAGTGGGTGTCATCGCGGAAATGATTCCCTTGGATCTTCTGGCGAATGGGCCACACTGTTTCTACCGGAAAAGGAGGGTGAATCTGGCTGAGGTGACCGCGAGCTTCCGAAAGGCCACTAGGAAGGAGCTGTATAGGCGATGGCAGCAACGGTGGGATAATTCCGAAAAGGGCCGCTGGGCCCATACACTGATCCCGTGTATTGAGAGATGGGACGAGCGCAAGCATGGAGAATTAAATTACCACCTAACGCAGTTCCTTACGAGACACAGTGGATACAGGCAGTGTTTGCAGCGGTTCGGATTGAATGAGTTTCCAGACTGTCCCGAATGCGCCGCTACATCCGAGGACTCCCAAGGTTCGCGAATGAAAGAAGGAGGTTAAGCGATGCGCTCAATCCAGTTATCGGACCCCATAATTTCGCGGAGGAGATGCTGAGGTCCGCATCAAACTGGAGTTCGATAAACGGAACAGTAACTGCAATACAGGAGAAGCTGAAGGAATTGGAACGAGCTCGGAAAGCGTAACGGAGGCTTGACTTAGTTGCGCTTTTGTAAATCAGAGCCCTCCTGGCGAAGTAATACTTCACGGTGGTCCCGTGAGGATATGCAACCCGGCGCAGCAGTGTCTTTTTAAGATTTCCACCTCCACCCATAAAAAAACCGATTCTCTGAGGCCTGACCTACGCTTAGCTGATCCCGGAATTCACGGACGAACCAGCATTCGCTCGGGGTCATACACGTCACAACTATCACCTTGGCAGAGCTAGATTCACATCACCCCATCGACAGATCGGGGGACTCCCAGTGTGTCCCGACGTGTATCGGTCATCCGCGGTTCGCTCTTCACCTAGGACGCAGCTATACTGCCAGATGGGGAGTCAGAACTACTTACTCGGGGACTTCGGGGACGTCACACCTCGTATCGTAAGCGACCCGTTAAAAGTCACTGACGACCGCTGAGGGTGATAGAGCAATGAACTTATTATTTTGGCACAAAGAAAGATATTCTTATTTTTTAGGGCGGGGATCAAGGAATTTCGATCACTCAGCTTTTCCTGCTTTTAATTACAGAAACATGTTTTGAGCAACTTCAAGATACTTCATTGCTACAAATGGTGAGCAAACGCCTTCTCTTCCAAAGTCCAAGCAATCTAAATGCCAAGCGAAAGGCATCAACTATTCACCACGGATCACTCATGATTTATGACGAATGACTAAATTGTTGCATCTGTTAACGCATTGTGCCTCCCATGCAAATAGTGATTAATAATGAGAGCTCCATTAAGGCCAACGGTAACAATCAGTCGCCGTGCTCTCTTCCACGTTCTTCTCCGCCCCCAAGAATCTCACGTTACATTCTAATTAGAAGGAAGATAATTGCTTTTAGTCGATTAAGTGAGTTTTTGATATCTTCTTAATTCCACCTCGACTAGATACAATCGTGCACTGCGGACAGCTTGCTCGCAGATAATGGAGTGATTGGAAAACCTGGGAAGCGTGATGGGATCCACGTGTCTGACCACGCCATTGTGATGCAATTTATGTCCATTAAAGTCATTGCGCAATCCGAGAAACAAGTACTGCAGATGCTCATTCAGATTGAAATGTTAGCGCAAAAGGATGGATTTATAGAGTTAGATATTTTCCCAATGACTAGTCGGTTGGGCTGCTTCGCAAGTGATTTGAATAGCAAATAGACAGCTTGGACTCGAGTAATTTGCCAGAGAAGAAGCTAACAGGTGTGATGTCGTCATTCCTTGGCGTTATCTTGTATCTTTTCAAGAAAATAAATACGTTTATATCGCATACATTGTTGCATCGGCGACTCTAAGTTATGCAATCTAATTGTGCGTTTATAGAAAGCTCCTCTTACTCTTTATCTTCTCATAACATTTAGAAATTTATTGTATTTTATATAAAAAGTTTTGAAATAGAACTGTCCGAGGAATTAATCACTTTCTCCTGAGCGACATTTTCGATTTCCAATCAGCGAACATTCATATTTCTTCAAAGCTTTTGCTGAATTAAAAATTCAAATTCAAATATTTCCCATCGCACATACTTCACTAACAACATATTGAATTTGAATAATAGTTACTTGCACAACTTATATTCCATTTCGGATTTCTTGATTATTTCAAATTGCCCGCCAAAAACTTTCATTCAATATCTAAACCTCTATTTCTTATCCACAATCCAATAAAATGTACTAAATGTGAGTAAACATCGAGCGCCTGAGCAAAAACCAACCAAATTACGTCCCTGGATAGCTCTGGTACTACAAAATTCCAATCATATGATTGTCAAACGCAACCGTCAAGCTTGAATTATTGATTGTTTTGACAGTTCCAATCGGCTTGGTCCGTTGTCAATCCGCGCGATAATGTGATATTTTTGGAAATCAGGAGAGATATTCTGATAATATTTCTTCGTGATAGTATTCCCCCGAGTGGGAAGCGATTATTTATTTGAAATATGTCGTCAGTGCAGCGAGCCTTCGCCCAAAAGCTGTCCAAGTAAGTTTCCGGCCTCGCCCCGTCTGACAAAGCCTTCATTTTGTGCTAATTTGATTGTTTCCGGCCAATATCATTCATCATTTCCCAATCGATTTGCATAATTGACGCATTTCTTGTCGTTTCAGGCAGCAGGCGTCCGACGTGAGGAAGAATGTGGCCAATCAGCATCTGATTCCGAAAAGTGATACCAGCTCGGTATCGTCGTCGGTGAGTGTTTTGTTTTTTCATTTTTTGAACTTTAATGAAAATGTCCTAATTAGGTTCCAGTTCCTCTGGAAATAATGCGATTTATGCTGCTGACAAATGTTATAAACTTGGCTAATCCTCTTTCTTACAGCTTTCCCTGGTGGAGCTTGTCGAGCCACTAGACTATGAAGACTTCCTGACGCAGCATTCGAACATCCTCAGCCGAGATCCTCTGAGGAGCATTTTGGAGTTTCCTCCCAATGATGTCATCGTGAAGACAATTCCAAGGAAAATAAGAACCGTTCAGTACATCGTACCCAAGGAAACTATGTAAGTATTAGAAATTGCTTCGCATCTAAGCAGGTAGGGTTGGTAGGCCATTCGAGGAGCCCAATTAGCGCTGTGGTTCGCTGTTTGGATGCCACAAACCAGACCATGACCACAGCTGCTGTGGGAAGAGCAAGGGGCAAAGTCTAGTCAACTCAGATGTTCACAACAAACGATAACAGCTCACCCGACCCTGGAGACGTTTCTGAGGTCTGCAAAGAATCTTTGACCCAGTGTGGCTCTAACAAAGGGAGTGCCTGCGGGCTTCTCCCCCTCGGCGATGCGAATCTTAGGGCTCTCGCGATCAGGAGCAGGCCTTCGCCTTATGAAATCAGCATTTGTTAGGTAATGCAAGTAGATTTCACCCCTGACAGTTGCCAGCGGGACGCAGATTACGCTCAGGGATTGTCAAGACCAGATACCCGCCTGAGCAGTGCATCAGCTCGGTGGTTCCTCCCTATCTTCTTTGAGCGTGCCGCGCAGGCTATTCAGCGCATATAGTTGAGGCTTAGATCAGCCATCGACAAGTTTGGGGACCACTTTTGATCCGTCGGGGATGAATACTGTGTTAAACCACCAACCTTGCAACATATCCCGTATTCTCCACTCTGCCCTGGTTAGAAGCCCACAGCAAAGTTCTTGGCGAAGCGTGCGGCGGATTCCATTGGGAATGCTCAGAGTACCTCATCTAGGATGTTACTATGGCCGTACAGTTTTGCTGTACAATATCGGGCTCAAGTAGTCTGATAGCACTGCACGCTACACCGTACTCAATTTGGAGGTCAAATTGGAGGAGATGTAGGAGTACATTGAGAGCATCTACCGAACAGGACTGCAGAGCCCCAGTACCACTCGCACACACGGTTTTTGCATCCTATTAGTCGTGGTTCTATCGTACTTTTTGCTCAGCGCCTACCGACTGCGTAGAAGCAGAGAACCACCTTCGGTCGCAGGCCCCATCTCCACCAGCAAATTGTCGTGACCGATGAGGGTCCCAGCGTGTGACTATCTGAACGCCCTTTTCGGGAAGCAGCCTTCGATGGTGACTGCGATCGAAATCTATCTCCCTAACACAAAGTACCTATAGTCGTCGTAAGTTTGGACACAGTGTCCGCAGGTATCGTCACCATTGCTTCAATGTCTTCCACTTTCCGACGTGTGCCTCTAGAGACTTCCGCCACGGAGCGTACGTACACCTCGGGGACTTTATCAGCCATGGCGGACAACACCTTTAGCGATCACGAGTCCGCGCAGGCCATGGTGGCGCGGGTGATCTCCGGGAGCCGCTGCAAGCATTGGGACTTCAATAGCTCTGACCCAACCTTATCCCTACTTAGCTGCATCATTTCTCGAAGCAGCTGGCTGAGGATTCGGTCGCCTAGAGTCAGCTCGTTCGGAAAGTGATTCAGCTTCGCTTCTTCATTCATTGATAACCGACGTATGAGCTATTCTTTCAGTTTCACGTAGGAGCAGTCCTCCACCACGTCCGTGACTAAACCAATGGTCTCTTCGTCGAGACCGATAACGGCGTCGTTAATTCGCGTGGCGTCTTTTGTGATGCCTGCCAGCGCAAATTGCGCCTCCAATTCGCAGAACCGCGAAACAACTGCCCGCGGGTTTGTCTTCCCGAGATATGTAAGCTAGCAAGTGAAGTAGAGGCAAAGTGATGTGGCGACAAATCGGAGGCATGAACCACCACTCGAAATCGCCTCCGCCGACACACTGTACTACCGTCGATACGGCTGGCAGTCTGGCACGAGGGCGGCTCTCGAACTTCCCTCCTTCTTTTCCAAACCGCCGACGAGAAGAGACCTGTGGGAGTCGCTCCTGGCACGTGTTTTTATACTTATTTGAATTTAATAAAGAAGTATTTATGTTCAACAGGCCGAAACAACGGTGGCTTGATACGCTAGATGGGGATTTAAAAGTCTCGAGATTGCATCCAGATCAGGCATTCGATGGAGCCAAGTGGCGAAATCGATTACGACGAGCCGACCCCGCTTGTGAACAGGACAAAGAAGAAACAGCGAAGGTCTGTTGTGGTGGCCAAAAGGCTGTATTTTAGAGAATGCCTACTGGACATATGTATGAGGATGAAAGCTGTTTTTGGACGTCGACTTGCGAGTTCTGATCGAATCCGTTGAATATCGTGAGTATCGAAAGACCGATCAAGACAGCAGCAACGAAGACCGAGGACGATTGGGTTTCAAAGAAAATGTGATTGAAGTTGTGGGTGAGAAGTATTGGTTGGGCATCACCGCCGATCGAGCGATTCTATTGTGGGCGGTCAGTACGGAAACGTTGAAATTGAAACGTGTCTATGAGCTCAGTCGATGATGGTGTTGATGTTGATGTTCAACCCGATGTTCCTAACGTAAATTGATGAAAATCAGAATACCGCGTTGAACATCTGCAGGAATTCTTGTGGTTTCCTGATGAATTTAGGGAGATCGGGTTTGGATGCGTTATTGGGGCTGACTGGGTGGCGTGGTGCCGTTTCACATAGCGTCTGCGAATCACATGTATGGACATATGAATGTCGGGTTGGTAATAGGGAGGGAGACGGGAAGGTGGCGCTCGCTTTCGAGCATTTCTCCTCACCACGACTCTAACGAGCCGTTTCGATAGTTTGTGTCTGCTCCGGTTGCTTTGGTAAAGACCTCTTTGCATAGACAGCTCAACTATTAACTGTTAATTACCTCGTGAAAAGTGGTTTTCATGGTTTTGCCTCTGAGGTTTCTGTTCTGAAACCAGGAGAGGAGTGTTCTCTCTACGAACATCTTTAAGTGTATGTCCAGGACGTGCTTTAGGCGCTTTTACACGAAAGAGATAATGGTGATTGGCCGAAATTTCGTCCGCGGAGACATGGCCGCGCCTCCCCACTTTTGGTATGAAAATCAAGCTCGTGTATCTCCAGGAGAACGGTACATATCCGAAACAAATACAGCTCTGGTAAATCTCTACAAGCCACGATACATCCTTTTCTTGCTACTAGGTCGCAAAACCTTACCAGGGGTAGGGTATAATGGTACCATGGGAACCAGGATAGCCCTTGAATTCACAAATTTCAGGAGAATTCCAATTGTATTTGCGTTCAGCTTGTTGCGGTTGGCCCCCTAGTCGGGGCTTCATGGGGGTTGTGGTTACGTTCAAGCGAACAGAGCCCTTCGGGCCTCGACGTAGCGTTGCGTTTCAATACGAGAGCCGTACTCCTTAGTTCGGTAGAGATTTAGGTAGGTCTTGCATCCACTAGTATGAATGCTAAGCCATGCACTTAACATAGACTGGTAGCGTTGTAGCTTGTCGGAGCGGGGCTCTAATTGTGATCACAAAATCAATCCGTGTCTTAAAAAGACCGTGGGATTAAGTCTCCGAAACGGGCAACCACGTAAAACCATTGAGCGTATCTCACTGTACTTGCGAGAGACGCTTACGATATACCTCCTTGTCAAGAGTGTCAGCCTATACCGCTGCGCCGTAGAGCAGGACATACTGCGTTGAACTTATCAGGAGATCTCGCCTACTAGAAGAAGAACCCCCAATATTTGCTATTAGCCTACTTAACGCTAAAACTCCAGCTGTAGCCTTGTGCACTGCTGCTTTGATTTGCTCAAAAAAGATCATCTTTGAGTCAAGAGTCAGTCCAAGATATCTTACTGCTGGGTTTGACTCGATTATCTACTCGCCGAACCCTATGGGACGCAGGGTCGGAATTCTCTTCTTAGTCAGGATGACTACTTCGGTTTTCGGTTGAAACCATAAGCAGTCATCCATCCGCCTACCCGTCGCGTCAATATGCCAAGTCTGCGTTGCGCCAGTTCGGCAGTGCGTCCAGCAATACACGCCGCAACGTCATTTGCATAGCCGACAGGCATGTCGAATTTAAGTAGACTATTATAGGAAGCGTTCCTGAGGTCGGGCCCTAGGATGGATTGGATCCCCGTGCTACCCCCGATGTGATCCCCATTCTCCTCTGACCCTCTAGCGTTTCATAGAGCAAGGAGCGATTCCTCAGATAGTCCCTCAATATCCCTAAGAGATGGTTCGATACGTGGAAAGTATTGTCTAGTTTGCCTAGAATTTCTTTCCATCTTAATGAATTAAAGCTTGGCGGCTATGTGCCTTCGTTCGTCGAACGGCATCCACGACTTGCATGACAGCATCAACAGTGGATCTTCCTGCTCTAAAAACTTTTCTAGCAGTACAAGCATACAAAGTGGGCGGTATGAAGACGGCAATTCAGGGTCGCCTTTCCCTTTGCTGACCAACGCAAGCCTCGCCACCTTCCAAAGAGAAGAGAAAATGCCCTCTTTCAGGCATTATACATCTGCTGGAGTACCGTTGGGTCCTGGCGCCTGGCTGCCTGCTCCAACTAGATGTTGCCAGCAGCGAGTTTTAATTCCTGTTTTTTGCGGAGTCTCGTTTTGGCTGATTTTTACTCTGTCATTATGACACATGTCTCCTGCCGGTCGTCTAGCCGTAGTGTTAAGCGACGGAGTTTGTGTCACTCCTTCTGGAGCTTTGTAATTTCCGACGTCAACCAATACATAGGCCTTGTTAGTTGGGCCGATGGAACTGGGTCGCTGGGTTAAACTGCTCTACGTCCTCTTTCCCCTCTGTGTGTCTGCAAAGCGACGTTTATTGTGGTCGCTCAGTAATCAGAGCAATAGAAGGCGACAGATCGAAGGCAATGTAAAAAGAACATCAAACGCCACCTTTGGGAAGTCAATGCAGAAATGACAACCGAACATTTTAAGGATGGCCTCTAAATGTTCATTTATCGCTGCCATGAACGCCTACTTGGGGCATAGTGTTTCGCTTTTCTAATCCAGAGCCATTTAGTTAAGGTGAGAGAGCAAGCAGGTGTTAGCCAATGAATTTGAGGAAGGATGATATCGTCCCCCCCTACATCGTCCAGGCAAGGTAACATGATCACTGACGATATGAAGAATTTATCCACCACATTTATGCTCCATCGTGGGTACCAATGCACGTTCCGCCCTGGGACTTATGCTACCCTTTGACCTTTGGCGAGACATCCATCTACGTGTAAATTAGAAGGTGGAAGTGGCAGAAAGAACATGGAATAAACTGGAAGTGATTAGCATTAAATTGTCAACATACAGGGTGGTCCAAAAGTCTTTTCACATTTTTGAAAAATTTGTGTTCTGTGCTTATGAACCGCCAAAAATGCTCTGCTAACACCATTACATGTACGAAAACGGTAAAAATCAAACCATATGATGTTAATATATGCTAGTACTATGTTTTGAGCGCGATACAGCCAACGTGTACACAGGAACGAACGAAAACGAGAGAAGGTAAGCGCGTGAAAGAGCGAGTGAGGAACAAGATGTAGCGACTGTCGGTGAACGAGTACAAAAAAACCGCGTTCAAACCGCCTCGACGCTGTGTTAGAAGCATGCCCAAACATGGTTTCTAACCACTGAACATCTACTGTACCTAAGTCCTGAAATCGTCCACAATGTGCGTAAAAAATTCGAAAGGATTGAAACGGTAAAGGATTCGCCATGCTCCGGGCGGCCGTCGCGTGCCTTCACGGAAGAGAATTTACAACACGTCAGCCGAACTCAGGGTAGAGTCTCCTGAAACGTACTTCCAGCCACTTCATTATGCAGTCATGGTCCGTGGCTACCTATATGACGTATTTCAGAGACATGTTATAGGTTGACTTGGGGCCATTGAATGGTCTCCCCGGTCTCCTGACCTGACCTACATGGATTTTTACTTCTGGGGTATCGTGAAGGACAAGATATTCGCTCGGAAGCCTCGCAATCTGCAAGAGTTGGAGGCATAAATTTATAATGATTTTAAGGTATCGAAAATGATAGCACTGCGCAAAAAAGTTTTCTGAAAGAGTGCGCTCAGCGCCTCTACGATTGCATCAACTGCGACGGTCGCAATTCGAAGACTTACGATAGACTCTAGGCAACATTTTGTACTCGCTTTTCCTCCATTTCCTCCTATCTTTCAGTTGTTTTCCGCAATTTATTTTGGTGCCTTAAGCCTACAGCAACTTACTACAAAGGCCGGCCTAATATCCCTTTTACCCACTTTTTACATTTTAATTAACAACATATTAAAATCCTAATTTTTAGCTCTGAACTTCCTTTACACGTGCAAGAATGCATTCATTGCTTCACGAGACCATGGAAAGTTGTTGAATTCTCGCAGCGCCACTACTCCAGTTCATGTTGCGTCCGCGAACGCTACGACAAGGGAGCAATCAGTCCCAACGCGACACCACCGGAATTCGAAGTTGATAAAGACTTTGGATCATTTGATGACACTCTAACGGATAGTTGCACGCCAAGCAGCCGTCAATCCATAGCCAGTTTATCTTCAGTATCCTCATGTACTGATACTTTGACACCGCGTGGATCATGGGCTAGTTTCGATTTACGTCGCTCCGTAAATGATCCTTTGATTCCGAATCTTCTTGAAGATTTACCGATCGAAATAATCGACCAGAGCAACGAGTCTCGCCGCCAGGATGATCGAAAAGAAGCTCTCTTCAGTCTCTATCCCGAAGCTGATCCTGAAGATTCGATTGAAAAACGCTTCCCAGCCGCTGTACCATATGAGCATCAAGGCTATCGTATTCTTGTTAAATGTCTTCAGCTTCGTCTTGAGCTTGAAGTTGAGCCGATTTTTGCATCGATGGCTATTTACGATGCCAAAGAAAAGAAAAAGATAACCGAGAACTTCTATTTTGACATGAATTCGGAGAGTTTAAAGCGGATGCTAACATCGCATGTGCCACATAGTGATATCAGCACTCAAAGTCGCACGGGAATTTTTGAGATATCGCATCCAAGCAATGATCTGTTTTTGGTTATACGCTTAGAGAAGGTACTGCAAGGTGACATCAAGGATTCTGTGGAACCGTATCTGAAGGAAGACAAGGATAAGCATCGTGACAAGGCAAAGTCAAATGCAGCAGATTTTTGTGAAAGATTGGGGAAGTATAGGATGCCATTCGCTTGGACAGGGGTATATTTGACTAATGTATTCAACGGAGAAAACAAAGATGAAAAAGAAGAAAAGGATCGAGACAGTTTGGGAACTGCTTCTAGTTCGAATAGTTTAGGTAAGTCTTCACAATATTTCTTATATAATTTTTAAATAGATAAGCTCACTCTGTATACAATTTGTGTCCTTTTTAAAACTCATGGAAGAAAAAAGGAACCTTGACAAATATTGGGTTGGGGAAAAAGAAATGTCGTATTTTGTCAATAGATGGCGACAATTAAACATATCTTGTGTTGTACTTATCGCATCGGGCCATACTATACGGCGATTTGAAGACGACAATCTGTGCTACAAGTGTCTCTTTGACAGTGTTGTGATCGTACGTTTCAGTCTCAAGTTATAGCGCGTCAAAGATGGATTCCACCAAGCAAGAAATTCGTCATATTTTATGTTTTTACTACCTGAGAGGTAAAAATGCAACGAAGGCGGTCGAAAAAATTTGTGAAGTTTATGGGCTCGATGCTGTAACGATTCGGACAGCACAGCGTTGGTTCGATCGATACACCCGGTACTGGTAGGCCAATCGTCGTAGAAACCAACAAAATCGTCGAAATCATCCAAGTCGACCGGCATGTGTGCATTCGCTCGATTGGCCAGGAACTGGGTATAGACCATAAAACCGTTTGGAACCATTTGCAGAAGATTAGATTCCGAAAAAGCTGGATGTTTGAGAGCCACCCGAGTTGTCGCAAACAAATCTCTTTGACCGAATTAACGCCTGCGATGCACTGCTGAAACGTAAGGAATTCGACCCATTTTTGAAGCGGACTGTGACTCAAGCGAAAAAGATCGTGGTTGAAGGGCGGCGAGCCGGCCCAATCCATCGCCAAGCCCGGATTGACGGCCAGGAAGGTTTTGCTGTGTGTTTGGTGGGATTGGAAAGGAATCGTCCACTATGAGCTGCTCAACTATGGCCAGACCTTCAATTCGGTCCTCTACTGTGAGCAACTCGACCGTTTGAAGTAGGCGATTGACCAGAAGCGAGCAGAATTGATCGATAGGAATGGTGTTGTGTTCCACCAGGACAACCCTCGGCCTCACACATCTTTGATGATCCACCAGAAGCTACGGGAGCTCGGATGGGATGTCCTATCGCACCCACCGTATAGTCTGAACCTGGCACCAAGTGATTTACATCTTTTCCGGTCAATGCAAAATGCTGTTGGTGCTACTAAGTTGGCGTTAAAAGAGGCCTGTGTAAACTAGCTGTCTGAGTTTTGTGCAAATAAGGAGAGGAGGTTTGTAAGGAGGGAGGTAATAACGTTGCCTTCTAAATGGCAACAAGTTTACGTACAAAATGGCGCATATTTCACTTAAATCGGATAATTCTAAGTATGTTAAATAAAGCGTCAAATTTCGATCACAAATACGACATTGCTTTTTCCTCAACCCAATATATCTGTAGCATTAAATAAATAATGTGGCGGCGAAGTTTTGTTTCGGTACAACATAGGATGGTTAATTGTTTAGGATATGGGGGATCCTAACTCCACATCCGCATGATGTTGGACCGGACCAAAGGGATCCCTAGTTTCGGGCATAGCACCCAAGCATTCAAAAACCAAAAAAAGACTAACGGTTTCTTCCAGGGCAGAGGCAACTCTTCAGACGCTGCCTCACCTCTGCCCTGGGAGCAGGGCCGAAAGGTGAGGCAGCGTCTGAAGAGTTGCCTCTGCCCTGGATGAAACCGTTAGTCTTTTTTTGGTTTTTTTTGGTTATAGGATGGTTGTTAAATTCTGTACGCGTTTTGGTTTCAGATCGAAAGTCATCGACTAGCAGTTTTGATCAGTTGCGTCGTAAAGCAAGTGACATGGGAACGCTTACCCGACGAGGATCACTAGAGAGGCGAAGTGATAAGCGAAGATCTTGGTCACCAGATGATTTTGCGCAAAGCATTGAAAATTTCACACCAACCAGCATAACAGTTTCAAGCTTCTTCAAGCAGGTAAAAATAGCACGCGTAGCCAGTGCCCGTTCTGTCAATCATAATTGAAACCTTTCAGGAGTCTGACCGGATGAAAGACGAAGATTTATATAAATTTCTTCCGGAACTCAAGCGCCCTGGAAATCTTGTAAAGAAATACAAGTGTATTCCGGGCTCTATCAAACTTGAAATCGCACCCTGTCCCGAAGAAGTCAAATACGCGCTCACTCCAGAGTTGGCCAAAGTACATCCCTACCCTGACGATAAAACGCGTCCCGTTAAGGAAATCTTGGAATTCCCATCGAGTGCCATTTACAATCCCCACTACACTTATCGTAATCTTCTCTTCCTGAGTTTGAAAGAACTGAACTTCTCGGCCCGAGCTGGATCAGCAAGAAATATCGCAGTTCGTGTCCAATTTATGGCAGGCGAGGCAAAGAACCAACCGATGAATGTTATTTTCGGAAAATCGTCATGTCCTGAGTACACAACGGAGACATTCACTGCTGTTAACTATCACAACAAGTGTCCAACCTTCTACGATGAAATTAAGATTGCACTGCCAGCAAATTTGACGCAAAGCCATCATTTGTTCTTCACATTATTCCACGTTTCGTGCCAGAAGAAGCCGCAAGAAATTCAGCCTTCGGTTGAGACTCCGGTCGGCTATACATGGGTTCCAATCCTTCAAGACGGGAAACTGAAAGTGGGCGAATTCACTCTACCTGTGATGGTGGAGCATCCACCAGAGAACTATTATTACATACCACCGGACGTGCACTTGCCCGGGACGAAGTGGCTGGATAATCACCGGCCAGTATTCTCGATTGTTATCGATGCTGTGACCTCTGTTCATACTTTGGACGATCAATTGGATAAGTATGGCTTCATCTCAATTAGGATCTTGCTCGTTTTCAAGTTACATGAATATTTTATCCTGCCAGATTCATATATCTTTGTGAAAATGTCGAAAAAAATAACGTGCCTGCACATATTGGCGAAGGTAATATGGAAGCAGAAATGAAATCATGTCTTCAAAATATTCGGCGAGCCAACCGAGAGTCCCTTGTGAAGAATTTGCCCGTCATTCTCGATAAACTTATCGAGTTTTTGGTTACCACATACAAAGTTGGGTCGCAGCTTCTTTCCTTAGGACCAACTGTCTTCGAAGTGTTGTGCTCGGTGTCTGCCAATTTAGCGGTTAGTTATCATTTATCTCCACGAGCTCCACCATTTCAAAATTGATTGTCTGCCTTTTCTTAAAGATTCTCTCTGATGACATCATTGTGGATCAATACGGTCGTCAGAGCTTACTAAGTACATATATTCAGTATCAGAGCAAGATTCCACACCCATTCAGTGGTCGAAGACGTTTGACTGGCAGCCGAAGCAATGCTGAAGAGATGACGAGCAATTTGGAGGTCTACACTTTCCACGAAAGCAGTGGTAGAAGTTTAGATAGGAAAGGTAAGCTTTATCAGTGGTCTCTGTCCCTTTTTCGATAAAAGCAACTTTGTGCGCTTTCCATTACGTTACGCTCGCTTAATTACATTTGCTTAATTTCATTTTGACGCATCACATAAGCCAGCATTGCTTCGAAACACTGTGTGGATTTTCATTTGCCTTAACAACTTTTTATTAAATTTTCAGAATTCTTTTCAGACGTATCTCCAACGTTTTCCGGACGTGATGGTCAAATTCGTCTCCTCCATGAAGAGTTAGCTTTGCATTGGGTAGAAGCTAGCGGAAAGCCTGCTGAGTTGGCTATGAGTAATTCCTGGTTCCTTTTTGAGTTAATGGTAAAATCCATGGTCGAACACTTGGACTTCTCTCGCGCTCTGAATACCCCACGTAAAAATCGGTTTCCACAACGCTACACTGAAGATCTTTCAACGCTTGTTCATCTCGTTACAACGAAGGTGGTTGGATATCACAGCAATGAACCGAAGCTCGCACAATCACTCAATGCGAGCTTGGCCTTTTTCATTTTCGATCTTTTCAATATAATGGATCGCGGGTTTGTGTTCGGTTTGATCAAGAACTACTACAAAGTTTTGATATCGAAGAATTCATCGATTCCTGATTTAATGCATTACAAGATCGACTTTTTGAGGATTGTATGCAGCCATGAGCACTTTGTGGCATTGAACTTACCGTTTGGGACGCCCTACACTACGGTATCGGCCCCATGCAGTCCTACACCAAGTATTACTTCAAATAATAGTCAGACATCGTATTTGAGTGCAATGGTAAGGTTTATATCAAATGTAGGGAAAATGATCTCATTTCAATTTTTTTTTATTTTATTTTGCAGGGCTCCTGTGATACAGCTCTCTATGCTGATCTGAGTACAGATTTCAGACAGCAACACTTCTTGGTTGGTTTAGTTCTCAGCGATTTGGCGACAGTTTTGGAAGTTGCGTAAGTATTTAATTTAATTCTGTTTGATTACCGGCGATAGTGGAAGGTCGATCACGGTTCGTCTTTTGGAGGTTTTTTGTATAATTTGCAAAAGCAGTGGCACGTATCTTACCAACTAAAACCTCCTAGCTCTTGCCCATTTCGCCGTGGAACCTCCGCAAAGTATTATGTTCCGAAGCGAACTTGATTCGTCCATCGACTGCATTCCTCGCCTCTACCTAAGACAGGTAGGTGAGCTGTTCTCTTTACGCTTACACAGGTCTTTGGTATCCGTCATGCTCCGTAAGAAATTGCGTGAGACTGTAATCTATCTCTCCGCGCTTTCTACACCTGAGGGCTAATCAACCCTTTTCCACTCACTCGTTGTTGCCCCCAACTCAACTATGCCTCCCTTTCGGTGTTTTTCTCTTGCCAATCAGAAGAAAAACAGGCTCCATTATAGATACGTGCCCAGAATGTCGACTGACGTAATTCCAGCTACCACATCCTCTCGTCCAGCGCCCCATCCTCTGAGACGGTTGTGAAGACACAGCATACTCTTGTAAGCCGCAAGCACCTTCTGACCATTGTACGTTACACCGATTTTAATTCAAGAAACTTCAATTTCTTTCAATCAACAATTATGTCCGCCGGGCGTGCTTATTACTCGGTGTTGACAGGGATATGAAGCGGGTCTTAAGTATTGCCCCGCTGCAGCTGAAATCAATGGGTTTCGGTGAGAAAACTCGTGTCTGGTTGGGGAACGTCAAAACTGACACGGCGTTTACTCTTCCTCCCAGTGATCTCTGCTCCCAAGATAAAAGGCTTTCTCCTGTCTGAAGAGACCGGCTTGTCCCAACGTCCAGTCCGTACATACTTCGAGCTCCCTAGGAATGCTGAAGACTGGCTGCGCGTGACGAGATGGCGGACGCAGCAACAATTTATCGACGGCTTCCCGTAGCAAGTGCAATAATCCATTCTCTCCAACACCATCTCACGGGTCGAGGACCAGATCGAGGACCTGTTCACGGGCGGCTGTACGGAAGTTAAGCAAAACAAAAGGCAATATCTGCCACCAAATCCTTGCACGATGCTGACGTTCCAGCATTCCATTGGATTGTGCGAGATATGCAGTTGTCGCCTGACGTTTAAAACCGAGAAGTGAGCAGATTCGAACTGTAGACCAGGGGTCTGTGATTAAAACGGCTGGGACACCAAAGCCTGGAATCTACTCTCGATAGAGGACTTCAGCACATGACTGTAATGTCAGTAATGCTGGGGTGTATTCTGTTAAGGAAATGCTAGTCTGAACGGCTTGCGGAGGCTACACACTCTCCCGCGATTCCTTAGTTTTAGGACCAAACAGGAAGGCGTTAATTACGACAGTATTACGGTAGTAATTTACCATGTCCAAGAATCTTCTGAGGTCTTCTAGCATTTTGGGCAGTGGAAAGCTTGCGATCGCTTGTGTCTTGTCTGGGTCGGGTTGTACGTCGTCAAGACTGATGGAATGGCGTATAAATTTCACCTGCGGCTGGAGAAATTTGTATTTTTCAACGTTGAGAACTAGATTATGGTCATGGTGGCGTTGAAAAATGCACTCGAAATGCATCAAATGCTCGGACTCGGTGGAGTAGGCATACAGGACATCGTCCAAGTAGCTTAAAAAGAAATATGAGTTTCGAAGTGCAGAGTGGAAGAATCTCTTGAAGGTTAGATTGAGTTCTGGCTTCGGCTGGCATATATGCAAGCGACAGTTGTGGCTTATTCAATTTATAGGAGCTGAGGCTCGATTTTTGTCCGCTTGTGGTACTGTTGATCGTTGTCGCGGCTACTCCTGGCCTTGCCTTGTGGCTCTGCTTCCCGCTTCCTTCCCGTCAGATGGCGTGATGAGTGAGTCTCCTCTCTATGGTTTTACGTGGGTACCTGTCTCGGGGACTTAATCCCACGGTCTTTTTAAGGCACGGATTGATTTTGTGACCACAATAAGAGCCCCGCTGTGACAAGCTACAACAGTACCAGTCTATACCAGCATTCATACTGGGGGATGCAAGACCTACCTAATCTCCACTGGACTAAGGAGTCCGGCTCCCGCGTTGAAACGCATCACCAGGTCGAGGCCCGAAGTTCTCTGTTTGCTTGAACGTAACCACAACTCGCATGAGGCTCCCACTAGGGGGCCAATCGCAACAACTGAGCTGAACGCACATACAACATTCTCCTGAAGTATGTGAATGCAAGGGTTATCCCGATTCCCAACGTACCAGTGTACCCCTGGTAAGGTTTTGTGACCTATTGCCACTTCAGATGAGTCCCCGTGCAGACTCGGGTCTGATCGCCCTAATTAGGATAGCGTCTGCCCGTGCAGAAATATCAACGCGCAATGGACAAATAGCTTGAGGCTTTCATTTCGTGTTTTCTGGCTATCCGTCGCGATACGATATGTCTTAAGCTGCCTATCACGGAAACGAATGTGCGCATGTAACGGCCATATTTTTGAACATTATACTTTTCGAACGTCGGGAATTTGTTCATCACTGTCCGGGTCACACCTGTGGAAATTATATTCCACTCTTTGTAGTTGGATAATTTTGATTCAAGAAATTACAAGTTCTTTTAATCATGAAGGCAAGAAAGTATCTGTTTCTAGTCAACTTGTCCATCCTACTGCTAATTGTTTCTCTCACCAGGAACCTACCGACTGTGAATCCCCAAAACATTGGCCTTCTGTAGAACTACCAAGGGCCCCATCAACTTACAACAACTTCCATACTAAGCCCAGACGTTGCATAAGCTATCTGCGTATCAGTCGAACTCATTCCTATAACCCAGAAGCCGTCAATCAGCGACGTGCTAGCCGTGATTCTAGATTGATACGCCTAATATGTTCGGCTTCGATATAACTGTCTTAAGGTCGTTGTTTCGAATACCGTCAAAGCTTGGTGATTTCTTGTCGTGCATCCTACTACAAATCTCCAGTTGATGCCGCGCCTGCCCTCTTGAATAAATAAATTCTGAACAATGTTCACAAGGAATTCGGAACATCCTGATTTTTAAAACTTCTCTTTATAACCTCTTAAGCGCTTCCCCACGGATCTATATCCGCCTCTGTGTAGGGCTATTTGTAGTAACCCCTGACTACCAATAGTTTCTGCTGTATGATATTCAAGGCTTTTTCCGAGAGTGTGCCTAGTATGGTGTCCTGGTCTAACCACACCTACGTGATTGTTTGCTCATTAATTACTTTCGCGGACTAACTTGACTTCCATGCACGCTAGTTGTTCTTCAAGTCGGAGGCGATTGCCTGGTGAACGTTCTGAATGTGGTGTTCAATGATTTTTCAGGACAGTCGACAACCGAACCGGACCTTTTTTCTATTGTATGTTATGCTGACCATTGTTAGTCAAGTGCCGGCTAACTACACGAAACCTCCAAAAAACAACACCCTCTTGCATTTACCAATGAACTTCTCCATTTTGGGGCGCTATCATTGAAGTCATCGGCAATGTCTTATGGTACTTGTCCTTTCGCGTTCGACACAAGTCTGCTTAACATGTCCTCGTATTAGCCAATGTGAGTCTTGAAGGAATATAGAAACGTAAAAAGCCGTCTTGCTTTGCCCATAGGCAACTGGTTGCAGGCTGTCCCATACTTTCCTGTAAGGCTTGGTCGCCGCATACCTACAAAGCCGCTCCCTTGTAGATCAACTGCTCAAACATTGTCGCCAGGGTTTCTATGAGTTCCGCTTATTATAGCCGTTAGCATCTTCGGTTGGTTGTTGATCTGCGGATGCGAGTCTTGCGCGACATCAGAATAATTGAGGTTGACTTGAATTGACCTCAAACGCGTGCATGGGGAGAGCCTTCACACTTACCGAGCATTTCCTTGTCCACGAGTCCGATGGGATGTGCTTAACGAGAAATCTGTCAACTCTTCACAAGTTTTTCTCTTTACTATTACACCCGATTTACTCGAAAATGACTGAGCCTATTATCATGAAATTTGAAACTTTAAGGAGTGGCACCATTTTTTGTTAGGTCTAAGAGGACAGGGCAAGCTAGAACCCCAAACATACAAAACCAAGGCCAACATTTTTTTTACAAAATATGGAATAAAAATGGTTCTATTGCTACTTCTTAAAACTGGCAAATTTACTGCATCCTAAGACATCTTAACTCTTTTCTCTCATACTTGGTGTATCTTATTTTTAATCCGGTTTGTCCCCGAATACTAACCAGTTTTTCTTTTTCCAGAAATCCATCTCTTCACGGCAAAGCAATTCGATGCATCCGAAATCTCATGACATTCCACGATTTGGATCCTCGATACGCCGAACCGGATGCCAGATCGCGAGTAGCAGCTCTCTACTTACCCCTCTTTGGGATAGTTATGGATACAATTCCGCAACTGCATCAGTACTTACCCGACACTCACGATCGTCTCCAAAGCATTGGCCTCTTGGAAGACTACCAAGGACCACATCAATTGATAACCACTTCTACAATAAGTCCAGAGGTAGCATACGCTATCTCCGGCAGCCGAACTTATTCCTACAATCCAGAACCCGTGAAAAATAAATCCCCGCTGAGCAGTGAAAATACGAGACATTTACTGGCTTGCTTTCTTTGGGGTTTGAAGAATTTAGAGAAGAAAATTTTATACCGCTGGACTTTAGGTTTGAGTCCACATCGGGTCCATCAAATGCTTCAAGTATTGAACACTTGCATACCATGCTTTGAATATAAAGGCCAAAAACGATTCCCTGTGACGAAAAGAAATACTCAAAGCTTCCGAAAAACTCCGGATATGAAGGAAAGATTGGAAGAATGCATTCGTGGAACATGTTCAGCACGAAACGATCTAATTAATCGCAGAAAAGATGGTGGAAATTCAACAGACAAATTGAGATGGCATAAGGATCGGATGCCATATCGGACCCAGTCTTGTGACGCCCCTCCTAAAACTGACACTGATATGGAGATTACAAGTCACATCGAAGGATCGTTAGCTACGGAAATCAGCCTTGTCATACTTGATACTTTGGAGATTATTGTTCAAGTCGCTTCGAGTTCAGAAATACATCACAATTTATTGGGAACAGTTTTCAAGGTTTTGTTACATGCGCTCTCTCGGAATCAGAGTACTTTGGCGTTGCAGAATTGGTTCGCCACGCAACGATCATTGATTTATAAATTTCATAATTTACTTTTTGATGAAGAGACGGATATATGTGCTGATTTGTGTTTGCTTTTGTTGAAACACTGTGGGTCACAGTTGCCAGATATTCGGTCGCAGGCTGCTGCGTCGCTGTATTTGCTAATGAGGCAGAACTTCGAGATTGGAAATGTAAGTATAGTTTTATTCATTTTCTTTATATATTTTTTTTAATCTAAGGACAAAATGCCAGCACGTTATGGCTGTTGTATTAACAAATATAAAAAAATCCTTATCTATGTAAATTGTTTGAGGCTAATTTGATGCCACCGTAATCATGTGGTTATTATCATCGTGTTCCTAATGGGAAAGTTAGCATAAATTTTGTTTTAGGTGTGATAGTGGTCTACACCAATTGGTGAAACATTTTCTGTCATTTTTTCGGTTTTTTCAAAAAAGGATGTCTGGCGAATTTACCCAAGGCAGAAGTAGCTTATTAGACGTCTCACCTCTGCCCTCGAAACAACCCAATCGAAGTGATTATATATAAGAGCGCACATAACACTTAGCAACCACTTCAGTCATGCTGTTCCCAGGACAGAGGGAAGGCAACGTGTGATAAGTTTTCTCTACCCTGGATGACGGCAAGACGCCGATTTGTTTGTTTGTTGATCCGAGCCTATATTGGCCCCCCTATATGTTCTGACAGTCATCAAGACTGAGAGATATCGGCGTTCAATCAACACGGGCTTCTTCTCTGTACAGGAAGCGCACGTTCTATGAGAAAATGCGAAAATCGTCATTCCGTTTTCGTTGCCGAATTCGTCGTTGTGTTGTCCGTCCAGTCCGAGGCTCCTTTTGTGGCTTTATAACAAGTTGTTTTCCGAGAAACGTGTGAATGTCATTTTGGCCAACTGGTTAACAAAGTTCGTGTTTGCTGGATGCATGCTAATGAGGTTGTCCATGGTTTGATATCTCAAGTACTTGTCTTTGACGGCGCAATGGTTGAGGGGGTAGAGCATTAGCCTCTCGATCTCGTTGTTCCCGGATTGGGATTAGCATTGGAGGTTAAGCACGGTGAATGGTTTCAACGTTTAACTTGAGACTAGATACATTTGTATTTTCCAGTAGATGCTAATATTTGGTCACAAGAGTTTGGAATAACCTTGAAATTTGACTGCAGAGGCAGAACCACGATTGGAGCAATGCTGTAGTTAAGCGAAATCCGTTAGACATCATCATTTGTACAGTTATAACGGTTTGAGTCAACTTCGATAGGCCAATTTATTTCTACGTCTAGATTGTGGCCTCATGGTCTACGGATTGCTATTGGTATCTTGACAGTGATTAGCATTCAGAACTCATTGAATTCAACACTCTTGCAAACATTGTTAATCATTGGTGGTTCAGGCGAGATTTGGTCGGTTTTGATTACTATGTTTTTGTGATATGATGTTTGCTGATCTGGAAGACTTTGTATTTGTCTGTGAGTAATGCCCGTGCGAGCAAGCTTTATTGGCATTGACTACTGTGGGGTCGAATTTGTCTTTGCACATTCCCCATGTTTCCCGAACGACTTTCGTAGCGTCAGTAAATCATCAATGGCTTATGTAGTTGCGGAGCATAAGGAAGATCTTGAAGCTGGCCAACATAGGATTATTGAACTTAAATTTGTCACCGTAAAGTCTCTCCAAGTTGATGATTTCATCTGTTTGAAAATTATTATGATGGCGATGAAACAACGATTTGGTCGGCCTAAAAGCCAGCTTCGACAACACAATGAGTTTGTCGTAACTCAGCGACGTTCATTCTGCAGCCCGAGCGACTTACGATCGGCTTTTTGTCGGTGCTAGGGTGTTCGAGTATCATCTGTAATGAAGAGGCCCGTTGAGGCTCCTGCTCCACAATCGTGGAACCAGTGGCTTTTGGCATTAAGTCATGCACTAACGAAAATCTTTCTGAAGAAATCTGTAGAACATGGAAACCCTAGTAAGTTTTCACGGCTCTTTGTAGCTTATGTGAGCGTGGAAGGGAACCGACTCCGCACCCTACATGCAGTTGCCCTCAGATTTAAAATGAAAGTATCTCGAAAAAGTCTTTTTCGACTAGCAATCGACGAACCTTTTGCGTTTAGGAGACGTCCTTAGATTCATGAAAACCTACGAGCGGCGTTGGGAGGAAATTGTTTGAATACACTGAATGGCACTACCTAATGCATAAGGGTTATGCGGATTCTTTACTGATGAGATCATGAGATCATGCGGGTCAAATTCCTTCGCTAGCTGAGCACTTCATTCAAGACGCTAATGGTACACTAAGAGGCAATGTGATCAGCATTGGTGGGGGAGCTAGTCATAGTTTACTGCTACACTATTGGCGTCCAAAAACACGTGAAGATGGAAACAAAGGATTGTAACTCCCCAAATGGTCACAGACTTCGAATCCATCCGCGACTTTGAAAAATCAGGTCGTGGTCGAGGCACGGATTTTGGAGGCCAACCAAATTCATGTTCCCCCACGGCGAAATCTGTGAAAGGAAGGCTCTCCACTTCAGTGGAGAATCTACACCCGGTGTCTACGGCGCAGACAGCCTGAAAGGATAGTACAGCAACTCCCTTAATGAGAGGAACTGGAAACCTGACTACGACCGGCCTGTCGGTGACACTGTTGTCTAACTCTTCTAAAATACGGGAGAGGAAGGCTCGGCAGAAGGAAACTTTAGCCACAAAGAAGGAGAGACTGCAGGCTTGCCTGTTAGAAACTTCTCCTCCGCCTGTACCCGGAAAAACGGAAGAAAGGCAATCTGGTAATGTGGACGCAACTGGTCTCTCCATTCAGCCCGGGCATCGTGAATCTGATGTGTGAAGCTGATGACACTGCGAAAGAGGCGAAGTTTCTTGGGAATGAGGACATGAACGTTGCTACAACTTTCGGCAGAAGGTGAGGACAAGCTGGCAACCCCGGCGAGATCCACATTGAACGCAGCAGCGGTGATTTTCATATTAGATTGCACTTATTGCTACAAACATAACAGTTAGTCAAATTAACCTGCAGCTTGCCAAAGCTTCTTCCTATCTACTGACGACAAGCCTGGCAAAGTTGCAGGATTATCCTTATACATTTCTGGTTCAAAAGCCATGGCTTCGATTTAACAGAATCTGTGGTATTGGATCAGTAAACGGGAGTAGGATCGTCTTCCATGAAAGATCCTCGAGACCGAGGACCTGCGTTCTGATGTCAAATAATTAGAGGCAACCATGCTGAGATAATTCTGTTCCCAAGACCTTGTGGCGGTCAACTTGTAATACCAGTGCTAATGGTAAGAGAAGAAACGCCATAGTTGTCTCTGCTTACTTACCCTATGATTCTTTTTGCCCTCCGTCGACTCAAAAACTAAGGGATCTGGTAGTGTATGCAAAATCAAGTGCCCTTGAACTTTTCATAGATTGTGATGCGAACTCTTAGTATATTTGTTGGGACAGTAGCAAATGCAATCCTAGAGGAAAGAAGCTGTTTGATTCTATCACTTCAGCTGGTCTGATGACCGCGAACGTAGGGTGCGCCTCTACTTTCGTGGGGCCAAAAAGAAGTGAAGTAATTGACCTAACAATCTGTACTTCAAAAGTATTAGAGTTGATTAGGAACTGGCGAGTGCTAGATGAAGTCTCACTCTCAAATCACGGTTACTTAGAATTTAGTTTGACTATTGCAGGCGAGCAGCCTGTAATACAAAGGCGGAAATAGATTGGACAAAGTTCAATGAACTTCCTGGCGACAAAGTTGAGCTCCCTAGGCGTCTGAGGACACCTTTGGCGATAGAAGATCAATTAGAAAATCTGAATCGCATAAGTGTTTTGAAGAAGCTTTAAGTAATCCAATTAAGTAATTATGATTACTTATTATTTTTATTGAAATATTTAAGCGAACTCAATGCGAATTTTATACAGCAAACTCAACGCGAATTCTATACAGTAAACTCAACTCAAATTCTATTTTCAAAAAGGACTTCCATATTCTTTAGCAATTTTCAACTTAATCATTAAATTCAGTGACAGGTCTGAAAAACATAATTACTGCGATCTTCCACTCCCTTGGTGTGCCACGCAAAGTGGATAGATCCGCGCCATCTATTCGCTCGCAACATTCGAAATAAATTTCGAATGCTGCGAATCCTGCCGCGCCACATCACTCCGCCCCCAGATGAAACCTAGGGGGTTTCAGCGACTGATCCCCGAACTTCGTTCGCCGTTAATCCACAAAGCGGACACGACGTTGCTTCGGGGCGCACGCGGGTTTCAGCCTGGACAAAGAGACCGCCTTTTTGTGACCACCGATCTCGAGCTGGAAGAAATGTTCTCCCCGCTCGAGAACGCGGTACGGGCCCTCATATGGAGGCTGCAGCGGCTTCCGGACGGCATCCGTTCTGATCAGCACATGCGTGCATGTGTCCAGTTCCTTGGGCGAACAAGCAGGTATGGACGAGTGTCGAGTGGGTGGTGGCGCCTTGATGCGCCGGAGATTGTCCCTCAGCAGACGCACCAACCCCGACTCCGTGAGACCCGATCTCTTGTCGAAGACCGGATCGCTTGGGAGTCTTGGGTTCTCCCCGTAAACCAGCTCCGCGGGGCTGGCAGCAAATTCCTCTCGGCGGGTTGTACGAAGGCCGAGTAGGACGAGAGGCAAGACTTGCGTCCAGGACGGGTCGTCGCGTGCCATAATGGCGGCTTTCAGCGTCCGGTGCCAACGTTCCAACATCCCATTGGATTGTGGGTGGTATGCCGTGGTCCGCTGGCGTTTAAAACCAAGGAGTTTGCCTAACTCGGAGAAAAGGGTGGACTCAAATTGCATTCCCTGGTCAGTGATGACCACTGCAGGGACGCCAAAGCGAGGTATCCACTCTCGACAGAGGGCTTCAGCACATGATTGCGCCGTGATGTCTTTCAGAGGTATTGCCTCAGGCCACCGCGTGAACCTGTCGATGATTGTGAGGCAATACTTATAACCATGCGAGTCTCGCAAAGGCCCTATAATGTCGAGGTGTATGGTGTGGAAACGCTTGGTAGTGCGGGGGAATGAGCCCACTTCTTTCCTAACATGCCTGGAGACCTTACATTTTTGGCATGCGATGCACTCTCTGGCCCAGGAATTAATATCCTTGTTCATGGAGGGCCAGAAGTATTTTCCGGTGACTAACCGGTTTGTTGTCCTGATGCCGGGGTGCGCCAAGTCGTGAACTGCGTGGAACACTTCCTTGCGAAATGTGGCCGGAATGTATGGCCGAGGTCCCTTTTCCGAGTCTTCGCAGCAGAGCGAGAGGTTTGAGCCGAAGATGGGCAACTCCCGAAATTTGTATTTGGGGTTGGACTTGAGGCTCTGAAGTGCTGCGTCATCCACTTGCGCCTTGGCAATAGCCGAGAAATCGAGTGAGGCGGGGATGTTAACTTCGGAGACACGAGACAAAGCGTCAGCAACAATGTTGTCCTTCCCGGACACGTGCTGGATGTCCGACGTAAACTGGCTTATGAAGCTCAGGTGTCGAAGCTGACGAGGGGACGCTTTGTCGGGCTTCTGTTTCAAAGCGAACGTGAGAGGCTTATGGTCCGTGAACACTGTGAACGGCCTGCCTTCTAGGGAGAAACGGAAGTATTTGATGGACAGGTATGCGGCGAGCAGTTCGCGATCGTAGGTGCTGTAGTTCCGTTGAGCGGGATTCAACTGCTTCGAGAAGAAGCTCAACGGCTGCCAAACTTGGTCCACCATTTGGTGAAGGGCAGCACCTACTGCGATGTCAGAGGCATCAACAAAAACGGCTAGGGGTGCATCTTGCAGAGGGAATGCCAAGAGTGTAGCGTCAGCCAGTTGTTGACGAGATTTGTCAAACGCGCAGATAGCCTCTTCAGACCACACGATCTCTCGTGTGTCCTTAGTTTTGGGGCCAGACAAGTACGCGTTCAAAATGGACTGGAGATGGGCGGCCTTGGGCAGGAAACGACGGTAGAAGTTTAGCATGCCCAAGAACCTCCTCAACTCCCTCACTGTCTTTGGACGCGGGAAGCTTGTGATTGCTTGCACCTTGTCTGGGTCGGGCTGTATTCCTTCAGGGGAAATGAAATGGCCGAGGAATCTCACCTGTTGTTGAAGGAATTTGCATTTCTCAACGTTTAGGACTAAACCGGCCTCAAGGAGACGTTGAAAAATGCACTCGAGATGGGCTAAGTGCTCAGACTCAGTGGAAGAAGCGACCAAAACATCATCCAAATATACGAAACAGAATTCGAGGTTTCGCAGGACTGAGTGAATGAACCTTTGAAAGGTTTGCGCCGCGTTGCACAATCCGAAAGTCATCCGGGTGAACTCGAAGAGTCCAAAGGGTGTGCATATTGCCGTCTTTGGAATGTCTTCAGGAGCTACTGGAATTTGGTGATAAGCCTTGGTTAAGTCCAAGGTCGAAAAGATGCGGCAATTCGCGAGGTGATGCGCAAAGTCGTGGATGAGTGGAATTGGATATCGGTCAGGAACAGTCTGTGCATTTAGCCTTCTGTAATCCCCACATGGGCGCCATTCGCCGTTTGGCTTAGGGACCATATGCAGTGGGGAAGACCAACAGCTGTTTGAGGGCCTGCAGATACCCTGTTGAACGAGTTGTTCAAACTCTTTCCGTGCAATTGCCAGTTTCTGAGATGGTAGAGGACGCACCTTCGAGAAGATCGGGGAACCAGTAGTGATAATGTGGTGCTGCACATTGTGCTTCACTGGTTTGGAGAGACTACAGTTGGTAGTAATCTGGCTGAACTTTTGGAGAAGTGCCCGAACACGAGAGTCGGTAATGTCTTCTAAAAGAACGGAAAGATTATTGCCTGGGTGAGATACCATATGTCCCGACGTATTAAGGTTGGTCGTGGAATCTATAAGAGACTTGTTTTGCAAGTCCACCAGCAATCCATAGTGACACAGGAAGTCTGCGCCTAGTATGGGGAAGCTGACATCCGCCAGGATGAAACGCCACGAAAACGTCCTACGCAAGCCAAGACTCACGTCCACTTGCCTATACCCGTACGTGTTTATGCGGGAGGAATTTGCTGCCGCAAGTTTGAGCGGTTGAGGGAAAAGTTGATGATGCTGGGGTACGGGAAGAACCGAAACCTCCGCACCCGTGTCGACGAGGTAGTTGCGCCTGCTGAGGGGGTCAAAAATAGTTAGGCGACGTGGTGCTGCGTTCTGGGTGGCCGCCGCCAAAACCCCCCGCGGACCTAGTTTTTTGCGGTAGAAGAGAATCTACACGGTAGCGTACATCTTGTCGCTTTATCCCCGAATCTGCGGTGGTACCAGCAAATCCCTGGGTCCGTGGACTGTCTTGACGACCTGCTACCTGATCGCCCTTTTCGGATGGCAGACCGCGAGCGTGCTCGCGATCTGGCGCCCGAACGCTGAGCGTCCAACGTCGCCCGCATCTCGGCCATACTGGCTGTTAATGCAGCAATCTCGCGCCTCAATTCACCCACCTCATCCGACGGTGGTTGAACGGCCGCCAAGGTTGGGCGTACGTACACCTCCTGAACCTGGTCGGCCGTCGCTGCCAGTTCCTCCAAGGAACCGGAGACGCAAGCGAGGATCGCCTGGGTGCCCTCCGGGAGCCGACGCAGCCAGAGCGACTTGATCAGGTCTTCGCCGATCTTACTCCCACCCAATTGCCTCATTTCACGAAGCAATTGGCTGGGAGTTCGATCACCTAAGGTTAAACCTGCCAGCAAGTGGTCTAATTTTGCCGACTCGCTTGCCGACAGGCGCCTGATCAACTCGCTCTTGAGCTGCACATACGATGTCGACTTCACCACGTCGGACACCAGAAGTATGGACTCTTCGTCCAGGCCGATCACCGCGTAGTTGAAACGGGTCGCGTCCGATGTGATGCCGGACATTTGGAACTGTGCTTCCAGATGCACGAACCACAGTTCGGGGTTCCGCCGCCAAAACGGAGGAACGCGTACGGCGAGGGCGGTCACTTGCGGGTTCGATGGGCCTGCTGCGTCTTTATTGTCAAAAGACATCTTGTTTCACGAAAAGTACGAGATTGAAATGCAAACGCGGTGAGTTTATTCTGAAACGCGGTGAACTTTACACCGACACGGCAGGCCGCACCCACAAATGCACGCACGAAACGAGAAAAAACGAAGCGGACGCTATCCAGCGCAGACCAAAAACACCACCAATGAGAATGGAGGACTCGCGATGCTAAACACCTGCACGCCGTCTCTTGCAGCGATTTCAATTTTTTTATTACTATTTTTTTTTTTTTTAACTGAATAAATAAATAAATATTATATATAAATGAATAATAATTTCTCTTAAGAATAACTCCTCGTTGTTTGTCGGCTGTAGCTGCGGCGTTGGCGGTGCTGGGGACGTCCGTTTGTTGCCGTTGTTGATCGTTGTGGCAATGATGACTAGTCCGGTGCGTGAAAGGTGTTGTGCAGGAGGGCGTGCGTACGGGAAGTCGCGTGAAAATCCACTTCTGGTGAGGGTCCGACGTGTGTCGCGCAGTACACTGTGTAGAGAAGGTTTTCTCGCGTTTTTCTTTCTTGCCTCTGCTCCGACTCGGGATGTGGAGATGTGACACGTTTTCGTGATGTTTACCACGGCACTCCACACTCAACTGTAGATGTGAACGCGTGAAAATCGCTTGCCGTACGGTCTACTGATGTTTTGGAAGGATTTCTCAGTCCTTGGAAGTTCTATTTCTGCCGTGTTGTTCGGACGAATTTTTGTCGTTAATAGAACTTCACCAATGTCGGCGATGGTGGAGTTGAGTGCGGCGGCGAAAGTGGCTGCGGCAGCGATGGCGGCTGCGGCTGCGGAACTCTTACTTATCTCCAATCGGTTGTTGCGGCTGCCTGCTGGGCGATTGTGCTTGCGCAGACTGCGATTTGTTGATGGGGATGATGATGTGCTTGAGTTTTTCAATTTTGCAGGTTCTGGGAATTCGGGATCCTAGTTGTTGATGCTGTTGGTGCGAGTTCCGGGGTCACCAATTAAGTAATCCAATTAAGTAATTATGATTACTTATTATTTTTATTGAAATATTTAAGCGAACTCAATGCGAATTTTATACAGCAAACTCAACGCGAATTCTATACAGTAAACTCAACTCAAATTCTATTTTCAAAAAGGACTTCCATATTCTTTAGCAATTTTCAACTTAATCATTAAATTCAGTGACAGGTCTGAAAAACATAATTACTGCGATCTTCCACTCCCTTGGTGTGCCACGCAAAGTGGATAGATCCGCGCCATCTATTCGCTCGCAACATTCGAAATAAATTTCGAATGCTGCGAATCCTGCCGCGCCACAAGCTTTTCCTATTTCCCGGAGCCAATGTGGTAAACGTGGTCGATGTCTGGAGAGACTGGTTGAGAAGGTGCTAAGGTCGCACTCACTAAATGGAAACCAGCATACTTACTAACGTGGAAAGTCTTGAGTCCGTTCTTTATTCCTTTTTTCAAAGATAGAGGACACAATTCTGAAAGGCGAGTGCGCGAGGGGGGTGTTCGTGGACATTGAAGGGGCTTTTGACTGTGCACACAACGCGCCGTTAATTTGATTGACAGTTGCTGTCTCAGGCATGGACTTTCAGCAAATCCAAATAAAACCACAATGATATTATTTACAAAAAGGAGGGAACTGAATGGTCTTTGCCTTCCAGCGATGAGGGGTACAACCCTTCAACTCTCCGAAGAAGTGAAATATTTGGGAGTCAGTCAAGACAAGGAGCTTCTTTGGAACAAACATGTAGAGGTAAAGATAAAACGAGGTCTCGCAGCTTATGGGCTGTGTAGGCGGACCTTTGCCTCGACATGGGGGCTTAGTCCTCAGGTAGTAATGTGGATATAGGTTGCTATCATTAGGCTGATGTTCGCTTATGCATCCGTAGTGTGGTAGGTTAAGGTGAAACAAAAGAGTTTTCGCTGTAAATTAGCCACACTGCAAAGAACTGTGTGGCTGGGTATCACCGGTGCCATGAGCACGACATCCTCTGCTCTGAATAAATTACTCAATTTGCAACAGCAGAGCATTGCAATGAGAGCAGCTTTGATTAATTCGATTAGAGTTATGGGGAAACAATTGACGTGGGGGGCACAAAGCGTTGGAAGAGTCATTAGGAGAACTGAATCTAGTTTTCGCAATGCCTTCCGATCTTCAGATCCCTACACATCTGTTTGGTAGAAGATATGATGTTATCTTGAAACTAAGATAAGAATGCGTGTCAGGATATACTGACGAATTCTAGACCGATGACTCAAAAACAGAAATTTGTTCTGGAGCAGAAGTCTATCGCTTTTCTCTTGGGACAAAGCACAATGGTCTTTCTGAAGTGTATGGGATGCTAAGGGCGACAACCTTGTTAATTGATTGAAGGGCAGGTGCATCGCAATCTGTAGCAATAGTCAAGCTGCATTAAGGGCGTTGAGTAGTACTTTGATCACTTCAAAAATCGTTCTGGAATGTAGAAACCGGTTGAACTCTGTTTCTAGATTAAATACGGTGGATTTACTCTGGGTACCTGGTCATTATGGTGTAGAGGGAGATAAAATCTCGGATGCCTTAGCAAAAGAGGCTTCAACCCAGGTCCACTCGTCGACTATCCTGGGAGATAACTCCACTGCATATCATAGTTAGCAATGCGATTGTCGCTATTCTTAATGTGTGACTTATCCACTGCCATTTTCGCCTTCCGATCACAACGCACACGGTTGCCACGTAAATAGAATGAATCCAAATTCAAGAATATCCTCTTAACACTGACCAATCTTTTTTTTCGTAGGCATAGTCAAATTTTGCGTGAACTTGGGTTGGAAATCAACTTTAAAAATATTCTCGTAAAGTCAAAGCATCTTTCTAAACATATTCAAATTTTATTTTATATTACAGAATTTCGCTCGGGTTAAAATGCAAGTTACTATGTCATTGAGTTCTTTGGTTGGTACTAGTTCATCCTTCAGTGAACAATCGCTTCGCAAAGCGCTCAAAACAATTCTAGTATATGCGGAATCCGACACTGACCTACAAGAAACATCATTCCCGGAACAAGTTCAGGATCTCCTTTTCAACTTACACATGATTCTCTCCGACACAGTCAAAATGAAAGAGTATCAAGAAGACCCTGAAATGCTTCTAGACTTAATGCATCGAATCGCCAAAGGATATCAGAACAATCCAGATTTACGTCTAACTTGGCTAGAAAACATGGCCAAGAAGCATAAAGAGCGCGCGAATCACACAGAGGCTGCCATGTGTTATGTCCACAGTGCTGCACTTGTTGCAGAATATTTAAGCATGCTAGAATCTCAGACCCACCTCCCAGTGGGCGCTGTTTCTTTCCAACATATAACTCCGAACGCTCTAATGGAATCAGCAGTTTCTGATGACGTATTAAGTCCTGGCGAGGATGGAATTTGCTTGGGCAACTATTTCACAGAAAGCGGATTGAAGCAACTTTTAGAAGAAGCAGCGAACTCATTCCAAATAGCAGGAATGTATGAAGCAATGAATGACGTATACAAAGTGCTTATACCGATTTGTGAAGCAAATCGTGATTTCCAGAAGTTGGCTAAAATTCATGGAAAACTGCAAGAAGCATTCAACCGCATTGCACAACTTCACGGCAAGCGGGTCTTTGGAACTTATTTCAGAGTAGGATTTTACGGCACGAAGTTTGGGGACTTGGATCAGCAAGAATTTATTTATAAGGAGCCCACACTCACGAAACTACCGGAAATTTTCAGTCGATTGCAGAACTTCTATACTGATCGCTTCGGACCGGATACTGTTCATATAATCAAGGATTCAAACATAGTTGATACATCTACTTTGGATTCTGAGAAGGCATACATTCAGATAACCTACGTTGAACCATATTTTGAAACTTATGAACTGAGACATCGGGAAACGTATTTCGAGCGGAATTTCAATATAAGTAAGTTTAGAAGATATCTTTTCCGGAAAGTATCAAAACAAATTTGATATTTTTATATCCCTATGGAGCAAAAATTTTTATTTTACCTCCATCCTTTCATGGATTTAATCATCTATTTGCCTTCACTACTAAATCTAGAGCGCTTCATCTTCGCAACACCCTTTACCAAATCAGGTAAAGCCCACGGTGACTTGCATGAGCAATGCAAACGTAAGACCATCCTAACAACCATCAACCACTTCCCGTACGTAAAGACACGTTTACAGGTCGTCGCACGCCAACAAATCATTCTTGAACCAATCGAAGTTGCCATTGAAGATATTCAAAAGAAAACAGCGGAGTTGGCTGCAGCTACAAATCAGGAGCCAGCTGATCCGAAAATCTTACAAATGGTTCTCCAAGGGTGCATTGGTACCACAGTGAATCAAGGCCCGATGGAAATGGCTTTGGTGTTTCTGTCTGGACTCTCTGATGGAACGACCGTTCCCACTAAACATCAGAATAAATTGCGCTTGTGCTTTAAAGAATTTTCTAAGCGATGCGATGATGCTTTGAAGAAGAATAAAAGTCTTATTCAACCTGATCAAAAGGATTATCAGAAAGAGCTGCAGCGGAACTATGATCGTTTCACGGAACGTTTGAAGCCTTTGATTACAATAAGTCCCAGTCAGGCGCAAGGTGTTGTAAGGTAGGTTCAGATTTTGTTGTTAATTAAATCGGATCAAAGGCGACTGTGAATAGATTTTACTCTGGAATTTTATCGAAAAACAGAATATGGATCATTAATTTTATAGAAACATTAGATTGTTGCACATGAAATCAAGGAGTCATCTCAATTTTGACCACCGTTGTGATAACAGTGAATAAAAACGAAAAAATAATGGAAAAGAGCCAAGAACGTATACTTTTTCTGTATGAGCTCAAATTCGGTCATAAAGCAGTGGAGGCGACCAAGAATATTCACAGCGCATTTGGCGCTGATACGGTAAGCGAACGAACCACACGGCGGTGGTTCGAAAAATTCCAGTTAGGTGACGTAAACCTTTAAAGTGATGTCAGGCGATGACGGCTTTACGGTTTCTTACCAGGGCAGAGGCAAATTGTCAGACGCTGCCTCATTTCTGCCCTGGGAGCAGCGTGACCGAAGCGGCTCGCAGATATTGAGTGTCCCTTTATATAATTCGCAGAACACGGCATGAATATGAATTATATTGAGTGTAAATCCACCTTATTGACCAGAGATTGGCCAGAGCTGCAATTTTTTTTTTTGTGAGAATGATGGGGTCCTAAGTCAGCATCAACTTAA
This sequence comes from Hermetia illucens, assembly GCF_905115235.1. Taxonomy (NCBI): domain Eukaryota; kingdom Metazoa; phylum Arthropoda; class Insecta; order Diptera; family Stratiomyidae; genus Hermetia; species Hermetia illucens. The sequence goes on from NC_051849.1 coordinate 203,861,874, forward strand.
TGCTGGACCGGACCAAATGGGGAGCAACTTACTCCCTCTTTTTTTGGTCCACGGACCCCTCGTTTAGGGCTGCCCTGCCCTGCAAATTATATAAAGGAGCATTCAATACCTATTAGCCGCTTCGGTCACGCTGCTCCCAGGGCAAAGGTGAGGCAGCGATTTGCCTCTGCCCTGGTAAGAAACCGTAAAGCCGTCATCGCCTGACATTTTTTAAAATTTGGGTGCTAAACCCTAAACGAAGGGTCCGTGGACCAAAAAAAGAGGGAGTAAGTTGCTCCCCATTTGGTCCGGTCCAGCTTTAAGTTGATGCTGACTTAGGACCCCGTCATTCTCAAAAAAATATCTTCAAAATGAGCCACCTGGACATCTAGGACCATCGATTGACAACGGCGAGCTGTATTTGCTAGTCGAATCCGACGAACGTCAGTCTGTGAGAGACATTGCAGAGAAACTGGGCGTACACTATTCGACAGTTTCCCGGCACTTGCAGCAACTTGGAAAGGTGAAAGAGCTCGACAAATGGGGTCCGCATGCCCTTACGGAGCAAAACATGGTGCTTCGAATAGAAATTTGCAGTTCTTTACTCTCCCGCAATAAAAGCGATCTCGTTTTGCACAGAATAGTGACATGTGATGAAAGTCCTGGCATTTTAACGTGAGTACCTGCCGTGTAGGCATAATCCCACGGTCCTCTTCGGAGACGGATTGATTTTGTGACCACAATCAGAGCCCCGCCATGACTAGCACAGCGGTACTGGTTTATACTGAGTGCAGGCTCAATATTCATGCCAGTGGATGCGACGCCTATCTAACACCTCTGCCGCAACTAAGGGGTACGGCACCCGAGTTGTACAGCGCAACACCACGCTTGAGCTCCGAGGAGCTCTACCCGTGATGTAGGCATAACCACAACCACCATGAAACTCCCACTAGGGGGCAACCGCAAATAACCGGGCCGAGAACACATCCTCGTCGAATTCTCCTGGAACATATGCTCTCAGAGGGCCATCCTGGTTCCCATGGTACCAGATAACCTTCGTGGCAGAGCCACTTCAGATGAGTCCCTTGCAGACTCGGGTCTTATCGCCCTCCTCGAGTACGTGGGGACGGAACTCCCCAACGGGTTAACTAGAATCAGCCCGAAGCGGAACCTTTCACCATCTAACTACCGCTCTGCGTACAGTGACATGTGATGAAAAGTGGATATCATGCGACAATCATCAGCGATCAACACAATGACTAGATGCTGATGAGCCACTGAAGCATATACCGAAACCAAGCCTACATCCGAAGAAGGTAATGATGATTGTTTGGTGGTCTACAGCTGGAGTTATCCACTATTCTTTTTTGGCACCTGGAGAAACGATAAATGCACAAAACTGTGCCCAACTCGAGGAAATGCACCAAAAATTGAGTATTGAAGGTCCGAGATTAGCCAACAGAGATGATGTGATACTCCGTCACGACAATGCACAACCTCACGTATCCAGAACAACCGAACGTCACCGGACCTTTTGCCAACCGACTACCACTTTTGGATTGCATTTGGATAATTTTTTGGCGGAAAAACAATTGAGGAATGAAGAGGTCATCAAAATTGCCTTTGACGAGTTTATCAACACCTGAAAATTGGACTTCTACGAAACATACACGCATACATGCTCTTGTATCTCGCTGGGAGAAGTGTTTGAACCGACTGGCATCTATTTTGATTAATTAAATAAATTTTTGTAAGCTTTACAGTCGTTTTAAATTTTAGTACCAAATCGGTCATTTCATGTGCAACATAATTTGTTTGGATTAATTTCAAGTTTTCCTTGTCAGTCCCTTCGATTCGATTTTCACTTCCAATCAAATAATTGCATAAAATATCGATAAATAAATGTAAATAACATTTCTAATGAAAAATACTATCTTTCTAGTGCAAACGGCTATAACAAGGGCACTCCTTTGCGGTGGTAGACCATTCTATCGTCATGACATCATTTTCGAATCATTCACATAAATATGCTCTCTACATACATACACGCATAATATACTAACGAAACTTCATACAATTATTATTATGCCAAATAATCACATTTTTATCTTTATTCACATAGCGAATATTTATAGATGCGCACAGTATTAAACATCGAAAAATACAAAAAAAACATTCTTTTTTTCTGATTTGTTGATTTACATTCTCCTTGATATTTTTTTAAATCAGCATTACTTACGGACATACATAGGAACTATGGCTACACAATTTTCGAAAAGAACTGGCAAATCATAAGTTTGCAAGGAAAATATACGAAAATTGTGTCTTTATTCTGTTAATCTATAAAAAATCAAAACGTTGCTTATATCTAAGATCTTTTAATCCTTTTATTCGATTTCATATTTAGCAAGGGATGAATCTCATTTTTTGTGTTCAAACTACATTTAGCTATACCCAACATTCAAAGTCCTTGGCATCCTTCATCAGCGTCACATACAAAAGTTGAGTGCATTTGAACATGCATTGGTGAATTGCTAAGACTATCTATCCGCTGATAAATTCATACAATACTTTTACACGGCCGTTCTTCCAATCGAGTGCTGCGTATAGCGACTGTGGTTCAAAATACGAATCTTTAACTTATACCAAATGGCAAGGACTGCATCTAATCTCGCAAATATATCTTTGCTTCAAAATCAAAAGAATTTCCTCAATTTTATGCTCTCTTGGAAGCTATTCATGCTTGGAATAAAGCTTTATTATTTTCATATTTCTCTTCAGATTTACAAATGCATTTCGGGGTATTCCGAGAGCCCATAGAGAACGTCTTCTCTAGATGCAAGCAAACATTTAATATTGTAATATTAGTAAACACTAGAATTAGGTTCGAGTTTTGATACACTACACAGCTTTTTGTAGTACATTTTTATATTGCGAAGTATTAAAATATATTCATATTCAATTTGAAAAAATTGGTTTTACTTCTTGGACTCTTTGTTAAAAAGGCAATCATTCAAGGAAAGGTAAGATCTTATTGACAATTATTGTGAAAGATTCCAAGTCAACAATAATGATCACGTCAACATCCTATACACCATGGCCGGACAATGCGCGCAATTTGAAACTTCATCAATTCCGAGAAGATTTTCGATATCGTCAAAAGACTTCCTACGAAAGGTTCAGGAAAGTTAAAAGCTATTTTCGGAACAACGTTAGCCAAAAGGACGTCGAGATTTTCAATGGGCAATGATATTTCCTGAATCAAGATTATATTTTTATTGATAATATTGCCTACAAAACAATATTAGCACTCTCCGATCACCACAAACTCACTTGTTCTCCCGCCACCAGATAAAGCGAGCAGGAAAGAGGTGAAACACACGAGTCGTCAACTTCGAAATTAACTTTCATTTTTTTTGTTTTTGGGGTAGGATAGGTGAATGCATTTAACAAGAAAGGCAACGGGGATCACACCCGCGATCACCATCACGGCCGGTTCAGAGACAGTGCGGTACGCAGACGCCACCCCCAAGGCTTCCCGTCTCTGTACTTGCGCGAGACGCTTACGATATACCTCCTTGCCAAGAGCGTCAGCCCATAACTCTGCGCCGTAGAACAGGACAGACTGCATTTAACTCATCAGGAGACGTCGCCTGCAAGACATAGGACCCCCAATATCCTGCTTAACGCCGAAACTCCAGCTGCAGCCTTGTTCGCTGCTGCTTTGATTTGTTCAAAAAAGCTCATCTTTGGGTCAAGAGTCAGTCCAATTACTTTACCGCTGGTTTTGACTCGATTATCGACTCGCCGAACGATATGGGACGTAGGGACGAAATTTTCTTTTTAGTCACGATGACTACTTCGGTGTTTTCCAATGCGAGGTTGAAACCATGAGCAGTCATTCATCCACTTACACGCCGCATAAAGAAGCCAAGTTTACTTTGCGGCTGTTCGACACTGCGTTCATCAACAAAAGCCGCGGCATCATAATAACTGACCAGGCGTGACTCTTCTGGCATGTCGAGTTTAAGTAGACTATCATAGGTTGGTTGTTGGAATACCAGTTTGTAAACCTCTGCTGGAATACCATCGGGTCGTGACGCCTTCTTGCTTTTCATAGAGAAGACTGCCTGTTCCAACTCTCTTACAGAGAAAACTGGACAGTCCTTCGCGCTCTCTGCGCCGACGTCATCATCCCATACGGGGTGCGCAGGGAATAGTGCCCTTACAATGCGGTCCATCTGCTCGGCCTTAAGTGAACAGGGTTTCCGCAGAGCCCCGATTTTTCGGGTTACCAGCTTGTAACCGAGTCCCTATTCATCTCGTCGACCAGGTCCTCCCAGCAACGAGCTTTGCTCTTGTTTATTGCGCTGCAGAGTCTCTTTTTAGCTGATTTGTACTCGATCGTTATGGTAGACGCCACCTCCCGGTCGCCTAGACGTTGTGTTAAGCGACGGAGCCTGTGACACTCCTTCCGGAGCGATTTCCGCCGTCCACCAATACATAGAAGATTTGCCACGTCTCGATGGCCTCCTGGGCATGGAGGCTCCGCAGGCCGTCGTTATCAGGTTCATAACTGAATATAAAACATTGTTGGATGCAGGGCCACCGCCTTCAGGAGTACCCTCCAGTGCGGCCCCAACTGTTCCAAGAGTTTTGACAAACCTCCCGGAGTTCACTTTCGCAACGTTCCATGCACAGAAAGAGCGCAGGGGTGGCACACACCGAGAGTTTGTGTCCACCGCTTCGAAGGCAATGTATTGATGGCTCCTTGCTGAGAAGTTTTCCAGAACTCGCCACCCGTCCACCAGACAAGATACTAAAAACCTTATCCCTGAACAGCGAATCCAGACAAAGCCGTCCCCTCGGCCTTTGGTAAGAACCTTAAAAAGGGTGCCGTCCTGAACCCAGATGGCAGCGGTACCTGATATGCCAGGGTGCCATGAAACTGGGTCCTTGTTTTGGCACTGCTTAATGATGAGTACTAAATCACCTTTGGTCTCCGCAGCGAACTGCGCTAGCAACTCGTGAGCAATTGCACTCCGGTGTATATTGATTTGTGGGATGCGAGTCATGTTGACCGCGTCCTAATTCTTTCCAATTTTGCTTGGAGTCCGAGCCCACAATGTGCGCAACGTTCTCATCAGCCGCGCCACGCCCTGCATAGGACGCAGCCTTCCTTTTCATTGCAGGTGTTCGTTTTATGGCCTAATTGACCACATCTACAGCATGTTGCCCTTCTGTCAAGTCCCCGAGAGGTAGCAGACGTGTGCCCATAATCCAAACATCTGTAACATTTGGTTGGAGTGGCGCGGATTTGTTTCCTATACACCACACCACCCAAACAATTTTTTCTCGCTGTTTAGAAGCTTCCTCACGTATTGCTCTGCAATTTCCACCACAGCGAGTTTTTAGCCTCAGGATTTTGCAGAGGTGATACCAATCCGGGCATTGGTTACCTCCGGACATTCGCGTTTGATGGCCTCTTCTACCTCGTTCTTTTCTGTGAGGCAATCAGGGTCTCGGATTGCCAGAGAACACGTGGGTTCCAGGCTGGAAACCAAAACTTTTTCCCCCAGAAGCCCCTTGACTGCTTCACAGAACGTTTATTTGATGTCCTCGGGTTTAGTTCGACTAGGTTAATGGTTAGTTTCAGCAGTTTCCCCTGTGTCTTTTTCCGCAATTATAGCACTGTGTGGTAAGTTCTGCGTTCCTGTCTCTGTTGCAGGTGCCGCATCACTTTGCGAGTCCTTCTCTCCGTCTGCGCGTCCCGATGTCTCGTCGGGTATTTCATCACTTGTTGCGCCCTTCGCTGGGCGCTGGGGCGAGCGGTGCATTCCCATGGCTTATTTCCCCTTAATTAACTTCTTCAAACCCAAAAGAGGCCCAAGGTCCGCTAAAGAGAGCAAGAACAAACTGTTGAACGGGCTTGACAAAATCCCGCCCCAAAACTCTTAAAAAAAGCTTGCCACCAATCCTTTTCCTTCTTCACATTATCCAATCATTGTTGGAAGTATGGTAAACTGAAGGTTTTCTAACAAAGCAAGAAAATCTTCTCTTCCGAGGTAGTTATGACCAAATTTGATCCATTGAAATTTTTGAGGAGACCATTCAATCAATCATACATGCTGAGAAAACTAGAGCTTTCAATTCGCAAGAGTCCAGGAACCCTGCAGTCGAATTTTTAACTCCACTTTAGTAGGCCCACTCTATTAAAGGTCAAGATTTTTTGCTATAAAAGGGAATGGGGTGTCAATCGAGGAGTAAAGCAATAAACTGAGGGTGTTGATAGACGCTAAGTTAGGTTTCAGGGGATACCTGAAATACGCTTTTCAAAGAAGGTGACCAATCTTGTAAAGGGCAGAACCACAACTAGAGATTACTCATAAATGAAGCAACCCCTTCTTTTGTACAGACGGTATCCGCACCACTATGGAATGAATGAATTTCTGGATTGAAAAGACCCGGGAGTGCATAGGTGAACCTAGAATCTGCATTTTTCTATCCCCACGGATTCGTCTCTAAAAGAAGGAGCTCAAGGCGAGCATGTACCCTGAAAATATAGTTAGAAAAAGGATCAAACTATTGAAGCAGGAAGGAGCCAGGAAAACTGAAATACCTGGAATCGTGGCGGTCATGCCCCGTACCCCGTTTCGAAATGGGAGACGGTAGTAAACAAGGCGAGGATATTTTGTGGCAGGTGAGAATACCACTCGGGTCCATTTGAATCTGTGAGCGTTCTCTAGGCCTTCGAGCTAAAGTAGTTATGTCTTTCTGAGATTTTTGCCCCCCCCCCCCCCCCTCCTTCCTTATCAATGCATCAAAATCAGAATTTTACTTAAATACTTAGAGCCCGTGAATCATATTTGATTCGTGTAGTTGCCGTAAGTCGTATGTGGTCCAATTTCCATTGTACCCAACCAGACTATTTTCCCAGAGCAATAAAAGCAAGATATAGACATTTTTACGTTTTTTCTTTCATTATTTATTTAACTCTAAAAATTTTTCATTATTTTCCTCACGACCTAAAGCCATCAAATACTTCTTGCGTTCACCAAGGATCAAATCCATTTCAACGTTATTTTTCTTTGCAATATCCAACGCCCGATCCCAGTTATGCATCCGAATGCATAAGTTCATTGCTTCCTTGTATTTTTTATTGTGAAGCAAAAGAGTTTCAGCTTCAACCAAACGACCCATCATGAGAGAATTCTCCGCCATTTGCTCGGGGCTCGAATTTGGTAATCCCTGAAAGGCAAAAGATTTTGATTTAATAGTCATCGAAATCAAAATACTAACACTAATTCTAAAATGCGAAAAACTGCACCGAATAACTATAATCACTATTGGTTGAGAAAATTAAGTCCTGAATTCTTTAGGGGGTAAAACTGAAGGTGGTAAAGGAGGACTAACTTAAAATTTCTATATCGACAAGTGACAATACAAAAATTGAATATACCAAAAATATATATTATATGAAAAGACCAGATATATTAAGAAAAGATACAAACCTTTATATACTGCAAATAACTGACTTTATCAATTTGTAAGGCAGCTGAATAAGCTTCCTCACTTATATCCAGTTGTCGCTTTTTCGTAGCAATGGCAGCCAGAGCAGCCCAAAGTATTGTATTTTGCGCTAATCTGCATATTTTCAGTGCTTTATTCCACTGACCCTCAATAATCATTCGATGCATAATTTCACAATATATATTCGCATTAACTGTATACAAAGTCCCTGAACTTTTTATGGTAATAAAAGGACCGACAAATGACTCCAGTGCTATATTTTTGCCGAATTCACTGAAAAATAAAGTAAAAATTGATCAAAATTTTAAGTAAATAATTTAGCAACAAAAAAAAATATCTTACATAATGTTTCAAGATTGTATTTAAATTTTTGACATTTACAAAAAAAGATACAAGTTGGTCCAAACTTTCCAAAATAATTCACTTTTCAACTTTCACGCTTGATTTGTTAGGCTGTACTCACGTTGAGTCCATGGTTACAGTTGTTAGGGCAATTAAGGATGGATCTGAACTTCCTTCTCCAGGACAGTACCATATACTGTAGTAAGCGTCGTGCAATCCAACTAGTATATTTGCTTCGCTGGACCACATAACAGATATGACTTGAGTTCCGATTTTGTGAATGGAGTTATCGTCCCCATTCTGGGTCGGCGAGATATAAAGTTCCCTGTTTACATCTAGGAAAACTATATACTGATCCTCTGGGGTTCCGGAACGAGAGACTGCAATTTCATTTATTCCAGTTTTAGAGTGAATCGCTGATGGCTCGGTTTGACGAGATGCTCCAGGTAATAGGTCAAATGCGTAGATTACTAAAAATGTACGGAAACAATTAACGTTGATATCTTATACACATATTTTTTTACACATATTTCTCTGGGGAATTTGGTGAGTGATTTTGAATAAAATTCAATAACCGCCCCAACAAAACTGCAAGGGGCAGTGACTTCCCCAAACATCTAAACTATAAGCATTTTGTACCATAGCAAAAGTGCACAAGGATGCGTTAAGAGAATAGCGCTGGATAACAGTGGCAATGACACTAACCGGGCCTAAGCGAGGAAGGTACCCTGAGGCCCTCCACTTTGAAATGGAAGGAACTTTCCTGCTTCCTTTCACCTTAGTTTAAATATTTGTTAAGGAGCAAAGACCTGATGTAAACAGCTACCTTTCACTCTGCTTGGAGCTAAAATTGAATTTACCGAATACGGACCAATGTGTATCTTAAGCACAGACACTATGCTTTATGCAGATCCACATAATAAAAATCTTAAAATGGAAGCTGATATCGATCAACTCCGCGATGCTATTAACATAGTATGCTGGTCCCAAGCCCAGCTATAGGAAAAGGGTTTGAGGCAACGTACTTTGTACTATCCTCAGTAAAACAAAAATAAAATGCTGAGATCAGGGAAGGAGATAAATAGAGTATGTTTGAGTTATTCCACTATGCTAAATCCTACCTGATCTCTCTTGGTGACAGGTCCCGCGACAGGCCGACTAAGAAAATGCATACAATGTCATTAGAAACAAGATGATCGCATGAAGTCACAAGCCTTCGAAAAATGCTAGGGCGTCCACCTCAGTCGACGCGGAAGGGCGGGCCCCGGTCCTGTCGAGAAATGGGCTTCTTGACGCATGGACGGCGTCAGGACGTAAGCAAGTTAGTCGGAGTAAAACAAATACGTGTCTACACGCTGAATGTTGACATCCTAACTGGAAAGACCTAGGAACTCGCAAGAGCTCCTCGGAAAAGGCGCATTGATATCTGTGGTCTGCAAGAAACTCGATGGTCTGGTGCCAAAAGCTGCGACATTGAACGCGAACGCGGTAAAAATGGCTATAAACTTCTCTATTTTAGTAGCCCACACACTCAGTACGGTGTTGGCATTGCCATCTCAGACGGTTTCCGTGATGCCATTGGAGAAGTCGAACGATTTGATGATCGGCGCATGAAGCTCACCATTATATCAGCTGATCGCACTATTCACTTCTTCACAGCGTTCGCACCACAGACAGGTCAACTTGATGCCGAGAAAGATTCCTTTTGGCAACTTCTCGATGACTTGTCACGTGCCTGTTGACGACTATATTATCATTGCCGTCGACCTTAATGGTCATGTGGATGAAAAGGCAGACGGTAGCAGGTGCCATGAGGGAAAGGGGTTCGGAGCGGGAAGTGAGGATGGCGATTTTAATAATAATAATAATCGTTGGCGCAACAATCCATGTTGGATCAGGGCCTTGAAGTGTGTTAGAGCACTTCATTCAGCTATCTCAGACTCAGCTATCCGGACATATGGCGATTTTACACGATTTTAATCGATTTTGCGGACACCCATGACCTTGTACTTATGAGTACATGGTTCATCAAACGATTGTCTCATCTTCCTACATTTTACAGTGGGAACAGTAAAACGCAAATCGACTATATTCTCATAAGACGCCGACATTTTACCACTGTCATTGATTGCAAAGTCGTTCCCTATGAGACCATCGCACCTCAACATCGGCCGTTGATTGCCCTCCTGCGGATTAAACCACCAATAAAACAGCGTGAGGAACGGACTGGCCCGCTGCGCATTAAATGATGGCGATTTGGTGAGAAGAAAGAAGAGACGATCTTACTTACGCCATTACCGACCATTACGAATGTGGAAGAATCATGGAACCAAATGAAAGACACTATCCATAAAACGGCCTCTGCAACCCTCGTGGTCACCAAGCCTGGTAAGCGGTACATCAACCGAGATACTTGGCTTTGAAATGATGATGTTGAAATGAAGGTCCGTGAAAAGAAACGCCTCTACCACAAATTTCTCGACGATAAAACGCTTGTTAATTGGCAAATTTATAAGAATGCCAACTGGAAAGCAAAGAAAGCAGTCGCTGTCACCCGAGCAAACCATTACAAAAATCTTAACGACAAATTGGACACTCGGGATAGCGACAGAGATCAGAATCGACTTGCTAAAAGCCGTAACAAACGTACACAGGATATCGAACACTTGTGTTGCATTAATGACAAGAACGGTACCTTGCTTACCAACCGTCGAGCCGCAACGGATAGATGGCGAGAATATTTCGAGCAGATTTCAACTGAAGAATTTGCTCATCCTCCATTTCCACAATCATTGCCGACATTTGGACCAGTTTCACCTGTCAGCGCAACTGGTGCCCAGAGGTGGCGATGAGGAAGATGGGGCGGCAACCCTGTCGGCCAAACCAAAACCAAGCGGCCGAGGAGAACCTCCATAATGGTGGTACCAGGAGATGGTGTACTCACTTTGGCTTGCCGGCCGTGATGCAGTAGGCGAATGCTCCAAAGTCCTAATTAGGGCGATCAGACCCGAGTCTGCACGGGGACTCATCTGAAGTGGCAAATTGGTCATGAAACCTTACCAGGGGTATACTGGTACCATGGGAACCGGGATAGCCCCTGGACTCTCATACTTCGGGTGAACTCTCGTGGTATGTGAGTACAGCTCGGTTTTTTGCGGTTGGCCCCCTAGTGGGAGTTTAATGGGGTTGTGGTTGTGCTCAAGCGAGAAGAGACCTTCGGGCCTCTTCGTGGTGTTGCGTTTCAACACGGTTGCCGCACTCCTTAGTTCGGTAGAGATTTAGGTATGTCTTGCATCCACCAGTATGAATGCTAAGCCATGCACTTGGTATAGACTCGTACCGTTGTTGCTTGTCTCAGCGGGGCTCTGATTGTGGTCACAAAATCAATCCGTGTCTGAAGAGGACCGTAGGATTAAGTCTCCACGACAGGTATCTACATTAAACACCCAAGGGCTTAACTGAAGTCGAGGAGGCAATAAAATGAATGAAATCGGGGAAAGCCACAGGACCTGAAGACATTTCTTCTGAGCTCTGGTAAGCGAAGAGCTGAGCCCCAACACTGTGGCTCAGTGAATTCTTTAATCGGTTTTTTCAGGAAGGAAGAACACCATCTGCCTGGCAAGAAAGTACCACTGTTCCAATATGGAAAAAAGGGTACCCCAGCAGAATGTTCAAATTACCGTCCGATCCGGTAACTTTTCCATACCATCAAGATTTTTGAACGCATTCTTGACAAACATATTCGCGAAATCGTTGAAATAACTGGAGAATGAAGCCGGATTTGTCAAGAATTGCGGAACTACTGACACAATCACGCTGCGCGGTTATTCATGGAGAAACACCGTGAGAAGCAACGTCATCTTTACATTGCATTTCTGGATCTAGAGAAAGCGTTTGACCGTGTGCCACACGAACTCATCTGGTATGCTTTACGACAACACTTCGTGCCAGAAGAACTCGTGCGCTGGGTTCAATTGCTCTACCACGATCCGAAAAGTAAAGTTCGAAGTATGGCGGGTGTATCAAAACCGCTTCGTGTCTCTGTTGGTGTTCATCAAGGAAGCGTCCTCTCACCACTTCTCTTTGTTCTTGTTATGGACACCGTCACACGTGATATCCAATGTCCACCGCCCTACACACTGCTTTATGCAGATGATGTTTTCCTAGCATCTGATAGAAAAAGTGATCTCGAGCAACTTGCCCAAAAATGGAATGATCACCTCATGCAAAACGGTCTCAGATTGAATCTAAAGAAAACTGAATTTTTGACGACCGATCCCCATGAAACAGGCACAATCACTGTCAGCGGCAGTGATCTGCCCAGAATTGAGCGATTTAAATACCTCGGATCAACGCTATCAGCCAATGGTGAACTTCGTTATGAAATTGCTTCACGCATTAACGCAACCTGGATGAAGTGGCGAACGTCTCAAATCTAAAATTTACCCCAATGCCGTCCGTCCAATCGCTCTCTATGGTTCTGAGTGTTGGCCGACTCTAAAAGACAATGAACGGCGTCTTGCGGTAATGGAGACGAAGATGCTACGTTGGACTAGTGGCGTCACACGTTTAGATCACTTCCGAAATGAGGATATCCGCGATCGTTATGGGGTTGCACCGATCGTGGAAAAATTGCGAGAGAGGCGTCTTCGATTGTATGGTCACGCAATTCGTGCTAACGAGAATTCACCGGTCAAGATTGGTCTGAACATCGAAGTTGATGGTAAACGACCAAAAGGCCGTCCGAAACAACGGTGGTTTGATACGCTGGATGAGGATTTAAAAGCCTCGAGATTGCACCCATGTCAGACATTCGATCGAACCAAGTGGCGAAACCGATCACGACGAGCCGACCGCGCTTGTGAACGGGACAAAGGCTGAAGAAAAAGAAGAAGAAGAAGATGATTTGGTTTCTTAGATACCTTGCGTCTCATCTATTAAACTTTGGCAAATGATACTTACCAGATTGATCTGCGGAATCTCTTACGGCTAAGCAATCTAGACCTAGAGAGATGATGCTTTTGTTAAGTCCAACAATCTGCGCTTGAGAACCTGGAAATCGCGGATTCAAATGCAGTCTCCCTGTGTATGTGTAGACCCAAATCGACGAAGAATCAACCACTAGAAAGAATCTGAGGGATAGTTTTTCATTTGTAAATTATTGGTCCTATCCATATTTTTGGTATTTTTCTTAGTTCAAATAAATAAATAGTTTATTTAAGGACATTTTGTAGCTCTCTAACTTCACTTACTTTTTTCCGATTTCAATAATTCTCGTATCAGTCCTTCCATCCACAATTATAGGAGTATTGATATAGTTCTCATTGAAGATATGAATCTGATTCGGGGTAGCCACTATCAAATGGCCATAGCCGATAGCCCAGTTTATAATTCGATCAGGAAAATCTAGCACATCGCTCGTCGAACCAGTGATGTCCTGATAGAGGATAGACTTCCTGCCCGTAGTTGTGACCTTCAAATTTTTAGAAATAAGCTGACGCTCGATTACATGTCCAAAAACGATATTCCCACTCGAACTACCGCAGGCTACTTGGGTTCCATCCGGGGACCAAGCTATGCTATATATCGAACCGACTGGTGATGCATTGAAACGAGCGTTATTGTAGGACCACTGCGGAATTATAAGGAAGGTCAAGAGTTTGTTTTAATTTTTAAGTCAACTAGGTAGCGTACTCCTGTGTTGCTGCACAATTTCAAAATATTGAAACTCCCAACCGCCAAAATATCACTATTGGGGCAGAATTCAATAGAAGTGATTCCATACTCATCTGCGGTACTCGTGTAAATGTTGGCTCCTTGTGAGTCCCAAATCTTATATCGGAAATCTTCACCGCCAGAAGCTAAGTATTGGGTTTGACTACACCAGTCTAGGCAAAGGACTAAACCGTCGTGAGCTCTCCACTGTGGAATTTTTTGGGTTAGAGATTCGTTTGGAAAAGGTTCTTTTCTATGATTACCTTCATGATTTTACTGTTGGCTGCCAAAGGTTTGATTGATATTGAATTGCCCTGGCAATAGGCGATTGCAGATGATGTTGGTGACCATCTTGCGCATCGCACTGGCTCATCGCTTTGCACTACTGTCGACCGCAACATACCTGATCTGGACCAGATTTTTATAATTCCATCCTCACTGGCTGAAAATAGTTGTGAATATTTTTTCGATTATTTTGGTAGACCCATCAGGATTTCTAAACAACATCCTTGATCAAAGGATTTTTTTCGGGAAAACATTTCTAGTAATCGAATGCCATCGATCCTTCCTCCCGTCAGTAATATCGCGCCACTTAGAGCCCTCATAGACTTTTAACTCAAAAAGTAAACTGTGAGGACGGACAGGACCTTAATTTCATCAAAATACTCACCAGTTAACAATCCAGCACCATCAGGACTCCATCGACCCGATGTTATGGACATGGAATGGGCATTGATATTCCTTTCAACTCGTGCACTTTTATTCAAAATGATGAACCTTCCATCGTTGCTGGTGACCAACAAAGAATCGGTACCCTTTTGGCCACCGGATTTCCCAAGCAACCAATGGAAGTCGGTAGGTGTGAAATCATCAGGTAATTTTGCAACTTCCACCGACTCCCGTGTTGTAGATGTCCATTTGTAAATTTGATGTTCGTCACTACAACAAGTAATTAGAGAACCAAAAGTTGAGTATCTTTTTATCGTGATTATCAGATACTTACCCAGCGGAATATACTTCCTCATTGTTGCTCCAATCTATGCAAGATATCGCAGTTTTATGTACTGGATCCTTAGTTACGTATGTTTTAAACTTCATTTTTTTGGAAAGTAATTGTTGAAAAAAAACAAGGACAATCTTTTGTTTTATGTTTGGGATTAAGTGACCATGGTTACTGTTCTCATGGATACTTTCTTCACGCACGTCAAAACAAAACTTGAGGTAATGCAACAGGTGTTGTGAAAGGACTTCAGAGTTGGGAGAGGTTTCAATTGTAGGATAATTTCTATGTTGATATGGCTGACCAGTTTTGGATTTGAGACTAGTATTCTGGCATGTATCGGCAGATCCTTTAACGTTCCTATCGTAGATCAAATGAAATCGAAAGGGGTTTGTAAAGTAGTAGTCTCGACGATGAGAAGACATGTTTGTAGTCAAATTAGGTAGTATATGTACGAAGTACGTATCATTACTCATGATTTTTTCGGCCTTCAGATAGAACACCGCTAAAGTACAACGTATCTTTCATTGTACGAGGTTACATAGAGGATGTCGCTGCCAAAGGCATGTCCTCCTATTCGATAGGATACATGGAGGGAGCCGCAACTGATGTGGTAGCCCACCTCCAACGAACTAGTGACAATGAGAATGCTGAAGGAGTGGCTTTTGAACAACTTACAAACGGCAACGGGGTATCTAGATTCAATTCTCTTTTTTTCTTTAGCCTTTGTTCCTTTCACAAGCGAAGAAGGCTCATCAAAAGAACTAAACTAAAGGTCAGTAAGTGACGTGATGTCGATATACATGTGGTGTGATGCGGAAATTCGACAGAGAGACCTTACACATCTTTCCAGAAAACTTGGAGAATATAAGGGACCTGTGGCCTTTTAGACATAAGTCGTTTGTAGCGCTCTCAAATCAACCAATAAAAACCCGTTCCTACTGCAAAGGGGAACATCTGTTATTTGCTGGGGATGCTTTTCAGGATGCTTCAGGAGCTTACGATTGAGAAAGAAAGTGCCGGTTTGGCCGATATCAGGAAATATAACAGTAAAACACGTTGCTTAGAGTGCGACTAGGTTACTGAACTTAAAAAAAGACGTGAGTGCGAACATGGCTTAGGGCGGCTTTTTTCCGGTGTTTTTTGGCGGCAGTCCTCGCAAAGGTGTCCGGTGTTGAAGGATGATCTGTAGCTCTACGAGCTTAAGTTAATTCAGGATCATAAGTATTCTTGATCCTATTAAAGTCGCTTAAAAACTGGGTCTGGTGAAGATCAAGACACTTGGTTCGAAAAGCAGAATGAGGGGATACCAAATAAATTAAAAAAGGGAGTAGAATGTTTTATATGAGTAACTACACTCAGTTCAATGAGGTTTCCTAAAGGTGACATTGTGGTAGGTAAACCGAGTGCCAAACTATGTTTTGAAAGCACCTTAATTGAGTATGTGATGGGGAGGTATGGTCATGGGTGCCGTAACAGCAACGATGAATGGTTTATACATACGAATATCAAATAAGATCGATCATATCGCCATCAGCAACAGATATAGGAGTCCAATTCTGAATGCAAGTAATAAAAGAAGTGCCGACATCGACCTCGAAAGAGACCATCATCTGATGGTTGTTTACCTTCCCATGCCTATCTAATCTGCATATGTTTTCAGAGGACATCGACTCCCCAAATTGAATACTTACTATTTCGGCAAACCTATTGTCAGTCGAAGACGACCAAACCAAAGTCTGCATAGGACTCATCTGAAGTGTCTCTTACCATGAAGCCCTGCCTGAAGTTATCTGGCGTCGTGGCAACCGAGATGGTCGTTTGAGAACATATGCTTCAAAAGAATTCCAAGAGATTCCTCTTGACCCGGTTATTTGCGAGTGGTCCCCTTGTAGGAGTTTGAAAGTAGGAGGTAGCGCTTCTTGCAGGATCAATGCGGAGTTGCGCTGCATAATTCGTGGGTTTTGCTCCTTAATTGAGACAGAGATTTTATACAGACTTCGCATCTACTAGAATGAATGTTACGTTTGACTCAGTATAAACCAGTACTGTTTTGCTTTACACAAAACCTTAAAGGATAAAGGTAAAGGATGAGGTACAGGCAAGGTCAATAAACGCTGAAAGTGAAGGAGCGTATGAAACGAGTAGCTCTATCGGAGCTCAAAGAGAGCAAAGTCCCGATCTGGAGGAATCACCCTTCACGCAGCTTAGGGCAGAAATAGTTGAGCTGTCCGAGTTCATCAAGGTCAAGGACAACGTGCACTAAGCCGTAAAGAATATGTTGAGGGCTATTATCATAGATTCCTTTATAATAGCTCACAGATGGAGGAAAAGAATACAAAGGGTACGCCGAACCCTGCTATGCCAACAATGTCACAAGCGGTCCAAGTGACGCCTATCCGTACTGCCATCGAATTACGGCGAAATAAACGAATACTCGAAAAGAAGGGGATCCTCCAAATAATCAACAGCCGGCTAAGGGAAAAAGGCGCACACGTAATTCTGAAAACTAGGACTAATATTTCAGAAGGAGGAAAACATACAGCGATTGTAGGAAAGTCGGCGAGCGTTGCGAAGCTCAAGAAGAACGAAAACGATGGATGGACTAAAGTTACCATAGTTTCATAATGGGAATTTCCAGAGAGAGATAAAGTTTCGGTAGTTAAGAGTGCCTATTGGCAGTTCATCGCGTACTACCTGGAAGGCGCTGACTGTAATGAGAAAAGGACTTCAATCATTGTTGAGTCGCTCAGGATTTACTTGAGCAGATCACGTTCGAATCTGAATCTGAATAGAAACCATCACGGTGGCATATGGGTCGCGGATTCGACTGGTGAAACGTCGATATGGGCTTGCGGTCTACATACAATGTACTGCAACTCAGGCAGCCAATGGCTTTGAGTGGGCGAAAATAAGTGGTGTATATATATACAGCTGCTACGCCTCAAAAAGTTTGACACTGTCTGAATTCGAGGAAATGCTTGATAACGTTGTTTTCGAGGGAAGGGGACGAAGTTCAAAGGTGATTGCTGGTGATTTCAACGCTTGGGCCCTTAAGTGGGGTCTGCTACCAGAGGGAGCAGTTCGTTAGAAGCTTTTGCGCAGATGGACATAGTTTTGGCCAATGAAGGCGCTGTAAACAGTTTTCCGAAAGGGGGACAGGTTCGGTTGTAGATCTCGCCTTTGTCAGCCCTACACTGGCGCGTGATATGTCATGGTGCGTCATCGAACGATACACTCACAGCGATCACCAAGCAATCTTCATTGAGAAATGTGTCGAGCCACAGGGCAAAGAGATATCATGTCCGAAACCGAAAAATATTTCAGGCTGGTCTGGAAAAGCTTTGGATGAGCAGACCTTCATAGAGGTGTGGTTAGATCAACTTGATAAAACAGGCGCCTCTATGGAAAGAGTCGCCCATGTGACCCAATGCATTGCCATAGAATGTGAAGCGTTCATGCCTAAGAGGTGCTCATTCCCCAGTAGAAGACCAAACTACTGGTGGAATGGTGAATTGGCTAGTCTTCAACCAGCCTACCACAGAGCCAGAACAGTGGCTCAGAGGGCGGTAGGTAGAGTCGATCAGGGCCAAAAAGAGTGCGCCTATAAAGCAGCCCGCAAAATCCTTTAAGAAATGCTCTGCTCAGAAGCGGACATAAACCTGTGGGGGAGTGCTTATAGCGTTCGTCTCCGTAGATTACGTGTTCTACCCTCTTGCTGAAAATCATCCAGGGGTTACCACCGACACATTCCAAACACCACTGAAAGTGACGGCAATTCTGCCAGTCACTAGAGACGAGTTGCTGGAGATCTGCGGTAGAATAGGAGATAGTAAAGCGCCGGGCCTGGAAGGAGCAGCGAATAAGGCCTTTAAGCTTTCCGTGAAATCCAGACCAAATATATTCGCTGAGTTCTTCGAAGCGTGCATGTCCAAGTGTGATCCTGCTGCTTTTATCTGGCCTCGTACATTGGTCAGGGTCAGCCTAGTCAGTCTTATCAATTTTGTCGGGATACCGAATTCTCTCATGGCCATGTACAGTTTTACCCTGGCTATGTTATCATAGGCGGCTTTAAAGTCGATGAATAGATGATGCAACTGATGTCCATATTCCAACAGCTTTTCCATCGCGCAGAGAGAAAATCTGATCTGTTGCTGATTTGCCTGGAGTGAAGCCTCTTTGGTATGGGCCAATGATGTTCTGGGCGTATGGGGCTATCCGGCCTAGCAAGAGAGAGGAGAATATCGTATAGATGGTACTCAGCAACGTGATACCCCTATAATTGCTGCACTCTGTGATATATCCCTTTTTATATATGAGACAAATAACTCCTCATTGCCAGTCGTCAGGCATTGATTTGCTGTCCCACAGCTTGGGCACAAATTGATGAACCACTTGGTGTAATTGGTCGCCTCCATATTTAACCAATTTGGCTATAATTCCATCAGCTCCTGACGACTTATGATTTTTAAGCCGATGAATTGCACAGACTGTTTCTTCTACACTTGGTGGTGCCAGTACTTGTCCGTCGTCTTCAGTTGGCGGGACCTCCAACTCGCCGATGTTTCGGTTACTGAGTAGTTCACTAAAGTACTCAACCCATCGCTCCAATATATCCATTCTGTCGGAAATCAGATTTTCCTCTTTGTCTCGGCAGGATGAGCATCGAGGTGTATAAGGGTTCATCCTGCTGACTTGTTGGTAAAACTTGCGCGCCTGGTGCGATTACTCCCTGTACTTTTCGAGTTCACAGACCTGTTGGTTCTCCCAGGCTTTCTTTTTCCGTCTGTGAAGTTGCTTCTCCCATCGCCGGAGTTCGTGATAAGTCTCCGCGCGTGCCCGCGTTCTTTGAGAATGCAACATTACTCGGTATGCGGCATTCTTTCGTTCCGTTGCTAGATTACTTTTACTGTTGAACCAGCCGCTCCAACTCTTCTTGCGGAGCCAAGTATGTTTGTGGCCGTGTTTATGATAACGCAAACCAGGTACTTTCAACAACCATTTCGTGTGACACTGCCAATTGAATAATCTGCAGTGTGTTATCATTTGTATTTTGGTGTAAGCTGTCGGAGTCAGCGTATCGCCCGGATACGGGCTCGGTCCCTAATTGGCTGTTAAAATCCCCAAGTATGATTTCGATGTCATATCTGGGACAGGCTTCGAGGGGTCGTTCTACTGCCTCGTAGAAGGTATCCTTCTCCGACTATGCAGTCTCCTCTGTAGGGGCGTGAACGTTAATGAGGCTTATATTTCTAAACTTGCCTCGCAAGCGCAGAGTGCATAGCCGTTCGCTTATGTTTTTAAAGCCGATAACAGCAGGTTTAATTTTTGGACTGACTAAGAAACCTACTCGGAGTACATGATTTACTGGATGACCACTATATGAATATGTGGTGTAGTGACTTTTCTCCATGAAACCGGACCCTGTCTAACGCATCTTCTGCAATGCTGTAACATCAGCCCTATATTGGGAGAGGGTATCGGCTAGCTGCTTTGCAGCTCCGTCTCTGTACAGGGAGCGCACCTTCCATGAGAAAATGCCCAAATCGTTATTCCTTTGTCGTTGCCGAGTTCGTCGTTGTGTAGGCAATCCAGTCCGAGGCTCCTTTTGTGGCTTCGTGACAGGATGTTTTCCGTGTAGGGTTGTCAGCCCTACCCAACCCCCAACTTGGAAAACCAGTTGGTATAATTCGTTCCGTTTTTAGGCACGGGAGACTCGCCTTCATCCTTCTTTGTCTGCTGCTTTTTCTTAACAAAGAGCTTCCAGCGATCAGCACGAGGAGGTGAAGATGGGTTTGGTAGTAGCGCTGTTGGTTCAGCAGGCGTTTTCCAGGTTTTATGCTCCATCGTGGGTACCAATCCACATTTCGCCCTGGAACCTATACTACCTAATTTTCACTTTCCAATTCCGAGGCTTTATCGGTGTTAGAACGTATGGCAGTTTGTTTCGTCAGACTCTTAATTCTATTATAGTTTTAAGCCTAGATTAAGTTTTTAACTATCTGCTCGTTTTGGGAGTAACTAGATTCTCTTCGTATATTGCCATCTTTTAAGAAATATTAGAATATTAAGACAAAGCGTGGTAACTTATGGTAGCAACTACTCTACCGTAGTTGCCTTGAATAGGGAAAACTAGGAACAATTTTTCTATTTTCAGGACTCAGGTTTAAAGATGAATTACTTAAGCATGGGGGCGACAGGAGTGGAGCCGGAATACTAAATGCTCTTTCCACATTTCCGACCTACATATAGGTAATTCTGCGGAGCTGCACTTAGATGTAGGTGGATCTGCATAGTCAACATTTGTCAATTTATCAAACCAAGGTAAAGTGTTGGTGTGATGAGTTTATGGTGTGATCACCAAAATATCCCGTTTTTGCAAGGAATGCAGTTTTAGTGCATCATGTTGATATTAAATGAAGTACCCCATTTCCCGATGAAGCAGGGTTTAGAGCACTAAGTTTCCGCAAGGGTAGGTTTTGGTTCAAATTCCACTGTGGTGGCAAAGGGATTCGGGTCTCAGAACAACAATCCAACAATGTCTCATTGTCAGTCTACAACTATCAAAGGGGAATTTATCAATTTCCGAAATTTTGGAGGTGCAGTTAACTAGGCATCTATATTAATTCTATATACCATCGATTAAATCGCTTTCAAATTACTTATATAGAAAATGTTCATTTTAAAGCTTACCACATTATATTTGTCGCCGAGTGATTTAATCCCAATTAGATAATACTTTTTATCTTTTGTTGTTTTGTTTCCAAATTCCAAGCAAGTCAAATCGATATCTGATAATCACGTTTGATATAAGCTATATTTAAATAATCTTATCTTCCAACCTTTTTTTTTTAAAAAAAATTCTCCTGTTAGCGCCCCTTGCACTACCAAACTCTCATGCCTCCAAAATGAACGAAAATCGCACTACTAAAATCACTCCTGTTCCGCCGAACGGGCGCAGGTGAAAATCGCTTGAGCCCTTTTCTCGCTGCAGCGAAATTCCTCGATCGTTCCCCACAACCTTACTTTTACCGCTCTTCCCAGTACATCGAAAACCTTTCTCCTCGTCTCACCGGTCGTTGCACAGCTGTTCAACGAAGAACCGGTCACCCACTGTCAAAATTAATTCGCCCGAAAGCATTCAATAATGTGCAATCTGAGGCGAACATTAGGGTAAATGCACATTATGAAATGCATCATTATTTGAGCAAATTATTTCAGAAAGAGGCAAATGAGATTCCGTTCCCGTCGCGAAGGTATGAGGTATGATTGTCATGGCACACAGAGTAGCCATTTTCTCCGTCCAGACTAAATTTAACAATCCATGGAGCCTCTTGCCGATACACTTCTGCCTTTGATGGAGTTATGTGAGCCTGGCTCTACTAACATAATAACTGTGGATTTGATTAAGGGCCAGCCTCTTTGGAACCCTGGACGGATTGTGTACCCAAAGCGGGTGCTAATCCACCCGTGAGTTATGGGGTCAGTCAAGCATAGGTTGAGTCTCACAGGACTATGACTGGGGTTTTGTTAATGAGACTACGTCCTTTCATAACACGGTCCGCTAAAGTATCCAAACTGAAGAAATGG
The DNA here is from genome assembly GCF_905115235.1 of Hermetia illucens. NCBI lineage: Eukaryota > Metazoa > Arthropoda > Insecta > Diptera > Stratiomyidae > Hermetia > Hermetia illucens. The sequence continues at coordinate 203,884,030 of NC_051849.1, forward strand.
CAGAAAAGGAGAAAGAGCCGGCCACTTCCCAGGCATAGCGAAAAAAATATCGAAGGCTAACAGACCCGGCGGAACTCCTGGATGTTGACAGAGAAATATGGAATCTGATAGAATAATTTGACTTCCGGTGCGTGGAGAGACGGACAGAGAGACAGTACTCCAATGCTCCTGTTCCGGAAAAAACCAGAAGAGGTCATCCAAGTTAAACACATGGCTTTGGGCTTAAGTCGAGGAGGAGCCCATAGAGCTATTCGAAAATTCACAGCGTTCAAGCGCATGTAGACTTTTCCCATCCTTCAGAGAAATGTCAACAACCGCATGAAAAACGGACTGTTGGAACTGGAGAAGCTACTGAATCGCATTTCCTTTTATTCGCGAACATAGATAGCAATAGGAGAAGTCCAGACATACAAGCAACCATATTTGCTGTTGAGGACATCGTAGGTGTCGAGCAGATGGCAGACAGTCCGTTACGTAATGAGCTACGGAAAAAAAGGGAGACAAAAGATTTCCCCCACTGAAATAATACATTTTTTTTTCCTATTCGCTAGTGTTCCCTTCATCAGTGCTAACAAGTGGTTCCCGAAATATCGGTGTTTGCAAGACCAATACTTTTACAGAGAATAGCTGACAGTCTTCCGTGCCCTCCATGCCTACGTCATCATCCCATAAGGGATGCGCAGAAAATCGTGCCCGTACAATGCGGTCCATCTACTCCGCCTTAAGTGAACAGGATTTCCACAGAGCCCCAATTTTTCGGGTTACAAGTTTGTAACCGAGTCCCCAAGGGTTCCCATTGACCTCGTTGACCAGATCCTGCCAGCAGCGAGCTTTGCCCTTGTTTGTTGCGCCGTGGAGTCTCCTTTTGGCTAATTTGTACTCTGTCATTATGGTATATGCCTCCTCCCGATTGCTTAGACGTTGTGTTAAGCGGCGGAGCCTGTGACACGCTTTTTGGAGCTCAACAATTTCCACCGTCCACCAATACATAAAAGGTTTGCACGCCTCAATGTCCTCCTGGGCATGGAGACTTCACAGGCCGTCGTTATAACGTTCATAGCTGAATTTTCGACAGGAGTAGTCGGCTTCATTGCCACCACCCCCAGGTACCCTGCAGTGCGGCCCCACCTATTACGAGGATTTCGACAAACCTCCCGATGTTCACTTTCGCAATGTTTCATGCACAGAAAGAGCGCCCGGGGGGCATATATCGAGAGTTTATGACCACCACTTCGAAAGCAATGTATTGATACTCGCTTGCCGAGAAGTCTTTCAGGTTCGTAACCCGCCCACCAGCGACACCAGTGACATCGACGCAAGGGTTACGTCTAGAATGTTTCCTTCGTAGCCTGGGCGCTGGAACGATGGAGCGGATCCGGTGTTTTTTTATCCCTGAACACCGAATCCAGACAAAGTCGTTCTCTCGGTCTTAGGTAAGAACCATAAGGTAGGTGCTGTCCCGAACCCATATAGCAACCATACCTGATGTCAGCGTGCCAAGAAACCGGGACCTTGTTTCGGTACTGCTCACTGATGAGTACTAAATCAGCTTTGGTCTTCACAGCGAACGGTGCTCAGAACTCGTAAGCGGTAGCACTCCAGTACCTATTGATTTGCGTCTAGCTCTTTCCAATTCTGTTCTGAAGACTGGACACCACCCCAACCCCGCAGTGTGCGCAGCATTCTCATCAGACGCGCCGCGGTCCCTGCATAGGACGCAGCTTTCCTTTTCATTGCAGGTGCTCGCTTTATAGCCGGATTGACCGCATTGCGGCATGTTGCCTTTCCATCAGGTCCCCGACAGGTTGCAGATATGTGTCCATAATCCAAACATTTGTAACATTTGGTTGAGGCGGACCGGATTCGTATACTACACAACAACCAACCAATTCTTGTTTTCCCGCTATTTATAAGCTTCCTCGCGTATTGCGCGGCAACTTCCACGACAGCGAGTTTTTGGTCTCGGGAATTCGCAGAAGTAATACCAATCCGGCATTGGCTGCCTCCGGACATTCGCGTTTGATGACCTCTTCTACCTCGTTCTTTTCTTTGGGGAAGTCAAGGTCTCGGATTTCCAGAGAACATGTGCTTCCAGGCTGGAAACCAAAGCTGTCTTTCCCGAAAGCCCCTTTACTACTTCACAGAACTTGGTCGTCGAGTTGCCTCCAGTCCCTTCGTCTCCCCACCTTTTTTTTGGTGCTCCGTCTTTCGTGTCCGCTTTAGATTTAGGCAGAGGCTTTTCTGATGATACGACGTGTTGTTGTCTCTTGTTCCTCTTTGCCTTCTTCTTTTGAGCCCTGGAGAGTACCTGAGTGAAGTCTCCTTCAGATGTCCCTTCCTCCTTTTGCTCTGCAATGGGCTGTCTGTGATCCGTTTGGTACACGTAGTGTTTTCGCCGGGAGGCGCGGTTGTTTCTGCTTCCTCCGGATTTTTTCTTATTCTCCATGTCCGTCCATAATATGAAATTCTGCTCAGGAGCTCCTCCAGTTCCATTAACCCGTTTTTCACCCCTTTCCTGAAGTTTTTTGGGAGAAACGTCACAGATCGCATGTGCTTTACAATTGTTGCACATTTCTTGATAAACCTTTCCTCCGGCAGTTGCCACTGCGCCCCTTTCCACAATTATAGTAGTGCGTGGTACTGCCTGTGTTCCCGTCTCCGTCGTAGGCGTCGTATCACTTTGCAAGTCCTTCCCTCCGTCTGCGCATCCCAATGCCTCGTCGGACATTTCGTTGGGTGTTAGGAGGTCAGAAACGCTTGCTCAGGCAGTCCGTGGACGTAACCGACCCGTTAAGGATCATTGACAACCCCTGAGGGACACCTATGGCAGCTTAGCCCGGGTAAAACTGTACACGGCACTGACTAGGCTGATTCTGACCAATGTGCGAGGCCAGATAAAAGCAGCAGGATCACTCTCAAGATCATTCGACATTAATAACGGTTTACGTCATGGGGTGCTCTATCATGCATCCTCTTTAATCTGGTCCTCGAGAAAGTGATCCGTAATGCTAAGGCAAATGCAATAGGAACGATCCTCTTTAAGTCCACTTAAATACTGGCCTATGCTGACGATATCGACATCATAGGAAGAACGACCCGAGACATACAAACTGCCTTCATCCAGATCGAGCAGGCGGCAATTGGTGCGAGATCTTGGGCTGCATATCAATGAAGGCAAGACAAAATATATGATGGCAACATTAGCACTGAAAACCAACCAACTTGCCAGAACATCAAAGCGCACTCGTCAAACGGGAAGAATAAGGATAGGAGAATACAACTATGATACCGTTGATAATTGATAAGTCTAGGGTCGAAAATCACAACCGATAACAGCAATGACGATGGAATCCGCGCAGGGTTGTTGGCTGCCAACAGAGTCTATTTCAGCTTACAAAAACTGTTTCGCTCGAAACGTCTCACCATAGGGTCAAAGCTCTTACTGTACAAGACAATGATCTTGCCAGTCCTCAGGTATTCCTCGGAGACTTGGGTTCTTAGCAAGAAAGATTGCGATCTCTTGGCCGCCTTCGAGAGAAGAATCCTCCTAAGAATTTTCTGCCCCCTACATGAGGTTGGACGATTCCGTAGCCTACACAATGACGAAATCGATGAGCGATACGATGAAATCTGCCTCAATAGGTTACGGTGGGCGGATCCTTTAACCCATATGGATGAGGATGATCCAGCCCGGAAAGTCTATAGGGGCAATATCTATGATAGGAAAAGAAGGCGAGGCAGACCCTGCCTGATATGGAGCGATGGCGTAGGTCACGACGCCAGACAGCTTTTAGGGATATCGAATTAGTGGACCTCGGCGTAAAACCGGGATGTCAGGAGTTCCTTATTAAGGCAGGCCTAGACCGTATACCGGTTGTTGCGCCATTGATGATGACGATGATGATAAAAATTTAGAAATTCAAGAACGATCATTGCTAATAAATTGAAAAAGAATTAAAATATAACGTTTCTAGACAACCGTTTTTCCAAAGTTCCACATAATCGAGTTTCACATTGCTCCGAATGTCCCAAATTCCTGGGTACAATGCCATAAGTGAAATTACCTAACACTGCATTTCTTGTATCTTAATGAGGATGACACATTTAAGTGAATGCTCTCCTTCGACAGAGCAATCGCGAAAATTATCATCTCATTAACCGTTTCTCAGTAATTTAGTGTCCATTTAGTCGTTAAACCACAATATACTTGCTACTCACGGAAAAAGTCGACCGCAATTGTTCCGAACCACATATCTTGATTTAACATACTATAAAATCGCTGTTTTTCCTGTAATTGCACCAACCGCGCAGTTTACGTTCATTATTCAGATACTTTATTAAAATTTACACAAAATTAAAATGTTCACACGATTTTGTGCTTTTTGGAAGGAGACTGCAAAAAAGAAAGACCAAAATCAGCGCTTGAGATTAACAGAAGGTTCCGCATGCCTTTTGGTGTTAGATTAATCCGGATACCACGACAGAGAATACGTAGAGTTTCCAAGAGGGGGCTTAGAAAAAACTGTTGAGGAAGGAATATTGTTATAGTTGAAGGCAATGCCTGAAAAGTATTGTTAGGACCTGGGCTTTAGGTTGCTGATTAGTCATCTATCTATGAAGTCTGTCTACATATAAGTGCTATGTACCTGCCTGCACATTATATATTATATTACGTCAGACAGGCGAATCTTCAAAAAAAATGCAGTTATTGCAAAATCAGATACTCTCTGGCCAAGTACCCATGGGAGTGTGTTCAATTATAAGGACATCTTCTGCTTGATGCAAGTTTCTTAAATGCATCTTTTTACATTTACTATAATATTGCGAAATTTCTGAAATAATCTCATAATGTTGTCCGTAACATTTGCTTGGGATTTTGTTAGGTTTTCGCAATTATCAAAATTCTGCCGTGTCACTCCCCGCAACGAAAAAAGATATAAAAATTTACTTATCTATTTCTGGAAATTGTTTTAGCGCCCAGCGGACGGACTTACCCGCAGTCACAGTTACGTATAGCATTCAGATACGTGACGCAATAAAAAATGCAGTTTCATTTCGCCGCGAATGTTCATTTTTTTCACTACAAGTGTTATCTAATTAATTGGCCGACTTATCACATGACCTTTATAATCTAATTTGAGTAATTGACAATGTGTTTGGTGATTTCACCTGTCAGAGTGAACCATGTTTTATTCTGTTGGGGGACTATAAAATTTTATTTACTTACCTTTGAGGCATTTTTAGAGCGAACTTTACGACATGAGGTTGCTTGTGAGCTCCTTCCCTAAGTGCTTTGGATTTCGAGTTTATGTGATGAGAAGAATTATAGTTTCAGTTGGAAATAGATGAACGCATGTTGCGGTAAAATATCTTATATTGTTGGATATAAATTTGCAAGAAGTTAACTTTCTTTTTGGTTTTTTTAAGCTCAATTCTTCACTTTCTTCTCTGATTGAATTTACAGAACTCAGGCTCATTGGCTCTCACCTTGCAGTGCAGTAGCGCCGAATGAGATACATTTTATATTTTTTATCATTTCCATCATAAACTTTGCCTGAACAGCAACAACTCGTCAATAAATCATGTGAACTTTTTATATATCCCAATCACATCGGGCGTACAAACGAATGCATTTCAATTTTCAAGGTAGTCGCCCGCAAGCTGTTCGCTCACACAATCAGTCTAAGATACCAAAGATACCAAGGCAATTAGATTTTAATTTGAATCAACCGAGTTGCATGCTATTAAGCAAAAGTTGAACGAATTGTTATGAGAAAATTTTATCTTGAGTCTGAACGAATGCTACTTATGAAATGATTGCGGTCACCTTGAGATTCGAAATCAAACCCGATATCTGGGATTGCAAATTTAACATTCCTTCGAGTTCAGTTTGTGTTGTTTTAGATTTTTATTTATGTTATGATAATTGAACGCATATTTAAGGAAGGGAAATGAGGAAATTGTGTAAGGTAGTGTTCAGGTTGGTGAAATGGTACAGGAAATGAGTAGATGAAACAAACGTTATTTCCAAATTCAATTTCAGCGGGAGATGGTATTAGTCTACATTTTATTGGTTAAATCTTCGACAGCGACCCAGAACGGGTCGTTTACGATAACGGGTGTGACGTCCCCGAGGTGACGGAGTAAGTAATTTTGACTCCCTAGCTGCCTGAGAAAGCCTCTCGGTGAAGAGCGAATCGCGAATGACCGGCACACGTCGGGACATACTGGAAGTCCCCGGAGTCGTAGACAGCTCTCTGTCGACGTCGATGGGGTGATGTGAGCCTAGCTCTGTCAAGGTGGTAGTTGCGACGTATATCAGGAGCCGGTTCCTTCGGGACGCTGGTCGGCTAGTGTGCATTAAACCGGTGTTAGTAGACCGCGTTGTCGAGCGAGCGCTGATCCGTTCGTGAATTCAGGGATCAGCTTAGCGTAGGTCAGGTCTTGGGGAACTGGGGTAGGGGCTGTGTCCCCGAGGGTACGCCGATTCCTGACTATTGTGGTCCGCTCCCTTGTACACGATGCGCTAGTGAGCTGAAGTCCCCGATGTAACACATCCAAACAAAGAGGAAGCCTTACCAAGTGGCGCAACTGATGGTGCGGGGACGGTAACTCCAATACCCTGTAGTGCTCCTGTTCCGAAAAAAAGCGCCAGTCCTGAGCAGGTGGATTCGGACAGGAACCGAGTAAAAATGCAATCGATCTTCCTAGCTAGAGCCGAAGAGGAAAGGTTCACCAGGAAATGCGCGGCAGTGGTGAAGGGTATGCGGTCGGCAACGTTCCTCCAGAGAAACGTAAGTAAAGGCGTTAAATACGAGCTGATGGAACTGGAGGAACGTGGAGAGCAGGGGAAGGCGATTGGAAAGCAGAAACAGCCGCACTTCTCGCTGAGGACACTGCTAGTGCCAAACGGACCGCAGATAGCCCACTGCAAACGAACTGGGGAGAAAGCGGAAAAAAAACGACGTGCCTCAAGGAGACTTTATCAAATTTGGCCCTAAAAAAGGAAAGCCAAGGAAGTAATAAGAAACAAGTAATTACGGTGCCAGAGGCCCGTCTATCGAAAGACAAGGAGGCTACAAACCAAATGCCAGTAGCAGAAAAGACAAGAAAACAAAGCAGGACTAGACCGTCGGCTTTGCTCATTAAGCCGACGGAAGGCAGGACATTTGCGGAAGTCCTTAGTTAAATCCGCAGGTGTCTTCCGAAGACGCCTAACAAAAGTACGTTCTACGAAGCAGTCAAAGGGTTATCGGGTGAAAAGGCTTTTGTTTCCAGTCTAGAGCTCATGTACTCTCTCGAAATCCAAGATCTTGACTGCCTGACATAAAAGGTGGAAGTAGAGGAGGCCACAAGGTGTGAATGTCCAGAGGTAAGCAATGTCTGGATAAGTATAATAATAATAATCGTTTGCGCAACCATCCAATTGGATCAGGGCCTTGAAGTGTATTAGAGCACTTCATTCAAGACCGTAACGTCACACTACAAGATTATTGTACCCTATAAAAGACAATGTGCTTAGCATTGCGCTCGCCCGAGATTATTACCCTGATTTGACTCAGGTACTCATTCACAACTGTGAGGACTGGTATCCGACGTCAATTCAAGATCCAAATTCCACCGCCACCAGTGAGATTTGAACTACGACCTTCCGTATGGCAGCCTTGTGCTCTAATCATCCAGCTATCCGGACCCGACCGTTATTCTTGATAGAAATTCCTGGATAAGTATCACCTCTGTAAATGGTCCGGGCCAAAAACTCGCCGTGGTGGAAGTCCCCGAGAAATATGCGAGAAAACTCCTTAGCAGCGGGAAAATCAAAATTGGATGGTTAGTATGCAGGGTACGAATGCAGATAGTCCCCACCAAATGCTACATGTGTCTGAACTATGGACACAAGTCAGCAACTTGCAAAGGACCCAACAGGTCACCAAGCCAATACGTGCAAAGAAGGCGAAAGTTGCGTTCCTTGCAGGGATCGTGGTGCGTCGCATACAGTTCGTGTTCGGGACGGAGTCTGCTGAGACTCAATATGCCCGAAAAGTCGTGCCTGGTCGGTTATTCAGACGATGTTGCGGAACTTGTTGCCCAACGGACTGTTGAACAGGCGCAAAACAAACTTGGCTTATTGCTGCAACGGAAAAGCGGATGGATGGCTGCTCATGGTTTCGGCATTGAGTTGGAAAATCGAAGTAGTAATCTTGACCGCTGTTCAAATCTCATTGGTGGCAGAGGGATTTATTATCGTGACTGGATTTCGGATACTAGTCGACTCAGCTGTGAATGAGTACCTGAGTCCAATCAGGATAATAATCTCGGGCGAGCGCAATGCTAACCACATTGCCTTCTACAATGCTGTGATGTACGGTGACGGTCTTGAATGAAGTGCTCTAACACACTTCAAGGCAATGATCCAATAAGCACCAACGATTATTATTATATCTTATGGGGGCAACACAGTCCGTTCTGCTGCATAGCACGGTTGTATTGGCTAATTCCCTCGACAAGGAGGGACGATTTACGTAAGCGTCATACTTAAGTGCAGAGGCGGGGAGCTTTACGTGTGGCGTCTGCTTATCGCTCTGCCTCGGAACCGACCGTCATGGTGATCGCGGTAGCGATTCCCGTTGCCCTCCTTGCAAAGGAGAGTAAAGCTATCTACAGCCGCAAGGGCGAAAACTTAAGAGAGGTGATTGACCGTCATTGATTGAACGTCAACGCACCCTTACGAGTGGCAACTCTATTGGCAAGATAAGCCAAGCGGCAGATGGACTGCGGAGCTTATCGACAATTTGAACCCGTAGCTGAATCAAATGCACGGTGAGATTGATTACTTCCTTACCCAACTTCTAAACGGGCACGGAGGTTTTCAGTCTTTCCTGCACAGAATTGGGAAGGCGCGATCTTTTGGTTGTGTGTTCTGCAATGCCGTGATGGATGACGCTGGGCACACCTTTTTCTCTTGAGAAAAGGTGAGACGGGTCTCGTCAACAGCTTTATGTAGACACAGGGGACCTCTCTCCAGACAACATTGTCAGAGAGATATTAAGGAGCGGTGGCAGATAGAGTCGGGTTGCACATTATGTTCAGACTCTTCTCATTGCGAAGAAGATTGCTTTCGGCCGGCGGAGGGACTTGATGACAAGGGGTTCCCTGCACTGACAACTTCCTTCCTTCCCTTCCCTGAGGTTGGTGAAAGGAATTTTGTGACTTAAAGGCTCGCAAAGCCGGGAGACGGGAGAGGTAGCTAGAGGTAATGTGTCAAACGGTTCAATGCTAGTTTTCTAATGACGGGGAGCTATTTAGCTGATAGTCCGCCAGTGTACTTATGCTGTGGTTCAACACTCTGTGCGTAAACGCATTCACCTAGCCTACTCGCAAAAAACACCTCTTTTGCTGATTTCCAATTATCCTTTCTTCCCCTTTTGTTCCTCTTGTTGTGACTAGGTACGCCCCTAGATGACTTGGCTGTCTTAACCGGACATATACGCCAATAACTTTGTTGCGGCCTTCGACTATTGGTTTAAGATCTATTTCGCTTCGGAAGTCAACGCTAATCTGTAGATGAGCTATGTTATCAGTAAAGTGTCTTGTATAGGGGTTTCAGTCTGCTCTCCTTATTCCTTATTATTACACATACTTTTTACGAGTTGCCCTCAATATCAAATGTGATTATTCTGTGATTTGATATGGAAGGCTGTTTCGACACCCTCCAATTCTTGACCAAGCCGCATATCCGAATTTTCCCTTGAGTTTTGACTAGTATCTCTTGTTTGGGGTTGGTTGCGAATATTGGAGTGTTCCCAATATTATGTGTTCCTAACTTGTTACTGAGGATAAATTCCAGAAAGTACTTACCTCTAACATTAATTTCGCTGCTTCTCCAGACACCATGTTGGTCGTTGATATCACAACCGAGAAGAAGTGGACTGCTTCTCGAATTATTCCCCGGCTTCAAGTAAGACTTGGGTAGTCCCGAAGTCGCCAGTCAGAAACTCTGACATAAGTTACTTAAGTTTCTTTTGAGGATGATGCAAGCTCTTGATGTTTCACAAGATGAACCCCGAATTATTGGCATACTTGCTCTTTGCTGAGTTCGAATTTAAATTGGAACACCCTGGGTTCTTGAGCCAGCACTAGTCCAATGTTATCCATCGAACTTGCCCTTGCAATTATTGCAGATGCAGCTTTCGCATGGTGGAGATGTACCTGCACTATTTTAGTGTTGGCTATCGGCTCCATTAGTGTTTGGCGTTCTTCTCGAATATTGAAGCCTTATCCTTCTCCTCCCACATAGGACTTCCTTGTGTTTCGTCGTTTGACTTGAATCCGAGAAGGTCTAGGTCAAGGTTATTCAGCTTTCCTCTTCTGTGGGCAACAGGTCGACCTCCTTGCTCGGTCTTGCTCTCTCAGCCTCTATGGACACCCTAATTCCTTCAGAGACCTCGGTAGGATTTCCATCCGATGTGAACTCCAAAGTATCCTACCTTTTTAAGGTTTTTTATTAAAATCGGTTTACTGTCTGTCTACCTGTCTGTCACATGCATTTTTCTCGGGGATGTTTATAGCAATTGAAACCAAATTTGGTGGAGAAGTAGAAACTGTTAACGCTCACACATACAGGGAGCTACATCCTTCTATGTCGAATTTAAGGGGGATCCATATAAATGTAAAAGGGGGGTGTAAATCTTTTTTTCACCAAATATAATCATGTGGGGTATCAAATGAAAGGTCTCGGTTAGTGTTTTCCAAAGCCGGTGTTAGTTTTCAAAATTTGCTGGAAAGCTGGGAGTGCGGGGGGTCGAAAGTGATCGTCTCCTTAACGAACCTATTCTCAGAAACTAATCAACCGAAAAATCTGAAAATAATCAAGAGGCTGCCTCATATAGTATAGTGGCAGCCTCCGAAATACCCTCCATACCGTTATCCTTTCAAATAAAATTAATAATATTGTATTACTACAATTTTTGCAATTGATTGCAACCCCCCCCCCTCTCCTCCCCCTTTTGGGGTGGTGGTTTGGTGGAAATCGGACGATTACTAACAAAGTTATAATCGGTCGCAATTGTCGCTTCTTTGCAAATTCAAGACTTTGAATGTCAATATCACTTGAAAGTGGATATTTTCACATAGTATATGCATATATAAGGAGCTACGTACTAATGGGACAAATGCACACTCAATTGCATTTATAAAAGGAATACACAAAAACTCTTATACTTGAAGCATCGAGCTTCCGGTTTCCCGACGTGTTTCTTCTTATGCACGTGCAAAGGTATGATACCCACCTACCAAATTCTTCATAATCGTGTAAGGAGGTCCATGTTTTGAGCAATGTGGAGGCGTAGAAGCTTCGTCGTCTCAATCGCTGCGGCTTTGGAAAGGTAAACCGTCACTAAATGTGCCCTAGTATATCGTCCATGGCACATGTTGATAGTTCGGTTCCTTCCCATCCTGACAATTTGGAACCTACAATTCTAAGTTAGTTCACCATGTTATCCGTCATGCAGTCTACCAGTATAAGGCCTGGTCAAAAATGTTTGCCGGTAAACACAAGCTCCTTATTCCATCCCTTATACATTTCCGTGACGATACAAGTACTTCCTGGTCCTCACGAGTGAATATTTTTTTCCGGAAATAGTTTCGTTAGTACGATCAGTCCAATGATTTTTACCACGCTAGTATTAACGGCCGGTTTCCTGGTTCCTGCCTTCATCGCAGTTTGAGATCTCCTCTTTCTTGAGCTCGGATTTTTTGTGAGCATTTCAGCATTGAGGGCTTAGGTCTATCCTGAGCTTTCTTAAGGGCCTGTTTTGGTTTTAGACTTGCTTTCAGGTAGTGCAGATACCATTTAGCACGTATGCCACTGAGGCCTGTCTCCTTCCTGACCTCAAACGTATCCTTGCTCGTCCTTGCCTTTTAAGGGGGGACCTCTGTTGGTTGCCGTCTTCACAGTAGACCGATGTTGACCTTGGCTCCACTGCGTGACCTCCCAATCCAAGAATGGCGTTCTTAGGTGTAGCCCCCGAGCTGTCAATGATGCGGAGTTTTGCCTCCGCCTGATGGGCCAGTTTGCGTGCAGTAGAGGGTCCCGATAGTTTATTATATGTTTTATGGCTCTTTTGAACTTATTTGAATCCCACGATTATAGAGATTAGGAGGTCCATCTGGCCATAGCCCACCGTAGCGCAGTAAGGACGGTTTCACTCAGGTATCCGTGTGGCTTCGTTCAAATGCCATCAATCATCCCTGATCTATCCTCTGAAATCTGTCCCTTGGCGGAGATTTGAATGCTCAAAATAGCGGGTAAATTTGAAGCCTTCGACATCTTATAACTTTGAGAATACAAATCCCTAGTCTCCATATTCATTTTTGGGACAATCAGAGTGTAGCTGTGATCGACTTCAGGCAACAGTTAAGGCAGTATTCGAGGGTAGTTCATTTACTTTTGGTTTTAATCCACTAGAGCTATAAATAGTGTACTATCAATAAATCGGTATTTAGACCCTTGTACTTCACAGAAAAGTCACGATTATTTTCCCGTATTATTCTACTCATAACAATTGTTACGTTTTCCGCATTCCATGCTAACCAAACGGTCCCATTTTTTATCACAACAATAATTCACTTAACAATTACTCTCGACCTTTCCCGACATCGGAACACCATAATGTTATGTTATTATTTAATTTCTGAACATTATTAAATAACTCTTTACGCCTATTTCTGGCAAACCCAAGCGCCATTAATTGCGGGTTCATTTTTGCCTCAATACGTAATATGTCGTGTGAAAATTATCGCTCGGTCAATCTGGTTTACTTGCCACTGTCGAGGGCATATTGCACGTACTTTCGAAATAATCCGCGAATTAAACGAGGATATTTAAATAAATTGCCAAAAGTATCGGTTTTCATGGTTTTCAGTGATTAGCAATTATGCGGAGTTGGAATTGAATTATGGCCCCACACTGATAAAACTCACGCGCATTCGGTACGTGGATGATATCAATGGGCGCAATTTGAAAAATTACCCAAATTAGAATGCTTTTGCTTTGAATCTGTTTTTTTTTTGCATTTTTGGTTGGAATTTGTACTTGAAAGTGATACTGACTTACGTCCGTTATGACCTTAACTTCTCCAATAAAAAGTTGGGCAAGTCCATTTGTATGGACGCTCGGCCCATAGAAAAGATTCATTGTATGACTTGCAAAAGCACAAACTGGATGAACTCTTTTCATGGGTCTAGACGATATTGGTCAGTTAATTTATAATATTTTATTACAGATACTAAATAGCTTAACCCGTTTGATTAGAGTGCGACAAGATACAAGTGCTTGATTCAGCAGTACTAAGTAGTATGTCTGTCCGCTTGATGGAAACTTTCCATTTCATTTATAGCTCGCATGTATCTAGATACATGAAGTTCTCAGGTAATTACAACCAGTTTTTAATGACCTAATCATTATAAAATATGAAAATTCGTTGCACTTAATATTGCATAAGCGAGCGTGGTATGTATGTAGAATTTGAAATTTTCTTGCAGATCTCCGAAGGGTGAAAGTCTCGGTTCCTTCTTGAATTTAAGCTATTTTCCAACTTCGATACTCCAAGGTTTTACCAAATTTGCGCAAAAAGTCCCTCAAATTTTTTCGCTTGCACGGAAGTAAAGGCGGGTTAAAAAACTCTTAAGATCGCCTTTGTTAAAAAAAGATTGGATGCGAAGAATTGGGAGGCCTTATCTGTTATTTTTCGAAATCTCTTAAAGCCGGCGTGGTACTCGTCCTCAACCAATTGTAATTCGATGACCTTCAGATCCGGGCGTTGTTATATATTTTTCCCTAAACCAAATTATTAAATTGCATTATAAGAGGCCGCCCTATTATGCTCCACAAAACCATGAGATCCAAACCATACAATTTGTCCGAATCGAACTTCAGCCGAGTTATCTTTATTGGATTAATCCTCGATTGTACTTGAATCAAGCTGTTCAAGAAATCGCCCAAAGCAGCGTGATCTACTCTGGAATGATAAATTGGTAAATTACTAACCAAGATTCAACGAAAATTATTATCTATAATGCCATAAGTGTAAAGGTTTGCCAAAACAATAACCCCGAAAGGTACCCGCTGTTGAACTGCATTCATTTCGCGAGGCTTTGTTTCGCTGTAGGCAATCGTGATTTTGCTGAATTTTAATTACCAAAAAAAAAGTGAGCATTGTTTTACTTTTTCGGACTTTTCTTCGAAGGTAGCCAATTGGCATATTAAGAAGCCAAATAAGGAAGTCATTAATTACAATCTGAACCCAGCACTTGCTTTAATCTGATACGTGTCTATACAGGTGAATGTTGAAAGACTAACCAAAAAAAAAGCCTGGAAAAGACGAGTGACTGACAAGATTAATTACACATTGAACGATATGAGATAAGAAGCTGGAAGTAAGGTTTTGGGAACGGATAGAAGGCTTTCAGTTTTAGTTGGCGGAAAGTAAAACCGAAATTTTTGGTACATTGTGGAGTCTGCTTGAAAGGTGGAGTTATGTAATGCGGGTACAACCGGCGTATTGTGTTTCACTTTCATTGAAGTTCTTATTTGTGCGAAATAGACATACCTTAGAAAGGCAGGAGCGATAAATTACCCTTTATTGGGAATTGTTCAATTTAATTTTATCATTTGCTTCAATATTTAGCGAAAGTTTATTTAAAGTTAATTCTTCGGGTATAGACTGACAATAGGTGCTGACAAAATAATAGGTAATGTTGAAAGCTTGTGCAGATTTAATCTTGATTCTCTATTTTCACTGAACATTGGGTGGTTGGCATTTATTATTGTTATTCCGATTTGTAATGAACCTAAGGGAAATCATCATCATCAACGGCGTAACAACTCCAGACATCCCGGTTTTGCCCCAAGGTCCACCAATTCGGTATCATTAAAAGCTGTCTGGCGTCCTGACCTACGCCATCGCTCCATCTTAGGCAGGGTCTGCTTCGTCTTCTTTTTCTACCATAGATATTGCCCTTATAGACTTTCCGGGTGGGATCATCCTCATTCATACGAATTAAGTGACCCGCCCACCGTGACCTGTTGAGCCGGATTTTATCCACAACCGGACGGTCGTGGTATCAATCGTAAATTTCGTCGTTATGTAGGCTACGGAATCGTCCATCCTCATGTAGGGGGCTAAAAATTCTTCGCAGGATTCTTGTCTCGAACGCGGCCAAGAGTTCGCAATTTTTCTTGCTAAGAGCCCAAGTTTCTGAGGAACACATGCGGACTAGCAAGATCATAGTCTTGTACAGTAAGAGCTTTCACCCTATGGTGAGACGTTTCGAGCGGAACAGTTTTTATAAACTGAAATAGGCTCTGTTGGCTGACAACAACCATGTGCGGATTTCATCATCATAGCTGGTATCGGTTATGATTTCCCACCCTAGGTAGAAGAAATTATCAACGGTCTCAAAGTTGTAGTCTCTTTATTCTTCTCGTTTAACCAGTGCGGTTTGATGTTGTTGGTTGGTTGGTTTTTGGTGCTGACATTCCCACCATATATTTTGTCTTGCCTCCATTGATGTGCAGCCCAAAATCCCGCACCAATTCCCGCCTGGTCGATCTGGATGAAAATAATTTGTGGGCCGTTCTTCCCATGATGTCGATATCGTCAGCATAGGCCAGTAGTTGGATGGGCTTAAAGAGGATCGAACCTCTTGCATTTACCGCAGCATCACGGATCACTTTCTCGAGGGCCAGGTTCACGAGCACGGATGATAGGACATCCCCTTGTCTTAGACCGTTGTTGATGTCGAATCGTCTTGAGAGTGATCCTGCCGCTTTTATCTGGCCTCGGACGTTGGTTAGGTCCCTCATGGCCGTGTACAGTTTTACCCTGGCTATGCTATCATAGGCGGCTTTAAAGTCGATGAATAGATGGTGCAACTGGTGTCCATATTCCAATAGTTTTTCTGTCGCTTGCCGCAAAGAGAAAATCTGATCTATTGCTGATTTGGCTGGAGTGATGCCTCTTTGGTATGGGCAAATGATCTTCTATGCATATTTGGCTAACCGCTCTAGCAAGATAGCGGAGAATATCTTTTAGATGGTACTTATCAACGCATTACCTCTATAATTGCTGCACTGTGTGATATCTCCCTTTTTATGTATAAGACAGATAATGCTTCGTTGCCAGACATCAGGCATTGATTCGCTGTCCCAAACCTTGGGCACAAGTTGATGAACCACTTGGTGTAATTGGTCGCCTCGATATTTTACTAATTCGGCTGTAATTCCATCGGCTCCTAGACAGTTATGATTTGTAAGCTGATGAATTGCACGGACTGTTTCTCCTTTACTTCGTGGTGTACTATTTGTCCGTCGTTTTGAGTTGCCAAGGCCTCCAACTCGCCGATGTTCTGGTTGTTCAGTAGTTCATCAAAGTACTCAACCCACCGCTCCAATATGCCCATTCCGTTGGAAATCAGATTTCCCTCTTTGTCTCGGCAGGATGAGCATTGAGGTGTGTAAGGCTTGATCCTGCTGACTTGTTGTTAAAACTTCCGCGCCTGGTGCGGTTGCTCCTTGTACTTCTCGAGTTCGCAGAGTTGTTGGTTCTCCCAGGCTTCCTTTTTCCATCTGTGAAGTCGCTTCTTCGCTCGCCGGAGCTCGTGATAAGTCTCTGCGCGTGCCCGCGTTCTTTGAGAATGCAACATTACTGGGTATGCGACATTCTTCCATTCCGTTACTAGCTTACATTCTTCGTCAAACCAGCCGTTCCGACTCTTTTTTGTGGCTGGGGCCAAGTATGTTAATGGCCGTATTTATGATAACGTTCTTCAGGTGATTGTGAAGATCATTTGTTGATGTTTCATCTCCAGGGTCTCTGTTGACTGCGGTTATTACGGCATCCCTTCCCCTCTTCTAGATGCTGAGGAGGGCTGTGTTGTGGATGGTTTCAGGGTTAACTCTCACCTGATTATCAGAGGGGATTCTGGGTGGTGTTGTTATTCGAGCTCGGAGCACCATGCCAACGAGATAGTGATCCGAGTCTATATTGGCCCCTATATGCTCTGATATTCATCAAGGCCGAGAGGTGGCGGTGTTCGATCAACACTTGGTCAACTTGGTTGAAAGTGGAGAGGCCCACGTATGTTTGTGGACCGCTTTCCACGCAAACCAGGTACTTCCAACAACCGTTTCGTGTGACACTGTTAATTGAATAATCCGCAGTCCGTTATCATTTGTATTTTGATGAAAGCTATGGGAGCCAACGTATCGCCTGAATACGGGCTCCGTCCCTACTTGGCTGTTAAAATCCCCAAGTATGATTTTGATATCATACTTGGGGCAGGCTTTGGGCTTCCGCTCAACTGTCTCGTAGAAAGTATCCTTCTCCGACTCTGCACTCTCCTCTGTAGGGGCGTGAACGTTAATGAGGCTTATATTTCTAAACTTGCCTGGCAAACGCAGAGTGCATTGAATTTCGCTTATATTCGCAAAGCCGATGACAGCAGGTTTAATTTTTTGGCTGACTAAGAAATCTACTCTTACTATGGTGTAGCGACTCTTCTCCACGAAACCGTTCCCTGTGCATCGCATTCCTTGCAACGCTGTTACATCAGCCTCATATTGGGATAGCATTCGGTCTGTACAGGGAGCGCACGTTCCATGAGAAAATGCGCAAATCGTTAATCCGTTTTCGTTGCCGGGTTCGTCGATTTAAAATCCATCCTGTCCGAGGCTCCTTCCGTGGCTTCGTAACATCAGTTTTCCGTCTAGGGTTGTCTGCCTTATCCAACCCCCAACCTGGAAGACGAGTTGGTACATTTCCTCTCGTTTTTAGGTGCGATTTTATTCATAAGTACAAGGTCAAGGGCACCCCATGGCATCTGTTAACGTCTGCCTTTTCACCCACATGACCATTAAGCTCGCCGGCAATGATAATATAGTCGTCAGCAGGCACGTGATAAGTATTTTCATCGACAGCCCTGCCCGGCAGATGCTCTCAATGTACTCCTGCATCTCCTCCCCCTAGACCTCCAAATCAAATATGTTGCAGCGTGCAGTGCCGTCAGACTACGTGAGTCTGGATGCTGGGCAGCGAAGTCCTTCGGCCACAGCAACATCCTAGATGAAATACCTCGAAAAATCTGGGCATCCCCCACGGACTATGTCACACGCAAGCTGAACTTCACGAGAAACTTTGCTGTGGACCTTCCAACCAGGGCAAAGTGGAAGACCGGCGCGTGTTGCAAGACTATGACACGGTATTCTTTACGGACGGATCAAAGATGGCCTATGGAGTCGGCGCGGGGGTTTTCTCGAATACACTCGGTGTATCCAAGTCGTATGGTCTCCCAGGTTTCGCTAGTGTATTCCAGGCGGAAGTACTGGCGATATTGGAAGTAT
This sequence comes from Hermetia illucens, assembly GCF_905115235.1. Lineage (NCBI taxonomy): Eukaryota > Metazoa > Arthropoda > Insecta > Diptera > Stratiomyidae > Hermetia > Hermetia illucens. The sequence continues at coordinate 203,902,430 of NC_051849.1, forward strand.
GTCGATAGCTGGAGCGTGATTCGAGCCCCAAGCGTAACATAGCCATTCTGACCGACAGTCAAGCAGCCATCAAGGCCTTGTACTCAACGACGACATCTTCCCGGCTGGTGGAGCAGTGCAAAGACGCGCTCAACCATCTGGGCGGCACGCTCAAAGTCACTCTCCTCTGGGTTCCCGGGCATAGGAACATAGAGGGGAATGAGCGGGCTGACGGATTGGCCAGGCAAGGCTCTGCTCTTGGCAGTCCCTCGGCGAATACAGTCGGTGTTCCGCTGGCGGCTGTCGGGGGCCGAGTCTACTCGTACTACCTAGCAGCCGCAGGTTTAAGATAGTGAAGGCCTACAAGCTGTGCCAAGTCAAGGAGAATTTGGCCCGCTTATAACATAGCCCGATCACGAGAGCTCCTGTGCCAGACGCGTGCACATGCATTCAAGATTACGGTGGTCTGATAGGGGACCATGCCGCTAGGCTCGGCTTACTCTACAACTCGCATTGCCGAAGCTGCGGAGAAGGAAGGGAAACCCTCATGCACTTTCTCTGCGATTGCCCAGCTCTGGCTCGAATCAGGCTGCGGACACTGGGTAAACCATTCTTTGGGGACCTCAGCGAGATTTCTAGCTGCAGGGTAGGAGAGCTGCTTCCCTTCGTGAATGCTACGGGCAGGCTCTGAAGATCCGAGCCGGCTGGACTCTGCTTCCCTGTTTTCATAACAACAGTCACGGTCTTAGGAGTTTGTGGCATCAAATCGGCGCACCATAGCGCTAATTTGGCCCCTCGGAGCGGCCACTGATACCTACCTACCTACCCATTTTCATCGAGAAGTTGCCGGAAGGCATCTTTCTCGGTGTCAGGTCGACCTGTCTGTGGTGCGTACGCGGTGAAGAAGTGAATAGAGCGATCAACTGATATAATGGTGAGCTTCATCAGCCGATCATCAAATCGTTCGACTTCTTTAATGGCATCACGGAAACCCTCTGAGGTGGCCAACATCATATTGAGTGTGTGAATTACCAAAATAGAGAAGTTTATTGCAATTTTTTATCGCGTCCGCATTCTAATTCCCAGCTTTTGACACCAGACTATCGGATTTCTTGCAAAGCGCAGATATCCATGCACCTTTTCTCAGTTCAGTCTCAAGCGTCCGAGACGATCGGACGTGTGCTCACGAAAGTGCCGAGTGAAAAATCCAAAGTGCGGAGTGAAAAACAAAACAAAACACAATCGCGACCGTAGTGTTTTCGATCAAACATTCAGCGGCGAGGCGCTATGTCAAAGCGCCCGGTTGAGGACAGGTCACTGTCGCCCCAGGGGATGGATCCTGAGCCCAAGAGGATTCACCCCCTTGGGGACAGCGAAAGCGAGGCTCCATCAAGTCCCGAAGCCAGTCGGGAACCCGCCCGAGAAGATAGCGAGTCGGACATGGCTCGCGAAACGTCAGACGACGATCAACACGATGTCGCCGCCCTGCGGAGACAGGTCCAAGAACTGAGAACCTCCCTGAAGGAGATGACAAGCCGGTACGACCGGCTCTCTGCGCTGTTCAGCTCTTCATTAGTGGAATCTACCATCGCCCTCAACAAGTCATCTCAGCAGCCCAACACAGCAACTACATCAATTCATGAGAACCAAGAAGAACGGTCGATGGCAGAAATGGAAATTTCCACACCGAAGCCACAACAAAAAATAGCCTCAGCAATAGCATCTACACCCTCACCCGATCTAACGACAACAACAATGAATGTCACCGAACATCCAGCCCGACAGCTACAACAACCAACCACACACACCCCGATAACAACCACCACAACCACGCAGCAAGCCGCTCAACCAGCCAAATCCACCCCACCAAGGGTAAGTCAGGAAAAATTCCCGCCGCTAATTATCCGCGCTGACCCCACAACCACTAAAGATATCACTAACAAAATTCTGTCCACAATCCCCAACAATATATCCCTTAAAAAAACATCAATACGCTCAACCCACGTCCTCGCCACCTCCCAGGCAGATTACGATTCTGCAAAAAACATACTTAAAGAAGGAAACCACCCCTTCTTCACGTATACTCCGTCACACCTCAAACCAATCAACCTAGTCCTCCGAGGACTAGATTTTACATACTCTCCCGATGAAATCCTCAAGGAGCTACACCGCCTCGGCATCTCCGAAGCCATCAGCGTTCGTCAATACGAGACTAGCTCCTCCCGACGAAACGCGAAACCCCTCCACCTCTTCCTTGTAACGTTTTCCCTCAAATTCCAGCAGGCCACTCTCACGAAAGCCAGGGCGATGTTTCACTGCATCGTGAAGTTCGAAGCCGGCCAGCTACACGAAATCACCCAATGCCGGAACTGCCAGCGCATTGGGCATGCAGCGTCAAATTGCAATCTGGCTTACCGTTGCGTTAAATGCAACACCCCTCACGGGCCACGACAATGCCCAAAGAAGCAGGAAGAAAATCCATCCTGCATCAACTGCGGAGCCAACACTCATCCGGCTAGTTATCGCAACTGCCCGATGTTCGTGCAAGCCCGCGCCCGCCAAACACAACAATCACCCCCCACAAAGCATAACCCTGCTCCACCAACCAAACCCGATCCCCAACCAAAACCCGTTCAGGTCCCCGCCCCGTACAACCCTACGCCCCCACCACTCTCTTACGCTGCGATGGCCAGGAACGCCTCGCGCCCGGTCCCCACCTTTGACCTCGGCTCCGAGATCCACTCCCTCTTCAACACCTCCACCACCCAACTAGCCTCCCAACTCACCTCATTCCTCCCCACATACAACTCCCTTTCCTCGCCGATGGAGAAGAGACTCGCTCTCCTCTCCTTCCTCTGCCAAGTGTCCCCCAGTAATGTCCACTAAAGTGGTATTACTGAACGTAAATTCGGTGGTCAGTCGGCAAAAACGTCACGATCTAACTAATTTCTTGTCCGTCCACAAACCTAACCTACTCCTCCTCACTGAATCCAAACTGCACCCAAGGCATAAGCTGCACATCCCCAACTACACCACCTTCCGCTCCGACCGTGTTGACCGCCCAGGCGGAGGCACAGCCATACTAGTGGCAAATCCCCTAGACGCTCAACGGGTCTACATCCCAAACACTATTGCCCCATCCATGGAGCTAACCATTGTCTCCATCGCCACACCTTCCTCCATCACATTCCTAGGTAGCCTCTACTGCCCCGACCAAACCCTCAATCCCGCTGACATCTCCAACCTTACACAACATCTCAAAGCCCTCCCAGTCAGCCGAAACAAGCGTTTCTCCCTTGTACTAGGGGGCGACCTAAATGCCAAACATAACACCTGGTATAACACCACTATAAATGCCAATGGCAATAGGTTAGCCAACTGGTACTCACAACACTCCCACCCTCTACAGCTCACCCTCCTCCCCACCAACCAACCCACCTACCACAGGCAAAATACCCACTCCTTCATCGACCTCTTCCTGGTAAGCAACCACCTTCTCGTACACCCCAGCACGCCTACCTCCCCCCAAGACCTCCCAACCATCCCCGGCTTGAGCGACCATGACGGAGTGGTTCTCCACTTCAATATCACCGACCGCCTCCCCAAATCCCAGCCTAAATTCCTTCCCAACTACGCTGCCACTAACTGGCAACGCCTCAACTACAACCTAGCCGACAAACTCTCCACCATCCGCCTCCCGTCCAATCCGTCTCCTACCGAAATCGATTCAGCCGTGGAAAAGCTCACGGAATCCACACAGAAGGCTTGCGACGAAACCATCCCTCTCAGACCACTAAACTACCAGGGCCTAATCACCCTGCCACCACACATCCTAGACCTCATCAAACAAAAATCAACCCTACGACGCCAACTCCACAGGCACAGGTACGCTCCTCAATTTAACTTCCTCAAGTCACAAATCCACTCCCTCACACAACGCATCCAATCCCAGATCCAGACGCTATACGCTGATCACTACGCGGTAAAGCATGCGAACATCTCGCTTAATTAGCAAACATGCAATAAACTCCGGGGTACCTGCCCCCGACTAGCCAAACCCCGCTCAGCCAGCGTCCTCCCACACAACACCTCACCCAAAGCCCACGCCGACCTGATTGCTAACAGCTTTCTAGCCGCCCACCACACCACCCAACATTTGTCCGACCCACCCACAGAAACAGCGGTGCGCCAACACATACACAACATCACTACCACGCCAGCCATCCACACCGAATTCCCGATCCCACCATCCGAACCTACAACACCCTACTGCTTACCAATACAAGCCGTCACACCCCAAACAGTTGAATCCATTATCCTCTCTCGAAACAATAAAAAATCTACGGGACCCGACCACATCCCCATCATCATCCTCAAAAAATGCGCCAAAACCCTAAGCCCCTTTCTCGCCCAACTCTTCAATCAATGCCTCCTCTCTGCACACTTTCCCACCCCATGGAAACGAGCCCACATCGTCCCAATCCTAAAAAAGGACCAGCCTTCAGCTTCCCCGGGCAGCTACCGCCCCATCTCCCTCCTCAACGTGACATCGAAAATGTTCGAACACGTCATCCACGATATCATGCTCCAACACATCACCGACCACGCCATTATCCCCCCCTTCCAGTTTGCCAACAGGCGCGGCCACGGCACCTCACATGCCCTCCTAGTCCTCAAAACCGACATCCTATCCCAACTAAACAACAACATCCCCACCACAGCTTGCCTCCTCGATATCCAGAAAGCCTTCGACGCGGTCTGGCACGACGGCCTCACCTACAAACTCTCCCACACTTTCAAATTCCACCCACAATTATGCAAACTCATCCTTAACTACCTGTCTGATCGCCAATCCTTAGTCCGTACCCACGATACCCTGTCCGACCCTTACAGTCCTCCCGCAGGCATCCCCCAAGGTTCAGTTCTGTCAGCAACCCTCTTCTCCCTATACACCGCCGATATCCCACTCCAGCACCCTACCAACTCCCCCCAAGCAGTCAAAACCATCCAATACGCTGACGATTTGATCCTTTACACCTCTTCCCGGAGAATAAAATCCGCCCAAAACCGCATCAATACCTCAATCCAAACCCTCAACAAATTCCTCCAATCCTGGAAACTCCTACTCAACCCCTGCAAATGCGAAGCCATCGTCTTCCGCGGTAGAGCCACCTTTACCCGCAAGATGCTGGCCGACACCCGCAACCTCACTATCAAGATCGGACCTTCTACCATTCCCTCCGTCAAATCCACTAAATACCTGGGAATAACCCTCAATACCCGCCTATCACCCATACCCCAGGTAAATTCCATCATTTCAAAGACCCTAACAGGACTAAAAACCCTATGGCCCATCCTTAAGAAAGACTCCGCCATCCTCCCCAAAGTCAAACTCTACTGCTATAAGCAGCTAATCCGTCCCTTAATTACATATGGATTCGTCGCATGGTGTGACGTCTCCTCAGCTCAAATGGAGCGCCTTCGGGTACGCGAAAGGAGGTTCTTCCGCCTCTCCCTTTCCCAGTCCAATATCCACTCCAACCAAGCTGTCTACGACGAGGTAAAGTGCTCCCGCATAGACCAGATCCTCCTTACCTCACTAACCAAATTCCTCATCAAATGTCAAGCCCATGAAAACAACCTCATCCAGTTTTACTCCCACATACGCAGCCATAACACTAACCCCACATACCGCCACCATCCCCTCCCTTCAGACCTCCTAACCCTTTCCTCCAAAACAGCAGTTATCGCGGCGGGAAGATGATCATATTCAACCGCCCATACGATCGACATCGCCCTGGCCTCGTCTACTCCACCGCCCAATAACACCACCTTCCCCTATATGTATCCTTCCTCCATCCATTCATGCAACACAATTATCCAACGAACAAACAACAACATAAGAGGGGTTTTTCCTGACTTTCCCCTCTATAGCATTAGCCATAGGATAAATTAATACCACCGTAAATTAAGTCTAGTATTAAGCAAAATGTTAATTTCTAGGTAAAGTTAAGCTGTTAGAGATAAGTCTAGTATTAATTTTAGTCATAAACTACCTGTAACAAAATCAAACAAAATAAATTGAATGTGTTAAGAAAAAAAAAAATGCACCTTTTCTGAAAGGCTCCTGCGAGTTGCTCCGTCTTTCCAGTTAAGGTAGCAACATTTAGGGTGCAGATACGTGTTTGTTTTGTTCGTTTTGTTTGGGCTAATGTGCTTGCGTCCTGACGCCATCCATGCGTGAAGAACCCATTTCTCGACAGAACTGGGGCTCGTCGCACCGCGTCGACTGAGGTGGACGCCATAGCATTTCTCCGAGGCTTGTGACTAAATTCCATTATCATGTTTGGAACGACATTGTACGTTGCACGTAATATATTCATATATTATGTAAGAATATCCACTTTCGTTTGATATTGAGATTCAAAGCCTTGAATTTGCAAAGAAGCGACAAATTTGACCTGTTGTAACTTTGTTAATAATAGCGCAATTTCTACCAAACTTGGTAGGATCATGATCCATAATGTATTCTACATTGCTCCAGGAATGAACTTAAGTGCACGACAATTAGTCTCGCCCAGTGATGTCTGTTTTGAGATTCAAAGTTAAATATTGGTGTTATAAAAGGATTGTCATATTCAGATTTAGTTCAGTATCAGTTCGCTGAGAGATTTAGAAGGAAAGAGAGTGAAACCCCTAATTTTGTGCGAAAAAAATTTCAGGAAGGAAAAAGTTAAACGTTGAGGCAAAAGGCCCGTATTCTGGTTTTGCAGCAACGGGGTGGTAGTAATAAGGAAATAGGGAGAAAAATTAACTGTTCTCATGCAAGTATTAAACATTTTTTTAAAAAGTATGCCTGCGACGGAAACAACGGAACGGGAAGAAGCAGGCGATTACTCCCCGGGCCAGGCGGTCATTAGAGCGAGCATCCTTATGAGATAGATTTGTGACTGCTCCTCAATTACTTACTGAATTGCTGGAAGGGAAAAATGTGTCAGTTAGTGTGAGAACGGTGCAGCGACGGTTGAATAAATTAGGACTCAGAGCTCGAAGACCAACAAAAAAACCGATTGGACCGAAGGCTATGTTCGAAAAAAGGCTGAGTGGGACATTGGAATGATGTGACTGGACCGTGGACGATTGAAGACGAGTTCTGTTCTCTGATGAGTCGAAATTCAATTTGCTGGGATCTAACAGTCCGTCCCCAGTGCAAAGAAGAAAAAGAGATAGATTTGACCCCCAATGTGTTCTACGAACTGCTCGCCATTCTCCCTCAGTAATGATGTGGGGATGCATAACATTCAAAGAAGTTGGTAGTTCTTCGTTTCTAAGCAGTGCTGTTAATCCAGAAAAGTACAAAAAAGTAGTTGAAGATTGCGTTGTTCAGACAAGAGAACTGCATGAGCACTTTGATGAAGTAATGTTTCAGCACGATTCGGCTTCGTGTTATAGAGCTTGTACTGTAAGTAAAGGAGATTTTCCCCGTGTCAAATTTTTTATCTGTTTTATCCTCAATGCGGTTCTTATCCACGGCTAACATCTTGGAAAGAGGAGGTTGGCATATGCTGTCATGGCCAGGAAACAGTCTAAATTTGAACCCCATAGAGAACTATGGCGTTCATAAAGCGAAAGAGAAAAGATATGGTTTAATAATCCGTGCCTGCACAAGGTACGGAAGTGATTAGGGCGGAAACCGGACATACGAAATACTAAAGACCGAAAATAAAAAAAAAACGAAAATTAATTTCTTCTAATTCGACATACAGAGATACCTTCATTTATCTACTTTCATTAAAAAAAACTCGTTTGACAAATTGTTTATGTGTATGTTTATTTTCGACGTTTTTTGTAGTCTGATATTAACACATTACCTTTTCCTTCAAAATTCAACTTTCCTTTCTACCATATTCTTTGAACAGGACTTCTGCTGATGTAAATAGTAAGAACTTCACATTCAATCACATGGAGCACAATTTTATTCTCTAGCTTCATGATAAATCCGAAAAACCCCTTTTGAACTTGGATTTTCTTTCACGTTCGCAGTGCAAATATTTTTTCGCCGGGCACCGTGTTATTATTAACTTTATTTGAGCAGATATCGGTATGTAGGGTATATCGGAGCCTAGTCACCATATAGTTGCATCCACTTGTTTTCTTTCTGATTTTTCGGTTAGGTAGTTTCTGAGAAAGGTTCCGTGAAAGAAATAATCACTTTCGACCCCCCGCACTCCCCATCTTTCTCACATATGTAAAAACTAAGACCGGCTTCTGAAAGTACTAAACGGGGCCTTTCATATGACCCCACATGATTACATTTGGTAAAAGAAATTACGTCCCCCATTTCATGTATGAGGACCCCCTTAAATTCGATGTAAAAGGCGTGAGTGTTCACAGTTCCCACTTTTCCACAAAATTTGGTGTCAATCGCTATAAGCGTTTCCGACAGAAATGCGTGTGAAAGACAGACAGACAGATTGGCGGACTGTGCGGAGTTGCCAGATCTCTCATTAGGCGCGTCCCTTTGTGCGGATAAGGGAATGCTCGGCGGATGCGTAGGAATATACACATGTACGTATTTGTAGGTGTGAGTGCGGGACGCCATGACGGCCGCCAGCGCAAATTGCGCTCCAGTTAGCGGAACCACGCAGCCGGATTGCGTCGCCAAAAGGGAGGCACCCTAACCGCGACTGCCTTCGGTCAGGGAAAAGCGGAGAAAAAGAAAAGAAAAGGGAAGGGACAGAACATCGGAGCGTACAACCGGCTGCGGCCCCAACGAGTTTGCGTTCGTCGACGCAATAAACTCCGTACCCATTCAGGAAACGATCTGGCAGAGACCGGAGGTAGCAAATGTCAAAAAACTAAAAAAACTCCCGCCGATCGTAGCAAAAAATAACTACAAAACAACAAAAATGAAAACAAGTCGGGAACCCGGAAGCTCGACGCTTAAAGTATGTTGCTGCAGTAGTAGCACAATTTTGATCAAACTTGGGGACAACATTCTTCGTACCATAATCTATATTACTGCAATTTTTATAAATTTCGGGTAAACTTAAGGGAGATTCTAGTCAATTTCCCCAAAAATGCTGTAATATACTATTCCTAACTTAATTTGAGCAGATATCACGATTTTTCTCAGATTTGTCCATCACTTTCGACCCCTTCCACTCCGCGTCTTTCCAGCAAACGTCAAAACTAAGACCTTGAAAAGTACTAATCAAGACCTTTCATTTGGTATACAACACGGTTATATTTGGTGAAAAAACAATTTTACACCCCCTTTTGCATGTATGAGGCCCTTCCCTTAGTTTCAATGAAAGATGTCATTCACTGCATGTCTGGGCGTTCACAATTCCCCCCCTCCCCCTCCACAACAGATTTCGTATAAATCGGTATTGCGGTTTCTGAGAAAGTGTGTCACAGACAGACAGACCTTGAACCGATTTTGAATAAGGTTTTGTTTTGCAAACAAAACCTTAAAAATGACAATAAAAGTTGAAACGAAATGAAAAAATGAAAATGAAATGAAAAAATGAAAATGTAAGAAAAAATGAAAATCAAGTTCCTTGCTTCGGCTTGGCACAAACTGCATCCAGTGGTCCTTGACGAATGCAATCCACAAAGTGTAATTGATTGGCTGACTCGGTGCGTCCTCTTAGTATTTCCCTTATCCGCTGAAATTTCATTTATCCAACCGATTCACTGATAAAGGCTTGGATAATTGTTCCTGGGCTGCTTTCCCGTTGCACTATAGTAACGGCTTTTCGGCGCGTGTAAATTACGAATATAAATTAAGACCATTCTTTGGGATTATGTTATAATCCTTAACACAATTCCTCTGCCGGGGTCACCACTGTTGGGATTGGTTTTTCTTTTATATACAAATTAAACCCCGTTCTTTAATTTTTATGTTTATTTTTGACTTCCTTCTGCCACGACTGCCTCTGCGAGAGTCTTTCCACTTCATGTCATTCTGACATCTCTGGCCTCGATCAGGTCGTCAGCTGTTCCCACGGCCGTTCAATGTGATTGCAATTAGGTTCGCGCTTCCGATGTACCGCCACACATGGTTATGACGAGGCCGACTTCTACAAGTAGCAAGGAATTTTGCAAGTAACCTATGCCCAAGTTGGTGAAGGATGCTCTTTATTCCAAAGTCATGTGATGTGTGAAGCTATGATAGTACTGAAATCGAGGAAGAATAAAAGACTGGCGCTGAATGTATTCGCTATCCCTTCATTGACATACACATTCGAAGTGTTACCGTAGATGAAGACCGATATGGAAAATGTCCTACAGTACAGAAGTCCGAATGAATCACCCACAAATTCTGCCATGGAGAGTATGAACCAGACTCATGCAATTTTATTTCCCATAATATTACCAGCCAGAGGAATTTTATTTTACCTTAATCCTTTAATCCTCGAACCCTCACTCAGTCTAGTTTAAACCACGAACGAGTGCACAGTTCTGCAAATGTGCTCTATGTTGCGGAGGAATTTTGTCACTAAGCTACTATCGGGGGAGCTTGTCCTTCTCCATGCGGATCTTCCGCAACCAAATGCGAGTGACCGCTTTCCTGGGAATCTCGTCATAAGGGATGACATTGAGCTTTACGACCTCCCAGGTGGCGCTGATTTTACCACCAACCAAAGTCGCCATAACTTTTTACGTAGGCAGGGTTATTTCTTTATACGTAAATCCCTAATTATCTCTCAAGGAAACTAACTTTTGCCAGTGTGAAATATGTTCATGAAAAAAAATAATTATTAGATAAACAGAAAATGTTCAATAAGCTAGAATCTGGTACCATGCTTTAACTCTATATACGTTTGCATAATATTAGCTGTTCCAAATCGATACTTCTTAAGCTGGGTGAACCGGAACCAGTTTCTAATCTTAGCACCAATCACAAAAACGCAAAGTAATTTATTTGCTTTACTTGCGTAATTATATTTTATTACATTTAATATGGACGCATACGTATCTGATTATTTACTTTTCTGCGAACCTCAAGCACCTCCAATCAATGCCTGAATCAGTCTGGTCTGGCTGTTTTCCATGTCCATTCTATTATGCTTCAGATCTAGTTTTCCTGATCTTGTTCTCTTAAGTAATATTTCTGGTTCATAGCGAGCGTAGGGGCGGAGAATATTAATGGACTCGGTATTGTTTATAATTTTACAAAAGTCTATTGTTACGTAGTAGTCAGAGAAAAAGGTTGAGTCGATTAATTTGGATTCCTTGCGGCACGAGGGGTTTAAATGCGGACTTTTGCAACAACCACTTATGGTAATAATGGCTCAAGAAGAGGGTCGAGAAAATGAAATATGATTATGCTGCGATCAGAAGTACTAATTGTTGTAGTTCAAGATCAACTATCAGAATAATTAATCGTGGCGCCTTTGAGCTTATCAAGTATCCGTTTATGCATGCGGAGGGGCTTAAAATGATTCTGTGCAACTATGCAAACATTATGCTCAATTATGAACATTATTTGTTGTGAGTGCTCTGTCTTATGTTTGTGGTCATTCGCCCATCAGTATTTATCTAGAATGGAATATCTTAAAGTAGCAAATGAGGAATAAAAAAAACAAAATTTGCAGAACCTTTGAATGTTCCGACTCTGCGCTCAATATACACAATTAGATAGGTTTTTTATTTTTTTTGTATTGCAAGACTGCCTCAATGTCAACCCTTATTGCTATCTAATGGTAATGTAGATCTTGTAATGATCTTAATTGGGTAAGATGATCAGAGCGATCATCCTAAGTGGCCGACAAAGACCTAGAGGGCAGAGCCATCCTAGAAACCACACAAAGATTGAAACTGCATCAAGGTGCTCGGTCGACACCTTCTTGCACGCCTCTGCGCTAGCCAGGCTCGGGAATGTGGGTGGGTCCTTTGAGCTCTTTGATCCCTCACGTGTTTTTAATACAAAATCAATGTGTCTATACCGATCCGTGGGTCCGCACCGGATTACAAAATGGACAATGCTAAGGAATTCGCGACGGCCTAACGAATAACGACCAGAACGCGAGCTAAAATTGAAAAATAAAAAAAAACGGCTCGACCGCGCGCGTGGAGTTGTAAGTCTCCGGACCCGCCCCGCCGCCGCGATCAAGGGGGGGGGGGAGATCCACGGCGGATCCAGACCCGGTTATTGCCTCTTCTGCCTTAGATCTTGAATGAGGCGCGGCCCCTGAGGTTCCCACCCCTCCTTGACATCCTCAGGTCATTTTGTCTTTTCGAGGATGTCCCTGCACAGGTTTTGCAGGAACAAGGAGGAAGAAAGAGGGAGGAAGTCCTCAAATCACTCAAAAGTTATTCAGAATTCATACTGTAATCTTATTCACCAAAACAATCAAATATATAAAAATAATCATAAAAAATCCCGATCGGACTGCAAAAACACACTACCGAATCCGGCTAGATAAACGGTTTGTCGCGGGCAAACCTCCCCGAAAATTTTACATCAATTGCAGCCGCCTCTTCGCCTTTCTTCCGCTGTTTTCTGTTGTAAAAATTTATTTCCACCAATGTTATAATTTTCTATCGTCAATAATAATTTAAACCACGACACGGCTAGTTTTCGAAGTAGTCCCGGAGGTTTGTTTTGTTTGGAACAGAGACGACAAAGGGTTCGCGCTGTTTACGTCCTTTTATTTTTCAATTTCCCTGATTCAATTGTCTTTCTTATTTATTTGATTTTCTGCTTCTCCGCTAGACATTCGAGAAACTTTTCAATCCAAAAACTCAACCAGCACCCTTTCTCAGGCTCCCGCTGTCTTTCACTTCACTTAATTCCTTCCTCGTCACGATTCCCCTGCAATTTTTCCTCTGTCAACCCACCCGCCAAAAATCAAAAAACTCCTCGAGCCCTCGACTTCTCGCACGGCTTCACTTGCCGCTACGTTGCCTTGAACTCTGTTCAGTTCATGTTGCGGCGACATGCACATGCGCCTGCGGATGCGGCACATCATTCGCCTCTGCCATGATTAATTCGCCCGAATGCATTCAATAATGGGCAATTGCACTTTATGAAATGCATTATTTGAGCAAATTAATTCAGAAAGAGGCGAATGAGATTCCGCTCCCGTCGCGAAGCCGCGGTCACTACAATCTCCTTCTCATCTTCTGGTTCGTACCAAGCTGATTAATTGCAATATTATTGCTGAAATAATGACCTCATTTGAAATCACAAACTCCAATGAATTAGAAGAGTTACGTCCTTCGTCGTTTTAGCCATCCAATGCGTCCGTTGAACAGCCTTCGGAGCCGTCCAAAAACGAACTATTCGCCGCCTTTGACGGTGTCCCTAGGGGTCTCAGAACCGTCTGCAATGCATCATCTGTACAACTGAAATTTGGCTGAAACCTAAAATATAATACTTTTAATTAAAATATTTTAAAATTATTCATAGCTTAAATTTACGAACTTATGAAATAAACGGAAGTAGCTGATTTTTCATATTCCCTGAATGAAGTCGAATTTAAAAATTCCTGTTAAATTGAAAATTAACAATCGAGATATTTCGGCGATCAAAGGCAACTTAATAATCATATTCCATTATTTTTTACAATCTAAATTAATGGTCAAGGCCTACTACGCCACGGAGAACACCGGTGGGGGCATCTGTCAGTCGTCAGTAACCCTGCTGCGCCATATCACTCCGCCCCCAGATGAAACCTAGGGGTTTTAGCGACTGAACCTGGAACTGCTTTTCCCATCATTCGCCGAAGCGAACGCGACGTTGATGCAGCAATCCAGAGACTGTGAGATCCGATCTCTTGTCGAAGAGCGGGTCACTTGGGAGCCTTGGATTCTACCCGTATACCAGCTCCGCGTGGCTGGCAGCAAATTTCTCTCGGCGGGTTGTTCGGTGGCCAAGAAGGACGAGAGGCAAGACTTGAGTCCAGAACGGATCGTCGCGTGCCATAATGGCGGACTTCAGCGTCCGGTGCCAACGCTCTAGCATCCCATTGGAATGCGAATGGTATGCAGTAGTCCGCTGGGGTTTGAATCCCAAGAGTTTGCCTAACTCCGAAAAAAGGGTGGACTCAAATTGTATTCCCTGGTCAATGATAATCACTGCAGGGACACCAAAGCGAGGGATCCACTCGCATATACAGCTCAGATATTGAAGCTATTGCGGGATGCTTTGTGTTGGTTTGTTGTTGGCATACGTAAGAGGATTATGGTCCATGAACACTGTGAACGGCCTGCCTTCTAGGAAGAAACATAGTATTTATTGCTCAAGTACGCAGCGAGCAGTTTTCGATTGTGGGTGCTGTAGTTCCGTTGAGCGGGCTTTAACTGTTTAGAGAAAAAGCTCAACGGCTGCCAGACTTGATTCGCCTTTCGGTAGATAACAGCACCTACTGCAATGTCCAAAGCATCAACAAAAGCGGCTAGGGGTGCATCTTGTAGAAGAAAGAATGTAGCATCAGCCAGTTGTTGTAGGGATTTGTCAAACGCGCGGACGGCCTCTTCAAACCACACAATCTCTCGTGTGTCTTTTGTTTTGGGGCCAGACAAGTACTCGTTCAAAACGGACTAATGTTGTACAGCCTCGGGCAGGAAACGACGATAGAAATTTAGCATGACCAAGAACCTCCACAAATCCTTCTTTTGGACGCGGGAAGCTTGCGCCTTGTCTAGGTCTGGTTGTATTCCGTCAGGGGAAGTGAAGTGGCCGGGGAATCCCACCCACAGGTGGGAAACCTGCATTTATCAATGTTTAGGATTAAACCGGCCTCAAGGAGACGTTGAAAAATGCTCTCGAGGTGGGCTAAATGCACAGACTCTGAGGAAAAACCGACTGAAGCATCATCCAAATACACGAAACAAAAGTCGAAGTTTAGCAGGATCCAGTGAATTAACCTTTGGAAAGTTTGCGCCGCATTGCACAACCCGAAGGTCATCTGCATGAATTCGAAGAGTCCAAAGGGTGTGCATATTACGGTATTTGGAATGTCTTATGGAGGCTATAGGGATTTGGTGATACGCCTTGGTTAAATCCAAGGTCAAAAAGATGCGGCAGTTTGCGAGATGATGTGCAAAGTCATGGGTGAGCGGAATGGGTTATCGGTCAGAACAGTCTGTGTGTTTATCCTTCTATAATCCCCACGGGGGCGCCATTTTCCGTTTGGCTTAGGGACCATGTGGAGTGGGGAAGACTAATAGGTGCCTGAAGGTCTGCAGATACCCTGTTGGATAAGTTGTTCAAATTCTTTCCGTGCAATAGCCAGCTTCTGGGGTGGTAGAGGACGCACCTTTGAGAAGATGGGGGAACCAGTGGTGTTAATGTGGTGCTGCACATTGCGCTTCACTGGTTTAGAGAGACTACATTTGGTAGTAATCTGGCTGGTGTGCCGGAACACGAGAGTCAGTAATGTCCTCAAAAAGTACGGAAAGATTATTGTTGGGGTGAGATGAGATTCTGCCTGACGAATTAAGGTTGGTTGTGGAGTCTATAAGGGAACTGTTCTGTAAGTCGACTAGCAACCCTTAGTGACACAAGAAGTCTGCACCTAAAATGGGGAAGCTGACATCCGCCAGGATGAATCGCCACGGGGACGTCCTACGTAAGCCAAGACTCACGTCCACTTGCCTGTAACCGCAGGTATTAATGTGCGAGGAATTTGCCGCCGTAAGTTCCAAATGTTGTGGGAATAGTCGGTGGTGCCGGGTTACGGGAAGAACCGAAGCCTCTGCACCAGTATCAACAAGATAACTGCTCCTACTGAGAGAATCATAAATTGTTAGGCGGCGTGGCGCTGCGTTCTGGGTGGCCGTCGCCAGGACTCCCCACGGACCTAGTTTTTTGAGGTGGGCGTGAATTAACATGGGGGCGTACATCTGGTAGCTTTTTGGGCGAACTTACGATGGTACCAACAAATGCTTGGGTCCGTACACTGTCCTGACGACCTGCTACCCGATCGCCCTTTTCAGGCTTAGCTTAGCTGACTCACTTACCGACAGGCGTTTAATTAGCTCCGTTTTGAGCACATTGTAAGAGGCCGTTTTTACAATGTCTGCCACAAGGAGAATGGTCTCCTCATCCAGGCCTACAATGGCGTAGTTAAATTTGGTCACGTCTGCTGTGATTCCGGACATCTGGAATTGCGCCTCCACATGGTCGAACCACAGCTCGGGGTTCTTTCGCAAAAAGGAGGGACGCGCACAGCAAGGGGGTTCGAAATTTGGAAAACCCAGTTTACCCCGCTTGGAGTCATACTCTTGTCAGTAGATGTGTTGCGTGTTCTCAGCATTCTCGTTGTCACTGCTTTTACGTTAGCCTTGAGCCCAGCAATTTTCCTTTTTTAATTGTAGGTCACCTCTTTAGGAATTGCCGGGTTAGTTACATAGCCGAAGTTGAATGAACGCCGTATATGTGATATGTTTATTTAAATCCAAAGTTGATCCTGCTTCTCATTGTGGTGTTCACGAAGTGAGAGCTGTGAGTAGACTGACTCTTTTAGACACTGTTCTACTTAACCCTGTAGCAATTAGCTAACTTTTAGGGAGTAGGTGACTTCGGTAGAAAAGAATGGCAATTAAAAGTTCTAATTGCAGACAAGTGTGTGGAAGCTGTTGAAATCGCCCATTAGTGTATTAATTACTCCTAGAAACGATCCAACCGAAAAATTTAAAACAATGACAGTGGTCCGTGCACATGTGTTTAGGGCATCAAAATACTACGATATCTGCTCAAATAAAGTTAATAATAATGTGTTGAGGTAATAAAAACTTGTTGTTTCTTTTTCGTTGGTGTGGGTATTTATTCACAAGTTTGCACTGATGAAAGGAACAAGTGGTTCCCGAAATATCGGTATTTGTAAGAATAAATACCCACAACAGCGAAACAGAAACAACAAGTTTTTATTACCTCAATTAATTAATCTTTGGAAACACCGCATAATTTCACTCTGAATAATGTGTTATTATATTTTGAAAATTCACTAGGAACCTCGCTTAAGTTAATCCTAGATCTGCACAATTTAAGTAAGGTAGACTAAACTACGACACATCATACTGGAAAGTTTCGTGGAAATCCTACTATTATTAAAAAGTTATGGTAGATCAAAATTGTTCCTTTCACGTCAAATTTACATAACACTTCTCACGAGAAAAAATGTCGATACAATATCGAATTGAATATCGGGTATATTCAAGGTATATGCACTATACAAGTGGAACCGGTGTGCAACTAAATATTCTTACATTAAAAATCAGCAAAACCTTCCATAAATGAAACGCCAAGGTTCTGGTTTTCTTCCTTGATGACATAAAATTCGCGCAATCGCGAGTGAGTGAGACTAATTTATCTAAGACATTACGGGGGCCTATTACCATTAGTATTTTCTATTTTAAAGGGGGTCAATTATAATTTTTTCCAAAAAAAAAGAAGCTAAAGTATCTTATTATTACTCCTTCTCATTTAGGAAATGTTAAAAAATCTACCCTGTTGTATTTTCGTTAAAAAATACTTAAGTTGTGTTAAACGTACGATTAACTAATCACTATCAAAAATAAACAGATTATATACATAATAAGCAAATATCTTGTATCAACAGCTGAAGCAATCGACTTTATCATCAACACTTTTTTTATGGTGAAGAGTTGCAGATTGTTGTATGAATTAAACACAAGTTCATATTTGCATTTTAAAGCAGGAAGTTAGAAATAATTTTAATGAATTAATTTTATTTATTTTTAGATTTACGCATATTCATGTTCAGTTTATTTTGCAATTTCCTTTTTAAAATTTTTTCACTGAATTACTTCATGTTTTTCGTAGATTCGATAATTATAAATAATTTGACAAGTTTTGAATAAATATCTTTTTATTGCTGGTTTAAGCTCGATTATTATGTTAGTGCTAAATGTAATTTGGAGCACATTCACTACTTTCAAACTTTACCCAATTCAGCAATAATTTTTTTTAAATTCACAACTCAAAATTAAATTGTAAAATGACTCCGACCTATTTCTAACTTAACAACTGAACTTTAGTATTAAAAAGTGACTTTAACAAAGACTCACCGAGGAAGAAGGAAAAAAGAAATAGCGCAGCCAACGTGCGCCATAACCAACACCAGCGCGAACTCAACGAAAGTGGATGAGTTCAGCAGGCTGGGTTTACAATTCACAGAGCTGACAGAATACGTCAGCCCAAGGAACAATGTACACCATTCCATTAAAAATCAGGTGCGGGCCATACGGACAACTTATAACAAAGCCCGTGAGGAACTCGGCAATGGTTGTCTAACACTGCCAAAGGAGACGACGGCAGATAGAACAGCACAAACATCCCCAGCAACACTACTCCACCGAAAAGATCTGGCCGAAACCCGGCTTCGAAAGGTTTCACAGTCAAGACACGAAACGCAAAAGCGTGTCAGAAAGCCCGTTGACGATTCAACTATACACCAATAGGTACAAAAGAAAAAAAAAGAAGGATCCCCGCCAGAATATCGGATAATGCTGGAGTAAAAAGAGTCAACAGCCAAAGGATCAGAGCCCAAGTTGGGCTTTGGTTAAATAAAGGCAGGAGCGGGGTTGAGCAGGGAAAATGATTACAAAACGAAACCGTCAAGAAACGCTGGTAATAACAGCAAAAGAGGGTATGTCCTATACTGATATTTTACGAAGGGTTAAGGCTGATCCTACGCTGAAGGAGCTTAGCGACCATGATCGCGACTGCAACCACATAATGGGTAGTACTAGGTGTCCAACCTACAAGATCGCTGAATCTAAGACACTGCCAAGGTGCCCAGGACCTGCTGACACAGAAAGTGTATCAAAAGGAAATCGATGTTGCTATTGCCTGCAAACAATACAAAAGAATCCATCACGATATTTAGGAATCAGACATAAGTGGAAAGGCTGCAGTATGGGCTTGCGGTAATGGAACCTTACAGCAAGCAATGAAACACCGCGAAAACGATTTTGTAAGAGTTAAGATCGATGACCTCTACATTTACAGCCAATACCAGATGCTACATTGCTACATTGACTGGGGAGAGACGCCAAAGTTCGCAACCCCAAAATTATTACTGGAGCCACAGAGCCACAGAACAAATCAAAGGAGAAGAATCCTACTCGAGGTTTTCTCCTAACTAAACGTCACCCTGGCTAACATTGGAAGCGTAAACACTTTTAGGCGGGGAGAGCTAGGCTCCGTTGTAGACCTTACTTTCGATTTACTGGTCAAACGTTTACACTGGCATGTTAGCGAAGAATATACGCATAGCGACCACCAGGCGATATGTATTACTGTTAATAAAACCAGAAACAGGTTGGTCATCAAGAGCACCTGATGAGGATACATTTCTGCAGGTATTGCAATGGAACACCGAGTTTACTGGAACGGCCATAGGAAAAGCATCGCAACTGTCCCAAAAGGTACCGAGCATGTGACGCTTTCATGCCAAGACATTAACACTCTCCGAAGCGCAACCCCAACTACTGATGGAACGTTGAAATAGCGAAGTGTCGTAAGGAATGCTTGAAGGTCAGAAAGCGGAGTCAACGTCGAAGAAACATGCCAGAGTATGAACAATGGTACCTCAAATATAAACAGGCACGCAAAAAGTTGCAGTGGGCCATCAAGAAAAGTAAGAATTATTGCTTCAAACAAGTGGCTCTGTAATGAAACAGGCTCAGGGGAGGAGCGTACAAATCGGTTATGTCGGCAATGAAAGGCAAAAGTTCTCTCTTATTATGTGCCCTGGATTATTGTAGGAGATAGTTTTGATAGGTGAACCAACATCCCATAGCCCTATCTGTCTTCTGAATACAATAGCATGGTCCTCGAGCGGGTAATCTATAACCGGCTATATCCATTAATAGATAGTGGCGGTTATTTACCAAATAGCCAGTTTGACTTCCAGAAGGCTCGGTCAGCGGTTAGCGCTACCAAACAGGTTTTTGAGGTAGCCAGAAAGCGTACAATGAGGAGGAATACTGCACACGGGTGACTCTTGACATGAAGAACGCGTTCAATTCTGCCAGATGGAACCATATCACCGAAGCACTCATCGCAACGCAAACACCAAAATATACATTAAATATAATCTTCGCTTACTTCTAATAACGGAAGGTACTTTATGATACGTGAGAAGGGTCGGAGATGTATGTAATAACGGCAGGAGTTCCGCGGGGGTTTGTTCTGGGCCCTGTGCTATGAAACTTAATGTATAGATTTATAGATGATATAGATATATGCAAACGAGACTATACAGACGATCAAAGACCACGGGCTGCAGCTTGCACAAGACGGAGTTGGGGCTCTGTAAAAAGCGGAGGAAACAGAAAACTGTTGAGATTTGCATTGGGGCGCATGTTGTTAGCTCTCAGCCATCGCTGAAATATTTGGGAGTAACATTCGACAGCTTAAAGCTTACTGGGCGCTTAAAGTTAAGAGTTAAAGTTTAAGATCAACACTGGCAAGGATGCTTCCAAATGTAGGCAGTCCGAAACATAGTCGACGATTACTTTTATCACGAGTCGTCAGCTCTGTACTTTTATACGCGGCACCAGTGTGAGCGTCGGTGATAAAAATCGTGGAAAATCGCGAACAACTTCGAACTGCATATCGGTTAAGCGCTCTCCGAACATACTGCGCCTACCGAACATCATCTTATGTGAGACGAGTAACGGTTTGACTCAATTCTTAACCGAACACGGTGGATACAGGTATTATCTCTGTAGGTTCGGTCTAGATGAATCGTCCGATTGTCCTACGTCTGAAGGTGCAGCCGAAAATGCAGAACACGCCTTCTTCGACTGCCCAAGATTTGAAAGCTCAAGGAGAAAGCTTGAAATAAAGCTAAATGCCTGTTTTACGGTAGAAAATCTAATAAGGTACATGGTGCAATCAAATACAGCATAGAACGTGGAAATTACAATGGTGAAACGGATTCACCAGCATCTAAAAGCAGCAGAAGCGCACCGGAGACATAGAAGAATGCAATTAACGCTGCCCAAAGCGGTAGCAGCTCGTTTAGAGTGAACAGCTAAGAACTGAACACCCCGCGAAGCAAAACCAGAACCGTGGTCCCGCGGGGAGAGTCAGGGAGGTTTTAGTCGGTAAGAGTCCGGCATGCGTGTTCTAGATTTCAGATGCGTATCCATGATGGATTTCCCCCAGCGAAAAAAAAGGACAGACAGACAGACAAACGGTGAATCGATTTTAATAAGGTTTTGTTTTACTTAAAAACTACCATTGTGAAACCCAAATACGATAGTCTGGTGCACGTACCTAGTAAAGGCGTTATTGTTCGGGAACGCAAGGATAGAGCTTCAGACTTACACTATACATAGGACTCGTTTCGAAATTCTACGGGACCCATTATCAGTTACAAAGATAAGTGCACCTTTCTTATTGAAGTTCATATTTGTAATTTGCTTCAGTATGGCCAGAAATGTTACGAAATCCTTGTAATCTGAGCAGTCACCTTGGGTCCAAAAATTTCAAATCCGGAAATTGATGGCAAACCAGGTTTCGTAATGGTCGACTGCAAAGTGAAATGGACAAACGTTACTGGTGTTTCAAGGGGGTGCGAAATTATCCGTAGAGAACCGATAATTCCCAGGAATAGTCGACAATCGGTCAGGAAGTATTATTTCAGATGGTTTGCCACACGTTAAGGAAGGAATTGAAGCTGCGGGTATTTGATCCGGGGTACCGCTCCTAGCTGTGACTATGCTGCTCACTTTTGTGGTAGAAGTATTCGATTTTATTAAAAATGGTTGCAAGAAGTTCAATACACGAATTTGAAGTGTAGCTGCCTGAGCGGGATGCTCAACAAGATCGTTCATCAAGTTGTCGAGTATCTGTAAAGAGGACTTCTTCTGAATTCAATTCTTTGAACTTTCTTGAATTTTGAAGACATTGATAATAAATTTGGGAAAATATCAAACTGGTAAACTGGTGGTAAAAGCTGTAGTTTTATATGTACCTTCGAAGTTTATCTTTCACT